>NC_081296.1:42543077-43758910 GCF_030435805.1 Mustela lutreola
ACTCGGCATCAGGGAAATACAAATCAAAACCACAATGAGATATCACCTCACACCAGTCAGAATGGCTAAAATCAACAAGTCAGGAAATGACAGATGCTGGCGAGGATGCGGAGAAAGGGGAACCCTCCTACACTGTTGGTGGGAATGCAAGCTGGTGCAGCCACTCTGGAAAACAGCATGGAGGTTCCTCAAAATGTTGAAAATAGAACTGCCCTATGACCCAGCAATTGCACTATTGGGTATTTACCCTAAAGATACAAATGTAGTGATCCAAAGGGGCACATGCACCCGAATGTTTATAGCAGCAATGTCCACAATAGCCAAACTATGGAAAGAACCTAGATGTCCATCAACAGATGAATGGATCAAGAAGATGTGGTATATATACACAATGGAATACTATGCAGCCATCAAAAGAAATGAAATCTTGCCATTTGCAACAACATGGATGGAACTAGAGCGTATCATGCTTAGCGAAATAAGTCAAGCAGAGAAAGACAACTATCATATGATCTCCCTGATATGAGGAAGTGGTGATGCAACATGGAGGCTTAAGTGGGTAGAAGAAGAATAAATGAAACAAGATGGGATTGGGAGGGAGACAAACCATAAGTGACTCTTAATCTCACAAAACAAACTGAGGGTTGCCGGGGGGAGGGGGTTTGGGAGAAGGGGTTGGGATTATGGACATTGGGGAGGGCATGTGATTTGGTGAGTGCTGTGAAGTGTGTAAACCTGGTGATTCACAGACCTGTACCCCTGGGGATAAAAATATATGTTTATAAAAAATAAAAAAAAAAAATAAAATAAAATAAAATAAAATAAAAAAAAGAATAAATTCCCTCAGCCTAACATTAGAGTGCCACTGGCATATATTTCTAAATTATGCATCCCATAAAATACTATTTTGTAAGGTTAATTAACTATAGTGGTTAATTTTGTTACCTTGGCTAGCCACTGTTCCCAGATATTTGGTCAAACATTATTCTAGAGGTTTCAGTGAAGATATATTTTTAGAGGACATTAACATTTAAATTAGTAGACTTGCAGTCAGATACATTATCTTATTTTTTTGAGTTATTTACTTCAGAGAGAGAGAGAGATCAAGTGGGAGGGGCAAGACGAACGAGAGAGAATGTCAAGTAACTGCCACTTAGTACAGACTCCCACTGAGGTTGATCTCACAACCTCAAGATCATGATCCATGCCAAAACCAAGAATTGGTGCTTAACTAACTGGGCCACCCAGGAACCCCAAGTACATCATTTTTTATAATGTGAGTGGGTCTTATTCAATCAGTTAAAGGCCTTAAGAGAGTAAAGGCTGACCTCCCTAGAAGAAATTCTGTGAGCAGACTGCTTTTGGACCTCAACTGCAATAGCAGCTCCTGCCTGAGTCCCCAGCCTGCCAGCATACCCTATATATTTTGAACTTGGCAGCCTCCACAGTTGTGTGAGGCAATTCCTTAAAATCTCTCTCTGCATCCCCCACTACCACCCCCTAACACAGTGGTTCTGTTTCTCCAAGGAACCCTAATCGATATATCAGTTTAATGTAGAAACCAAAAACAGAATAAAACAAAGTTTCAGTGGACAAATACTTTCAGAAATGCCAGTTGAAATAAGATACATGTTTTTTTTCATAGTTTTCTAAAATCTAATATTTTATATGCATTCCAAAATACCAAGTCATCTTAGTTTGTGACCCCAAAATGTGTATGAAGAAAAAAGTTGTCAACAATAAGATGGCTGTAATTTAAGCCAGCTGGGAAATAAGGATAGCAGAACACCCTAAGGGAGAGAAACTCTACTTTATTTATGTAATTGTTTGGTTATAAATGGTGAGGCCACCACTTATAAGCATAGTTCAGATGTGGGAAATTTAGACAATGAGTTACATTTTTCTACATATTAATTGCAAATGTGGAATTGTGTTTTGTTATCTAAATGAGAGGTCTGAGAACCTTCATACCTGTTTGCCTAAATGAACACAGCAATGGCAGACCTATGATTAGAATAAGACTCAGGGGGTGCCGGGGTGGTTCAGTGGGTTAAGCCTCTGCCTTTGGCTCAGGTCATGATCTCAGGGTCCTGGGATCAAGCCCCACATCAGGCTCTCTGCTTGGCGGGGAGCCTGCTTCCTCCTCTCTCTGCCTACTTGCCTACCTGTGATCTCTGTCAAATAAATAAAATCTTTAAAAAAAAAAAAAGAATAAGACTCAGAAAGCATGAATACCCAACTTTTGTATCAACATGGATGGGACTGGAAGAGATTATGCTGAGTGAAATAAGTCAAGCAGAGAGAGTCAATTATCATATGGTTTTACTTAATTGTGGAGCATAACAAATAACATGGAGGACATAGGGAGACAGAGAGAAGAAGGGAGTTGAGGGAAACTGGAGGGGAGATGAACTATGAGAGACTATGGACTCTGAAAAACATTTTGAGGGTTTTAAAGGGGTGGGGGGTAGGAGGCTGGGGGAGCCAGGTGGTGGGTATTATGGAGGGCATGTATTCCATGGAACACTGGGTATGGTGCATAAACAATGAATTCTGTTATGCTGAAAAGAATTTAAAAAAAAAAAAAAAAGAATCCTATGCCACACTGAACTCAAAGTTGAGGATCAGACTAAACATGGAAGAAGAGGTGAAGTCTCAAGTGAAAATAAAGAGTGGAGGTGAAAAACAAAGCTGGACAAAGCAGAGTCTTGGAAAAGGGAATTAACTGCAACGTGCAAAAATTCACTCTGGAATAGAAGGGGAAGTCAATCCCTCTGAGATGGAGAAGGAAGTCAGAGGTGGAAAGGAAAACAGCATGCTGAAACATTTTGAGGTAGAGAGAAAGGAAGTTAAAGCAGCCATGTTAAATTGCTTCATCTTCTCAGGAAAGTGGAAGTCTTTGAGTGTGGAAGAAGTAGTCTTCAGATTCAGAATCTTGATGTAAAACCCAGCTCTACCATTTGTCATTTGTACAACTGAGACAACTTTCTTCACTGTAGTGAACCAAAATCCAGCATGTAGAAATAAATCAATGAAATTTTATTACCATTGGTGGTGTTGCAATGAAGCTCTAGTCTGACTCATTTATTTAATAGACCATTTACATAATGCGTTCTATGCACCACACACAATTCAACAAGCTTTACAAATATGATCCTACTGAACCACCATAGCAACTCTGTCAAGTAGGTACGATTATTATATCCCATTTTACTAATGAGTTCACTAGGGCCAGAAAGGTCAAGAATCCTTCTGAAGGTAATAGGTGGTATATGAATTAAATAAAGAGGTTTTTCACTAGACATGCTGGAGGCCACCTATATTTATCCTCAACTGACACTTATAAGAGTTAGGCAGTTAAATGTTCATTCCTTGGTAAGTAAATTGAGGTTGTAGAGATCAAATATCTTTGTTAGCAAAAAGGAACAAAATTAAAGATATTAAATAAAATTATTATAATATTGTTTCTAACATGCTCTCCAGAAGTCCAAACATATGGAGGGATGTTATTTTTTCAGCATTCTGTGAAGAAAAATAGACTTATACTAGTAATTCTATTGTTTAATCTTTAACAGTAATTTCCATTTCTAGAAATTTACAATAAGTAAAAATAGAGGTCCTATGTTGTGTTGACACATAAAAGAATGAAATATTTTAGGACAAAGTATCTGTTCAAAATATCTGCCAAGTGTGATACCAATGTATAATTTACATATACATAAATTGACATATGCAGGGATATGAAAAGTTTTAGTTTGGTATTTACATCTGTAGTGATTATAGAGCCTGATTTTTTTTTTATTCCACTTTAAATGATACAAGTACTTTCACATACACACCTTCTCTCTCAGTCATCCCACGATTAGAGCAGCCATGAGACATAGTAGGAAGGGAACAACTTTGTGATCAGGGAAATTGGGTTTTAGGTTTCCTCTCCCTGGTGCTGGTTTGCTTGTAATGTTGAGAAAATTTGGTACTTCATGGCTAAATTTTCTGAACTCTAACAATGAGGAAAAACAACTACACCAGATTCTGTACAATTATAATAATGTGTAAAAATCTCCAGCATCATGCCTGGCTTGTTTTAGGGAAAGGGGTAAACCACAATCTACTGGGAGCTGAATTCTCCTGGTCAACTTTACTTTGTGTCTAGAATTTTAAAGCATTAACTGACTCAATAAAAATATGCCCAACAGAACACCCAGTGATAATAAACCATTCATATTGTTTTGTTGTGATAGAAATATTGTGATCTGATAGTTTTACTACTCATGAAAAAGTGTCCATTTCACACTGACTTTCTTGTGTATCATGTCTTGACATCTCTAAACATCTCTACTTCAGAATGGGACTAAAATTCAGTTTTATTCAGAAAAAGAGCTGGGGGAGATAGTGGAATAGAAGGATCCTGAGCTCACGTCATCCCACAGACACACTGATGCAATAACTACTACATCTATTCAACCAGCTCTGAAAACAACCTGAAGACTGGCAGAACAGATCTTCTATAGTTGTAGAAAGAAAGCACAATTAAAAAGTGTAGGAGAGGCAGAGATGCAGCTGCAAAACAACCCTCCCAGTATGACTCACCACAAATAAGAAGGTCATCACAAGTACAGAGGAATGAGGGAATCAGATCCCACACTGAGCAACCTCAACCCTGGGAACCCATACAGGGAAGATGAGTGCCCACAATGTCTAGTTTTGAAAATTAGTGGGACTTTTCTCTGGGAGGTTTCATCTCTAGGAGAGTTTGAGTGGGTATAGGAAACCAAGTTTCCATCTTTAAAGCTCCATCAAGCTCAATAATTCAGTCCAAAGCATAGCATAGAAGCAGCAGTTTGAAAAGTACCTGGGGCATAAATTAAGGAGATATATTGACTAATATTAGAACATATGCTGGCAGACCAAGGATCTCCAAGAGATTTCTCCAGGGACAAAAGGACTGAAGGGTGTCATTCTGTCTGCCCCTCCCCAGCTTAGATAAAGGGATACTTGCAGGAGCCCTCCATCAACCTTGCTAGCACCACACACCCAAACCCAATATTCTCTTGCATACTCAATGGCACTCAAACTGTCTTCCTTAATAGGAATCCTTCCAGAATGGCTTCCACCTTGCCTAACACAGCCCCGGCTGGTGCTGGCAGTACTCCAAAGTTACTCCTGTCCTGGGGAGGTGGAGGGAGTTAACACCACACACCAGCACACTCACACTTCCTACAGCTAGACTTCTTAGGGAGACAGGCCTACTGAAAGAAACAAGAAAAATCTTAAACAATTTAACCTTATACCTAAAAACACTCGAAAAGGAGCAACTACAACTCAAGGTTAGAAGAAAGGAAATAAAGGTTAGAGAACAAATAAAATAGATACTAAAAGAACAGTAGAAAAGATCAATGAGATGAAGAGCTAATTCTTTGAAAAGATCAACAAAACTGATCAACCTTTAGCCAGGCTCATAAAGAAAAAAGAGAATTCAAATAAATAATATCAGAAATGAAGGAGAAGAAATAACAACCAACCGCACAGAAAGACAAAGGATCATAAAAGAATACTATAGAAAATATAATGCCATATTGGACAACCTAGGAGAAATAGATAAATCCTAGAAGCATAAAATCTTCCAAAAATAAATTAGGAAGAAATAAAATTCTGAACAGAATAATCACTCATAACAAAACTAAACAATTTAAAAAAAAACAAAAAACAAACAAATGAACAAACAAACAAACAAAAAAAAACCCTTCCAATAAACAAAAAGTCCAGACCAGATGTCTTCTCAGATGAATTCTAACAATGCTTTAACTATCAATATCTATTATTCTCAAACTATTACCTACACCTAAAACAAAACAAAACAAAAACAAAATCAAAAACAAAAAAACAGAAAAAAAAAAAGGTTCCAAATTCATTCTATTAGGCCAGCATTACCCTGATGACAAAACCAGTTAAAGACACTGCAAGAAAATTACAGGCCAGTATCTCTAATGAACATAGACACAAAAGTCCTCCACAAAATATAAGGAAATTAAATCCAACAACACTAAAAAGATTATTCACCGTGATCAAGGGTGATTTATTCCAGGTATCTAGAGTGGTTCACTATCTGAAAATCAATATGACATATCACATTAGCAAGACAAAGGATAAAAATTATATGATCATCTCAATATGTACAGAAAAGACATTTGGCAAAGTACAGCCACCACTCATAATAAAAACTCTCATGATAAAGTGGTGAAGCAAAATGGGGGCTTAAGTGGGTAGGAGAAGAATCAATTAAACAAGATGGGATTGGGAGGGAGACAAGCCATAAGTGACTCTTAATCTCACAAAACAAACTGAGGGTTGCTGGGGTGAGGGGGGTTGTGAGAAGGGGGGTGGGGTTATGGACATTGGGGAGGGTATGTGCTTTGGTGAGTGCTGTGAAGTGTGTAAACCTGGTGATTCACAGACCTGTACCCCTGGGGATAAAAATATATGTTTATGAAAAATAAAAAATTTAAAGAAAAAAGAAAAATAACAAAAACTCTCAACAGAATAGGTTTCAAGAAAACATACCTCAACATAAGAAGGGCCATATAGGAAAAACCCACAGCTAACAACATAATCAATGATGACAAAATTGAGAACTTTCCCCTAAAATCAGGAACAAAACAAGGATGTCCACTCTTACCGTTTTTATTCAACATATTACTGGAAGTCCTAGCCACAGCAATCAGACAACAAAAATAAAAGCATCTGAATTGGCAAGGAAGATCTAAAATTTTCACTATTTGTAGATGACATGATACTATATGAAAGAATTCATAAAGACATCACCAGAAAACTACCAGAACTGATGAATAAATCCAGTAATATTGCAGGATATTTGCAGGTCCAAAAACCTGTTGCATTTCTACCCACTAATCATAAAGTAGCAGAAAGAAAAATTAAGAAAACAATCCCATTTATACTTGTACCAAAAGTAAAATATCTAGTAATGAACTTAACCAAGGAGGTAAAAGACTTAAACTCTGAAAACTGTAAAACATTGGTTAAAAAAAAATGGAAACTGAAGATAACACAAACAGAAATATTCTATGCTTATGGATTGGGAGAATCAATACTGTTAAAAAGTCCATACTACCTAAAGCAATCTACATGTTTAAGGTGATCCCTATCAATACACCAACATGTTTTTTCACAGAACTAGAACAAATAATCACCAAATTCATATAGAACCATCAGAGACTCCAAATACCCAAAGCAATCTTGAAAAAGAAAAATAACCCTAGAAGCATCACAATTCCTGATTTTATTTTTTTAATTATTTATTTTTTAAATTTCTTTTCAGAGTTCCACAATTCATTGTTTACGCACTACACCCAGTGCTCCATGCAATACATGCCCTCCATAATACCCACCACCAGACTCATCCAACCTCACACTCCCCGTACCTCCAAAACCCTCAGATTGTTTTTCAGCATCCACAGTCTCTCATGGTTCATCTCGCCCTCCAATTTCCTCCAACTCCCTTCTCTCCATCTCCCCATGTCCTCCATGTTATTCCTTATGCTCCACAAATAATCAAAACCATATGATAATTGACTCTCTCTGCTTGACTTTTTTCACTCAGCATCATCTCTTCCAGTCTCGTCCATATTGCTACAAAAGTTGGGTTTTCATCCTTTCTGATGGAGGCATAATACTCCATAGTGTATATGGACCACATCTTCTTTATCCATTCATCTGTTGAAGGGCACCTTGGTTCTTTCCATAGTTTGGTGACTGTAGCCATTGCTGCTATGAACATTGGGGTACAGATGGCCCTTCTTTTCACTACATCTCTATCTTTGGGGTAAATAGCAAGTACTGCAATTGCAGGGTCATAGGGAAGTTCTGTTTTTAATTTCTTAAGGAATCTCCACACTGTTTTCCAAAGTGGCTGCACAAACTTGCATTCCATTTTGAATTTAAGGATTCATCCAGACTAAAAGCAAAGGGATAGAGAAGCATTTTTCATGCCAATGAGCCTCAAAAGAAGGCTAGGGTAGCAATTCTCATATCAGATAAATATATTTTAAACTAAACACTGAAGTCAGAGATACAGAAGGACACTACATCATTCTTAAAGGGTCTATCCACCAAGAAGATCTAACAATTATAAATATTTATGCCCCCAATATGGGAGCAGCCAACTACATAAGACAACTGTTAATTAAAATAAAGGGTCATATTGATATGAATACATTAACAGTAGGGGATCTTAACATGCCACTATCAGTAATAGATCATCCAAGCAGAAAATCAATAAAGAAACAAGAGCTTTGAATGACACATCAGATCAGATGGCCCTCATAGATATATACAGAACATTCCACCCTAAAACAATAGAATACTCATTCTTCTCAAGTGCACATGGAACCTTCTTCAGAATAGACCACATACTGGGTCACAAATCAGGGCTCAACCAGTACCAAAAGACTGAGATTATACCCTGGATATTCTCAGATCATAATGCTTTGACACTGGAGCTCAACCACAAGAAAAAGCTCGGAAGCAATTCAAACATCTGGATGCTAAAGACCATCTTGCTTAAGAATGCTTGGATCAACCAGGAGATCAAAGAAGAACTTAAACAATTCATGGAAACCAATGAGAATGAAGATGTATCCATCTAAAACCTATGGGATACAGCAAAGGCAGTTGTAAGGGGGAAATACATAGCTACCGAAGCCTCCCTCAAAAAAATTGAAAAATCCAGAATACACCAGCTGTCCTTACACCTCAAAGAACTGGAGAATCAATAACAAATTAAGCCAATTCCACACACAAGAAGGGAAATAATCAAGATTAGAGCAGAGATCAATGAGATAGTCCTAGAGATACAGTAGAATGCATCAATGAAACTAGAAGCTGTTTTTTTGAAAGACTCAATAAGATCAATAAACCATTTTCCAAGCTAATCCAAATAAAAAAGAGAAGACCCAAATAATAAAATTATGGATGATAAGGGAGAGATCTCAACTAACACCAAGGAAATAGATACAATCATCAGAAATTATCATCAACAGTTATATGCCAATAAGTTAAGCAACCTCAAAGAAATGGATGCATTCCTAAAAACCCATAAACTTCCAAGACTGAATCAGGAAGAAATAGACAACCTGAATAAACCAATATCTAGTAATGAGATTGAAGCAGTGATCAAAAACCTCCCAAAAAGCAAGAGCCCAGGACCTGATGGATTCCCTGAGGAATTCTACCAAACTTTCAAAGAAGAAATAATACCTATTATTCTGAAGCTATTTCAAAAAATTGAAGCAGAAGGAAAACTTCAAGACTCTTTTTATGAAGCCAGCATTATTCTGATCTCCAAACCAGGCAAAGACCCCACCGAAAAGGAGAATTTCAGACCAATATCTCTGAAGAATATGGATGCTAAGATTCTCAACAAGATCATAGCTAAGATTATCCACGATGACCAGGTGGGCTTTATCCCTGGGTTGCAAGAGTGGTTCAACGTGATAGAACAAATCAATAAGAGAAGAGAAAAGAACCATATGGCTTCACATTGAGAGCTTTTATCCATTTTGAGTTTATCTTTGTGTACGGTGTAAGAGAATGGTTGAGTTTCATTCTTCTACACATAGCTGTCCAATTTTCCTAGCACCATTTATTGAAGAGACTGTCTTTTTTCCCACTGTATGTTTTTTCCTGCTTGTCGAAGTTTATTTGATGCAACATGGGGGCTTAAGTGGGTAGAAGAAGAATCAATGAAACAAGATGGGATTGGGAGGGAGACAAACCATAAGTGACTCTAAATCTCACAAAACAAACTGAGGGTTGCTGGGGAGAGGGGGGTTGTGAGAAGGGGGGTGGGGTTATGGACATTGGGGAGGGTATGTGCTTTGGTGAATGCTGTGAAGTGTGTAAACCTGGCGATTCACAGACCTGTACCCCTGGGGATAAAAATATATGTTTATAAAAAATTAAAAATTAAAAAAAAAGATATGTCTCTAAAGGCAAAGGAAAGAAAAGTGAAAATGCATTTTTGGGACTTCATCAAGATCAAAAGCTTCTGCACAGCAAGGGAAACAGTCAACAAAACAAAGAGGCAATCCAGGGAATGGGAGAAGATATTCACAAATGACAATACAGACAAAAGGCTGATATCCAGGATCTATAAAGAACTCCTCAAACTCAACACTCACAAAACAGATAATCATGTCAAAAAATGAGAAGACATGAACAGACACTTCTCTAATTAATATGTATAAATGGCTGACAGACACATGAAAAAATGTTCATCATCACTAGCCATCAGGGAGATTCGAATCAAAACTATGTTGAGATACCACCTTACACCAGTTAGAATGGCCAAAATTAACAAGACAGTAAACAGCGTGTGTTGCAGAGGATGTAGACAATTCCCGATTTTAAGATAAACTACAAAGCTGTAATAATCATAACAGTATGGTAGTGGCACAAAAAAAGCATGGATCAATGGAACAGAACAGAAAGCCCAGAAATAAACCTATGTTTATATGGTCAATTAATGCTCACCAAAGGAAGTAAGAATATGCAAGGAAGAAAAGATAGTCTCTTCAACAAACAGTTCTGGGAAAACAGGATATCTATATGCAAAGGAATGAATCAGTACCACTTTCCTACACCATACACAAAAATAAACTATTAAAATCCTAAATTTGAGACCTAAAACCATAAAAATCCTAGAAAAGAACACAAGCAGTAATTTCTCTGACGTCAGCCATAGCAACATTTTTCTTGTTATGTCTCCTAAACAAGGGATACAGAAGCAAAAATAAAGTATTAGGACTACATCAAAATAAAAAGCACAGCAAAGGAAACAATCACCAAACAAAAAGATAGCCTAAGGAATAGGAGAAGATATTTTCAATTGACATCTGGTAAAAGGTTAGTATCCAAAATGCATAAAGACCTTATACAACTCAACACCCCCCCAAAAAAGAAAAGAAAAACCCTCATTCAATTAAAAAATTATAAAATGAGCCAACAATGTGAACAGAGATTTCTCTGAAGAAGAAATACACATGACCAAAAGAAACCTGAAAAGATGCTCAACCTTACACATCAGGGAAATAAAAATCAAAACCACAGTGAGATACCACATCACACTTGTCAGAATGGCTAAAATTAAAAAAAAACACACACACACACACACACACAAGAAGCAAAAAGTGTTGGCAAGGATGCACAGAAGAAAGAATCCTGGTGTACTGCTGGTGGAAATGCAAACTGGTGTAGCCACTCTGGAAAACAAGATGGAGGTTTCCCAAAAATTAAAGATAGGGGGCACCTGGGTGGCTCAATTGGTTAAGCTTTGGATGAGGTTATGACCTCATGGTTGTGGGATCATGCCCCAAGCTGGGCCCTGCACTCAGCATGGAGTCTACTTTAGCTTTTCTGTCCCTCTCCTTCTGCCCCTCCCACTCATGCTGTCATTTTCTCATGCTCTCTCTCTCTCTGAAATACATAATAAATAAATAAATAAATAAATAAATAAATAAATAAATAAAATTAATGATAGAATTACCTTATGATCCAGTAATTCCACTACTGAGTATTTACCCAGAGAATACAAAAACACTAATTACTAATTTATAAAGATATATGCACCCCCATGTTTATCACAGTATTACTTAAAATAGCCAGATTATGGAAGCAACCCGTGTCTACTGATAGATGAATGGATAAAGACATACACATAGAAGACATATACACATAGAAGAATATGACTGAGCCATGAAAAAGAATTAAATCTTGCCATTTGCAACAACATTGCTGGATCTGGTGGGTATAATGCTAAGTGAAATAAATGAAAGAAAGACAAATACTCTATGATTTCATTCATATGTAGAATTTAGTAGAACAAATATACAATGGAAAAAAAGAGAAACAAAAAATAGACTCTAAGTACAAAGAACAAACGTAGTTGCCAGAAGGAAGGCAGGTAGGGGAATGGGTGTGACAAAGGGGATTAAGGGTATACTTATCTTGATGAGTACTAAGAAATGGATAGAATTGTTGAACCACAACCTTGTACACCTGAAACTAATACAACATTCTATGTTAATTATACTGGAATTAAAATAAAACTTTTAGATTTTTAAAGATTAAAAAAATAATGCATTGGAATATTATTAAAATGCCCATTCCACCAAAAACAATGTACAGAGTCAATGTAATCCCTACCAAAATGTCAACAGTATTTTTCACAGAAAAGTATAAATCAGGCCAAAATTCGTATGGAACCACAGAAGATGTCAAATAATCAAAGCAATCCTGAGTAAGAAGAATAATGCTAGAGGTATCACAATCCCAGATTGCATGATATACTATAAAGCTAAAGTAATCAAGAATTATGGTACTGGAACAAAAACAGACACACAGATCAATGGCACAGAATAGAGAGTTCACAAATAAGTCCACACTTATATGGTCAATTAATCTACAACAAAGGAGGCCAGAATTAACAATGAAGGAAAGACAACCTTTTCAATAAATGATTTTTGGTAAAACTGGATTGGTACCTGCAAAAGAATGAAAATAAACCAGTTTCCTATATTAAACTCCTGAAAGAAAACATAGGCAGTAATCTACCCCACTGATCTTAGTGATGTTTTTGTGGATGTGACTCCAAAGGCATGGGAAGCAAAAACAAAAATAAACATGATTACAACAAACTAAAAAACTTCTGCATAAAAAAGAAAAACTCACCAAAACCAGAAGGGATTCTACCAAAGAAGATATTTGCAAATCATACATCCATAAGGGTTAATACTCCAAATACATAAAGAATTCATACAACTTAACAACAACAACAAAACCACAAATAATCCAATTAAAAACGGGCAGAGGATCTGAATAGACATTTCTCCAAAGAAGACAGAAGGAAACAGGCACATAAAAAGATGATCATCAACACTAATTATTAGGGAAATGCACATCAGAACCACAATGAGATATCATCTAATGCCTGTTAGAATGGCTATTATAAAAAAGACAAGAAATAATAAGCACTGGAAAAGATGGAGAAAATAGAACACTCATACACCATTGGTGAGATTATTAATTGGTACAGCCACTATGGAAAACAATATGGAGATTCCTTAAAAAACTAAAAATAGAACTACATTAAGACCCAGCATACTTCTGGGTGTTTATCTGAAGAATATGAAAGCACTAATTTAAAATATATATGTACTCTTTGTTTCTTGAAGCATTATTTACAATAGCCAAGATATGGAAATAAACTAACCATCCATCAATAGATAAAGAAAATGTGGTATAATTTATATAATGGAATACCTGTCATTCATTAAAAAAAAAAGTCTTGCCTTTTGTGAGAACATGGATGGAGCTTAAGGGTATTATGCTAAGTGAAATATATCAGATAGAGAAAGACAAATACTGTATGATATCAGTGATGTGTGGAATCTAAGAGAGAACAAAACAAAAATGAAACAAACTATAAATACAGAGAACAGACTTGTGGTTACCAGAGAGAAAAAGGGTTGGGAGATGGGAGAAATGGGGTTAACTTTACAGCGACGGATGATGGCTAGACTAGTGGTGGTGATAGCTTTCTAATGTATATAGATGTCAAATTACAAATGTGTGCACCTGAAACTTAACATAATTTTAAAAAGAAGCCTCTAAATCTTGTTTTTATCTCAAACATCAAAAATGCTTTTGTTCCTGTGGTCACGGTGGGACTTGTATCAACAACTGCCGCAAAATAAATTCTTTGAATAATTAAAACAGACCGTTTTAAAAACACCTGAGTTGCATATTATTTACAGCAATACTAACTGAGCTTATAAGCACCTTAATGAATTCCAAAAAAATTTTAGCAAGCAAGGAAGAGCAAACAGAATTTGACCGCACATTAGCCATTATCACTAAATTGAGACATGTAAAGAAACATCATTTCTTTTTGCTATTTTAATTGTTTTAATTTAGTAAACTCGTAAGACCAGATTGATAGGGGTTTTCATAAGGTTGTTCATCACTTGGACCTGACCTTATTTTTCCCTAATTCCTGCAGTCTTTCTAACCAGCTCTTCTCTGACCAAAACAGCAGTTTTCAATAGAACCCACAGGGGTAGGGCCATGGTTGCACTTAAACAGATTCCTGAATTTTAACTAATGCAATGCCGTTTTTAATCTTAAAATTTTTCTAAATTCTTTTTAATTCTGTAGACAAAGAACCTTTACCAGGGTCCCCTAGGTACATTATACATCCCACTCTTCTTGAAGAATAAAGTTTAAAAAACTATACTAGAATTCCTTCCAATTTTTGGTTGCCCACAATTTCAAATCCAGGGTTCTTTCACCAACAAAGTGGTTCTGGCTTGATAAATGGAAGACAGGACATGTAGTCTTATGATCTAGGCTCAAAACTTTTTTTTTTTTTTTTTTTTTTTTTTTTTTTAAATTTTTTATTTTTTATAAACATATATTTTTTATAAACATATATTTTTATCCCCAGGTCTGTGAATCACCAGGTTTACACACTTCACAGCACTCACCAAATCACATACCCTCCCCAATGTCCATAATCCCACCCCCTTCTCCCCAACCCCCTCCCCCCGGCAACCCTCAGTTTGTTTTGTGAGATTAAGAGTCACTTATGGTTTGTCTCCATCAAAACTTTTTTTTAGCTGTGTGAATTCAGGCACATTCAAGATTTCTTCAACTGTTTTGTTTTTTTTTTTTTTAAGTAGTTTTCTTCGAATCAAATATAGAATATTAAAACCTAGTACATGTGACAATTATATGAATTGTCATATACATATATGACTGGAGATGTTAGATAAATGAAATGTGGGTCCCCTCCAATCTCTACTCCCAAAATCTGAACAGGCTGAAGAATGAAAAAAAGCAGTGAATCTAGGAGAATTCAAGAGGAAATAAAGTGGAAACATAGATAAAGGAGGCTACTCTCTTTTCCTTCCTTCCACTTATATTTAAATCACAAGCTTGAAGGCAGGAGGTGTTTAAGGGGTTAAGGAATGTGGAGAGCTTAGAGTAGGTGGGTGGCTTTTATTCACTCCCCTTCTCACTCATGAGTCTCCACACCTATCTCCCACAACCCTCTGCCCACTACCTAGGCTTCCTCTCATCTCTTCCTTTCCTTCCGTTCCCTTCTCTTTGGACAGAGGCGGTCTTCTCTTTTAGCTATTTATCTTTGGAGAAGATTCAGGGCTGGGGTCAGATGAAGGAAAGGAAGGAGCTTGCTGACCGGAGCCTACCCCAGGCTGCAGGGAGAGGTAAAGATGACCTCTGAATCAGTGAAGGCTCAGCTGGACTTCTAACATGACCAGGATTTAACACAGTGAAATCAGTCACTGATAAATTTTTCCAAGTCCTGCAGAAACATAAGTTAGGGAAGTAAGGTCACTTTGCCCAGAAATCAGGAAATTGCAAGAAACTTCAGCTAAAACACAGTTGTCCAAAGCCCCCAAACCAGAGGCACACAGCAAGTCACGGAGCCTAAGGAAGCCATTGCCACCATGATGGCAGGTACCCTCTCTGGTCTGCATCCACCACAGCCAGAGGAGAAATATCTACCTCCTTTGTGTCTTCCAAACATCATACCAGTCTCTTTCCTTACAAAGTTGCAAATGAAGTTTTCAGGCTTGCCACGCTGTGACAGAGGAGAAACCACAGAAGGAACAGCATGATACTAAGGGCCAAGAAACAGTGGACATGACCCCACATTTCACTATCATTCTAGTATAGTGTTAGTATAGTATAGTGTTAGTCTAGTCTAGTGTAGTACAGTGTTGATATAGTGTTGATATATACTAGTATAGTATATACTAGTCTAGTATAGTATAGTGTTGATTTTTTTTTCATTTTTTTACCTTACCCAATAAGGTAATGAAGAAGTCAGAAAATCAATGCAAGAAAAAAAAAAATCTATAGCTTAGCTGGAGTGTCCCTCTATCATGTATCTCAGGAACCTGCACATAGTGGACAGAGTACAGGAAGACCTAAGCCTTGCTATACACCATTGTCAAGGATTCAACATCACGTAACAGTTTAGTTCCATTCCTGTGTGGCTAATAAGAAAGCTCGTTGTCAATGGCATTGCTCTTGAGGAAAACAAAAGGGTATACTCCACTTTGTCTTAATTAGCTTTGAATCCCTAATGCCTATCATAGTTCTTGCAACCTAGTAACTGTACAATGCTTCCTGATTAAGCTTCAGGAATATGGTCCACTGGAGCTTTGAAGTAACAACTTATCACTGAATACAGTGCCTAACATTTAATGAAGTAGCCCATCATCATATAGCCTCTAAGTTAAAATATCGTACTCACCTGTCTCTTCCACTATTCAGTGCCAGAGTGATCCTTTTACAGTATTAGTCATATTCTCCCTCCTAACAGCTCTCCAGTGACTCCCCATCTCTCTCAGAGTAAGGTTCTAAGTCTTTAAAATGGTTCCCCTGTTACCTCTGGCGCATCTATTTTTTCCAGGTGCTCACAACCCTCTAACCATATTGGCTTCTTACTGTTTTGTTTTTGTTTTTCTTTAGGATTTTATTTATTTGACAGAGAGAGAGGGCATGAGCATGGGGGAGGGCCCGGGAGAGAGGGAGAAGCAGGCTCCCCACCGAGCAGGAAGTGTGAAGCAGGACTGGATCCCAGGAACCTGGAATAATGACCTGAGCCAAAAGCAGACACCCAATGACCGAGCCACCCAGGCACCCCTCTAGCCATTCTTTGAACATGTGTTAGCTTTCTAGATGTACCAACTTGATAAGACTATAGTCCCCAGTTATTCAGTCAGATGCCAATCTAGGTGCTGTTGTGAAAGGACTTTGCAGGCACAGTTAAAAATTCCAATTCCTGGACCTTAAAAAAGAACAATTATCTTGGGTAATCTGGTTAGCCTGATTTAATCAGAAGGATTTACAAAAAATCAGATGGCTTTCCTGAATGAAAAGAAATTCTACCTGTGTACAAAAGCACAGCACCCTGTGTACAAAAGCCCAATGTCCCTAGTCTTCCGTTATGTTCATAGTCTTCCCTTCCTCACTGCTTGCTCTACACTTTCGTTCTTGCTTAGATTCCTTGTAATAAATCTCTCTCTCTGCGTGTGTGTGTGTGTGTATGTGTGTGTGTGTGTGTGTATTTGCTTGCCTCTTATTAGTTCTGCTTCTCTAGTTGAACCCTCACTGATACCGACAGCAACCACTCTCTCAACTCAAAATCCTTTACTGCTTCCCTCTGAAACCCTCTTACTCTATATGGACCCATGACTCACTCCCTCTCTTCCTTCCAATCTTTCCTCAAGTGCTACTTTCTCAGAAAGATTCTTTCAGTCTACTATTTAAAATTTTAACACCTGTACCTTGATATACCTTATCCCCATTCCTTTCTTTTTTTTTTTTTTTTTAGATTATTTATTTACTTGAAGAAGACAGGAAGAGAGAGAGCATGTGTGCCTACAAGCAAGGGGGGAGGGGCAGAGGCAGAGGGAGAAACAGACTCCCAGCTGAGCAAGGAGCTCCATGTGGGACTCAAACCCTGGGATCATCTACCTTCATGAGCTGAAGGTAGATGCTTAACTGACTGAGCCACCCAGGTACTTCCTATCCCCAATTCCTAGCTCTATTTTCTCCATAGAAGTATGTGACATAGTCTTTATTTTACTATTTATCTTCCCCTAGTAGAATCTAAGCTCCACAGAGACAGATTTCTATTTTTACTGCTATTCCCGATACCTGAGATAAAGTAGATACTCAGCAAATATTTATTAAATGAACAGTGAATGAGCTTACAACTGTTGATTATTCCAGTTAATAGAAATGATCCTTTGCCTTCACTTTCCAATTAGCTCTATAATTCCTTCGATAGAAGTGAAGTCCAGCCCTGAACCCCAGCCTAGTTTTTTGGGACCTCTCCACTCTGCCATTTGTGAATGCCCTACCCAAGGGATGTCTCCTACTTCTCATATGCCAAATACGGTTTTGGATCCTTTCACCAGTGGGTAGATTCTCCACAACAATGTCGCCACACATTTCCACCACTTCTGAGTTCATTTACCTACTGGACTTTCCTCATGACAATGTTTGGCCAAACAATTCCTAAATTTTCTGATCACTGGGTTGTTGTGGGCCACAGATCTATCTCTTCTAGAGACAGATAATTTTATCTTCCCCATGTTATGCTAGTTATTACTTCTCACTGATCTCTGAGAAATAAACATGCTTTAGTTTTAAGTCCACTCCCCAAATGACTGCTATTTTTAGGATTTTTTCAATTGTCATATATATATGTATGTATATATATACATACATAAATATATTAGTATTTTAATTATTACAATATACAATATACATATCATTATACAATTAATATATAATATTAGTATTTTAAATATACATTTATTTTGACCCAGAAATTCTACTCTTTATTATCTATATATTTGGATATTTTCACTTAGAGTCCTCATATATATATACATATATATGTATATATATAGAGAGAGAGACAGAGAGAGAGAAGGAGGGAGGAATGGAGACCTTTCCTGTATCACAGTTTTTAATTCACTTTTTAAAAACTAACTATAGTCTAGTTAGTTTTGTTCCCATCCATACTGACAGAGGATGGAAAATATTATTTGCCTTTTATCCTATGGTTATGTAGCTTTCAACAGGGAGACAATTCAGCATTGGTACCTTATGTTTAGGTCAAACTTCTTCTAGAACATCTGGAAATGATTTATCCCCTTTACTGATTAATATACAAACAGAAAACCAACCAGTTGAAGATACCTAAAAGAAAGAAGCTCACAGCCACTAATATTTAAAGAAATATCAAATTCTTATGCATCTCTCTAGAATTCTCTTACTCAATAGTTGTTTAAAAGTAGGTCAAATCATCATTGAGATTCATCAATTCAACTCACTAATACAAA
Organism: Mustela lutreola; assembly: GCF_030435805.1. Lineage (NCBI taxonomy): Eukaryota > Metazoa > Chordata > Mammalia > Carnivora > Mustelidae > Mustela > Mustela lutreola. The sequence continues at coordinate 42,562,037 of NC_081296.1, forward strand.
GACATTTAATTATTTCTTAGAGACAGATGGATAATATTGTTGATAACTCTATGTCTTCTTCCCTCACATTCTATTTTATTTTTATATGTGCTAATAGAAATTCACAGGAATTCTACTTATTTAAAACTGGGTTGAACTATTCAGATTTGTTTCCAATTCCCTGTAAAAATGGTGAATATGGTCATATTAATAAATACATATAAGGGAAGACAGAGGTTTCTTAAACATATCCCAGAATAAAAGAACCATAATGGAAGATATCAATGAATTTTATTATATCAAAATAGAAAGTTTCAGAATCCACTATAAATTTTTCAAAATGAGAAATTTCTCAAAATAAGAAATTTTTTTAAATTCCTCATTTTCAAAGTAAGAAATTGGAAGAAGTTTTATATAACATGGATAATATACAAACTACTTCAATCATGAGTTTTAAAAACACTGCAAGTTAAAAAACACAGATAACTAAATATTAAAAATGGGCAAAAGACAAAATCAAGAAATTTACATAAGAGCTCAAATGACTAACGAACATGTGAAAATATGCTCCACATCACTAATATGTAGAAAAATGAAACGTAAATAAGGCGATTCTAAATTTGTCCTTCAGTTTAGCAGAAATTACCGAGATTGGTAATATTGAGGCCTGGCAAAAATTCAAAGGCATTTTATCTTTTTTTTTTTTTTAAGGGAGAGTTAATGGGAACATTTTAGAAAGCATCTGCCCGTATATATTAGTATTTTAAATATACATTTATTTCGACCCAGAAATTCTACTCTTTATTATCGATATATTTGGATATTTTCACTTAGAGTCTTCATGTAAGTATTCTTTGTAATTACTAAGAAAAAAATATCTATCATTAGGGGAATGGTTAAATAAACAACCATACCCATGTCCTATGCACTTACAGTATGTAGCATTAAAAAGATTTAGATTACATTTTTAAAAAAAGCAAATTGCAGAGCAATCTATATGTGACAATTCCATTTTTATTTAAATACACAAAATGGTATTTGTTTTTATATGCTTTAAAATAAATGTAAAAAAGACACAGAAATTGAGGATGGAGATGATAAAAGGGATATTCATATTACCTATTCTAGTTTAAATGTGCACCATGACTTAATAGTCATTCACCACTTTTCTACTTAAAAACTTTCTACAAGTCATTAAGGAAATAATAAAAACACACAAAAACTATTTTTACACTAACCAGTTAGAAAAATTCTTCTGATTCTCTTAGTCTACTCCCTCAGTACCCAACTATCTTGTAATTAATAGCTCAGCTTATGGGTAATTTCATTTACAAAGCCTTTTCTGACTGATCCCTAAGCAGTGGTATTTTGTTCTCAAAGCCATTTTCATCCCTGTCATATAACTTTTAACCCATTAAATTACAGAAAAATTGACTTACTCCTTCATTTTCCCCCAAAACAATGAGCCTTCCAAGGGAAGAATTTTTTTCTTTTTAAGATTTATTTATTTGTTCTGAGAGAGTACATGTGCAAGCTGTGGGAGGAGCAGAAGAAGAGGTAGAGAGAGAATACCAAGCTGAGCAAGAAGACTGATGGGGTTCAATCCCACAACCCTATGACCACAACCCTAAGCTGAAATCAAGAGTCAGATTTTTAACTGATTAAGTCATCCAGGTACCCCTCCAAAGGCAAGAAATCTTAACCCACCATCTCTAACATGAGATCTGATCCATAAATAAAATACAGTATTAGGTCTCGTCTTCATGAAATTTAAATAGAAGTTGCCCTCCTCATGATCCTTCTAGACTCCTAACAAGACTTTTAACTCAAGTCTTACTTCTCTTCTGGTTTGTCAAACTCACTCACCCTTTCAGCTTTTATACTCCCAATCCTGAGTAGGTCTTATTTTCTTTTCTTTCCTTTCTACTTCATTGCATCTTATCTTCTCTCCTCTACCTAATCTTGCTGAGCCAGAGGATTATTTGATAGAGTAGAGAGAGAGTGAAGAGGTATTTAAATACAACTAACTTACATGAATATGAGTCCCCCCAAATCTATTACAGTGTCTATCACGTGGTAAGTGCTTAGTGAACAATTGAATGACAAACAATACTGAACTTGAAATAATTACAGACCTGAAGTCACTACAGTAACCACACTCTCAAGAAAGTCCTCCCTGACCCTAAGCTCACATCAATACCCCAACACTTGACTTTCTATAAATGAGGTAAAAATTCTTCTTCATGGATAATATAAATGTCAGAAATTACTAAAATTAATGTATGCTATAGGGAAACCACCCAGACTCTCCCTGAAAAGCCTACTTTCACTTTACAATTTAAGCAGTACACTGTAGTAGTTAAAACTGAGTCCGAGTCAGACCTATGCCTGAATCTTGGCTTCTCCACTTACTAATCATGTCATCTTGCTTGAGGGGAGCTAATTGCTCACTCTGCCTTCTTTTTATCATTTGAGGGAAAAAATGAGAATAAGAGCATTTATCTCAAGGGTTGTTGTGCAATAGTGCAGACAAAAGGTCTACTACAGAACCTGACACCCGTTTGATTGAGACACTTATTACTTATCTAATTCTTTCTGGATTTTATGGCTCACAGCATAACAAAAGCAGAACATAAGAAGAAAAGGAGACTAAATATGTTAGATAAATCAAAGACTAAGAGTAGAAGTTTCTAGGATTTATAAAAACCTATTTATCTGTGGTCCTTTTCTGTAGATTGACATACATCAATAGCCCCAGAAGTTTTGAGAGAATTACAGCTGGGTCAAATATTACTGATCACATTAATGTCCAGGATAGAACAGCTACGGTTTTGCTTATACTAAAAAAGCAAGAAAATATGTGTGACATATTTTTAAATATATATTTGAATAACTTTTATATTAATCCCTCTTAGGAAGAGATTTCTGTTGTTGAGGAAATGTTTAAATCATTCTAATACGGGTAGGTTGGTTAGTATGGGTCATGGGTTTCACCTGGACCCTGGGCTACAGAGTAATAGTATAATAAAAACAAAACCTACTTTCTGTGACAGGAAGAGAAAGTTGATCCTGATTAGAAGACATGAGTGGGATGACGGAGTGACAGGAGAGAAAAAAACAGACAAGTGAGTAAGAAGGTGAGCCAAAAAGGAACTCCTCCTGAGATTCTCCTAGTATTCAGTGAAGTCTACAAAAATCAAATATTTTACAGCGGGGGTATTCCATCAACTGGAAAAAGCTTTAGGTTCTGAAACTAGAAGAGGTAAAAGGTACAATTTGTAGAAATTGTGGCAGGGCTAGAGCCTTGCCGGCTATATAAATTAGGAAAGGACAGAAATTTCAACTGGAACACAGGGAACAGTAAATCACACAATTGGAGATACTCCATGTAATATAATGATCAGTTATCTCTATCTAAAACAGGGTCAAGTATTCAAAAAATGTTAGTACTTGGGGCACCTGGGTAGCTCAGTCAGTTAAGCCTATGGCTCTTGGTTTCCTCTCAGGTCATGATCCCGGGGTCCTGAGACCCAACCCAGTAGCACACAGTAGGGAGTCTGTGCCTCAGCGGGGAGTCTGCTTCCCCTCTGACTCTGCCCCTTTCCCTGCTCACTCACTGAAATAAATCTTTAAAAGTTGGTACTTAAGAACTAGGTTACATTCATTAGAATAATTCCTGGGGTGTCAGTACGAAGTAACTCATATTTTCTTTGGGGCAAGATCCCCACTTCATAAAAGCAGCGGTCACTGGATGTGATGTGCTTTTCAATTTTCACAACACCTGACTTCATTCCACATCCTAACTCACACTGGGCCCAGAGCTGTGTAAATGGAAAGGATTTCTTAATTCCTGAGTTGGGTTAAAGTCAAACACTCTGCATTCCCTTCCATATTAACTGCTAAGCTCGGTGATATGTATGGCCTAAAGGTCAACAGTATTTAGATTAATGTATTCTAGTAAGGACAGGGTGTCTTTGCCTCTCCAGGCTTTTTAATAGTTTCTCTCCAGAAAAGAACTTTAAGCCATTCCAGACCACTTTTTTTCAGCTCTTCTAAGGGCTCACACAGCAGGAAAATAAAAGTCAAAGGCCAGTTCTCTGAATCACCATGCCCTGATGATTTCTGCTTCTGTCCCCAAGGGTCAGGTTGCCATCATCCACCAATGATAATGAGACTCCAGCAGCCAAGCTACTTCCCTGGGCCTGAAGTAAACTGAAGATTTTAGGCAGGGGACGTCTGCAAGGACCATGAGCCGTTGCTGTTCAAATTGCACATCCAACAGCCACTTTGTCCCAAGGCAGAAGTTCCTCTCCAGCCCAGGCTCTAGAGCAGGGTGAGCCATGTGCTCTGAGTAAGAGGATATTGAGAGTTTCTCCTGTCTGCCTAACTTCACTTGCTCCCTGGATGGAAGGCAAATTGAGTATTTATTAAACACTTACTGCATATCAGGCATTTTGCCAGGCATTTCTCCAATCACCTCATTAAATCCTCACAGCAAATCTGAACAGTGCTCTTGCTCTCATATTAGAGAGGAGGGTGCCCATTAGGATGCCTCCAGCCCTGCATAAAAATTTCCAACTGATAATGGTTTAAGATATTTCTGGAGTGGTGAGTAAGAGCAGATGCTTTGAAGACAGAATGTCTGTTTTCCCAATCCGTGTTCTACTGGTAAGTGTGTGTAAAGCTTTGGACCACTTCACTTAAAACACTTCATGCTTCAGCATCCTCAGTTTTAAAATGGGGGAAAATGGTATCTTCACCCTAGAACTGATACAACAGTAAAAGTGTTTGCATGCAAAGCACTCAGAACAGAGCCTGGGGAAAAAAAACAACCACCAAACAAAACAAAACAAAACAAAACAAAAAACCAGAGCCTGGCAAATCCAAGAAGTCTGCGGCAAGCCAAGTCTAGGGTAGGTTCATGTTTTCTGTGATGTCACCAAGAACTTTCACTCCTTCTGTCCCTTCATTTTCAGTATGTCGACTGTTAGTCTCACGTGACAAGATGATAGTCACAGGTTCAGGCTTTACATGTAGAAATAACATCTGACAAAAAATAAACTGTTTCCACTTCTGCTTCTCATTCTAAAAAAAAAAGAAAACTTTCCCCTGCAAAGCTTTCCCAATGTCTCTCAGACCCTAAGAGAGGCTGGGAAAACAATTAGCAGGAGTCTCAGACTCTAATATAATTTCTGCCAGCAAAGGGGGTATGAAGAAGACTGTTGAAGAGGCCACTAACAATAAAGGGAAACTGATTTTCAAAGCTTAAGTCTCTTGAGAACTAGTGTATAACAAAGCTGAAAGATAAAAACAAGTCTGGACCTTCTGCTAAAGAGGATACCTCTCAGATCACTTTTCAGCATTTACATTCATTTGCTAGGGCTACTGTAACAAAGTCCTGCATACTAGCTGGAGGTTAAGCCACAGAACCTATAGTTTGGGAGGCTACAAGTCCAAGGCAAAGCATCAGAAGAGTTGGTCTCTTCTGAAGATTGTGAGGAAAAACGTGTTCCCTGACTCTTAGCTTCTGATGGTTTGCTGGAAATCCTTGAGAAGTATCACTCCTATTTCTGGCTTCATTTCACATTTCACATTCTCCCTGTGTGTGTTGCTACATTTTCCCTATACATAAGGACAGTAGTATTATTGGATGACAGTCTACCCTAAGGATATTTTAACCCCACAGTCCTTCATATTAACTGAGCTGAAGATTTTATTGTAATTCTTGTAGGATACATAAATTTACATCCTGCCCTGTTCTGTTTTGATTTTCCATTTATACTGATGTTTCACAGCTTTGAGATATAATTGACATACAATAAAACCCACATATTTAATATATATATATATATTTGATATGGTATATAATTTATATATAATTTGATATATAATTTGGTATATAATTTGATGAGTTTAACATACGCATATACTTCTGATACCACAACCACAATCTAATGAACAAAACAAAAACAGAACAAAAACAAAACAAAACAAAACAAAAACTATCTCCAAATAAGGTAACATTGTTATGTACTAGGTGTTAGGACCCCAGCATATAAATTGGTTGGGGGGAAAGGAGACACAATTCAACCCATAATACAGACAAAAACCTAGGGGTTTAATATATATATACTTAGAAAAAAAGGCTGAGGGTGACATCTTTCTATTCATTTAAGTCACTGAGAATTAGTGCAAAAGGGCTGGTTCAGACAAAAACATTCATGAGCATATACAGAAAAACACAGATTAATTGAGCTCAAGAATAGATATTCCTTCAACATAACTAGTAACTATCTTGAGGGCGAAAATATGTTTTGGTTCTTTGCATCTTACTTGTCTCTGAAAAGGCATAATGCATTATTCATAACGTAATAATGCTTTGCATGATGGAAGTACTTTTAATTGAAACCTTTAGGGAAAGAAAACATAGAATAGACTCTTACCTTCCTTCTCATTTTTAAAGAGGTACTTCATAAGTATTGATTCTAAAATGTAATCTATTAAGGACAAGAGCTTTGTTCTTTTTTTTTTTTTTTTTTTTTTTTTTTTTTTTTTAAATTTTTTATTTTTTATAAACATATATTTTTATCCCCAGGGGTACAGGTCTGTGAATCACCAGGTTTACACACTTCACAGCACTCACTAAAGAGCTTTGTTCTTAATCGAACTATTATTGTGGGTCACTCTTATTCACTTGCTATTGGTCACTAACAGACTAGGCAAGATCTCAAAGATCACACTTGAAAAAAAAAAAACAATTCTCATGATTCTCAATATTATGATCACTGTTTCTAACAGCTAATATTAAGAAAGCATGTGCATTAACCAATTTATGTGTGCTAAGCATTCTATAAGGAAAGCAACATACTTTGCAGCCCCTTTGACCTAAAGCCAATCTTCTGCCTATGCTTTAGGTTCAATTTCTTTTTGTTTCTGAGGGTATGTTCACTATTGATTCTTCTTTGTTAAACTTCCAGGTTTAGAGATAGTATCCATGATTCCCAATTTACGGCATACTTGCATCACTGACCTATGCATAGTCTCCATTTCTTTGTCTCCTCTCATCACATTGCTTTTTCACAGGTTTTGACCCATAAGCAACCATTGCCTTTATTTTCATGTAACCTGTTAGTCAAGGTTCTTCAGGAAAACAAAATAAAGATTTTAGAGGACTGGCTTATGCAATCGTGGAGGTTAGCCAGACTGAGATCAGTAGGCAAGCCAGCAGCCTGGAAATTCAGGTAAGAATGATGTAGTCTGAGTCCAAAATCTACAGACTGGAAACTTAGGATTCTATGTTTCAATATGGACGAAGAATTGCTTTTTCTTTAGGAAATATGTCTTTGCTCTCAAGTCCTTCAACTAACTAGATGAGGCCCACCCAGCATTATGGAGGATAACCTGTTTTACTTCCCATTAACAGATTTTAAGTATTTGTTGCTTCCACAAATACCTTTACAAAAACATCTAGACTTGTGTTTGATCTAACAACTGGATACCATAGACAAGTTAACACAAAGTTAACCATGACACATGGGATCCAAAAAAAACAAAAAACAAAAACACCCCTATCATTGTTGTCCTGTTTTTATTTTTCGTGAATGTTAACCCTTTTTACTCCAAGTCTAGTCCACTGACAGGCAGCATCAGCATCACCTTGATTTTTATGCAAGAATACCATCTCACATCCAACCCAGACCTACTGATGCATAAGTAGTAACAGTAAATTAACAATAAAACTGCATTTTAACAGTAGATATTTCCCTATTTCCCACTCACACACAGAACTACTGAGAACACTATAAAAAAGACTATATGCAAAAGAATATGTATTGTATGATTCCATTTATATGAAGTTCAACAAGAATCAAAATTAATATTTAGTATGTAAGGTGGTACCAGTCTGGCATGATGATGTAATTAGAAAGTTATCAGAAACAATTTCATTGAAGATTTGGAGCAGGTGAAGCAGATACTCTAGACCCAAGCAGTGATAATATCATTATTATTATTATTATTATTATTATTATTATTATTTCCTTAGCCTGTGCATTTAAGTTTTGTGCACTTTTCTGTATATGTTTTATTTCAGAATGAGAATTAAAAAGATTGAATGGAATACCCACAAATATCCCAAATATACTCTGTCTGGTTTAGAGTAGCTAAGCTTTAAGAATTTTTTTGTATGATTCAAATTTTAACATTCGAGTTTTATATTAATAAGGGCACAAAACTTCATTTGGTAAACAGAGAAACTTAAATAATTTTTGAATATAAAAAAGCAAGCCTGGGGCATGGTTTAGAGAGAAAGAGGTAAAGAATTAAATTTCTCTCAACAAGAGCACAATTCAGAGGGGTGAGCTGGCAGCTTAGGAAGCCAGAAAGAAGGCTGCAAGGAAAAAAATGAAACATCTACAAGATGATTGATATCACCAGGACCTAGGATGGGCAAAGTCTCCTTTCCTGATAGAGGAGTAATGAGGGTTTCATACAGGGTCTAATATTCAATTTTAATTTGTTGTCTATTAACCAGACAAGCTTATTATCTGATTATGCATTAATCAGTGTTGTGCATTAATCAGTGATCCCATTACCCAACATTTCATTAAAATTGAGCCAAAATTCAGCCATCATAGCTTATGATAATTGGTGCTATAAGGAAATGAAGGGATAAACACAATGTTCAACATGACCAAGACAACAGAAAAAGGACAGCAGTTATGGAAAAAGAAACAGAGATCAAGAATTCCCTGGATGCAGACACCTGGGTGGCTCAGTGGGTTGGGCCTCTGCCTTTGGCTCGGGTCGTGGTCTCGAGGTCCTGGGATCGAGCCCCACATCTGGCTCTCTGCTCAGCAGGGAGCCTGCTTCCTCCTCTCTCTCTGCCTGCCTCTCTGCCTACTTGTGATCTCTCTCTGTCAGATAAATAAATAAAATCTTTAAAAAAAAAAAAAGAAAGAAAAGAATTCCCTGATTCCCTGGATGGAGGAGACCAGAGATAAAGATTGCTGAGTGGGAAAACAACAACAACAGGGAAAAAAAAAAAAAAACACTCTGAAGCTACTTGAGGCTCTTAAGCAAGAATCTGGATTTCCTACAACATGAAGGAATGAGGACCAGGGTCACTCTATTCAAATATTTTAAGAAATAGTAATCCTAGCAGTGTGATATTTGAAGGTACCAGAAAACGGGCACTCTGTCATCTCTGCTTTATTGGCATTTGGCATGAGAATTCAAAGATTTTACCAAAAGCCTTATATGGGCTTCAATTAAGTATTATAAATGAAGATCATTTCAAAGAAAGACTGGGATTCTGAAACCAGGAGCTCTTAAGGCAGTGACTCAAAATTCAAAAGCTCCATAGTGGGCTATAGTCACCCAAAACTTCTATATATTTCCATGGAAATATATAGAAATTCCCACTCTATCTTGACCGTTCACTCATAAATAATCCATATTTGGTATTGTGAGAAAGTAATTAACTGAAAATTTAAGAAAGAAAAAATATAGGTGACCCTGGTCCCAAAGGAAAATATCTGAAAAGCAGTTTAGTGGTCTTAAAACTCCCAGGTTAAGGGCTTTCTGTTTAAGAAAGAAAACGAAACTGTCTCATTAAAAACAAAAACTGAGGGGCACCTGGGTGGTTCAGTGGGTTAAAGCCCCTGCTTTTGGCTCAGGTCATGGTCTCAGGGTCCTGGGATCAAGCCCCGCATTGGGCTCTCTGCTCAGCAGGGAGCCTGCTTCCCTTCCTCTCTCTCTGCCTGCCTCTCTGCCTAGTTGTGATCTCTGTCTGTCAAATAAATAAATAAAATCTTTTTTTTAAAGATTTTTATTTATTTATTTGACAGACAGAGATCACAAGAAGGAAGCAGGCTCCCTGCTAAGCAGAGAGCCCAATGTGGGGCTTGATCCCAGAACCCTGAGACCATGACCTGAGCCAAAGGCAGGGGCTTTAACCCACTGAGCCACCCAGGCACCCAATAAATAAAATCTTAAAAAAAAAAAAAATGAGAAATGTCTCTGTGATGCCCAGGCATGATAATCATGGGTGTAATTTAAGAAACCAAACAAAGGAAAAAGACAAATAATCCCCAAAACAAAACAAAACACAAAAAATACTCTTAAATATAGAGAACAAACTGTTCATTGCGAGAAGGAAGATGGGTGGGGGGGTTGGGTGAAAAGGTCAAGAAGATCAAAAGTACACTTATAACGAGCATTCAGTAATGCGTAGAACTGTTGAATCATTGTATTTTATACTGAAATGAATTAAACACTATATGTTAATTTACCTGAATTTAAAAACTAATTGGAAAGTATTGCCCGGAAAAAATAAAAGCCAACAAAAATAGCATCCGAATTAAAAGTATTGAAATAAATATCTCCTTCAAATAGTTCAATATTTGTCTAAAGGCTGTGGAATAAGTGATAAGATAACAGTAAGAGAAAAATCACATGCTCAGGTCAAAAATAAGGTGGGAAAGAAAACCAAAAACCATTATAAAGAGATCAATTTCACATCAGAAAAAAAACATAAGGAAGAAATGACATTGACAACAGGATAAGAGAAATGCAAAAAATAAATAAAATGAAATGACAATTAAAAATAAATTAACATACATCACTTCTCAGCCTTTTGGCTAAGATCAAGTGTAAAAATAAAGTAACATACAAATTCAAAGTAGTTTCATACCTAAATCTTTTCCCTAAGATAATTGCATTGACAGCTCAGAAAAAATGCACACGTAAGTATTTGTAGATGTATAAGCAATTGTGCATTTCAAATTGTAATAAGCAGCAGTTTTTACAATTGCAAACTATTTTAGACTGAAACATTAATTTAAAATAAAAACAATAATGCCATTACCATGTCCAATGAGTATAAAAATATCCAGTTGCTTACTCTAGTTCTCTGAATCTGATGAACAAACAATTCATGAACCAGCACTAGTCCACAGACCATACTTTGATTATCTGGCTTATAGATAGCTGAAGAAATTGCTCTGAATGGAGTACAGAGAAAAACTAAAAACATGAAGAACAAAAAAGCTTAAGAAATAATGGTGGACAATAACTGGCTTTTTTCTTCCCATGTTCTCTTTGGAAAATAACAATAAAAATAATTTTTAAAACACCAAAAAAAGAAAAAGAAAGAAAGAAAGAATGGTGCACAGAAGTAGAAAGACTACTATTATCGTTTGTGAAAGAGAATTCAGTGTACATGGGGAATATTTGAAGAAATATTCCCTGAAAAAATTTTCAGTATTTGGAGGCACACGAAAATCTTCTGACAGAAAGCACAAATTCAAAGCAAAATGAAAAACAAGAAATCTATTCCTAGATACATCACAGTAAAAAGTCGAACACCACAGACAAACAGAGTATCATGAAAGCAAGCAGAGATAAAGACAGCTGACCTACGGAAGATCCATAATTATACTGATAAAATATAGAATACTGGAGAGTAACTTTAAAATGAGAAAGTGGCATCTTCAAGACATTGAGAGAAAATCACTATTAACCACAAAATCTAGAACTACCTTAAACAGTAATTATAGCAAAATTAAGATTTTTTTCAGACAAATGCTAAGAGTTTAAAAATAGATTCTTAGAGTAATTACTAAATATGAATTTTAGAAAACACAGAATTGTTCAATATCGAGGAAGAACTGAAATGAGAAAAGAAATGGTGACCAAATGTGTTATAAATTTGTCAGTAAATACAAACAGGGATTATATTCAACAACAGTAAAAATTTGGAAAGGAAAACAAGCTACAACTTAAATATTAGCCAAAAATTAACACACACCAATCTTCTATCATTTGACAGTATAAAGTTTGGAGTTATATTTTTGCACTGAATAGCAGATGTGCAAAAAAATGAAATGTTTTATTTAGACTTTTTCTAAAACCGTTAGAAAATGATCAATAAGTATTGCAGGGGGTAGAAAGCAACACAGATTATTCAAATAATATCTGTGTTTCTCATGGACATGTTCTAGACTTTTGAGATATATATATATATATATATATATATATATATATATATATATATATATTGCTAGAAAACAACATCAACTTAAATTATTTAAGGCAATTACAACTGAACAGTAAACACATACTATAATTTATAAGCATGTATTTTGAGATATATGCATTCAATATCTTGCTTTAGGGTGTTAAATTTTTTAATTTTTAACTTTCTATTTTGAAATAATTTCAAACTTGAAAACCTTCAAAAATTCACAGAATTTCCACTTAACTTTCACCAACATCTCCAGTGTTAATATTTTACTACCTTTATGTCTCACCCTCTGCACACTTTTTTCTGAACTGAGAGTAAAATCACATACACGAAGCCCTTTGTTCATAAATGTCGCAGTGTGCATTTCCTAAGAAGGAAGATATTATCTTACATAATTGCAATGTAATTACCAAAATCAAAAATCTACATCGATAGTATTACATGATCTTGCCGGCCTTATTCGAATTTGTTAATATTCACAATAACATTCTTTATAAATCACTTAATGGAAAAGAGACAACCTGGTGCAAAATTACACATAGCATTTAGTTGATAAGTCTCCTTATTGTCTTTGATCTTGAAGAGTTAATGTTTTTGATTTTATAATCTTGATGTCCTCAAAAATACATTTTGAAAACAAGTGACATTGATATTTATAGTCCAGTTAGTTTAGAGAATGTCCTTCAATTTAGGTTTGATCATTTGCTCATGATATTCAGGTTACATGTGTTTTGTAAATTTTAGAACTAAAGTTACATAGTGTTCCTCTCAATGCCCATCAAGAGCTACATAATGTCAGTTTGTCCCATTCTTGATCATAATATTTTTGATTACTTGGTTACAGTGTTATCTGCCAGGTTTCAACTTTGCAAAGTTATCATTTTTCCCTTTGTCATTAATAAATATTTTAGAGGTATAGTTTGTGAATATCATTTTTAACATCACTGATTTTTCCTTGAATCAAGTACTATCATGGTTATTTTTACCTGTATTATTACCTGTAATACTTTGCTAATAGTATTTAAAAAAATACAAAGAGTTTCTCCATTTCCCTTCTTTTTAAAGGTTTCATCAATATGGACTCACATATTTTCATTTTACTTAATAGGATATGATCCATTACAATCATGAATTATTTTTATGCTCAAGTTAATTCTCCTTAATTCATTTATCAACTCCTTGCTTTTGCTACAGCAAGACGTTTTAGGCTTATATTGTACTTTCCATGCCTCAGCTCTGAAATCAGCTATGTCTGTAAGGATAAATGGTTCTTTTTTTTTTTTAAGATTTTATTTATTTGACAGCCAGAGATCACAAGTAGGCAGAGAGGCAGGCAGAGAGAGAGGGAGGAAGCAGGCTCCCCGCTGAGCAGAGAGCCCGATGTGGGGCTCAATCCCAGGACCCTGAGATCATGACCCGAGCCGAAGGCAGAGGCTTTAACCCACTGAGCCACCCTGGCACCCCCAAATGGTTCTTTTTACTGGAGAATGATATTTAGAAACAAAAGACCTGGTGATTATATATGTTCACTGCTGCTCAAGTGTCCTTGCTTCTAGGACATCTCAACAGGAAGGGTTAGAAAATAAATCTATGCATACATATACATATATGAACAAATACAAAAACCCAACACTATGAATTCATACTGAAAGCTCAACCTCAATACATCACTGTTTATCCAAATCCTCCTTTCTGAATTTATAACTTCCTTCCTCCAAAATGAGAAATCTGGTGCACAGTAACTGAAATGTATTTATTTGTCCATTCCTAAAATGCATAGTGAATAATTTTAGAATTTAACCTGTATGATGGCAAAAATAAAATTACTACACAGAGTCTAGTATGTGGTCATCATTTATTTTGTCATTAGCCTAAGAATGTACAGTCAAAAGACTGTTTAAAATTAGCCTTTCAGTTATTCTTTTGGACTATAGTTAGGGGTGGATCATTTCTACTTATATCCATTAAGGAGAATCCTCCTTATATCCTTATAAATGTTTTACTTCATTTTGTTTTGCTTTGATATGTAAGATATTAACATGTTCCAATCTTCTGTTTATACATCATTGTATCTTGAAAATTCTGTTCCATTGTTCCTGAATTTTTTTGCTTCTGGAAGTCTAACTCAAATATAATTCTCTTAGCCTTGTTAAGTTACTTGAGTACCATGATTTCAAAGTTAAAAACTATACAAAAAGTTATTCTAAAAGAAGTAATGTTCCCTTTTCCCTCTTTCTACCCCATCCCATTCACCTGGTACAGGCAACCAATTTCATTAATTTTTTTTGTTTTTCCTTCCTTTGACTATTTTTTGCAAAAATAAGTAGGGAAGACAGTGGAGTAGGAGGACCCTAGATTCACCTCAACTCACAGATATAACTAGATAACACTCACAGTATAAATAACCCAGAAGATGATCCAAATACTGGCAGAATAAACTCCATAAGTACACGTGGAGAAGAGGCCACATCCACATGTGGATGGAAACAAAAGAAAATCATGAGATTGTCCCTGGGAGGGAGGGACACCACAGGCATGCAGAGGAGAGAGAAACAGAACCCCATACCAGAGAGCCTGCAACAGGGAAGACAAATTGCCCTAACATTTTGTCTTGAACACCAGAGGGGCCAAATTGTGAGTTCTTATAAACTATAGGACTTAAAACCTGTAATTAAAAAATCAGTGAGCTCTTCTCTGGGAGAGCCAGAAGGGTGAGAGGAAATGGAGTCCCCACTCTTAAAGAGTGCAAAACCAAGAGCCCCTGGAAATACAGTGTAGAAGCAGCAGTTTAAAAAATGCCTGGGGAATACAGGAGGGAGGGTTATTTACTGATATCATAGTATGCACCAGAAGGGACAGAAATCAATGGGGAATGCCTCCAAGAACAAAGAAGCTGGCAGATGACATCTCCCTCCTCCAGCCCCCAACATAAATACATGACCACCTACAGGACTTACTACCTAACTTACTAACACCATTACCCAGCAGCACCATACCCTGCATGAGGTTCCACAGATCCATTCCTCTGGATACCACCTCAGTCTAGGTACTGCAGGGCCTGGTGGGGGCAGGGAGGAGGTACAAAGCTCGCTAGCACCACTACCCTGCTGTGCACCACCCCCCCAACACACACACAATGAGGATCACCTCAGCCCTGGTGCCACAAGGCCCCTCTCACAGAGGACCAGGAGTATACAAAGCTTGCTAACACTGTCCTACTGCCCTTACCCACTGCTGTGCTTCTGTGGAGACAGGGGGATGCTTCAGTCCTAATGCTGCAGGACCCCTCCCGAAGAGGACTAGCTGCTTGTAAAGTATGTTAGCACTGCCACCATACTGCCCCCTCCTGCCACTCTGTTTCAGTAGATCCACACACTCCAATAAGCCCTTGGCCAGTGCCCATACAGGGTGTACTCCAGGCCTGGCAGTGTGCAGAGCCCCTACAGTGGTCAGCACTGCTCCAAAGTAACTCCTGCCCTAGGGAGAGGGAAAGACAACCATACACACCAGTTGGAAGGAAACCCAGCAGTGAGCTGTAGGCAGACAACTGGTCTGAATACATGCCCTACCATCCACAAGTTTCTTAGGGTAAACTCAGGGAATGTACCCTGTAGTTTGGCATTCCTGAAAAATACAGGGATGATTCAGCTAAAGCCCAAGGTATCCCCAGACTAGCCCACTAAAAGCACAGGGATCAAACACTGCCCATAACATGCAAAAGCCATTGCAGATGACTCAAGGAAAAAAGCAACCTAGCCAGAACAGGAGGACACTTGAATCACATATAGGAGAAACCCCAAAGAGCACCAGATTCTGGTGAACAGGGAACACTGCACTACAGGGCATTATAAAACTACTTCTTCCTAAGGCCTCTACTTTTGTGTTCAGGAAACACAGCTGTCTTTTCTAACACATAGAAGTAGAAACAGAAAGGTAGACAAAATGAGAAAACAAAGGAATACTTTCCAAATGAAAAGACAAGAGAAAAACTACAAGAGGTCTCAGTGAAATGGAAGTAACATGCCAGATATAGAATGATCATAAAGATACTCCATTGGACTAGAGAAAACAGTGGAATACATCACTGAGACCCTTATACTGAAATATTTTTTAAAAATCCATCAAAGCTAAAGAGCATAATAAGTAAAATTTAAAAATACACTAGATAGAATAAATAGAAGACTAGATAAAACAAAAGAATGAATCAGTGACCTGGAGTACAGAGTGATAAAAAGTAAAAAAGCTGAGTAGGTGAGAAAAAATAGTTATGGAAAATGAGAATAGACTTAGGGAACTCAGTGATACCATCAAGCAAAATAACATTCAGATGATAGGGATCCTGGACAGAGAGTGAAAACAGAGCGGAAAATTTATTTTTTTAAAAATGGCTGAAAACTTCCATAAATGGGCAAGGATACAAAAATTCAGATACAGGAGTCATATAGATCCCACAAAAAAATCAACACAAGGAGGTCCACCCCAAGACACAAAGTAATAAAGATGGCAAAAAGTACTGACAAAGAGAATTTTATTTTTTTTAATATTTTTATTTATTTAGTTGACAGAGAGTGATATCATAAGTAGGCAGAGAGACAGGCAGAGAGAGAGGGGAAAGCAGGCTCCCTGCTGAGCAGAGAGCCTGATGTGGGCCTCAATTCCAGGACCCCAAGACCATGACCCAAGCCAAAGGCAGAGGCTTAACCCACTGAGCCACCCAGGCTCCCCTGATAAAAAAAATTTTTAAAGTAGCAAGAGAAAAAGTAGTTTGACAGAATGGAAACCCCGTAAGGCTAACAGTGGATTTTTCAGCAGAAATTTCAAAGGCCAGAAGAGAGTGGTGTGATATAGTCAAAGCACTGAAAGACAAAAATCTGCAGCCAAAAATATTCTACTTAGCAAGGCCATCAATCATAATAGAAGAGAATGAGTTTCCCAGAAAAACAAAAGCTAAATATATTCATGACCACTAAACCAGCCCTCCAAAAAATGTTAAAGAGTACTCTTTCAGTGGAAAGGAAAGACCATAAGTAAACAAGAATAAGAAAAGTAGGAAGCAAAAGCAGTAGAAATAAGTGTATTTGTAAAACTCAATCAAGAGATTCATAAAGTAAAATGATGAAAGTATGGCACCATAAACACAAAAGAGACCAGGGGAGAAGAAGAGTAGAGAATGGGTTGACTCAAGTGACCATCAACTTAATATAGACTGCCGTATATAAAAGATGTTATACGCAAACTGAATAGTAGCCACAAATCTAAAACCAGTAACAAATATGCAACCAAAAGAGAAAGGAATCCAAGTATATCACAAAGAAAGCCAAATAATTGTGAAAGAAAAAAAGCAAGAAAGAAATGGAGAAAAACTACCAAAAAAAAAAAAAAAACCAAAGAGTCACAAAATGGCAATAAATACTTACCTATCAATAATTACTTTGAATGTAAGTAGACTAAATGCTCCAATCAAAAGGCACTGGGTCACAGAATGGCTAAAAAACAAGACCCTTGTATACATGCTGTCTATAAAAGATTCACTTCAGAGATAAAGACACTTACATATTGAAAAGGATGGAGAAGCATTTAAGATACAAATTGATGTAGAAAGTAAAGAGACAGCAATGCTTGTATCAGACAAAATAAACACTGAAACAAAAGCCTTAACAGAAGACAAAGAAGGACACTATATAATCATTCAGGGACAAATACAGTAAGAAGATATAGCAATGGTAAATATTTATGCACCCAACATGGAAGCACCCAAACACCTAAAGCAGCTATTAACAACATAAAGGAAACAACTCAAAGTAATACAATAATAGGAGACTTTAACACTACACTGAGATCAATGGACAGATCATCCAAGCAGAAAATTAACAAGGAAAACAGTGACTTTGAAAGACACATTAGACCACATGGCCACATCAGAACATGCCAACCTAAAATAGCAGAAAACGCATTCTTTTTAAGTGCGCATGGAACATTCTCCAGAATAGATCATATATGAAGTCACCAAAAAAGTCTCAACAACTTCAAAATATCATGCATCTTTTTTGACTGCATTGCTATGAAATTAGAAACTAAGCACAAGAAAAAATCTGCAGAGAGTGCAAATCCATGGAGGTTAAATAACATACTATTCAATAATGAATGGGTAAACCAACAAACCAAAGAGGAAATGAATGGCAAATGAAAAAAGAAAATACAATGGTCTAGAATCCCTGGGATTCAGTAAAAGCAGTTCTAAGAGGGACATTTATAACAAATACAGATCTGCTCAAGAAACATGAAAAACCTCAACCAACCAACCAAACCTTATACCAAAAGGAGCTAGCAAAAAAAAAAAAAAAAAAAAAAAACAAACCCAAACCAGGAGAAGCAAATCATAGAGAATAGAGAAGAAATTAAGAAAATAAACAAAGTGGAATAGAACAGATCAAAGAAACCAGGAATTGGTTCTTTGAAAAGATCAACAAAGTTGATAAACATATAGCCAGGCTCATCAAGAAAGAGAGAGAACTCAAATACTATCAGAAATGAAAGAGGAGAAATAACCACCAACAGCACAGAAATACAAAGAATTATGAGAATATTATGAGAAATTATATGCCAACATATTAACCTCCCAAAACTGAATAGGGAATAAAATATTTGAACAGATTACCAACAATGAAATTAAATAGTTAAATCAGCGATTTAAAAAAACTCCTAACAAACAAAATTCCAGGACCAGATGGCTTTACAGGTGAATTCTACCAAAAATTTAAATGAGTTAATACTGATTTTTCTCAAGCTATTCCAAAAAGTAGAAAGGAAGGAAAAGTTCTAATTCATTGTCTGAGGCATACCAAAACCAGATAAAGACACTACGAAAAAGAAAGAAAAAAGAAAGGAAGAAAAAAGAAAAGAAAGAGGGTGCCTGTGTGGCTCAGTGGGTTAAGCCTCTACTTCGGCTCAGATCATGATCTCAGGATCCTGGGATCATGTCCCGCATCGGGCTCTCTGCTTGGCAGGGAGCCTGCTTCCCCCTTTCTCTCTCTCTGCCTGCCTCTCTGCCTACTTGTGATCTTTCTCTGTCAAATAAATAAAATCTTAGAAAGAAAGAAAGAAACAAACAAACAAACAAACAAACCTATCTAAACTTCTGTGATATTTCTGTTTGTTAACATACTAGTGATTATTAAATCATTCTATGTGTAGGTATTTATGTCATTCCTAGTATCTTTTCAGTTACACATAATGCTGTAATTAACACATATGTGCATATGTGTCATGCTCTTATTGCTGTAGGAATATCTTCAGAAAAGTTTCATACAAGGAGGATTGCTAAATCAAATGACACATACACAGCTTCCTTAAATATCACCAAATTGTGCCTCATAAGAGTATAAATGTTTATCTCCATCAACAATGTATCAGCATGCTTGCTTTTTGAGCTTATTTCTACAGTCTTGATACTTGAAATATTGGCTAACTATAAAACCTATTGTTAACACTTCTCTTTCTTGTCTCTTGAAAAGGCTGTTCCATTATCTCCTTGCTTTATTTATTGCTTTTGGGAAGTCAAATGCACGTATAATTCTCTTGGTTGTGTAAGTTACTTTATCATTTTTTCCTGGAGACTTTAAGAATTCAAATTCTAATGTTTTAGATTTGATTTTTCATGAGTTTTCCAAGGTTACCCTGTAGACCCTTTCAGTACATAGACTCAGTTCTTTTATTTTGGAAACTGTTTATTTGATTT
Organism: Mustela lutreola; assembly: GCF_030435805.1. Classification (NCBI taxonomy): domain Eukaryota; kingdom Metazoa; phylum Chordata; class Mammalia; order Carnivora; family Mustelidae; genus Mustela; species Mustela lutreola. Next base: position 42,581,779 of record NC_081296.1, read on the forward strand.
ATACTTTTGTCCCAATGATTTGTTTTTCTGCTTCATGGATTCCAATTATACATATGTTTGGGACTCTTTTGCCTGGCTACTATTTCCAGCACTTTCTTTCTGATACATTTTACTTCTTTACCTTATTTATATTCTGGTGTCTTTATTAACTGTCCCTCATTAAATTTTCACTTATATCAGTTCTTAGGCACTTATAATTTAGTCATTTATGATTTTTTTTTCATTATGTCCTTTTACTGAGTATAACTCCTTTCTTTTTACTATTCATTTCTGATCTTAATCTTTGAATTTCTGACTTGATGTTTTATATTATTTGAGGATATTTAACTCACTTTAAAATATTATACTTCTGATTCATGGTTGTGAGAAATTACCATCAGCCCACAAGTTTTGATTCTCATTTTCTTTTTTCCTTATATAGTTCTGTGTATTAAGACTGCTTGCACTTCTGCATTACATGGACAAAGCTAGCATTGGGGATGATATACAATGGGCCTAGTTCAAGAATGCCCTCTTCTACTTTCTTCAATGTGTGGCTACTCTTGAGGGATCAGGGACAAGAAATTTTTTTTTTGTCCTTTCATTTTTTAGTTTCTTTAATATTCTAAAATTTCCCTCTATTCTAAAGATTGACTTCTCCATTTTTAATTTCCTAAAGGATTTGTCTTTAATTTTTCCTAAAACTTTCCCTAAAACTTCTTCATAAGCCCCGAATACACTTCTAAATCCCTTCCTATGTTAATGATCTAAAACCCCTGGACTCTTTTTCATTATTGTCACCTCTAAGTGTAAAAATCGAAGACTTTATCTTTTAGAAGTTACTCATAGCAATATCCTCTCTTCTTCTTTCCCCACAGAGGTTTTCTAGACACCTTAGCTTTACACAAATTCTTGAGGCTAGAAACTTAGGACTCAGATCTACTAAAAATTAGTGGGTTTTTTCTTTTTTCCTACTTACAGATAACTTGAAGTTTTCATGCCCTCTATATTCCAGGAATTCTGAAGGTATAATACTTGCATGATTTTACTTTATCTTTGTGTTGATCCATATAACTGTGGAAACTTCAGAAGAGGTATATGTGATGAGATTCAGATTTCAACAGCTGCCATTACCTCAACTACCCCTACAATGACTTTTGAAAACTGTGGCCATAAATTTTTATTAAAATTACATTATTTATACTACTTGCTTTTATAAGATTTTATGGTACATACAAACTTAGATATTGAAGGAAAGCTTTATTTAAACAACAATAGGCTTAAAAGAAAAAAATCACCTCTGGTATTAGCCTACAGTTGTCAACATTTTTCAAGTTAGGGTTTTAAAATATGCACCATCTGCTGACACATCTATAATCCCCATAGAGCAAGAAGTATCAAATTGAAGAACAGTCCTTAGAAGGACTTTTTTTTTTAATGCCCTTAATTTTTTTTTTTTTAATCTTCTATCCAATAAAGTTTTCATCATCAAGTAGCCCTTATCTGTGGATTGCATTCTGGAACTACTCAATTAGTTCAGCCTTTTCTTCAGTGAGGTAACTCAGACCAGAAAGTTTAGATGACTTATCTGATCATATGATAGTTGTCTTTCTCTGCTTGACTTATTTCGCTAAGCATGATACGCTCTAGTTCCATCCATGTTGTCCCAAATGGCAAGATTTCATTTCTTTTGATGGCTGCATAGTATTCCATAAGTCAAGCAGAGAAAGACAACTATCATATGATCTCCCTGATATGAGGAAGTGGTGATGCAACATGGGGGCTTAAGTGGGTAGAAGAAGAATCAATGAAACAAGATGGAATTGGGAGCTCCCTCCCCACAAACCATAAGTGACTCTTAATCTCACAAAACAAACTGAGGGTTGCTGGGGGGGGGGGTTGGGAGAAGGGGGTGGGATTATGGACATTGGGGAGGGTATGTGCTTTGGTGAGTGCTGTGAAGTGTGTAAACCTGGTGATTCACAGACCTGTACCCCTGGGGATAAAAATATATGTTTATAAAAAAATAAAAAAATTAAAAAAAAAAAAGATGACTTATCTGAATTCATGTTAAGGTTATGACCAGTGCAGTTTTTTCCTACTATATCATACAAACATTTATATATTATAGTAATAACAATAAAGACTTTCATAAGCCTGTATTTTTTATTCTTTGATTTGTTCCTGCTTATTTTTTTTTCATTTTTCATCTCAAAAGTACAGCTATATTGCCAAATTCTTGTTTGCTTGACCATGCACATTGTTTCACTGACAATCTTACTGTAAGATTCTATCAGAAAAAAAAAATTTTACTCACTTTATTTAATTGTGGCTAATGAGCTGGAACCATAGATCTTCAAACGTCCCATGGGGAAAAAAGGACAACCTGCCATTTTACCTTTTACAACACATTATAAAACTGTATTTGGGGGACGCCTGGGTGGCTCAGTTGGTTAAGCAGCTGCCTTCGGCTCAGGTCATGATCCAAGCGTCCTGGGATCGAGTCCCACATCGGGCTCCTTGCTCGGCATGGAGCCTGCTTCTCCCTCTGCCTCTGCCTGCCATTCTGTCTGCCTGTGCTCGCTCGCTCTCCCTTTCTCTCTCTGACAAATAAATAAAATCTTTTAAAAAAAAAGATTAAAAAAAATAATAAAATAAAACTGAAAAAAAAATAAAAAAAAATAAAACTGTATTTGGTATAAAATACTTGAAGGCTTCTTATAGCAAAGAGTTAGAACTCTTTATTTATTTTTATTACTATTTATTTTCATTACTATTGACACCTTACTTTGTTGATGAAGAGTAAAATAGTTCCTTTTGCTTCACATTTATTTTATGAAACATTCTATTATCTTTATTTACACAGAGGGATAGAATTAATCATCCCTCAAGCCATTTAATCTTTCACCATCACTCAAACTGTTTCCAAGTAATTCAGAAATTTGTGCTCTATAGACTGGGCATCCAATGTATTAATTTAAATCTCTTAATGCCTTATATTTTTTTATTCTTTTCAGTGAAAGAACTGCACACAGAGCTTTAAACAATAGATAATAGTTTTTCTGGAATATGATCTAAAGATTTAAGTCTCAGTCTCCAGCAACACTACTTTCTTAGATAATTTGTATAGAAAGGCTTATATTTATTTTATTTTGCATGAGTAATTCAATTCTTTTGAGTCATAATTATTGCCATCACATGGAATCCATTGGATGTATTCTGATTATATACATCCTGTCAAAATGATAGAGGTCTCCAAAAGATTGAGGATAATCTTTTTCTTTTTCATGTAATTAAAACTTGATGTTTGTAATAGACTATGATAGTGGTAGTTTACAAACTGAGATGACCATACATGCACACACACTGAGGCATCTTCAAGCAAAGAAGACATTAGAGAACAAAGTAAATCTATTGCAGTTGTGCCAATTGTTACACAAAGTTAAGAATTTTAGACAAAGTCACTCTCTATTAAAGCAGGAGCATTTAATAATAAGAACAGGAATGGTTAGGAGGGGAATGTCACTTCAGTAAATTCACACTACAGTGAATATTTTGTAGGGAGAAGGTTAATTGAAAAAAAATTCATTCCTCACATAAACTGGACCTTGGAAAAAACATTAATGCTTATTGTAGCAAGTGTTGCAAGGTGTATTAACCTTAGTTTGTTTATGGGGGGAAAAAAAGGAAACACTTAAATAAAACCAAAGGTACTAGAAGTGATAGAAAGCCATATTCAAATATGAAGAAAAGTTTACAAAATGAAAAAAAGGGGAAATTAAGTCAGAAAGTTAAGAATATGAATATGTTGTGGAAAAGTTAGAACAGAATAACAAAGTTAGAGAATACTGTAATGTAGAAAGAATTAGAGGTACTATTGGAAATTAAACATCCACATGAGACACCTAAAAGCCTCAGCAATGTGTGAGCTAAGAAACAGAGAGAACCATAGTTCAGTAACAACTCTATACCCTGAGAAATTATTATGGATTTTCTACATCTCTCACTCCACTAGACATCAAGGCATGAGAGTAGATGGGATTTTACAGTTTCATCATATGAGCTATCTCAGGAGCTGATGCTATTTTGAAAGTAGAAATGGTGCCTATACCTTCCCCTCTGAAACTCTAACATTCCACCTACAACTCCCAACATGAATAAAAGAAGAGATAGAGACACAGCCAGATGTAAGAAAGGGGGTTCAGGGACGCCTGGGTGGCTCAGTTGGTTAAGCAGCTGCCTTCGGCACAGGTCATGATCCCAGCATCCTGGGATAGAGTCCCATATCGGGCTCCTTGCTCAGCGGGGAGCGTGCCTCTCCCTCTGCCTCTGCTGCCACTCTGCCTGCCTGTGCACTCGCTCTCTCTCTCTCTCTCTCTCTCTGGCAAATAGAGAAATAAAATCTTTGGAAAAAAAAAAAGAAAGGGAGTTCAATGAAAAATTAAGGGGACTGAATGATGGTGACAGATTAGTTCAATGTTTCTGTCATCCAGGAAACGTAGGCTGCTTCAAAACCATGGACACAGCTAGGAAGTGGCCGGGCTAGAGGCAAGGAGCACAATTTCTAGAGCTAGAACACGAAGGTTGGAAGGACGACACACCCGCCCTGAAATCATCTCTCATCTCCATCCTACCTTCCTCAAGTTAGACATAAAACAAATAGAGGAGAGAATGTTAAGGGCTTTTTTCTATACTTTCTTCCTTGTACTGTGTTTTTTACAGGTATGTTTTATGTTTCATATTGATTCTTAGGGTATAAACTACAGGTAATGCTTTTTTATATTTATGCCAACCGCTTGTACAGAGCCTGACATTTAATAGCCGCCCTTGTAAGAACCAATAAATTGTTAACAAATTATTGCAAATGAAATAATGCTGACATGAGAGTGAACACTCTAAGAAAAGCCAGTGTAGCTATAGGTATTAAAGCAAAGCTACAAGTGCACAGACATTCAGCTGAGGGCAAAGTGGACTCTAGGGGATAAGAAACTGGCACCTGCCATCTTAAAACTGCCACCAAGGCACATGGCAAGTGGAAGATTCATTAAGGAAAGAGTGGTCCTTCCACAGAGATGGATGAAGGCCACAGGCAGAGATCTGGCAGGACTGCTGAAATGAAGGTAGAGTCTGACTCTAAGTTAAGGGCTCAAGAGTCATGAAAGAATGCAACCCCAGACCAGATGGGAACATAGCTCTGGATGCTGAAGCCCAAAGAGGACAGACAAGGGGCATACCCTTCTCCCTCCATACTTTCTACCTCTTCCTTATCAATCTCACTTAAGCATTTTTTTCTCCTGTTCTGAACTTTATTTTCAGACTCCTAATTTTCTGCAAGTAAGAATTTTCCTATATCTCTTCAGTGTCTTTTGTTCTCTGGGTCCCAAACTGAATTCTATTTATATTTTACTCTGTCTAAATAAAGAAAAGGAGGGGGCGCCTGGGTGGCTCAGTGGGTTAAAGCCTCTGCCTTCAGCTCAGGTCATGATCCCAGGGTCCTGGGATCGAGCCCCACATCGGGCTCTCTGCTCGGCAGGGAGCCTGCTTCCCCCCACCTCTCAGCCTACTTGTAATCTCTGTCAAATAAATAAATAAAATATTTTTTAAAAAATAAAGAAAAGGAAATAAGGAAGGATAGACTTAGAAAAACTACAAATATAAATTACAATAAATCACAATCTTTCTAAACCTGAGGCTCAATACTGTCTTCCATAATGGCTATACCAATTTGTATTCCCACCAACAGTGCAAGAGGGTTCCATTTTCTACACACATCCATGCCAACACTTATTTCTTGTGCTTTTGATATTAGTTATTCTGACAAGTACAAGATGCTATCTCATTGTAGTTTAGATTTGCATTTCCTGATGATTAATGATGTTGAGCAACTTTTCATGTGTTTGTCAGCCATCTGTATGTCCTCATTAGAGAAAGGTCTATTCATGTCTTCTGTCCATTTTTTTTCTGCCATTTTTAATTGGCTTATTTGTTTTGGAGGCATTGAATTATATCAGTTTTTTATGTATTTTGGATACTGTTTATCAGAAATGTTATTTACAAGTATCTTCTCCCATTCATTAGGTTGCCTTTTAGTTTTGTTGATCATTTCCTTCTCTGTGCAGAAGCTTTTTAATTTTGATGTAATCCAGATAGTTTATTTTTATTTTTATTTTCCTTGTTTCAGGAGACCTATCGAGGAATATGTTGCTATGGCTGATGTCAGAGATATTCCTACATGTGCACTTCAAGAATTTTTATGGTCTCACAGTTAGGTCTTTAATCTATTTTGAATTTATTTTAGGGTATAGAAGAAAGTGGTAAGGTTGCATTTTTTTTTTTTTAATATTGCTATCCGGTTTTCCCAACACCATTTGTTTAAGAGACCATCTTTTTCCCATCATATATTCATTCCTCCTTTGCTGAGAATTAATTGACTACATAATTGTAGGTTGATTTCTTGATTTTCTTTCCTATTCCATTCTTTGATCTGTATGTCTATTTTTATGCCACTACTATACTGTACAACTTTGTAGTATGACTTGAAATTTGGAATTGTGATACCTCCAGTTTTGTCTGTCTTTTTCAAGGTTGCTTTGGCTATTTGGGGTCTTTTGTGGTTCCATACAAATTTTAGATTTATTTATTCTAGTTCTTTGAAAAATACTGTTGATAACAAAACTTTTTAACAATCAAAATTTTGACCTAGGAGTTTCACATAGCTAAAGATAATGACATTCACCTAGCTACCTATTTTCTCAGTATTTCCTTTAAAAATACAAGAAAAAGTGGGGGAAAGATATATATTAAAGGCCACACACAGCTTAAAGACAGACAAAAATGATGTGTCAAAGTGACAGAAAAAAAGAAAAATCACTAAAGCCAATATGTGATTTCTAATGTCCCTGTCCAATTATTGCCTTACCCTGAGACTTTATAGCAAGCAAGCGTAGGTTGAAAAAAAACTGCTGGAAATGCAGAAGAAGCTAGGAAAGGGACCTATGGGCAATCTAAAATCACTTCCAGAATAACAAGGACATCTTAGCCTCATATATACAGATGATAAAGCTAGAAGACATACATGTAGAGAAAACTGTTTACAGTAACAACACAGATTATGTGTTTAGTAAATATACAAAATCTATGTAACAGTAATTGTTAAATACCTACACACCAAAAAAGTTGAACAAGTGGAAAGAAATTAATCTGTTACTAGAAATGATGACATTTAAAAATATTGGGGTTTTTCCCAATTTATAAATGTCATACTATCCCCCCAAAAATATCAATGTGTTTTATGGGAAATACCAATGTGTGTGTGTATGTCACTGTTCACATATATTTTATGTGTTGTGCTGAAATGGACTAAAAAAATGATACTGCAAGAGCAATGAGTAAATCTGTAGCCAAGATCTTGGGTTCTAAGTACCATTTTCCAATAAAAATAATCAGGAATCCTTTGGAAAATGGTTGATTCCATATCTGAGGCTGAGAAAATACAAAATCAGCCTGAATTATCATGTAGTGCCAGAAAAAAAGGAAGTGCTCAAAAATTGATGAGCTACATAAATAGAAAATAAAAGCCAACATGAAGAGGCTTAAGATGTGGTCTATATATACAACAGAATATTACTCAGATGAATACCTAACTTTTATATCAGCATGGATGTGACTGGAGGAGATTATGCTGAGTGGAAAAAGTCAATTATCATATGGTTTCACTTATCTGTGGAACATAAGGAATAGCGTGGAGGACATTAGGAGAAGGAAGGGGAAAAATGAAGGGGAGGGGTATCGTAGGAGGAGACAAACCATGAGAGACTATGGACTCCAGGAAACAAAGTGAGGGTTTTAGAAGGGAAGAAGGTAGGGATGGGTGAGCCTGGTGATGGGTATTAAGGAGGGCATGGACTGCATGGAGCACTGGGTGATATATGCAAACAAAGAATCATAGAACACTACACCAAAAACATACGGTGCACTATATGGTGACTAACATAATACAATTAAAATAAAATATTGCCAAAAGATGTCAAATATTTTTGAGTATCTACTATCTTCCAGGCATCATCAGATGACAAGAATACAGCAGGAAGAAATAGAGTAAAAATCCAACTCCACTTTTATGACACTAATATTCTTATGAGGATCAGGAAGAAGAAAAACAAACAAATGATCATACAAATAAGAAAATATGAGATAGGAACAACAAATTGCAATGCAGGCAAGGGTGTAAGGCAATGCAATGTCTCTGAGGATATATGGGGACAGACCAAGTATGTCTTTGCTTACTTTATCATTTTCCCAAGGGAAAATAGGTGCACACCAACCCCAAATAACTTACCTTCTTACCAGGTAAGTATTCTAGAATTTACTAGCTTTATAAATCTTTGTCAAGCAATCCCTTGTCAGCAGTTACCATATCTACCCTAACTACAAAATTCTGGATTAACCCCACAGCATCATGTGATATGAAGATTGGGCTAACATGACACTATCAAATGTTCACAGCCCAAAGACAATTTCCCAAGTGATTCTGGAAAACATACTGAAATCTCATCTAAGAATGCATCATCTTAGTGCTTCTGTGCAATTCAGGTAACCTGATTTTCTACATAATGAGTCAAGACAGCCTCTCTCAACAGTATAGAATAGGGAGTATCTGCTCTCTGCAACTAGAATGAGAAAAGTATACCATCCAGGAATTATGCAGTCTTTTATTATAAATGTAAAAACTTCATGTTTTGATATAGCAGTACTTCAAGCAAAAAGCAAGTATACTTAGAAATTTAACTTAATCTATATATTCCTAGGGCACATTTAATTTAATAGTACAAATGAAGTGATATTAACAACCACAGGAGGCTGTTCAAGATGACAACACAGGAAGATCCTCAACTCTCCTCCCAGTCACAACAAATCTATTGCTACATATGGAGCAATTCCCCCTGAGAATGACCTGGACACTAGATGCAAAGCTCCTCCACAATAAAGGATAAGTCATTCACATAAACATAGGTAAAAGAGGCAGTAGACCTAGACTCATCAGAAATAGCTCTGTCACAGCAACTCACAATCAGAAAGGATCTCATGAATATGGAACTTCTCCCTGAGGAGCAAGGAGTTCATACACTACATCAGGTATCCCAACCCTTGGAACTTGCACAGGAGAGACAACTCCCAGAATGACTGGCTTTGAAATCCAGCAGACCCAAAGGGCTATACAGAACTGAGACCCCACCCTTAGAAGGCTCACACACAGACTCATACTAGGACACAGTGCAAAAGCAGCAGTTTGAAAATGGCAAGACCATATGGGAAGATTCATCAGCTAATCTTAGAGCATTGGCTGGAGGAGCAAAGAACTGTTGGGACTCTCTCCAGGGACAGAGGCAGTGGTGGGCACTGCCTTCCACTTCTATGCTCTTCCACTATCTTGCTATGACAGTGGCTATATCCCAGCCCTGCTCTCTTCTGTGGCCCACTCAAGCCAGTAGGCATATGCAGGCCACACAGGGGATGCCCCTTGAGAACCTGGCTCTGATGGTCAGTGGGGTTTGCATTTCTGGGCCCCACAGGATTGAAACAACCAGAGAAACAGTTCTTGGAGACAAACTCCCATCCTCCAGATGTGCTACAGACAGCCAATGGAGCATATCTATGTCTACCTGTGAAAAAGACCAATTTACTCATCCTAGAGCTTCATCCTGAGAGGTAGGCTTCAGGTTAACTACATGTCTAGAGGCCACAGAGTTGCTGCAAGTGAACATGGATGCCACTTTTGCACTCACCTTCATACCATCTTACTTATACCTCCCAAGCAAGATGTTATACACTTTTCTGGAGCCCTAAGTTTTTCAACTATTGCCAAGGTAACATCTCCTGATTACCTGGCCTAGAGGCCAGAAGGGTTTACAGTTGCAGCCCTACAACTTAATATACAATATTTGTATATATTAAAAGCTACTGCTTGAGAGTCTGGCTTCCCATCAGTCTGAAACTAGGTGCTGAATAAGACCCTTCCCTTTGAAAATCTGACACCTCAATAACAAGAACTTATCAATAAATAAATCAAGGGGCTCCTGGGTGGCTCAATGGGTTAAGGCCTCCGCCTTTGGCTCAGGTCATGATTCCAGGGTCCTAGGATTGGCCCCGCCTTGGACCCTGTGCTCAGCAGGGAAACTGCTTCCCCCTCTGTTTGCCTCTCTGCCTACTTGTGATCTCTGTCAAATAAATAAATAAAATCTTTAAAAAAAAAAAAAAAAGAAAGAAATCAGGCTGCTTAGACAATCACAGAGTTTCAAGAGATACACACAAACTAAGGCAAGGTTCACTGTACATAAGGCCATTCCTTTAATACTAGAAAGGAAAGGGGTGACTGGGTGGCTCAGTTGGTTAAGTGTTGGCCTTCAGCTGAGGCCATGATCCTGGGATCCTGGGATTAAGCCCTGCATTGGGCTCTCTGCTCAGCGGGATTTCTGCTTCTCCCTCTCCCCGTCCCCACCCCAACTCCCTGGCTTGTACTCTCTCATTTCCTCTCTCTCTCTCTAATAAATAAAATCTTTATAAAAAGACTAGAAAGCGAAGTGTTTCATCTAATACATAGAAAAAGATAGTCCAGCAAAATGAGGCAACAAAAATAGTTCCAAATGAAAGACTAAAATAAAACCCCAGAAAATAAAATGAAGGTAAGTTCTACCAAATAAAGAGTTCAAAGTAATGGTTAAAAATGCTCACTAAACACTGGGTAAAAATGGAGGAACACAGTGAAAACTTCAACAAAGAGACCAAAAACAAAAGGAAGTACCAAATAAAAGTCACATACAATAAATAAAGATGGACACAGTAAATAAACTGAAACACACACACACACACACAAACAAAAAACAAAAAACAAACAAAAAAAAAAACACTAAAGGGGTTCAATCAGACTGAATGAAGCAGAAGAAAAGATCAGTGATCTGGAAGACAGGTCAGTGGAACTCACCCAACCAGAGCCGAGAAAAGAAGGTGGGGCAGGGGGACCTTTTCAAGATAGTTAAGGCACCTTTGTGTTAAAAACAAATACAACAGGGTGCCTGGGTGGTTCAGTGGATTAAGCCTTTGCCTTTGGCACAGGTCATGATCCCAGGGTCCTGGAAACGAGCCCTGCATTGGGCTCTCCACTCAGCAAGGAGCCTGCTTCCCCCCCACCTTCTCTCTGTCTGCCTCTCTGCTTACTTGTGATCTGTCAAATAAATAAATAAAATCTTAAAAAAAAAAAAGCAAATTCAACAAAATTCACATTATAGGGATCCCAGAAGAAAGAGAGAATGGGTCCCCAGAAGGATGAGAGAGAGAAGAGGCAGAAATATTTCCTGAAGAAAGTATGGCTGAAAACTTCCCTATCCTGGGAAGGAAATCAATAACCAGATACAGGTAGCCCAGAGCTCTAAATAAGATGATCCCAAAGAGAGCCACATCAAGGCACATTATAATTAAAGTATGAAAAGTTAAAGAAACCATCTCAAATGCAAGAGAAAAATAACTTGTGACATACAAGAGAAAGCCATAAGGCTTTCAGCAGATTCATTTTGGAGGTCAAAGGGAGCAGCATGATAAAGTCCAAGTGCTACAAGGAAAAAACTTCTAACCAAGAATATTCTACCCATTGAGTTTATCATTCAAAATCGGAGAGAACAGAGTTTACAGACAAGCAAAGCTAAAGAAGCACATTGCTACTAAAAGAAAAGTCACTAATTAGTAATAAGAAAACATATGTAAGTAAAAAACATTTTCACCAGTAAAAACCTTTAGCAAACACACAAGATAATAAGAATGGAGTTTAAGCATAACAATAAAGTAAACCACAAGGGAAGAGAGCAAGAAAACTAAAGGACTACAAAACAGCCAGAAAACAATTAACATGGCAATGAGTACATAATATCAGTAACTACTTTAAGTGTACATGGACTAAATTCTCCAAAAGGCAGACCAGGTGAATGGATTAAACAAACAAACAAACAACAGAAGACCCGTTATATATGTTATATTCAAGAGGATCTATAAAGATAGACACAGACAAGAAGTAAAGGGATAGAAAAGAGGTTTTGTGCAAATGGAAACTAAAAGCTGAATAAAGTTACTAAATAAAGTAAATTTGTTTACTTTATTATTTATTATAAATAAAGATACTAAATAAAGTTACATTTATATCAAGCAAAATAGACTTTAAGTGCTCTTTTGAAAGACAAAGACAGGTATTACATAATGGTAAAAGCATTGATCCAACAAAAAGATAAAACATTTGCAAATATTTATGTACCCAAAATAGAAGCACATAAATACATTAAGCAAATATTGATAGACCTCCAGTGAGAAAGTGACAATAGTACAATAATCGAAGACCTTAACACTCTACTTACTCAATGGATAGATTATCCAGACAGAAAATAAGGATTTTTATCTGTCTTAACACAGTAGACTAGATGGACTTAATAGATATATACAGAACATTCCATCTAAAAGCAGAATACACATGTTTCTCAAGTGCCCATGGAACATTTCTCCAGAATAAATTATGTTAGACCACAAAACAAAACTCAAATTTACTAAGATTGAAACCATTTCAAGTAGTAGGTTGAGGGTTGGGAAAAATGGGTGAAGGGATTCAAGAGGTATAGACTCTCAGTTATAAATTAAGTCATGATAATGTTATGTGCAATATGCTGACTGTAGTCAACAATATTAGTCAACAATAACATATTGCATATTTGAAAGTTGCTATGAGTACATTTTTAAAGTGCTCATCCTGAGTAAAACAATTTTTAATTTCATATGATGACCTACAGTAACTAGATTTATTGTGGTAGTCATTTTGCAGTGTATGCAAATACCACATCATTATGTTACATACCTCAAGCTAATTTGTCAATTATTCCTCAATAAAAAAATCTTTAAAAAGAAAAAAATAGAAAATAGAAATAGAAAAAAATAGGAAAAAAATCTTTTTTTTTTTTAAGAAAAAATTTCAGAAGTTTTCCTTCTGTTTCTATTTTTTGAAACAGCTTCAGGAGAATAGGTATTATTTCTTCTTTGAATGTTTGGTAGAATTCTCCAGGGAATCCGTCAGGTCCTGAGCTCTTATTTTCTGGGAAGTTTTTGATCACTTCTTCAATCTCATTATTAGATATTGGTCTATTCAGGTTGCCAATTTCTTCCAGATTTAGTTTTGGAAGTTTATAGGTTTCCAGGAATGCATCCAGTTCTTCTAAGTTGCTTAACTTATTGGCATGTAACTGTTGATAATAATTTCCAAAGAGCTGAAACAAATAATCCTAAAACTTGTGTGGAATGAGAAGAGACCCAGAATTGCTAAGGAAATGTTGAAAAAGAAAAACAAAATGTTGCCTGATTTCAAGCTTTACTACAAAGCTTTGATCACCAAGATAATGTAGTACTGGCACAAAAACAGATACACAGACCAGTGGAACAGAGTAGAGAGCCCAGATATGGACCGGCAACTCTATAGTCAACTAACCTTCAACAAAGCAGGAAAAAATATACAGTGAAAAAAGATAGTCTCTTCAATAAATGGTGCTGGGGAAATTGAACAGCTATGTATAGAAGAATGAAACTGAGGAAAGAGCCAAGATGCCCTTCAACAGGTGAATGAATAAAGAAGATATGCTCCATATATACAATGGATCATCCATTAGAAAGGATGAATAACCAAATTTTGTATCAACACAGACGGGACTGAAAGAGATTATGCTGAGTGAAATAAATCAAGCGAAGAGAGTCAGTTATCATATGGTTTTGCTTACTTATGGAGCATAAGGAATAACACGGAGGACATGGGGAGAAGGAAAGAAGTGAGTTGGGGAAAATCGGAGGGGGAGATGAACATGAGAGATTGTGAACATTGAGAAACAAACGGAGGGTTGGGGCAGAAGCGGGGGTTGCTGGGTAAGCCTGGTGGTGGTATTAAGGAGGGCATGTATTGCATGAAGCACTGGGTGTGGTGTATAAAACAATGAATCTTGGAACACTGAAAAAAAAATTTTAAAAAGAAAAAAATAACCCACAAGCCCAATTTCCTACCCTTGACCTCATTTGTTTATGAAGAGTATTTGTGATCTAAAAATTTCTCCTTTGATGGCTCCTAGTATCTCTGGAAGTGCCTCAGGGTGTTTGACATATATAGGCTGGTCTAACAACTAGTTACCCTAAGGCAACTGCCATATCTTTTCTTTCCTCCTTTTCCACAGATGTCTTCATTCAAAAAGCTTTGTGACAGTACCTCAAGCTTCTGCTACCTGAAGATCCCCATTCCCAGAGAATGCCAGTGTTTGCAAGGCTGCTTTCTACTCCTTGTCCCCAATATCATCATTCCTTAAGTTGCAAATTCTTGGAAGAAACTAGTAAAATGTTCCCTGCTTTACTCTGTGTTACATTGTTTCTTGGTTGACAATCTTCCCAACCCCCACAAGCCAATGTCAATTCAAGAAAATAACTTGAAGTTCTAATGTACAGTACAGGCATTACACAAAATATTGTAATCAAACTTGCTAAGAGACTAGACCTTAATTATTTCAACCACTAAAAAGAGTTATGTGAAAAGATAGTGGTACTATTATTGTTACACATCAATCATACAATATATAAATGTATCAAATCAACGTATTGTATACCTTGAATTTATACAGCATTCTAGGTCAAGTTTCTTTCAATTAAAGAAGAAAAGAAGAAAATAACCTGACTCCATCTGGCTTTTTTTAGAATAACCTTCCATCATGGATCAAAGCAATAAAGAATAAAAAGCCTATGAGGTAGAGCATTGTTGTCCCTCTGGTCTCATTCTTCCCTCAAAAGTTGAGAAGCAGTTTCCCCCTCTCTCATTCAGTTAAGAAAGGAAAAAAAATCCCTTTTATATCCTTTGAGGCAATATCAGACACATTTATTCCTGTGTAGCTCAACTGGGACAACCCACTATCTCAGCTACTAGCATTTCCAGATGTTTTCCAGTTATGAGTAGCTACAAACTATATGTCACTACTGTTATTTTTTAAAATGCTTTTTAAATTGTAAAGCATTTTATAAGTATTAGCTATTGTGATTTGATTAAGTCTTTACCAGAGTTTGTAAAAACTGGTACTCCAGAGTTATTTTCCTATATTACTTTTCAATAGATAAAACCTTCCCTGTCCCAGCAGGAAAAATAAAAAAAAGTTATTTTTCATTTACAACTAATTATGTCTGATGAAACTTAGGAATGCCTCTAAAGTAGACTTGTCACAATTTTGCATCACTGGCTTAGATAGCAGCAAAGGTACACTGAAAACTCTGGTGAGAAAGGGGGGATGTGGCTAGGTCAATGGTAGAGCATGCAACCCTTGATCACAGGGTCATGAGTTCAAGCCTCATGCTTGGCACAGAGCTTTCTTAAAATAGTATTAACAATAAAAACAAACTGGTAAGAAAATACACAATGCCTAATACAATGGATTATACCCATGTGTCTTCTCTTACTTTGCCTTAAACACACATCTCTTATAGTAGCCCCCATATTACATGATTACACTCACTTGTATGACTAACTCCCCCAGAACTGGGCTCTACTCCACTTTGTATCACTAGAGCTAGGAAAGTTTCTAAACCCATAATACTCAATATTTATTTGATGGTAACAGAATGAAAAAGTTTTTTTAAGTGCTAGGGCTTGGTCTAGATCAGACACCTCAAATCAGTAATCCATATATTAGGTCTTGCCCATAACTGAAGAATAATATACCATTTTCAGAAAAGTTTACTCTAAAAAAAATTCTTATTTTCAGCTTTTCTTCAACTTATCAACACCGGTCCCACATTTACAAGAAGGTGTCAATAAGCTGGAGGTGAGTTGCAGCTGTCCCCATTAGTACAACACTGTCTCTCACTGTCTAATTTCACTCGCTGACATAACCCATTCAACACCAAAAACATTTAATTTTATGGTTCTTTTATCAGATGATGGCTATGGTTCCTTCTACTATAGGTTTTATTAACCTTTGTCTTCTCACATTTACCCTGGCCTCTCCCTGCATAATTGTTTCTTTGTTTTTTGGGGAGCCCAGAATATACTTGTTTTAATGTGACTACAGTTCTGCCAGCAGAGTCCTGCCTTACAGAATGCACTGATCTCATGGGTATAATATGGGATTTAAGATTTTATTTGTTTGAGAGGGAGAGCAAGAATAAGCAGGAGGAGCAGCAGAAGGAGAAACAGGCACCCCACTGAGATGGGAGTCCGATGTGGGGCTTGATCCTGGGAACTGAGCAGAAGGCAGATGTTCAACTCACTGAGCCACCCAGGCCTCCCAATATGGGATTCTATACATACATTCTGTACATTCTATAATCTGAATTATTTTGTAAAATAACAATGCATAGTCTCATAAACTTTATGTATAACATAATCCTCTAATCCTTTTCTTTCCAAAACAGGGGGGAAAAATCACATCTCATATAAAGTCTTCTTAGAAATGTGTTATTTAAGCAGTAAGCTACTACTTGGGAAAAAAATGAATAGTCTGAATACTTACATGATAATCATGCCTATCATTTGTTTCATGAGTTTTAGTTTGCAAGGAACAGTCATATCAATTATGTTATTCTTTTATTGAAGTATAGTTAACAGTGGTATATTAGTTTCAGGTATATAATATGATTCAAAAACTCTGTATGTTACTCAATGGTCATGATGTTAAGTGTAATCATCTGTCACCAAACATTTTTAGTTTATTGACTATATTCCCTGTGCTGTATTTTATATCTGTGATTTATTTTATAATTGGAAGATTGTACCTCTTAATCCCCTCTATCTATTTTACCTATCCCTTTCCCTACCCCTGTACCCTCTGGCAAACACCTGTTATTTTCTGTACTTAGGAGTCCAAGGGGTTGTCTATTTTTTCATTGTGTTGTGTCTTAAATTCTGCAAATGAATGAAATCATATAGTATTTTTCTTTCTGACTTATTTCACTTAGCATTATACCCTCTAGATACAACCATGTAGTTTCAAATATCAAGACCTCATTTTTTATGGCTGATATATATGTATATGTGTGTGTGTGCATATATGTATATATGTATACATACACATATATATATATGTGTGTGTATATATATATATATGAGACACATCCTATATCTTTATGAATTTATCCATTGATGGACAGTTGGGTTACTTTCACATCTTGGCTATTCTAAATAATGCTGATATGAATAGAGGGGTACCTGAATCTTTTCAAATTAGTACTTTCTTTTTTTGGTAGGGTAAATACCCAGTAGTGACTGGATTACCTGGTAGTTTTTTGTTTGTTTTGCTTTCGAAGAACCTCCATAGTGTTTTCTGCAGTGGTCGGACCAATTTGCATTTCCACCAATGGTGTGCAATGTTTCTTTTTCTCTACAGCCTTATCAACATGTTGTCTTTTTTAGTCTAGCCATTCTGACAGGTGTAAGATGCTATTCTCATTGTGATTTTGGTTTTCATTTCCCTTACTATCACGATGAACATCTTCACATGTGTCTGTTGGCCACATGTTTGTCTTCCTCAGATAATTGTCTGTTTAGGTCCTCTGCCCCTTTTCAAAATCAGGTTGTTCTTGTGGTGTTGAGTTGTGTAAGTTCTTTATATACTTTGGATATTAATCCCTTATCAGATATAGCATTTAGAAATACATTCATTCAGTAGCTTGCATTTTCATTTATTGGTTTCCTTCACTGTACAAAAGATTTTTATTTTTGTGTAGTCCCAACAGTTGGATTTTTGCCTTTTTTCCTATTGTCTTATTTATTCTTTATAGCAACCATGAAGTCCTTAACTAGACAAGACAGATCTTCTATTCTCAGTTTACAGTCAGGTAATATCACAGAAAAGCAAGAGACTAATAAGGGACCTCAGAGATTACCTAGTTTTTGAAAATAGCAATCAAAGGTTCTGAGAGCCTCAAGTCTGCCCAAGGTTATATACCTAGATATAGGTGTATATCTAGGCATAGGAAAGAGGTCACTTCCATTATAGCACAGTGTTTATATAAATTCAAAGATTCTCCTTCCCAGCTGAGAGGATTAAATTAGCAGGATATGTTTACTGGTTGGATTTTCTAACTACATGGGGGTTTTATGGATATATTCACACATTCCCATACCATGAGGAACAGATCTAATTTTTCTCAAAAATAAAAAACTATAAAAATTCTTATTTATAAGTAGGCATGTCAATCAGCCTGTCATAGAAGATATAGCCAGACCTATTCAGAGAAAACTCCTCAGCTTTGGCAAGAAAATTGAGATGATAAACTAAATATTCACACTGTCTCTAGCCTCAAAGTTCTTCAGCACAGATAGGTGAGCTCTCAGAAATAAAATGTCTTCCTGCCAAGTTGATGGATTTTCATTAAGGTTTTTCTCCAATGGTATTTTTTTTGAGGCTTGAGGATAAATTAACAGTTCATTTTTCTTTCAATGAATTCATAGGAACAGCTCCAGATTTCAGGAAATTCACTACCCTCCACTCCCACTGCAAAAAAAAAAATTATATATATAATATATATATGTATATATATAATTATATATATAATATATATATGTATATATATAATTATATATATAATATATAATATATATACATATATATATATATATTATATATTTTTTGCATATCTTTCGTGTATCTGTCTCAACATGTTTGGGTAGTGTGGACTTCAGGATATTCACGTCACTGTTTCTCAAATTTTCATTAAGTCAGAGGGAACTTCTGTGAATAAAATCCAAAATGGCTCCACTGCTAACTGGCTATATAAACTTAGAAAAGTCTCAGTTTGCTTTTTCCTTTGTGTAATAAATTTCAAGTACCTTACTGTACTTCATATGAATCCAACTTTATTAACCTCACCTGATTCTCATACATTGGAAATACACTGTGTGGAGGCCAGGAGTCCCATACTAGTCCTGGTTCTGAGCCACAAAGAACCTTCTGGACTCTGTCAAGTATCAACTGAGAGAGGATACAAGGGATGGTGTATAGAGTGCTTTCTCTAGAGTTCATTACACTATGAATTATATAACAAATGGGTTGGATATTCTGAACAAAATAAAGCAACACTATGAAGGATAAAGAAACAAATAATCCAATCAAGAAATGGGCAGAAGACATGAACAGACATTTCTGCAAAGAAGACATCCAGATGGCGAACAGACACATGAAAAAGTGCTCCATATCACTCGGCATCAGGGAAATACAAATCAAAACCACAATGAGATATCACCTCACACCAGTCAGAATGGCTAAAATCAACAAATCAGGAAATGACAGATGCTGGCGAGGATGCGGAGAAAGGGGAACCCTCCTACACTGTTGGTGGGAATGCAAGCTGGTGCAGCCACTCTGGAAAACAGCATGGAGGTTCCTCAAAATGTTGAAAATAGAACTGCCCTATGACCCAGCAATTGCACTATTGGGTATTTACCCTAAAGATACAAATGTAGTGATCCAAAGGGGCACATGCACCCGAATGTTTATAGCAGCAATGTCCACAATAGCCAAACTATGGAAAGAACCTAGATGTCCATCAACAGATGAATGGATCAAGAAGATGTGGTATATATACACAATGGAATACTATGCAGCCATCAAAAGAAATGAAATCTTGCCATTTGCAACAACATGGATGGAACTAGAGCGTATCATGCTTAGCGAAATAAGTCAAGCAGAGAAAGACAACTATCATATGATCTCCCTGATATGAGGAAGTGGTGATACAACATGGAGGCTTAAGTGGGTAGAAGAAGAATAAATGAAACAAGATGGGATTGGGAGGGAGACAAACCATAAGTGACTCTTAATCTCACGAAACAAACTGAGGGTTGCCGGGGGGAGGGGGTTTGGGAGAAGGGGGTGGGATTATGGACATTGGGGAGGGTATGTGATTTGGTGAGTGCTGTGAAGTGTGTAAACCTGGTGATTCACAGACCTGTACCCCTGGGGATAAAAATATATGTTTATAAAAAATAATAATAATAATAAAAAAAAAAAAGAAAAAAAGAAACAGGGACATACTACAGAACCAGCCACATCTTCTTAGCAGCTTTTACCAAGGGACAAAAGATACCAAGAACATCTTTATGGGTTACTTCCAAGAAATTTGGAAGAGACTACTACAAACACTCCTCCTCTCCCCGGGAATCTACAGGGGAGAAGATATGTCCCCTCAGGGAATAACAGTTCTCGGTATGAAAGTGTATTCTACAGAATAAGACAGGAAGTGGAAGAATGTGAATGGGTGGAAACATGTAGGGATAGTGGTGGAGATGAACAAGGAAAATAAACTCCATCAGGCTGTCTCAGTGGAGCCAAACGCAATCTTAATTGGTATAAAATGAAAAGAGACTTAGAGGGATCTCCTTCCATGCAATGATATGCTTAAAGGCTCTTAATTTGGGGCTATTATCTAATTTTGAAAATTAGGGTGGATGAGAAAAGGGAAATAATATCCCTTTCAAGTATCTTGAAATATCAAGGAGAAGAGAGCTTAGGATTCGAGGCTGAGGGACTATCAAAGTTCCTGGCATTAGCTGGGTTACTGCTCTGGGACCAGATTACAAAGTAAGACAGAGCAGAGAACAGAACTATCTTCGTTGAGACCCCACCTCCCTCTACCTACAAAATACAGTGGCTCTGAGGACACCAGGAGAAGGCACCTCAGGCATAAACAGTGACATCCTTATGTTCCAAATCAGACAATACTGAAACCCCTTTCAATGGATTTGAGAGTAAGAGACACAAAAATGCTAAAGCGGGAAGACAAGGTCTCTGAGGTATTATAGCCAAGAGGCTGTTTTAAAGGGAGTTCCTTTAAGTCCCAATATAACTTTCTAAGACTGAAGGTACTGAATGATCAGATGGGTTAATAACAATAATAGGTCTTCATTTGATAATAGCAGTCTTGACAAAAATTGATCATTTCCTCCATTTTTACTAATGCCAGTTTAACTTCTTTCAGGATGAACCACACTGTGAGGATTCTTCTATTTTATCAAGTGTGGTATCATGGAGAGAACATAAAAATAATTATTAATTCCCAAATTCTTTTCCATCCGGTCTCCTCTTGCACTATGCCCTCAAAATACACAGAACTTCTATGGTTCCCGGAATGCATCCTTTGCTCTTACAAGTACATACCTTTATACCTATAGCCACCTCTAACAGAATCCCTTTTCTCCACCCCTTCTTTTTTTCAAATTTATTATCTTTATTAACATATAATGTATTATTTACTCCGGGGGTACCAGTCTGTGAATAGTCAGGCTTACATATTTCACAGCACTCACCATTTCACATACCCTCCCCAACGTCCATAACCCAACTACCCTCTCCATACCCTCCTTCCCCCAACAACCCTCAGTTTGTTTTGTGAGATTACGAGTCTATTATGGTTTGTCTCCTTCCTGATCCCATCTTGCTTCATTTTTTCCTTCCCTTCCCCCAACCCCCCAACTCTGCCTCTCAAATTCCTCATAACAGGGAGATCATATGATAATTGTCTTTTTCTGATTGACTTATTGCACTCAGCATAACACCCTCTACTTCCATCCACATTGTTGCAAATGGCAAGATTTCATTTCTGTCCATCAACAAATGAATGGATAAAGAAGATATGGTATATATATACAATGGAATACTATGCAGGCATCAAAAGAAATGAAATCTCTACCCCTTCTTTTATATAGCTAATGCACACTCTTCATTGAAATTTCACTCATACATTACCCTCCCCAAAATTCACTAACTTCTCTAACTCCATAGTCTGGGTAATGGAGTCTTCTTTAGACTTCCATAAATCTAGTTATGGCTTATTCTGTACTGAATTGTGTGTGTGTGTGTGTGTGTGTGCACACACATGTATGTGTTAAACCACATTGTCTATATTACCAGATAAGAGTTACAGCTTTTAGGGCAGGTTCTATATCCTGTACTTCTTTTCTTTTCTTTTTTAAATATTTGAGATAGAGAGAATGTGAGCAGGGGAGGGGCAGAGAGAGAACCTCAAGCAGACTCCCCACTGAGTGGGGAGCTCCATCAGCGGCTCGATCTCTTGACCCTGGCCCTGAGATCATAACCTGAGCCAAAATCAATAGTCAAATGCTTAACTGACTGAGCTACCCAGGCACCACTCTACTCTGCATTTCTGATTTTTTAGTAACTAAAGCCTTATCTTCATACACCTAACATGTCTTAAGGAGTTTAAAAAAATGAGTAAGATGAATGAATGAATGAATTTTATCTGCAAGTCCTCATCAGTAAACTAGGATTAATAACCCGCCTCACAATATCATTCTATCAAATCAGATTCTACTTTTCAAAACTTTGTTGAACGTTAAAATACTGAAGAATGTCCATTATTTAAAAAGGAAATATAAGGATTTCCCTATTTTTGGAATTTTCAATTCTCTTTGGTCCTAGTCCTTGAACTGCACCTGCTTTTTCAATCCCCAATTTGGAGTACCCCCACTGGAATTTTACTCTCCTTCTACTTCTGTTTCTTACTTATAAAGCTCTACTGGACAGAGCTTCATAAACAAACTGATTATCCCCATTATAAATTTATGATCTCCATCCTCAGCTGGGCCCTCAGTGCTTCTCAGTACTTATCTTTAATCAATTCCTTTTCTATCCCAAATAGAAGCTGTTAAACCATTTACCATCCTTCTACAATCCTCTGAACCCCATCCCTCATTTTTAGTGAATAACCAAATCTCAAAATTTACCAAGTAAATAATTTGATTGTCATCTCCTCAGCATCCAGTCTTGATTCCAAGCATACATTTTCTTTAATAGTTCCATCTCCTCTCTTTAACCTGTTCCAAGCTCAACTCCTCTATTAAATTAATAGAAATATTTTAGGTTTTGTTTCTATACCTATGTCTATGTTTAGACTACAAGCCAACTGATACCTAAATGGCAAAAAGAAAATTGGAGAATTGGGGCCAGATTTTGTTTTCCTGATCAGGATGCCTTTAGCTGAAATAAAAACCAACAGCAGTTTACAAAATATATTTTTTTCCACTACAGTAGTAGAATAGGTTCAGTACTGGTTGATCAACCATTTTGACATTATCCAAGACCTGTATGCTTTCTATTTCTTCACTATCATGTACAGCTTCATCTTAATTCTGGTTCTCCTAGTAGTTGTAAATCAGTAAAAGTTTTCTTATTTACTCATGGAGGAAAGAAAGACTAATTTCTCATGAGGCCCTCTAAACAAGAAAACTTTCCCCGAACTCTTAGTTTAGGTTTCTTGTATCTCATCAAGTTATGTGTCACTTTCTGAACGAATCATTGACAAAAGGAATTAAAATACTTTCATGTTAATCATGCCTTCCTCAAGAGCTGAGGACAGTTCTCCAAATCTCATTAGCAAGGGTAGAAATGCTATTAGGGAATCAACCACAACAGCAATAACATCAGCCTAGCTACCCTCTCACACACGTAGTTATTCTGCCTGGAGCTGGCTGCTGGCAGCCTGGCAAACAAGATTTCTTCCAATCTCACTAGTTTCCTGCCCTTCCCCCCTTGAAGCTCATGGTCCACAAACTTGTGAAGTGTAATATGGCACCAATGCTGCCAACATCCTCCAGATAAATGATACTCTGTTCAATTAGGCATAAAGCATATATTCTCTTTTCATCTAAATTTTTCTGTATTCCCTACATAGGTATAAAAGTAGGTCCACCTTCTTAATCCTAGGTAGTACTTTGTCACTTGGGAACTCAAGTACCTTCATTCTCACAGATGATCAGTCCCTGGGGATCCAAACAGTGCTCGACTTTAGAACATTTTCCTTTCTAATAATGTCTCCGAAGGAATCCTGTCTGACTCCATCTTCCTTCAGACACAAAGCCTTTGTGTAGAATGTCTCATGCAAATAGACCTCCTTTCCAGCCGTCCATTAATCTTACATGGGTGCTCAAGTTATAGCCTAATGAAACCAACAGATAATAGATAGGAAAAGTTTTGGAGTTTGAGAACTTCTGGAACAAATGTACATTCAAGACATCTTTGTTTCTTCTTTGCCGATTTGGATGCCTTTAATTTCCTTTTGTTGTCTGATTGCTGAGGCTAGGACCTCTAGTACGATGTTGAATAGCAGTGGTGATAATGGACATCCCTGCCGTGTTCCTGACCTTAGCGGAAAAGCTTTCAGTTTTTCTCCATTGAGAATGATATTTGCGGTGGGTTTTTCATAGATGGCTTTGATGATATTGAGGTATGTGCCCTCTATCCCTACACTTTGAAGAGTTTTGATCAGGAAGGGATGTTGTACTTTGTCAAATGCTTTTTCAGCATCTATTGAGAGTATCATATGGTTCTTGTTCTTACTTTTATTGATGTGTTGTATCACATTGACTGATCACTCTTCGCAGATGATATGATACTATATGTGGAAAACCCAAAAGACTGCACTCCAAAACTGCTAGAACTTATACAGGAATTCAGTAAAGTGTCAGGATATAAAATCAATGCACAGAAATCAGTTGCATTTCTCTACACCAACAGCAAGACAGAAGAAAGAGATATTAAGGAGTCAATCCCATTTACAATTGCATCCAAAACCATAAGATACCTAGGAATAAACCTAACCAAGAGACACAGAATCTATACTCAGAAAACTATAAAGTACTCATGAAAGAAATTGAGGAAGACACAAAGAAATGGATAAATGTTCCATGCTCCTGGATTGGAAGAATAAATATTGTGAAAATGTCTATGCTACCTAAAGCAATCTACACATTTAATGCAATTCCTATCAAAGTACCATCCATCTTTTTCAAAGAAATGGAACAAATAATTCTAAAATTTATATGGAACCAGAAAAGACCTCGAATAGCCAAAGGGATATTGAAAAAGAAAGCCAACGTTGGTGGCATCACAATTCCGGACTTCAAGCTCTATTACAAAGCTGTCATCATCAAGACAGCATGGTACTGGCACAAAAACAGACACATAGATCAATGGAACAGAATAGAGAGCCCAGAAATAGACCCTCATCTCTATGGTCAACTAATCTTCGACAAAGCAGGAAAGAATGTCCAATGGAAAAAAGACAGCCTTTTCAATAAATGGTGCTGGGAAAATTGGACAGCCACATGCAGAAAAATGAAATTGGACCATTTCCTTACACCACACACAAAAATAGACTCAAAATGGATGAAGGACCTCAATGTACGAAAGGAATCCATCAAAATCCTTGAGGAGAACACGGGCAGCAACCTCTTCGACCTCTGCCGCAGCAACATCTTCCTAGGAACAACGCAAAAGGCAAGGGAAGCAAGGGAAAAAATGAACTACTGGGATTTCATCAAGATCAAAAGCTTTTGCACAGCAAAGGACACAGTTAACAAAATCAAAAGACAACTGACAGAATGGGAGAAGATATTTGCAAACGACATATCAGATAAAGGACTAGTGTCCAGAATCTATAAAGAACTTAGCAAACTCAACACCCAAAGAACAAATAATCCAATCAAGAAATGGGCAGAAGACATGAACAGACATTTCTGCAAAGAAGACATCCAGATGGGGAACAGACACATGAAAAAGTGCTCCATATCACTCGGCATCAGGGAAATACAAATCAAAACCACAATGAGATATCACCTCACACCAGTCAGAATGGCTAAAATCAACAAATCAGGAAATGACAGATGCTGGCGAGGATGCGGAGAAAGGGGAACCCTCCTACACTGTTGGTGGGAATGCAAGCTGGTGCAGCCACTCTGGAAAACAGCATGGAGGTTCCTCAAAATGTTGAAAATAGAACTGCCCTATGACCCAGCAATTGCACTATTGGGTATTTACCCTAAAGATACAAATGTAGTGATCCAAAGGGGCACATGCACCCGAATGTTTATAGCAGCAATGTCCACAATAGCCAAACTATGGAAAGAACCTAGATGTCCATCAACAGATGAATGGATCAAGAAGATGTGGTATATATACACAATGGAATACTATGCAGCCATCAAAAGAAATGAAATCTTGCCATTTGCAACAACGTGGATGGAACTAGAGCGTATCATGCTTAGCGAAATAAGTCAAGCAGAGAAAGACAACTATCATATGATCTCCCTGATATGAGGAAGTGGTGATGCAACATGGAGGCTTAAGTGGGTAGAAGAAGAATAAATGAAACAAGATGGGATTGGGAGGGAGACAAACCATAAGTGACTCTTAATCTCACAAAACAAACTGAGGGTTGCCGGGGGGAGGGGGTTTGGGAGAAGGGGGTGGGATTATGGACATTGGGGAGGGTATGTGCTTTGGTGAGTGCTGTGAAGTGTGTAAACCTGGTGATTCACAGACCTGTACCCCTGGGGATAAAAATATATGTTTATAGAATTCTAGATTGTTATTACTATAAAAATTAGCAAATTTAATAGAAAAAAAAAAAAAAGAAAGAAATGGGCAGAAGACATGAACAGACATTTCTGCAAAGAAGACATCCAGATGGCCAGCAGACACATGAAAAAGTGCTCCATATCACTCGGCATCAGGGAAATACAAATCAAAACCACAATGAGATATCACCTCACACCAGTCAGAATGGCTAAAATCAACAAATCAGGAAATGACAGATGCTGGCGAGGATGCGGAGAAAGGGGAACCCTCCTACACTGTTGGTGGGAATGCAAGCTGGTGCAGCCACTCTGGAAAACAGCATGGAGGTTCCTCAAAATGTTGAAAATAGAACTGCCCTATGACCCAGCAATTGCACTATTGGGTATTTACCCTAAAGATACAAATGTAGTGATCCAAAGGGACACATGCACCCGAATGTTTATAGCAGCAATGTCCACAATAGCCAAACTATGGAAAGAACCTAGATGTCCATCAACAGATGAATGGATCAAGAAGATGTGGTATATATACACAATGGAATACTATGCAGCCATCAAAAGAAATGAAATCTTGCCATTTGCAACAACATGGATGGAACTAGAGCGTATCATGCTTAGCGAAATAAGTCAAGCAGAGAAAGACAACTATCATATGATCTCCCTGATATGAGGAAGTGGTGATGCAACATGGAGGCTTAAGTGGGTAGAAGAAGAATAAATGAAACAAGATGGGATTGGGAGGGAGACAAACCATAAGTGACTCTTAATCTCACAAAACAAACTGAGGGTTGCCGGGGGGAGGGGGTTTGGGAGAAGGGGGTGGGATTATGGACATTGGGGAGGGTATGTGCTTTGGTGAGTGCTGTGAAGTGTGTAAACCTGGTGATTCACAGACCTGTACCCCTGGGGATAAAAATATATGTTTATAAAAAATAAAAAATTAAAAAAAAAAAAAAAGACATCTTTGTTGAAAGAGTATACAAATTCACGAATGTGTTTCACTTCTCTCAGCCTTAGTTTTCTCATCTGAAATTTGGGTTAATAGCTAATGTCACAGAAATGTCAGTTTGGTTAAGTTACTTTACCTCATTAGCCTCAAATTCTCTCTGCTGCAAAATGTGGTTTATGGGAAATATATCACAGGACTTCTGGTATCAAGTAAGGAATAAAAAATGTCTAAAAGGATGCCTGGCTCACTCTAGGTCTGGAATTAGTGTTGCTCTCTACTCAATCTTCCTTAATCCATCACTCAGGTAAGAATGTAGCAAGAGAGATATAACAAGTATAAATTGAGAGCTGACTATGTGCTGGGCACAGTATCAAGCTCTTTATATTCAACATCTTGTTTAATCTTGACAAGAACAGACAAAGTTAGTATTAACGTCCTCCATTTTGCAGATGAGGAAACAGGCTCAGAATTTGAATGGCTGAGACAAGATTGTACATCCCTAAGTGACAGAGCCAAGATTTACATCTAGGACTCTCTGGCTCTAGTGCCTGTACTCTCAGCCACCATACCATCAGCCTGACTAAGGTGGTTGCATCTGGGGCAAGGCAGGTGCAAATGCAATAATGGCAATCTTAGGAATTTTATGTGTACGCATTTTAGAAGTAGAAAAATTAGCTTGTCAGATTATCCCCTTCAGTGGACCTTGCCTGAGAAAAAACTGTAATTTTTCATTGTGCTGTATTTTTTCTACTGTTTCAACCACCTGTCCTTCATCCACATGACCGGATACCTTCTACTAGCATCCTCTTATCAAATTGTGTGACCTTACATAAGTGACAATCTCCCTTAACACTCTCTCTCTTCATTACTAACATTGAATTTTTTAAATAATTTTTAAAATATTTTAATAAACATATAATGTATTATTAGCCCCAGCGGTACAGGTCTGTGAGTCACCAGGTTTATACACTTCATAGCACTCACCATAGCACATACCCTTCCCAATGTCCATTACCCCACCATCCTCTCCCTCCCCCCAACAACCCTCAGTTTGTTTTTGAGATTAAGAGTCTCTCATAAGAGACTCCCTCCTGATCCCATCTTCTTTCATTTATTCTTTTCTTACCTCCCGAACCGCCCATGTTGCATCTCCGCTTCCTCACATCAGGGAGATCACATGACAGTTGTCTTTCTCCAATTGACTTATTTCACTAAGCATAATACCCTCTAGTTCCAGCCATGTCATCACAAATGGCAAGATTTCATTTCTTTTGATGGCTGCATAGTATTCTAGTGTGTGTGTGTGTGTGTGTGTGTGTGTGTGTACACATACATACCACATCTTCTTTATCCATTCATCTGTTGATGGACATCTAGGTTCTTTCCATAGTTTGGCTATTGTGAACATTGCTGCTATAAACATTCGGGTGCACGTGTCCCTTCAGATCACTACGTTTGTATCTTTAGGGTAAATACCCAATAGTGCAATTGCTGGGTCATAGGGCAGTTCTATTTTCAACATTTTGAGGAACCTCCATGCTGTTTTCCAGAGTGGTTGCACCAGCTTGCATTCCCACCAACAGTGCAGGAGGGTTCCCCTTTCTCCACATCCTCACCAGCATCTGTCATTTCCTGACTTGCTAATTTTAGCCTTTCTTACTGGTGTAAATTGGCATCTGATTGTGGTTTTGATTTTTATTTCCCTGATGCTGAGTGATGTGGAGCACTTTTTCATGTGTCTGTTGGCCATCTGGATGTCTTCTTTGCAGAAATGTCTGTTCGTGTCTTCTGCCCATTTCTTGATTGGATTATTTGTTCTTTGGGTGTTGAGTTTGATAAGCTCTTTATAGATTTTGGATACTAACCCTTTATTTGATTTATCATTTGCAAGTATCTTCTCCCATTCCTAACATTGAATTTTTAATAGCATTTCTCCTGTATTTGTTTTTAAAGGATTACATACCATATTTTAAAGTAAATCACCTGACGTGCAATACATTCCCAATTAATACTGACTTATTATTTTTTTTAAAGATTTTATTTATTTATTTGACAGAGATTACAAATAGGCAGAGAGGCAGTCAGAGAGAGGAGGAAGCAGGCTCCCTGCTGAGCAGAGAGCCCGATGTGGGGCTCAATCCCAGGACCCTGGGATCATGACCTGAGCTGAAGGCAGAGGCTTTAACCCACTGAGCCACCCAGGCGCTCCATTACTTACTTATTATTTTTGACTCAAATGTTGCCTGAATTTACCAGGTCTCTTAAAATCTAGTTAGGATTGTAGCAACAGAAAAGTGGGAGTAATAAGAAAGTGAGAAAAAGATTATAATAATAGAAAAATAAATAGAAAATAGAATAATAGAAAAGGGAGAAATGTAATAGAAAGGTATGCAAATCTAATGATGTCCCAATATTTCTGCAAATTCTTAGGCAAGGAGGAAGGGCTTATATTCTTATTACTTCTGTTCTAAACCCTCATTGAGCTAGCTTAGTTTATGGATTATTTTCCTGCCCCATGTACACTATTCTTATTCCCAGTTACACTTTCTATACCTGGAACTTTGTTCCTTTAATTGGTTACCATTAATTTTTCAAATTCTCTTTTTCACACACACACAGCCTGTGCACATATCACTTAGACAAGTCTCTTCTGTGTTAAAAGATGGGATATATGTTGAACTTTTAAAAATCCCTATTAGCCATCTTTGTTCTTTAAAAATCTCTTGGCTTGTTTTTCAGTCAGACGTCAACCTGTTACTTCTTTGTCTTCTCTCTCTTCCATTTCTGTATACTCTGTAACACTGGATTCATTAATTTCTAAAAAGAAAAACTTCTCTCTCCTTTGTAGCTCTATTCTCCTGCTAACTTGTCCCCCAAGAGTAACAATTTTTTCCCCAACTGTTCAGAAAATTTCTCATTCTAATCTTGATTTATATATTCATTATTGAATTTTGTTCCTTAGAACTTCTGGCAGCTTTCCACCATAGTGAAAGTTTCCATGTGACCATGGGATTAGGATTTGAGGAACAGAAATTGTCCTTAAAGTCATCCATTCACTAATTCTTTCAATAAGTATTTACTGAATTTAATCTGTGCTTGACACTTTAAATTCTGAAAGTACCTGAATGAACAAAACAGACTTGGTCACTGTCCTCATGACCCTAACAATCCTACAATAAAGATCAGGTTTTTAAACAGAGTAATTTAAATAGTGATGGACATTATAGAAAGGGAAGTATAAAGTACCAGCAGAATATATGACATAAAAATTATCTTGGATTTAGAAGGAAAAAAATATGGTAAGAAAAGAAATGGAAGATATGCAAAATACCCAAAATGAACTAGAGATGAAACTTACAATTCTTGAAACAAACACTTTATTAGATTTGGATCAGATTGAAGATTAAAGAAGAAAATATAAGGGAACTTGAAAATATAGTGATAGAAATTATCCAAAAGGAGCCACAGAGAAAAATAAGTCCAGAAAAATGGAGCTTCAGTGACCTATAATATAATATCAAACCAAGTAATATGTATGTAATTGGAGCCCCAAAAGGAAAGGAGGGGAAACAATTTTTCAGCCCTCAAAGTTTTCTAAATTCAATGAGAACTATAAACTCACAGATGCAAGAAGCTCCATAAAACTCAGGTAAGATTCAAAAGAAATGACACTGAAGCATATCTTAATTAAATTGATAAAAAAACAATGATAAAGAAAAAAACTATAAAAGCACATAGGGTTGAATACATAATGAATAATAAAGAATATCACATTTCAACACAAAAGCCATGCCAGCAAGAAAATAATCAAATATTGTTAAGGTGCTAAAGAAAAAAAGAGCAACCATTACACTTAAATTTCCATATTCAACAAAAAAATATTCTTTTTAAAAGAAAGCAAAAAAAAAAAAAAAATCAAGACATTCAGACAAGTAGGACCTGAGAAAACCTTTCACCAGCATGCATTCAATACAAAATATAGTAAAGGACTTTCTCCAGGAAAAACAAAAAGGAAAGAGAAAAGGAAGGCAGGCAGGCAGGTAGCCAGAAGTGATAAATAAGGGTCATGGTGGTTAACTATAAGCTATGTTACCACACCTTTATTTCTTTAAGAGAGAATTGAGCACTTAAAGAAAAAAATATAATGTATTGTGGAGTTTATAAAACATATATTAGTAAAATTTATGACAATAGCAAAAGAGATAGGATGGAGAAAAGAAAAATATTTTTTCAAGGTTGTGACACATGAAGTGATAGGATATTATTTTAGCTTTTATGAGGGTGTACTATGAAAAGGTTACAGTGGACTATTCTAAACCTATGACAACAACTAAAATTATATATAAAACAAAGAGACATTGTTAATCATCCAACAGTGGAGATAGAGTAGAATTCTGAAAACTACTCAGTTAAATACAGAAGACAACAGCAAAGAAGGAAAGGAAGACAAAGAACAAATCAGACAAGCAGAAAACAAAATACATGTACAGTAGATTTAAGCCTAACCATATAAATAAACATTTATTAACTATAAATATTCTGAACACTTCATTTAAAAGGCAGAAAATGTCAGACTTGATTGAAAAAAAAAAAAAGACCCAACTGTAAATGGTCTACAATAAACTCTTCAATATGACATAGAAATTTTTAATGTAAAAGAATGAAAAAAATGTCTCATGCAAAGATTAATCATATGAAAGCCAGAGTAGCTATAGCAGAAAAAGACTTTCAGAGACATGATGATAGATAAAGCAGGACATTCCATCAAAAAGACCTAATAATCCTAAAACATCATCCAGTCACTACAAAATTTCCAAATAAATGAATCAAAACTGACAACTTCAAGTATAAGGAGACCATCTATAATTAGAGTTGTAGATTCAACAATCCTCTTAGTAATCAGTAGAACAATTGGACAGAAAGTCAGCACAGAATAAAATATGAACATTATGAACCATGGCCTAAATCATTATTACTAGACACTTTATCAAAAAAAAAAAAAAAAAAAGAATGGAATATACAAAAAACATACACAAGAATATAAATTATTCTGGAACATGAAACAAGTTTCAAGAAATTTAAAGGGATTAAAATTGTGTTTATATTCTGTTCATATTAGCACTGAATGAGAAATTATTATAATGATTATCTGGGAAATTCAAAGATATTTTAAAAACAACTTTTAACTAACTTTCAAGTTAGGGCATAATTCAAAAAAGAAATGGAAAATAGTTTGAACTGAGTCAAAACAAAAATATAACATTGCAAGTTTATGGGATAGAGCTAAAGCAGTATTTATAAGGAAATTATGGCTTTAAATACATTAGGAAAGGTAAAAAAATCTAAACCACAAGCTCCCATCTTAATAAGCTAGAGAAACAAGAGCAAATCATATTCCAAGTAAATAGAGTAAGTGAAATAGTGCACAGAAAACAATAAACTAGAAAACAGAAAAAAATATATAAATTAAATCAAAGCTGGACTTCAGGGAAGACTGAACAAAGCACTAAATCTTTACCCCCTGGAAAAAAAAATGAGAGAAAAAATTACTGGTATCACTAATTAAAGAGAGATCATTACAGATCATCCAGATATTAAAAAGATGTTAAGAGAATATCATTTAAAATATGTTGCCAATAAATTCAGCAATTTAGAGAAAATGAAAATTTTTAGATATAAATTAGTAAAACTTACCCAGACATACAAAACTTGAATTCCATTTATAAAGCTTCCTTCCAGAGTGCCTGGGTGGCTCAGTTGGTTAAAGCCTCTGCCTATAGCTCAGCTTATGATCCCAGGGTCCTGGGATTGAGCCCCATATCAGACTGCTCAGCAGGAAGCCAGCTTCCCCCTTTCTCTCTCTGCCTGCCTCTCTGCCTCCTTGTGACCTCTGTCTGTCAAATAAATAAATAAAATCCAAAATAAATAAATAAAAAACTTCCTTCCTTCCATTAAAAAAAGAAAAGAAAAGCTTAACCCAGATCAGGTATCTTCATTGGTAAATTCTACTAAAAATAATCTTACAAAATACAGAAAATGAAGGAACACTACTCTCCCCCCATTCATTTTATGTGACCAGCATTGCTCTAATACTAATCAAAGACATCACAAAGAAAAAAAAAAAGTTTACTTACCTCATGAATATAGACGAAAAATTACTTAACAAATTAGTAAATAGAATTAACAGTATGTTAAGTGGTAAAAATCATGACCAAGTCGGGGTTGATATGTGAGGTTGACTTAACATTTAAAAATCTATTAATGTTGGGGTGCCTTGGTGGCTCAATGGATTAAAGGCTCTGCCTTCTGCTCAGGTCATGATCCAAGGTCCTGGGATCGAGCCCCACATTGGACTCTCTACTCAGCCAGCAGCCTGCTTCCTCTTCTCTCTCTGGCTGCTTGTGATCTCTGTTTGTCAAATAAATAAATAAAATCTTGAAAAAATAAAAAATAAAAATCTACTAATGTAGTTTACCATCTTAACTTCAGTGGAGGGAAAGAAACAATCTCAATCACTGTAAAAAAAAAAAAACTCACTAAAATTTCATACTCACTCATGATAGAAAGAAACCTTTCAACAAACTAATAGATAAAAACTTTTTTTTAAAAAAATCACCTACAAAATAAAAGAAAAAGAAACTACAGCTAACATCATACTTAATATCCAAAGACTGTTAAAATGTCTATACTACCCAATCTACAGATTCAATTACACTCCCTATCAAAATATCAACACTATTTTTCACAAAACTAGCATATTAAAATTTGTATGGAATCACAAAATACCTCCAATAGCCAAAGCTATCTTGAGGAAGAAAAGCAAAGCTAGAAGCATCACAATTCTAGATTTCAAGATATACTACAAAGCTGTAGTAACCACAACAGTGTGGTACTGGGACAAAAATATACATGTAGACCAAAAGAATGGAACAGAGTCCAGAAATAAACCAACAATTATATAGGCAATCTTTAACAAAGGAGGCAAGACTATACAATGAGGAAAAGACAGTCTCTTCAATAAATGTTGCTGGGAAAATGGGGCAGCTATGTGCCAAAGAATGAAACTGGACCTTTTCTGACATTATATACAAAAATAAATTCAAAATGGTTTAAGGACCTACATGTGAGATCTGAAGCCATAAAAATCCTTGAAGAGGACACAGGAAACAATTTTTCAGACATTGGCCATATTAACATTTTTCTAGATTTGTCTCTGGAAGTGAGGGAAACAAAAGAAAAAATAAACTACTGGGACTGCTTCAAAATACAGAGATTTTGTACAGCAAAGGAAACCATCAACAAAAGAAAAAGTCAACCTACTTAATAGAGAAGTGATTTGCAAATGATACATCTGATAAGGGTATAATACCCAAAATATATAAAGAAGACCCCCCCCCAAAAAAAGACTTTTACAATTGAATCAAGAATGCCCATTATCACTATTTCTATTTAACATTGTACTGGAAGTCTAGCCAGTGTACTAAAGCATTAAGTAAATAAGTAAAAATAAGCAAATGAGCAAGTCAGAATAAAAAGGAAAAAAAATATGTTTTTCTGTCAGATGACATGGTCATATATAAAGAAAAACCTAAAAAAAAAAAACTGTACAAAAATATCAGTAGTGGGTTTCTGGGTGGCTCAGTGGGTTAAGCCACTGCCTTCGGCTCAGGTCATGATCTCAGGGTCCTGGGATCGAGTCCCACATCAGGATCTCTGCTCAGCAGGGAGCCTGCTTCCCTCTCTCTCACCCTGCCTGCCTCTGCCTACTTGTGATCTCTCTCTGTCAAATAAATAAATAAAATCTTTAAAAATATATATATATCAGTAGAATTGAGGAGTTTAGTAAGAATGAATTAAAGGTCAATAATCAAAAGTTTATTGTGTTTCTATATAGTAGCAATAAACAGGAACAATTTTCTTAAATGCATTTTATAAACAATCAATTCTGGAACACTGAACAGAAAATTTAAAAAATTAAAAAGCAAAAAGAAAAAAAATTTTTAAATGTCTTTTATAGTTCTATCAACAAGGAGTGAAACAATTAGAGACACATTAACAAAATATGTGCAAGATCTCTACAGTGAAAACTACAAAATATTGTTGAAAGTTAATGAGGACCTAAATAAGTCAGGAGATTTACTCTAGTTATTGATTAGATAGCTCAGTGTTACCAAGATACTGATTTTTTAAAAATCTTTATAAAAAAACAAACAAAAAAAAAAAAAAAAACAGAAAGTGATCCCAGAAGGAGGAAGCAAGATGGCAGAGGAGAAGCAGATTGAAATTTGATTAATTCCCAGGAGTCCAGCTGGATAGTTACCATACCATTTTGAACACCTACAAATTCAATAGGAGATAGAAAAGGAGAAGAGCAGCAATTCTAGGAACAGAAAATCGACCACTTTCTGGACGGTAGGATGTGTGAAGACGTGATTCCAAAGAGAAAGGACCCAAATAAATAAAATCATGAATGAAAGAGGAGAGCACAACTAACACCAAAGAAATACAAACTATTATAAGAACATACTATGAGCAACTCTACACCAATAAATTTGACAATCTGGGAGAAATGGATGCATTCCTAGAAACATATAAACTACCACAACTGAACCAGGAAGAAATAGAAAGCTATAGAACAATATCCTTGATGAACACAGATGCGAAAATTCTCACCAAAATACTAGCCAATGGGATTCAACAGTACATTAAAAGGATTATTCAACACGACCAAGTGGGATTTATTCCAGGGCTGCAAGGTTGGTTCAACATCCACAAATCAGTCAATGTGATACAACACATAGATACTCTCAATAGATGCTGAAAAAGCATTTGACAAAGTACAGCATCCCTTCCTGATCAAAACTCTTCAAAGTGTAGGGATAGAGGGCACATACCTCAATATCATCAAAGCCATCTATAAAAAACACAAAGCAAATATCATTCTCAATGGAGAAAAACTGAAAGCTTTTCCGCTAAGGTCAGGAACACGGCAGGGATGTCCATTATCACCACTGCTATTCAACATAGTACTAGAAGTCCTAGCCTCAGCAATCAGACAACAAAAGGAAATTAAAGGCATCCAAATCGGCAAAGAAGAAGTAAAATTATCACTCTTCACAGATGATATGATACTATATGTGGAAAACCAAAAAGACTCCACTCCAAAACTGCTAGAACGTGTATAGGAATTCAGTAAAGTGTCAGGATATAAAATCAATGCACAGAAATCAGTTGCATTTCTCTACACCAACAACAAGACAGAAGAAAGAGAAATTAAGGAGTCAATCCCATTTACAATTGCACCCCAAACCATACGATACCTAGGAATAAACCTAACCAAAGAGGCTAAGGATCTATACTCAGAAAACTAAAAAGTACTCATGAAAGAAATTGAGGAAGACAAAAAGAAATGGAAAAATGTTCCCTGCTCCTGGATTGGAAGAATAAATATTGTGAAAATGTCTATGCTACCTAAAGCAATCTACACATTTAATGCAATTCCTATCAAAGTACCATCCATCTTTTTCAAAGAAATGGAACAAATAATTCTAAAATTTATATGGAACCAGAAAAGACCTCGAATAGCCAAAGGGATATTGAAA
The DNA here is from genome assembly GCF_030435805.1 of Mustela lutreola. Lineage (NCBI taxonomy): Eukaryota > Metazoa > Chordata > Mammalia > Carnivora > Mustelidae > Mustela > Mustela lutreola. Next base: position 42,618,725 of record NC_081296.1, read on the forward strand.
AACAAAGCCAAAGTTGGTGGCATCACAATTCCGGACTTCAAGCTCTATTACAAAGCTGTCATCATCAAGACAGCATGGTACTGGCACAAAAACAGACACATAGATCAATGGAACAGAATAGGGAGCCCAGAAATAGACCCTCAACTCTATGGTCAACTAATCTTTGACAAAGCAGGAAAGAATGTCCAATGGAAAAAAGACAGCCTCTTCAATCAATGGTGCTGGGAAAATTGGACAGCCACATGCAGAAAAATGAAATTGGACCATTTCCTTACACCACACACAAAAATAGACTCAAAATGGATGAAGGACCTCAATGTGCGAAAGGAATCCATCAAAATCCTTGAGGAGAACACAGGCAGCAGCCTCTCAGACCTCAGCCTCAGCAACATCTTCCTAGGAACATCACCAAAGGCAAGGGAAGCAAGGGCAAAAATAAACTATTGGGATTTCATCAAGATCAAAAGCTTTTGCACAGCAAAGGAAACAGTTAACAAAATCAAAAGACAACTGACAGAATGGGAGAAGATATTTGCAAACGACATATCAAATAAAGGACTAGTGTCCAAAATCTATAAAGAACTTAGCAAACTCAATACCCAAAGAACAAATAATCCAATCAAGAAATGGGCAGAGGACATGAACAGACATTTCTGCAAAGAAGACATCCAGATGGCCAACAGACACATGAAAAAGTGCTCCATATCACTCAGCATCAGGGAAATACAAATCAAAACCACAATGAGATATCACCTCATACCAGTCAGAATGGCTAAAATCAACAAGTCAGGAAATCACAGATGCTGGCAAGGATGTGGAAGAAGGGGAAACTTCTTAACTGTTGGTGGGAATGCAAGCTGGTGCAACCACTCTGGAAAACAGCATGGAGGTTCCTCAAAATGTTGAAAATAGAACTACGCTATGACCCCACAATTGCACTACTGGGTATTGACCCTAAAGATACAAACGTAGTGATCTGAAGAGGCACGTGCACCCGAATGTTTATAGCATCAATGTCTATGATAGACAAACTATGGAAAGAACCTAGATGTCCAACAACAAATGAATGGATAAAAAATATGTGGTATATATACACAATGAAATACTATTCAGCCATTAAAAGAAATGAAATCTTGCCATTTGCGATGACATGGATGGAACTAGAGGGTATCATGCTTAGCAAAATAAGTCAATCAGAGAAGGACAACTATCATATGATCTCCCTGATATGAGGAAGTGGAGATGCAACATGGGGGGGTTAAGCGGGTAGGAGAAGAATAAATGAAACAAGATGGGATTGGGAGGGAGACAAACCATAAGTGACTCTTAATCCCATAAAACAAATTGAAGGTTGCTGGGGGGAGGGGTTTGGGAGAGGGGGGTGGGGTTATGGACACTGGGGAGGGTATGTGCTATGGTGAGTGCTGTGAAGTGTGTAAACCTGGCGATTCACAGACCTGTCCCCCTGGGGATAAAAATACATAATATGTTTATTAAAATAAATTTTTAAAAAGGAATTAAAAGGTAGAAAAAAAGAACCAAAAAAGAACGTATTATGAGCACCAGCAAATTTGACAATCTGGAAAAAATGGATGCATTCCTTGAGATGTGTAAACCACCAAAACTGAACCAGGAAAAATAGAAAACCTGAAGAGACCCATAACCTGTAAGGAGATTGAAGCAGTCATCAAAAATCTTCCACAAACAAGAGCCCAGGGGCAGACAGCTTCCCAGGGGAATTCTACCAAACATTTAAAGAAGAATTAATACCTATTCTCCTGAAACTGTTCCAAAAAATAGAAATGGAAGGAAAATTTTCAAACTATTATTATGAGGACAACATTACCTTGATCCCAAAACCAGACAAAGACCTCATCAAAAAGAATTATAGACCAATATTCTCGATGAACACCAATGTGAAAATTCCCCCCAACTACTAGCCAATAGGATCCAATGGTATATTAAAAGGATTATTTACTATGACCAGGCTGCAAGGTTAGTTCAACACCTGCAAATCAATCAATCTGATACAATAGATTAATAAAAGAAAGAACAAGAACTATATGATACTCTCCATAGATGCTGAAAAAGCATTTGACAAAGTACAGCATCCTTCCTTGATCAAAACTCTTTATAGTATAGGCATAGAGGGTACATACCTCAGTATCATCAAAGCCATCTATGGAAAACCCACTGCAAATATCATTCTCAATGGGGAAAAACAGAGCTTTTCCACTAAGGTCAGGATCATGGCAGGGATGTCCACTACCACCACTGCTATTCAACATAGTACTAGAAGTCCTAGCCTCATCAATCAGACAACAAAAGAAATAAAAGGCAACCAAATCAGCAAAGAAGAAGTCAAACTCTCACTCTTTGCAGATGATATTATACTTTATGTGGAAAACCCAAAAGACTCCACTCCAAAACAGCTAGAACTCATACAGGAATTCGTTGAAGTGTCAGGATAAAAAGTCAATGCACAGAAATAAGTTGCATTTCTATACATCAACAGCGAGACAGAAGAAAGAGAAATTTAGGAGTCGATCCCATTTACAACTGCACCCAAAACCATACAACACCTAGTAATAAACCTACCAAAGAGCCAAAGAATATGTACTCAGAAAAGTATAAAGTACTCATGAAAGAAATTGAGGAAGACACAAAGAAATGGAAAAACATTCCATGCTCATGGACTGGAATAACAAATATTGTGAAAATGTCTATGCTAGCTAAAGCAATCTACACATTTCATGAAATCCCTATCAAAATCCCATCCATTTTTTTCAAAGAAATGGAACAAATAATCCTAACATTTATATGCAAACAGAAAAGACCCCCAAATAGCCAGAGGAATGTTGCAAAAGAAAGCCAAAGTTGGTGGCATCACAATTCCAGAATTCAAGCTCTATTACAAAGCTGTAATCAGTAAGACAGTATGGTACTGACACAAAAACAGACATAGATCAGTGGAACAGAATAGAGAGCCCAGAAATAGACCCTCAACTCTATGGTCAACTAATCCTTGCCAAAGTAGGAAAGAATGTCCAATGGAGAAAAAGACAGTGTCTTCAACAAATGGTGTTGGGAAAATTGGACAGCCACATGCATAAAAATGAAATTGGACCATTTCCTTATACCACAAATGAAAATGGACTCAAAATGGATGAAGGACCTCAATGTGAGAAAGGAGTCCATCAAAATCCTTGAGAACACAAGCAGAAACCTCTTTGACCTCAGCCACAGCAACTTCTTTGAAACATCGCCAAAGGAAAGAGAAGCAAGGGCAAAAATAAACTATTGGGACTTCATCAAAATAAAATGCTTTTGCACAGCAAAGGAAACAGTCAACAAAACCAAAAGATAACTGACAGAATGAGAGAAGATATTTGTAAATGACATATCAGATAAAAGGCTAGTATCCAAAATCTATAAATTCAAATTCAACATCCTAAGAACAAATAATCCTATAAGAAATGGGCAGAAGAGATGAACAGACATTTCTGCAAAGAAGGCATCCAGATGGCCATCTGACACAAGAAAAAGTGCTCCATATCACTTGGCATCAGGGAAATACAAATCAAAACCACAGTGAGGTACCACCTTACATCAGTCAGAGTGGCTAAAATTAACATGCCAGGAAACAACAGATGTTGGAGAGGATGTGGAAAAAGGGGAACCCTTCTATGCTGTTGGTGGGAATGCAAGCTGGTGCAGTCACTCAGGGAAACAGCATGGAGGTTCCTCAAAAAGTTGAAAATAGAGTTACCCTATGATCCAGCAGTCACACTACTGGGTATTTACCACAAAGACAAAAACGTAGTGATCTGAAGGGGCACAAGCACCTGAATGTTTATAGCACCAATGTCCACAATAGCCAAACTATGGAGAAAACCTAGATGTCCTTTAAGACATGAATGGATAAAGAAGATGTGATACATACACACACACACAGGAATACTATTCAGCCATCAAAAGAAATGAAACCTTGCCATTTACAATGATGTGGATGGAACTAGAAGGTATTATGTTGAGCAAAATAAGTCAATCAGAGAAAGACAATTATCATATGATCTCTCTTGATGTGAGAAATTTAAGAGGCTGGGCAGGGGTGTTAGGGGGTTTAGCGGTTTAGGGGGTTTAGTTGGGAAGGAAAAAAATGAAAGAAGATGGAACTAGGAGGGAGACAAACCATAAGAGACTCTTAATCTTGGGAAACAAACTGAGGGTTATGTGGGGTGGGGGGTTAGATAAAGGGTGGTTAGGACACTGGGGAGGGTATGTGCTATGATGAGTGCTGTGAAATGTGTAAGCCTGATGATTCACAGACATGTAGCCCTGGGGCAAATAATACATTATATGTTAATAAAAATAATTTTAAAAAACAGAATTTGAAGTTTTAAACTAACTGACTTCAAAATTTACTACAAAGCCATAGCAATTGAGTCAATATTGGATTGTTAAAATAAACACTTAGGTCAATGAAATAAAATAGAGTCCAGGAGAATCACCCATGTATGGTCAGTTGGTTTTTGACAAAGGTATACACAGTACTTTGGGAAAGGTATAGTTTTTCAATGTGCCGTAACAACTAGAAAAGCGTGGGAGGCAGTGGGAAGGGGAGAGGGAAAAAAATCTCAAATCCAGCTTGTACTATTTTAAAAATAGAATCAACTGTCTCATCATGGATCACAACCTAAACATAGACATGAAACTATAAAACTTGTAGAAGAAAATATAGAAGGAAATTTTGTGGTGGAAAGAAACATATAAGACACAAAGTCACGAAACCATAAATTGATAAATTTGACTTATTCAAAATTAAAATCTTCTGTCCTTTGAAAGACATAACTAGGAAAATGGAAAGACAAACCAGGAACTGGGTGAAAATATTTGCCATAAATATATTTCTGATATAGAGCTCATTTCCAGAATAAAGAACCCTCACCTTTCATCAGATGAGTTGTAGTAATAACCAATAAACATATGAAAGATGCTTCAGTACCATTGGTGACAGGGAAATCTAAGTTGGAATCATGATGAGATATTACTACTTATCCTCTAGAATGGCTAAAATTAATACAACTGAATACCAAATTGTTGGAATTCTCATATATTGTTGATGAATATGTACCACAGTACAACCAGTTTGTAAAATGCCCTGACAATTTCTTAGAAAGTGAAACATACACTTAACATAGGACCCAGTAATTCACTGCTAGGTACTTACTCAAGAGAAATGTCCAAAGATTTGTACATGTATGTTCACGGCTGTTTTATTCTTAATAGCCCAACACTTTGAACAATCAAGGTACTTTCCAAATGAGAACAGGATGAAGGCAAAGAAAATAGATAAAACAGCAGTCAGTTAATTTCTATTGATAGGCAAGCAGAGTATATGGAGATGGATGGTGGTTGTGGCTATACAACAACCTGACTGCATCTAATGCCACTGAGCTAACCACCTCCAAGTGGTTAAAATGGTCAATTTTATGTTATGCTTATTTTTACCACAATTGGTTTGCTCTTACCATAGACCATGAATGAGCCGGAAGCATCAAGAAAAGGTAAAAGCAATGTTGTTGAGGAAACAACAGTTACAGAAATTCAAAAAAAAAATTTATAGACCTAACCAAAACTATCTTAAACATGAAAATTTTCTGGAGTGAAATGTTCCTTTTTCCTCTTCTATGTTAACCTGTTCATTAAGTAGTAAAGTAATTATTTATCATTTCAATCAAGGAAACCTCAGAATAGCAACCCCTTAATGCATGAAAGAGATGCCCTATAATCCTCTTAATATCAATAGGTTCTGCAGTAATTGCTATTCAGAGAAGATCCTCTCCTGATTCTTAAATATTCCTTCCCTGGGTTTAGCCCATTCCTCACTGACTGGAATTCTCTCATTGCTTCTCTTGGGGTTTCTGTGGCTTCCATATCCTTAGAGCCCTCCTCTATCCCATGATATATGCTTCTCTCTTTCAGGAGTGTATCTGAAACATTCACCAGCCAATTTCTCAATATCTCATTCTTAGATGACATTCTGAGGATTTTTTGGTTCCAATTATTTTCAGAATAATTGAGCTTAATTTCACCAGCAGCCAAGTGTCTTCATTAGTGGAACCCCCTGGAGTCCTTCTCTGTACTAATCATGGTTTTGCAAATAAATAGATAAAAACTCTCCCTGATGCAGTGTTTTTGTTTTTTCTGTAAAATTGGGTTAATAACATTGTCTACCTCAGAGCTGCTATGAGGTTTAAGTTAGGTAATTTGGACAAGGCACTTAGAACACTATCTGGCATATGTTTGGCACTAAGTATGTGTTGATCATTGTTACTACTTGGGCTCCCCCTAACATGATGGGAAAGAGCAACATTTCGTGTTCGGTATATGTCTACTCAATTATTTTCACTGATCTTCACAGTTACTTTCTATACTAGGGGTATCTATGGTCCAGTTGACTATCCAAGCTTACCACCACCATGAAAAGTAACCTGAACCACAAGTTTGTTTTCTTAGAGCAGCAGCATTGGCTTTTCGAAAAATATCTTTTTTTTTTTTTCAAAGAATATCTTTAAGTTCTTTGCCTTAGCAATGTCTATCTGCATGACCTTAAGCAAATTACTCAGTTACTCAAAAAGCTTCAGATTTCTTCTCTAACAAGTGGAGATGAACATGATAAGCTTTGGATTAGGATTTTTTGTTAGGTCAAAAATAGGGGACACAATGAGCAACGGGGAAGGAAAAAAATGACATAGATGAGGTGTCACAGCTGAATAAGGATACCACACTATCTGTTTAAGAGCTATACTTTGCATCTATTGGATTTTCTGCTATATTCTACACATTTTTTTTTACAACAATCTCCAACCATGAGCTAGACTTCTCAGTAACATGAAAAATAACTCAGAGGAGGGGTGCCTGGGTGGCTCAGTGTGTTAAGCCTCTGCCTTCAGCTCAGATCATGATCTCAGGTCCTGGCATCGAGCCGCGCATCAGGTTCTCTGCCCAGTGGAGGCCTGCTTTCCCTCTCTCTCTCTTTGCCTGGCTCTCTGCCTACTTGTGAGCTCTGTCAAATAAATAAATAAAATATTAAAAAAAAATAACTCAGGAACAGCACAACAGAGGTATTCCAACAGAGAATGAATGCTTACATAACTGAGATAGGGGAGGGACTCAGTAGCTCTCTCCTAATTCCATGCGATGAGAATTTATTCTAACTCATTCATGGAAGACTGGAATTAGCCAAATCAAAAAATGTTTCAAGACCCCTATTATAAGAGGTTTGGTTTAAAATTTGATGAATCTTTGATTTATCAGACAATTTAAGGAACTCTAGAGTTTAGTTTAGAATGTGGCATAACCCAATAGACCTATATCTGGCTCCCTCTGAATGTTCTACTTGAGCTGGTGAGAATGCAGAGAACACGACCCTGGCCCATATCTCCCTATACTTCATGAGAAGAGGAATAAATTAAGAAAACTTCAGATAATCCATTTCAAGTTCCACATTAATGAAATAAATCAAGAGTTTCAGGCTTAGAGGCAGACCAGTGTACAACCTGTTCTAACTATGGATTTCTCATAGCAAGATTCAACATAACTGGATTCTTTTCCAAAATTGCACTTGTGAAAGAATTTCACTGAGATCTTTTTATTATGACCCACTTCCTTACCTTTTCCTCAGGCTAGTAGTGATATACACAGTCAAATTTATATGGGCACACAACCATGTTTTAGAAATTGGAGACATTTTATGGAAGTTGAATTATTTTTTTAATAAAAGAATTCCATTTAATCACTCTATGAACTATATTTAAGGTTGTCCTTATGGACTTCTATGTGAGAGATATTTAGCATGCACTGTTTCTAAGTTCTCTGGAACTATAAAGGTAGATAAAGGACATCCTCCTTCCCCACAAAGTATTCTTTTTAAGGTGAGAAACCATGCTATATTATCTTATGTGAGAAATAGAACAAGATATCTATCACTTCTTTCATTGGTAAGAGCTTACTCCAACACACCTCTCATTCAGTAACATACTGGGAAAAATATCCTTTAATTAGCATCTTTACTCAAGTTGAGCAAAGCCCATTGTTTAAACCAAAGCAGATGAAGTTTGCTGACTTCATCTGCTTTGCAGTGAAGAGTTGTTGGGTTAGCTCTTCTTAGAGGAAGACATCCTAGGACCTGACCCATAAATTGAGCATGGACATTAGGCTTTTAGGGAAAACTAGTACTCTGATTTGTTTTCTTTGGGAGCCAAAACTTTCTACCCTAGATCAGATGTTTATACATGTCTACAAAGGAGATCATCTGTAATCAGGCCAAGCAAGCCTCAGCTGATCTAATAGGTCCATCTAAAACAAACCCAGATCATGTCCCACACAGGTGGCTCCTGCTATTCTGGGCAGGGATTTTCCTTTAGGTTTAATATATAAATATTGAAAATCATGCATATTTATAAATTAAGGAAAAGTACTATAAACAAGCATGACTCAGAACACTTATTAAAGAGCCACTGAGAGGTTTTACAAGTCAACAGTTCTGTGGGTTATGAAGTAAAGGCTCATAAAAGATGCGGGAGCTACCTTTTTCCTAGGATACCTTAAGAAAGAAGAAGAGCATCTTTTAATAAAAGAAGAAGGAGATTAAAAGAGTCAATGAATGTCCTTTCTGTATGGCATGGACTTAATACAATAAAAATTTGGAGCTAAGATTAGCCCATCTATGTAAATGAACTAATTTCAACAGAAAATACACACCTACCTTCAGGGACTGACCCTATCCCCATGTCCCTACCCACCATTTGAGTTTGTGTTAAGGCAATGTTTTTGGAAACTACATACCCCAAATGCAAACACTCATGATATCACAAACTCGATCAAAAATACTCAAAAGCTCAAGAATTAACCAATAGGGGAAATGGGTTCAGCTAGCTTTATGTTATCAACCTCAGAATTACAGATTCAAGCTCATTAGAATTCTAATAAAATTCTATGCCTAGAAATCTTGAGATAGGTGATGCATTGGGAAGAACAACTTTGTAAGTTATTGCAAATTTACACACTCCAAAGTTAGACAACTATACCTTTCTTATTCTAAGTTTTCACAGCAGGAAGAATCAACATGAATGGTAACATGTATTATTTTAATAAAGAATTCATTTCATTAAGAATGCATTTATTTTCCAGATGGAAGATTCTCAAACTACACAGTTTGAGAATTCTAAGATTTAGCTGTAGAAATTAAGAAAAATTCCCATCTCCAGATATGACCACCTCTTAACTGAAGCCCAGAAACATGTTTTAGAAATATACAGGTGATTCTAATGTAGGCAGTTGAAGACCCATACTTTGAGAAACACTGTTCTATGTATTCTCTGTGCCACATCAGTGATTCCCTAACCAGAGTAGGTCTACCAGCTTCTCTACACAGAACCATTAAAGTTTTTATGGTTTTCTTAAAGTTTTCACAGCTCCTAGAAAGCAGTTTCTTGCTAATATATTTTGGCCAGAAAATGTCACAAGTTATGCCAGACAAGTGAACATTATTTAACACCAGGGCTAAAAACAATTTAAAAATTAAAAGATTTAAGAGATTTGCTTAATACTAGGGAAGCTGTGAAAGTCAACATTCACAAATAATGCTTTGGGCCAAAAATATACTTTTAACTCCGTGTAAAGAACTTTAGATGACCTGAAAATATCCTGGCACTAATCAAGTCAGCCTACTAAGGAACAATGCGTCACTAACGGTCATCTAGTTGTAACTACTGACTTTTTCTCCAAACTTCTTTTGTTATCTTTCCCTCATGTTGTACAGTTTTAATAAATCATACCTTTATTATATATTAGCCTTGGGACCTTTGAAATACTGAAAATATCTCAAGTATTAATTACTACTGTTGAAAATTCCGTATTTTCTACCATGGAGCTCGTCTACTCACTTCCTTTAGTCAAAATTTTATCTGAACATCAGTCATAGAAAGAATTTTTTTTTAACAGAAAGATGACAATGTGAGGGGTACCAGGTGGCCTAGTCAGTTAAGCCTCAGACTCAGACTCAGACTCAATTTCAGCTCAGGGCACGGTCTCATGGGTTCTGAGATTGAGCCTCAAGTTGGATTCCATGCTCAGCAGGAAATCTGCTTGAAGATGGTCTCCCTCTTTCCCTCCCCTCCACTGCCCCACTCATGTGCTTTCTCTCTCTCTCTCTCAAATATTGAAGAAAAAAAAAATGAGGTGCAATCAAGAAGGAGGTCCAACCTATTGTTAAAACCATTGACTAATAAAACAAATATTAGACCAAGTGGTTGAAAATAACTGATCTAATTCCTTAAACAGTTCTAATACACTTGAAAGCACATATATCAGTCATTGCCCTTACGACTCTTTGGTTACACCAGCTACTCATTTAAAATAGAATTCATTAATTGCATGAATATAAATGCCCATTTGTCAAATCACATTTCCCAAATACTGTCTATGTAGAACAGAGTCCACTGAGTTAGCCTGAAACAAACACCCGTTCCCACTTCTGACACTGAAAGTTTCCATGTAAAATTTATTATACTTTTTCCTCAAACTTTGCCATCAACTTTTTCTTATTTAAAATTGCTACTTCTCAATATGTAAACTGAGTAAGTGATCACTGGGTACCAATCAGAATGCTCTTTGCAGAGGACGTAAAGATTCAAACTAGCTTAAGCATGGTGGTGGTTTAATGTATTTAAGTCCCAAGGACACAGGTAATGTTGGCTTCAAGATCAGTTGGATCCAAAGACAAAGACTATTAGAGCTCCCTATCTCCCTCTAGATTGTCTGTGTCCTAGTCTCCTTTCCTCAGAGAGCATACTGGCTGACAACTCTAAGGTTGCATTCTAAGAGTTCATGGTCTAAGAGGAAGGAAAGTACAAGTTTAGAATTCGAACAACTGGAACAGAGTTGACCAGTTCTTTAAAGGGAGGAAGGAGGCACTACCAGAAGGGTAGGATGTGGAGGATATACAAGCTGGGCAGAGTCAATGTCCTCGTTACAATAACCTAAGATATGGCCTTGTATCTTACATTAGGTTTGATTAACTGAATAAATTTCCCTACAATCTTGACAAAGTTGATAGACATGTAGAGAACATTAAAATATGAAATTCTGAATGTATTTTATACCTTTCTTGCTTTTAATGAGCACAATCATTTCATACTTAAAAAATATTTCTTTCTCCAAATGTAACTTCTTACATTCTGGGAATTTCTTTCCAGTACTTTTTTAATGGATACCTTGCATTCAGACTCCTTTATGGAAAAATGCAGAGCATTAAGCCTTGGTTGTATTTAAAGAATAAACATTCTCCTGAACAATTTGCTCCTAATTCTAAATTTTTGTTTTTTCTTAGATGTTAGAAAACCCAGGGTTTGACATTCTAAACATTTTGAAGTTTTGTTTGTTTTATTTCCTTATTTCCTAAGTTCAAAGAAGCCCCCACATTTTTTTCATTTATGGACTAGCAAGCAGGGAAAAAAACAAAGGTGGTGTCCAGGTACAGAATGCAGATGTTTTTAAATATTGCCTATCAGCAGACTCACTTAAAGAACTTGAAAAGACAACATCCACCTCTCTCAGCATTCAAATATGGCTACCAATAGCCTTCCACTGCCTATTGAGAGCCAATAGGCTCTCAAATTGTTTCCTTCAACTGATTGCTTTCTCTATAATTAATGATCAGTTATCATAGATTTTCATTAACCATCATTTTTAATTATCAATTTTACATACAATGTATTGAAGTTCTTATAGTCCCTTTTCACACTGCATAACTTTTTTTTAAAAAGCTGTACAATGAACAGTGATAATTTTTTAAAAGATATTATTTATTTGACAGACAGAGATTACAAGTAGGCAGAGAAGCAGGCAGGGAGAGAGGAGGAAGCAGGCTCCCTGCCAAGCAAAGAGCCTGATGTGGGGCTTGATCCCAGGACCCTGGGATCATTTTCTGAGCCGAAGGCAGAGGCTTTAACCCACTGAGCCACCCAGGTGCCCCAGTGATAATTTTTTAAAACCACAGTTATAGAGAATAAAATATTCTTATGTGCCTCTGAAGAATTCAACTCCCTTCTGCACAAAAATTGTGTATCAGGAAAACAAATACTAGAGTAGATTGATGTACCTATAATTATTTGATAAAAGGTCCAACTTTTCTGTGAAAGTACTTCTCATAAATTGATCCATGATTTTCTCTCTGCTAGGCCTAGATTTACAAGGTAGGGGGAATCAATTTCTAGCTTCTGTCACAGAAATTCCATTTGTTTCAGAGGAACCCTTTGGGACATTAGTGTCTAGTTTCTAAAATCTGCTACAAGTATTTGAGGATCTAGATTGACTTGTCTTAGTGAGGGGTGTCTTTTTAAACCTTTCTCTAAATAACTTTACTTAACGTATACATATTTAAAACTATAGATTATTTTCAAACACATGTCACTTTGATGCTCTATACTGTATTTCCATTACTGAACAATTGCAGAACAAATACTCAAAGTTTTAAATGCCCAAAACTAAGCTTGTTAATGACAGCCCAAAGATAATTAGTGGAAAAACAACATTTCAACTTCATCATGCAAATACTAAAAGTGCTTCACAGAGAATTCATCAGAGTCAAACAAATCTGTGACATGTGTTCTATGCAATAGAAAAAAAACTGATCTTGTATGTGAAAATTCTCCAAGGAAGAGGTCTTGGTTGTCACATCTATAAAACAAGAATCTTTGGGTCATTCATATGGCCTCTCAAATATTCTTTGGTTCATCATTTGTTTATTCACTATTCTTTATCCCTGAGTTTTCTAAGTTGATAAAAACTAGAAATAAATTCAATTATGTAGAGTCAAAAAAATAAAGAACAAGTTTCAGTTTTTGCTTCTAATTTCATTAGAAAAGTCCTTGAAGTGTATTTTTTAAGAAAATTAACAGTAATACCAGTTTTGTTTTCTTTGATTTGTATTAAATATACCTAAAATCATGATTTTCTTGGGGCCACAGTGTGGAGGTATGATTGAAAGATGGTGAGAAAGAGAAGAAAATGAAAGCTGTCCTCCAAAATCATTTGGGTCTCTGTGTTTGGGAATAGTTTTGATTTTGATAAATTTACAAAACATAGCAGTTTCTTAGTGGATCACTTGTTAAAATGCTGAATTAATAGCTTATGCCTATATTTGCACACAATCAGGTAAGTATCCTAAATTAACAGAATTAATCTTGTGACTCGGAAAATTTAAGGAATTGTGCCTATAAGTTTATATTTTAAAAGATACACACATACACACTTTTAAAAAGTTCTTTATATCAAACATTGCAATTATAAGGTAAACTTTGCTGGCAAATCAGCATGCACCAGTAGCCTGCCAAAACAGTGACCTATAAATAAAAAATCTTCTAAAAAAATAATGCAGAAAAACACATTATATCAAATGTGCCAAACAAGATTCTCATGGATTTCTGCTAACTGCTCAGTATTCTACCAAGTTTTATGCTTACTTAGGCATTTGCACCAAATAAATATAACATAGAAGTGACACCAATTACCAATACTTGAATACACAGAGGAGCAAGTTATGAAATTTCACTTTCAAAAGCATCAAAATCAAGGTGGATGTGACAAATGCATAACCCAAGTTTCACACCTAAAAGCTACCATCAAGGAGACTCAGAAAATCACATGTACTATCAGCTCTGAGCCCTCTTGAGTCCACTGGCTAATTCTGCTATTTCGAGTGTGAGTTCTCCTTTCCTGCCTTCCTAAAGGCTCAGCACGCCTCAAGGAGTATGAAGATGTTGATCTGAAGCCCCCTGAAAACTAGAGCAGCTACCAATGGGAACCTGGCCTCAGCCACACTTGAGGAAGAGTGCAGGGACACTGATGCTGATACAAACCCTGAGGTCTGGCCACAGTGAGCAGCTTTAGGAATCCACAGGCAGTGTGTCCCTAAGCCCACAGCCTCCAAAAATCATTTGGGTCTCAGCAGGGGACATTCTACAAAGATGAGGCGGACATTTATGTTTCCTCCCAAGGGCTGAAGCCACATCAGGGAGAAAAGGAACAATGAACTCATCAAGTTCCTCTCTGTCTTCTTGCTCAAAATTCTTTCAACACTCATCTCATAGTCCTACAGCCAGGTTATAAAAACATTAGTATCAGCAAAGTAAGCTTTTCCATACACTGCTGTTGAGAGTGTAATTTGGCCCAACCTTTTAAGAGGATGAAAGAGATACATGCATTTTGACATAGTAATTTCACATGAAGGCATTTATCCTAAGGCAAACAAAGGTTTGATCAAAGTCCTTTGTAAGAGTGTTAATTGGAGTATCATTTATGAAAGATTTATAAGCAAAATAGGGAATTTATTAAATTATACTAGATCAACAAAATTAAATATTATTCACCACAAAAATATACTTCTGAACAATAGTTAATATCCTGGTGAAATTTTCATTGTAATTCAAATTTTCATTGCAATTCAAGTGAAAAAAAAACAGCATGCAGAAATTCAACATACTGTAATTAAGAAATACATATATAAAGTGTGTGCATAAGGAAAAGACTAGAATGGGGCACCTGGGTGGTTCAGTTAGTTAAGTGGCTGCCTTTAATTCAGGTCAAGTTCCAGGATCCTGGGATCGAGCCCCATGTCGGGCTCCCTGCTCAGTGGAGAGCCTGCTTCTCCCCCACCCTGCCTGCCACTCTGTCTACTTGTACTCTTCATATCTCTAATAAATAAATAAAATCTTTTTAAAAAAAGGAAAAGACTAGAGTAGAACAATATTTTTGCTGGCTACTTCTGTATAATGGGATTAATCACCGATTTTAATTTTTTCAGTATCTTCCAGAGTATTTTAAATAAACATGAGTAATGGCTAGCACATTTTATATTTAAAAATTTTTCAAAGAAAAAAAAAGGATTCTCAGAAAAAAATCAGAGTCCAAAATTTTATGTTTTTAAATTTTATAGCTTTCGCTATAAGATTTTATACCAAGATCCTAATGTCCTCAATTTGAAGGGGAAACCCAGAAGTGGGGGCAAAGGGAAGGTAGTTCTTCAAGCACTACCCAAATCAAGGCTTCAGCAACTCTGTGCAGGTGCTAGGTCCATGTCCAGGTCTCCTACACAGGGGCTCAATGCATCAGCTCTCTGATGTTGGCACCTCAAGATTAATGAAATCCACTAATTCTCCAGTAGAATTCTGCTAAGGTCCAGCATAAATCACTGCTATGCATTTATCTTTTGTAAGGATAACTGACATTCGTATACAGCAGAAGGGTTCAATGGTGATGATACACAGACCTCCATGCACATAAACAATAAAGTGTAGAAAACAGTATTTATCACAAGATACATTACTTGTTCCAAATAATTTCTATTGGTAAATGAAAACTACTTTATAGCTATTCAGTTAGATTTCTGTGTTCTTGGTCCACTTCAGGACTGTAGAAAGAGAAAAATGAGAAATCTTTTGGGGTACAATTTGTTTTGAGCCAGGAAGTCTGCAGGAGGTCTAGACTGGTACTAAAGACTCATAGCATGACCATGAAATCAGAGCCTACAGAAGCCTGTTTAGGTGCTCCTAAGAATAGCACTCCATGAGCTGATGTCCCTTGAGCCCTAGCTTCCAGCATAACCCCAGCATTTCTATGCAAAATGTAACTGAAGATGCATGATGGACCTGATAAACCTGGACACCATCCAGATACTCAAGAAACTGGGAGAAGGCAACTCTTCCTTTCCACCAACTACACTGTAGGAGAAGTGCTGTGGTGTGAAAACTCAACTTACAATGGTCACTTCACAAAATAGAGTCACTTAGGCTAAGAGACATATCAGCCTCTGTAACAGATGTTTGAATAGTTATGTCCTAAGACCACCTGTCAAAGAAGAGATGTTTTACATGCCACACCCAATGTACTTGGAATTACCCCAAAATAATATATGTTCCACCTGATCCTGCTTAACTTTAAACATAAGGCTGGAGAGGGAAATAAGAGCTGGCCTCTACTTTCCTAATGGACAATAAAACATACTGTGATGAATTTCTGAGAATCATCTTATTGTGTTTCCCACCTTGTTGCAGTGTTTCACTGTGACTGGCATCTGCTGCTGGAGGATCTGCCTAGTTGCAGAGCTAATTCCAGCTGTACCACTGCTTAACATCCGGCCTCCAAATGATGCAGGTAAATGACCACAGCTGGTCTCCTGGACTGCTGGACCATGACACACTGCCATACACGTTATTATCTCCTCTTCTTTTTCTAATAACTATTTTCTCTGTGTGTGAGCCTGTGTGTTTGTAATAAACTGCTAGAGTTTGGTAAAACAAGTTATCACAATTGGCTTATTTGCTGTGCATAGAGAATTCTCCTTTAAATCATCACTTCTGTAAATAAATTAAAGATAGCACCATTAGAGGGTGGCCATGGCACAAGGTGGTAATTGAGAAGACTGGACAGGTTTACCCAAGAGTTAGACCCCAGATAATCATACTCCCTTCACTCTCTCTCCTGCCCTTAAAATGTGAATTGTGCCCACCTTCTCCAAAGTAGGAGCTCTTTCAAGACATAGTCTTGAGAGAGTAATGTATTGTTGAAACCATCTGGACTATAATTAACTGAACCCAGTTAAGGCCTCTGTATCAACTTTTAAGGTTCTGGTAGGCCTGTGACAACTTGCAACTGCCCAAGACAAATGTCTCAAGGAGGTTCCCTGGCTGATTGAATATGCTACTTACCAATCTGGGGTAGTCTGCCTCTTTCTTTGATCTCTCTCTGTCCTCTGGGAAAGGGCCAGCTTGTAAACCAAGACACACCAGACTTCCTCGCACTTCCAAATACCCATTACCTGCCCTAACCCATTGGTTGTAAACTTTAGAAAGGTCTGTCCTAAATCAGTGTAATCTTTGGGCATGGCAGTGTCCCTGGAAGCTCAAGCAAAAGTCATCCTGAGACTGAGCATGGTTATACTCCCTGTACTGCAATATATACTAAAGGGCACACACCTTTCTCTGATCACAGAATTGTCAAAGAGCTGGGCACATCATTGTCACCGATCAAGGCTAATCCTACACAAAACTCCACAAACGTAATATTTATATTAGCTCTTCTTCATATTTACTTCCTCTTTCGTACTTTCTCCACCTTCCCCCACTAGAGTGAAGCTGGTTTCAACACTCCCACAGCAATTCTCCTTGAAGTGGGATTTCTCAAAAGTCCCTTTCCCAGAGTATTTCTTAGCCAAGTGATTTGGCAAAACAAAACAAAACAAAAATTTCATCATCCAGACATTGGCCTTAACAATATATTTATGTATATGTCTCCACAGGCATGGGAAAACAAAGCAAAAAAAAATTGGAACTACACCAAAATGAAAGGCTCTTGCCTGGCAAAGGAAATCATCAATAAAAAGGCAATCTACTGAATGAGAGAAGATAATTGCAAGTAATTTATCCAATAAGAGGTTAGTATCATATATATATATATATATGCATATATATACACACACATAAATATATATACATACATACATATAGATATATATAATTTATAGAGCTCAACACCAAAAAAGTCAATAATCCAATTAAAAATGAGCAGAGGACATAAGTAGACATTTTTCTAAAGGACACATACAGATGGCCAACTGACACATGAAAAAATACTCGACATCACTCATCATCAGGGACATGGAAATCAGAACCACACGGAGATACCACTCACACCTGTCAGAATGGCTAAAATCTAAAACTCCAGAAACAACTAGTGTCGGTGAGAATGTGGAGAAAATAGAATCCCCCTGCACAGTTGGTGGGAATGCAAATTGGTATAGCCACTGTAGAAAGCCATATAGAGGTTCTTCAAAAAGTAAGAATAGAACTACTTATGATCTAGTAATCCTCTACTAGGTATTTACCCAAAGAATACAAAACCACTAAATTCAAGAGATACATGCACCCTTATGTTTATTGAAGCATTATTTACAATAGCCAAATTATGAAAGCAGCCCAAGTGTTCATTGGTAGATGAATACATAAAGAAGATATATTTTATACACATATACACACACAAGCACATACACACACACAATGGAATATGTATGTATATATGTATATTTGTGTATGTATATGTATTTATGCATATACGATGGAATATGTGTGTGTATACACATATATATGTGTGTGTATTTATATATATATAACAGAATATTATTCAGCTATAAAAAAGAATGGACTCCTGCCATTAGCAACAACATGGATGAACCTAGAGAGTATAATGGTAAGCAAAATAAGTCAGTCCAAGAAATACAGATACCATATGATTCCACTTATAGGTGGAATTTAAGGAAAAAAGGGGAAAAAAGACTCTTAACTATAAAGAACAAACTGATGGTTACCAGGTGAATGGGGGGGGGCAGGTGTGGGATAGATGGGTGAAATTTGTGAGGGGATTTAGAGCACACTTACCTTGATGAGCATGAGTAATATATGGAAATGTTGAACCACTATATTGTACAACCTAAACTAATGTATCGCTATGTTGACTACACTTAAAATTAAGAAGTGTATCATAGATTTTTAATTTAATGAGGGAGCTGGTAAGATGTTGTAACAAATTCAAAGGGAACTCCAAAGAGCAAACACATCTAGATAAGAAGGACTCTGAAATAAATTTGCAAATAATACAAAATGGGCTATCCACAAGGGAATAAGTAACTGCACTTCACTGGACACAGTCTTCCATTCTATGGACAAACATTATTTGCATTATTAGGACCGTCTGCTACAATTTGAGTTGTAAAATAACTCAAAACAACAAAAGACAATAACCCAGATGAATGAGCTAGGCCAGACACCCACTGATCTTTCTTTGCATATTTCAACATCTTTCACTGTTTTCCCTGACAGGTTTTTTTCCTCTCAATCCAGAACTTCTAGCGACCAAAAAGGAAACAAACAGGCAGTGGGAAAGATTTAAATCAGGACTCTAGTGATTTTCAAATCCTACTATCTGAGCAGCTAGCTTCCATACTTTCTGAATGTCTTACTTAAACGAAGCAGATGGGATTCCCATTCTGCCTTCTTAAATATACCACACAGAACCAACTTGCACTCAAATCTCTTTTCTCTGGGCTATAGTTTTGCTTATTTTCCCAAATGACTATTTTCTCAAGTCCTCTGAGATAGTAGGGTAACTTCAGATATTTGAGATTAACATCACCCCACGTTCCAAATCTGCATGTTGTACCAGATTTCCCTCAAGTGTTCCTAGTAATTTGGAGATTACTATTATGTGAGGCCACAGGGACTTTTAATAGAAGCATAGAATGCGGGAAAAATTTATTTTAGGACTACAGACATCTGCTAAAGCAGAAGAAGTTCTAACATGGTGCTGGAAGAAGTTCTTGCTATGCAATACATTTGAAAACAAGGGGGAGATTTTGTAAAGGAACTGGGACTTCCTTTGCAAGATCTAAGAGTCCCAAAGAGACCACATATGCTGTATTGCCTACCGCTCAGCTGAAGCAGAAACCCCATATGCGTAGTTCATGATGTTTCAAGCTGCTATTAAGGGCTGAAGTTGACTAATGATGGTTACCATTTACTGCAAATGATAGAATGCCTCATTCTCGCCAAATTAAACCCAAGCACTAAACTCCATGGTAGGACTGAGAAAGGGGCTTCTGCTTCATTATCAGTTAATAGGAGAAAAGTTCTGAGGTCTGGACATATTGTTCTTTCTTAACATAAAGGCCTCTGCCAAATAATGGATTTTGCTTTATTTTCAGAACTTCAAAGTTGTTAGCCCATGTTCTCTTTTAGACAGTAACTTGAATGTCTCTGCTTGAAACTACTCCTGTCCCTTCTGGGTACATCCATCAGAATGTAACCTCCATAAAGGCAGGAAGTGAGTATAGCTTATTACCCTATTGTACTTCCAGGCTTAGTATAGTTTCTAGGATATAGTAGTCACCCAACTATTTATAGAATGGATTCTTGAAATGAAAATATATGCATACATACCATAAGCAAAAACTAAACCTCAAATTTCAGACTGGAACTGTTTAAGAACCCTAATCCCCATGCAACCAAGAGCTACCAAAGTTTGTTGAACCCTGGTAGAGAATGAAAAGATACAAAGAAGGAGCCATAAATATCAAAAAACAAATAATAGAGAATGAAGGCAAACAATCTATGAAGCACAATGCCAATAGCTTTATATCCATTATATCATTTGACGTTTGGGAGGTTTTTTACTTTATAATTCTCAGCAAATCAGTATTAAATCCAGTGAAACATCAGAAGGACAAAATAAAATCCTATTCTCCCCTGACTCGAACCCACATTCTGAGGTAACCAACAGTAACAATCTAATATGTGTCCTTTCATACTTTCTCCTTGCTCGAATATTTACACACTGTTAAGATTAGATGTTTTTAGCTTTAAAAAAAAAAAAAAAAAAAACACCTGAAACAATCACAATTCCCATACTTTTCACTACCTTGTGTTTTTTTCTTAATAGTTTTTCCTAAGTGTTTCTGGTCACAGCAGACTCATTTTTCTAACTTATTTGTACTTAAACCCATACAAATAAAAAGAAGAAAATTTTTTCAGGAATTTAGCATAGTGTGCTTTACAACATTAACTGCTAAGTGAGATAAGCCAGTTATAGAAGAACAAATATTACATGATCTCACTGCATTATCTAAACTACTCAAACTCATCCAAAGAGTAGAATAGTGGTTACCAGGGACAGAAAGGTGGGGAAAATGGGGAGCTACTGAACAATGAATATGAAGTTTCAGTTATGCAAGATGAACAAGTTCTATAGGCTATAGATTAGAGGTTCCTATAACCCCCTCTTTATACTACAAACACCAGTCCCAAATCCAGGTTATTCCCTGTTTCCCTGACTGACTTCTATAAATCAGAGATTACCACCATCCCCCCTTTCAGTTCATTTTCTAGAGAGGCTCACAGAATTCAATATTTTGCTCACTAGATCACTACTTTATTATTAAAGAATATAACTCAACAACAGCTAGATGAAAGAGGTACATAGGGAAAGGTATGTGGGAAAGGGTGCCGAGCTTCCATGCCTTCCAGAAGCACACCACCCTCAAACCAATCTGGAGGTTCTCCAAACTCTCTCCTTTTGGGCTTTTATGGTGGTTTCATCACATTGTCAAAGTTACTTAAATCATTGGCTATTGGTGATTAATTCAACCTCCAGCTGCCCCCCCACTACCCACCCACCAAAACTTCTAAGAGGACAGGAGATAAGAAAGATAGTTCCGGGGCGCCTGGGTGGCTCAGTGGGTTAAGCCGCTGCCTTCGGCTCAGGTCATGATCTCAGGGTCCTGGGATCGCGTCCCACATCGGGCTCTCTGCTCAGCAGGGAGTCTGCTTCCTCCTCTCTCTCTCTCTGCCTGCCTCTCTGCCTACTTGTGACTCTGTCAAATAAATAAATAAAATCTTTAAAAAAAAAATGTAGTTGTATCATGTTAAAAAAAAAAAAAAAAAGAAAAGAAAGATAGTTCCAACTTCCTAATCACATGATTGGATCCCAAAGAATCTGCCCCAGTCCTTAGGTTTTGATATAAAGTCACTACATTGACATCAGAAAACACCTTTACTGCTCTTAGAAAGTTCCAAAGATTTGGGGAGCTCTGTGTCAGAAACTGGGCCAAGACCAAATACAGTTGACACTTGAACAACACAGGTTTGAAGTGTGTAGGCCCACTTACACGCAGATTTTTGATACAATAAATTTCTTTTATGATCTCCATAACATTTTCTTTCATTAAGCTTACTTTTTTTTTTTTTTTCAAAGATTTTGTCAGAGAGGGATTGAGAGAGAGAGTGCACAAGCCCTCACAAGGAGGCTCTTCACTGAGCAAGGAGCCCTATGCAGGACTTGATCCCAAGACCCTGGGATCATGACTCGAGCCAAAGGCCAATGCTTAACCAACTGAGCCACCAAGGTGTCCCTCCAGCTTACTTTATTGTAAGAAAATAGCATATATTACACATAGCAAACAACATATATGCTCATCAACTGTTTACATTAGGCTTTTGGACAATAACAAACTATTAAGTTTTGATCAGTCCAAAGCTATATGCAGAGTTGCGGCTGCATGGGGGGTCCCCCTAATCTCTGTCTTTTTTCAAGGTCAGCTGTATATATTATTGTAAGTCACAGTATCACATTACCATAATTTTAAGAAATTTAATAGTGGGACACCTGAATTGCTCAGTCATTAACTGTCTGCCTTCAACTCAGGTCATGCCCCCAAGGTCCTGGGATCCAGCCCCACTTCGGGCTCCCTGCTCAGTGGGAAACCTGCTTCTCCCTCTCCTGTTTCCCTGCTTGTGTTACCTCTCTCACTGTCTATCAAATAAAATCCTAAAAAAAAAAAAAAAAAAAAAAAAAAAAAAAAAAAAAAGGAAATTTAATAGTAAAATTTATTATCCCTATGTTTGGCTTTTTTCCTTTAGCATAATTCCTTCAGTGTTCATCTATGTTGTGGCATGAATTCATACTCCTTTATGCTGAATAGTATATTTCATTGTATGAATTACAGTAATGTGATACTCACTAACTGGTCATTTTTATCCTTTGCAGTTTGGGTTAATAGCCCCAGCAGAGCCACCATTAGTATTTCCTTACATGTATTAGCATGTGTATACATTTTCAGATCTCTTGGATAAATACTTAAGGGTGGAATAGTAATTTTGATTGAAACAGTGGAAAACATTCTCCTGCAATTCTGTTTATGCACATCTATTTTCAAACACTTTGGAAGTGGAATCACTGGGCCACTAAAGTGTGTTTAACTTTAGAAACACCTACCAAATTTTTCTAAAGTAACTGTACCACCTTGTCTTCCCACCAGCAATCTGAGAGTTTCAGTTCTTCTGCATGCTAGCCAACACTAAGAACTGTCACATTTTTAGTGAGCCAGAGGATGGCTTCCTGGAGGACACACCTTAACTTGCTCAGATGATCTTTGAAAATAAACCTGCCTCTGTCACTACTCCTGTGAAAATCATCCCAGGAACCAAGCAACAAGACCAACTATCACCCAACCATCAGTGTTCTACCATGGGACCACCCGTCCAGCTACAGAAGGGGATTTGGTACCACTTCTACATTTGCCTACTACATCCACAAATCTCCGTAAGAAGTTGCTTGTCTCTTTTAAATATAGTGCTTACTGGTTTGCTCAATCAAGTTGAAAGTTGTGAGTGGACTTGGAAAAGCCAGTCTTTCTCTTGCTAATCCAAAGCCATTTTGTAATACAGTTTTAAAGGAACAAAGATAAGTAACATCAACTACAGAACACTCAGAAGATGTTGCTTCTTTTCCCTTGAAACTTACATGGCTGTCCTGAAGTAAGGATCCTTTCATTAGCGTCTTCTTACATATCTGAAGGCATTTTCTGTTAGACTTACCAACTGGGTCATGGTCTCATGCCTCACTCTTCATCCCAAATCCCTCTGCTTGCTTTGCCTGCATTTTGTAGCAGTGAATAGAAAATAACAGTGACCTATCCCGCCACCACCACTCCCAGCCTTCACTCAGGGGCTTTTCCTCAAGTGTCCCTTGTGGCCACAGACTTCAATACAGGTCCTGTCAAAGGCCCCCCATGTTGCAAAAACTTTCCAACTTGTAAGAAAAGTAGTTCCTCACCATGAAAACTGACCAGCATGAACAGAAATAAGGCAGAGTGGAAATTTTACAACACTCACTATCTCCAGCCCCAGACCCTTGTATATCTTCTTATCTCCATCATAGTTCCTTGGGACCTACAGTGTGATGGTCTCTGACCAACCTGCCTTTGAGCTAAAAGAGGCCTAATGGGCTCCTAGTACCCAGTGTTATTCCCAAGATTTGTGTGCCAAATACTGCCATTTCTCCCCTCTCCCTGAAGGAAGCTTGTGTGTTTGGAAAGTACTTTGATGACTCAGAAATCACACCATGTTCCAGAAGCTGGGGTGGGACTGGAGATACATCCAATCACCAGCTCAAACTTGGCTGAATTGCATTGACAGGTCAAAGAGTTCTCTACCTCAAGGACACAGTAAAAAGTTCAAGTGATACCTAGATGTTGACACAAAGTACTAGCACCAAACTCTTCCCCAAAAGGACTTCTTTTTATTCTAAAACTTTAGACACGAAATGTATATCTCATCTCCTTTGTTTCTATCATTCAGCTCCAGGGCAGGGGGACCACTGTCAACTCATGAGGACTTGCTCATGTTCTTTCTGGATCAATCACCCTCCCCCCTTCCAATCCCTGTTTTTAGAGGTAACCACTCTTTCAGAATTGCAAGTTTATCATGTATCCAAACAAACAAACAAACAAAATGCATTAAGTTATTTCTTCATCCCTAGGCAATTTAAAATGTGTTTTTAATTTCATGTTCATGTGATTCTGTATGTATTCTCCAATTTCATTTCTCTGTTCAACTGTATATGTACTTTTATGCACTACTCTGTAGTATTCTATTTTATGTTTATACATAACTTTGTATTCATTCTCCTACTGAAAATTAGGTTATCTCCAGGGTTTTTTTTTTTATTATTATTATAAATGTAGCTGCTTTAAGTATAATCCTATATATCTCCTTCTCCCCTAAAGCAGATTTTTTCTCAGGTATACATGTAACAATGGGGTTGCTACAGAAGAGAGACACGGTCCACTCTTCTTAAGACTGCCAAACTCTACCTGAAGAGGACTATGCTAATTTATATTTATACCAAGTTTGCCCAAGAGTTCCTATTGCTCTCTGTTCTCATTAACAGACATTCTGGTGGCTGTGAAATAGTTTGTGTATGTAGTTTTAATTTTGTATTTTCCTGATTGGACTTATGAAAGCAAAAGTTACAAACATAGAAAGCTAAGGAGACTTCATTCAAGGCCATTGCAATGACAGAGAGCAAAGTACAGTCAAAATTTCATCTGCTGAGGGACGCCTGGGTGGCTCAGTTGGTTAAGCGGCTGCCTTCAGCTCAGGTCATGATCCCAGCATCCTGGGATCAAGTCCCACGTCGGGCTCCTTGCTCAGCAGGAATCCTGCTTCTCCCTCTGCCTCTGCCTAGGCGCCTCTCTGTCTGCCTGTGCTCGCTCCCTCTGACAAAAAAAAAAAAAAAAAAAAAAAAAAATTCATCTGCTGAAATAAAGCACAGGAGGATTTTTCAAAGCCGGCATGAGCTAGTGGAAGAGTACTGGAGGACCTGAAGAGGTCAATCAATGGGATCTGTCCAGCACATCCTGTTATTTCTCAGGTTGCAAATATTTCTCTGGCTAGGCCACCTGGGCTTCCCCTTCTATAGAGAGAGGTATGTGCTCTCACCCTTGAGGATTACATTTCCAAGGGAGGGTGCCCAAGTCTTAGGATACTCTTGGTATATAAAACTGATACAAAAGGTTTTTAAAAATATTTACATCTGAAAGGCACAAAGGAAGAATTTACAATTAAAAAGTTTTCTTAGGTAAATGTTCCAAGAAAAGGGACGTCAGGGGTCTAGAGTTAGGAAGAAGACTGTCTAAGTTCAGTCAAGCTGAGGAGCATAACAGAGCTGGCTTGGTCAGAGGTTATCAGCCATTCACCTTCTGATGGAGGGTTATCTATTATCTTTTGCCCACTTTTCCATTGAGTTGTTAGTCTTTATGATTTCTAAGAGAACTTTATATACCCTGGATACAAATTTTTTTTATAAATTATATACCTCACCTACCTCTCAATTTGTGGTTTATCTTTCAATTTTCCTCACAGTATCTTCTGATAAACAGCAGATTTCAGTTTTAATGTAAGGTGATCCAATATTTCCCCCTCTGAACTACACTTTTTAATTTAAGAAACCCTTCCCTATGGTCATCAAGTGGTTTATTTTAATCTAAATTCTGCTTTCCCAATTTAGATTGTGAAAGGTGAGATAAAATGGAGTCACCCATGTCAAGGAGTTTTAAGAGTCAAGTAGCCATGAAGGAGAAAGAACTTACCCACACTTTCACAAGGTGGAACCATGAGCTTATGAACTGAGCCAAACGACACAATACTCTTAAGAAATCTGCATGAATACCTGCAACTTGCTACAGTAGCTACTTTTCACACACAGTCATAGCCTTAGCAGCCAATTGAGTTCAGTGTAGTTTTCTTCCACCAGCCCCATAAAAATTATTTGCAAACAAGTGACTCCTTTTGTCTTAAAAAAAAGCCCTGACTCTTGCTCCCAAGCAGAACACTATTGCGGATGTTACCCAAATCGATGTACCCCAAATTCTTTTTTGATCCCAAATAAATTATTTCACTTAATTATTGCCCCCTGACAATTTTTAGATTGACATGATCATCTGTTTATTCTTATGTCTAGTATGTAGACTTTGGAATATCAGTTGTTATATATCGGACTTTCATATGCATGCCAGTCAAGTGCCTGATTTACTCAATCCCTGATCTGTTTTTCTGTACCTACGCTAATACCACATGGTCTTATAAAGCTACAGTAGACAAATCTTTATATCTAGTAGGCCAAGTCTCCTAACTTTTTTCCTCAAAGTGTTTTTACCTTCAACTGCTTAAAATACTTTGTTCCCTGTGTTTAAAATATCCCAAGAACATACTGAAGTTTATGTCACTGCTTTAAGGGATTGTGATTCTATCAGAAATTTTAGTAGACAATAGTATACTATGTGTACGAATGCTAATGGAGGTGGAGTTGTTCACTAAAAGGGAAAATAAAATTACTTAGAATGCCCATGGTCCCTTGCCTGTGCATCATTACTTTGCTAAGTCTGGCTCTGCAAGATATAGTTCATCTCCTTTCCAATTACCAGGAACACCTAATTCTTCTTTATATTCTTATGCACATACCTGGAAAGATTCTCTCAGAAGACAAAAACGTTGCTCAATACATTAATGCAATTCAGCAACCAAGAAAAACATTAGGGCCGGTGATGGTATTTTAGGTCATGACTACTTCCATGGAAAGGCACTTTCCTAGGTATCTTAACTTTCTCAATTTTTGAACACCAACCCTTTCAGATGGCTATTTTGTTGCCCAATATATAGTGACTACTCTTACATCTTTCAGCCTTACTGATCTTCTGCTGCTACCAATTGGCCGATAACAAAGAGATACAGCATTTCTTATAATTGCCACATTCTACGTCCCATCAGCTTCTGAAAGTTTAATCTTTTGGCATGCAACAATCTGGAAGCAGAAACTAATGAATAAGTGATAGTTATTTTAAAATGTTCTTCATTCCTTTAAAATAAAAAAGCAAATTCAGCTTCTGTTCAGTTATAAACTTTGACCATATAATCTCTGGATAAATATCAGATCACTGAGATTGTTTTGACAACCCTATAGCTTTTATAGGTTAATATCCCCTCCCCTGCCTTTGGTTCTACTTCCCTAAACACATGAGCTTTTTTAAAAAATAAAACCATATAAACTATGAATTACATTTCTAAAGCAGCATGTACAAGCATGAGCTCCAATGAGGTCGTCCAAATACCACTTTCAGTCTAGTGCAATTTCAAGGCCATAACTTACCTCTTTTTCTATTCTGACTTTTTCCCTCCTCTTTCTGGGGAATAGACTGGACAACATAAAACTCCCTACAAGGAAGAGATAATAAAATCCCTTTTGCTAATGCAGAATGTCATTTTCCACTACAGCATTGTAAATGGATAGGATTCCTTCAGTTCTCAGAGGTGGGGCCTTTAGCACTAAGTATCTCTAGGCCACTCTTGAGCCTGTCTTTGGAATTTTCATTACGAATCTCAAAACCTCAGATTCACCTTTAATGTTCTGCTTGTTTGCCTGTAATTCCCAGGATTGATTTCCTCCTCGATAAAAATAGATGCCTTTTCTGTGACCCCTCAATTCCAATTCCAGGGATTTATGATAAAGAAATAATAGCAGTAGGGTTAAAGGCAGGGACCTGAGCCAGATATTTGAGCTCATATCTTTATTCTGCCATTTTCAAGCTGCTTGAATTTGTGTAAATCACTTAACCTCTGTGTGTCTGTTTCCTCATCTGTAAATGGGGATAACAACTGTAACAAACTCGTTGGATTATTGTAGGAATAATTGAGGGCATGTGAAATACTTAGATACTGGTATAAAGGAACCATTATGTAACAATTTAAAGAATAATAAAGAAGAAGAAATATGTTCTTTATAGCATTGTTTCTGATAGAAAAAGCTTTTGAAGGAAGAGTTTAGATGTCTATTACTTATCACTTCAATAGTGGACTGCTAAAAAGCTATCAAAAATAATGGTACATGGGCCCCAGGGTGGCTCAGTGGGTTAAGCCACTACCCCTGCCTCAGGTCATGATCTCAGGGTTCTGGGGTCAAGCCCTGCATCTGCCTCTCTGCTCAGCAGGGAGCCTGCTTCCCCCCTCTCTCTGCCTGCCTCTCTGCCTGTTTCTGATTTCTCTGTCAAATAAATAAATAAAATCTTTTAAAAAAATAATGGTGTAGAGCTTATAGTAAGGTTGGTTAGCATGATGTGCATACCTAGGCAAAAAAAAGATAGTCTCTTTCAAAGAAAGTATACTGACCAACTCAGCAAAATTATACTTTCAGCATGGGGAATCACACTCCCAAGTATACTTTTCCTTATTTTTGGCATGAGAGTAGAAGTGTTAGAAATTCAGACATTTAGAGACTCTAAGTCCTCTTCCACACACATTTCCTAACCAAGTTACTTGAAGATGTATTCCAGCAAACACAGTAAAAATTTTAGAATAAAAAAATAATAATTAAAAAAGCTGTGGACATAACCAATGGGAGGTAAAAGTTTGGAAACACCACAAATCCTAGGAAAAACTCAACTGCCAACCTAGGAATTTAGACCTAGTTGGTCGAAGTTAGTTTAAGAAGTCAGCACATTCTTAGAAGGAAGTCTGGGAAAAAAGTTTTAAGAGCTCAGTTAAAATTTAGTCATAAGCTTTCAACAACCACAGAAACCAAAATTAAGAAGTCCAAGGGTAAAAAGTAGAATAAAAAGATTATGGTATACACACTTCACAGCACTCACCAAATCAAAATATATGTATATAAAAAATATATGTTTATAAAAAATAAAAAAATTAATAATAAAAAGATTATGGTAAAATAGGAAAGCAAACTGAAAGGTCACGTGATTTTGGACCAAGTGAAGGCATATCAGACAAGTCAGTTTTTCCGCCTTCATGATTAGGACATTCTGCCACAGTCAGGGTGTCAGCCATATAGGCCTCTACATTTCCAGAAAGATCACGTCACTTTAGTTCTGGCGTAAAGATACAAAATTATCCTATTTATTGGCTTTCAGGTTTTATAATAGACCTATGGATAAAAAAATTCACTGTAGTTTGGAGAAAATACTGCACAAAATTCATCAGTCTTATCTATCTTAGCCAAACAGTATATTTGTGTGCATTACAAAATAGTACCCCCTCAGCAAAACCTTTTACTTCTATGTAACTATACAAATGTATCATGACGATGAATGATTGGTACCCCCTGGAGTTGTCTGCAAAACCATCAACTATGGCCTTAGATAAATTAACACTTGAAGAGAAAAGTGAAAAAGAAGACAGCTAGAGTTAGCTCCCTATCAGGGAGTCAAGATATAGATTTAAGGTTATTGGAACCATAAGTTGTATTTGTTTATTATTTAAAATTAGAGTTATCTAAAATATGAAAATAGGAAGAAAACTATAGTTATTAAAATTATTAACCAAATAGGAGCTTACATATATTTATTTATAGGTATACAATTTTATACAATTTGCAAATTAGAGTATAGGTGGGTCTTTGTATATTTAAACTAAGTTTCACTCATAGTGTAGGAATCTATTAATAAATCAATTATGGCATAGGATTATTTGGTGTTCTAAAATTAGCTGTCAAATTAAATGATCAAAAAGTATATACAGAAAGAAGAATGAGGGGATAACATTGGACAGAAAACTTTGATGCCATTCTGTATCATTCAGCATTCATTTTTATTATTTTTATAATCATTTTAAATGGTGATACATATTTATTAACAAATGTACAGTGAATATACAATGTTACAGAAGCTACACTGAACACTCATTTTGTTCATACCTGGGCTGAAGCTTCTATTTTGTCTCTTGTCTATTTCTAACTTTTCCAAACAGTCTTGTATAATTGGTCCCTGTTTCCTTTTAAAATAAACATTAAGTTTCCATTATCAAAAGTTGAGATGTTAAAACTTCTCTTTTAATAAAAATTTTAATAAATAAACTCTCCCATGCCTTCCTTTGGCCTCTTTATCGCCCTGCATTTGTGGCCAGTGGAACTTTATCAACTATGTGAATTAAACCAATGCCCTGTGACCATTTTAAATAGTACATTCCCCAGCCCACGTACCTACTAAATGATGGCAGGGGAAGGCCAAAGGAGGACGCTGTTAAAGTATCTATATACACGGAGCATATCACTTCTTAGCGGGGTAAGCATATTGTAAGCTTATTCCTTTTATGTGCAAACAGACTCTGAAGAAAATGTCTAAGTTGTGTTAGTTTTTGTAACTAAAAACATCACATGTACACACTTGACATCTATAACTGGTGTTTTCTAAAGGGCTCACAATGGGATTTCCCACATTTAAAGCAGAAGGTAGTTAACTAGAATAAAAAGTTAACAAATTATGAAATTTCTATTTCTATTTCTATTTCTATTTCTATTCTATGAAAGAATGAAAAAAAACAGTTAAGTATTTCTCATGTCTGGTCCATGTGGTTTCACACTCTGACCATGGAAACTGATTCAGCAGCAAACATCTTTTCAACAAAGAAAAAAAATTGACAGAAAGTTGGCAAGGATGGAGCTTTTCTTTTACCCCATTGTCTCATTTTGCAAACGTGAAAAGCCAAGTCTTGGGAGCACAAATAATTTGCCCAATGTCCCACCATTATAAAGCAGTAGCTCTAGGTCTCAAAACCAAGTCTCACTGAAACATGAACTTCCTTATGCTGATGCCTAAAAATTAGAATAATGGAGAGCCATAGGACTTAATGTTAAATGATTTTTTATTTCTTATATTTTTAAAAGAGAAAACCTGCTTAGAAAACAACAGAATGGAAAGACATACTAATGGGTACAGTGCTGAGATATGAAGTGATTTTCTTTTCCATATTCCCAAGTTTTTGTGTTTTGAGTGTATGACTCTTAAGAGGGAAATACCTATGAAGAGAGAATGCCTGACTCCTCAGACTCTCTTAAGTTACAGTTGGATTCAACCCTGCTGAGTGACAGCAGAGAGGAAAGTAAACAAATCAGTCAGTTTCATGTGTGTGTGCACATGTGTGTACACCCTCTTAGCAAATTTCAATCATGCAGTAGTGTTATGTATAGTCATCATGCTATACGGGGAGTCCCCAAATTTACTTTGCTTACCTCAAACTTATCTCTTGACCAACATCTCCATTTCCCCTTTGTCCAACCCCTAAAAACCACCATTTTACTCACTATTTCTAGGAGTTTGACTATTTGATTCCATATATGATATCATCCAGTAT
This sequence comes from Mustela lutreola, assembly GCF_030435805.1. NCBI lineage: Eukaryota > Metazoa > Chordata > Mammalia > Carnivora > Mustelidae > Mustela > Mustela lutreola. The sequence goes on from NC_081296.1 coordinate 42,650,311, forward strand.
TTGCCTGTGTTTGGCTTATTTAGCAATAAGGTACTCCAAGTCCATCCATCGTGTTACAAATGGCAGGATTTGTATGTTAACTACACTGTTGTAGTGATTATTTCACAGCGTATACATATATCAAATCAACAAGTTGTATACCTTGGGTATATATACTTAAAATCCATTGTGTTTTTGTACAGCTGCTCTTAAAATCTAAAATGAAAGTGAGGGAGGGGAGATAATAAAGTGAGGCAGGAAGAAACAAAGGTTTCTTTTGCTGGTTTCCCAAGAAAATCTACACAAGACTCAAAGTCTTTCCCTTCCCCAGCCCTTCCTTCCAAGCAGTGATGTGAACAAAGAATAGCAGGTGAGGTGATACAGAGTCTTTACCACACAGCCTACAGCCACCACAGCTGGTGAGGTCTGCAGAATCCAAGAAATGTTTGTGTTTGCTGACTTGGAGTACCTCCTTTATCTTCAACTCTGATCCTATTCTTGTCCATTGCAAATAACTTCCCCAGTAAGGAGCCAGTGTTCTGTAATAGTGTTTATTTCATAAGCATATGGTTTATCACATCATAAAATCACCAATAGAAGGAAAGAGCATCATAACTGAGGACATTGGAAGTACTGCCCAACTAGTTCAGCCAGGAGAAGCCTCTGCTCCACTTGATTAGATCTAACTGTTTTCAAAGTTTGCCTCTATGGACTACTCCTTGCCTTACCTAAGTCTTGACATATTTTTCTGGGAAAAACAACTTCCTGAATTCTTTGACTCCTGAGCCAAATTTAAAGCCCTTCTCACTATCTCCCATCCCATTTAAAACATCCCTGTACTGGGCTAGCTGTATTTGGGCTTCTGCCAGATTGCTTTCCAGAATGGCTTCTCCAGGCAACATTACCACATCACCACTACACTTGGCATCACACACACTAACGTTTGCCTATTTAATGGGTAAAAAGTAGGACTTCATTGTTTTCTGTTGTAAATCCTGCTTGTGACTGAGTCTTCAGTTTGATCATTTATAAATCCAGATCTACATTTCTATCCTACTAGACGTTTTTTCATCTGATCAGCACGACCCAGCACTCATAAACCAGACTTTCCACCTCCATGCTGATGTTGTTCTAGAATGATAGAGTAACTGAACAGGTAATCTTCCTTACACAAATCCTCCTCCATATACACAGAAACCTATGTGTCTGTGTTGGTGTGTTCTCACAGCCATGTGAACTCCACCTAAAATCCACCTTAAAAACAGCCCCTAATCCGCATTGCTTTGACCTCTTTGGAACATACATCAGGGACTGTGAAGATCTGGACTCCATTAAAAACAGGCAGCCTTGATATCCTTGGTTCATGAGACATTTTCTGTCTTAACTTAATATGCCAGAGATGTTCCTGTAAGTCCTAAAAACCAAGGTTCATCTCCTTTTAGAACCATTTCTTAGATTATTTCTGAAAAGATCATTTCAGTTGAGTCAATGTCTAATCCTTTGTTCTCTTTATGCTTTCTCTCAATCAACTAAGTAAATAAGGTCAATCCTTATTTACCTCTTGATACTTCAATAGTCCCCTGGTATCATATTTGTCTTCCTCATCAGACCCTCTTTAAATATTTTTGTAAAAGCAAGGTCTTATAGGTCAGTTTGACCTAGTCCATGGGAAAAGTTAGGATGTACCTTCAGCAACTTGCTCAAGGATCACTTTTTCTGAAATTCAAGGAACAGAAGCTTCTAATTCTGATGGTTCCATATGCTTGCCCAAAGACATGCTGGTCTCAATCACAGCTGGGTACCATAAGATCTACTCCATTTAAAAAACAAAAAACAAACAAACAAACAAACAAACAAACAAAAACAGAAGCAGAAGCCCCAGCACAAGATGTTGAGGCCCAGAGAAGTTACACAACTTATTCAATCTCTCAGAACATATAACATTAAACAGGAACCATAGCATCCCAACTACATCCAGCCTGATATTCTTTATTAATGGGAAGAAGAAACGTTTCTTATAAAAAGTTGCTACTTAAGGTCTGCTCATCTTCAAGCCAGTTGTCCCCTGGGCAGCCTGAACTTCTACAGGAGCTGCTGCCAAACCCTAATTTGTGTTGAATCCTTTCGAAGTCCTACAGTTCTAGGGTCTTTACCTTATTGTCAGGCTGACCTAGAGACCTTCAACAGCATAGAGAGGTTGCTGCAATATCACACCAATTTTCAAATTAGATGGTATCTTAAGACAGAAACATTAATGAAACATCCCCAAAGAAATCCGAAATCTGGTATGGGAGCTCGACTTTGCTTTGTTTATGAGACAGTCACCCTGAAATATGAGTTTTATGAGAAAAGACAAGTGTTTTAATTTTTAAATTAAGATTGCCATAGATAGGCAAAAATTTAACACCAAAACTCACAAGAGCCAGTGCTGAGCTCAAAGCCAAAGAAAGCCTTCTGTAGGAAGTAACCTAAGGCTGTGCATTTAGTGTCAGATCTGTACTTAAGGAAAATTTTGCCTTTGTATCATCCAAAAATAATATTTAAAGCAGTGTCTCCAAACAGGTCCCTATTGTTTCAAAAGCTTTAGTGAATATTGACTTGAAATATTAAAAATTTCTTTTAAACACCACCACCCCTCAGAGTGCCACAAGATACAAATTGGATGAAGATTAATCAAATCTTAGGATAAACCCCTGACTATTAGCCTCTTAGAAAAACCCAATAAACCTGCCACTCTGAAAAGCTGTTTGAACAAGGCAGACCTGAACTGCAGTGCTCTGACTACAACTAGCAGGGCAGAAACCATCCTACTTGATGAAAAGGAGGTTGAGCACATGACAACTTACATCAGGAGGGTAACTACAACATCTATATATTTCCCATGGACTAGAAAATAACCACAATGCTTCCACATAATGGAAAAGTACCAGTCTATTTGTAAGTCTAATGCTATGACTAAAATCTGAGTTTCAGAAAGATTTCTATTGATGCTTGGGTGGTGTGGGGTGGAATATCATGATTAATCTTCTGTAGCCCCTCAACAAGATTGAAAGCCAAATGAATAGGAGAAGTTGGATTCTACAAAGAAACTCCTGGAGCCATTTTTGGGTGTTGCTCTGGATCCATCATTGGTGAACCTTTAAAATATGTATAATGAAGTTTCAGAACTTCATAGCGCTGTTTCAGCAACACAAGGAGAAAATCCTGAACAAAGTAGGGAGACTGGGCAAAACCTTGGCCTTCACCTTCTCTCATTGTAGGTGTGGTGGTCATCATGATAACACCTAGTGACTCTGGAAAACAGATTGTGATTGCTCCAACTAGGAGCAGGAACTCCAAATAGCAGATAGTTACCCAACAGCAGCAATGGAGAAAAGATTAAAGAACTCTTGAGAAATCTTTCTTGCTTTATCTTCAGGAACCCCAGGGAGGAGAGAGAATGTTTATCTTAGAAGCCTGGCACTTTGCTTTAAGTCTTCCTCAGACAGCAGTTTGTGTTGGGAGGGGAAATAGACCTACCCTGTGACCCTGCAATTGCACTACTGGGTGCTTACCCCAAAGATACAGATGTAGTGGGAAGAAGGGCCATATGCACCCCAATGTTCATAAGAGCAATGTCCACAATCACCAAACTGTGGAAAGAGCCAAGATGCCCTTCAACAGACAAATGGTTAAAGAGGATATAGTCCATATATACAATGGAATATTACTCAGCCATCAGAAAGGATGAATACCCAACTTTTGTATCAACACGGATGGGACTAGAAAAGATTATGCTGAGTAAAATAAGTCAAGCAGAGAAAGTCAATTATCATATGGTTTCAATTATTTGTGGAACATAAGGAATAGCATGGAGTACATTATGAGAAGGAAAGGAAAAATGAAAGGAGAGAAATAAGAGGGGGAGATGAATCATGAGAGACTTTGGACTCTGAAAAACAAACAGGGTTTTAGAAGAGAAGGGTGTGGAAGGAGAGGTGAGCCAGGTGGTGGGTATTATGGAGGGCATGTATTGCATGGAGCACTGGGTGTGGTGCATAAACAGTAAATCAGACACATGAAAAATGTTCATCATCACTAGCCATCAGGGAGATTCAAATTAAAACCACTTTGAGATATCACCTTACACCAGTTATAATGGCCAGAATTAGCAAGACAGGAAACAACATGTGTTGGAGGGGATGTGGAGAAAGGGAAGCCCTCTTACACTGTTGGTGGGAATGCAAGTTGGTGCAGCCACTTTGGAGAACAGTGTGGAGATTCCTCAAGAAATTAAAAATAGAGCTTCCCTAACACCCTGCAATTGCACTCCTGGGTATTTACCCCAAAGATACAGATGTAGTGAAAAGAAGGGCCATCTGTACCCCAATGTTTATAGCAGCAATGGCCACAGTCGCCAAACTGTGGAAAGAACCAAGATGCCCTTCAATGGACAAATGGATAAGGAAGATGTGGTCCATATACACTATGGAGTATTATGCCTCCATCAGAAAGGACGAATACCCAACTTTTGTGGCAACACGGATGGGACTGGAAGAGATTATGCTGAGTAAAATAAGTCAAGCAGAAAGAGTCAATTATCATATGGTTTCACTTAGTTGTGGAGCATAACAAATAGCATGGAGGACATGGCAGTTGGGGGAAATTGGAAGGGGAGGTGAACCATGAGAGACTATGGACTCTGAAAAACAATCTGAGGGGCTTGAAGCGGCAGGGGGTGGGAGGCTGGGGTACCAGGTGGTGGGTATTATAGAGGGCACAGATTGCATGGAGCACTGGGTGTAGTACAAAAATAATGAATACTGTTATGCTGAAAATAAATAAAAAATAACTTTTTTTAAAAAACAGTGAATCTTGGAACACTGAAAAAATAAAATTAAATAAAAAAAAAAAAAGTTTTTGAAGTTCTACCACCAGGCACATGGTGATTTTAAAAAATTAAAAAATTTAAAATTTACCCAAAGAAAATAATTGGAATAAAATGATAATAGATTTGAAAGAAAATAGACACTTCTCACACTAGCTTGGAGTTGCCAGAGTTCATGCATCATTAAAATGCTCAGGAATCACAGACCTATATGAAAGCTATAGATGAGGTGGAAGAGCTTAGTTCCACAGGTTGGTCCAGCTCCTCTACCCAAATCCTACAAGATCCAGAGATAAGTTTCAAAGTGTTTTACTTAAAAAGGCATGCAAATAAACATTTAGAGAGGGTACATCATGGACAGAGATGATGAAAGTTACTTTTGGAGATCATGAGTAAAAATGCAGTTTTAATGTGAAAGCTTACCCACTGATACATTCCACAAAACCTATGAGTGGGGTTGTGGGGACATTTGTTCTCAACTGCTCCCAGTAATGAAGACCCATTTTCTGTGATCTATTTGCTTTTCAAACCAAACATCATGAAGTGGTGATGGTGGCTGGTCTGGTGGCCAGTTTTATGCCACTTCTATTGTCTGGTATCCGCAGGCCCCTTCCTGTTTGATATTTAAGTGACATGCAACGTTGTATTTAGGTACAAAAATGTAATGGTTTGAAATTATTAAGATATCATTACCACAATATGTTAACTTCTATAAGCTCAGTTACATTTTTGTTATGAGAACTTTCAGTATCTACTCCCACCGACTTTAAAATACACAACACTGTATATTACATCCGAAGGACTTTTTCGTAACTGGAAATTCTTTTCGACCACCTTCACCTATTTTCCCACCCCACCAAACTCTGCCTTTGGCAACCATCAATTTGTTCTGTGTATCTATGAGGTTGCATTTTTTTGTATTTGTTTTTTCTTAAGTTTCTATATAGGAGATAGAGTATTTGTCTTTGACTTTTTCTCTCAGCAAAATGCCCTCAAGGTCTGCCCATGTTATCACAAATGGCAAGATTTTCTTCTCTGTGGCTGAATATTATTCCTTTGTATATATACTACATTTTCTTTTTCATTCATCCATCAATGGACAGATTGTTTCCATATCTTGGCTACTCTAAATGTGCCCAAGAACCTAAGGGTACAGACATCTCTTTGTTTTGTTCAAATACACAGCTGGAGGTAGGATTGCTGGATTACAGGGTAGTGCTATTTTTTAATGTTTGAGAACTTCCATCCTGTTTTCTAGAACAGCTGCACCACCAATTCACATTCCTACCACCAGTGCAAAAGGGTTCCCTTTTCTCACCATCCTTGCCAAGTTTTCTTGTCATCAAGAATCATCCCAACAGGTTTAAAGTGCTCTCTTTGGTTTTCACTTTTTTTGTTTTCATTTTCATGTTTCATGTTTCCCAGAATCCATAGTCTCCATGGCTCATCTCCCACTCCAATTTCTTCCTTTCACTTTTCCCTTCCTTAATGTTCTCCATGCTATTCCTTATATTCCACAAATAAGTGAAACCGTATGATAATTGACTTTCTCTGATTTATTTCACTTAGCATAATCCCCTCCAATCCCATCCAAGTTGATGCAAAAGTTGGGTATTCACCCTTTCTGATGGCAGAGTAATAGTCCATTGTGTGTATATGGACCACATCTTCTTTACCTATTCATCTATTGAAGGGCATCTCAGCTTTTTCCACAGTTTGACTATTGTGGACATTGCTGCTATGAACATTGGAGTGTATATGACCCTTCTTTTCACTACACCTTTTCACTAGGTAAATACCTAGTAGTGCAATTGCTGGGTCATAAGGTAGCTCTATTTTTAATTTTTTGAGGAACATAATCAGTTGTTTTCCATTGAGTTATAGGAATTATTTATATAGTTTGCATACTACTAACTCCTTATCAGCTTCATGATTTCCAAGTATTTTCTTCCATCTGTGGGTTGCCTTTGCTGTGAAAAAGCTTTGCTATTTGATGTAGTACCACTTGTTATATTCTCTTTTCCTTTTGGTGTCAAATCAGAAAAGTCATTACCAAAACCAGTGTCAAAGTGCTTGGTTCCCTATGTTTTCTTCTAGCAGTTTCTGGTTTTAGGCCTTATGTTCAAATTGTAAATCCACTTTCAGTTGATTTTTATGCTTAGTATGATTTAAGGGTACAGTTTTTCCTTTAAGTTTTTTTACGTTTTTTTTCCCTCCCACCCCCTTTTCTCCCCATCTTGCTGTCCAGTTTTCCCAACAGGATTTACTGGAGAGAATATCCTTTTCTGACTGGGTGTTCTTGTCTCTTGTCTCTTTGATCATTAATTGACAGTATATGCATTGGTTTATTTCAGGGCTTTTGAAAGTGTTCCACTGATCTAAATGTTTTTATACCAATACCATACTGTTTTGATTGCAAACTATATTACAAAACTAAAGTAATCAGGAAGTATGATGCAGCCAGCTTAGTCTTTCTAAGGATTGCCTTGGCTATTTGAATTGGTGTGTGTGTGTGTGTGTGTGTGTGTGTGTGGTTCCACATGAGTTTTACAATTATTTCTGTGCTGCCATTTGAGTTTTAATAGGGATTGCATTGAATCTGTAGATCACATAGGGTCATATGGACATTTTAACCGTATTAGTTCTTTCAATTCATGAGCACAGAGTTTCTTTGCTTTTATTTCTTTCCTTTTCAATTTCCCTCATCAGTGCCTTATAGCTTTCCACGTAAAAGTCTCTTGTGCCTGATTCATGTAAATTTGTCCGATGGAAATACAGGACTAAATGCAGAACTAGAAATGGTATGGACTTGTTTTAGAAAAGGCATTCTATGATGCCCATTTAAAAAATGGAAAAAGAGAATGGGCAGGCCAGCAGATTTTGTAGATATTAAGGGAAAATATAAAATATTTCATGTGAAAATATTTAACTGGTTAGTTAGCCTTAAGTCACATAAGATAGCTAATAAAAGCCAGCTTTACCACATATTATGACTGCCAATTGTGGGTTTGAACTGGACTGTAGGCATGCAAGTGTTGAAACAATCATGTAATTTAACCAGTGAAAAAGTATAACTGCTAGTAATCCTAAATGGTAGCAGCAACCTTGTAAAATAGTTAAAGTATGATTCCGCATCATTTTAACCCATTTTAGTGACTAAAATTCTAATGTATCAGGGAAAGCTGTTAAATTTATTTAATATGTACACAAAATTGGGGCACCTGGGTGGCTCAGTCACTTAAGCATCCAACTCTTGATTTCAACTCAGGTCATCACAGAGTTTTGAGATCAAGTCCTGTGTTGGAATCTGTACCAACTGTAGAGCCTGCTTAGGATTCTCTCTCCCTTTCCATTTATTTCTGTCCCTCCCCCTTCCCAAATAAAGTACAAAAAATGATAAAAACACACTATCTGATAACTTAAAGACATGAAATTATAAAGATTTCTCTTGTTTTTTTAAGTTATAAAGATTTCTGATAAAGGTAAATACATGGGCAAATGTAACAGCCAGTACTTTTATTATTTTAGTTTGTAACTTCCTTTTAAAAATAGTTTATGAAATTTTAAAAGAAAAATACAAAAATGTATGTATAAACTTGTATAATTTAATTTAAAAAGATACAATTACATACTGATTATTAGAATCCTTTTTCTCTGGCCAAAATATACCTGAATTCTAATTCGGAAATGACATTTAGAAGAACCAGATCATTTTGAGTTTGAGTGTATTTAATATTTATCTCAAGAGAAGGGATTCATCTTCCTTGTCCTTTTTTTTCTTAAATATCACAACAGTTATAGTCTTCCCATGGTTTTAGTGTATAGATTATATAAGAAGAATCCAGTAGTTATTCTGTGCTAAATTTTGAAACCCTTCTTCTGTAGAGCTTACAGTTGAGAGGAAAGTAGTGATGTCAACTAGTCAAAATAAAAGAATCCAGCACTGAAATCTAACCATGTAGCAATTTATCATATATATTAGTTATAGTTACATAATTATAGGTGATTATGTGAACAAATTTCTTCCCAGAATTTCTCTGGGTCCCATCTTATTGTAATAAATAATGCTTAAGTCTAAGAACCCAGTGGGGGGAGTGCCTGGGGGGTTCCATCATTAAGCATCTGCCTTGGGTTCAGTACATGATCCCAGGGCCCTGGGATTGAGCCTGACATGAGGCTCCCTGCTCAGCGGCAAGTCTGTTTCTCCCTCTCCCTCTCTGCTCCCCCTCCTTGTGCTTGCTCTGTCAAATAAATAAAATCTCAAAAAAAAAAAAAAAAAAAGGCTAAGAACCTGGGCTTGATTCTCTTTATCACTGCTTGTTAATTGCATTATTTTTTTCATCACACCTAGGAAGTCCTGGTTTGCTAATGTCTGATGCTTTCTGAAGTAATTTCCATCGTGCCAGATTACCAATGCCCTTATAAAACTTCAGTTTAAAATATCCAGATACGAATTAGGCAGACTATAACTAACTCTAACAATCTATGTTTTAATTATGTTAACTTCCAGAAGCAGGGATAGGATTTGGGAGGGGTCTTCTTATTCCTATCTTCTTAATGCTGCATACATTCCTTGATACACAGTAATATATACATAATATATACAATTGCATATACAATTAAAACTTTCACACCACCCAAGAGAATATAACTGGGAAAGACTCCTCAAGTCTAGAGTCTTCTCACAAGTCTATGACTCTAATCTTGATCACCTTCTCTTGGTATCATCAGACCCTACAAACGGACTCTTAAAATTCAAGTTCATATAAAAATTATCAGCTTTCAGTGTTTCAAGGCACCTTTATTATTACAATCCTTCCAGACACTGGCTATATTCATATACCAGATATATGAAAAGACGAACATCATTCATCAAGCAAATGCAAATCAAAATGAGACATTACTTTACATGTATTAGGATATTAACCAAAAAAACACAAGATAAGTGTGGAGAAGTATGTCAAGAAATTGGAATCTTTATATATTGTTGGTATGACTTTTTTTTTTTTTTTAGAGATTGATTTGGATTCATCATTTTTTTTTTTGAAGATCTATTTATTTACTTATTTGACAGACAGATATCACAAGTAGGCAGAGAGGCAGGCAGAGGGCGGCGGGGAGGCAGGGTCCCTGCTGAGCAGAGACCCTATGTGGGGCTCAATCCCAGGACCCTGGGATCATGACCTGAGCCAAAGGCAGAGCTTTAACCCACTGAGCCACCCAGGCGCCCCTGGTATGACATTTTAAAAACTATGATGTGGCTGCTATGGAAGGCAGAGTGAGGTTTCCTCAGAAAGTTAAAAATACAATGACCATACCATCTGACAATCCCACTTCTGGATATATATCCAAATGAACAGACATCAAGATCTCTAAGAGGTATTAGCACTCCCTGTTCACTGCAGTACTAGTAGCAGTAAATATGTGGACACAACTTACATGTCCACTAAGGGATGAATGGGTAGAGAAGAGGTGATATATGCATACAATGGAATATTATTCAGCCTTTAAAGAGGGAAATTCTGTCATATGTGACAAGGATGAACCTGGAAGACATTCTAAGTCAAAATAGTCACAGGATAAATAGATAAATACACTTCATTACTTCACTTATATGTTCTATCTCGAATAGCTTAACTTTGAGAAACAGTAGAATGGTGACTGCCAGGGGTTGTGGGCTTGCAGAAATGAAGAGTTACTACTCAATGGGTATCAAGTCTGTTATATAAGAGGAACATGTTCTGGGGATCTGATGTACAACACTGTGCCTCTAGTTAATGCTGTATGTGCATTTAAAAATTGTGAAGAAGGTAGATCTCATGTTAAGCCTTCCTACATTTTTTTAAGGGTTTTGTGTGGGCTATAACTACAATTAACAGGCTTTGATCATTAGGCAGGACATAATCTTCCTGTGTTTGAAATATATCAACAAACAAGTAATTTAGTATTTGCTTGGAAAAGATACCAATAGAGCAAAGGTCATTACATAGGATTAAAATGTGCTTCCTTCCATCAAGCAGTGGTAGCCTGATACGTCACTCTTCCTCTCTGTAGAGATACTTGCCAAAGACTATTTACATACTCTGATGAAGGACTTTGGCTTTTAGATACTGTGGAAGAGACAATGACAAGTCCTTTTTCCATGCTGTTCTGGGTTAGACCATGTTGCCTAAAAGGATATGACAAAACCCTAGTCCCAAGTACCTCAGAATGTGACCTTACATAGCAACAGGGTCCTTAAAGAAATACTGAGTTAAAATGCTGTGATTAGGTTGGAACCTCTTCCAATATAACTGGTGTTCTTATAAGTGGAAATTTGGGCACAGCCCAGATACACAGAGGAAAAGAGCTACAAAGGTACCTGGACAAGATGAACTCAGGATAGGAGGGATGTACCTGCAATCCCAAGAGTAGTAAGGACTGCTGACATCCACTGGAAGCCGGACCACACAAGGAACAATCCACCACTGGAACCTTCAAAGGCAACATGGACCTGCCGACAGCTGGATTTCAAACTTACAGCTTTCAGATTCATAAAAAAGTGAACTTCTGTTGTGTTCATCCCATTTTCATTTGTAGTGTTAAGCAACACCCCGTATACCCCCAGTGTTTAATACTTTAAGGCAGCCCTAAGAATCGGATACATCTGCAATTAAAACCTCAGAGCTTGTTTTGCTTTACTATACTTTCATTACAGAGTAGGATCATTTAATGGCTTATTGATTATACACATATAAGCTTGTTCCTGTCTAATGACAGGAAGGTATATAGTCATCTGATCTTCATTACACCTCCCTCTTAACAGATTTTCTGATAGCCATCTCTCTCATTCTTATTCTTTCAATTAGTCTTTCCTATGCTTTGAAGGATCTCTGCATGAGCACAGAACTTTTTGAGGCTTATTTATTATTGTTTGGTACAAAATTGAGATGAGATATATATTTAACTATATGAGATAGATCAGTGAAAAGGATTTTTCTAAAGCCCCTTTTAATCTCTATATTACCAGAACATTTCCTCAGCCCTCTATAAGGATATTGCTTTTCTTTCCCTTTTTATTTTATTATTTTTTTAAGTCCAAACAAATTTGGATACCTAATAATAAAGTTCAGAACAAGGATTTTCCCAAGGTCAACATTAGAAGGCTCACCTTAGAGACTTCTTCAAGGATGATAGAAATTAAGAGATCAGAGTAACTACTCTCGGATAAGTCATCTATTGAAGGGACATCGAGTTTTAAGATTTGTTTTCTCATGCAAGGCACGAAGAGGCAATTCCCATTTTCTACTAGAAAGCAGTACTATATCAAGTTTGCATCATTGCTAAACAGAAAATCATTTAAACCTACAGCAGAATACATCTTTTGTTTGTTTATAGGAACACAGAAACATTTTCTTTTGTTCTGGAGTGTTTAAAGCATGGTCATCCACACTTCAGTAACAGTACTTCCAAATTTCCAAAGAAAAGAATTATCAATGGCTAATTCTCAAAGACTCTCCACCCAACTGTAAGAATATACAAGGGTCTTCTGGAACACCTGAACCAATTTCATGTCCTATATACTTTCAATATTTCACTGAACACTCGACACTGTTCATACCTATTTATTTATGGCACATTTATATTGAGAGAGATGTATGTTTTATTCCTTAATAGCTCCAGTACCTGACACTCAGGGATCATTTATTAGTTGGATGACTGTACAAATTTTCTAATAAACCCATCTTTAAATCATTAAGAAAGAGTCCTAAGCAGGTTTCCTAAGCCTTTACTCATGGCTCATGGATGGTTTTTGTTTGTTTGCCTGGGAGGGGGTTGTTGTTGTTGTTGTTTTGGCAACAGAGGGAGGTTGAAGTCTTTTTTTTTCCCTACTGCTTTTTGTCTTTTGTTTTTTAATTTCAGGTATACAATTGAGGGATTCAACACTTCCATACAACACCCAAGGCTCATCTCAAGGAGTGTGCTCCTTCATCTCCATCATCTATTTAACCCAGATTCCACCACCTCTCTCTGGTCACCATCACTTCTCAGCCTCATCTTCCTAATCTGTGAAATTCGAAGAATAATCCTTACTATACGAAGTTATGAGACAAAAACATTTTCATGTAACCAGCACAAAGGTTTTTATAACTATTCATTTTCCCTTAACCTGTGATGTGTTTACTCATGTCACCAATCTTCATCTTAATAATTTAGGTATTACATGTTTTGGTCCTCTTCTCCACTAGGTGCTACAATCTCTAAGAAGGAAACAAAGTCTTAACCTCTAAAGTGCATATGGCCAACTCCATCCACACACCCATCTCCCTCATAAAAGTTAGAAAAGATGAAAGATTTCTTCTAGTATTGCTAGTGATAAACCTGTAACTTCAGAGAACAAAGTTCATATACATCACAGTAGATGAAGCTGGGAGAAAAAAAAAAAAAAAAAATCAGCCCCCATTGTGTCTTCACTTCTAGTAAACAACTTTTTCTCTGCTGAAGAACTATTTTCATCCCATTTTCATTTGTATTGCTAAGCAACACCCTGTATACCCCCAGTTTTATTTCTGGTTCTGCATTTATTGTCACAGACACCTACCAAGTTACAGCCCACATGCTGGAGTATTTTTAGGTTTCATTTGTGAAGAGTCATATGTGCTATCAAATACCTTAAGTCACAATAATGATGCTTTGTACTTGTACAGAAGTTTTATTAACTAGCAAACATATCATGAACTTGCTCACCAATTTTATGACTCCTGAACTACTCCAGGAGGCATCTTCTGGTGATCTCATTATGAAAGGAATTGATTCACCTAGGACCATGCATTGTAGAAGGCAAGGTCTCATAGACCTATTCCATGTTTTCTAGCCCTCATACAACTTTGACCGACTTGACATGTGATAGGCTTCAGTTTACTTATCTGTAAAATGCAGAGATTTGGCATTTTGCATCTACAATTTACATGGTGTCTATTATCTCATATCACACAGAAATTTTCTTGCCTCCTTGTGACTCATGGCTTTATTCTACCAACTAATTTTAAAATGGAAACAGAATTTTGATGTATCTTTTGTCAAGATCTATGAATATGAAAGCTAGGAAGCTGAGAGTATTTAGAACAATCATTGCAAAAGAAGTAGAGAATTAAAAGGTATTCGTGACTCAAGGTTTTTATTTTAGCTTTCATCCCCATCTTCCTTGGTGTCCTCAGACTCATCAATACCCGAGTATTTAGAAGACGCTCCTACCAAGAATCAATTCTTATAATCCTAGAAGTTCAGAACATTTCATAGGATTTTAAAATCAAAAAGACCTTAGAGACCAAGAAGTCATGACTAATAACCAAAGGAATATTTAACAGGACAGCAAGTAGTGTTTCAGGATATGCCAGAGAGTGAGGAATATGGCCTAGGGCCACACCAGAAGACTACTTCTGAAGTAGCCAGAAAATCTATGACAGAGTTCTGATGAGAGCCAAAGGAACTAGAAATAATAGCATGAGGCTGAGATATCCATGCAACTATAGCTTCCCTAGTTTGTATGTGGGTGGGTTTTTTTTTTTTTTTTTAACTTCAAGCAGTTTACCATGAGTCTTACAATATAGCAAGTTTAAATAAGTTTTTAAAAGGAAAATAAAGGCAAAGGAAATGTAAAGGAAGGAGGCCTTGTTTTAACTCCGTCTCTAGCACTGCACAGGAACACGTATTAATACATTCTAAACAACTACACTTTACTGTGACAGGAAGTGCAGAACATAGAACAATGCCTAGCACATAAATACTCATAAGTTAGTCATTTTTCATGTCATTGATCTTACTTATTGTTAGCCAATGTTAGTTTTCTGTCTTAATTGATTCCCCAAGTAAGAGGTCAAACCTGTACTGATGTTAAACTCTTTCCTGTTCTACCCATACCCTCCCTTCCTGTTTCCTTTTTGTCCCCAAATTCTTTAACTTCATGACATAAGTGAAAATGTAATGAGGCTTCAGAGGCTTGAAGTCAGAATCTACACTGTCAGCAGTATAACCACTTCTTACCAAAGCTGTGAAATTAGCACATTTCTTATCCTTTTCGCTGGCTTCCCTCTTCTTTCCTCTTTTCTCCAGCATTGAGGAGCCCCACCTAGGTTTCTCTGAAACTTCATTCTACACCACCAGTATAAAATGTGTCCTGTACCTTGAGGTTTAAGTACATCTGAACAATGAGGTACTAAAGCCCCAGAAGGACTATATTTTGAGAAAAAAACAAGGCTTTACAATAAAGACATTAAGCTCTTGAAGTGGAAATCCAGTTGCCCATGTGTGAAGGGATACGGGAAGTTTTGTTTTTGTTTTCTCAGAGGAAGTTAAGAAATTATACATCATTTGTATATTTATCAATAAAGGCAAAGTACCAATTGAAAGTATATCCCAAATGTAACTGGGACCCCCAGACTGATGGCATATTGTTATGAATATCTCTCATTTTCAAAAAAAAAAAAAAAGGTCTATGTCTGTAGTAGAAGGGTGAACTAGTTACTTAATATAGGGCAAAAGTCTTTAAAATGCTTTAGTCCATCTCAGCCATTCACTCTCCCCCAAAAGTCTCTAACCCACCAATAAGGATCTTCATTAATTCAACACCAAAAATGCCTGGTGTAGAAAACCTACAGGGCTGATGTCCACAAGACCCTAAGTACTACAGGAAATAGATTCCAATTTTTAAATTTTATTAAAGATTTATTTTTGTGAGAGATAGAGAGCAAGAGAACAGGAAAGGGCAGAAGCAGAGAATTCCAGGCAACATCACCCTACAAAGTGTGGAGCTTGACACTTGATCACATGACCCATAAGATCATGACCTAAGAGCCAGCCACCCAACTGACTGAGCCCCTCAGGTGCCCCTGAGATTTCCCCTTTAAAGGGCTTGCAGTCTCTGTCACCCTTAGACCCTGAAAAAGAAAAAGCCACACCGTGGTTTGACTCTTCAAAGAGGGAAGTGCTGGCACATGACAATTTCCCCCACACACTCATACACTCTCCACCTACCCTGCTAGCCCAGGCGGTTGAGCTCACATGTTGTACCCTGTCCA
This sequence comes from Mustela lutreola, assembly GCF_030435805.1. Lineage (NCBI taxonomy): Eukaryota > Metazoa > Chordata > Mammalia > Carnivora > Mustelidae > Mustela > Mustela lutreola. The sequence continues at coordinate 42,666,214 of NC_081296.1, forward strand.
CTGCGTTGCCAAAACAGGTGGAGGAGTATAGCCATAACACTATTTCAGCACCTTGTTGAAGTCAGAGTGAGAACAACTGTAGCACTTTCCTGCTCCTTGGCTGGGATGAGCTAGTACACATGGCCATAACATACTCCCAACTCCCAATCTATAGTCAGTGTGCACACACAGATAAGGCACTCTCCCACTGCATTCCAGAAGCCCAGAAGTATGTACTGTTAAGACATTCTTCACTATGTTTCTGAAGACAGTGAGCATATCCCAAACCCTACACTCACCAACTGCCTAGTTAAAGCCATCAGGCACACATAATGCACACAAGGAATGCCCCTTGATCATCCATCTGGCCCTGGTAGGGGGTAGGGGGTGGGAGCCTGGCATTCCTAAGATCAATGGAAAGGCAGCAATCAGTTCTTAGCAGGCCACCACTCCAACTAGCTGCACAGATGACAGTCTTAGACACAAGCCCAGTCTTCCTGTGAAAAAGGTGTATTTACTTGGCCTGGAACATCAGCCTGAAGAATAGTCTTCAGGTTTCTCAATATCTGAAGGTTAAGCTAACACTCCCAGGGAATATAAGCAGGGAGATGCCATCCTTGCATACCTCTATGGCCTCAACACAGCTTGACAATACCTCCCAGAAAGGAAGTCTTAAACATTCATCTGGAGCCCCAATATTATATTTATATACATATATGCATATATATGTATGCTCCTACGTATATGTGTATGTGTGTGTGTATAAATATATTTGTCTTTTGTTTATTGTACAACTGTTGCCTAGGGGATACCTCTAGATCTCCTGGTCTGAAGGCCAGCAAGGATTATAGTTGTGGACATACAAACAAATACAATTATACAGATACATGTATTTGTATACTTTAAATAATGCTGCCTGAGTATTTGGCCTCCTATTAGCTCAAAACTAATGCTCAGTGAGATTCCTCTCCCTGGAAGCCAAATGGATAGGTCTTGGTACACCCTCAGTAATGGGGACATAGAGAATAAATCAATCTTGCATTCAGACAATCACGGCAGTTTTAGAGACAACCCAGACTGAGGACAATGCTGAACAAGTTTATCACCTACAGAAGGTTGTTCATTCAAGGCAGAGACATCACTGCTTCATCTAATACATACACAGACTCAACTGAAAATCAAGCAACAGAAATATGTTCCAATTAGGACAAAGCTCAGAAAAAGACTTTAGTGGGAGAAAGATAAGTAACTTACCCAATAAAAGAATTAAACTCATGTTCACAAAGATAAACAAAGAAATCAGGAGAAGAATGCATGAATACATCTGAGAACTTGAAAAAGGGCAGGAAATTTAGGTACTGAGCAGAAGTCAGAGTTGAAAAATAAGCTGGGGATAAATAACACACACACACACACACACACACACACACACACACACACACACACACTAAAGGGGCTTAACAGCAAATTTTATCAAGCAAAAAGACTGATCAGTGACCTGGAAAGCAATGCAATGAAACTCAGAGCAGCAAAAGGTAATAAATTTTAAAAAGAAGGTAATTTAAGGGACCTATGAGACATCAAGCAGACTAATATTCACGTTAGAGGGATTCCAAAGGAGAGAGAGAGAAAAGGACAAAAAAATTGTTTGAAGAAAGACTGATTAAAAAATTCCCTAATGTGGAGAAGGAAATGGACATTCAGGTCCAAAAAGCCCAACAGTTCCAAAAAGATGAACCACAAGAGACCCACACCAAAACACATCATAAGTCAAATGTGATAAGTTAAAATGCCAAAAGTTAAAGATAAGGAGAATCTTAAAAGCACCAAAAGCAAAACGATTTGTTTTCCATTAAACTATTGGATTTCCTAGCAGAAATAGCAATCCAGAAGAGAGTGTCATGATATACTCCAAGTGCTGAAAGAAAAAAAAAATTCTAATCCAGAATACTTTACCCATCGAGGTTCTTATTCAGAATTGGAGAAAGGGTTTCCCAAGAAGCAAAAGCTATAGGAGCTCATCACTGTTAAACAAGTCTTACCAGAAAAGTTAAAGGGACTACTTTATATGGGGTAGGTGGTACAAATTCATGACAAGAAAATACACAAAAGTAAAAATCTCAGTGAAAAAGTTAGATATATACTAGAAATAGTGGACTAATCACTTAAATTTACTATGAAAATTAAAAGACCAAAGTAGTTAAATTAAAACTACACTAGTTTAAAAAATACTTAAGATCAAGATGCAAAATGTGACAAAAACAAAATGTATTTTAATAGCATTGTCTGTCTGGTAACAAATGATAGCCAAACTTGTGATAAGCATAGCCTAATATATAGATGTGTTCAATAACTATGTTGTACACCTGAAACTAGTATAATATTGTGGGTCACATGAAAAAATGTTCCTCGTCATTAGCCATCAAGGAGATTCAAATCAAAACCACATTTAGATACCACCTTACACCAGTTAGAATGGCCAAAATTAACAAGACAGTAGTGCAGCCACTTTGGAAAACAGTGTGGAGATTCCTTAAGAAATTAAAAATGGAGCTTCCCCATGACCCCACAATTGCACTGCTGGGTACCTACCCCAAAGATACAGACGTAGTGAACAGAAGGGCTATCTGTACTCCAATGTTCATAGCAGCAATGGCCACAGTCGCCAAACTGTGGGAAGAACCATGATACCCTTCAACAGACAAATGGATAAAGAAGATATGGTCCTTATATACAATGGAGTATTATGCCTCCATCAGAAAGGATGAATACCCAACTTTTGTATCAGCATGGATGGGACTGGAAGAGATTATGCTGAGTGAAATAAGTCAAGCAGAGAAGGTCAATTATCACATGGTTTCACTTAATTGTGGAGCATAAGGAATAACACCGAGGACATTGGGTGAAGGAGAGAAGTGAGTTGGGGGCAATCAGACAGGGAAATGAACCATGACAGACTGAACTCTGAGAAACAAACTGAAGGTTTTGGAGGTGAGGAGGGTTGGGGGTTGGGAGGGCCTGCTGGTGGGTGTTAAGGAGGGCACATATTTCATGGAGCACTGGGTGTGGTGCATAAAAAATGAATCTTGGAATACTGAAAAAATAAAATTAAAAAAAAAAAACACTATTGTGTGTCTCCTATACTTCAAAAAAAGGGGGGGGGGGGGAATAGAAGTGTGGAATTTGCTAATGTACTCAAATTTCAGTTGCTATCAACTTGAACTTACATAGGATGATAAATGTGAATGAACCTCACAGTAACCTTAAAGCGAAAACTTATGTTTAGATCTCTTATTTCTTTGTGGATGTATCATAACACTAAAGAAAAACTACTGGTTAAGAGGAAAAAGGTACAGAGGAAATAAAAACTAGCCAGAAAATAAAATTAACAAATGGTAAGGAAATACAATGACTTCAAGTACAAATGGACTGTATCCTCCAAAAGACAGCTGAATGGATTAAAATAAAGGCATATTTATATGCTGCCTACAGAGCCTTACTTCAGAAGCACACACAATCTGCAAGTCAAGGGATAGAGTATTATATTGCATGCATTTTGAAATCAAAAGAATTCTGGGGTAGCTACACTCTATCAGACAAAGCAGACTTAAAGACTATTAAAAGACGAAGGGGACACTATATAATGATGAAAGGCAATAGTAAAATATAACATTCATCAATAAATAGGCATCCAACATAAGAGTACTAAGATATATAAAGCAAATTTAATCAACCTAAAGGGCGACATTAGTGTAATAGTGGGGGAATTGAACACACTCCACTGGAACACCTTACTCAAATACAACATAAAGAAATCTATGTGATGCCACAGAGGTGATTCTATGAGGGAAGTTCCTAGCAATGCAGGCCTACTTCCCAAAACAAGAGGAATTGCAAACAATGTAACTTTACACCTGAAGGAAATATAAAAAGCATCAAGCCCAAAGTTAGTAGAAAGAAGTTCAGAGCAAAAGTTAATGAAATAGATAATAAAAGACAGTAGAAAACTGACAAACCTTTACCAAGATTTTCTAAGAAAGATAAAATCAAGTGAAAGGGGAAATTATATTTGTTTTTCAACATTTCCTTAACGATTCAGGGTCTCTTCTGGTTCCATACAAATTTTACAATTATTTGCTCCAGCTCTTTAAAAATACCGGCAAAATTTTGATCAGAATGGCATTAAGTATAGATTGCTCTAGGCAGTACAGACATTTTAACAATGTTTATTCTTCTGATCCAAGAACATGGAATGGTCTTCCATCTTTTTGTGTCTTCTTCAATTTCTTTCATGAGTGTTCTGTAGTTCCTTGAGTACAGATCCTTTACCACTTTGGTTAGGTTTATTCCCAGGTATCTTCTGGTTCTTGGTGCTATAGTAAATGGAATCAATTCTCTAATTTCCCTTTCTGTATTTTCATTGTTAGTGTATAAGAAAGCCACTGATTTCTGAACATTGACTTTCTATACATCCTGCCACATTACTGAATTGTTGTATGAGTTCTAGTAGTTTGGGAGTGGAGTCTTTGGGGTTTTCCATATAAGAATCATGTCATCCGTGAAGAGAGTTTGACTTCTTCATTGCCAATTTGGATACCTTTTATTTCTCTTTGTTGTCTGATTGCTATTGCTAGGATTTCTAATACTACGTTGAACAAGAGTGGTGAAGAGTGGGCATCCTTGTCGTATTCCTGATCTCAGCGGGAAGGCTGCAAGCTTTTTCCCATTGAGGGTAATATTTGCTGTGGGTCTTTCATAGATAGATTTTATAAAGTTCAGGAATGTTCCCTCTATCCCTATACTTTGAAGTGTTTTAATCAGGAACGGATGCTGGATTTTGTCAAATGTTTTTTCTGCATCAATTGAGAGGACCATGTGGTTCTTCTCTCTTCTCTTACTAATTTGTTCTATCACATTGATTGATTTGCGAATGTTGAACCATCCTTGTAGCTCAGGAATGAATCCCACCTGGTGAGATCCACTGGGGGCATCACATTACCTGATTTCAAGCTTTACTACAAAGTTGTGATCACCAAGACAGCATGGTACTGGCATACAAACAGACACATAGACCACTGGAACAGAGTAGAGAGCCCAGACATGGACCCTCAACTCTATGGTCAATTAATCTTCGACAAAACAGGAAAAAATATACAGTGGAAAAAATACAGTCTCCTCAATAAATGGTGCTGGGAAAACTGGACAGCTATATGCAGAAGAATGAAACTCGACCATTCTCTTACACTGTACACAAAGATAAACTCAAAATGGATAAAAGACCTCAATGTGAGACAGGAATCCATCAGAATCCTAGAGGAGAACATAGGCAGTAACCTCTTCAATATCAGCCACAGCAACTTCTTTCAAGATATGTCTCCAAAGGCTTTGGTGTTAGTTGTAAACCTGGTGATTCACAGACCTGTACCCCTGGGGATAAAAATATATGTTTATAAAAAATAAAAAAATTAAAAAACAAAAAAACAAACAAACAAAAAAAGATATGTCTCCAAAGGCAAAGGAAACAAAAACGAAAATAAACTTTTGGGACTTCATCAAAATCAAAAGCTTCTGCACAGCAAAGGAAATAGTCAACAAAACAAAGAGGCAACCCAGGGAATGGGAGAAGATATTTGCAAATGACAGTACAGACAAAAGGTTGATATCTAGGATCTATAAAGAACTTCTCAAACTCAACACACACAAAACAGACAATCATATCAAAAAAATGGGCAGAAGATATGAACAGACACTTCTCCAATGAAGACCTACAAATGGCTATCAGACACATGAAAAAATGTTCATCATCACTAGCCATCAGGGAGATTCAAATGAAAACCACATTGAGATATCACCTTACACCAGTTAGAATAGCCAAAATTAGCAAGACAGTAAACAACATGTGTTGGAGGGGATGTGGAGAAAGGGGAACCCTCTTCCACTGTTGGTGGGAATGCAAGTTGGTGCAGCCTCTTTGGAGAACAGTGTGGAGATTCCTCAAGAAATTAAAAATAGAGCTTCCCTATGACCCTGCCATTGTACTACTGGGTATTTACCCCAAAGATACAGATGTAGTGAAAAGAAGGGCCATCTGTACCCTAATGTTTATAGCAGCAATGGCCACAGTTGCCAAACTGTGAAAAGAACAAAGATGCCCTGCAACGGACTAATGGTTAAGGAAGATGTGGTCCATATACACTATGGAGTATTCTGCCTCCATCAGAAAGGATGAATACCCAACTTTTGTAGCAACATGGATGGGACTGGAAGAGATTATGCTGAGTGAAATAAGTCAAGCAGAGAGAGTCAATTATATGGTTTCACTTATTTGAGGAGCATAACAAATAGCATGGAGGACAAGGGGATTAGAGAGAAGGGAGTTGGGGGAAATTGGAAGTGGAGTTGAACTACGAGAGACTATGGACTCTGAAAAACAATCTGAGGGGTTTGAAGCGGCGGGAGGGGGGCAGGTGGGAGGTTGGGGGAACCAGGTAGTGGGTATTAGAGAGGGCACGGATTGTATGGAACACTGGGTGTGGTGCAAAAGCAAGGAATACTGTTATGCTGAAAATAAATTTTAAAAAAATAAAATAATAAATGATTGAAAAAATAATAAAATAAAATCATTTTTTACAGTGAAAAAAAAAGAAAGGGAAAAAAAAGCAAAATGATCACAGTAAAGCATATGATCACAAGAGACTTCTATGAGTAGTTAGGCTAACAAATTAGACCACTTAGAATAAATGGATCAATTCTTACAAACTAAGAATCTAACATTGAATCATGAAAAAATAGGAAGTCTGAATAATCTGATTACTATTAAGGAGATAGAAGCTATCATTAAAACAGCCCCAAAACAAAAATCCAGGACCAGACAGATCATTGGTAACTTCTTTCTAAGATTCAAGGATTTAATACTTATCCTTATCAAACTCTTCTAAGTAATTCAAAAGGAGGAATACTTCAAAACTCATGAGGCCAGTATTACCCTGATACCAAAACCATACAAAAACACCAAAAGACAATTATAGGCCAACACCTCTGATGAACATAGATGTAAAAATTCTCAAAATATTGGAAATAAAATTCAATGATACATTAAAAGGATTGTAAACCAACATCAAGTGGATCTTGGATTTATTCCAAGGATGCAAGAATAGTTCAACATCTGCAAAAGTAAATATGACATACCACATTAACAAAATGAAAATGTTATCTTAACAGATGCAGGAAAAGCATTTGACAAAAGTTAACAACCACTTATGATCTTTTAAAAAGTGAGTATATAAAGGGAGCATACCTCAACCTCATCAATGTCAAATTTGATAAACCCACAGTGAATACTAGACTCAAGTTGAAAGCTTTTCCCCTAAAGTTAACAAGACAAGGATGTCCATTCTCACCACTTTTATTCAACATAGTATTGGAACCCCAAGCCATATCAGTTAAAAAAATAAAATAAAATAAAAGTCACCCAACTGTAAGGAAATCAAATTCACTTTTTGCAAATAACCTGATACTGTACATATAGAAAACCCTGAAGACTCCACTCAAAAACTGTTAAATGAATTTAGTACTGTTGCAGGAGACAAAAATATGCAGAAGTCCATTGCATTTCTATAGACTAGTAAACTTTCAGAAGTCTTTAAAAAATCCCATTTACCATCAGAAGAATGTCTAGAAGTGATTTAACCAAGGAAGTTAAAGACCTGTACACTGAAAACTCTAAAACATTGCTGAAATAACCTAAATAAAATCCAAGTAAAAGATATTCCAAACTCATGGACTGAAAGAAAACTACTGAATAGCCACACTACGTAAAGCAGTCTATACATTCAATGTAATCCCTATCAAAATTCCATTGATATATTTCACAAACTACAGCAAGCAATTCTAAAATTTGTGTGGAACCACAAAGGACCCTACCCAAGTAGACAAAACAATATGAAGAATGAAGCCAAAGATATCATATCCCTGATTTCAAACTATACAACAAAGCTATAATTAGAGTATGGTATTGGCACAAAGACATAGATCAACAGAATGCAATACAGAGTCCAGAAATAAACCCACACTCACACGTTCAGTTAATCTAGGACAAAGGAGGCAGGAATATGCAATGGGGGAAAGAGTCCCTTCAATAAATAGTGTTGGAAAATGGGATAGTTAATGCAAAAAAAAAAAAAAAAAGTAAACAAATAACAAATAAAAAACCTTGACCCCTATCTTACACTACAAATAAGAAAACAAAAAACAAAACAAAAATAAAAACCTCAACTTAAGACTTAAAGACCTGAAACTATAGAAATTCTAAAAGAAAACATATGCTATGTAGTCCTTGATCAGTCTTAATGAATTCATTTTTTTATTTTTTGTATTTCACTCCAAAGGCAAGGAAAACCAAAGCAAAAAAAAAAAAAGGTGGTACTGCATTAAACTAAAAAGCTTCCACACAGTGAAGAAAACCACCACCAAAAATAAGAGGCAACCTACTGAATGGGAGAGGTACTCACAAATCATACATTTGGTAAGAAGCTAGTATCTATAATATAGGAAGAACTCCTACGACTCAGTAACAAAACAAAACAAAAAATCCAATTATAAAATGAGCAGGGGAACTCAGACATTTTTTTCTGAAGATGCATATAGATGACCAACAAGTACATGAAAAAATGAACATCATTAACCATCAATGGAAAATGGAAATCAAAATTGCAAGGAGATACAACATGCACCTGTTAGAATGGCTATTGCCAAACAGAAGAAACTAGTGAGATATGGAGAAAATGGAACTTTTTTGAACTGTTGCCAGGAATATTATTTGGTGCCACTCTGGAAAACAATATGGGAGTCTCTCGGAAAGTGAAAAAAAAAAAAAACTTTAACCATAAGTCCCAGAAATTCCAATTCTGGGACATCAATCCAAAGAAAGTAAAAATATATATTTGAAAATGTATGTACCCCTATGTTCATTGCAACATTATTTAAAATAAGCAAGGCATAGAAACATCCAAAGTGTCTGTTGATGGATGAATGAATCAAGATGTGGTATTTGTACAATGGATTAATAATCAGCCATAACAAAAGAAAGGGAGATCTTGTCATGTGGGACAACATGGACAGACCTTAATTGTATTATGGTGAATGAAATAAGTCAAGAAGTACTGCATGATTTCACTTACATGTGGAATCTGAACAACTACACAAAATAAAATCCAGACTTTATATGGAGAACAGAGTGTGGTGACCACTTCACAGTTTACACAAATGTTCAATCACTGCTATACACTAGAATTCAATTAAACCTCAATTAAAAACAAATTTTAAAGGGTGGCAAGGAAAAAAAAAAAAAGAGTATCTGTCCCCGCTCTAAAGGTAATATTGCCACTGAAGAGAATATGAGGTAAAAGGGACCTACAACAGGAATTTTCAGTATCAGATCCATTTAAGATATTCAACACACACACACACACACAGTGTCAATATTTCCATGACCTCAGTTTCATTAACAAATATAAAGTAATGGCAAACAGTTGGAAGGTAAAAGCAGGCATGCTCTTCTGATGAAAGCATATATAGCCATACCTGAATGTATTTTTCCAGTAAAATATAGCTCAAAACTCTCTACCTTTTGTCAGCTTAAAGGTCAGCACTGAGCTCTTATGTAACCTAAGACTGTGTCTGCACATTCTGAGAACATTTATTCCAGGCTGTGTTTCCAAAGACAATTTTGACAGCAACACTGTCACCTTGCCCTACAGATTTTGTCTAGTGTCTTCCTCTTCCAATGCATTCTATGTTTTTCATGTGCACTTTACTCCCACTGTCATCATGGATAATAATGAGATCCTTGAGCCTGGTTCTTGTGTTAGGTGTGGAAATAAAGATCTCACCTTTAATTCTTAGACACGAGTCTCTTTCAGAGTTACTTCCCAAAGTTAAGGGCAAGAACTTTGATCTCTGAGTATATTACGGACCATTGTACATTATTGTAATATACAGCTATAGCTCAATTTGTTTATACATACACGCCTGAAAATTTTACCCCCCAAAGTAGTATTTAGTTGTTATGCCATTTAACCATAGGTATTTTATATATATTTTTTCTTTTTCTGTATTTCTTTTAGTTTCTCACAGTATCTTTTTGGTGCCCATATGCCACACAAAAAAAAATAATAATCTTTATTGGAGGAAAAAAAAAACCTTATTTTTAACTTAAACCAAATGTGCTACAGCAAACAACTACATGAATTAAGAAAAATTCAATAACCACTAACATTGAAACTAGAGAACCTCTAGGATACGGATCAATACCTGTTTAGTTCAGTAGCTATTTGTACTCAATGTCAAAATCATCCAGGATTACTTTTCATTTCTAGGATTAGTTATGATAGAGAGGATAAGAAAGAACCTCACTCCTGGGTAATAAGATAAACACAGATTTAATTAAATTTTATTTTTCTGTAGGGCTACAATGAGCAGTAGAATCAAGAAAAAAAAAAAAAAAAAAGACTGATAAATTTTTACTCTGGAATTCAGTTTATCTTTGTAAGCAAGAGCTGTGGCAGCTTCCATACATTCAGGAAGGCATTTGGTCTGGATAGGAGTAATCAGAAAGCAGACTGCTGTAGCCTGGCAGACTCCATAGAGATCAATACAACATTGGATGGCAGTAATTTGAATCTCAAGGAGCCCAAAATGTAATAACAGATCACTTGACCTGGTAACTCTCCACCCCAAAAGCAGCAGTGGACAAAGAGCTATGAAGCAGAGAGTAACAATTTTATACATTCTCATAGGGCTTCCATCCTAGGACCCTGCCAAATTGAAATAGAAGGTAGGGCAACAAGAGCAGATATTAGAGCAAAATCCCTTCCCAGATGAACCACTGGGCAGATCAAAGAGGCAGTGGTGGTACAGGAGGTTGGGGTTGGACCGAACAGACACAAGTTCAATCTAGTTCAAGCTGCTATCCTTCCAGTTCAATTGGATCATACCAAGAATATGAATGATTAGCCCCATATTCTAACAATTTCATGGAATAAAGGCTATCATTCTAGAAATAAAACCGATAACTCTAATTCAGTCCCCTTTTAGTACACCTAGTATCTAGGATATAAGAAGTCGGGACATGGAAAGAAGGAGGCAAATGTGACCCATAACCAAAGAAAAACAGAGCCAGTAAAAAAACAGGCGACCTAAGTCATTGGCATTAGCAGCCAATGACTAAAAATCAACTATACAAGTGTTAAAGAATTTATAGGGAAAAACAGATAGTATATGTGAAAAGATATTTCAGAAGGGAAAAGTAAACTAAAAATAGAAATTCTGGCGCTAAAAAAAAAAAAAAACCAGTGTCTGAAATAAGTCATTGGAGTGTTTAGCAGATTGAATACTGCATGTAAAAAATTGTTTAATGGCCAGAAATTACTCCCAATATAGTAGACACACACCCCTTTGTGATAAGGCTTTACCATTCTTCTCATACAGAGATAGCCAAAATTTCTATACCCTACAAATAGTTGTCTTAGCAATTTGCTTTGACTAAGAAAATGCAGCAGCAGTTATGTTAATCCTTCTTTTAAGGTGGGCCTTAATCTGAGACTAAACCTAAAGGGACTTCAAGCCTTCACATATCTTAAGAGTGCCATATCTTAAAGAAGCCTGAAATGGGGGCACCTGGTGGCTCAGTGGGTTAAAGCCTCTGCCTTTAGCTCAGGTCATGATCCCAGGGTCCTGGGATCGAGCCCCGCATAGGGCTCTCTGCGAAGCAGGGAGCCTGCTTCCCTTTCTCTGCCTGCCTCTCTACCTATTTGTGTCTCTGTCAAATAAATAAATAAAATCTTTATTTTAAAAAAAAAAAAGGAGCCTGAAATGATGTATCTTCTTGACAGAGAGGTACAACCATTTCAGCTTTCCCAGCTGACTTTAGCCTCTAGCAACACACCTGCTGAATTTAGCTCCATGTGTGGACTTAGATGTCTCTTGCAGAAGAATGCACCATCAACTCATACTTGTGATATAACTTGCTATTGTTTTAAGCAACTTACTTTTGTGGTGATTGATGGATAATTTATACACTGAAGGAGAAAGAATCACTCTATTTGACTACATGTTAATTCAAGTTAGCAAAAATGAAGCAAAATGATAAAAACTGGTAGGGAATAAACCCAAGTGATAAATTGGTAGAGAACCCCAAGCTGGGTAAGTGAAATAAAACCACACCTGGGAACATTATAGTTAAATTGGTGGGGGGGAGAACAAGAAAGAAAAAAATAAAATCTCCCAAGTAACCATGGTGGAGGGGGGGACACATTGCATAGAGGAATGTTATAATGAGAACAAAAGTTAACTTTTCATCAGATACAATGCAGGCCAGAAAGCAATGGAAATATTCCAAATGGGAAAATATTCCAGGAATTAAAAATATCTATATCAATATGCACAGACACATACAAATATATGCTTATGTATGTGGTATAAACCCACAAAAAGTCTTCTAAGGGTCAAGTTCATACAATTCTATAATAGTTTTCACTCATGCGTCCTTTTTATATATTGATGACTAAGAAGCATATCAACTTGTGTAACCAAGTCACTTATTCTCCTCTGTACTCATTCACAACTCCTACTCAAGTCCAACACTGATCTCATTTCTATCCCTATAGTCTGGCCTTTCCAGAATGTCATATAAGTAGAATCTTCCAGTATGTAATCTTTTGTGTTCACGTTCCTTTTAGCATAATTCATGCAATAGTCATGCTTGTTTCTGCTTGCATCACTAATTTAACCCTTTTTATTGTTAAAGAGTATTTCATTGAATGAACCACAATTGTTGATACATTCACCAGCTGAGAAGACTTTGAGTTGCTTCTCATTTTTGACAATTACATATCAGGCAGCTATGAACATCTGTCAATCAATTCCTTATGGTGGAATGTTTTTGTTCCTCTTGAGTAAATACCCAGGAGTAAAATTTTTTCCGTACTAGTAATAGTAAATTGATGTTTCATGTTTCAAGAAACTGACAGTTGTCCTAAGTAGCTTTACCATGTTGGATTTCCGAAGTCCAAGAGCTCTGAGAATTTCAGGTGCTTCATATCCTCTTGGCACTAGGTATTTTATTTATTTTCATCCATTGTAATAGATATGTAGTGCTATCTCATTGTGGTTTTAATGTACAAGTCCCTGAGGACTAACTAAAATACAAAAGTACTAACTAAATACAAAATAAATACTAACTAAAGTACAAAACACTCTACCAACAGACAGGAAAAAAGAGCTCTTGCTTTTTCTAGACCTGAATCTCCATTTTTCTAATATGTATCAAAGGATGTTCTTCAGTGCCTTTCAATGAATGAAGTATTTAATTTTGATGAACCCCAATCTGTACTTTATAGTCAATACTTCATTTTTTCTAAGAAATCTTTTCCTAATTTAGGACTACAAGATTTTCTTCTGTTTGAGAGATCTGGCATGTTTAGGTTTTTTATGTTTAGGTTTGTGATAGATTTAATATTAATTTTTGTACAGGTTTACTTTTTTTACACATAGAGTGTTCTGGCACAGTTTATCAAGAAGACTATCCTCTCCTCATGGAGTTACCTTGTCATATTTGTCAAATTGTTAAAAAATTCTATGTGTGCATCTGTTTCTGAATTTTCTGTTTTGCCTCAATTACCTTTAAGTCTTTTTCTCAATATCGCAGTCTCTTGGTATCTGCCAAAATAAATACGATATATTGTGATTAGAACACATGTAGAGTAGAATGTTCGACAATAGTACTAAGGAGGGGAAGCTGGGATAAGCAGAATTACACTTATACAGAGTACTCACATTGTGATGTTAAGATAGGCTATACATTAATTACATTGTATTCTTTAGAGTCACCACTTAAAGACATAACTTTGGGGTTAAAAATAGAACACTAAAACAAAAACTCAAAATTGCCCAGGAAACAGAAAAACGATCTCTAACTTGTTCTAGACCTGACTATCCAATTTCCTACTGTGTAGGAAAGGCTGTTCTACACATAAAGATTATTCTCTCACCCAGTATCTACGAAATATCTACTGTATTCTAGACATTGTGATAAGCACAATGGATAAACAAGTGATAAACAGTCATAGGCCTTGCACTCATGCACCTCAAACACGGAAGTTTTATTCGTGGTTTCTGAGTTTTATTCGTCCAGTTCTGAGACCTACAATTAGAAATTGAACAGAGTGCTATCATATGTAATGTAGAACTAAGGCAGTGAGTGTCTACTGGCAATCCCAGGGTTCAGATCACAAACACTGCCAGTTTTCTTCTCCTTCTAGGCCTGTGAGAAAATGATACTTCCCTGGGTGGTGCCTTGACCAATGAAATGTAGATAGAAATGATGCATCATTTCAGGCAGATTTAAGAACAGGATCACAATCTTTCACATGTTCTTCTCTTACCTCAGTAACAAAAGATCTTAAGTTCAAATTAGCATCCTATACAATGGTGAATTTCAAACAATCCTTGAGTGACTGTTAGGAGCCCCCTTACCAGCTCACTCTGGACATTTAAAAAAAAAGGAAAAAGGAAAAAAAATCCTCGTGAGTTTCACATATATTAGGGTTGTTAAAAAGAACATAGTCCAATGTGATACAGAGGAGTATAGAAAGACTTAAGACCCAGAAGAGAAATAGGACATAGGAGCCACGTAGGGGTGGGTGGGTAGTGTTCCAGAAAAATGAATAGCAAATCCAAAAGCCTTGAAGTAATAAAGATTATTTATTCATATGAGGAATGGAAAGCACACCACGAGGGTATGACATAGTGAGCGATTCAAGAAGGGCAGGATTAAGGGAGGAGGGCGGAGAAGTCTTTAGAGACAGGATTATTCAAGGTCTTAAGAGGCTGTCTTCTAAATACAGTAGAGGGTACTTGAGGTTTTTACTTAGTGCAGACATGTTTATATTTTAGTTGTATTCCCCCTGGACATTGTGGGGAGAATGGATTTGGATTGCTGGTCAAAGAATCAAAGCAGCAAGACTCACTCAGACATTTTATGTAATCAGCAAGACAGGCCGTGACCTGCAGGAGGTAATCACAGTGGAAATAAATAGGATGGATTTTGGAGTTGGAGTTGGCAAATGTGATAATGGTTACAAGGCAAGGAAGAATAGTGACGAAGAGCAGGGTGTCAATAATGGCTACCAAATGACTGGCTCCTGCAGCAGGGGGGAAAGGTAATTTGGTGAGAAAGATCATAAATCTGGTGAAAGGGCTGGTGGAAAGAGTGAGATCTCTGGAACATGTTAGATTTAGGAGACTTATGGGATACCTAAGAAGACACTGTCACAGAGTATTGGCAATATTAATCTAAATCTAAGCAGGATTATGTGGTATAAAAACAAATTTAGAAATTATTGGTATTTTAAGCCAAAAAAAAGGTCCTTAAGGAAAAAAAAAAATGACAAAAGGAAAAAAATGAAAAGAATGCTGATGAATACAGTATTTGGAAGTTTTTAGTAGAAAGGGGGCTGACATAAAAAAGATAAGTTAGGTAGAAAAAAAAACAGGAAAAGGAATATCAAAATTCAAAAGATCAATGTTTAAGATAAAGACATTTCAAGGTCATCTAAGGACTCCAAGTTCTTCATCGAGGGTTATAAATTTCTTACAAAAAAATAGATTTCTGATATTAGCAAGAGTAGTTAGTGTTAACAGTAAAATCCAGACTGGACTGACTCAAAAGATTAAGAATTAAAAAATAAAGATGGCAATATGGATGGCAATATTGACAACTCCATTAGAGAGGCTGAGTTATAAAGCATAGAGCCACAGACCAGTTTATTGAGTGAGAGTTGATATGGCTTCAACAGATGGTTTTTGTTGGGCTTTAACAGGAGGTGCAGGAGCATATTCAAATACTCATTATAAGTATTCTAAACAAACCCATTTCTTCCTTCCCCTTTCCAGCCCCAGCCATTTCCCATATAATCACACACCTAATCAAATTGTTTCCATCCCTAAAATGGATCTTGAATCCATTCTGTTATCTCCATTTCTATTGTCTTTGCATTTATGTTTTCAAGTCTTAACAGAACTTTTAATATAGTATCTACCCAGAGTTAGCAAGATGTAAAGTTAAGATTACAGTACTCCAGACTGACCAGTTAGCCCATGACTTCTGACCTTCAACTGCCAAAAGATACAACTATAAAGTTAGAAGGATGAGTCCACACAAGACAATCCTCACTTCAGACATTAACTACCAGTTTGGGAGTTTCCTATGACTTTCCTTGGTTTTATCATTTGTTGGAAAACTCCCAGAATTCACTGAAACCTGTTGTATTCATCATTACATTTATTATAGGAAAAGGAAAACAAGAACCAGCTAAAGGAGAAGAGGCACAGGGCAGAGTCTAGGAGGATTCCAAGCATGGAGTTTAATTGTTCTCAGAATACAACACCTCACGGCATCAATGTGTGGTAATACACATGAAGTATTGCTGACCCAGGAAGCTCACTTCAACTTCAGTGTTAGGAGCTTATAATAGGGCTTTGTTACTTAAGTGTGATTGTCTAAATGGCTGAACTTAATCTCTAACCCCTAAGACTGGCCTGGGATTCCAGTTCCAGTGTAAGATCTCTGTTCTACACAGTCTATCCTACTAGGTGTTCCCTCCAAGGATCACATTTTTTTCATGTTCCCATGCTTTTGTATATGCTGGGCTCTCTGCCTGTTCTGCCTTCTTCACTCACAAACTCATACTCCTCGTCTAATACTTATTTATCCTTTAGAAACTCTTCTTCCCTCCTCTGGCAAAGCCTTCCAGATTCCACTAGTTCTAAATTGCTTCTCTACATCTTCACATGTTACTCTGTTCATACTCCTTTCAACATCATTAATTTGTTTCTTATACCAGATCATTAGTACACAACAGTATCTATATGACCAAGTTCTAACAAAAAGTCCTAACATATGACAGATCTTAAGTATATGAATGGGTAACCAATTGACTACTGGTCTAAATCCAGGCCTTTAAAAATGGCAGTCAAAACTCTTTAAAATTGGCCCCCAAGTTTTACTTTTAGTGTCAACTTCTGCTGTCTTACAAATGTGCCCTGTGATATACCCAAATGCATGTCTACCCAATACACTGCATCGCCGTGATTCTTTTTTTTTTTTTTTTTTTTTTTTTTTTTTATAAACATATATTTTTTATATACATATATTTTTATCCGCCGTGATTCTTTAAGTTTATTCCAGTCTCAGTGTGAATACTCTTCTTTAAGCATCCCCATTCCCATGGTCTTTTTCTAAATCTTTGTCTTTGAGATACCTGGGTGGTTCAGTCAATTAAGTATCTGCCTTCTGCTCAAGTCATGATTCCAGCATCCTGGGAATCCAGTCCCATATTGGGCTCCTTACTTGGCAGGGAGCCTGCTTCTACCTCTGCCTGCTGCTCTCCCTGCTTGTGCATGAGTATGTTCTTTCTCTCACAAATAAATATTTAAATAAAATCTTTGTTTTCTAAAGGTCAGTCCAAATATCCCTTTGTTCATGTGTCCTTAGTTCTGCCACTCCTCCAATCTTTACCTCATAAAGCTTGTGTAGATTGATTCCAAAATACAAAGGAATGAAATTGCTAAATACAAAAATCAGGCCATGTTAAATGACTTTGTCATGAAGTAATTTCATGGGCTTTTTACTTGTCCAGAACCTCCTGAAGATATTTCTTAGGTCACAGTTTAGAAAACAGAATAGCTCATCATTTCTTCAGCTCAACATAGGAATGAAATAATAGTCTGATTACAATAGCTCATCAATAGTTCTCACTTAGTCAAGAGTCATTGGAGAAAAAAATCGGGGCCTGATTCAGAGTTAGCCCTGATATGGACTACTGGCTCCAAAACTTAATGAGTGTTTGACATGTGCAAGTATCACAGGGTCCCAGATTCTCCATCTGGAAGAAAACATCTACCTCATAGGGTCATTGGGAAGATGGGAGTCCATGGACTATGTTAAGTACTCAGTGACAGGAAGATAGGGAAACAGAGGATCTATTATACTACAAGGTAAACCAAAAACTTCTTAACTCTAAAACACTATTGTTTACCCCCCAAAGTCAACCTCCCTGCCCTTCATGAAAGGAATTAGCATGTATATTTTCCCTTGGCCTGTGATATTTTAACATTTGTTGAAGTCACAAAGCTGCACATCTTTCCTTTTCCGCCAAAATAAGAAATGTTCCTAATGACATGCCTATTGCCCTTGCATTTTAAATTTGTTAACTAGACAAGACAGTGTTTCCATTGTCCACACTGCTTTCCTCCAATAGAAACAAGAGCCAAAGAAAGTTTCTTTCCATAAATACCACAATCATCTCTTTTACTCTTCCCACAACTCAGAGGTCTGCTGGTACTGTCTGCAAGACCAACCACTCTAACCTCACCCATGAAGTAGACAGGTGAAGGATGAGAGGACTTAACGCTTCCAAGGTGGAACGCCCTTGGTCACTCTTCAATTTACTGGTAAACAAAGTAAACAAAGACCCTAAAGGAAAGCAGTGACCACAGCACTCTTACTTGATCAGTACCTTACAGCGTCCCTCCATTCTCCTCATTCTGCTTACTTCAGAACATTTTTACATCAACTAGCCACATGCTATTCTCACAGCCACCAGGAGGAGGCAGGGCAAATAGTCCTATTTTACATATAAAGAAAGTGAAGCACAAGGAAGAAGTGGGGCTTATCTGAATATCACAAATGGTTGTTATGAAAGCAACCGCATAGCTGAGGTCCTCCATTAACAGACCCAGATTATTCCTAGAGCTTAAGTTCATAACATTTTTGTATCACCTTTCTTCATCTATCCTATCCTCAGATTGTTCTAAAGATACAGCTGTATGGAGTTTAACATCCAAACCATTCACATTTGTAAGTCAAGAAATTAAGATTTGAATTTCTTTTTGGCCTATCAGTCAACTTAATCAGGCTCCAACTAGAGTCTGCTCTTCTCAGACATTGGACATTTTTTACACAACCTCTGCTATTGTCAGCAGGGATAGTTTCCTTCCCAAAACTATTCTTGAGCTTCTATTATTCTACTATTTTGATGTTTTATATATTAAAGTAGTAAGTTTTTAAAGAAATAGTAGAAGCTTACAAAGATACTCAGACCCAAATAGTAAATTGATTAATATGTGACCTCTAGAAGTTTCCTTAAGAGTGTCCTCATTTTTGGGGTGCCTGGGTGGCTCAGTGGGTTAAAGCCTCCGCCTTCTGCTCAGGTCATGATCCCAGGGTCCTGGGATCGAGCCCCACATCCGACCCTCTGCTCAGCAAGGAGCCTGCTTCCTCCTCTCTCTGACTGCCTCTCTGTTTACTTGTAATCTCTGTCAAATAAATAAATAAAATCTTTTTTTAAAAAAAAGAGTGTCCTCATTTTTTACTTCACATTATTTTTCTTCATATTGTTTTGAAATTTTGCTGCAGGTGAACAAGTGAAGAACTTTATGTACAGCTGAGATGAGGGGAAAGTGGGTAGAACAGCACTCTTAAGCAAGGTTCAATGAAGACAAAAGTTCCCAGGATAATCTTAGCAGATTATGACTTAATTTCTCCGAAGAAATTATAAATGGCCAACATTTGTAATTTGAGAATTACCATGTTAAAAATTTTCATTGATTTTTATCAAAAATATTTCATTTGTTATTTGCATTTCTGTAACAAGGAGATAAAACCACAATTAGATAGCACCTTATGCCTTCTGCAATAATTATTTTTGAAGGTTTTAGTGAGAATACAGAGAAACTGGAACCCTTGTATACTGTTCAGAAGAATGTAAAAGGACATTGTCTCCCACAGTCCCCACAGTCAAAACAGTAATGAAAGGAATCAAAATTGAGCTACTATATAACCCAGAAATCTCAATGAGTATAGACCCAGAAGAATTGAAAGCAGAATGTTGAAGAGATAACTGCACCTGTACATTCATTTCAGATTATTCACAATAGTCCATACATGGAAACAACTCAAATGGCCATCAACAGGTAGGTAAAGAAAATGTTGTACATACATTCAATAGACCATACGGTCTTAAAAATAAATTAAAAGTTAAAAAAAAGGAGGAAATGCTGCACATGTGACCACATAGATGAACCTGGAGGACATTGTGCTAATGAAACAAGCCAGTCACAAAGCACAAGCATTATATGATTTATATGACCTATCTAAATTTGTTAAACCCAAATAGAATGGTGGTTTTCCAAGGCCTAGAGGAAAAAGCTAATGAGTAATCACTGTCCCATAGGTATAAAATTTCAGTTATACATGCTGAATTCTAAAGATCCACTGAACAACAGCATGCCCACAGACAACATTATGTAGTGCACTTAATTGGTTAAGAGGATAGATTTTGCATTATGTATTCTTATCACAGCAAGAGCAAGGGGAAACAGCCCTCTTAATCTGGTTTCTAAGATGACATTCAAGCTAGGTACCTGGGTCCCATGAGGGACCTTAGCAGCTCAAAGTTAAAAGCACTGCACAGACTGGGAGAGGAACACTCTCCCTTCTCATGTACAAGATACAGTGAGGACCCAGGGTAGGCAAAACCATGTTGGAACTCCTAGATTGGGCAGCTTTGGGCCTATCAGTAGAGGTCCCTAGGATCAAGAACATTAATAGTGTTCTGTGAGGACTAGAAAGCACCTCATTAATAATAGCCCTTTGCATAGCTAGGAAAGTAAGAGAAATGAGCAAGGAAAAGATGAATGCAGAGCTTGAAATGAAAAAGAAGTAAGAGTTTTGTTTCTGAGCATATGTAGTGCCCCTGAGGACTACCAGAAATAATAGTATTTTTAAGAGCTAAGGATCTAAAATATAGTGTAGGTAGATGAATCACTAATTTAGGCAAAGGTGATATTTCCTGTCCAAAGATTGGCAGGATGTGAGGGAAAAAAAACAGATTTTAATAAATAATATTAAAGTTAGATTCTTAGCAAGTATATCCTAGGAATATTCATGTATTAGAGAAAGCAAGATTAATAAACAGCTTCAGGACTTATCCTGTGTCCTTGAAGTGGCCTGAAATAATTTTGGAAAACAAGTGACTTTTTTTCTTTCTTTTTTTTTAACCAAGGACTTTAAAAATACGGACTTTCAGTGCTGAACATTGTTAGTGAAGAAAACGTGGTCACTGTGATTAAGGAATTTTAATAGAGCTAGTACTCTTTGTTCCTTGATATTTTTCCAAAAAAAAAAAAAAAAAATCTTGCAGAATAAAGTATTCCCCTTCTCAGCTCATTCTACTGGTATAAAAAATTCATATAGACTCAACTGTTTTTAAAAGCTAGACTCTTGAGATACCTGGGTGGTTTAGTCAGTTACACAGCCATCTCTTGATTTAAGGTCAGGTCGTGATCCTAGGGTCTAAGGATCCAGCCCCATGGCAGGCTCTGTGCTCAGTGGAGAGACTGCCTCAGGATTCTCTTCCACTGCCCCTCCCCCTACTTGCAATAGACTAATAGACCAATCTTCAAAATAAATCAATAAATAAAAGCTATACTCTTAATGGGAATACATCTACAATGGGATACCTTTATAAATGATTATTCATACATATCTATATATAAAGAAAACATTCACTGTATCAGGTCTATTTGTAATAAGCAGAAAAACAAGGTAATGACACAATTCTGTTCTTAACATTTGGCATTAGGCAGTCATAACATCTGACACTGGTTAAGCTTTAAATGGAATTATGTTCCCACCCATAAAAAATTACAGTTGTGTTGAAGTTCTAACCACTGGTACCTTCAAATGTGATCTTATTTGGACATAGGGTCACTGTAGATACAATAAACATGAGGCTTTCCTGGAGCAGTATGGATCTATGATCTAGTGTAACTGGTATCCTTGTAACATGATGGCCATGAGTAAACACACACAGGGCAAATGGCATGTGACAACAAAGGCAAAGATTGGAGTTACACACCTACAAACAAAGGAATGCCAAGGATTACCAACAAACCACCATAAGCCAGAGAGAAAAATCAAGGTTTCAAAGAAACATGGTCCTATAGGGGAGCCTGAGTGGCTCAGTGAGTTAAGCCTCTGCGTTTGGCTCAGGTCATATCTCAGGGTCCTGGGATCAAGCCTCGCATTGGGCTCTCTGCTCAACGGGGAGCCTGCTTCCCCCGCTCTCTCTGCCTGCCTCTCTGTCTACTTGTTATCTCTCTCTCTCTCTCGGTCAAAAAATAAATAAAATTATAAAGAGAGAGAGAGAAAGAAAGAAAGAAACATGGTCCTACAGACATCTTAATTCTGGACTTGTGGACTCCACAACTATAGGACAGTAACTTTGTTGTGCTAGGTTGTAGTTTGTGGCACTTTGGTAGGCAATCCTAGGAAGCTAATACAGTTGATAATTGGGCCAGTACTTATAATCTCTACCATACCATTCTATCCACACTCTTAAAATTCTTGAGAAGCCACCTGAGAAAGTGTTTCCAACTCTTCAATCCCTCCCAGTAAACAAGACATCCATGTCCCTTGTCCTGTAACTTTGAGTACATACAAATGGTTCTTTGCCCCATTGATGGGCTTGGCTATAAACTTGTTCAGACTAAGGGGTGCCTGGGTGACTCTGTTGAGTGGCTGACTCTTGGTTTGGGCTCAAGTCATGATCTCAGTGTCATGAGATCAAACCCATGTTAGACTCTGTGCTCAGCAGTGTCTTCTGAGCTGCCTGGGTGGTGAAGTATGTTGAGCATCTGACTTTTAGGTTTTCACTCAAGTTGTGATCTCATGGTCATGGGATTGAGCCCACTGAAGCATCTGTAATCTACATAAGAAAAAGGTCTCAGTCACTGCTCCCAAGATAAAAAAGGTAAGCATCAAGTATCTGAACCCAAATTGTCCCTGCCCTTATCAGTCAATCCAAGCCAAGCCCAAGAGGGATATAATAGAAAGACATATTAACTTCTAAGTGATCAATCTTCATTTTGGTCAGCCACTGTGTTTTGGGGGTTGTTACTAGGAATTATTATAAATAGCCAATTGGAACATTAACATTATCAGTTTTTTATTCCTTGTTTGGGCTTCTACTCCACATTTCTATATGGTTTTCTGAACTCTAGGCCAAAATCTTCAAGAATTCTTGTGTATTATTTCCCCCTAAATCTTCAAAGAAACCCTCGTTTGAATAGCCTTAATGAAGTCTATTAGGGAAATGTACCCTCTACCGAAGAATAAATATACCTGTACTTGAGGACAAATGATTTTAACCACTCAAGGAAAACCTTACCTTCAAATAGAAGAGATGCAAGGTATTTATATTTCAACATTTCTTTCTTGAGCATCTCCTAGTGTTCCTCCCTATGACAAGTCAGTAAGCATCATATAGATAGAGGATAGATAGATGGATAGAGGGCAGATAGATGGATATATGTGTATATATATATTATACACATACACAGATGAACAATATACACACACACTCAGAAAATGGACTTTTATTCCCTCATTTTATCTGTTGTCTTTGCTAGTACACTGTAACACTTCAAGATAATGGAGAAACCCAGACAATGGCAGTTAGGAGCAAGAATTATACATCAAGACATTCCTCACATCTTAACCCAGAAAGAAAGAGATGGCATGGTATGTTAACTTCTGATAGATAGACCAAGTTCTAAATTGGCCTCTCACATCTGGTACACAGATACACCTGAAGAATACTCTTTTGATAACCTCACTAACAAAGGAAGTCAACTAACATGACTTGGGAAAAAGTGCAAAGTTTGGGAGGGCAGGAAGGAAGGCTACAGGATGAAGTTCATTCTTAGCAGAAGTCAATCTAGTTCTGGATAAGGCAGATGTGGTCCATATACACTATGGAGTATTATGCCTCCATCAGAAAGGACGAATACCCAACTTTTGTAGCAACATGGATGGGACTGGAAGAGATTATGCTGAGTGAAATTAGTCAAGCAGAGAGAGTCAATTATCATATGGTTTCACTTTTTTGTGGAGCATAAGAAATAACACAGAGGACATGGGGAGATGGAGAGGAGAAAGGAGTTTGGGAAATTGGAGGGGGAGACAAACCATGAGAGACTATGGACTCTGAAAAACAATCTGAAGGTTTAGAAGGGGCAGGGGGTGGGAGGTTAGGGTGAGCCTGGTGGTGGTGGCTATTATGAAGGGCACATATTGCCTGGAACACTGTGGGTGGTATATAAACCATGAATTCTGGTACACCAAAAAGAAATTTTTAAAATTTAAAAATTTAAAAAAAAAGAAGTCGTCAATCTAGTTCAGTTAATCTTCTGTGGGACATTACAACACAAGATCTTCCCAGGAATATTTCAAGTAGGAATCAGCCAGTACTTAAGACCCTTCTTTCCTTCCTCAGGAATGAACTGATAAATAGTTATGTTCCACACCCTACCACCTCCACCCCCATCTCCCCATCCCCCCCCCCCGCAAATAACCATCAATGCAGTTACTCTAACCTGGAGTGGGGAAATGTCAACTAAGTGTCACAGGAGAAGAATATTCCAGAAATGAAACAGAACACAGGACTCCCACAGGTGAGTCTGTACCTGTGCTAGAAGTAAAAAGGGTGGCAGGATGGAACGGCATTCATCAGAATGGCCAGGAGTAACCAATGAAATAGTCACAGACTGTAAGAAAAGGTGGTGGGTAGAGCTGGGTACTGGGCAGAGCTGAGAGTGGGCATTCCTCCCTGAGGCTGACTGGAAATGTTCATTCCATTTGCTCAACTTATAGTACATGATTGCTTTCACATATGCAGATGTACTACATCATTTCATCCTCACAAAAAACTTTATGAGGTAGGAATGAGTAATAGCATTTGTTAGCTAAGGCTGCTACAACTAAGTACCACATACTGGGAGATTTAAAACAAATTTATTCTCACACATCTGGAGGCCATAAATATGAAATCTATGTGTTGGCAGGGCTATGCTCTCTAAAGCCTCTAGGAGAAGATCTTTTCCTGCCTCCCCCAGTTTCTGGTAGCCACAAGTTACATGGCTTGTGGCTGCAACATTCCAACGTCTGCCTCATTCTTCATAGCACTGTGTTCTCTTTGTATATCTTTCTTCTCAGGCATTTTCTTCTTGTAAGAATACCAGCCATGTTGAATAAGAGCTCCCCATAATGACCTTCTTTTAACTTTATTTCATCTACAAAGATCAAATTTCCAAACAAGGTCACTTTCATAGGTACCCACAGTTAGACCTTCAACTGAGGGAGTGGACACAATTCAACACCTAACAGTTGCCCCCATTTTATAGGTTAAAACTATGAATTTTACAGTTGTCACGTAAGAGTTTAGACCATCAGCAATTAGCAAAACAAGGACTTCAACCAGATCTGACTTCTTATGGTGAACTTTTCCTACCATATGACAAAGCCCTACCCATCCTCTCCAGAGCCACTTACACAGAGTTGTCGCTGCAGCTATAGGAGCCCCTTAAGGATTAACTTACAGGAAGTGGATTAAGAGTGCAATACCCAGAAAGGGCTGATGAACAGAACCCAGTGGTCATCTGCTTAGAAATGGCTTTGAAATTTTTTGTCCACATGGCCAGTACATAGATGACTTAAGGTAACTCCTAGATCCTACACAGTCACAATTCCAGAATGCCCAGGATGCAAAAGTCTTTTATTTGGATCTTTAAGTGTTTTATGTGAATGTAAATATCATGGTTTATTTAGCCTAATTAAGTTTATTTTGTACTTGTTACTTTAAGGGTCCTTTTATAAATGAAGGTCTTTATTCATTTACTTAGAGACATTATAGCCTATATGAGTAAATGGATGGTTAAATTATGACAGGCACTTACTGGGAATACTAAAGTTAGAGTGTGGATGGGGAATATGGTGGAGTAGGAAGACCCTAAACTCACTTCATCCCACAGATACAATTAGGCAAAACATTACTGTAAATAACCCAGAAAACAACCCTAAGACTGGCAGAATGAACTCCACAAATTAGGATAAAGAGACCACATCTTAGAAGGTAGTAAGGGCAGAGACACAGTGAAGACCTAAATAAACCATGGGCCATCCACAGGAGGGAAGGAGGGGCTGGCTGGTGTGAAGATAGGAGAGAAGAGACCCTCACACTAGGGAGATGGATCCCCTTAACATTTGGCTTTGAAAACTAAAGGGGCTGGATTTCATGAGTTCTTAAGGACCATCAGGATTCAAGCCTAGAACTTAAAAAATCAGCAAGCTCAGTTCTGGGAGAGCCTTGGAAGGTGTTAAGAAGCCAAGTCATCATTCTCTGAAAGAATACAATGAATCTTTGGTGGCGATCCACAACATAGTAGCAGCAGTTTGGCAAAAAAACACCTGGGGCATATAGGAGGAAGATTAATTTACTTATCTCAGGGTAGCAGAATCCCTGCGAACTTCTCCAGGAACAAAGAAGCAGGTAGTTGCCATTTCCCTCCCCCACTCCCCAGCATAAACACAGCCACCTGCAGGAGCCAGAGGAGCAGGGAGATTTACTAACTTCCTTACACTGATCCCGATCCCTGCCCCCCCTCCCAGGGCCTTGACAGATTCACCTTTTCCAGTCATGCTTGCCTCAGTCCCTACGCTGCACGTCTCCTCTCCCAGAAAAATTGCACAAAACTTACCAATACTGATGAGGGAGCAGGAGGCTGCCTGAGGACAAAGAAAAAGCTGGCACCTTGCACCCCCTCTCCACCTGCCCCCTCCATATGTGTAGCATTCCTCAGACACCCCTGACTGCCATAAAACGATAAATAGTTCACTTGCAGGGATCGCAATCCTGCAGAACAGGAATCTCCCTTGCTCTACAAGATGTCCTAGAGACCTAAACAGGGAGGTTACCTTATCAATAGCACAAATTTCCAGAGGCAAATAACTCTCGGTTCCTGAAGCCCTAATGTCTCCCTCCCCACCATAAACTGGAGGAGGTTGAGGTAAAAGGGAATGTAAATGATAGCAGGATCATAACACCCCACCAAGAATCTCCCAACTATCTTGATGTAGTGCCTGACCTAAAGACGACATTGATCAAGCCATAAAAGCAAGGCCTCCCCCCCGGCACCTTGTAGGCCCTCCTTAACATGTGAAAACTCTGTTGAAACCTCCCTTCCCTTCATCACCTTCCCCCAACCGCAAGGTATATAACATGTCTACCCTCATAACCCGGGGCAGCAGCTCTTCCTGCTCACGGGTCCTGTCCCTGTGCTTTAATAAACCACCATTTTACACCAAAGATGTCTCAAGAATTCTTTCTTGGTCATCGGCTCTGGACCTCAGCCCACCGAACCTCACCTAGGTTCTAGAACTTCATCAAATACCACATTTCCCAACCCATGCACTTGGCGAGGCCTTGGTCAACAGCAGTGACCTCACCAAGGGAAGTCCTGCAAACGCCTTGTTAAAACTGCAAGCCTCTCCCCAGTCAGCCTAGCCCTGGTGGCCCCTCTCATAGGCACAAACTTTGTGGGTACTTCACAGCCATCCTCCTCCAATTGGCTCCTACCCAGAGCCCATTCCAACTGGGGCCACAATCCTGATGGTATGCAAGCAGCCGTGACAGGAAAACACCACTCCCAAGTCATTCCTGGCCTGGGTTGAGGGGAAGATAACTATATACATTGAAACAAGGCTGTAACAGGGGGCTAGAGGCAGAGAAGAGGTCTGACTGCAGGCCCTAACCAACAAAAGCTTCTCAAGGGACAACATAGGGAATGCACCCTACAGTTTGGTACTATTGTACCTCTGGCAAATGTATGGTCTGACTAAGCTCAAGCCCAAAGTGGCCCCAGTGTGTCCTACTAACATGACAGGGACCAAACACTACCCTAAAACAGGCAGAGAGCCACAGCACATGACTGGACTGAAAGAAACAAGCAGTCAAGCCACAGTAGGTCACAGGAAACACAAAGGACACACCAGGTTCTGGGCAACAGGTGACAATGCACTGCAGGACCTCTTCTTCATAAGATCATTGCTTTCAGGACCAGGAAACACAGCAGAGTTTCCTAACATACAGCAACACACAGACACAGAGTTAGACAAAATGAGGAGACAGGAGTATGCCCCCAATCATAATTGGATAATTTTGATAGACCTGAGAGAATATGGGCAAGTGAAAAACATCTCCCTGAAGAGGATTTACAGATGTCAGTTAAGCTTAGCATTACTCATCACTGGGGAAATGGAAATTAAATCGATGATAAGACCTTATATACTGATTAGATTAGCTGATTTAATAAAAATCATTTAATATGGTAGTTAATAAAATAACAAATGCCATAGAGGACATGAAAAAAACTGGATTGGTCACTGTAAGGACCTATTTTATATTTTTATATTTTAGCAAGAGGCTTTAATTGAGGTTAAACAAAAACTTTTTGTTTAACCCTTAAACTGTCCCTGCTCCCCTTCCCCCAGGGGATTCACTTTAAAACAAGTCCCAGAAACCAGCTCCAGGTAACAAAGCCCAGATACAAGGGTGGGTCAGGCCAGGTGGAGACATCAATCAGTGGGGGGTTGCATACTGTCTCCCTAGCTACCAAGGAGTATGGGCCCTGCCCTTTGGGAGCCTTTTTGACGCCAATCCCAATCGAGGTGTAATAGGCTGGGTCAAATGTCTACTATGGTAAATTGTAACTCAATTGGTCACCTGGCATCACTGTGGAGTTTCCTGTGTGTGTTACAATCTCATTGGCCACCTGTGTGTGGCCAGGCCAGACCGCATGGCCTTTGCCCTTAAAAGCTAGTCTGTGAAACAGAGAAGGGTCATCCTCTCTTGCAAGAGGTGCATCCCCGAATGTTCGGTTAGATCCTTGAAGCTTATCGTGAAATAAAGCTTTGCTTGACCTTTGCTTTATATCAGTCTTGCTCCTTTAATCAAGGACCCATTATTGGGGCATAACAGTCATGCATGGATTTTAAAAGTATAAAATCACTACTCTGGAAAACAGTTTGGAAGTTCCTTAAATCTGATGGTATTGTTCTATATAATTTACACATGCGATAAAGTGACAGCCAAGTGTATAGCTATGTTGTAACCACGTCCAGTTCTTGGTTTGATGTCCTGATATTTCATTATAATCTAAGTGAAAACCAGGTAAACTGTACATGGGACCTCTCTGTACTAACTTTGTAATTTCCTGTTTGTCTATAAATTTCAGAATGCAAAATTTAAGGATTTCACTCTGACTCCTACAGATAGAATATACCATAAGAATAAGAGGATAATCAAGACAACCTATTAAGAAGTCTTTACCATCAGGCACCTGGGTGGCTCAGGTCATGGTCTCAGGGTCCTGGATCAAGCCCTGCATCGGGCTCTCTGCTCAGCAGGGAGCCTGCTTCCCCCTCTCTCTCTGATATCTCTCTCTTGATATGTCAAGTTTTTAAAATTTTTAAATAAAAATGTTAAAATAAAAATTTTTTAAAAAGATGTCTTTACCATCATCCATGCAGGGATGCAAGCAACTTGTTATTAGGGTGGTATCAGGAGAAGTGGTGTAAGTGTTTGGATTGACATATTTTTAATATTAAGCTATAGAACTTGATGGTAAATTCAAAGTGGTATATGAGAGAATAAGAGGTATGAAAATCATGCCAAAGGTTTTGTTTGCTTGTTTTTACCTGGACAATAGGGTAAATGGAATTTCAGAAATTCATGAAGGAAGATAAGTAGGTTACATAGTGGTCATAGCCATGCTGAGGTGTTCAATAGCTGTCCATTTGATTTGTCTGGTAGAAAGCTTTTTATCCAGCTCTGGAGTTCAGGAGGAAGGTTGGAGCTGGGATATAAGTTATGAAGTCATCAGCTTACAGAGGATACTTGGAGCTTTAAGACCATAGATCACCTATGATACATAGATAGAAAAAATTGAAGATCCTCAGGAATTTAGAGGTTAAGAACATGTGGATTCAACAAAGAAGGCTGAGAAATAGTCAATGAGAAGGGTCACCTTCAAAGAGAGGGTAGAATACCAGAAACCCATAGAAGAAAACGAAATTAATAGCAGGTGATCAGCAATATGAAATGCTACAAACATTAAAGAGAACTTGGAATTGACCATTTAATTTAGAGACACCTCACTGTGAAGAGACTTTCAGTGGAATGATGACCCAATCGACATCAAGAGGATAGGAGGTAAAGTTACTTCTATGAACAACTCTTTTGAGTGTTTGCTATAAAGGGAGCAGAGAAAAAGGGTGGTTACAGGAATAGTGTGTGTAGGTCAAAGGAAAAAGAGTTTGAGGATAGAAAGTACCCTGCTTGTATATGCTGGTAAGAATGGCAGGGGATAAGGATGCCAAAGATAATGAATACATAGATGAGTGAAGCCCTCAAGCAGGTAAGAAAGAATGGGATCCATTGTACAAGTTGAAGAGTTGACCTTAGATGTCAACACTGGATGAAAGCAGAGTTAAGGGTACAAATGCATATGTGTGGGTTCATTGTACTTAGGAAGATGTGATGTTGTCTTCTGTCACTTCCATTTTCACAGTGCAATGAGATCATTAGCTAAGAGTGGAGAGAAGGAAGGGGTTTTTCAGGCTGAAAAAGAGGTATGCAATAGTTTGAAGATAGGAGAGGGAATTCACAAAGATAATGAAATAGTATTGCTTGGCATCATTAAAAGCCCATTTGCATATTTAATAGAGGAATTTAATGTGAAACTGTTCTGCATGCTTATAGGTTGTTCCAACTTTCTTCATATGCTTGTGTTTAAGAATGAAATTCGAGGTAAAGAGGGTCTCAGGAATACAGATGCAGAAAAATGAAGGTAACAATGGAGATAGTAATGTTATCTTAACTGGAAAAAGGGAAACAGGTTCCTTTGAAGATTTGAACAGTTAAAAGAAAAAGGTCAACTGTAGAATGCTCTTAGTGAGATATTGGAGTGTTCATCGTAGAGTAAGTTGGAAAAATAGGTGATGGCCAGAGAGGAGGCTCTAAACTGATAGGACAATAAGAGGAGTTGTTAAGGTAGGATGGAAGACAAAAGTAATAGGAGTCCAAAGAACTGAAAGGCCAGGACATTGGGTGGATCATCCTATAGATACTGAAATTTTCAAAAACCCAGGAGATCAGGTGCTAAGTTCATCAAAATATAAGGGAAAATGACAGTCCTAGATTATGACATCAAGGTGGAATTGACAGTATGATGCTTCAAAAGCCCTGAGAAGGGGCAGGGGAGAAATGAACCATCACTGGAAAGCAGTATTAATGAACAAGTAGAATATCCACTCCACATCCAAGACCAGAAAGACATGGGGTAGGATAGAAAATAAAAATGAAGCTTACTTCCTCATATCAGGGAGATGTAACATGCAGGGGTGGTTAGCAGGGTAGGAGAAGAATAAATGAAACAAGATGGGATTGGGAGGGAGACAAACCCTAAGTGATTTTAATCTCACAAAACAAACTGAGGGTTGCTGTGGGGAGGGGGTTGGGGGGGTGGAGTTATGGACTTTGAGGAGGGTATGTGCTATGGTGAGTGCTGTGAAGTGTGTAAACCTGGCGATTCACAGACCTGTACCCCTGGGGATAAGATATGTTTATAAAAAATAAAAAATAAAATAAAAATTAAAAAAAAAAAAAGGAAGCTTCTTGAGGACAGTGCAGAAGCGATGACCATACAATGCCTATACCAAAACTCAGTAGCAGAGGTTTATTTAACCAGTCAAGAAGGATTCCAAGCAGGATTGTTTAATTGCTAGGTTACGGTATCATATGAACATGTTAGAAGTTACAGTGTTATACAATTAAAGCACAGAATAGATGAGAAGGGACATAGTATCTGAAAAGGTGTGTTTTGCCTCCCAAATAAGCACATTCACATGTCATTTCTTGACAAGGACAGTCCAGTTTATGCTCACTTGTCCTCAGCCTCACAGCAAGAACAGAGCCTCTTAACTCATCTCATTAGGTATTTGAGCCAAAGCCTCTGATTCGGTCTTCTGTTCAATCAAATCATTTGACTCTAATTGTAGAGTGCATGGTTTCTGCACATACATAAAAGGGACTTACCGTATCTCATTATTTACCACCTTCTTGCATTTTAGATTATTGTTCATATGCCAAGCTGGAAGCAGTAGAAGCTTCAGGGATCATAGTTAATATAAACCATAGGCTACAATGGTCACATTTTAACACAGTTGATTCACTTAAGACCCTTAAAAATGCTGAGCCACAGAAATAGCTTAATTAGTCTCAGCTTTCCTCCAAGGTAGGAGGGATACTATCAAGTATTCCTCAATTAAGAGCTGAAGTTCAGAGAATTCATGACCCATCTCCCTCCCAACTACCTGGTTGCTTTGAGGCTGCAACTGAAGAATTCACCCAGCTGATCACAACTTAACTCTGCTACAAAGACAGTCTGCAGGAGAACCTCCACAAGCTCTGTTTGCCGTTAACAGGCTCTATGCCATAAGCTGTTGGCCAGTGATGGTTTAATAATGACCCGTTCTATCTCATCATGTATCCTTTAAAAAAAAAAAAAAAAAGATTACCAGGCACAAGGGTGGCAAGAGACCTTACAGTAACACAAAGAGGCACGATCCGTATAGGTATTGAGATTTGGATCATGACATCGCAAAAACATCATTAATAACTAACGCTTATTAAAAATACCAGACACTAACGTAAGTGCTTTGTTTTAACTCTAATCCCCACAACTATCCTGAGATATGTAAGGTGGGGATAATAATACCTTTTAGGTAAATGAGACACAGGATTTACGTAATATTGCCCAAGGTTTTACAGCCAGGTTATTGGCAGAGTCTTGATTTGAGTTTAGTCATTCTGACTCCAGACCCTACAATTTTAGCCAGGACATATGGTAAACATACATAGCAATCTTGCCAACTGTATTTGCTGGGAGAAATCATTTCCATAGCCTCCAGGAGGTGTGAGACCACTTCTCAGAGCAAAGAAACCTTTTGTTTCGGGACAAGATAATACTCTTGGTTCATTTCACCCCCAAGTACTAAATGACCTGGAAGCAGCTGCAACTCAGAATAAGTTTGTGCTCAGCAGAACACTATCATCTAGTACAGTGGTTCTAAAAATTTAACAGTCACATCATTCAGTTGTCCAGCTTATTAAAAATGCATTTTCATGAAACCAAGCCTCCAAAGTCTAATTTATCTGGGATTGGGTCCAGTGCTGTTAACAAGCCCCCCGCCCCCCAAACTAATGGAATTGGATCCTAGAGCACATCATGTTAAGTGTTACTCTCAGAAGACTGATTTTTTTAAAGATTTTATTTATTTGACAGACAGATCACAAGTAGGCAAAGGGACAGGCAGAGAAAGGGGGAAGCAGGCTCCCTGCTGAGCCCAATGTGGGGCTCGATCACAGGACCCTGAGATCTTGACCTGAGCTGAAGGCAGCGGCTTAACCCACTGGGCCACCCAGACGTGCCCAGAAAAAGACCGCTTTAATTATGAGGAAGGGAAGGATCACAGGAGACCTTGAAGTTTGGTTCTTGGGTAAAATAAGTCAAAACCAAGAACTTTATCTTTTAGAGTCAAAGAACACCCTAAACCATTCCTAGGAAAAAAGCAATAAAATATATTTGAGCATGTACCTGGGAGTTGTAAGAGATGGGTAATAAAACCTCCGACTTCCTGCTTTACTAACTGCATACCTGGGGAAACCAGGCCTCCATTTTCTCTTTCGCAAACCAGAGGTAGAGCTAATACTGGGTACATGCTGCAAGCTACCGTGATTTATATTTATTTCCATCATATTTCAGGAAAGTGAGCAGGTACCTTTTCTTCCTGCCTGGGATGTGTATACAAGGCTGAAGGTGGGGTAGCTATCTTGCCCTGCGAAAGTAGCAGAATGATAGAAGGAAGGTGGGTCTAACATTGCACGGAATGCTGTGCCAGCTGGGAACTGCCCATCGGTGAGGGTTGTACTAAGTATATAAAACTCCAAACTTAAGCCACAGTTGTTCTGGATTCTGATACTCACCACTGAATGCAAGCACCATCTGACATAGTATTATTTGTGATTTTATTCTTTATTTTACAAATTTGGAAAAATGTAATGCATAAAGAAGCCCTACATGGAAAGAACATCACTTCTTCCCACCCCCAATTTCTATTACTAATTCATAATACTAGAAGACCTTGTCTATGGGTTCCCAGAAGTAATAATTCTTTCTTCATAAAGTCCTAAAGAATGGCAATTTTTTGAAGATTAAAGAAAAAGATGCTTTATATGTTTTCTTAGAGCAGACCAGTAGGTCAGCTTCATTCCTATATGCAATTCAATCAAAGTATTTTTGAGCACTTTCAGGAAATGTTCATTACCATAAAGCAGTATAAATTCATTAAGATCAAGTCCTGTCAAATGGCTTTTCCTAAAAATGAGGCTTGCAACATTGATGGATTATAGGTAGGTTACAAACATCATCCCTGAATAAGATGGAAAAATATAGGTTGGCAGAAAATATAGCTAGATAGGTTTCTAGTTGAACTGTGCCCAAAGAAGGCCAACTAATGAATAGATATTAAGGAAACCCAACGGCCTCAGTATTTTACCAATATCCTAGGGGGAAAAAATTCTTAAAAGATTTCCCAAACAATTTTGTAAGTAAATTATGAGGAATCTGTTATGTGAAAAAATATATAAATCTAATAATCTCCCAAAGATAGTTTTATGGAGATGAAGAGCTTTGCTTTACAACTGAGAGAATAAAATATCCAAGGAAGTTTTATGAAGCCATGCATGATAGTAGTTGATGCAGAGGAGACAGACTTCAAGTAACTGTTGAAAAGACCAAAATAGTTAACATAAACCCATGCTAATTTAACAAATTTGTAAATTTTCTGATGAAGCTAGATTGTCTTGGTAAATGCCTTTAATAAAAAAGGCATTTGTAAGCAGGTAAGCCAGAGCTGGAGCACTGTGTATGGTTTTATGTACTAGATCTGTGGCTTATAAAGCATCTAAATTCTACATGGAAATTCAAGCCCTGACCAGACTCTCAAATCAGTACCCTCCACTAGGTAGTTTCCTTTTTACTCTCCCTAGATTGGTAACGTAACAACTTAGTGCTATGGGTTTGACTGCAGAGAAAAGATACCATGTTCCTAACTCCAAAGTTGGACAGTTCATAGAAGATAGCAACAGTAAGGACTGGTTCCAAATAAAGAGATCAGTGTTTCTTCCTGACCCCAAGAGAGCTTCAGCTCCCTTGTCATTTGCTTTTGGGTATCAGAAGTTAATGGTGAGACACTGATTAAAGACTAGAGGAAGTGAGGAGCTAAAGCTGGATTATTTCCGCCTCTTCTTCCAAATCAGGCAATGCCTCCAGTAATGCTGCTGCCTGCTCCATGGTTCCAGCTGCCACTTGAAAGCCATCCTGTCTGCAGTTCTCACTTCCACCAAGCAGCCTTCTCCAGGGTTCCAGGCATCACCAGCCTCCTGGTTCTGGAGCACCATACCTTCCTTCCTGTCTCCCTCCAGCCCAAGATGCCCCTGAGTTCCTATGTGATCCCCTACTTCCTCCTTTAGTTCTTCTGTCAACTATGTGAACAATTCTCTGTATTAAAATGCTTCTATTGAATTACCTGGTGTGGATTATTTTTCTTTAGTAGGACAGTCTCAGTCAGGTCCAATGCAGTCATTTAGTCAGGTGAGTGCCTGAAAAGTAGTAATTTTACGCCCCTTTAAATTTGTAAATCAGAACTGAATGTGCTTGTGTCTCACTTATGGCTGGGGATTTGAGAGCTGCTTTCTCAGAGAGAAACTGTACTGTGGACATGTTCAAGGCAATATAATTAGCACCATGTTACATCCAGCCAAAGGAAACTACCTCCAAGATTTCATGGCTGCCAGTGGTATCAAAGAGATGCAAAGGCTTCCAATAACTACACTGTTATGTCAAGTTTGGTCTTAAACCTTCCACAGTCTGACTTTTGCTCCTCCCTAAAACCAATTAAAAAAAAAAAAGTTGCTGTGGCCTCTTTAAGTCTTCAGTTTTCATTCTATTTGATGCCTTAGCAAGGTTTGGCTGGATAACTACCCTCTCAATCTTAAACTTCAGGTGGTTTCACCCTTCCTCGCTTGCCCTAAAGGATGAGAAGTGGGATTTCCTTAGAGCAATGGAAGTTGTATATTTTGTTCCAATCCTAATTCAACTGTTATGGTGCCCATCTTTAATTTTATTAAAGTTTTAAATAATTATGGTTGTTGGGGTTCTTGTAAGTTTAAATTTATAGACATCTTAACTACCCTTATAACTGCTTTTTGTCTGCTATGTAGCTACTACAGCTTCCTTTTTGTTCAGTATGTATCTGGCATATTATATCCTTTCTGGATGGGGGAGTGATCTGTTTTCACCTAGTCTAATAGCCTCCAGTGATTTTACTCTATTTAAAGTACTTAAGCATTTGGCTTTATTCCAACCATTTTACTTTGTTCACTATTTTGGTGGAGATTTTCCCTTCTTTTCCCCTTCTGTTAAAGTAGGTATTTAGCTATATGATCCTAGAGCACTAACAGCAAAACCAAAAACAGACCAGCATGGAAAGCCCAGAAAAAGGATATATAGAATTAGCTTCCACTAAGGGACCAGTTGTTCCATCCAGTGAGATCCTCACAGGAAGCAGTTATCCCCTGGAACAATTATCCACTGGTTAACTACCTACAGATAGAAGCTCAGCCACAATGCAAGCCCCCTACCATAGGTACTCGATCACTGCCATCTGCACAAATTTGTTCCTGAACTCTGAGCCAGCTCCTTCTCATCGAGAGGATCACAAGTTTCAAACTAGCATCTCCTATCTCTGCAGTCAAGGTATTTTCTTATTACTTGGGCCGTATTCACCTGGTTCTATTGACTTAATTTGATCTGAAAACCCTAACAGGATTTATTAAGAATAGGTTGTCCTGTTTAATAAAAATGCATTTCAGATAGCTAAGTAGGAGTATATACTATTTAAGATTTGTGACGTACCTACTGAAAAACCAAACTCACTAAGGCGAGGGAGGGGAAACACAAGTAATTGTGTGGTTTGGTTTTGTTTCGGTTTTGGTTTTTTAGAAGTCTAAATCAAAGTTTATTACCCTTACGTATTATTACTTAACCACATGAACCCTCTTTTTCTGTTACAATATATTTCACTTTTAATCAGTACTCCCAAGCTTCTTCATTGTCTTTAATATAAGGCTCCCATCCCTAGCATGTTGTATGAAGCCTATCCTGATTTGCTCCCAATTCGTTCCCCAATATCCTTTCTCATCCCATCACATCCCTACACTACATGTGGCCTCCAGCATAGTTGTGCTATACCAGTATGTGCTATACCAGTACTGTTCTCATCCTCCTATGCACAACTCTCCCAGCTCGGAGTTGCCTTGGGCTAATTCCTACCAGCCCCAGATTTAGCCTTCCTGCCAATTTCCTTCTTCATCCACAAATCTTCTCAACTCAATTCCACTGAAATTCCTATCACCCAAAAATCTGCTCAGAGTCAGAACATTATGGTCAGATTCTGCAGAGTTTGCACAATATGTTATTCCGGAATTTTTAGCCAAAAAAGAGCCATAAATTGTGTTTTTGTAAGTCCCATTACTGAAATAAATACAATTTCCTGAGGAAAGCAAGTGTACTTTCCTCTTTAACTCGTAGCCACACTGAATGTTTTTCACTACTGGCCACATGTACAAGATTGTTAACCTTGGACTATCAGGCTTACTGTTTCTTCCTTACCATGGCAGTGCACTTGCAGGATCACATCCCCTTCAGGATTAAGGTCTTAGATGATGGTGACAGTGAAAGGATATGGTGGAATTAAATTCTCATTTCTCTTCCCAGATTGCATTGAAAAAGGATTTCCAGCCTCTTCATCACCAAGTTATTAGGTCACAAGGGCCAGCATGGATAGAATAAAGCCATGGTAGCATAAACCTAAGGAATAAAGGAAAAGAGTCCAACCATCCTTGAGCATCCATTCATCTCTTAGCACATATCTAAAGCCTCAAGATGCATGTTTACATTCCAATCCCCCTGGATCTAATTTTAACATCTCTGGGGCTTAGAAGGCAAAAACCTGACCAGAGCTTTGCCTGGAGGGGTGTTAACAGTGGTTTTGTGATGCTCGGGATGCTAGGAAAACTCATTTTCACATGAAGAATGGGACTGGACATCCTACATCATATACAAAAGCCAACTCAAAATGGATTAAAGATTCAGGTATTACGTTTAAGTCTACAAAACCCCTAGAAGAAAATATAAGGGGAAAGCTTCATGATATTGGTCTAGGTAGCATTTGTTTGATAGGACACGAAAAATACTGATAACATAAGAACAAGAATAAGTGATCACAAAACTAAAAAGCTTCTGCACAGCAAAACTATCGATAAAGTAATAAGCAAACTATGAAAAAAATAGTTACAAATCATGTATCTGAAAAAGGGCTAATATCCAAAATATAAGCAACTCCTACAACTCATTAGCAAAACAAACACACAAATAACTTTATTAAAACATGGACAAAGGACTTGAGTAGAAATTTCTCCAAAGATGCCATACATAGAGCAAATAGGTATTAAAATATTCTCATATTTTAAGAATGTAAGGCAGAGGCTTAACCCACTGAGCCACCCAGGCACCTCTGCCTTCAGCTCAGATCATGATCTCAGGGTTCTGGGATCGAGTTCTACATCAGGTTCTCTGCTCAGCAGGGAGCCTGCTTCCCGCCCCACCCCACACCCCCGCCTGCCTCTCTGCCTACTTGTGATCTGTCAAATAAATAAAATCTTAAAACATTCTTATCAGGGAAATACAAATCAAAGCCACAATGAGTTTTCACTTCACACCAATTAACATGGATATTTTAAAGTACTCTTAGGAATGCAAAATGGTACAGCCACTATAAGAAACACTGAGGCAGTTCCTAAAAAAGTTAAAAATGCAATAATCTGTAATGTAACAATCCCACTTTTAGGTATATAGCCAAAAGAATTGATAAAGATCCTGTGGAGATAGTTGCATTCTTATGTTTATTGCAGCATTATTCCTAATAACCAAGATATGGAAACCATTTAAGTATCTATCAACAGATGGATAAAAAAAAATGTGATCTATATAGACAACAGTGTATTATGCAGCCTTAAAAAAAAATCCTGCTGTGCAAACAGTCATGAGCATGGGGAATACTATGCTAAGTGAAATAAACCAGTAACAGAAATAGAAATACTCCATTATTCCACTTGAGTGGTCTACAATAGTCAAACTCACACAACCAAAATAACATGGTGGTTTCCAGGGGTTGAGGGAAGGGGGAAAGGAGTTGCTGTCAATCAGTATAAAATTGAAGTTATTCAAGATGTACAAATTCTAGTAATCTATTGCAGAACATTATACCTATACTTAAGACTGTATTTTACACTTAAATATGTATAAGTTTGGGCACCTGGGTGGCTCAGTGGGTTAAGCCGCTGCCTTCCGCTCAGGTCATGGTCTCAGGGTCCTGGGATCGAGTCCCACATCGGGCTCTCTGCTCAGCAGGGAGCCTGCTTCCCTCTCTCTCTCTTTGCCTGCCTCTCTCTCCATCTACTTGTGATCTCTCTCTGTCAAATAAATAAAATCTTTAAAAAATATATGTATAAGTTTCTCATTTTAAGAGTTCTTCCTACAATTAAGCAGTTTTGTAAGTGGCAAAAGGTGAATTTTTTAAAAAAATCATTTGGAGTAAGTAGTGTGGCAAAGGCCAAAGACCTAGGGATTTGGAAGTTCAGACTGAAGAACACAGGACACTTAAAAAAAAATAATGAGAAAGCTTCCAAAACATCAAGTATATGGAAGATAGCTGTTGTTGGCACTTATCCTAATGGAAAAAATCATAATAGAGGCATATGTGAATTTAAAAGAAACACTAGCAACCCAGGAATAAAGAAGAATCTCTCAAGTCTATGATTATCTATCAGAAAACCTTGAGCAAGAGAAATGACCAAATTGTTATACTGAGAGTATTCACAAAGATTGGATTCAAAACTCAGACTGTTCAGGCACAGCACCGCACCGCACCTCCCATTCCCCCCACCCACATTGCTGCGCATAAACAGCACACATGCAACTCAGTAACAGTTCTCTAAGCCTGAAATCATCCAGGAAACACGAAAATCAGTTACCATTTTTATTATCAGCAGAAACAGTCAAGTACCCAGGTTTTACCCTAAAGAAACAGTCTGAAACCATGAGAGACTCTTAATCTAGGAAAAGAAACAGGGTCGCTGGAGGGGAGGGGGATGGGAGGGAGGGGAGCTGGGTAGAGGACACTGGGGACGGTAGGTGCTAAGGTGAGTGCTGCCCAGTGTGTAGGACTGATGAATCACACCTGCACCCCTGAAACAAATACATTATAGGTTAATTAAAAAAAAAAATAGTCTCATGTAGGTAAAACTTTTTCATCTAACAAAGGACATGGATGAATATCCATAATGTTTCCATCATCATGGGTGAGAGTAATCATTAGGAGATACTATTTAATGCCAGATTAATCAAATTTACAATAACTCTAATCCAAACTCTAGCAGGCCTCAAGGAAATCCTTTATTCTAAAATGTCTGTTAAAATAAAGGTACATGAATAACAGCTTTGAAAAGAAAAGGTTATGTTACTCTACAGACGTGAAGATCTACTATAAACAGATTAAAACCAGTATCATACTTGTATAAAAACAAATGATCTCGAGAGAGCTGAGACTCATTAACTAAGGGAACTTAGTATGTACTATGAAATAACTCCACAAATCAATGTTGCAAGGATTATTTAGACAGATCTAGAAAAAATGTGCTCATATATTAGAAAAAAATTAAGAAATTCTTAATTATAAAGGGTGGGCCCAAATTGAATGAAGACCTCAACAGGAAAAGTAAACCACAAAGTCAGTAAAAGAAAATATGAAAGCATATCCTCAAGATAAAGGCAAAGAAGAATTTCTTAGAATAACAGAAATACACCACAAGGATAGATTGAATTTGTACCCAAATTAAGAATTGCTGTAAGGTGAATAGCATAATAAAATTTTTTTAAAAAAGTTAAAAAGAATTTCTATTGAAAGTCAACATAGAGTTACACAGATGACAAATTTATAAAAACAAAGCTCAAACTTAACAATGGTCTAATATTTTTAAAACTGAAGGAATTCCCGTAGATCACTAAGATTAAAAACTCCAATGAGAAAATGGGCAAAAGGTAGAAACAATTTACAGAAAAGGGAACTCAAAAAAACTAACAAGCTTATGAAAGTATGGTCACACGTAATGCTAATTAGAAAAACAAATTAAAATGATGCAGTATAATTTTATGCCTAACAAACTAGGGGGAAATACTAGATAATGCTAGATGTTTCTGGTGCATGTATAGACTGCCCTCCAGATTTTCTGTATCCAATCAGGCAGCATCTAATCAAAAGAAGTAATTTTTTACTTGGACCTCGAAATTCTAAACCTAAGCATACATCACAGAGGAATTTTCACACAGGCTCAGTAGGGGGCGTGTATAAAGATGTGCTATTTGTGTGAAGATGGAGGTAAAGTTCATCCAGGTACCCCCCCTGCTTCCACTCCTGAAAAATGGATGAATATGTGATACACCACAGAGTACCATGAAGTAGTTCGAATAGGCTAGATGTAGCCACTAGCTCCAGAGATGGATAATCAAAAAACAAGGTCAAGAAATACTATAAACTCATTTATATAAGTTTAAAATATATAAAATAAAAATTGGGCCTGGAATTTGTTTCAAAATAATCTGGCTGGTGTGGGGATGAGTAGAGGCTTGGGAGAGTTTTAGATAATCTGTCCAGGAGTTTATTACTCAAGCTGGTAATGATTATACAGAGTTTATTGTAACTTTCTCTCTTGTACACCTAAAATTTTATGTTATTTTTTGAAATGCTTGCATACAAACCCACCCCCCCAAAAGCAAGAAAAAAAACATATGTAAAATGCATCAGAATGGATACCCAAAGAAGTGAAAGGTAGGAGCTGCAAAGAGATATAAAAAGAAAAACCAGAGGCTTCTCCACTTCCTCATATCAGGGAGATCCTATGATAGTTGTGTTTCTCTGATTGACTTATTTCGCGAAGCATGAGGAAGTGGAGATGCAACATGGGGGGGTTAAGGGGGTAGGAGGAGAATCAATGAAACAAGATGGGGTTGGGAGGGAGACAAACCATAAGTGACTCTTAATCTCAGAAAACAAACTGAGGATTGCTGGGGGGAGGGGGATGGGGGGATGGGGTTATGGACCTTGGGGAGGGTATGTGCTATGGTGAGTGCTGTGAAGTGTGTCAACCTGGTGATAAATATCCCCTGGGGATAAAAATACATTATATGTTTATAATAAATTAAAAAAAAAAAACTAAAAAAAAAAAAAAAAAAACCCAAGAGGCTTATGTAGGCCAGTGATAATGCAGTATAATACTTGTTGACTACTGTATTACCATTTTTCACTTTAGAGAAGTCTCCAGGTCTAGGATATTAAAAGGCAGTTGTTTTATGTTCCCTTAATTGGTAGTCATTGGTTTCATTTGTCAAAGCAAGTGACGATGAAACTTAATTTTCCTCAGCTCAAAAATTAATTCAGTTACCATGATCTTGCCTATAACAAGACAATTCCCAAGTACCTCCTTTGGCACATATTTCACTACTGACTTACTATTACTGTTTCATATTTACTTATTTCTAAGTAATTGATTCATTCTTTTTTCCCCATCATGATTTTTAGACCTAAATATTAAATATTTACCCTCTTCCTATGTACCTCATCTTTTGGATGTTTTAAAACCACACATAGCCACCTTGAGCAAAAAAAAAATATTTTAAAGAATGATTCATTACAATGAAATGTTGACTATTTTTAGTTCTTCTTTTTCCAGTTTGTCTATTAGTCTCCAGACCATACATGCACTACTCAGAAATAAACTGAACAATATGTATTATTAGGCTCCACTGAATGCAAAACCCACTTGAATATAGTATACCACAAGATTTTGTTTCCCACTATCTACAAGCATAAAAATAGATGCAGTGTGAATACAGCAATTATTTTGGATCCTCAAGCAAAAAGACCAAGTATAAAACATGGGTCTTCAAAGAGAAAAGGTAGAGGAAATGTTGTACATTAAATGGCTCAAGCTAAGAGCTCTCAAATGTTAGCCAGGTATCAGAATCACCTAGAGAGCACATTCAATCAGATAGTTGGGGCCCCACCTCCAGAATTCCTGCTCAGCCTGCCTGGGTAAGAACCCAAGAAATGCAGTTCTAGCAAGTGTTGGTTCTACCAGGTGTGGGTAATGATGGTGATCCAAGGCTAAGACTCACTTCACCCTGCCCATGTCCAGGGCCCAAACCCTTGATCATTAGACCCTACTGTCTATCCTACTAAGATGAAGTTTTGCTTAAACATTTTTTTTTTCTACACTACCATATAGGTGTTTGTTTTATAGGTACATGTGCATATAGGAGTAAAGTCTTGAATAGGATTCACCGATATTCCACTTAAATTAGGCATCCAGAAGCTTCACCCTGCCCAAACATTATAGCAAACACTTTTAATTTGCAGTTTCAAGAAATGTTTACTAGGCACTGTTTGTGACCCAGCCCTGTGGGAAGTATGGCCACACCATCTGGAGGAAGCCATCTCCACCTTCCTGGAGCTGCCACTAAACTGCCAAAAATAAAAATTACAACAGGGGCTCCACTAGTCCACAAGGTGTTTTCCTGTGAATTTAAAAAAAAAAAAAAAGGTTTCCATACAGCAAGTGGAGCAGTGGCTGCATTTTAACAATTTCTTCACCTGTACAACCTGTACAAGCAGACAGTCACCACGACACTCTTATTTAAACAAAGCCTTATGCTTAAACGTCATCTTATTTATGTCTATTTATTATGAAATTCTCAAGCTTGGTTCTAGGTTTTTAAGTTGTACCTGTATTTCAAGGCTTTACAGGCCTTTATAAGGTTTAGGTGGGGGTGGTAGTATCAGGTACAAAGAATGGATAACGCTACTCCTCTGTCCATGGGATACCCTCATGGTTGTTCCTTCCAAGACTATTGGGGCTCTCCCCACACCCCGCTCTGGCATTCCTCGGTGGGCTCGAACTAACAATACTCTTGTTTTTTGTATTTCCCCCTTCATCACCACTCTTCTCCTCTCTCTTCCCTTAGAGAAAAGATAAGGTGTTTAACACTAATTACATATGTTCAAATTAATGCAAGTGGGTAGAAACATACAAATCTACTTATAATCTTTTAAATATAATGTATTGATGCTATTTTCAAGTTGATCTGTTTTCAACTTCCAAAAATTGTATTATGCTGTAGACCTTTCCTGTTTATATTTTTCATTCAACACGAGGTTTTTAAGTTCTAACCAAGCAGTTGGATGTACATCTTATTCTTTAATTCTAACTAGAGTACACTATTCTGTGAAGTCTATCTACCCTAATTCATCTTTCCATTCCCCAAGTGATGGACACTTAGGTTACCACAAATACCCAATTACCTCCCAGCAATGTTATAATGTAAATCCTGATACTCTCATACTGGGCTATTACTGGATAGAATAATAATTACAAAATGAGAAGTGATAGTAGGAAGTTGGTGGAGAAACAAAGACTCATAACAACAAGTAATTTTTTGATGATGTTAGAGAAGTGTTGCTGGAATTGCCTTTTTATGCAAACAAACAAAAGTGACTTAAGAAACTACCAAGAATTGCTTCCACACAGATACCCTCCTATTACCATCCTGAATGAACCAACCATGGACCAAAAAGAAACTTCACGTATCAGAAAAAATTAGTTTACAAATTAAGAAAAATGGTCATGTTAACCTAGCAAAAGTTTATTTTAGCAGCAATTGTATAAAAGAAAAGTCCTATTCCACTTCTAAAGATACTGCCCACCTATTCCTTTTAGTTT
Organism: Mustela lutreola; assembly: GCF_030435805.1. Classification (NCBI taxonomy): domain Eukaryota; kingdom Metazoa; phylum Chordata; class Mammalia; order Carnivora; family Mustelidae; genus Mustela; species Mustela lutreola. The sequence continues at coordinate 42,711,165 of NC_081296.1, forward strand.
ATAATGCTCACCATAGAGAAGTTGGGAATGTTAGAGGAAAAAAATGGTTCTCAGTGTGCCTGGGTGGCTCAGTCAGTTAAGCATCTTCCTTCAGCTTAGGACCTCAAGAGTCCTGAGACTGGGTCCAGCATCAGGCTTCCTGCTAGGTAGGGAGCCTGCTTCTCCCTTTCCCTCCGCCTGCTGCTCACCGTGCTTGTGCTGTCTTTTTCTGTCAAATAAATAAAATCTTTTTAAAAAAATGGTTTTCAATAGCTGAACAAGCAAACCTTCAGTAGTTGGAGTTCTCCACGGTTCTCAGTGACGCCTGTATTTCCGAATAACCTGCTGAAAAATGCAACATCACGGCTCCATGCTAAAAACTACTTAGATTCCCTAGAAGGGAGTCAAAATTGTATTTTTAAAAAATTTCCCATATAACCCAAATAGGCAGATAGGATTGAGAAAAATCACTGAGCTGACCACTTCCAAGTTTTAAGTACTCACTCAGACTGTCAATCATGACTTCAACAGCAAATACCAGAAAACATTGCGTCAAGCAGCCATTAATAATAAAGGAATTTATGAACTCACACAGTCAGAAGTCCACAGGCAGATTTCTACAAAGAGGCATCCAGGGGGCAGCCATACATCTCCAAAGCTCTCCCGAACTGCCCTACCCGATGTCTCCCACCATGCACCCAGACACACCCACTAGCTGCTCCTTTATAGCAAGGAAACCTTTCCCAGCAGCCCCCGGTATAGACCCACTCACAGCTAATTGGCCAGAACTGTGTTCCAAGCCCACAATGGCAACTGAATGACCAAGACTAGATGAACCTGATGGTTCTCAAATTTGAAGTGTAGATTAAAATCACCTGTTCAGCTTATTAAACTACAGGTCACCGAGTCCCACCCCCACAATTTCTTATTCAGTACTAATCCTTATTCGGAATAGGACCCAAGTGTTTTCATACTTGGTTCCCAAGTTATGGCGATTTTGATGCACTTCGAGAACCACCTGCCTAGAGCAGGTGTAAGCAGTTTTCTCTAAAACACATGGTTTTGTGAGAGAGGTTGGGGTTTTGTGGTTATTTAAAGATTTCCCAAATTATGCGAGTCCCTTTAATAGGTGGACTCGAATTACCCTTCTCTATGACCGGGACTTAGTGGCTCACTTCTAACAAATAAAATAAAGTGGAAGTGATGATCTATAACTTAATAGTACTACTTAATAGTAAGTCAGAAAATACATTGCTGCTTCCATCTCACTCCAGCCAATAGTCATGAAAGTGAGCCCCAATGCACATGGGTCCTCCAGCTCCAAACATCATCAGAGGACCACAGCCTTTGCCATTATCCTGACTACAAATTCATGAGAGATCCTGAGCCAGAATCGCCCCCACCCTCCTATCAGATGTTCCTGAATTGATGACCCACAAAAACTATAAGATTATAAATGTTTATTATAAGCCGCTAAATTTCAAGGGTAGTGTGTTATGCCACAATAGTTAATACAATAAGGAAACAAAACTGGAAAGAAGAAAAAGAAAAACCATCTTGAGCAACCAGAGTGTCCAGTGCCGCTTGCTTCAATGAATGGTTAGTGTAAAAACACACATGCCAAGAAGTTCAGGAAATCCAAAAAAAAATTTAAAGCACAATAGGAACTTAAAGGTCTTTCTTTATCCAAGAAACCTCTACAAACCTCAGCATCAGGCGCTCAGAAATCTTTATTGCAGTGCTGTTTTATTTTATATCTTAGTTGTTATTAATCTCATAATCTCCACTTCCTCACACTGGTTGGTGCCTCCCCTGCAGTTTCTTAGCCTCTTATTGCTACTTAGAGTGTTGTCTGTGGACCAGCATTATCGCATTTACCTGGGAGTTTGTTAGAAACTTTGGGCCCCACCCCAGACCTACTAAATCAGAATTGGCATTGCTGTATATCATGGCCACTAGGCTTAAGCTTCTACCTTTCAATGCAGTGGTTCCCAAATTTTAATGCACCTTGTAATTACCCAACATCTTTAAAAACTACTAATGACTGGCCCCCATCCTAGACATTCTTTTTTTTCCTAAATTTTTCTTTATTTTTTAAATTCCTTTTCAATGTTCCAGAATTCATTGTTTATGCACCACACCCAGTGCTCCATGCAATACATACCCTCCATAATACCCAGCACCAGGGTCACCCAACCTTCCACCTAGCTCCCCTCCAAAACCCTCAGTTAGTTCCTCAGAATCCACAGTCTTTCATGGTTCCTCTCCCCCTCCAATTATCCCCAACTCCCTTCTCCTCTCCATTTCCCCATGACCTCCGTGTTATTCCTTATACTCCACAAATAAGTGAAACCATATGATAATTGACTCTCTCTGCTTGACTTACTTCACTCAGCATAATCTCTTCCAGTCCCGTCCATGTTGATAACAAAAGGAGTATTCATCCTTTCTGATGGAGGCAAATACTCTATAGTATATATGGACCACATCTTCTTTATCCATTCATCTGTTGAAGGACATCTTGGTTCTTTCCACAGTTTGGCGACTGTGGCCATTGCTGCTGTGAATATTAGGGTACAGATGGCCCTTATTTTCATTACATCTGTATCTTTGGGGTAAATACCCAGTAGTGCAATTGCAGGGCCATAGGGAAGCTCTATTTTTAATTTCTTAAGGAATCTCCACACTGTTTTCCAGAGTGGCTGCACCAACTTGCATTCCCATCAACAGTGTAAGAGGGTTCCCCTTTCTCCATATCCTCTCCAACACTTGTTGTTTACTGTCTTGTTAATTTTGGCCATTCTAACTGCTCTAAGTTGGTATCTCAATGTGGTTTTGATTTGATACTCCCTGATGGCTAGTGATGATGAATATTTTTTCATGTGTCTGGTAGCCATTTGTATGTCTTCGTTGGAGAAGTGTCTGTTCATGCCTTCTGCCCATTTTTTGACATGATTATCTGTTTTTTGCATGTTGAGTTTGAGAAGTTCTTTATAGATCTTGGATATGAGCCCTTTGTCTGCACTGTCATTTGCAAATATCTTCTCCCACCCTAGACATTCTGATTGGATATGTATGAGGCAAGATAGGCCACTGGAAGTTTTAAAAGCTTCCAAGTAATTTTAATGACTAATAAAATTTGGGAGATACTAGTTACAACTATTTTTTCTTGGTATTTTCCTATTAAATTTCCCAAAAGAGAGCATCTGATTAACTTATCTTTTGTGTTGTTTTGCTGATTTTTTTTTATATATTAGGTAGTTAATATACAGTGCAATATTGATTACTGAAGTGGAATTCAGTGATTCATTACTTACATACAATACCCAGTGCTCATCACAAGTGCCCTCCTTTATACCCATCATTCATCTAGCCCATTCCCCCTCCCATCTTGCTCCATCAACCTTCAGTTTATTCTTTATCATAAACAGTCTTTGATGGCTCTCCTTTTTTTCTTTTCATTCTTCCCATATGTTCATCTGTTTTCTTTCTTAAATTCCACATATGAGTGAGATCAGATGGTATTTGTCTTTCTGACTGATTTATTTCACTTAGCTTAATATACTTTAGCTCCATCTATGTCATTGCAAATGGCAAGATTTAATTCATTTTTATGGCTGAGAGATCTTCCATTACACATATATACCACATCTTCTTTATCCATTCATTGATCGATGGACATTTAGACTCTCTCCATAGTTTAACTATTGTTGTTAATGCTGCTATGAACACTGGAGTGCATGTATCCCTTCATATCTGTATTTTTGTAACTTTTAGGTAAATACCTAGTAATGCAATTGTTGAATCATAGGTAGTTCTATTTTTAACATTTTGGGGAACCACCATACTATTCTCCACAGTGGCTGCCCCAGTTTATATTCCCCCCAATAGTGCAAGAGGATTTACCTTTCTCTGCATTCTTGCCAACACCTGCTGTTTCTTGTGTTGATTTTAGCCATCTTGACAGGTGAGATGGTATCTCATTGTGGTTTTGATTTGTGTTTCCCTGATGATGACTGATGTTGAGCATCTTTTCATGTGTCTGTTGGCCATCTGGATGTCTTTAGAAAAATGTCTATTTATGCTTTCTGCCCATTTCTTAACTAGGTTATTTGTTTTTTGGGTGGTGAATTTGATAAGTTCTTTGTAGGTTTTGGATACTAAGCCTTACAAACACTAGTACATACTAATCAGATATTTCATTTGCAGGTATCTTCTCCCATTCCATAGGCTGTCTTTTAGTTTTGTTGATTATTTTCTTTGTTCTGCAGAAGCTTTTTGTATTGATGAAGTCCCAGTAACTCATTTTTGCTTTTGTTTCCCTTACCTGTGGTGATGTATCTAGTAAGAAATTGCTGTGGCCGAGGTCAGAGAGATTTCTGCCTGCATTCTCCTCCAAGATTTTAATGTTTCCCTATTTCACATTAAAGTCTTTCATCCATTTTGAATTTATTTTTGTGCATGGTGTAAGAAAGTGGTCCACTTTCATTCTTCTGCGTGTTGCTGTTCAGTTTTGTTTTATTTTGTTTTTTAAGATTTATTTGACAGAGAGAGCAAGAGAGCATAAGCTGGGGGAGCAGCAGAGGGAGAGGGAGAAGGGGCTCCCTACTGAACAGGAAGCCTGATAAGGGCCCTATCCCAGGACCCTGGGATCATGACCTGAGCTGAAAGAAGATGTTTAACTGACTGTATCACCCAGGTGCCCCAGCTATTCAGTTTTATACAAAGTTATGTGGTGCACCTTTTTTTTTTTTAAGAATTTATCTATTCAATCGAGAGACAGAAATCACAAGTAGGCAGAGAGGCAGACACAGAGAGGGGGGGAAGCAGGCTCCCCACCAAGCAGAGAGCCTGATGCGGGGCTCAATCCCAGAACCCCAAGATCATGACCTGAGCCGAAGGCAGAGGCCTTAACCCACTGCGTCACCCAGGCACCCCTATGTGGTGCACCTTTAACGATCCTATAAATTGTCTAATTTTAACCCAACCAGTTGTGGGGCAAAGAGCGTATATTGCAGAATCATATGACCTTAAAATAACCATGGATGCTCAAAAAGGCTGTGAGGAATGCAGTTTCCTTTAGTGCAATGCTTTGTAATCTTGGCTGCACAATAGAATAACCTAAAGAGCTTGAAACTCTCAGTGTCTATCACATAATTAGTTCAGAATCTCTGGGTCAGATCCAGGCAATGATGGTGTTAATCTGTCCAGATGATTGCAATTTGCAGGCAACATTGAAAAACACTTCTACAGTAAATAGTGGCAATAGCAATGGGCCTGGCTATGTAAACAGTATACCAGAACAAATACAAATCACAATTATGTTGGCTTTACAATCATGACTACTTTATTTATTTATGTCCTCAACCTAAAATCAGTAAGATGAATGGTAGTAGCATCATGTACTATTTTCAGAAAGAAAATCATAAACTATTTGCAGAAAGAAAATAGTTTACAAATCAGATAAACTTGGGGTTTAACCCTCTGGTTCAGTGTGGATTTGGGCAAGGTTTTACTTTAATCAACTTCCATTTTCTCATTTATAAAATGGAGATAAAACCAAGCCAACTAACTCAAAGCATTTTAAGAATAATAAACATTATAATATACACAAATATCTTAGACATTGTAGGTCATCACCTGTTATTTGCTTCCTCTTCCATGTATGAATGGGTATTTTCTTTAGAAAGGTGTGATTCTGGGAGTGACTGGATGTAGACCTCATGCTTATCCCATGGGATAGGACAGTATTGTTGTTTTTACAGATGTTTGACAGATGAGAAAAATTGAGCTCAAAAATGTTAAATAATGAGTAATAAAACTAAGATAGAAGAAATACTGATTATCTACCCCGAAGCCAAAATTCTTAACAATCCCACTCTACCAGCTCTGTAAAATAGCTGCCTTCTTCCTTATCAACTCTGAAAGAAATACTGGTATGCATACAGGGTGGAAATGACGTATTGAGAAGGGAGAATGTAATGTCTGTAATGATGTGGTGTGGCACCCGTGCTACCAGCATTCTGGTAATTGTCCTTCTCTTTTTCTGCCCTCAGGCCAACTTGTCAACTGCAGAGCTTTCAGTTCTGTCCTAGAAGGGTCACAATGCAATTCTTCAAAGGTGATACTGTCTGTGTACGTCTATGTACTTCTGAAAAATCACCAGAAAGTGCTTATTTTTTTCATACACAATTCTTGCCTACATAAGCATAATGTATCTGTACTTTCATAGACTAAGAAATGTAAGTCATACAAACTTATAAATAACCATATCCAATTAACCTTTTTCTACTCTCCCTGTCTTTCAGTTTGATCCAAGTATCTTTCCTTCATAAGCCAATTACAACTGTCACCTGATTTTTTTTAAATGTACTTCTTTTCTTTTCTTATTTATACTCCTGCTATCTTGCTATAGTTAATTCTTGTAATCTCCTTTATAAACTCATTAGCCAAAATGCTTTTCAATCTAGCTAAATTTCACTTATACTTCTTTGCATCCTTTCAACAACACCCATCTCTATATAACCCATCAGGTTAAGACACATGCAGAAAAGGTATCTATCGAGACTTAGGTACATATTTAAATGTCAGACTTCTAGCAAACCTGCATACTAAATTTAAATTTAATTTAAGTTGAAGTTTGTCTTTGGCATACTTCACTTACTCTCTTTAGTTTCTAGGACCTCTCACTATTCAAATCTTTTCATATCCTCTTTCCTTATCAAAATGTAACCATCCCATAGTGGAGTCCCTTGGTTTTCTACTAAATAACAATAATCTCCTCTCTTGTCTAATTAGCATTTTACTTCTTTCCACTGGATCATTCCCACTGGCATACAAGCATATTCAAATATTTCACATCTTTTAAAAAAAATCTTCCTTGAGGGGCACCTAAAAGCACAGTCAGCCAAATATCAGATACTTGGTTTCAGCTCAAGTCATGATCTCAGAGTCATGAGATTGATTGAGCCCTGTGTGGGGCTCCAAGCTCAGCATGGAGTCTGCTTGGGATTCTCCCCCCTGTCTCTCTCTCATAAACAAATAAATCCTTTTTAAAAATCTTTCTTAATCCCACTGTTTGAAGAGGTCATCGAAAGGATGTGATGGCTGGATGACCCCTGAGCCCTACCAAAGCAATCAGAGACTCCTTGCTCACTTCCCTCTCCTTGGAATATGCATTTCACTTGCTTTTCCTGCACTGGAGGCTGAGCAAGGACACAGACCTGACAGAATAATGAGCTACTTTGACCATCTGGGCATATTTTGTGACTGAACCTGTTTAAGGTTTCCACATGAATTTTAAGATTCTGGCAGGTGGATGCACAGGTTTACGTATCTTGAGGCTGTCCAACACAAGTCTTATAAACAAATTCTTTTGCTTATTAAAACCTGCCACCTACTGATCTGGAGTGGTCTGTCTATCCTTACCCTCCATGTAAAAGGGTCAGTTTGCAAACCAACACCCAAATTACCTTATAGTTACTATCCCATTTTTTGACACCCTTTACAATAAAATTAGTCTAGAGCTGCCCATAGTCATTCTCTACTTTCTCACTCTCCACTCTCTTTAAAACTGTTCCAAACAAACTTTCATCCCCACTACTCCACTGAAACAGCTCTTGTCAAAATTATCACCAACATCACTTTTGCCAAATTCTATGAGAAATTCTCTCTTTTCATCTTCCTCAATCTCTCAGCAGCATTCTGCAGGGCTGTTATTACCTCCTTCCTGAAACTCATTCTTTTCTTGGCTTCTATGACATCAGATTCCATGTTTTATTCCATTTATTTCCCTTAAATAGTCTCTTTCTTGAGTCTTCCTTTTCTGCCTAAAGGCATTATCATGTAGTTATACAACTCAGAATATTATTATCATGACTCTGAATATCATCTCAGTGCTAAGTATTCCCAGATTTACATCTCCAACCCTGACCTTTCCCCAAGTTCAAACCTGCTTATCTACTTGCAAACCTGCAAGCTATTCACTTACTTTGTCCTATATGTTTAATAGACATCTCAAATTTAATGTGTCCAACACAGAAATTTATTCTCAAGCCCAAAACCTGCACATCTGCAAATTTGCCTGCCTCACCTGATAGCACCACCACCCACCCATTGTTATTGATCCTTTGGTTCTTTGGTCCTTTGCTGATTATTTTTTTAATTTAAAATCAATTAATAAATATATATTGTATTATTGGTTTCAGGAGTAGAGTTTAGTGATTCATCAGTTGTATATAACATCCAATGCCCATTACATGACATGCCCTCCTTAATGCTCAGCACCCAGTTACTTCATCTCTCCACCCACCTCCCCTCCAGCAACCGTCAGTTTATTCCCTATAGGTAAGAGTCTCTGATGGTTTGCCTTCCTCTCTGTTTTCATCTTATTTTTCCTTCCTTTCCCCCTATGATCTTCTGTTTTGTTTCTTAAATTCCACATATGAGTGAAATCATATGGTATTTGTCTTTCTCTGACTTACTTCACTCAGCATAATAACCTCTAGTTCCATCCACATCATTGTAAATAGCAAGATTTCATTCTTTTGGATGGCTGAGTAATATTCCATTGTATATCTATATCACATCTTTTTCCATTCATCTGTTGATGGAAATCTAGACTCTTTCCATACTTTGGCTATTGTGGACATTACTACTATAAACATAGGGGCGGGTGCCCCTTAAATTCACTATATTTGTAACCTTCAGATAAATACTGAGCAGTGCAATTGCTGGGTCACAAGATAGCTCTATTTTTAACTTTTTTGAGGATACTCCATACTGTTTTCCAGAATGACTGTTCCAACTTGCATTCTCACCATCAGTGTAAGAGGGTTCCCCTTTCTCTGCATCCTCACCAATAGCTGCTGTTTCTTGAGTTGTTAATTTTAGACATTCTGACTGGTACGAGGTGGTTTCTTATGGCAGTTTTGATTTGTGTTTCCCTGATACTGAGTGATGTTGAGCATTTTTTCATGTGTCTGTTGCCCATTTGTATGTCTTCTTTGAGAAATGTTTATTCATGTCTTCTGCCCATTTCTTGACCAGATTATTTGGTTTTGGGGTGTTGAGTTTGATAAGTTCTTTACAGATTTTGGATATTAGCCCTTTATCTGATAAAACACTTGAAAATATTTTCTCCCATTCTGTAGGTTGTTTTTTGAGTATTGTTGACTGTTTCCTTTGTTGTACAAAAGCTTTTTATCTTGATGAGTCCCAACAGTTCATTTTTGTTTTTGTTTCTCTTGCCTTTGAAGACATGTCTAGCAAGAAATTGCTTCAGCCAAGTTCAAAGAAGTTGCTGCCTGTGTTCTCCTCTAGGGTTTTGATGGATTCCTGTCTCACATTCAGGTCTTTCATCCATTTGTGTCCTTTATTTTTAATCCATGATTTCTTTCCTTCATTCCCTTCAGCTCTCTACTCTACCTCCATGTTCCATTCATCAATCCATCAACTGACATTTTGGGTTCTACCTCCAAAACACATTCCAAATCCAGCCACCTCTCACTCTCTCCATTGCTACCACTTCAGTTCATGTCATTGTCAGTTTTCTCTAGGTTAAATTGCTAAATTATCTCGCTATGTTTATTCTTCCTTTTCTTTACAATGTATTCTCCATTCAGCAAATATATCCAGGAATAGCTCTCCTCTGACTAAAACTTCCAGTGACATTTAACAATGCCCAGAATAATATCTAATTCTTTACTTTGGTCTACATTTCTAATGATCTGGTCCTGTGCGCCTGTGCTCCTAAACATATATTCTTTCCTCAAGTAACTAGCCTAAACCAGTGATTCTCAAATTTGAATGATTCTAAGACTGAGACAGGAAATATGCAAGATGAGCCTGGAGCATCTTGTAGCACCAAAAAGTAAGGAAGTGGTAAAACATACTTATTGATGAAGTATGCTAAAGGGGCACAGGCACTAACTGAAAGAGTCTCTAGTGGCCAAAACCGGTATAACTTCAGCAACAAAATAAAGTTGTAGTAAATCAAAGGATTGTAAATCAAAGTATAAGATCCATAAATGAAAGGTCAAATAAATTAATAAATGGGGAGAGGAGACAAATCTCTCATGAAGAAGAATTCCAAATAAATTATGCAGATATTCCACCCTAAAGAGAACTCTTGAGAAGCACCTCTTCAGTCCAGATGATTAAGGTCCACATCAATAGTCATAAATCATATTGATAGTGAGTGCTCTTGGTGAAAATGACATTTTATTTCTGTGGTCTTTCTCTCAAAAACCCATAAGCGTGAGTCTAATCACTAGAAAAACATAATACAAACTCCAGTCAAAAAGTATCCTACAATATGCCCAACCAGTACTTCTCAAAACTGTCAGCAAAAACAAGAAAATCTGAGAAACTATCATATCCAAGAGGAACTTATACCAACTAATTGTAATGTGGCATCTGGATGGGATCCTGGGACAGAAAAAGGACATTAGATGTAAATAAGGAAATCTAAACAAACAATGGGCTTTGGTTAATAGTAATATATCAAAATTGGTTCATTAATTGTAACAAATGTAGCACACTAATGTAACATGTTAATAATAGAGGAAAGAGGTGGGTGGTATATGGGAACTCTCTGTACTATCTGTTCAATTGTTCTAAATTTAAAACTGTTCTAAAAAATAATGTCTGCTTTTTTGAAAGTTTTTAAGAAAAGAAGAAAAGAAGACAAACCTCATGGGGAAGTTATAAACTCTCTGAGTGGATTGCTCCAGGGCTTGAAATTAGAATTTGAGTTAATCTTATTCAAATTCCAGGTGACTTTTCATTTACACCACAAATTTACTAAGACTAGGCACTGCTTTAATGCTCCAGATGTAAATAAAATCTATTTTAGTTTCTCCTTTTCCCCAAAGGCATAGTAAAGTTGGTATGAGGTTCCCCAGCCTGTGTTTACCTGCAGAAATCCTGCTAATCACTTCTCTTTGACTTTCTCAAACTTAGAGATAGGTTACAATTGTCAATAGATCTTACAAGTTTATACCTTGTTCTACTTTGCATATACACTTAAAAGCTAAAACTAACAATTAAGTGTACATAATAATCAACCAGAAGGCCTGTAAAAATATTGATGACTGGATGCTACATCCAGAATTTTTAATTCCTTAAGTCTTGCATTTCTTCTTCTTTTTTTTTTTTAATTGAAGAATAGTTGACACACATTACATTAATTTCAGGTATACAACATAACGATTTGATAAGTCTATATGTTATGCTATGCTCACAAGTCTAGCTACAATGCTATTATAATACCTTTGACTATATTCCTTATGCTGTGCTTTTATCCCTGTGACTTACTCATTTCATAACTGAAAGCCTGTATATCCCAGCCTCCTTCACCCATCCCCCCCCAACCTCCTTCCTCTGGCAGCCATCAGTTTGTTCTCTGTATTTGCAGATGTATTTCTGCTTTTTGTTTGTTTATTCACTTGTTTTGTTTTGCTAGAGTCCACATTTATTTTCGTACATGTATGGTGCTTGAATGTAATATCTAAATCAACTGCAACCAGCATGAGGTCATGACAGAAGCTGCAAAAAGATGGCACATTAAGGAGGTGGGGAAAACCTGCCTCTTAGTGCATCATTGAGCTAACTAACCCTGAAGGCTGACCTATCTTCAAACATTCCATGTGAGATAATTTCCTTATTGTTTAAGTCAATCTGAGTCTCGGTGCTCAATTTCTCATAGTTAAGATCATCCCCGGACACTCCCTCGCAGATCCCATCCCTTCCATTCTTCTCAGCATTTGTTAGTTCCAGCTAGAGAAGCCCTCAGTTTCTTGAACCTACAAAGCTCATTCTATATGAGGATCTGACATTGACAGTCCCTCTGCCTGGACACTCTGGCCCCAGACCTCCCCATGGCTGGATCTTTCTACTTGAGTCTTAGCTCAAATGTCATTTTTCATAAGTATGTTTCCAGACCACACAGTTGAAGTGATGTTTTCTAGCTCATATCCAATACTTTTATACCCTATTACCCCATTTTGTTTTTTTCAGAGCATTTATAGCATCTTAATTTTTTTTTTTTAAGATTTTATTTACTTATTGGAGAGAGAACAGGAGCTGGAGAGCAGAGGGAGAGGAGATGCAGGCTCCCTGCTGAGTAGGAAGCCCAATGTGGTGCTCAATCCCAGGACACTGGGATCATGACTTGAGCTGAAGGCAGACACTTCATCAACTGAGCCACTCGTACCCTAAAGCATCCTAAGTTACATATAGCATTTGTACATTTACTCCTGTTTTCATTTTCGGTCTCATCATTTCCTTCTCTTTCTATACTATAAGATCCATGAGATTTGTGACCAGCTCTGTCTTGCTTATTTCCATATTTCCTGTACCTGGAAGAGAGCCTAAGAATAGAATGAATGATTAACAAAGATTTGTTTAATGAACAAATTAATCAAAAATGGCTAACATATGTTCATTTTTTTTAAATGGACTTTTTCCAAATGAGAGAATTTTAGAAAGATTGTTGATAAAGGATATTTAAAGGTAGATCTTAAAGATTCCCTTCACAAAGAAATCACTCCATGTAGGGAATCAGGTATCGCACCTACACATAGTTCACCCAAATTATCAATAAATGATCAACCACAGTTGTCACCACAACTCCTAGTGTATTAAGGTAATTGCCAACACATCTATACATGAAACTAGAGCAATGTCATCAAAAGGAAGGGTGGCAAATTTCCAAAGTGAAAAATCACCAAAGGCAGAAAAAGATACCCTGTCTCTGGTCCAGGAAGCCCCTGTAATTAGCGAGGTAAAAAATTATTTCTTATGTTTGTGTTTTTCAATAGTGGTGTTTGTTAATTACTTGATATCTTTTAAAAATACTAATGCTTGGCTCCCACCCCAGACATTCTGATTGGATCTGTATGAGGCAAGACAGGCCATTGGAGTTTTAAAAGCTTCCAGGTAATTCTAATGCCTAATAAAGTTTAGAAACTACTAGCTTACAACTTTCTTTTCTTGGTATTCTCCAATTAAATTTCAAAAAGGGTGCATGGGTGGCTCAGATGGTTAAGTGTCTGCTTTTGGTTTAGGTCGTGATCTCCAGGTCCTAGGATCAAGCCCTGAAATTGGCCTCCCTCCTCAGTGGGGAGCCTGCTTCTCCCTCTCCCACTGCCTCTCCCCCTGCTCATGCTCTCTTTCTGTATCTCTCTGTCCCAAATGAACAAATAAAAGTTTTAAAAGAGAGCAATTGTTTTGTTTTGTTTTTTAATTTTTTTTTAATTTAAACTTTAGGTAGTTAGCATACAGTGCAATATTTGTTTCTGAAGTGGAATTCAGTGATTCATCACTTACATATAACACCCAGTGCTCCTCATAACAACTGTCTTCCTTAATACCCATACTCATCTGACACATCCCCCACCCACACACTTAACCTGGCCCAGCAACTCAAGTCAGTTTCCTAGGAGAGGGGATCAGCAATATGCTTGAAAGGAACATGGGCCAGGAGTTAAAACGTGTGTTTCTCACTTGTGTTTCAGAAAGAAGCACCACCAAAGGATACCCTCAGGAGCATCTAGAGCACAGTGGAGGGATAATTTATTACTCCCTCCAACACAAAGCTTACTGTTCTCTGGATTGATGGCCTACTCTGAACCCACTTACAGAAAGCACTCTCCCTGCCTTCTTCAGAGACATCATCATACAGGTCAGACAAATTGATTTTCACCATATTCTGTTCTTATCTTACTTTTGCAATTGGAAAAGCCTCTTTACCAAGGCCTGGCTGGCCTGATGGGTAGGCAGAATTGGCTGGGTGGGGTAGGATTTCTAGCTGAGGGCTAGTGCCTTTAACTCCCAAAATATTTCCATTAGACATTTACCATCAAAATAAGCCATAGTATATATTTAAAGGCTGAGAAACTAGAGAGTTCAAAGGATGGGATTATCAGACATTATTCTCTTCAGAATTAGGAATGGGGTAGATAAGAACTCCGCTCACTATTGCTGCATGTATTACTCATACATGGATTCATAGACAAGATAACCAATTATAAAAAGTCTGCTAAACGAGTTTTGGTTCAGGGCACCTGGGTGCTCAGTTGATTAAGCTCCAGACTCTTGGATTGGGTTCAGATCATGCCCATGATCTCAGGGCCATAAGACTGAGCACCATGTGGGGCTCCATGCTCAGTGTGGGGTCTGCTTGAGATTCTCCTCTCCTCCCCGACCTCTCCTCCTGTACTCATACACACTCTCTTCTAATACATAAAATCTTTAAACTAGTTTTGATTTATAAATCACTCTTCCCTGAATATACTTTCATTTTTATTTGTTTCTTACTCCTATAAATATACTTACATTACTCTTGTTTAATATTTGATCTGTCCATTAATTTTGGTCCCCTTGTCTTGTTTTCACTTCTAAATTAAGTACCCTGTTCTTTATTTCCCTGATTACTCTACTTGGACTTAACGAGAGAAAAAAATATTTTCAAATATTAGTCTTATGTAAATTTATAATTAGGACTAACAGATTTTGCCTTCACTATTTTATTATAGTTGTTTCCACCTATGCCTCAAACCTTATGATATGCACCATAGGGAAAAATAAAAATAAAAACAGTTTCTGCCCATTATAGAAGTTGCAACATGATTAAAAAAAAAAAAAAGTGGTCTATGAGGTAGAAAATGGTAAATCTACCCCAGAAATTTCACAAAGATTTGGTAGGACAACACAGCTGTAATACAGCATTGGAAATAGAAACCAGATTCAAGAAACACATATGATCAATATAAATATGTAGTAAATTTCATTGTCAAGGAAGTATATATTTACAAGAAAATATGCAAATTGAGGAGGAAAAGGAAGTTTCCGTGTTTGATTTTAGAAACAATAGGACTGGAGGAAAGATAATTCTATAATTCTATAATTATAATTCTATAATTAAAAATAATTCTATAATTATACAACAGACTACAAATCAGATTGAGAAAATATATGAATAAACTTTAATTCAGGCTATAAACTTTATAAGCACAAGTTGTACATGTGATATAGGAAATCAATAATCAAGACACCTTTCTTGGCCAAATCCTACCTGAGAAATTCTGGACTTTGCTTCCAAAATGTGTTTCTCTCTGAAAGTTAGAAAGTAACCTGTAAAACTGCTTCTCTAAAAGGGAATGAAGGCTTGGTTAAATAGAAATGTCAAATCCTGGAGCGAAGGTAGCCAGATTCCAAGACATTCAAAAGAAAAGTAAAATTAATTCTCTACCCTCACCTCCATAAAATAAAGTGACTCAGAAAATTGGAAGATTTTTAAAATAAGTTTTATTATTTAGCATCAAATCCTGACTTAAAGAATAATAAATGCATTCAAATAAGTGCTATATGAGATTTTTTTTCAAAACAAGAATGGGAGAGAGAAGACTAAGTGAGGAGGGACCAGTGTGGATGCCCTGAAGGTTCTCTGGTGAGCCCAGAATCTTTAAAAATGTAAAAAAGTTGGAAATAAGGTGCATCATCAGGTATGACTACAAAAGAGGTCTTAGAATTGTTTTAAAAATGGTAGTAAGCTGTGAAAAACCTGTAGTAAGCCTAGGCTTGAAGAAAAACTGGGACAAAGCGAAGAAGAAAAATAAACATACAAAGAATAGAAAAAAGCTGCATAATGAAATGTCTTCAATATTAAAGGGAAGAAATAAACAACAGCTGTAACTCACAGGCTTGGAACAAGAATGGAAAGAACAGTGAGTAGGTTGGGTTTCCGTGAAATCAGTTTCTCCTCCCTTCTATATCCCCTTTAATTCCTAGAGTTTCCATTTCCCTCCTGGGCAAATGGAACTTTTTACTGCCAAAAGAATCTCTTTAGATCTGTACAAGAATGAGCTACGTACTTGGTTCACCTCCTTCTTCCCAAGACCCCCATTTTCTAAGTAGATCCTTTTACCATTTTAGCTCCTATAGCTCTATTCAGCCTTCTTAGAGTCCTCTTACTCTAGAATGTTTAGGTGAGCAAAGACAAATACTAATTAAAAATAACTTGATTCTCCCTATTGAAAATAGGGGGAAGATATTTTCCACTCCTCCTTTTGCCTTGAGCATTTACCTTAAAAACCCTGGAATTTTAAGTACTCTCTCTACTCTTTGAAATGTATCTAAATCCTTTTGAAGCCCACATGGACCTTTTGTCAACTGGTCTTTTGCCTATTTTATGACCCAGAATGGCTTTCTCAAGGACCTGGGAACTATCTGTTTGAGATGCCAACATCAAAGAAGACAATACCCCCATCTCTCACTTTCAAGTGAAGGGTAGGGGACAAATTTCAGGGGGAAATTTACTTGATTTTGCAAAATTACCTCCTGTTATAAAGAGATAAGTTTATATTTCCTCTGGATAAAGCAACTTAGCAACACAGATGGTCACCCCAACTACCAGGTAAATTTAGGATGAATTATGTCTATCAAAATGGAGTTATCAAATCCTCTTATTTAAGAATCAGTTATTATTTTTCTTGAAAACATATATGTAATGTGTTGTATCTGCAGGAGTCTCCTTGTCCCTTTCCCCCTGCCCCTCCCCCCACTTGTGCACTCTCTCTCAAGTAAATAATAAATAAAATCTTACCAAAAGAGAAAAGAAAAGAAAATTCCTCTACAAACATACATTGTGGCAGAATGCAAAAGACATCCTAAAAAAGTTATGCCTACAGGGAGAGAGGTAAAATCATAATACAGTTCATTTGAGGGTGTTACTTTATTGAATATCAGCAGCTGATATCTTCAATGTTATATTTATTACTGTTGAACTAAAGATTTTTAAACTAGCTTCTTTTCCCCTTTGATTCTAAGTACAGTTCAGAATTGACCTTAAGTTGAGTTTCTGTCCTGAAAACAAGACTGTGATCTATATAATAATGCTGAAATGACATCTGGAAGTTTTCCCAAATGAAAAAAAAAATAGCTTTTCAGATAGTTCTATCTGTATATATGAATACTAAATATTTGCAGTGTATATAATGGAAGGGTCATTGTATTCTACTGAAATTACCATCTTCTATAATAAAACATTTCATGACAGATCACTGAAACCATGGAAACAATTTGGCAGTATATTCTCTCCCACCAGCTGCTATATATTGATAGTGATTGGACTTTGACAGAGATTTGCTGGTAGAAGCCATGTGTTTCCCCATGGGGTAAGAAGTGTAATATTGGAGACTGGCTAGGCATCACTCTCATACATGGACAACAGCAAAACAAAGAGGTCCATGTGGCGATGGATATACAGAAAATCTTGGTGAGAGTTATAGAGGACTAAGTTCCCTGTGACCAGTAACAAGTATGTTTTAGGAGTACAAAGTTAAACAAAATTTTTAGAGATGTCATTGTAATACTAAGATGAAGAATGAAAAATATGGATGACACATAGTTCATTTCATAAGCCAACATTAATTGTGAGTGATTGATTGGAGCACTGTTTTGAGAAAGACTCTAAGATTATATCATGAGCTCAGAAGCAGGGAGGAGAAGCCCATGAGTCACATATTTACTATTTGTCACAAAAAGTCTCCTTTTGCACTTTGTGTTTTGGTTAGACCTACTGACAAAATATTCGCTGACCTGGTCTATAAGAGAGAGCTAGGACATGACTGCAACCAGTTAGATGACAAATCCTGACACAGGCTGTAGCATGAGGGATGACTGGCAAGTTTCTGACCACAAGAATCCAACTCACTCAAAGCCATAATTTATGGAGACTGTTCAACATCTCCCCCAAATTTCAGAGCTGAAGGGCTTGTCTCAGGGAAGAAACACATAGGAATCAACTAACTTCCAAGAAAGCAGAGTACTTAGTAGGGGCCATGCTAGCCAGTGATCACTTGGGGCATTTCTGAAGCCTCTCCTTGCTGGTTGGTTTTTAATTTTTCCTTCAGTCCCAACCCCTTTTAATTATGGAATTCTAGCTCTAGAATGTATCTTGGAACTTATGGAATACAACTCCCTAATTTTCCAGAAAAAGAAGTAAGGTGCAACCAAGAAAGGTAAGTTATTTAAGGTTACATAGCTGCTAAGTGGCAAAGCCAGGTCTAAAAACCCTAGGACCAGAAGATGTTGGTGCTCTTGTCATTTCATTATTCTGGGAAACTGACCCCTCCTCCTTCACTCACTCAAACTGGAGTTCCTTTTGAAACCTTCACTTCATGAAGGACCCCACCAGGGTCCTGTATTTAGACTCGGAGGTAAGTCTTAAGTGGATAGATTTGAGAATAAGGACCTATGTGGCTGGGTCCCATGGGCTTCTTCTATGATTCTTATAAGAATTAGGTACCAATCATGCCCATAATACTCTTTGTAGATACCCACAGTCCCATCAGAAGGTGGGATCGGACTTCCATTCTGGGAAAAGACTCCATCCCACACATCCAATGTAGGGCCAAACTCGTAAACAGTAAGTTGCCCCCACTTCTCAAAGGACCTCTCCATTCCTTGACACTTAGTTCACCAGATCCTCAACTATAGTCCCTCATGGATCCTCATATCCTATTCCTGACTGGTCTTAAATACAAAGAATAGTAGCATCCTTATTATTTGTTTCTGTTTCTAATTTCTTCTTCACCTCTTAATGAAGCTGACTAAATTAAACACTTATGACAATGTGCTTGAATTTTTAAAGTCAAGACCTATGAAATGAAGTTTAAAAGCCTACATTGGAAACCTGAAATAGCTTTACTTCTTCCCCAAGACTGAACAGAAAGCTTTTGGATAGAGTTTATACTCTTCTTGGGTCAATATTAGCTGCTTAGGAAGGTGAGGACTCTTGGGGCTCTGTGATTTCATGCCCGTTTTCAAATATTAGGATGAGAGAACAACTTCTGATCAGGCCATTCTTCTCTTTGGTCATGTTCTGGGATCAGTCCCAAAGAGGCCATTTCATAAATCTTTTTTTTTCCATATCATAGATCTTCTGATGTTTTACATTTATAAAATATCTATTCTCCTCCAAGTTTATCTGCAACAAAATGCCATGGACCTTTTAGCATATTGCCATTGATAAAACAATCCAGAGCACAAGCATGAGAAGTTTGGCTAGTATTTCATTATTACTCCTCAGTTTATGTTGACAACTAAGACACCATGTGATTTCAGTGCATACACAGACACCAATAACCACATAAATAATATAAGCGGAACTCATATTAAGAACTCTTAACTGGGAACTCTCTTGGAAGATCTTTTTAAGATCTCATGACACATCATTTCATTCAACAAAATTTTCTCTACCTCTGTTAAGACTTCCTCAGGGTGAGCGAGGTTCTCTCAGAGTCTTAACAGAGCCCAAGTCAACAGCAGGATAGATTCTAACATAATATAAATCAAGACCCCGAAGGCTCTCTACCAGGTTTCAGCATGACTGTGTCAAAACATCTTCTCTTCTTAAGTTCAGTCATGCAAGGGAGCATTAGGGAGAAGCAGCTGTAGGGACAACAGTAAAGAATTACAACCCAACAGCTCTGCCAGAGATGCTAATACTCAGGGGGATGATATCATCTCTCAAGGCTGCTTTGAAATAAAGAGGCCAGGAGATATCCCAGAGATGAGGACAAAATAAAAGTCTTGCTTTTGCCCAAACAGTCCATTAGCAAGAGCCCAGAATCCTATTTATTATTCCAAAATTATGGATTATACTGAGAAAAATAAGTGGACATATTTTTGTGTGGGTATTTGGTTAAGAGAGCTCCAGGACCATCTTCCATATGTCAGCATAGTCCAAAGAAGCAGAAAATAAAGACTACCTAAAGTGAGTAAAATGAGAAAGCATCAACACCACAGAAATAACATCAAGGGTGTTAATGATATGAGCTATGGACAAGCTGACAATTTGAAGTTCCAATAGTAAAAGGAAGAGCAAAAGGATATGGAAAGCCCTGCCTCCTCACATGGAAATCAAGCAGGCAAGGAATTGTTCAAAAGAAAAAAGCATTATCAAGAATGAATTCAAACAATGAGTTTTGCAATGAGGCCAGCAAAGCCACAGACACAAAGACATACTGAAGGGATACTATGAGCATCTTGCAAGACTCACAAGAAAATGAAGTAGACTCATACAAGCCTGGCCTGGCTTAACCCGTGCTCCTCATCAGCTTTCTGTGTGAGAAGGTTATGATGGTAACAGTTAAACTCATCTTTGTATATCATATCCAAAGTAATTTATATTAGTTGGTATATTTAACTGTTTTAATCTATTAATCACACATCTTCCCAAAGAGGTATGATTGTTAATGTGGCTAATGGGCTAATGGAGACCCATAGCTGAGGTCTCAATAGTTCACACTAGTACAGTTATAGTCATCACATGGAACCAGAATGCCTATCATTGGAAGTCCTGGAATGAAAGAACTTTGCCTCTGGCAGGCCTGATTGGTGAAGTCTCAGATTACTGTCAACTTTACCTCAATCCTTTCCTCCCTCTGATATAGAAGTCAGCAAACTATAGTGGCATATGGGTTAAATCCAACCAGCTCACTTAGTTTTATAAATAAAGTATAAGAACACAGCCACATCCATTTGTCTACATATTGTTTGTGCCTGTTCTCTCATTATAATGGCAAAGTTGAGTGGTTACAACTCTCAGTACACCTTTTCCATGACTTGAATCCATTCTTTTCCTTGTCTTCTCTTCTTCTCTTTTTAGTGCTATTATCCAGCCATTCTTAACTCCAGAACATGTCTGGATTCCCATCTACTCAGTCCACAACCCAACAATCATTAGTGGCTATTCTAGTTTTGCTTTGAAGTGTGGAGAATTTGGATTACAGTTGTTTTCATCTCACTGGATTTATTAAATTAAATGCATTGCATTGGGTAATAAGTTTAAAAATACAGAGAAAACTCTTTAAAAAAAGAGTTAACCCCCCCCTTCCCTTAATTCTACCTCTTGAAATAATCAGAGTTAATATTTTAGTCCTTCCACATTTTTCTCTAGAGGTGGCTTTTAAAAAAATGTATGATCACAGTAAGGTTGGGAGGACAAAATACTTAATATTTAATATGCCTAGCACATTCATTTCACTCAAGAAACATTTTTGAATACCTTTATGTTTCAAGCACTGTGTTAAGTGCTTAAAAATCAAGTTAAAATTCTCTAGGGCAAATACATGAATATCAAATAATATCAGTTGTTCCTTTTTATGGAGTTGTTAAAAAGCCCCACCATGGTTAATAAAGTGATGACAATTTGATTGCACATATAAGCTAACCAAGCCAAGGATAGAAGACATTAGACACAAGGAGGACTAATAAATAGTTGGAGGCAACCCATTATCCACATTTAGAAGGAAAACTAATTCAAAATTCAGAGTATAAAATTAACGAATTAGTAGTCACCTTCTTACCCTCTGCAATAGTCATTAGTGATATTTAGCAATGGGTCTTGTTCTCTTCCTTCCAGTAGCTCAGTAGGATAATACTCTTCTACATCCTTGAAGTTACATAGCACTGAGGCACTTTCATTGGGAGCAGAAAGTTGGAAAGAGAAAAATTCAGTTAGCAGACCTATCCTGGAATCAAGGCACAAAGCAAGCAGGGTCTTAGGTAACATGGAAAAAGGGGTGCTATAGTTGAGCATGTGGCTACTAGAAATTTTGAGATGACAGAATTCAGTACTAATAGGATGAGACATTGAGAGCACATGTTCAGTTTCTGACCTGTGTAACTGGGTGGCAGTGGATGTTGCTATTCACTGAGAGGAAATATCCGTGAATAGTTGGGCAGAAGAAAGATCCTGGTGAGTTTAATTTGAGACAAAATATGTTTAAGGAGCCACAGAAAGATGTACAGGTGTTGGATCTGGAATGGTGGAAAGACATCTACTATATCTACTACCGTGAAAATACAGATTTGGAGTTCTTAGAGAACAAGTAATAATTAAAGTTTTAGGCTTTTGTTAGTTCTTCCAACTAGACTCTAGAACAGCACTGTCCAATATAAATTTCTATGATGATAAAAATGTTCTCTACCCGCCCAATCAAATACAGCAGCCATCAGACATATGTGGCTATTGAGCACTTGAAATGTGGCTGGTGCAACTGAGGAACAGAATTTTTAATTTTGTTGGTTTTGATATATTTAAATTTGAATGGCCACAGGTAGCTGTGTCCTCTTTGGACAACATAGCTATCAAATAGGAAGAGCAATGAGGCAAGATTAGAGTCTCAAGAACATGTTTCTCAAGAAACATTAAAAAGTATACTCCATGGCAGTATACATATATACATTCTACACATGTCTATGTGTCAAAATGGTATAGTTTTAACTTTTGCTTCCGGCCAAGATATAGTAACAGAAAGCACATTTATCTTTCCAAATGAAGAAACTAAAATAGGGAAAATAAATAAAACAATATTTTTCAAAACTTTAAACCTCAGGCAGTGAAAGGACAATAATCCCTGAGAAATGAAACAGGTAAGATAAATTCTGTGATAGCCCCAACTTACTGCTTGAAGTCTCCAGGTTGTGATACAAAATGAGGGAACATAAGTAGATCCTGGCTGACTTTCTTAGTTAATGAGACAGAATTGGAAGGGTGGGAAGCCAAGACACCTAAAATTCACAAAGCAGAACACCAGAGATGACAGAGCTGTTTAGAGAAACAGAAACAGAGTCAGAGATAGCTAGTAAGCGTGTTTGGAGGTCTGCCGTGTCCCCCTTGAATTTTAGCAATCAGCACATGCAGTGAAGAAACCACCTGAGGCCAGTATAAAACACCCAAGAGGTTCAGAGCCAGAAACAGTTCCTGTTCCCATTAGCCAGAATAGGAAACCTCATGATAACCAGAGTACCAGATAAAGTTCTTGGCAAAGTTTGGTCTCAGTAATTGGAGAAAAAAATTAGCCCTAGACCAATACTTCCTAATCATGGGCAATATTGCCTCTAAGGGACATTTGGCAATGTTTGGAGACATTTTTGGTCATCAGACTGGAGAGATGCCGCTGGTATATAGAGACCAATGATACAGCTACACATACTACAATACACAGAACAGACCTCCAAGTCAAAGAATACAGAAATTTTAAAAATAGCTAGTGACACAATTGGAAATTCACAATGTCTGATATCCAGTCAAAGGTTATCAATCATGTAAACAGGAAAATAGAATCCATAACATAAACAGCAACAACAAAAACAACAATAGAAAATCAACTGACACCAATGGAGAAATGACATAGGTAATGAGTTAGTAGCTAAAGATACTGAAAGTAATTATAATTGCATTTCATATGTTCAAGAAGCTAGAAGAATGACTGAATGTGGTAAGTGAAGACATGGAAGATGTAAAAGTGACCCAAATAGAATTTCTAGAAATAAAAAGTATAATCTCCAAGATGAAAAATACACTGCATAGGATTAACAGCAGATGAGCTATTGCAAAAGAAAATATTAGTGAACTTGAAGATATAGCAATAGAGTATCCAAAATGAAATACAGAAAGAAAACAAACAAACAAACAAAATTAACAGAGCAGGGGGAGGAGTTAAGATGGCAGAGGTGTGGAGGGGCCCTAAGTGTATCTTGTCTCTTGAATACAACTAGATAGTTATCAAATCATACTGAACACCTAAGAAATCAGAGATCTGAGAAAACAAATGCTGCATGTCTACAAGTAGAAAACTGACACCATTTGGAAGGTAGGAAATGCAGAGACTTGAATCTGGTGTGATACAGCTGAGGATATGGCAGAGGGGAGGATGCCTGCCTAAAGAGGCTACTGCAAAGTATTATTAACAGAGGAGTGCAGAATGAGTATTTTCAGACATCTACTACAGTGATGCATGTCCCAAGCTTAAAGGTGTACAGGTAATAAAGCAGGGCGGAAAACCAGGAGTGACAGTGTGAGCTCAGGATCCCTGGAATCACAAGAAGAATGGGGAGACAAGAGTGATCAATGGCTTTTCTGTGTGGACTCACTGAAAGTAGGGGGGGAGGAGTAGAATTTTCAGCTCCAGGGCCAGAAAGCAGAGCACAGCCATATCCATCTTGCCTAAGGGTGCTGAAAGCCTTCAGGGAGTAAAACAACTCCACAGTGGAATCCAGAGCTGCTTACACTGAGCCCTTACTCTGTGCATGGGAGGCATATTTGCTCTAGGGCAAGTCCACCTGAGAAAGAGTGCAACAGGACCCTCCCCCAGGAAGACCAGCATGAACAACTTACTCTCACAAGGTTTACTGATCATAGAGGGCTGCAAAGCTTTAGCTCTTGGGGAAAATAATATCTAACATTCTTTGTAGATTTTATTCATTGGTCTATTAGTATTCCTTTTTCAGTTATTTTCTCATTTCTCAATTCTTTTTTATTCCTTTTTAATTTTAATTTTTGTGTTATATTTTTATTTTTTGTTTCCTTTTGTTGTATTTTATTTTATTTATATCTATATTATGTACCTATACATACATATAAATATATAAATACACATATACATATGTATGTTTCTCTTACTTTCTTATTTTGGGATCCAGTCTCCATTAACAAGCAAACCAAAACATGCCCAATACCTAGTTTGTTTTGTTTTAGTTTTGGTTTTTGATTTTCCTTTTTTGTGTGTGTGGTTATTGCTGTTGTTGTTGTTGTAGTTGTTGTCATTGTTTTCTCCTTCTTTCTTCTTTTCTTATCTGGACAAGATGATGAGATGGAGAAATTCACCCCAAAAGACAGAACAGGAAGTAGAACCCACTGCTAGGGATTTAATCAATATGGATATAAGTAAGATGTCTGAACTAGAATTTAAAACAATGATTATAAAGATACTAGCTGGCTTGAAAAAGGCATAGAAGACACTAGAGAATCCCTTATTATAGAGATAAAAGAACTAAATACTAGTCAGACTAAAATTAAAAATGGTATTACTGAGATACAGTCCCAATTGGAGGCTTTAAAAATGAGGATAAATGATGGAGAAGAGAAAGTCAGTGATATAGAAGATAAAATGATGGAAGATAAGGAAGCTGAAAAGATTCAGCAAAGGCAGTCCCAAGAGGGATGTATATAGCAATACAGACCTTCCTCAAGAAACAAGAAAAGTCTCAAATTCACAACCTAAACTTTTATCTGAAGGAGCTGGAAAAAAAGAACAGCTTTATTCACTGTTCCAGTACAAAAAGAGAAATAATAAAGATTAGAGCAGAAATCAGTGATATAGGGGGGGAAAGTAAACCAAATCAATGTAACTAGAAGCTGGTTCTGTGAAAGAATTAATAAGATTAATAAATACCTAGCCAGACCTATCAAAAAGAAGACAGAAAGACCTGAATAAATAGATTTATGAATGAAAGAGAAAAGTCACAGCCAAACCAAAGAAATACAAACAATTACAAAAAAAAAAAAAAAAAAAAAGAAAGAAAGAAAAATCATATGCCAACAAATTAGACAATCTGGAAGAAATGGATTAATTCCTAGAAACACATAAACTACCAAAACTGAAACAGGAAGAAATAGAAAACCTGAACAGACCCATAACCAGCAAAGAAATTGAATAAGTAATCAAAAGTCTCCCAACAAACAAGAGTCCAGGACCAGATGGCTTCCCAGGGGAATTCTACCAAACATTTAAAGAAGAATAATACCTATTCTTCTGAAACTGTTCCAAAAAATAGAAATGTAGGGAAAAATTCCAAACTCATTCTATGAGGCCAGCATTACCCTCATCCAAAAAACCAAAGACCTCACTAAAAAGGAGAATTACAGACCAATATCCCTGATGAACATGGGTGCAAAAATTCTCACCAAAATACTAGCCAATAAGATCCAACGGTACATTAAAAGGATTATTTACCACAACCAAGGGGGATTTATTACTGAGCTACAAGGGTGGTTCAACACACACAAATCAATGAATGTGATACACCACATTAATAAAAGAAATGTGAAGAAACATATGATCCTCTCAATAGATGCAGAAAAATTGTTTGACAAAATATAGCAACCTTTCTTGATAAAAACCCTCTGCCATATAGGGATAGAGGAAACATACCTCAATATCATAAAAGTCATAAAAAAAAGACCCACAGCAAATATCATTCTCAATGGGAAAAAACAGAGCTTTCCCCCTAAGTTCAGAAACATAACAGAGACATCCACTCTCACTACTGTTGTTCAACACAGCATGTAAGTCCTAGCCTTAGCAATCGAACAAAAACTGGCAAGGAAGACCTATGAATATGAACTTATTTGGAAATAAAGTCAGATATATTCATGTATGATGAAGTCATACACTGTTGGGATGGGCCCTAATCCAATTTGACTGTTGTCCTTATAAAAAGATAGAACAGAAAAACAGACAGAGACCCACAGGAAGAATGCCATGTGATGACAAAGGCAGAGATTGGAGTGATACATCTATAAGCCAAGAAACTCCAAGCATTGCTGATAACACCAGAAACTAAGAGAAAGTCAGAGGACAGACTTTCCCCTAGATTCTTCAGAGAGGGCATAGACCTACTAACACCTTGATTTTGCAATTCTGACTTCCAAAACTGTGAGAGAATACGCTTCTGGTGGTTTAAGCCACCTGGTTTATACTAATTGTTCATGGCAGCTCTAGGAAACTTATATACTATCTATGCAGAGCCTATAAAGAATCAGCTAAAATTCAGTCCAATTCTCTTCCCCTACCTTGAAGGCATAAAAATATTGAAATTGAAAAGTGCAGAATTTTTCCCATGTGCTTTGAGTCTCACCCCTACCTTCCCTCACTTAATGTCTGATAAATGAATTAATGCAGTGAGACTGTCTTCATGTCCTAGATGACATATAATCTCTCACCTGTCACCTGCACAACGAGCTCAAAACCCACAAAGCTAGATGACTAAGGCATTGGATCAAAATGACAAATAGCTAAAATTTCTAGGAAGACTTTTACTTCTTCTAGGCTCCTAAAAACATTACTCTCAAGCACAAGAGAAAGACTTGGCTGATGAAATTCCTAGGAGAAGTGTCAGTCGCTCAAGGAAAATGGAATTGTTTGTCAGGCAGGACGGCTGTAACCAGATGCAGTATTTAGAGGATCAAGGAAGGAGAGTGGACCCAACTGGCCTCTGGCTGCTTCCCGAATACAAAGTAATTCACAGGAAGCTGTGCAGAGTATTTTATAGCACAAAGACCCTTTAATTTTGATTGGGAATTCAGTCAGACTCTGAGCAGTGTGGTGACAAAGACTTGGAGAACAGAGCACAAGCAGGAGCAAAGAGAGAAAGGTGGAGGGAGGGAGTTGAAGAAGGAAGGCCTTTGCATCCCTGACAGCAATTTGGTTGCCTTAATTAGCTGCCCTTGCTCATGGATCTCTCATTCCACACACAGATGCTCAGTGAGGCACCACATCTCTCAGTTCTTCCCTATGCATGTTGTATGTGTGAGTGGTGTGTGTGTGTGTGTGTGTGTGTGTGTGTGTGTGTGTAGTAAGTGGTGCAGGGTGTGTGTGGTGGTGGTGGTTTGGTATGTATGAGTGTGGGTGGCATTGTGTGTGATGTATGCATATGGGGGAAGGTATGTTGGGTGTATGGTGTGGTGGGGTCTGTGAGGCAGGGGGAAGGGGAGATGTGACTGACTGAATGCCTGGCTCCAGACTTCACTAGGCTCAGGTGCACCAAAAAAAGCCTGGGTATTTTGCTGCAGCATAAGCAGTGACTTGGAGTTGATCCACAGTTTAGACTATTTTTAGCAATGACACGCCATGACTTTGCACTCTTCCCTAATATAATTGATGGCAACAGGATCCTACTGGGAACAACAACTACAGCTAAGGACTCTTTGCTTTCCATCTAAAAGTCCTTTTAAATGAATCATGAAACATTTCCAGACTTCTAAGACATTTCAAACATACATATTTTCCAAAATTTGAGGGACAAATAAAAAAGTGATTCAATATAACAACACTAACTCTGTATGGAGATTTTTATTTTTAAGAGTTTATTTATTTATTTGAGAGAGAGAGAATGAAAGATAGCATGAGAGGGGAGAAGGTCAGAGGGAGAAGCAGACTTCCCATGGGAGCTGGGAGCCCGATGCATGACTCGATCCCAGGACTGCGGGATCATGACTGAGTCAAAGGCAGTCACTTAACCAACTGAACCACCTAGGCACCCCTGTATGGAAACTTTTAACCAGTCCCTCCAGTCGCTTTAAAATCTGTAAAATAAGTAGGCAAATCCTAATCTAGTGCAAAATCACGATTAGTGTTTGCCAGAGTCAATAAAGAAACAAAAATATTGCCATAATTAGTATTAATTTATTAGCCTCTACACCCATTGCAAATCTACTGGACCAGGAGCTATTAAATAAAATAAATTAAATAATATTAGTGTCCTTATATAAAGGGGTGCTATATCACAAATATTGCTAAAATTCATATCACGATTACTAAGAGATAACAGTTGCCCTAGCAACTTTGGCTTTTTCCTGTTCAGAAATGTAAAATAAAGATTACATATAAATTTAAGAATTCCTAGAATAACAAATCTGATGAAAAAGCAAGTTGGCACTTCAATTCCACGAACAATTAGGAAATGCCTATGAGAATTATAGATTAATCATGAAAACTGAAAGAGACCTAGAGCTCAAAACTTTCATTTTATTTTTTATAAGATTTATATTTATTTGAGAGAAAGAGAGTCTTAAGCAGACTCCATGCTGAGCACAGAGCCTGACATGGGGCTTAATCTCAAGACCCTGTGATCACAGACTGTTCTGAAACCAAGATTCAGACAGTTAACCAACCCCACCACCAAGACACCCCAAAACTTTCACTTTAAAATCAGGGAAACAACTGCCTGAAAGACAAAATGATTTGCCCAAAACCCAAGATCACATCCTATGTAAGTAGCTTCTCTTGAGTTAATCTAAAACAAACTTCTGTTCAATGCTCTTTATGATCCCTGTACCATTTTGGTACCCCTTATGCCTGACCCTAAAGACTTGGCAGGCTTTAGAAAATGCTTTGCCAGTAGAAATTGATGGTGACCATTTCCCATTCCTAATAGTCCTCCATGCTGGAACCATCCTACTCAAGGATAAACTGATGAAATGGCCTTCTCTGAAAGCCCCAACAACAACAACAAAAAAAGAAAAGTGACTCTGGGTGAAGAAAACATAAATATAAGGGGGAAACTAATTTAATTTTTATTTTAATCAAATATTGATCTAGGCACTATGAATACTGAATTGAATAGACCACTGTACCTATTTTTAAAGATCTTAATTAAGTGATAGTTAAATGTAGTAGAGCTATACCAAGGATAGGTAATAAGCTCTAATCTGAGAAGCTTTTCTTATACTTAGCATAGAAGCTTATCTTCAAAAAAGAGGTAGGTGTAATCAAAGGACATAATCAACAGAGTGAAAAACAACCTACAGAATGGGAGAAAATATTTGCAATTATATAACTGAGAAAAGAGTAATATTCACAACATATAAAGAACTCCTTCAGGGGCACCTGGGTTAAACATTTGACTCTTGCTTAGGTCATGATCTCCCAACCATGAAATCAGCCCTCTGTCAGGCTCTGCTGTCAGTGGGGAGTCTGCTTGAGATTCTCTCTCCCCATCTCTTTCTGCCTCTCCCCTCTGCTCTCTCTCTCTAATAAATAAACAAATCTTAAAAAAAAAGAGAGAGAGAGAGAGAGAACTGCAATTCAGCAACAACAAATAAACCTATTAAAAATGGGTAAAGGACTTGAATAGACATTTTTCCAAAGATGGTTTACAAATGGCCAACAAGCATATGAAAAGATGCTCAACATCACTAATCATTAGAGCCATATAAATCAAAACCACAATCATATGTCAACTCACACCCATTTGGATGGCTACTATCAAAAAATACTAATAAATACTGGTGAGTATTTGGAACCCTTATGCACTGTTGATGGGAATATAAAACAATGCAACCACTGTGGAAAGCAGTGTGGAGTTTCCCCAAAAAATTAAAAGTAGAGTTACCACATGCTACAGCAATCCCACTTCTGGGTACTTACCCAGAGTTGAAAGAAGGATCTAAAAAAAAATATCTGCACACCCATATTCATAGTCTCTTTATTCACAAAAACCAAGAGATGAAAGAAACCCAAGGGTACATTGACAAATAAGCCAATAAACAAAACGTTGCATTACATGTACAGTGGACTATTATTCAGCCTTAAAAAGGAAGTAAATTTTATCACCTGCTATAACATGGCTGAACACAGAGGATAAATGTGAAACAAAGTCAGTCAGTCACAAAAAGACAAATATTGTATGATTCCACTTATATGTGGTATCTAAGGTAGTCATATTCATACAGACAGAATGTCAGGGGCTGGGGAGAGGGAAAAGTTGGGAGTTTTTTAATGGGCATAGTTTTCATTTTGTGAGATGAAAACACTCTGGAGATCTGTTGCACAGCAATATGAATATATGTATCAAATTGATCTGTACACTTAAAAATGGTTGAGATGGTAAATTTTATATATTTTTATCATTATTCTTTTAGAAACAGGTATATGTAAATCTCTCAGAAGTAACAATCTCTCCATATTTTTTCACATTTTATCACAAAACAAAGTTGATGCATAAATTGAGAGCCTCAAAAAGGAAGTTGCTAATCTGACTTCTATTGCTGGGACATGAGCATTGGGAAAGGACCTAGTTCTTGATGAGGTTGGAAAAGCCTTCTCTGTTATGCCCGAGTTTTCACATCTGAGAGACCACCAAGAAGCCAAACACCGATGCAATCACATGAGGGTTTATTTGACAAGCTTAAGCTTAGGCCCAAGTATACCCAACACAGCAGAGTAGGGACTTGGACCCCAAGGCAGATTATAGTCAGAGTTTTTAAAGGCAGAGTAGGGGTGGACCCAGCGGTGGGTGAGGACAAAGGAGGTTATGGATCATGTAAGTCTCTAAGGAATTTTGGAAGCGAGGTCTCCAGGACCTTGAGGGGCTAGCTGTTGTCTGAGGAAAATGTTATTCATTACCAATAATAAAAATCTTCTTGTGGGACCCTTTAGATGTGTATCAGTGGGTCATATACTTGGGAATGATTCTCAACACTATCTTGGAGGTTTAGAGATAAAGTTTCCTAAAGGAATTATTAAAGTAGACTTAGAGGATTCTGGTTCGACTTACCGGGGTAGGGGGTCGGTCAGGCTAGGATTGTCCTTAGCAAAATCTCAAGGTGAGGGCAGTTAAGTCCAGCCAGTCTGTCTGTTTCAAGGGCTTGTCAATAGGTGAGGAATTTTAATGATTTTCTTCTCCCTCTGTTTCCCACATCAGCTAAACTTGAGGTGGGATGGCCTTAATTTTCTCAGCCTCCATATTTCCCCATGAACAATTTTGACCCTTAAATCTTTAAGGTTGTTGAAGGTGGAAGGTCTCATCTTCTGTAACTTCTTCCTGCTGAGTAGGGGCGTAGAGTTGTCCCTACCTACTTAGGTCAACATTGATCATTTAAGGAATGTGTAGGGGAGTTACGAAAGACGGAGGTAGCTGAATCCAGGGGTTAAAATCAATCATTAAAGGAGAGAGAAACTGTTTAAAGTGCTAACCTGAGTAGGTCAGAACCCAAGAAATATTTTGTGATAATCTGAAACATCAAGATGGCTGCACTTATGTCAGGGCTAGACTCAGGGTGGGTACAGTCTTGTTTTTCTTGGCCTCCACATTTCCCCTTCTCAGAGGAACCTAAGGAAGGACCCAATCATGGGTCCAAGCTGCTCAGTAACAAAGTCCAGTGGTTGGTATTGCTGTCTAAGTACCATGAGTTGAACTTTACTGACTCTGTCTAATGCAGAGCCAAAAGGTAAAGAGGAGAAGGGGGATAATGAGGGTTACTTTCTATTCCCCACACTGGTGTAAGAAGAGGGCACAGTATAAGTAACATTAGTGG
Source organism: Mustela lutreola (assembly GCF_030435805.1). NCBI lineage: Eukaryota > Metazoa > Chordata > Mammalia > Carnivora > Mustelidae > Mustela > Mustela lutreola. Next base: position 42,743,035 of record NC_081296.1, read on the forward strand.
GGTACATGAGAACAGCGCAGTCTTAGCTTTAGGGTTGTCCTTGTCGGGCTGACTTTTCCATTCTGGAACAAAGTCCTTGAGAATAGCATGCAGGTCGGCTGGCCGGACGTAGGTGTAGTGGACCCAGGGAGTAATCCCGTCGACCTTGAGAGCAGTGGGAGTGATCAGGATCATGATATAGGGTCCCTTCCAGTGAGGCTCCAAGTTTTCCACTTGGCGGCAGTGCATCCAAACCAAGTCCCTGGGTTGGTAAGGATGTGGTTCCAGCTCAGTCTCTGTCTCAGTGTGGGCAGTTAGGATCCCTGTGTGGGCTAGACAGACTGTAATACTTGCAGTGACTGGAGTACAAACTGATCAGTCATTTCTGTTATAGCAACCTCTTGTAATCAAACATTATTTCAAATGGGGTCACCTTATTTAAGTAGGGTGTACATTACACCCTGAGGAGGGCAAAGGGAAGGAAATCTACCCACCCACTGCAAGTCTCCAGAATTAACTTTGTCAAGGTCTCTTCAAGAGTCCTATTCATTATTTCTATTTGCCCCAAGCTCTTGGGCCAGTAGGCACAATGTAGTTTTCAATTAGTGCCTATGGCTTTGGCCAATACTTGTGAGACTGAACTCACAAACGCAGGGCCATTGTCTGACCCGATCGCAAGAGGTGACCCAAACCTCTAGTAGCTTTTTGGTTACCATTCCTGCCATCTCATGTTCAGCAGAAAAAGCCTTTACCCAGCCTGAAAAGTCATCTACAAAAACTAATATATATTTGTGCCCATATTTTCCTGGTTTCATCTCTGTAAAACCTATTTCCCAATAAATTCCTAGTTCCTTACCTCTTTCTCTTTTCCCTCTTTCCATTCTAGTTCCTCCTGCATTTACCACCTGACATTGAGTACATCTATCAACCATATCTTGAGCCATATGCCCTAATTTACAAACCTGGAACTGCTTGACCATAAACTCTTTAAGCTTGCATGTCCCCAAATGAGTGCCCTGATGTATTTGGCTTTCTAATTTTCTTACCAGTCTTTGAGGTAGAATTAATTTTCCTGTTCTAGTCTTAGCCCAATCCCCTTCATAGTCTAATTTAGTTCATTTCTGTAAATATATCTGCATCTTTGACCAGAAGGCTGTGGCAGCAATTATGCAGAGGCAAGGGGGAACCCAGCTGCTACTAGATCTAGTTTTTTGCTAAGATCGGCTATTGGCCTTTGCCAAGGCCCCAGAGTCTGAGTCAAAACTCCTTTAGCCACCCCTGTCTTTTCATCCACATACAAGTGGAAAGGCTTGGTAACATCTGGGATGGCCAATGCTGGGGCACTCAGTAAGGCTGTTTGTCTAGGGATGACTGACTGGCAAAGGTAAGATCATGTTGCAAAGGCAAGATTGAGTTATTGTGTAACTTCTGTGAAGTTTACCTTAAGCTGTTTAGCTGTTTAGCTTAGGTAAACAAGCATTTAAAAACAATCAAATTTAGAATTTAACATCCATAAAGGTGTGTTATTAAAACATAATTTTTCTCTCTAAAATAACCCTCATTTCCAAAGATAGCCAAATCAGGACTAATTCACTTGAAAAACAAGTCCAGTTTTAACAAACTTGGCCTAATTATTTACATAAGCTCAGCAAGAACAGTGAGTGTGATCATATTGATCTTTTAGAATCTACTTTGCTGGTAATAAAGTTCTAGAACCTAGGTGAGGTTTAGTGGGCTGAGGTCAGGAGCTGATGACAAGAAAGAATTCTTGAGACATCTTTGGTGCAAAATGGTGGTATATTAAAGCACAGGGACAGGACCCATGGGCAGGAAGAGCTGCCCTGGGTTGTGAGGGATGGCAGATTATGTACCCTGCCATTGGGGAAAGGTGAGGGGAAGGAAGGTTTCAATGGAGTTTTCATATGCTAAAGAGGGCCTACAAAGTACCAGGACACCGTAGGCCTTGCCCTTGCCCCTTGATCAATGTCATCTTTAGGCCAGCCATTAACATTAAGATAGTTGGGAGACTTTTTGGTGGGATATCATAATCCTGCTATCAATCATCTTTGTTAGTGAGATTTAGGACATTTGTAAGCCCAGGGAGACTCCTGTCTTGCAGGATTGTGATCCCTGCAAGTTAACTATTTGCTTATTGTTCATGGCAGTCAGGGCTGCCTGAGGAATGCTACACGTACGATTGAGGGGGAGTGGACGGAGAGGCCATGCAAGGTGCCAGCTTTTGCTTTGTCTTCAGCCAGCCTCGCGCTCCCTCATCACTGGAACTTCTTATAAGGAATCTCTAGGCTGAACTTTTTTTTTTTTTAAGATTTTATTTATTTTATTTGACAGAGAGAGAGATCACAAGTAGGCAGAGAGGCAGGCAGAGACAGAGGGGGAAGCAGGCTCCCTGCTGAGCAGAGGGCCCGATGCGGGGCTCAATCCCAGGACACTGAGATCATGACCTGAGCCGAAGGCAGCGGCTTTAATCCACTGAGCCACCCAGGCGCCCCTCGTCTGAACTTTTTAGTAGTCTCTCCAGACCAGAAGCCAAGCCACGTACTTGCCATCATACATGCCTGCAATACCTGCCGGTTCCTGAGGTTCTCAAAGTATCATGAGGATCTGCACCTACCAGGGAGTGACATTCTTTACTCACCTGGTGAGGCTGCTGGGAACTCTGTAAGCAAGGTATCAGGTCAACAGTTCCAAGGGGCTTTATGGCTCCAGGTTTCATAAAGTCAACCTTTGTTCCTTAAACTGTCTGGTCATATCTGAGTCTTTTCAAATATGACATTCCAGTCAAAGCCTTGGTAAAATAACCAATTTCCAATGGTGTCCTAAGAGAACAGATTCTTATTGAACTTATGCAAATGCCTGATTGCCATGGAAGAAAGAATATTTATTGAGCCCTTTTGGTTTCAGAGGGTTCAGATAGAGAGGAGTTGATTGCCTTGATTCGTATACAAATGAACACCTTTACATCTCTATAAGTTACAGGTAACTTAGGAAAAAGTTTCCCTAGTCTAGATGAGCAAACATTACAGAACCAGTAATGTTTAAAACATTAAGAGACACAACATTACAACTTTTCAGTTCATCTAGTCCCATGTTACTAATTCTGGTTTAGTCTGAATGTAGTAGCCCTTACTTCCGTAAATTTTTACCCAGTTCAGTTCCCAGGATTTTAACATATCAAAGACCTATATTTGTCCTGAAAGTCTCCCATATGAATTTCCTTTAAGACGGAATTTATCTTAAAAGAGAATTAAAACAATTACAAATGACAAAAACTCAGAATGTATATGGTAAAGAGCTGATGAGATAAGAATTTACAATTTAACTGGCAAGAAAATCAGGTTACTTCTGTGACAGGTAACATTTCCATAATCACAATATCAAATGATGATCTATCAACATGTTAAAACTTTAGGAAATGCATAGAATCTTTAGAATAGTAAAACACATGCCTAAATATAATTAGGGATGTTAAATGAAATGCCAATAGAGTATTACCCCCACCTTAAAAGACCACCAGAGACGTGAGTCAAAGCCAATCAGCAAGGGTCGTTTATTGCAGGTTCGAACCTGGACCTCTGCGCCACTCGTTGCCGATAACGCGAGAGGTCCGGAGCTGGGTCGGTGCAGGATTTTTATAGACAGATACAAACAAGTTTCGGGTGGGGCTGAGCTGATTGATTGATAGTTTGAACAGGCATACTTGGCTTCAGTGGATTGGGTCAGGGGACCCGCGTGCGAAAGCAGACAAAGCAATCTTACAGAAGCAGAACTGGCCGGTTAGCCCACGCATGCGAAAAAAGCACTATCAGGATATTGAAGGCCTGGTTACTATCAAGTAAAGACAATTGGAGTCTCCTGGTAGAATGTTATATTCCTGCTATCAAGCATCCTTGTTAATGAGATTTAGGTTTAGAAGAAATTTAACTATTTACTTTTCCTTCTACCTCCGCCTCCTTCCATTTTTCATGAGGGGAGGGTGACATTAGGGCTATTGATAAGGTAACTTCTTTGTTGTAAATCTCAAGGACATTTGCAAACCAAGGGAGACTTCTACCTTGCAGGACTGTGATCTCTGCAAGTTAACTATTTATCGTTTTATGGCAGTCAGGGGTGCCTGAGGAATGCTACACATATGGAGGGGAGCGGGTGAAGGGTGTGGGGGTGCAAGGCGCCAGCTTTTGCTTTGTCCTCAGCCAGCCTCCTGCTCCTTCATAAACACCTGATAAAACAAAACATAGGAACTGAATTTTCTGGGCAGGCAGGGAGAAAACAATTTACACTTTTTAACAGATCAATTAACTAAGAAAACTTTGCCCTTTTAAACAGAGAGAAAACCAGCTTTTCTATACCAGTGTCTTTTCCTTTTTTATTTCTAAGTGTGCAATCTTAAGATACGAGTTTCTGGGTTTCCCTCACATCATTAATGACATTGCAAACAAAGGGAGGGGGATCTTTCAGATGCTGTACTGCTTGCGTCCTTCACGGGAACTTAGAAGCATCTTAGCTAAGGTTTGTCCGTATAAACCCTGGACCAGGCTACTCCGTGGAGTAGATGACCATTATGCCATATGATGCCCCGTGAGACTCAGGGTGAAGCCCACTCAGACTCCATAGATGAAGCAGTGGAGCCATACAGACACATTCACACAGTCAGGCACTCTTCAGATTCAAACAGGTTGGACACCCTCCCTTTTGGGTATCCCTTGCAAATGGGAGGCGATCAGTCTCCCCTCCTCCATTCTTTAGGAATGGATTTAGCTCTGACAGTGGCCTTGGGGCTGTTTTTCTCTCTTTTTACATATCTCCTACTTTTTACACACAGAGTTGCTTTTCTCATTTCCATCAGTCTTAATTACACTTAACAGAATTTCATACTATTAGAAATACCTTAACCTCTACTGAAGATTAAATATAAACCAATTGTGAGCTGTTACAACAGAATTCTTTAGATGGCAAATTTATGAATCAGTTAAGCACAAAAACATGGGGTTTTTGTTGTTGTTGTTGTTGTTTTTTATTTTTTTATTTTTTAAAAGATTTTATTTGTTTATTTGACAGACAGAGATCACAAGCAGACAGAGAGGCAGGCAGAGAGCTCGATGCGGGACTCGATCCCAGGACCCTGAGATCATGACCTTAGCTGAAGGCAGCGGCTTAACCCACTGAGCCACCCAGGTGCCCAAGCACAAAAACATGTTTACCAACAGATTTAAATATTCTTATTTTCTTTGCTGTAATTAGTCAAAAGCACAAACCTATGGTCAATACTCAATGCTTTAGCACTTTATCCTATCTAGAAAAACCCTAGTTGTCCAACAAATTTAATTTTGTTATTCAAGCAAAACTTTAAACTTTCAGGTTACCAAAGATTTTGAAAGCTACTTTAATAATCACCCATTAAGACTTTGAGACAGCCAATTAACCATCAGTTTAGTCATCTCTTTGCTAATAGATTTCAACAGATTTTAACAAATAACATGAGCTTATTTGACCTTCAGTAAACTTTGAAGTTTCACATTTACTGTTGATAACTTAAAAGACATGTATATCTTAATTAAACCAACAAACTTAACTTTGTCCAAATACTGATTTACATTCCACCTGGGCCCACTCCACTTTGAATGTTTACCTGAGACACGGATGGGAGGATCTGGAGTGGGGGGTGTTAGGTCCAGGGGGTGCTCTTCTTGCTTCTACACAGTGAAGAGAGAAGGAGCCATGGTGCATGATCTAAAGGCTAGTCATGCAGGATTCACACACGTTGTTGCAGAAGCATGAGAAGGGGGAGACAGAAGGAACAGTGCTGCCAGGAGGCAGAGAAAGGATTCCCAGTTTGGGGGCTTATTAGCCCCAACAGAGGAACAGACATCATGTTTTCCCACCAGCGAGGGCAGAGGGGTTAGGCAGTCTCCATCGGGCCAGAGAGGGCAAGGAACATCCCTGAAACAAAGTTATTTCAGCAGCTGCTTGGAAATATTCCTTAAAGTCTTAGACCAACTCCAGTTGGCTCCAGTTATAGCCATTAACACATGAAATGAGTGAGGGAGAAACCCCACATCTATTAGGAGGAACAGAGAGATGAAAGTCAGAATCTCCTTACTCTCTGCTTGCCTCATTTCTTCAAACACAATAAACACAACAGACAACAAAAAGACAAGACAAAGATAACGGCAGACCCAGCAGCCTTCCTGGGGCCATCCAACATTAAAGGATGGCCATTCAGACATGCAGAAAGTCCAAAACGTTCCCTTTCTTACGTCTGTGCTCGGGTTATGAGCTCTTTCCCCAGCGTCCAAGAAGTGGTCAATCATCAGAGACAGAAGAGTTGTCTGCGTCAGTCCCATCACGTCCTCAGTCCACAACAAGACAAATACACTTGCGACAATTAAGAACAACACACTCACAAACACAGTAGATCAGGCGCGGCCGCGAAGACAAAACTGGAAGGAAGCTAAGGGAGAATCCGGCCCTACCGGCAGCCGGCTCTCTTCACAGATGAGGACCTTGTCCTCTGGGCCCTACCGTACCAGCAGCCAAGGCTCCAGATATGGGCCAACTGCAACAGCAACTGAGCCTCCAGATGAGAACCTTGTCCTCCAGGCCCGGCTACAACAGCAGCCGAGCCTCCAGACAGGGGCAGAGGAATGTCTCCCAAGACCCCCCGGTTGATGGCCCACCACGCATCCGCTTAAGCCAATGTCGACTCCAGACACAGGCCAACCGCACCAGCAGCTGAGCCTCCATATCAGAATTCCTACAGTTAAAAAAAAAAAATGCAGAGTGGAGCTCCCAAAGTATGACAATGAGTGCACTCACCAGCCGGCGCAAGACCCTCCGGGTTGGGGTCCTGGGAGTCTCCCAGATCTCGGTGGGACCTCCGCCCAAGTTTTCACATCCAAGAGACAACCAAGGAGCCAAGCACCAATGCAATAACACGAGGGTTTATTTGACAAGCTTAAGCTTAGGCCCAAGTATACCCAACACAGCAGAGTAGGGACTTGGACCCCAAGCCAGATTATAGTCAGAGTTTTTAAAGGCAGAGTAGGGGTGGACTCAGCAGTGGGTGAGAACAAAGAGGGTTATGGATGATATAAGTCTCTAAGGAATTTTGGAAGCAAGGTCTCCAACACCTTGAGGGGCTAGTTGTTGTCTGAGGAAAGGGTTATTCATTACCAATAATAAAAATCTTCTTGAGAGACCCTTTAGATGTGTATCAGTGGGCCATATACTTGGGAATGATTCTCCACACTATCTTGGAGGTTTAGAGATAAAGGAATTGTTGAAGCAGACTTACAGGATTCTGGTTGGACCTGTCAGGGTAGGGGGTCGGTCAGGCTAGGATTGTCCTTAGCAAAACCTCAAGGTGAGGGCAGTTAAGTCCCCAGGGGAGAGCCACTCTGTCTGTTTCAAGGGCTTGTCAATAGGTGAAGAATTTTAATGATTTTCTTCTCCCTCTGTTTCCCACATCAGCTAAACTTGAGGTGAGATGGCCTTAATTTTCTCAGCCTCCACATTCTCATGGGTGTGCCAGAAAGGGCAATGAGTGCCTTATATGAGGGAAAAAGAATACTACTAGTGAACAGAGGTCAATCAGATCAGCAGAAGCCAGGCCAGCAGAGAGGTGCATATTGTGCCAGCAATAGCAAATTAGCAGAACGCTCAAAAGGCAAATGTTTCCTCATCAATGTCCACAGACCAAAAGGAACATTGGATAATTGCTACCATAAGACTGAGGGATCCTGTAATTTGTCTATTAGAAGAGACATCATTTTTTCTGATTTCCTTTGCTTTTATAAAACTTTCTTCTGAAGCACTGTGGCTTACAAGTGATTGAATAAATGTCAGTTCTGGGCAATAGCAAATGAAAGAGAAGAACATCATATCGAGTCCGAGTCCAGTTGTCCCTCCCCCTGGCCAAGTAATACAAACAAGTGACTCAAACTCTCCGAGACTCAGAATACACATCAGAAAAATGGGAAGAGTAAAAACAATTCAAAAAGCTGCCATAAAGGTGAAAAGAAAAAAATACCAATAAAACTCCTAACACAGTAGCTGCACAATTTGGAAAATGATGCTCTGGATAAGTTAGGCCTAGAAACGTTAAGTAGCCCTATGCCACATGATCCCATCCAGTATCACCTTTCCAGTATATGTATGAAGTCACGTCTGTATAGTTCAGCACCATCCTAATCTCTTCCATCCACCTTATAGAAACTCTCTGCCCTTCCCCCATTCAGTCAATGACCGATGCTCCTAAAAATAAGAGAAAGAAGGAGAAAGGCAGTGAGAAGGGCACAACCACCAGATCAGCACTGTCACATCCATATTTTCATAGAGAACATTTACATGACAGGCAGCTTAAGTTTTATTATGTCCCTGCTCAAAAACCTTTCATGGTTTCTGATATCCATGCTCAAGTGTTTAGGGGAAACAGTAAATAGATTGATAAACAAATAAAAGAATAAATGTGTTTATATATGTAATTATATAAGCCAGTTGCTGGTTATAAAACTCTTTCAATTTTTCTCTATGGTTGAAAAATTTTATAGTAAAATGTTGAAGGAAATAATTATCCATGGTTTTCTAACATAGCAGTTTAAAGACAGAAGATACCCAATACATGTTTGTTGTATAAAACCACAGGTGGATGATAAATACTTTGACAAATGACAATTTCTAGTGATGGAAATAGCACAAGTCTCAATGGAATTTTTAAAAAATACAAGTCCTGAGAAAAATGGTCTTTTCCTCAGACACAATGGATGTATAATACAAGACCTGAGGAAAATAACCTCTAATTCTTTCTCCAAATTTTGTCAGTATTCATTATGAATGAATTTGCCTTTTACATGTCCTCTGGAAAACCATTTTCTAAACATACGAAAGTTCAGAAGGATGTTATTATAGAGCTAGTATGTGTTTATGTGAAATCTAATCTCACATGCACCCACTTAGCAGTAGTCGACTAACCAGGATACAAGGATGAACTCGGTATAAATTCTAGTCTCAGCTCTGCTACCAGCTTCTATAAGGTATTCATCAAGTTCCTCATCACAACTTACTTTGGGTCTCACAAACACTGAACAGGAGTTGTGCCAAATATATGAGACAGTGATAGAGCTAAAGTCAACAGCCCTACCTCACAGACATTGCCTCTGAGGTTTCTTGCTTAATATGGCCCCTGAGCCCCCTGTAAGGTATTACCCATATGTTCACCCAATAAGACACAAATGTGTGGATGATCATCATAACTCTAAACATTGTACAGCAGGTGAGAGTCCAGAAAGTATTTTTCATGTACCTTCTCTTTAAGCCACATAACATTGCTCTTAAGTAATGTTGTCTCCCTTTTACAGGTGAATAAAAGTGAGGGTCAACAAGATAAAATTTCTTCAAAGGTCAGTACAGAAGTCAAGGACCAAGCCCAGGTTTTCTGGTTCTGAATCTTGCTCTGATTTCATTGCATTGTCATCCATCCCACTCCTTAAGCCACTGGGCCCTCCCCTAGATGTGGTTCTCATTTAAAACTGAAATGACTTCCCAGGTTACAAACGTAGGGATTCATGATCTCAGTACCCTGTTCCTGGCTGCCATTTTTACCTCATTGCAAATGAAGCCATTAAATCAAGAAATTTTTCTTTCCTTTGCTGAGGATGTCCTATCATTTGTCTTCCCCACATATCTAACTCAGCACAGGAAGAGTTTTAAGAGCCAGTTTTAATGTAAACGGGTGTGATTGCATTCTAAGACCTCCTTTTTGTTTAAAAAAAAAATGCATCTAGGTATCTCCACCATTCAAAAAGGCATTTGGCAGCAGCTAAGATAGATCTTGAACACACATCCTCATAAAATATATCAAAGGAGAGAACTTTCCAACATCCCCTCTACCTGAGTGCAAAGTGATGCCCACAAACTTCAAATAAATAAAAACATAACACTTCTGAGAATATAAATAATACATTAAGTAGAAAAGATGTACCATATGCATTGCCAAATAGACTGAAATGAAAGGGAAGGAAATCAGGAGAGTGGAAGTCATAAGGAAGTATGTACCTAGTGTTGTGCATGTTTTATCTCATTTAATCCTCGCAATTACCTAACCAGGTAGTTGTTATTATTCCAATTTACAGTTGAAGAAATTGAGGTACAAGGTCCTTAGAGTAGATGCCCGGGGACAACCATTAAATGAGTTGGGATTTGAACCCAGATCATTTTAACACTGAGGACTAGGAGAGGAAGAAAGAGTTGTCAGATGTCAGACCCCTTCTTTTGGAAAAGGTTCAAACCAGTGGTAGCTCTGAAGTCCACACTAATCTCTTTAACAGTTCTTTTCCTAGTTTCTTTAAAGTATGTAGGTATATATGTATGTATGTATGTATGTATTTAAGAGAGATCAGGCATGCCTGAATAGAGCAAAGGGCAGAGGGCAAGGAAAAGGAAATCTCAAGCAGACTCTGCACTGAGCATGGAGCCTGATGTGGGGCTTGATCCCAGGACCTGAGATCATGACTTGAGCTGAAACCAACTGATGCTTAACCAACAAGCCTCCCAGCACCACCAACCCCCCAGCTTCTGAAATGCCATCATGCTCACTAACAATGTGGTCCAGTATCTCCAAGTCACATGAATTCACTCTAGCCTTAGTAAAAGAACTCAGTGGTATATCTTCAGTGTTATATGCCAGTCACATGCCTTGTTTCCTGGCAAGGAATAGGTCATCTTAGCTGCCTCTCTCAGAGTGTGTCAAGAAGAAACCAAGAAGCCATTTCAGTCAGACTCCGAAGACTGTTCTACAGCCAGAATCACAATGTTCACTTTACCTAGGTGTGGAAATCCGAGGAAAACTGATTTGTGGTACCAAAATTCATACTTGTCAGTTTTGCTCCAGTGAGAGAGAAGTTGGGAAAGCTGCCAGAATTTCCAAACTCTGGGTCATCCCAGAGACTTATAATGAGCTGGGGCTGGACAAAATGTTACTGGTCTCTATCCAGAATTTCTCACCTGGAGGACACCAAGCATTCTTTGCATCCATTTATACTTTAGGTTTCTTGGTAGATTTCTTTTGAAATCTTCTGCTGGAAAGAAAAATTTGTTTAAATCAATTTATTTATTCTAAATCTTTCACCTTAACCATGGACACTGGTACTTCCACACAGGAAGGGGTTTGCTTGAGGTCTCTCTAGGGGTCAGGATGGTCAGGGTTACACTGCTCTAACAAGAGCTCCAGAAATACCAGTAGCTTAGCTCTGCAAAGGTGTACTTCCTTCTCACACTACACATGTGTTTTTCTGACACATCTCTTCATAATCCCTCAGATACTCAGACTGACAGAGGCTCCATCTTAGTACATGCTTACACAATTACGAGAAAAGGGAAGATGGCATCAGGAACTAGCATGTTGAAACATCTACATGTAAGTGATGTACATCTTTTCCACTCACATTTCATTGCCCAAGGAAGTCACAGCCATTGCCTGATTTTAAAAGTCTACAGAAGTACTATCCTGGTCCCCAGCCAAAAGGAAGAGAACAGCAATGTTTATGAACAGCTCTAAGGACAACCAGTGTCATGTAGTTGGCTCCATACTAAACCAAATCTAGAAGACAATTTATGAGCTTTTCTTCTTCCCTATTCTTCAAGGCCTAGATCAAGCTCTACCCCTTACACAAAGCTATCCCTGACTATGCTGACCCACTTTGCTCTCTCCCTTTACTCTGCTATTCTGATTCTTTAAAGCTCTAAGTATATTGGTAACCGTCCTCCCCTGAAACCCAACACATTCCCTCCTTTAAGACTAGGGACTATTTATGGGATAAATGTATCTGTGCACTAAACACACATATACACACTTACACACAATTTTTAAGAAAACTCCCCATTGATGCTGGATCCTACAGTCTACAAAAATGGCGCTAGAAAGAGAAAGGTCCTTCTCTCTGGACTCAGTAGAATACAAGACAGGGAGAATTTTAAGTTAAGAAGACAGAGTCCCAAGCTTAAGAGACAATACAAACTGAGCCATGAAATACATTTTGACTCTATGAAGCGATATTTAGTAGACTGGATATTTAGTGTGTTTTGCTTTGTTTTGTTCTATAATCAGCGTTCATTCCCATTCCATTCCTATGCTCTCCCCTGTATCGTGGGGGCTGGCATCTAGAACTACCATGTACAGATTCTCCTGCCTGCAGAGGGATGGATATGATTTACATTCTGCCTGGGAGATGCTTTCACATGATATTTGAAAGGAGTAAATGAGAAAGTAGCCATTTTCTTCTTCCTCCAGCTCCAAACTCATGGGCTTTGCACAAATAAGTTTTTCAACAGCCTCTACTTTCCCCTACCATTCACTCAACACAGGATATGAAGAAGCTGTGAAATCAGCAGCAGTCTCCTGCAGCTTTCTGCCTCACAGATGACAGCACTCTGACTCTGGACCACAGGAGTATGGTAAAATTGAAAACTGATAGCTGATCCCATGAAGTTCACTCCTCTGGGCTTCCTAGTGATTTATAAATACCTGAATACCTGCATAAAATTATATAAATTTGTGTTTTCCTGGCTGAACTCCAAATGAAACAAAAATTTATCTTTTTATCATTTACTTCTGATTATAAAGTAACACATGAATTGTAAGAAATAAATTTAAAGCAACAATAATCCACCATTCATATAATACTCCATACATGTATTGAAATATTTTTTCCTATTCTCTTTCTTATACAACACTGTTTTGGTCCTAATTCCTCAAGATTTCAATATACATATGATTCCAGCATCCTAACCTTTCAATTCCTAGAACTCCTATCCACAAATGATCTTTGTCCTCCACTTTGTCTCAGCCACTCACTCCCTTGGCCATGCTCATAATGACCTTGTTTTTACCAATAATTACAACCCCTCTATTAACTAAAATTCATGCCTCTTACTCCCTGACCACTATTTACCTCTCTGGCTCACACTCTCTGGTGCCCAGACTTCCTCATTACCAAGACACCTGATAAGATCCCTCAATTCACTGGTCCTGCCAACGTATTCTCCCTCATCCACTGATATCTCCTCTTCCTTCCTTACCCAGCATATTCTGTAATAAATAACTATAATCAATTCATTCCCTTGTATGCCCTCATCTCCCTTGTGCCTCTCTTCATCACATCAGCTGTGCCAAAATCACAACACTCATTAAATACAGCTTGCTATGTATACTATGCCGGCCCCCTGTGCAGCTGAATATGACTGAAGGACAACATACAATCCTTAACTGGTCTCACTTCAAATGCTTAAGTATGAACCTCAAATAGGTTCTTAAGGTTGTCCAACAATCATACTTTATTTTCTTAGTCACTATTTCATAAACCTAGATGATTATCTCATATCTCTTCCTCTCCTCCTTTTTTTTTTTTTTTTAAGATTTTATTCATTTATTCGACACAGAAAGAGAGATCACAAGCAGGCAGAAAGGCAGGCGGAGTGGTGGGAAGCATGCTCCCTGCTGAGCAGAGAGCCCGATGTGGGGCTCGATCCCAGGACCCTGGGACCATGACCCAAGCCAAAGGCAGAGGCTTAACCCACTGAGCCACCCAGACGCCCCTCTCTTCCTCTCTTCTCAGCCTCTAAACCCTATACATATACCCCAATCACCATTCACAACCAATGAACCAATGACTTTGATGCCTATGTGAGGATTAAGAAAATCTTCAGTATTTTATCTACCCATCTACAATATCTGTACTCATACATAGTGTATTTATGGCATAGTGCCTTCCTGAAAGTTCCAAAATTCAACTATTTATTATCCTATCTTAAAAGCCTATGTTCCCACGTACCCACTAGATGCTCTCCCTCAAGCCCAGTCATGGACATCATTCTAGCAATTATCAGCACTCTTTCTCACATTGATTTTCCCACTTCAGTAGATCTTTCCTATCAGAAATGTGTTTCATTTCTCCCATCTTTAAAAATCAAACCATCTTTTTTTTTAATTTTTTATTTTTTCAGCGTAACAGTATTCATTATTTTTGCACCACACCCAGTCTCCATGCAATCCATGCCCTCTCCAATACCCACCACCTGGATCCTCCAACCTCCCACCCCCTGCCACTTCAAAACCCTCAGATTATTTTTCAGAGTCCATAGTCTCTCATGGTTCACCTCCCCTTCCAATTTCCTCAACTCCCTTCTCCTCTCCAACTCCCCTTGTCCTCCATGTTATTTGTTATGCTCCACAAATAAGTGAACCCATATGATAATTGACTCTCTCTGCTTGACTGATTTCACTCAGCATAATCTCTTCCAGTCCCATCCATGTTGCTACAAAAGTTGGGTATTCATCCTTTCTGATGGAGGCAGAATACTCCATAGTGTATATGGACCACATCTTCCTTATTCATTCATCCATTGAAGGGCATCTTGGTTCTTTCCACAGTTTGGCAACAGTGGCCATTGTTGCTATAAACATTGGGGTACAGATGGCCCTTCTTTTCACGACATCTGTATCTTTGGGGTAAATACCCAATAGTGCAATTGCAGGGTCATAGGGAAGCTCTATTTTTAATTTCTTGAGGAATCTCCACACTGTTCTCCAAAGAGGCTGCACCAACTTGCATTCCCACCAACAGTGTAAGAGGGTTCCCCTTTCTCCATATCCTCTCCAACACATGTTGTTTCCTGTCTTGCTAATTTTGGCCATTCTACATGGTATAAGGTGGTATCTCAATGTGGTTTTCATTTGAATCACCCTGATGGCTAGTGATGATGAACATTTTTTCATGTGTCTGATAGCCATTTGTATGTCTTCATTGGAGAAGTGTCTGTTCATATCTTCTGCCCATTTTTTGATATGATTGCCTGTTTTGTGTGTGTTGAGTTTCAGAAGTTCTTTAGATCCTGGATATCAACCTTGAAAATAGAGAAAGGGAAATTAGAGAATTGATTCCATTTACTATAGCACCAAGAACCATAAGATACCTGGGAATAAACCTAACCAAAGAGGTAAAGGATCTGTACTTGAGGAACTACAGAACACTCATGAAAAAAATTGAAGAAGACACAAAAAGATGGAAGACCATTCCATGCTCTTGGATCAGAAGAATAAATGTTGTTAAAATGTCTATACTGCCTAGAGCAATCTATACTTTTAATGTCATTCCGATCAAAATTCCACCGGTATTTTTCAAAGAGCTGAAGCAAATAATACAAAATTTGTATGGAATCAGAAGAGACCCTGAATCACTAAGGAAATGTTGAAAAGCAAAAATAAAACTGGGGGCATCACGTTACCTGATTTCAAGCTTTACTACGAAGCTGTGATCACCAAGACAGCATGGTACTGGCATACAAACAGACACATAGACCAGTGGAACAGAGTAGAGAGCCCAGATATGGACCCTCAACTCTATGGTCAATTAATCTTCGACAAAACAGAAAAAAAAATGTACAGTGGAAAAAAGACAGTCTCTTCAATAAATTTTGCTGAGAAAACTGGACAGCTATATGCAGAAGAATGAAACTCGACCATTCTCTTACACCGTACACAAAGATAAACTCAAAATGGATAAAAGATCTCAACGTGAGACAGGAATCCATCAGAATCCTAGAGGAGAACATAGGCAGTAACCTCTTCGATATCAGCCACAGCAACTTCTTTCAAGATATGTCTCCAAAGGCAAAGGAAACAAAAGCGAAGATGAACTTTTGGGACTTCATCAAGATCAAAAGCTTCTGCACAGCAAAGGAAATAGTCAACAAAACAAAGAGGCAACCCACGGAATGGGAGAAGATATTTGCAAATGACAGTACAAACCATCTTTTAAACCTATTTTCCCTGGCATCTTATATTCAATTGCCTTCCCTCTTTTGTACTAATACTTCCCAAAAGAGTTGTCTATGTTTGCTTTCACAAATTCCTCTTCCTATTTTCAGTTAAACGCACTCAAATAAGATGCTTTCTTGTGTAACCCCAATAAAACTTCTCTGGTCAAGTTTACAAATTACCTCTGTGATCCTCATTCTAACCTCAGTTTTCATAACTTTTACATTTCCTAAACACTGTACTTTCCTAGACTTCTTTCTGCCTCACAGATCCCTCTTCAGTTTCCTTGTAGTTTCCTCCTCTAATCTCAGTCCTTCTGGGACACTTTTGCAGTGACCCAGAACTCTTCTTCAGCTCTATGGCCTTTGGAGATATTATACCATCTGTCTTCTAACTTCTATCAACTTAACAAGCCTAGATATATCTCCAGAATACCAGACTCACACACCTAAATGCCCACTTGGTGTCTACTTGACAACTTAAACTCAAAAAGCTCAAAATTCAATTCCCATTGTGTCAGAAACATACTTCACTGGTAGTCTTCACCATCTCAGACAATGACAGCACTATTCTCACTGCTCAGGCCAAAAATGTTGGCATTCTACTTGATTTCTTTCTTTCTTTCATACCCACATCCAAAACTTTCTTCAACAGTTGTCAACACCCTCAAAATATGTCCAGAATTCATCTACTTCTTATTAACTCCACTGTTACCTCCTAGTCCAAGTCACCATCATCTTTTACCTGGGTTGCTACGAAACCTTCTAATTGATTTCCCTACTTCCATCCTTGGCCCTCTAAAATCTACTCTTAAAGCAACAAACAAAGTGATCCTTTTTCAACCTAAGTCAGATAATCTCACTCCTCTGTTCAAAACTCTCCAACAGTTTCCATCCCACTCAGAATAAACCCAAAGTTTTATAAAAACAAGTTTTTCAGCCTCCTTATTCATCTCTGATCTCATATCCTACTGCTTACCTCTTCATTCACTCTGTTCTAGCAAGTCTGGTCCCTTACCCTTACCTCATAATACTTATTATCTTCTAACTTATTATGTACTTCATTTATTGTTTACATTTATTATTTATTACCTTAATTATTATACTATACATGCATAATAAGACCAGGAATGTTTTTTGCACTGATAAATCTCAACTGCTAAAATACTGTCTGGCACATAGTAGGTGCTTAATAAATATTGTTGAACAACTCCATCTACCTTTCAACATGTGTGCTTTTTTGAGAGCCAGGGAATGTCTCAAAGCATGAGCAGAGAACAAAGATCCAATGTCATGTTCTAGTATCATTTGTCTCCCTTTTCAGGACACCCTCTTCTCTACGTTTCAAAAGAAGGATGTTGCAGACAATACTGGTGCCCCTCCTATTTTCCCTTCATACTCACCATTCAGTCCACACTTACAGTTTCCTACTGCAAGCACCTCCAACTCTCTAACTGAAGACTTTCCCTGACCACAGAGATGCATTCTGCCACACACAGCAGGGGAGAAGTGCCAAGGAGTCCCTGAAGGAACTTAGACCAATATCTCATGATGGTTGATAGATAAATGAACCAATTTCTTCTTTCCTCAGGTAGGGTAGCTCAGAGGTATGTTCTACACTGCCTTTCCAGTTGCCCACAGTGGTGACCTATATATCAATGGACCCTATATTAGCTTCCTTCCCCTTCCTGTGACATTCCCCATTCCCCTACTTATACCCCTGGGATCACCTCCTGAAGAAACAACTTCCATTCAAAACCTCATCACAGAGTATGCTTTTCTAACCCAAGCCAAGACAAGGCATTTGGATCAATGATTGTCAAAACAGCATGTTACACAATCCCTTGTTTCTCCAGAGATTCTCACTTTTATCAAGTGATAGAGAACAAAGAGTAGAAATTCAAAAGCATCTAAAAAGTCTTCCATTGCAGTTTTATTTTTATGTTTCATGTATGTTGTGGTTCCTCACAAGATTTCTTAAAAATAAAATATAATACAGCTTTCCCTGCAAAGTGTAAAACATTTGAAAACACAAAACTGAATGATCTCTATTGATCTTAAGGCCCCTCTTAGTTCTAATATTTTGAGCTTCTATCAAGACTTTTGTGAGTGTTCACACCCGTAGAAGTTTTCCATACTCATTTTTTGCTATGAGGTCATTACAACCTTTTCATGGAGATACCAGAAATTGTTAAATTTGGAAGGTTTCCCAGAAAATTAGAAATTTATCCATCTGGGCTCATGGTAGTACCTCATACCCGGCTGGGTATCACTGCTTGGAGATAATCCCCTTTCTCCTGGGAAGTGGGGTGTTGCTCACACCCACAAGACCTGTTTCTCTCCTATCACTCTTGCCTGAACATCACAAGCAATGATAACCTGACTGAAGTATAAATGACTTGAGGGGAAATTCTGCTCTCTGGGTTTTTTTTTCCCCAGTTAGAATCAGGCCAATTATTTGACATTTTTCTTGGAAGCTGAGTCACTGGTGACTTTCCACTGGGGGACTAGCATTTCCAACAGGCTCCTATTGTGCAAGTGAGGGTTGTTTGTTTATCATAAATTAGATCATGTTTAACTTGGCTGCAGGGAATGCCAATATGGACAAAAATATGTTAATAATTGCACTCCCCACTCCCCAACACTCACAGCCTTGCTGCTATTTGCTTGAATCCCCCAGTACTAATCTAATTAAGCCCTTTATCCCTGATTATATCAGTCATTATAAGAATCCCAAGACTCCAAGATCACCACTCATTGTTACATTTTAATCCTCAAAATGCTCTTCTATCTACCTCCTACCTCTTTCCCCTTACCATCCTTCCCCAACTCCTGAAACCAACCTGCTGTTCTCTCTGGAATTCAGTCAGTCATTCTATTTTCTACCTCTTTCTCTATCTCTCTGAGAGTTCCCTTTAATATCTTGTTACTAAAACCCACTTCCCATGAGGTTACTATTCCCTGAATCTCCTACAATGGAGCTTGTTTTTTCCTTTACACCCATCAAACCACTGGACTTAGTGGCACAGTATATATCATCCTGGGTCTTCATTACCATTTTAATTCTCCCTCCCCTTTCCCTAAAAACCTCCAGCTCTGAATGTCAAGTTATCAGAATATATCTTCTCCTACCCCTCATTGTTACTTTCATCTAGCAACCCCCAGACTAACCTCACCTCAGTCCTCACTAATTTTAGTCCTTGCTTCACTATCACCTAATATAGTCCTGTTTTAATTTTTGAGAATTTCAATACAAATATAAATGATCCTGCTAATGCCCTGGCCTCTATGTTCCTCAACCTCCTCTTTTCTATCATCTTAACCTCTATCCTACCTCAACTACTGACTCCCATGGTCATATGTCAGAACTTATCATTTCTATATACTGAAATACGCCAACTATCATGTCAATCCTTCTGACAGCATCATCCCTCCATACTCTGCCTTCCCACCTGCTAAGATGGACTAAAATATTCCCATCAAAATCCTTCTCTCCAATTTCACACTAAATTCCACCCCTTTCACCTATTCAAGGACATATCCAGAAAATTTCCCCTCATCAGTTTTTTCCTCTCTACTGAATCTTTCCAAATAGAACACAAACATACCATTATTTTTCCCATCTTAAAAGAAAAACAACAAAAGACTTCCATATTGACTTACTCTCCCACAAGTTATTGCCGAACTTTATGTCCTTTGTAACAAACCTCCTCACAAAGGTATTCTATAATTTGGGTCTCTAATTCCTCTTGTTCCACTCTCTTTTAGATTCACTTCAATCAGTTCTTCTTTGTCTATATTACTCCACCAGAGCTGCTCTTGAATGAGTCACCAAAACCTCCATGTTGCTAAATCTAATGGTCAATTCTTAGGCTTCATCTTACTTGACTTGTTAACATTTGATACAATCCCTAACTCTTCCTTGGTACTTTCTTCACATGATTTCCAAGTTATCATAATGTCTTGATTTTCCTTCAATCTAACTGCTCCCTCCTTCTCAATCTCCTTTCCTTGCTACTTCTTTTTCTCCTGATTTTTAATATTGAAGGACCTCAGATACATGGTTTCAAAGTGTTTTCTCCCATTCCATAGGTTTTTTTTTTTTTTTTTAACTCTATGGATTTTTTCTTTTGCTATGCAGAAGCATTTTAGTCTGACAAAGTCCCACTTGTTTATTTTTACTTTTGTTGCTTGTGCTTTTGATGTCATATCCATGAAATCATTGCCAAAACCAGTGTTATCAAACTTAACCCTTATATTTTTCTAAGAGGTTTAAAGTTTCATGTCTCACATTTAACTCTGAGTTCATTTCTGTGCATGGTATAAGCTAAGGATCTAGTTTCATTCTTTTGCATGTGAATAGCTAGTTTTCCCAACACTATTTGTTGAAGAGACTATTCATTCCCCATTGTGTATTCTTGGTACTTTTGCCAAATGTCAGTTGACAGTATATGCATGAATTTATTTCTGAGCTTTCTGTTCTATTTCAGTTGTCTCTATGTCTATCTTTATGCCAGTACCATACTGTTTTGATTACTGTAGCTTTGCTAACTTCCAAGCATATAAAGAACTCAACTGAATAGCAAAACAATGACAAAAACCTAATAATCTGATTTTTTAATTTTTTTTAAATTTTTTATAAACATATAATGTATTTTTATCCCCAGGGGTACAGGTCTGTGAATCACCAGGTTTACACACTTCACAGCACTCCCTTCCAATGTCCCCTATAGCACATACTCTCCCCAATGTCCATAACCCCACCTCCCTTCTCCCAACCCCCCTCCCCCCAGCAACCCTCAGTTTGTTTTGTGAGATTAAGAGTCACTTTTGGGTTGTCTCCCTCCCAATCCCATCTTGTTTCATTTATTCTTCTCCTACCCCATTAACCCCACATCTTGCATTTTTAAATGGGTTAAGGATTTGGAAAGACATATTTCCAAATAAGACAAATATAAATGGCCAAAAGATATGAAAAAAATGTTCATATCACTAATCATCAGGGAAATGCAAGTCTAAACCACAAAGAGATGTCATTCTACACATAATAGGATAGATATTATTAAAAAACAAAAACAAAAACAAAATAAAAAACAGAAGACAAGTGTGGGTAAGGATTGGGGAAATTGGAAGTCTTATACATTGTTGGTGGGGATGTAAAATGGAAAACACGTTTTCCCTATGGAAAACAGTATGGAAAGCACTCCCAAAATTAAAAACAGAACTACCACATGATCCAGTAATTTTACTTCTAGATATTTCTCTGGAAGAACTTAAATCATGATCTGAAAGAGATATTAACACTGTCATGTTTTTTGCAGCACTATTCATAATAGTCAAAATGTGGAAACAAATGTTCATCAATGGATGAATGGATCAAGAAAATGTGGTGTATATATATACAATAGAATGCTATTAAACTTTTGAAAAGAAGGAAATCCTGCAACATGCAACAACATGGGTAAACCTGTGAGACATTATGCTAAGTGAAATAAGCCAGCCACAGCAGGACAAATACTGTATGATTCCGATTATGTGAAGTATCTTAAAAGGTCAAACTTATAGAAGCAGAGAGCAAAAGGGTGGTTGCTGAGGGGGTCAGAGAGAAGAGGGGAAAATTGGGAGTTCCTAATCAATGGGTTTAAAGCTTTAATAATGCAAGATGAGCAAGTTCTAGAAATCTCACATATAACATTGTACCTGTAGTTAAAATTTTATTGTATACTTTAAAAATATGCTAAGAGAATAAATCTTACATTGTGTTCTTACTACAATATAGTAAAAATAAAATGTCCTTAAAGTATATATTGGGCTAACTCTTTGGTTGAAGTCTCTACTCCATCTTTACTCGCTCCTTTGGTAATCATCAAAGTTATATGTTTTTTAAATACTATCTTTATATTAATGACATTCAAAAAGGTATCTGTAATCCAAATCTTTTTCCTGAACTCTAGACTTCAACTGCTTATTTAACATTTCAATTAGTATGTCTTCCGTACTTTTCTATGGCTGTAGAACAAATTACCAAGAACAGTCCCTTAAAACCACAGTCATTTATTATCTTACAGTTTCTCTATGTAAGAAGTCTGAGTGTACTGGATTGGTTCTCTGCTTGGGATCTGACAAGGCCAAAATCAGTGTTGGCTAGAATGAGGTCTCATCTGGCAGCTCTGGGAAAAATTGGCTTCCATCTCTTAAGTTGTTGACAGAATTCAGTTCCTTGCAGCTATAGGATAGATTTCCCTGTTGCCTTGCTGACTATTAGCTAGGGACTGTTCTCAGCTTCTAGAGGGCATCCATATTCCTCATTACATGGCTCCCTCCATCTTCAAGCCAGCACCAGTGAGTAGAAATCTTCTCATGCAAGACTATGGACTCTGAAAAACAATCTGAGGGTTTTGAAGGGGCGGGGGATGGGAGGTTGGGGGAACCAGGTGGTGGGTACTAGAGAGGGCACGGATTGCATGGAGCACTGGGTGCGGTACAAAAACAATGAATACTGTTACGCTGAAAAGAAATTTTTAAAAAATAAACAATAACAACAAAAAAGAAATCTTCTCATGCTTAAATATGACTCTCCCTTCTGCTATCTTATTCTGCCTCTAGCTAGAGAAAAACTTTATGATTTGAAATAGTTTATGTGGTAATCTCCCTATCTTAAGGTTAAATGATATGCAACCTTGATCACATTTCCAAAATCCCCTTGTTATGTAACATAACATATTCATAGGCAAGATATTACATCATATTCATAGTGCCAGGAGTTAGGATGGGAAATCTGGGGAAGGGGGACATTTTTAGAATTATGTCCACTGTAATAGCTAATAGACATCTCAAACTCAGGTTGTCCAAAACTGAGCTCCTGCTATTTGACCACTAAAACCTGTTTCATCCTCAACTTTTCCCATTTCAGTTGTCCAGGTTAAATACCATGAAGTTGTTTTGGCTCTTCATTTTCTTTCACATGCCACTTCTAATCTATCAGCAAGTCCTAGTGACTCTACCTTTAAAATACCCCCAAAATATGACCACTTCTCACCCCTTCCACTGCTAATGCCCTTCAAACCTTTATAAAATCTTTCCTGAAATATTTGATAAAACCTCACTAGAATCCCCACTTCTGCCCCACCTATGTACAACACAGCAGCAGGAAGGAAAAATTTGAAACCTAAATCAAATCATTTTAGTTAGATTGAAAGTCAAAATACTTATAATTTTTCCAAGGCTCTCCATGACCTATAACTTTTCCATTTATCTCTTTGATTACCCCTTATTCTCTTTCTCACTGATTCTGCTCTAGCTATTCTGTTTTCACTCTACTTCAAACATACCAGGCATGCTCCACCACCAAGGTCTTCGCATTGGCTATTCCCCTCACTCAATGTTTTTTTCATATATACAAATAGCTAACTCAATAACCTCAAGTCTTTTCTAAAATATTGCTGTCTCCATGAAATCTACTCTGACCATCATATTTAAAACTGCACCTAAATTTTCACTCCCCCTTTCTATATTCTGGTGTCTGTCTGTTCAATAAATAGTTATACATTCTAATATGTTATATAATTTCATTCCTACTATGATATTTTTTATTGACTGCCTCCCCACCTCCTATCCCCTCTCAACTGAACTTAAAATGATAATTTTAACTTAACTTAAAACTTAACTTAAAATGTTAATTTTAAGAAGTATGAGATCTTTGATAGTTTTATTCACTGATGTATCCCAAACACTTAGATAAACAATGCCTGGTCAATTAATAATTAATAACAATTAATAATTAATAATGAATGAGTAAATGTATTAACTATATACAAGATTGAGAGATTTATTCATTCCTGGGGTGAGGGGTGGGTAAGGTGAGGCAAGATTGGAAATTGTGACCCATAAAGAGAGCTTTGAAATTATATCACATGACTATTCTTTAGGTCTCATTCATGCTTGAAACTGAACAAAATTAATAATAAAAATAATTATAACTCTTATCAGGCTTTCTTCTAATAATCATCTCACTGTTGAACCATTCTAATGTGCCAAAGGATCCAAAAGTTTCACATTCAATACTATACTCTTTGTTCTTTCCATGTCAATTCTCTGAATAATAAGAGCAAAGCTATGTTAAATTTAATAAAGTCCCAGATATAGAAGCAGAACATTAATTGCATAGCCCAAACTCTTCTCCTGCTACCTGAATATCTTCTGAGATACGTACATGCTCCAAACTTAGAATGTCCCTATCCTGGGTGTTCATGGTCAACCCTTCTTTGTCCACTTTCTTCAAATCCTAGGCTCTAAAGATACCTTTATTCTGTTACCTTCCGTCTGTATTACTACTCATCCTTCCTTTGGATAACAAAAAATATCTAACATTTACTGAATCTTTACAAGCTGTCACATATTTTGCTAAGTACTCTATGTCATAAAAACACTAAGGTAGGTATTACTATTATTATCCTCTTTTACAGATGAAGAACCTCAAGCATGCAAGTTTAAAAAATTGTCTGAAGTCCCATAGCAAGTCTTGTTTAGCCAAAATTCAAATCCAAGCAACCTTATTTTATCCTCACAGTCCACTTATTAACTTGGTCCTGTCATTTCTCCCAAAGTAGATTGTCTCCTTATGTTCCCATAAAGGTACATGGTGGCTATCACCTTGCTTAAGGCCAGTTGGCAACTTTGCATAGAAACTGACATTTCATACCACGCTGAAATTGGGCTGTTCTAGACATTGATACGAGTTCCATGAGCTAGGAGACTTGGTATTATTATTCCTATTTCACAAATGAGAAAAGCTCAGAGAAATCACATGATTTGACCAATATCATAACAAGTTATTTGTTGGAAAACCAAGGACTAACCAAGGGCTCCTAACTAAAGCTAAATGTCTTTATAATCCAACCTTTCTACAAACTGGACATATTTTTCACTGAAACTATTCAAGGTAAGTTGCTTTATTTGAAAATAGAAACTTATTCAGTCTCTGGACTCTGATACAGTTCTTTGTCATCTATAGTTATTTTCAAATAACTAGATGACTCAGTTCTAGTTAGCTGAATTATTTCAAATAATTAGATGACTCAGTTCTAGTTAGCTGAGACTCTGCTTAGGAAGGAAAAAAACAGGATGGTCTCCTAAATTCAAGTTAAGAGAATAAGGAAGGAAGGAGAGCTTGAGAGTCCTTATAGCATCTTCAGAAAGCAAGTTTCCCTAGTTTCCTCTCCCAGCACAAAGATAATACTGGCTGTGGTTTCCCAGTCAGCCTTCCTCTCATCCTACAAAATCAGCCATTTTGTTAATTTTATTGTTTTATTTCACAAACACTTGCAATATGCCAAGCACCATTCTAACTGATATATGATTACCTTAAGAAATCACCAAATTGTCAAGCATCATTTCAAACATACCATCCTCCTCAAAAAATCTGCAAAGCTTCCAATTGCCTTTCAAATTAGAAACTCCTTATCAAAGGTCTCAAACACAACAATGCAAAAGAAATTTTTCACCAAGTATGACATTCAACGTAAGTAAAATTTCAACATCTCCACCAGTTTTTCATACCAGCTTTTCCTCTCTGCTCTAAGTACCTCTAGAAGAGGTACTCTTCTGTACCAGGCTACCTTCTCTAATCTCAGTGCTTTCATATATCTAGCATTTCCTCAAACCCTTTGGAGTCAGTAAATTTCAAAGATCCTTCTGATAAGAGCATCTTAACACAGGTGAGAAATGAGAGCTCTTCGAAGTTATCTAGGCCAATTTTCTTGAAGGTAAGGAATTGGACCTAGGAAATTAAAAATCTTTTCCACTAATTAATGGCAGAATTAGTTTTGGACATGATGTTTAATCCTGGGACATTTTAGCAATGAAAAAATGAGCACATTCTGATAAAACAATAAGAGATCTAAGCAGAGCTATATCTACACAGCATAATCTTTAATTTGGTCAAAATGGATTTATTGTCAAGTAAAATCATTTTTTTCTTTAAGACAATTTGTATTTTTCATTTTCTTTTTAAGAACTTCTATATTATACTGTTTAATAGTATTGATTTATGCTCTGTATTTCATATTGATCCAAAAGGACACTGCCAAGGTCTGCTTTAATCTATAATTAAAGAAGAAAGTCTCCAAAGCCATCCCCTGAGAACTTAATTCCCAGCACCATACACACTTCTCTTTCACAATTGAATACTTTGCAACAGTTTAAGGATGTATTTTACCTTTTTCACTATTTCTGCTAAAAGAGAAAAATTATGTTTAAAATAAAAGTCTAGTCATTTGAAATAACATTTCCTATTTATATGCCCTCAGGTTTTGCTTAAGAATGCTACCCATTGACAGGGAAAAAAGCAAATTCATTGTAAATCTCTTTTCTTATTCTCTCTTCTATTAGGTAAGTGCTTCCTGGATTTTTTTTTTTTTTTTAATCATAGCCCATTTAAATGCAGCATTCATGTCCCTTCCTGAAACAAAGAGCTGCAGTCATTATAAGAAAAGATTGATCAGAAACATACAATCTGACACTCAAGGAAATTCTGTAAAGGGAGCAACACCTCCCAAATCCCTGATCTATGAGCCCACTTTTGGATACACAAGATCCAACCCCACATGAAACTCTATTGACTACTACACCCCTGCCCAAACAAATTAATGCTGTTTCTCTTGGCTCTCTTTGAATGTCCCCCTTCTCAAATCCTCTTCCTCCTTACATTCTCACATTTTCTCTGTACCTCCTCCTTGCCTCTTGGTCACTTTCTCCCTTCCCTGAAATTCTCATCACATTCTTAGTGTTGGAACCTAACTTAAGTTCTATCTGACCTTTAAATACCTTCTATTACATTACCGCCAAATAAGTATCTGATGGTTAGCATTCCCTTCCCTTTTTCAAGCCAACCCAAGTCTTCCTCCATCTTTCACCTAGAGGCCAGAGTTTTCAGCCTTCTGGGTCCACAATTAACAAGGGTAAATCTTTCTTTATATTACCACTAGACAACAGTCCCCTTTTCAGTGATAAGCCCCATTTATGTTTTTGAATCACATCTTTATGGGAGATAAAGATCCACTCCTCTAACACAATAGTAAATATTACAATGCAGGAGATTTGTCACAAGTCAAAAGAAGAAAGCGAGATGGGCCAAAGGCAGAGAGAGAACTTGAAGAAGGTCTTTGCAAGAAACACCCAATCTCATTATCACAGCAGGAGGCCAGAGGAAAATTAGGAGGTTTTTTTTATTCATCCTATTCCTAAAGTTATTCTTTAGAATCAGACAGAAATGGAGGCAGCAGAGAGATGAAAAGAATGCCCAGGTCATATACAGCAGGTGGAAGCATGTGGTAAAAGCAGAGAGAATGAGATGAACTGTGTTCAAATCCCTCCAACGCTTATTGGCCGCATGGCATTGGCCAGGTTTACTTTTCTTGTCTGCAAAATGTGTTTAAAAAAAAAGAAAGAAAGAGTTGTAAGGGTAAAACAAGGATGCCTGAGAAGCACAGAGGAGGTACCTGAGGAATGTGATTCCCCTTCTCAGATTTAAGGTGATGCTTCTTCCTCAAGACCTCAGTGAAGTGCAACTATCTGTTTTAGCATATACTGTATTGGAAGTATTTTTAACATAGCTAAAACAGAAGATATCAAAACAAATCAGAGCAAAACAACATGTGTGACATAGCACACAGATTTCTTCACTTTTCTAAATAAAATATTTAGAAATTAATAAAGTTAAAATTTTTTTAAATATTTTATTTATTTATTTGACAGAGAGAGATCACAAGTAGGCAGAGAGGCAGGCAGAGAGAGAGAGGGGGAAGCAGGCTCCCTGCTGAGCAGAGAGCCCGATGCGAAACTCGATCCCAGGACCCTGAGATCATGACCTGAACTGAAGGCAGTGGCTTAACCCACTGAGCCACCCAGGCACCCAATAAAGTTAAATTTTAAAAATCATTTTGAATCTTGATTTTGGGTCAAAGATTTTATTTCATTTTCATCAGTTTCCAGCATTTTATGCTGCAGGCTTGTCCTTGTTTCTTTACAAGCTCAAATTTAGTGCTTCTAACATTACCAAACGAAAGACATATTCACTTACTCTTTGGGTACTACCTCTCAACTACAAACTTAGTAAAAACAATAGCTAACTGCATTAAATGCCCATTATACCAGTTTACAGTGCAGTTTATTTATTTTACATGTTAGCTCATACAATCTTCATAGCCACCCTGTAAGTTAGATGTCATTATTGTCCCCATTTTATAAATAAAGAAACTGATGTCCAAGGCATTAAGTAGCCCAAAACAACACAGCAAGGTAAAGATAACACCAGAACATGAAGCCAGTTCAAAGGCCCATGTTTTTTTAAACAAAATGTTCTACTGTCTCTATGTTCCTCTTCATTCAGTCAACAAAACTTTACTGAATGCCTCCTACATGCCAACCACTGCTTTAAACAAATTAAAGGATATAAATATAAATCAGTCTTGGATCTTCCCCTTAAAGGAGCTGAAAATTTAGCAGGAAAAATATAACAATAACAGTGATGACAATTATAGAAAACATTTAAATAGCACTTATTGTGTTCCAGGCAATATCCTAAGAAGTTTAAATACAATAGGCTATACTTATGTAATTCTCCCAGAAAGCCTGTGAGATATATAACAGTTTTAAAAATAACTAGGCTGATTGAGGGTTGCTGGGGGGAGGGGGGTTGGGGGGGTGGTGTTATGGACATTGGGGAGGGTATGTGCTATGATGAGTGCTGTGAAGTGGCGATTCACAGACCTATACCCCTAGGGATAAAAATATATTATATGTTTATAAAAAATAAAAGTAAAGAAATTTAAAAAAATAAATAAATAAGTAGGGTGAGGCACAGAAAAATGGAGTAACTTTTAGAAGTTCCCACAGTAGCAAGTAACACATTAGGACTTGAACATAGGTAGTGTTCTGTCAACTCCATTGACTATGAGCTAAGTGTACATTACAATGATCCAAAGAAAACATCATGTGTGTTTAAAGAGGCAATAGTAAAATTTTGCTGCAATTAAATAAAGGAAGAGACTACTTCTAGCTGGGCAATGTAAAAATTCTTATGATGGGATGACCCTTGATCTGGACATTAAAGGATGACTTAGGAACTCCTATAGGCCTGAAAGAGCATTCTATAGAGTGACAAGAGCAATAGCACATAAGAGAGAAAAATCACAAAATGTGGATAGGGAATGTAAAAGATCCATTTGGCTGGAGTATCACACTGCATCCTGCGCAGTGGGAAATAAAGAAAAAGAGAATAAGGTTATAGGTCTCTCATTTTTTTGCATTCTGAAAAAAATTAGAAAATGACTCATCACTCAGTTGAAGAAGAATTGATTTTCCTGTCCTAATCTCTCTAAGGAAGGCAGGGAACATTCATTTCCAGCTCTTTGTGTCTTTATTTCTTTATCAGGAACTTTATCAGGAAATTAACAGGAACTTAATAAATGACCGAATAACATACAGTTTAGGAACACAGACTTGGGAGCCAAATAGATTGGATTCAAATTTGGTCTCCACCACTAACTAGCTATGTGAGATTGTAGAAGTCTCACCCTCTCCCTGCTTTCATAATTCTATAAAACGGGTATGACGAAGTTTTGTTTTCAGGATTCAAGGGGATGATATGTATTAGAGCACAAAGTTCCTTGTTTGGCACATAGCATTCATTAAACATCAGATACCATTATTATTGGGTATATTGCTATTAATTTTTCCTTCTTCTGATGGTTTCTCTCACTCAAACACCTAAGGTCTATCTGTATATATCTAGATGATATTCAAAATATTTTACAACCAGTATGGCTTAGTACTAGCTAGTCAGAATAGACACTGGTCATAATAATATATATGTACATTGGCTAAATATCAGCCTCGGCAACATGGAAATTTCTGAAAATGACCATAGATCTCAAAACAGACCATTTTCACAGCAAATTAAATTGGAAATTTAGATTTATGGCAAATAAAATGAAGTGTTAGCTTACTGAACAAATGAAAACTATATGGTTACAGTGAGAGTCTGTGAGAACTAACATGGTTATTTTAAAAACTCATCTATCAGGGTCCTTCAAGTGAATAATATATACATAGACACCAAATAAAGCAATATTCATAACTTACTTAGTTTTAAAGAAATATCTGAAAAGGTTCCATAGCAAAGACTATTTAAAACAACAAAAAATATACCACAGGTCTAGGCAGGATAAGGAGAGATATATTTTTGGTGGACTAAAAACTATATTATAGCAAGATATCTTAAAAATAAGTAAATAAATAAGCACTTCTCTTCAGAAAAAATTAACAATGACATTCTACATAGAACTTCCCTATTTAGCGTTGTTATAAGAGATTTAGAAAGGCAATTCACAATAGTACAGCCAAATTTTCAAAAGGTATTATTTCTTCCAGGTAGTGAAATGCCAAGCCAATAGGAATAAATCATGTAAGTGAAATGAAAATTGTCAAGTGAAATGTAATATGGATCAGGATTAAAGACATTTGTTTAAAGAAAATGAATTCACATATACCTATAAGATGTTGAAATTCAAGTTGTGGTTAGATAGGAAAGAAATCCAAGAATAATTACAGACTTAAAATATTACTAGAACAGCAGCTCATTATACTTGTCATGGCAAAGAGACCAAGAAAATACTTGAAAATATTGGGGAAAATCTTGAAAACAATAGATAAAATATTGTACTACCCTTATATAAAAATCTACCATCTGAATGAAAAATACTGTGTGCCAATAGGGAAAGGACAGTATCTTCAATAAATGGTTTTGGGGAAACTGCATGTCCACGTGCAAAAACAAAGTAAAGAAATTGGACCCTTAAATCACACCATATATAAAAATTGACTCAAAAATGGATTAAAGTCTTAAATGTAAATCTTAACACCATAAAACTCCTGAAAGAAAATATAGGGGGAAAGTTCTTTGACATTGGCCTTAACATTGATGTTTTGGACATGACAGCAAACACACACGAAACAAAATAAGACATAAACAAATACAATTATATCAACAAAAATTTTCTGTATAACAAAAGGAGCAATTAACAAAATGAAAAAGCAGCCAACAGAATGGGAGAAATTATTTGAATACCACATATATGATAAAGGGTTAATAATTAAAATATATAAGAAACTCATTGAATTCAATGGCAATAAATAAGTAACCCAATTAAAAAATGGACAAAGGGGGGTACCTAGGTGGCTCGGTGGGTTAAAGCCTCTGCCTTCAGCTCAGGTCATGATCCCAGGGTCCTGGGATTGAGCCCCGCATCTGGCTCTCTGCTCCGCAGGGAACCTGCTTTCTCCCCTCTCTCTGCTAGCCTCTCTGCCTACTTGTGATTTCTCTCTCTCTGTCATATAAATAACATATTTTTTTTTAAAAATGGACAAAGGACTTGAATAGATATTTTTCCAAAGACATATAAATAGTCATCAAGTTATATGAAAAGCTGCTCAACATCACTAATTATTAGGGAAATGTACATAAAACCACAAAGATATTTTACTTCATTCTGGTTAAAATGGGTATCATCAAAAAGTCAGAAGATAACTAGAATGTTGAGCAAATGAATCTTTGTACACTGTTGGTAAGAATGTAAATTGGTATAGCAACTGTTGAAAACATTTTGTATATTCCTTTAAAAATTAAAAAAAATAACTATGTGATCTAGCAATCCCACATGTGAGTATATATCCAAAATAAATAAAATCACTATTTCAAAGATATATCTGCACAATCATGGTCTGTGGAACATTATTCACAGTAGGCAAGATATGGAAACAAAATCTAAATATCTGGTGAAAAGGTTAAAAAAATGCAGGGGAGTGTCTGCATGTGTGTATATGTATATACAAACACATAAGAAAATATTATTCACTCTTAAAAACAAAAATAAATCCTTATCTCAATGATGCAGGAATACTTCAATATTTCCAAATCAATCAACATGATATACCTCATCAACAAAATTAATGATAAAAATTATATGATCATGTCAACAGATGTAGGAAAGTATTAGACGAAATTCAACATCCAACATAAAACTCTCAACAGAGTGGATTTAGAGAGAATACACCACAACATAATAAAGGTCTTATATAAAAAACCCACACCAAACATCATACTCACTAAGGAAAAACTGAGAGCTTTCCCCCTAAGGTCAGAAACAAGACAAGAATGTCCACTTTCATGATTTTTATTCAATATAGTACTGGAAGTCCTAGCAACAACAATCAGAAAACAAAAAGAAATAAAAGATCCAAATTGGAAAAGAAGAAGTAAAACTGTCACTATTTTCAGAAGACATAATACCATATATAGAAAACCCTAAAGACTGCCAAAAAAAAAAGCTACCAGAAATAATAATTGAATTCAGTAAAGTCACAGAATACAAAATCAGTATACAGAAATCTATTGCATTTGCTAATATATGCTAATGATGCTATGCTAATGATGAAGCAGCAGAAAGAGAAATTAAGAAAACAATTCTGTTTATAATTGCACCAAAAATAATAAAATACCTAGTAATAAACTTAACCAAAGAGGTGAAAGACTTGTACTCTGAAAACTATAAAACTTTGATGGAAGAAATTGAAGAAGACACAAAGAAATGGGAAGAGACTCCATGCTAAGGAATTGGAAGAACAAATATTGCTAAAATGTCATACTACCCAAAACAATCTATAGATTTAATGTAATCACTATCAAAATACCAACAGCATTTTTCACAGAACTAGAAAAAACAATCCTAAAATTTGTATGGAACCACGAAAGACTCTGAATAACCAAAACAATCTTGAAAAAGAAAAACAAAGCTGGAGGTATCACAATTCCACACTTCAAGTTATACTACAAAGCTGTAGTAATCAAAACAGCATGGCACTGGCATGAAAATAGACACATAGGTCAGTGTAACAGAATAGAAAACCCGGAAATAAACCCACAATTATATGGCCAAGTAATCTTTGACAAAGGAAGAAAGAAGATGCAATGGGGAAAAGTCTCTTTGACAAATGGTATAAAAAAAACTGGATAACTACATGCAAAAGAATGAAACCAGACCAATTTCTTTTCTTTTTTTTTTTTTTAAAGATTTTATTTATTTATTTGACAGACAGACACCACAAGTAAGCAGAGAAGCAGGCAGAGAGAGAGGAAGAAGCAGGCTCCCCGCTGAGCAGAGAGGTCGATGTAGGACTCGATCCCAGGACCCTGGGATCATGACCCAGGCCAAAGGTAGCAGAGGCCCTAAGCCACTGAGCCACCCAGATGCCCCTGGACCAATTTCTTACACCATGCTTACACAACCATGAATTCAAAATGGATTCAAGACCCGAATATGCAACCTAAAACTATAAAACTCATGGATGAGAGCATAGGTAGTAATATCTCTGACACTAGCCATAGAAATGTTTTTCTAGATATGTGCCAGAGGCAAGAAAAATAAAAACAAAAATAAACTGTTGGGACTACATCAAAATAAAATGCTTCTGCACAGCAAAGGAAACAATCAACAAAACTAAAAAGCAACCTATCAAATGGCAGAAGACATTTGTAAATACATATACAATAAAGGGTTAGTAACCAAAATATATAAGGAACTGATACAATTCACATGAAAAAAAATCCAATTAAAAATGGACAGAAGATATGAGCAGATGTTTCTCCAAAGAAAACATACATATGGCCAAAAGACACATAAAAAAGATGCTCAATACCACTCATCATCAGGGAAATGCAAATCAAAACTACAATGAGATTTGATCTCACATCTGTCAGAATGGCTAAAATCAAAAACACAAGAAATAATAAGTTCGTGAAGATTTAGAAAAAGTGGAACACTCTTGCGCTGTTGGTGGGAATGCAAAGTGATGTAGCCACAGTGGAAAAGAGTACAGAGGTTCTTCAAAAAGTTAAAAATTGAATTACCCTAAGATCCAGTAATTGCATTACTGGGTATTATCCCAAAAATACAAAAATACTAATTTTAAAAGATTAGTTCACCCCTAGTTTATAGCAGCATTATTTACAATAGCCAAATTATGGAAGAAGCCAAGTGTCCTTGATAGATGAATGGACAGTGAATTTGTGTGTGTGTGTGTGTATATATATATATATATATATATATATGAATATTATTTAGTGATAAAAAAGAATGAAGTCTTCCTATTTCCAGCAGCATGAATGGAGCTAGAGTATAATGCTAAGTGAAATAAGTTAGCCAGAGAAAGACAAATACCATATGATTTCATTCATATGTAGAATTAAGGAACAAAACAAATAAGCAAAGGAAAAAAAAAAAAAAGACAAACCAAGAAGCAGAGACTCAGTGGGATTTATCACATTAATTTTCAAATATTGAATCACCCTTGCAACCCAGGAATAAATCTCACTTCATTGGGATGAATAATATTTTAATGTATTGTTGGATTTGGTTTGCTAAAACTTTGTTGAGGATTTTTGGTCCATGTTCATCAGGTAATTAGCCTACAGTTCTCTTTTTTCATAGTGTCTTCATCTGGTTTGGGAATGAGGGTATGCTGGTCTCATGGAATGAATTTGGAAGCTTCCCTTCCTCTTCTATATTTTGGAATAGTTTGAGAAGAATAGGTATTAACTCTTCTTTAAATGTTTGGTAGACTTTACTGTGAAGCCATCTGGTCTTGGGCTTTTGTTTGTTGGGAGTCTTTTTTTTTTTTTTAATTAACTTATAATGTATCATTTGCTTCAGGGATACAGGTCTGTGAATCATCAGTCTTACATAATGTTGGGAGTCTTTGGATTACTAATTGAATTTCATTGTTACTAATCTGTTCAAATTTTCTATTTTTTCCTTATTTAGTTTTGGGAAGTTATGTTTCTATGAATTTATCCATTTATTCTAGATTTCCCAACCATTGGCATGTAATTTTTCTTTCTTTTTTCAATATTTTTTAAGAGTTTATTTATTTATCTGACAGACAGAGATCACAATTAGGCAGATGGGCAGGCAGAGAAAGAGGAAGGGAAGCAGGCTCCCTGCTGAGCAGAGAGCCTGATGTGGGGCTTGATCCCAGGACCCTGGGATCATGACCCAAGCCAAGGGCAGAGGCATTAACCCATTGAGCCACCCAGGAGCCCACATGTAATTTTTCTTAATATTCTCTTATAATATTTCATATTTTTGTGATGTCAGTTGTAATTTTTTCTCTTTCACTTATGATTTCATTTATCTGAGTTCTCTTTCTCTCTGTCTCTCCTCCCCTTCTCTTTCTCTCTTTTTCTAGGAGTCTGGTGAAGGGTTTATCAGTTTTATTGATTTTTTTCCAAAGAACCATCCCCTGGTTTCATTAATCTGTTCTTTTGATTTTTAGTCTCTACTTCTTTTATTTCTGCTCAAATCTTTATTATTTCCTTCCATCTACTACTTTGACTTTGTTCTTTTTTGTAGCTCCATTAGGTGCAACGTTAGGTTATTTGATATTTTCTTGCATCTTGAGGTAGGCCCATATTGCTATAATCTTCCCTCTTTGAACAGCTTTTTCTCC
Source organism: Mustela lutreola (assembly GCF_030435805.1). Classification (NCBI taxonomy): domain Eukaryota; kingdom Metazoa; phylum Chordata; class Mammalia; order Carnivora; family Mustelidae; genus Mustela; species Mustela lutreola. Next base: position 42,778,405 of record NC_081296.1, read on the forward strand.
ATCCCAAAGATTTTGGAGCATTGTGTTTTCATTTTCATTTGTTTTCATGTATTTTTTTAATTTTCTCTTTGATTTCTTGGTTGACCCATTCACTGTTTAGTAACATGTTATTTAACCTCCATATATTTATGTTCTTTAGATTTTTTTTTTAGATTGATTTCTAGTTTCATACCATGCTTTCAAAAAGAATGCCTGATATGATTTCAATCTTTTTGAATTTGTTGAGACTTGTTTTGTGGCCTAACATATGATCTATTCTGATGAACATTTCATATGCACTTGAAAATAATGTATACTCCTCTGCTTTGGGACGGAGTATTCTAAATATATCAGTTAAATCCACCTAATCCAATGTGTTGTTCAAAGTCATTGTTTCCTTGTTGATATTCTGCCTGGATGATCTAATCATTGACGTAGCAGGATGTTGGAAGTCTCGTACTATTGTTGTATTACTATTAATTTCTTCCTTTATGTCTGTTAATAGTTGCTTTATGTTTGGGTGCTCTTACATAGGTGCATAAATATTTACAATTATTATATCTTCTTGTTGGATTGTTCTTTTTATGATTATTTAGTGTCCCTCTTTTTTTCTTGTTACAGTCTTTTTTTTAAAGTTTTGAAGTTGGTGGGGCTCCTGGGTGGCTCAGTGGGTTAAAGCCTCTGCCTTCGGCTTGGGTCATGGTTCTGAGGTCCTAGGATCGAGCCCTACGTCAGGCTCTCTGCTCAGCAGAGGCCTGCTTCTCCCTCTCTCTCTGCCTCCCTCTCTGCCTACTGTGATCTCTCTCTCTGTCAAATAAATAAATAAAATCTTTAAAAGAAAAAGTTTTGAAGTTGGTTATTGAGTTCTTCATCTCTGATTGATTCCTTTTATATTTTCTATCTTTTTGTAGAATGTCATACTGAGATCTTTTACTCTTTTCTCAAGTCCAGTAAGTATCTTCATGACTATTACATGAATTCTCTGTCAGACATTCTCTGTCAGGCTTATCTCTGTTTTATTTTGCTGTGATTTTGTCCTGTTCCTTAATTTGGGGTGTGTTCCTTTGTCTCCTCATTTCGTCTAACTTTCTGTATTCGTTCTGTTTTAGAAAAGTCAACTACATCTCAAATCTTGAAAATAGTGGCCTTATGAAAAAATGGTCCTCTGGTATCCTGTAGTACAAATTTCCCTGTTCACAAGAACCAGGTGCTTCAGGGGTGACTCCTATATGTGTTGCAGGCATTCTACTATTGTGGTTGAGGCATGTGTGTCTTCAGTCCTGTCAGCTACATTGTGCTCTTTGTTGTGGGCAGGATTTGGTCACTGTGCCAGTCTGCAGCTGCTGTGGGCTTATGGATGAGTCAGAATAAATGCCTCACTCAGTCCATTTGTGAGGACTGAAATACCCAAAAGTGGGATTGGTGGATGGAATAGTAATTCTACTCTTAATGTTTTGAAGAACCTCCATACTGTTTTCTATAGTGGCTATACTCATTACATTCCCAACAATAATGCACGAAGGTTCCCTTTTCCTCACATCCTTGCCAGCATTTGTTTTCTCTTGTTCTTTTTGTGGCAGCCATACTAACAGGTGTAAGATATCTCATTATGTTTTTTACATTTCCCTGATTATTAGAAATGCAAAGCACCTTTTCATAAAATTGGCCATTTGTATATCTTCTTTAGAAAAAAGTATTTAATTCTTCTGCCTGTTTTTAATTGAATTGTTTGTTTGCTATTGAGTTATATGAGTTCCCTATATATATTGGATATTAACCACTTATCAGATATATGGTTTTCAAATAATTTCTGCCATTCTATAGGTTACATTTTCACTTTGTTGGTTGTTTCTTTTGACAAACAGAGCTTTTGAGTTTGATGCAGTCCCACTTGATTTTGCTTTTGTTGCATGGGATTTTATTGTCATACCCAGAAAATCACCACCAAAATCTATCTCAAAGGATTTTTGTGAGTTTGTTTTCTTCTAGTTTTGTGGTTTTGAGTCTTATATTTAAGTTCTTAATGCACTTTGTGTCTATTTTTGTAAGTGGTGTAAAATAGGAATCCAATTTCATCCTTCTGCATGTAGACATCTAGTTTTCCTAGCACCCCTAGTTTTAGAGACTGTCCTTTTCCCAATGAGTATTCTTAGCTCCCTTGTCAAATATTAGTAAACCATATATGTGTGGGTTTATTTCTGGGTTCTCAGTCCTGTTGCATTGACCTATGTGCCTATTTTTATGTCACCACCATACTGTTTAGATCACTATAACTTTGTAATACAGTCTGAAATCAGGAAGTGTGATGCCTCCTACATTGTTTTTCCTTAAGATTGCTTTGGTTATTCAGAGTCTTTCATAGTTCCATATGAATTTTAAGATTGCTTTTTCTACTTCTGTAAAAAGTGCCATTGAAATTGTGATAGTGATTTCATTGAATCTATAGATAGAATTGAACAGTACAAACATTTTAGCAATATTAACTTTTCTAAGCCATGAAGATGGTATCTTTCTATTTACTTGTGTTTTCTTCAGCTTATTTCACTGATGTCTTGTGGCTTTTGGTGTATAAATCTTTCACCTCCTTAGTTGAATTTATTCCTAAGTGTTTTGTTCATTTTGATGCTATTGTAAATGGGATTGTTTTAGCTCTCTTTCAAGTAGTTCATTGTTATCATATAGAACTACAACTGATTTTTGTGTCGTGACTTTTACACCTTGAAACTTCACTGAATTTCTTTATTAGGTCTAATAGTTTTTTGATGGAATCCTTAGGATTGTCTACATTTCACTGACATATATGTTTGAATAGAATTACTGTGTTCTCTAAAGTTCTGCTAAAATTTTAAAATAGACTTTAGCTTCATTTATATACTTATTTGTGGGAAAATAACAAATTTACAATGCTTTTTTTTGTTTGTTTTTCTGTTTTTTTTATTTTCAGCGTAACAGTATTTGTTGTTTTAGCACCACACCCAGTGCTCCATGCAATCCGTGCCCTCTCTAATACCCATCGCCACTTCAAACCTCTCAGATTGTTTTTCAGAGTCCATATTCTCTCATGGTTCACCTCCCCTTCCAATTTCCCCTAACTCCCTTCTCCTCTAACTCCCCTTGTCCTCCATGCTATTTGTTATGCTCCACAAATAAGTGAAACCATATGATAATTGACTCTCTCTGCTTGACTTATTTCACTCAGCATAATCTCTTCCAGTCCTGTCCATGTTGCTACAAAAGTTGGGTATTCATCCTTTCTGATGGAGGCATAATACTCCATAGTGTATATGGACCACATCTTCCTTATTCATTCATCCGTTGAAGGGCATCTTGGTTCTTTCCACAGTTTGGTGACCATGGCCATTGCTGCTATAACCATTGGGGTACAGATGGCCCTTCTTTTCACTACATCTATATCTTTGGGGTAAATACCCAGGAGGGCAATTGCAGGGTCATAGGGAAGCTCTATTTTTAATTTCTTGAGGAATCTCCACACTGTTCTCCAAAGAGGCTGCACCAACTTGCATTCCCACCAACAGTGGAAGAGGGTTCCCCTTTCTCCACATCCCCTCCAACACATGTTGTTTCCTGTCTTGCTAATTTTGGCCATTCTAACTGGTGTAAGGTGGTATCTCAATGTGGTTTTAATTTGAATCTCCCTGATGGCTAGTGATGATGAACATTTTTTCATGTATCTGATAGCCATTTGTATGTCTTCATTGGAGAAGTGTCTGTTCATATCTTCTGCCCATTTTTTTATATGTTTGTCTGTTCTGTGTGTGTTGAATTTGAGGAGTTCTTTATAGATCCTGGATATCAACCTTTTGTCTGTACTGTCATTTGCAAATATGTTCTCCCATTCTGTGGGTTGCCTCTTTGTTTTGTTGACTGTTTCCTTTGCTGTGCAGATGCTTTTGATTTTGATGAAGTCCCAAAAGTTTATTTTCGCTTTTTTTTCCTTTGCCTTTGGAGACATATCTTGAAAGCAGTTGCTGTGGCTGATATTGAAGAGATTACTGCCTATGTTCTCCTCTAGGATTCTGATGGATTCCTGTCTCACGTTGAGATCTTTTATCCATTTTGAGTTTATCTTTGTGTACGGTGTAAGAGAATGGTCGAGTTTCATTCTTCTGCATATAGCTGTCCAGTTTTCTCAGTAAAATTTATTGAAGAGACTGTCTTTTTTCCACTGTATATTTTTTCCTGTTTTGTCGAAGACTATTTGACCATAGAGTTGAGGGTCCATATCTGGGCTCTCTACTCTGTTCCACTGGTCTATGTGTCTGTTTGTATGCCAGTACCATGCTGTCTTGGTGATCACAGCTTTGTAGTAAAGCCTGAAATCAGGTAACGTGATGCCCCCAGTTTTATTTTTGCTTTTCAACATTTCCTTAGCGATTCAGTGTTTCTTCTGATTCCATACAAATTTTAAAATTATTTGCTCCAGCTCTTTGAAAAATACCAATGGAATTTCGATCGGAATGGCATTAAAAGTATAGATTGCTCTAGGCAGTATAGACATTTTAACAACGTTTATTCTTCTGATCCAAGAGCATGGAATGGTCTTCCATCTTTTTGTGTCTTCTTCAATTTCTTTCATGAGTGTTCTGTAGTTCCTTGAGTACAGATCCTTTACCTCTTTGGTTAGGTTTATTCCCAGGTATCTTATGGTTCTTGGTGCTATAGTAAATGGAATCAATTCTCTAATTTCCCTTGCTGTATTTGCATTGTTAGTGTATAAGAAAGCCACTGATTTCTGTACATTGACTTTGTATCCTGCCACGTTGCTGAATTGTTGTATGAATTCTAGTAGTTTGGGGGGTGGAGTCTTTTGGGTTTTCCATATAAAGAACCATGTCATCTGTGAAGAGAAAGAGTTTGACTTCTTTGTTTGACTATCCAATTTGGATACCTTTTATTTCTCTTTGCTGTCTGATTGCTGTTGCTAGAAATTCTAATACTATGTTGAACAAGAGTGTTGAGAGTGGGCATCCTTGTCGTGTTCCTGATCTCAATGGGAAGACTGCAAGCTTTTCCCATTGAGAATGATATTTGCTGTGGGTCTTTCATAGATAGATTTTATGAAGTTCAGGAATGTTCCCTCTATCCCTATACTTTGAAGCGTTTTAATCAGGAATGGATGCTGGATTTTGTCAAATGCTTTTTCTGCATCAATTGAGAGGACCATGTGGTTCTTCTCTCTTTTCTTATTAATTTGTTCTATCACACTGGTTGATTTGAAAATGTTGAACCATCCTTGTAGCCCAAGAATGAATCCCACCTGGTCATGGTGGATAATCTTTTAATGTGCTGTTGGATCCTGTTTGCTAGGATTTTGTTGAGAATCCTAGCATCCATATTCATCAGTGATATTGGTCTGAAATTCTCCTTTTTGGTGGGGTCTTTTCCTGGTTTGTGGATCAGGGTAATGCCGGCTTCATAGAAAGAGTCTGGAAATTTTCCTTCTGCTTCAATTTTTTGAAACAGCTTCAGGAGAATAGGTGTTATTTCTTCTTTGAAAGTTTGGTAGAGGGGCGCCTGGGTGGCTCAGTGGGTTAAGCCACTGCCTTCGGCTCAGGTCATGATCTCAGGGTCCTGGGATCGAGTCCCGCATCGGGCTCTCTGCTCAGCAGGGAGCCTGCTTCCCTCTCTCTCTCTCTCTCTGCCTGCCTCTCCATCTACTTGTGATTTCTCTCTGTCAAATAAATAAATAAAATCTTTAAAAAAAAAAAAAAAAAGAAAGTTTGGTAGAATTCCCCAGGGAATCCATGAGGTCCTGGGCTCTTGTTTTTTGGGAGGTTTTTGATCACTGCTTCAATCTCGTTACTAGATATCAGTCTATTCAGGTTGTCAATTTCTTCTTGGTTCAATTTTGGGAGTTTATAGTTTTCCAGGAATGTATCCATTTCATCTAGGTTGCTTAGCTTATTGGCATATAACTGTTGGTAATAACTTCTGATGATTGTTTCTACTTCCTTGGTGTTTGTTGTGATCTCTCCCTTTTCATTCATAATTTTATTAATTTGGGCTTTCTCTCTTTTCTTTTGGATTAATGTGGCCAATGGTTTATCGATCTTGTTTATTCTTTCAAAAACCCAGCTTCTAGTTTCACTGATACATTCTACTGTATCTCTGGTTTCTACCTCATTGATCTCAGCTCTAATCTTGATTATTTCCCTCTTATGTGTTGAGTTGGCTTGATTTGTTGTTGATTCTCCAGTTCTTTAAGGTGTAGAGACAGCTGGTGTATTCTGGATTTTCCTATTTTTTTGAGGGAGGCTTGGATGGCTATGTATTTACCCCTTAGGACCGCCTTTCCTGTATCCCATAGTTTTTGGACCAAAGTGTCTTAATTCTCATTGGTTTCCATGAATTTTTTAAGTTCTTCTTTGATCTCCTGGTTGATCCAAGCATTCTTAAGCAAGGTGGTCTTTAGCTTCCAGGTGTTTGAGTTCCTTCACAACTTTTCCTTGTGATTGAGCTCCAGTTTCAAAGCATTGTGATCTGAGAATGTGCAGGGAATAATCCCAGTCTTTTGGTATTGGTTGAGTCCTGATTTGTGATCCAGTACATGGTCTATGCTTGAGAAGGTTCCATGTGCACTTGAGAAGAATGAGTATTCTCTTATTTCAGGGTGGAATGTTCTGTATATATCTATGAGGTCCATCTGGTCCAATGTGTCATTCAATACTCTTGTTTCTTTATTGATTTTCTGCTTCGATGATCTGTCTATTTCTGAGAGAGGCGTGTTAAGATCTCCTACTATTAATGTATTCATATCAATATGACTCTTTCTCTTGATTAACAGTTTTCTTATGTAATTGGTTGCTCTCATTTTGGGGGCATAGATATTTACAATTGTTAGAGCTTCTTGGTGGATAGTCCCTTTAAGAATTATGTAGTGTCCTTCTGTATCTCTGACTACAGTCTTTAGTTTAAAATCTAAATTGTCTGATATGAGAATCATTACCCTGGCCTTCTTTTCAGGTCCACTGGCATGAAATATGCTTCGCCATTCCTTCACTTTCAGTCTGGATGTATCCTTAGGTTCAAAATGGGTCTCTTGTAGACAGCATATGGATGGGTCCTATCATTTTATCCAATCTGCAACCCTGTGCCATTTTATGGGCGCATTTAGGCCATTCACATTGAGAGTGATTATTGATAGATACGTTTTTATTGACATCGTGTTACCTTTGAAGTCTTTCTTTCTGTAGATGTCTCTATATTTCTGTTCAATGCTATTTTTAGGATTTTTCCTCTTTTATAGAACCCCTCCTTAATATTTCCTGCAGTGTCAGCTTTTAAGCCTTGCCAGTCTTGAAAACTATTTACCTCTCCATCCATTTTGAATGTCAGTCTTGCTGGATAAAGTATTCTTGGCTGCATGTTCTTCTCATTTCGTGCCCTGAATATACCTTGCCAGCCCTTTCTGGCTTACCAGGTCTCTGTGGACAGGTCTGACGTTATTCTGATGGGCTTTCCTCTGTAAGTAAGAAGCCTCTAAGATGTCCTAGTGGCTTTTAAGAGATTATATCTACAATTATGATTCCTCAATTTGACTATCAGGTGCCTTGATGTTTTTATGGAATCTATAATCTTGGGTGGAGACCGTTCAGCCTCTAGTACATGAACGCTGGTTCCATTCACGAGATTAGGAAAATTTTCATGAAGAACTTGTTCCACTATATCTTCTAGACTTCTTTCTTTCCCCTCCCCTTCAGGGATTCCAATAATTCTGACATTGGAACTTTTCATGGCATCATTTATTTCCTTGATTCTGTTTTCGTGGCTTCTAAGCTGTTTGTTCCAGGCTTCCTCCTGATCCTTTCTCTCTATCTGTTTGTCCTCCAATTCTATCTTCTGTCTCAGTTACCCTAGCTTTGAGAGAATTTAGATTAGATTGGAACTCATTGAGAGCATTGTGAACCTCATCCCTGGTAGCTTTCAGCTCTTCCCTAACATTGTAAACATCATCTCTGATCACTTTCAGCTCGGCCCTAATCAATTCTGTTTGGTCATCCATGGCTTTCTCCAACCTAGCTATTGCCTGGATAATTGTTAGCCTGAATTCTCTTTCTGACATATTGTCTATGTTGATAGCCATTAGCTCTGTTGCAGAAGGCCCATCCTTTGTATTTTTCTTCTGTTGAGCATTCCTCCTCCTAGTCATTTTGGTGAGAGATGGCTGAACGGATGTAGCTGGATGTATTGACTATGGTGCAGTCAAGGTGCACCCTGGAATGCTTCTGAGCAATCAGGATTCCCCACCCAAATGAGAGAAAAAAGAAAAGAAAAAGAAAAAGAGAGAGACAGGAAATAAAGGGAAGATAAAAGAGAAGGTTCAGCCCAAATGGGCCCCAAGGTAAGATTTATGAGGTATACAAACAAAAACAGACAAACAAAAAGACTGCTCACTGGCATCTTCTGCCCCTGTAGAGATCCAGACGTGTATAATTCTGATCTCAGGCTGATTTTTTGGGTGATCAGAATTCTTTGGAAGGTAATCCACTCACTCAAGAGTACAGGTTGAAAGGGCGCCTCCTCCTACTTCCCTCCATCTTGTCTCCCCCCACAAATTTACAATGTTAAGATATTCAACCATGAATATGCTGTTTTCCCAATTATTCTGATCTTGGTGCTCTCCATCAGAATTCAGACACAGGATTTTTAAAATATCTTCTAAGTGAAAATTTTTTTTAAATATATTACTCAAAGTGCTTTTTACATGCTTGAAAATGTACAGAACTAATTATATCCAAGAGATAGTGATGTCTGGAACTATTAATAAGTTAGAATAACCTTTCCCTAGTTAGTTAAGAGAAACTGAGGATGTGACAATGTACATGCTCTTTGAAGATAGATATTATGCCCTCTGTTCTATGACTGCCAGACAAAATTATGGGCTTCATACATCAGGATTCTGTAGTCTGATTCAGAGAGGCAAATATTATGAAAGTAGAAGACTGTTCTGAGATCTTGGCCTTTCCAACCACATTCATCTACAGAAGGCAGGCATGTATAACTTGGAAATAGGTTTATAAGAGAACCTGATTCTTAGAAAAAAAGAATAAATGTCACTTACTGATTGAGGAAAGACAAAAGGAACAATAAAAATAGGAAATCCTCTCTGAAGAAAACCTGTTAATTCTTTGGCTAATGTTCCCGAAGGAGAACTAACTTTCTGAAATGTCATTAAGAATCCCAGGATTTATCCAATTCATTATACTGGGTTGTGGGAAGAAATTCATTCTTCTCTCCCTTATTCTCCCAACCCCATTCCTAGTTCCAATGTCATAAGCCATGCATAGTACTTTCCTGTAAGTTTTCCTGACCGTCATTTATAGCACTGGAGGACACATCCACTTTGTCCTGCACTTACCATACTTTAATGACTTTGTTTAAACTCTTTCTTTCATTTAGAAAACCCTCCACTCTACCTCCTCAACTAGGAGAACTCCTATTTATTAACAAGGCTGAAATCAAATATTATCTCCTCTCTATATCTTTATCTTTTCATCCTCATAGACAGAATTAATTAATCCTTCCTTTCACCTCCAACAGTCCTTTATGTTTCACTATTATTATATATGTTTCACATATCTCACTGAATTTTAGTTTATTGTTCTAATTGGTTATTATATATAAAGTCCTTAAAATGGTGCTGGGCATGTGGTATCCATTGTATAAGGATTAACTACCATAATAGTTACCATTGTTAATGTTATCATTACTCTTTTTGTATATGTCTCCTCTATCAGCACTTGACATTTCTCAATGGCAAGAACAATGCCTCTTTTATTTTCATTTCCCCAGTGCCTGGCATAGTATGTAGCACACAGTAGGAACTCAACACATTTTCATTGAATTAAGTTCCTTCAGGACAGTGGGGACTGCCATGTCTAAAATTGGAGCATGATGCTGACTTTGAACTTTCCAAGTCTATTATTCTTAAACTAAATCTTTGGCTGCTCTGTCCCTCAAATGCTGTAGTCAGTTAGGTGCTGTAACCATTGCTAGTGAAAACATCCAAAATAAATGTGGTACACCCAATCTACAGCATACAAGGAAAGCATGCCAAACAGTCTCTCAGAACTCATATCCAATGACAAAAGAAAGCATTCATTTTCTATTGGTTCATTGCTAGAATGTTTGAACAATCTTTACCACTGAATTGCAATAAAGTTTGGTGACTTTATTTCCAGCAAATAAATAGATGTATATTCATGGTTACTTCATTCTTTCCCCAAAATCAATTGTGCTTGAGGCATGGTAGGGGAAATGAATCACATGTACCAAACTAATATCCACAATCACTTTTTTTTTAAATTTGGGAAGAATTAAATCCCTCTTCCCAATACCCATCATGTTTATGACCTAAGATGTCAATATATCATGTTCTTTCAGCTGAGTCAATTTTCTGCTGAAATGAATGTATTACCTTTCTTTCTCAACTCAATTCTGTGGAGCTAGTCTTGATAAGTTATTCTGGAAGGAAAAAAATGTTTTAGACATTTCTCATCTAGACATCCAAATCATAGTTAGATGCATTATAAACAAGAACCAGCTTCCCAACCAAAAAAATATAGTCTTACACCTACACAAGAAGCAAAGACTGCATATCTTGACATTTGTGAATGAAGTTACATACATTCATACACATACACACACACATGCACACACACACACACACATACACACATCTGAATTACTCCTTGAGTGTGTGTGTCATGTGGGGAGGGGAGCTATGGAGTGGCACAAGTCAGCGAAATCAAGTCATCTTTACCTGCATTACCCTCAGAAACACACTTTCCCACCCTGCTAGGATTCCTATTGCCTACTCAGGAAGCATGTATAGAGCCTGGCATCTCTTTGTTCCAGCATACACATTTCCCAGCAAGCCACCTATTCACATGGTGAATACTAGAAAGCCTGACATGAGAGAAGAGGAGTCTGGATCTTTTCAGTCCTAGATCTTCTTCTAATTCAGTAGTCATATTGTTCCCAATCAGAACTTCCTTGGCCAATGGCCCTTGTAGGATTTCATCTCTCTAGAAAAGGAAGTCACTCAGGAAACTTATGTGATCATTTCAACCTATACCAGACTCTCATATTGCCCAAGAGATTAATGAAATCTGCAAAGAAATATCCTTAACACTTAGACATCAAAAATTAATCAGGAACAAAAAACTAAAGCCGTCTCTGAAGATATGTTCAACTGTTTCTAGCATTTCTCTTGAACAATTCACCTTGTCCATTCAAATTAAACTGAAGCTATATAGATAATAGAGAGAGAGAGAGTTGATACAGATATAAATATAGATATTTACAGATAGTATTTGGACTGAAGCCCTTATATTTCATTTGAGGCTATGATTATGGGGTGAAGTCGTAAAATTGATGTAAATTTTTATGTGACTGTAGTCAAGGGCAGATTAACAAAAACAAATAGACTACGAGAGATGAGGCATAAGCATAATAGCCTGGTAGGGAACCATGTGGGGAGGTGAACATTCACCTTACTTCTGCAAAGATTCTGACAGCATTCTAGTGCCCTTATCACTAGTATTTTGGAGGACATAAGTAGACAACACACTTGGAATTGACAATGGTATTTACACAGTGAGCATTTGCAACACAGAGTGGCAAGGCCTCCACAAGCTGCTTTGCATATGTGGTCAGTAGAAGGCATTGGAGTAAATACTAGTTGTCAAAACAATTCAATTCACAATCACATCAAAAATAAAATAAAATACTCAGGTATAACCTAACCAAGGAAGCAAAAGACTTATACACAGAACCCTATAAAACATTGCCGAAAAAAGTTAAAGACAAAAATAAAATAGACATCCTAAATTAATGGATTGGATGACATAATATTGTTATGATGTCCATACTACCCAAAGCAATCTACGGATTCAGTGCAATCCCTGTCAAAATCCCAATGGTACATTTTTGCCAAAATAAAAAAATTAAATTTATGGAATTTCAAGGGACTCAAAATAGCCAAAAGAGTTTTGAAAAAGAACAGAATCATAGGCTCACATTTCCTGATTTCAAAATATATTTCAAAGGTACGGTAATCAAAACAATATGATAGTGTCATAAAGACTAACGAGCTGATGGAATAGAATAGAGAGCCCCAAAATACACCCTTGCATACATGGTCAAAGGATATGTGATGAGGATTACAAGACTATTAAATAGGGAAAGGACAGTCTTTCACCAAATGATGTTGGGAAAATTAGATATCCACATATGAAAAAAATGAAATTGGAAGGATACTTTATACCAATACTAAGGATAATTCAAATGGTTTAAAGACATAAAAGGCAAGACCTAAAACTGTAAAGTCTCTAGCAGAAAACATAGAAAAACATTTCATGACAATGAACTAGGCAACAATTTCTTGTATTGCACCAGAAGATGGGTAACAAAAGCGAAAATAGATAAATTTAACTATGTCAAACTTTAAAACTGTGTGCACCAAAGGATGTGATCAATAGAGTGAAAAGGAAACCTAGGAAGTGAGAGAAAATATTTATAAATCATATTGTCTGATAAAGGGCTAATATTTAGAATATATAAAGAAAACTTAAAACTCAACAACAAAAAGTCAAATAATCAAAATGGGCAAAGGACTTAGATAATTCTTCAAAAGTAGTATACAAAGAGTCAACAAGAATATAAAAAGATGTTCAACATCACAAATCATTAGAGAAATGCAAACTAAAACCCAAATGAGATACATCTCATAACTGTCAAGTCAAGATGGCCATCTTTAAAAGAAAGACAGAAAGAGAAAGAGGCAAGGGGAGGAGAAGGAAAGGAAAACAAAAGGAAAGAAGAGGAGAGGAGAGAAGTGGAGGGGAGGGGAGAGGAGGGAATATGGGAAGAGAAGAAAAGAGGAGAGGAGAGGAGACTAGAGGAGAGGAGAGGAGGGAAGGGAAGTCCTAGTGAGGATGTGGAGAATTTGGAATGCTTGTGACTATACTTAACATTACTGAAATTTATACTTAATGGTTATAATGTTAAATTTTATGTTATGTGGTTTGTACCACAACAAAATGGAAAAACTAAAAAAAAAAAAAAAATACTGGTAGTCACTGCATTTGATGAACTAGTTTTTATGTGCATAAGGGATACGCCTCAGGGATTCATAAATATATCTGGGGAAATACTTTATGGGCTAAGTTAATGTCAGGAAAGGTTTCAAAGTCATTTTGATTTAGGGATGAATATAAATATAAGTTTTTATTGATTATAAATTTTGTAATGATAAATTATACATAATATAATATATATTATGCATATATAACATAAATATACAGTTGAGCCCATTTTGTCATCACATGATAAGATTAGAAGACATTCATGTTACACATAAATTTTGGCATCCCACAGCAGTTTTTACTCATAATGATGACAGAAGACATCCTTTTCCACAGAGTGCAGATATTTTAAGAGATTTGGCCGGCTCTTAACTTCACAAATGTGTCCCCAGATATTTATATTACCTTGGGCATTAGAGTCCTATATCACATGATGTCATTATTTGATAAATTGTCATAACTTCTCAACACTAAAGAAACAACTCATGATTTCAGAATAGACACTTAAATTATTCCTGATTGTAATTAATAATGTGATGGACTCAAAGAGGAGATAATAATTCATGTACTAGTCTTGAAGTAGTGTCTTGGGGATCCTTTGGCACTAAAAGCAGATCTATCCTATCTCAATCCATCACATCTCAGGGATAATATGTCATGGGATTGTTAGCAAGACCTAAATAATTCAAAAAGACAAGTCTCTTGGGATATAATGGAAGAATTAATTGAACTTTATTTTAAAGCAAGTCATAAAATCTGCTTTTGAATCTGCCAAGGTGGATGACAAATCCATTTAAAATTTAGCAATCCACCCTGTAGCTTTTATAGCTAAAAGTCCCACTGCCATCCCCACCCCCCAAAAATATATATCTTATTTACTGTTGGGATGAAAGATGTTTTAGAATGAAAGAATTAGAATCAGGGAGACAGGAGAGGTTCCTTATTTGATCACATGGAATAATAAAGTTGAACTAAATCCACTGGCCAGAGGTCAATTCAGGGAGTTCATATCAGCAGCACATTTAAAAAAGAAAAATAATGTTCTAAGTTTCCATTTACCTGGCCTTTCCACTCTAGTGTATTTCTTTGGTTTGGCCCTTCTGATTTCATCTACCTCTCAGGGTCTAAAATATTACTCCAATATTTTTTCTTCTGAGTTTTTATTTAAATTCCAGTTAGTTAACATACAGTGTAATACTAGTTTCAGGTGTACAATTTAGTGATGCAACACTTACATACAACATCTGGTTCTCATCACAAATGTGGTCCTTAATCCCCATCACCTATTTAATCCACCCACCCACTGACCTTCCCCTCTGATTACCATCAGTTTGTTCTCTATAGTTAAGAGTCTATTTCTTGGGCCATCTTGGTCTCTCAGTCAGTTAAGCGGCCAACTCTTGGTTTCAGCTCAGGTGGTGATTTCAGAGTGTGAGATTAATCTTCATGTTAGGCTCTATGTTTAGCCCAGAGTCTGCTCAGGTTTCTCTCTCCCTCTTCCCTGCTCTCATCCTCTCTCTCTGCCTCAAATAAATACATAAATCTTTTTTTAAGGAGTCTGTTTCTTGGTTTTCCCCTCTTTTTCCCTTAATGCTTATATGTTTTCAGATAAACTCTACTTTTCACTGTGAACTGCCTTGTTTACTGAAGCTCTGAGAAATGATCTTATTATATAAGAATTGATGATCCTCTATGAAAAATACTGAGCTATCCATGTTCAAAATATATGTTCCTAGGATACGAGTATGTACAGTAGTGGTTCTAATATTGGGCAAAAGTAGTTGGAAATAAAGTTAAAAGGAGAAATGAGGCAGAAAAGAAAGAAAAGATGAGGAGTTTTATTTAGTCATGCTGGGAGTTATTGTTGAAGACAGATTATCTACTAGTAATTCGAAACATATAAATAAAGGTTGAGAAAGAGGTTGAAGCCAAAGTCTTGATTTGGAAGTCCTCAGTGTAAGGGCTCATTAAGTCCTTTGAATGGTTAAGATTTTCCTTTCCAAAGGCGAGAAAAAAATAATAGAATCAAAGGGTATTGATTATGCCTTGGGAATTGCAGAACTCAAGGTGAAGAAAGGGGATAAGATGGTGTCATTGAAACTGATGAAGAAGACAGTGTTTCTCCATGACTAGAGAAAGTTCTTCATTCACTTGCCCGGTTTTTAAGGGCCAAGGAATCATCATATATTGGCACCACTCCTGAGGAATACCCATGAGTGGAGTCCCAGGATAATCATGGTCAGAAATTAAGAAAATCTGAGAAAAAAAAGTCTTTATCCAAGACAAGAACCAAACTGGATCAAAGAAAACAAAAACCAAAAACAAACAAACAAAAAAGAGAAAAGTTTGGGGAAAGGGAACACATCTCAGTCTGAGCCAAGTCACAAGGAAAGCTCGAATGAGAAGTAAAGAGGTCCCTTAGAAGTAAACAAGAAATGCTTGACAGATTGGAGTTATATTTTACTGGAACCAAACACCATTTGGAGGGCTTCAGTGATGCTCTACACTTCAGGACTACAAGCCCTTTGTGTGAACAGAATTCTGAGGGCTTCACAGTACACCATAAACAATAGTTAAGAACACTTAACTATAGCATCATATAGACTTCAATTCAAGCCCTAGATCTGTCACTTACACCTTCGTGGCTTTGGAATAATAACATTTTCCCTCTGAGACTCAGTTTTCTGATCTATAAGATGAGGATGATATGTATATGTCATAGGATTACATACAATAGGAATTTAATAGGATAGTGTATGGGAATCACTTAGCACAGATTCTAGCAAATTAGTAAATGCTCAGTCTAGCTATAAAACGTTACGTTTTATACTAATTATGTTTCTCCATGCTGAGGACAAAATTCTCTTAAATCAGTTTGGGAAAAGTTATTGGAAATAAAGCTCAGTGATGTGTTGAGCCATAGCTTTCATTTCCCCATACTCATGAAGTAGGACACATATCTTCTGAATCCTCAGCTGGGGAAGACAACCTCTTTCACCATGACCTACCTATCCTCAGTTCTGGCAGGCCTGCCCTTTATAACAGAAAACATAATGATAAATAGAGCAAGAAAGAAGTTTATAAATTTTCACAATGATGTCATTACTACTTTCCAGGAATCTTGGGACCCAGTATAAAAATCTAACCTGTCATGGATAATCATGAATTCCCAGAAATTTTAAAAAAAAAAAAAGTGCCTCTGGGGCCCTGTATGTTTATTTGAACATCATTTGCTTATATGCCAACTTTTCAAAAAGGTGTGAGGAAAAATAACTAATCCCATTCTACAGACAGTGAAACTGATGCTTCATGAAATTATATTATCTTCCCAAAGACACACAGGGTAGTGGGTATTTGTAATGTTCTCTAGAGAGCCAGCACATTTTGAACACCTTGCTGTATTTAGAAAATCTTCTAAGACAGAACTCATATCAAGATAAAACTATCCCAAACTCCTTAGAAGGTAATACATAGACATGTGCTCTGGACCTCATAGGAGACTAAAATTCAAAAATGAGAAACTTAGTAAGAAATGTTTAATATGGAAGAAACCAATATTTTATTTCTGTAAGTGACTGAAAAGGTGTCCAGATTTAGGGTTGGGAACAATTGCAAGGCCAAGTTATTAGGGCATAACTGTCATTGGAGCTAAGGAAAGTGCCATGGTGCTACTAAGGTATGGTTATGTACGTGGTTCCTGAGAATTTAACTTCAGTCCTGATCCTCCAGTCAGGCCAATGATTCTATGAGCTTCCTCATAACCTTTTAACACATTTTTCATTTTTTTAAATTTAATAATAGTTGATAGACAATGTTAAATTAGTTTCAGGTGTACAACATAGTGTCAACAACTCTATACATCATACCATGCCCACTACAATGTATCTACTATTTGTTTCAATGCAACACTATTATCATATCATTGACTATATTCCCTCTGAACATTTTATTCCCATGATTTACTCATTCCATAACTAGAGGCCTGGATCTCCCACTCCCCTTCACCCATTTTCCCAATTCCCCTCTTTTTTTCCCTCTGGCAACCAACAGTTTGTTCTCTGTATTTATAGGTCTGATTCCGTTATTGTTTGTTTGTTCTTTGATTTTGTCTTATAGATTCTACATGTAAGTGAAATCATATAATATTTGTCTTTCTCTGTCTGACTTATCACACCTTGACAACACACTCTTTTTCTGCTTCATCAGCCATAGCGAGCTTCAGGTGCATGCTTCTAAAAACCTTGATTGAGTCCATACTTGGACATATAAAAGTTATGCTATTTTTAACATGGGATTTGTGTTGGGTGAATTTCAACGTCTGATTTTTCTTCTAAAAGAGTTTATATATACATAATCTCAGTGATAACTCTCAGTTCACCAGAATATACTATTCCCCTACAATTCCAAATAAAATAATAATTTATTGTAATTCACTATGGTTTTGTAAAGGCTATCCTGGGTTGTGAATGAATTGTGCCAAAGTAGCCAACCAGTTTGGCCCAAAAAATCAGTCAACTCACCAAGAAAAAAAATTAGTCAAAATAGACCCATTTGTTCCACAGTGTAAGACCAAATATTCTCCTGATTAATTGAATTTTATTTCAACCAACTAAGTCACTAAGAAACAACATAGCCCTTTTTTAAAGATTTATTTATTTATTTGAGAGAGGAAAAAGAAAGATAGAGAGCCTAAGTTGGGGGTGGGGGTGGTTGCTGAGAGAGACGCAGAGGAAGAAGCAGACTTCTTTTTTTTTTTAATTTTTTATTTTTTATAAACATATATTTTTATCCCCAGGGGTACAGGTCTGTGAATCACCAGGTTTACACACTTCACAGCACTCACCAAAACACATACCCTCCCCAATGTCCATAATCCCACCCCCTTCTTCCAACCCCCCTCCCCCCAGCAACCCTCAGTTTGTTTTCTGAGATTAAGAGTCACTTACGGTTTGTCTCCCTCCCAATTCCATCTTGTTTCATTGATTCTTCTTCTACCCACTTAAGCCCCATGTTGTATCACCACTTCCTCATGTCAGGGAGATCATATGATAGTTGTCTTTCTCTGCTTGACTTATTTCGCTAAGCATGATACGCTCTAGTTCCATCCACGTTGTCGCAAATGGCAAGACTTCATTTCTTTTGATGGCTGCATAGTATTCCATTGTGGATATATACCACATCTTCTTGATCCATTCATCTGTTGATGGACATCTAGGTTCTTTCCATAGTTTGGATATTGTGGACATTGCTGCTATAAACATTCGGGTGCACCTGCCCCTTTGGATCACTACGTTTGTATCTTTAGGGTAAATACCCAGTAGTGCAATTGCTGGGTCATAGGGCAGTTCTATTTTCAACATTTTGAGGAACCTCCATGCTGTTTTCCAGAGTGGCTGCACCAGCTTGCATTCCCACCAACAGTGTAGGAGAGTTCCCCTTTCTCCACATCCTCACCAGCATCTGTGATTTCCTGACTTGTTGATTTTAGCCATTCTGACTGGTGTGAGGTGATATCTCATTGTGGTTTTGATTTGCATTTCCCTGATGCTGAGTTATATGGAGCAGTTTTTCATGTGTCTGTTGGCCATCTGGATGTCTTCTTTGCAGAAATGTCTGTTCATGTCCTCTGCCCATTTCTTGATTGGATTATTTGTTCTTTGGGTGTTGAGTTTGCTAAGTTCTTTATAGATTTTGGACACTAGTCCTTTATCTGATATGTCGTTTGCAAATATCTTCTCCCATTCTGTCAGTTGTCTTTTGATTTTGTTAACTGTTTCCTTTGCTGTGCAAAAGCTTTTGATCTTGATAAAATCCCAATAGTTCATTTTTGCCCTTGCTTCCCTTGCTTTTGGCGATGTTCCTAGGAAGATGTTGCTGCGACTGAGGTCGAAGAGGTTGCTGCCTGTGTTCTCCTCAATGATTTCGATGGATTCCTTTTGCACATTGAGGTCCTTCATCCATTTTGAGTCTATTTTCATGTGTGGTGTAAGGAAATGGTCCAATTTCATTTTTCTGCATGTGGCTGTCCAATTTTCCCAGCACCATTTATTGAAGAGGCTGTCTTTTTTCCATTGGACATTCTTTCCTGCTTTGTCGAAGATTAGTTGACTGTAGAGTTGAGGGTCTATTTCTGGGCTCTCTATTCTGTTCCATTGATCTATGTGTCTGTTTTTGTGCCAGTACCATGCTGTCTTGATGATGACAGCTTTGTAATAGAGCTTGAAGTCCAGAATTGTGATGCCACCAACTTTGGCTTTCTTTTTCAATATCCCTTTGGCTATTCGAGGTCTTTTCTGGTTCCATATAAATTTTAGAATTATTTGTTCCATTTCTTTGAAAAAGATGGATGGTACTTTGATAGGAATTGCATTAAATGTGTAGATTGCTTTAGGTAGCATAGACATTTTCACAATATTTATTCTTCCAATCCAGGAGCATGGAACATTTTTCCATTTCTTTGTGTCTTCCTCAATTTCTTTCATGAGTACTTTATAGTTTTCTGAGTATAGATTCTGTGCCTCTTTGGTTAGGTTTATTCCTAGGTATCTTATGGTTTGGGGTGCAATTGTAAATGGGATTGACTCCTTAATTTCTCTTTCTTCTGACTTGTTGTTGGTGTAGAGAAATGCAACTGATTTCTGTGCATTGATTTTATATCCTGACACTTTACTGAATTCCTGTACAAGTTTCAGCAGTTTTGGAGTGGAGTCTTTTGGGTTTTCCACATATAGTATCATATCATCTGCGAAGAGTGATAATTTGACTTCTTCTTTGCTGATTTGAATGCCTTTAATTTCCTTTTGTTGTCTGATTGCTGAGGCTAGGGAAGAAGCAGACTTCTCACTGAGCAGGGAGTCAATGCTGTGCTCAATCCCAGGATCCCAACATCATGACCCTAGCTGAAGGCAGACACGTAACTGACTGAGCCACCCTGGGGCCCTGAAACAAATGTTAAAATGTATAGAGTTATAAACAATTACCTTGTCCCTAAGAAAGGGAAATTGAACAAATACTTTCCTGGTGGATCTTCAGCTTAAATAAATAACATCTTAATGATACCATTTGAAAACACTGAGAAATTTCATTCTAGGCACTCTACTCCTATCTGCCCAGAAATTTTCTCTAAAGAAAAAAAAAAGAAAAACAAAAACAGAAAAAAGACAATATTATCTGATAGTTTTTAAAGACCATTTAGAAATTTTGTGACATTATACCATCATTATGGCAAGGAAGACCAGGACACATTGTCTGGATGCCCCAACCCTAGATCTTTCTGCCACCATAGTTGATCTATTCCCTCAGGTTAGCATTATCTAGGTGTCATCGTCCAATATTTCTTGGGCCTTAAATGGCTATATTTGTTTTGCCTCCAGGTCAGGGCCTCCAGACTTACAACACCCAACTTGTCCTGGACCCCACACCAAACCCATTCTCTGCACACACCAAGACCACTCTCAGAATCACCTTTTCTTACTATAATGGGTTGAAGACTTCCCAGAAAACCTCAGTGTCTTTCAAACATTTTTAAAATTTTTCTTTAAATATCATCTAAAATTCAAAACAGATCAAATACCACCATGGAACAAAGTTCTGTTTAGTCTTCAAACTACACATTATTTCCACTTATATACATATGCATCCACTGAGCATCTTTAAGCAACCAAAGAAGAGTGCTGTACTGGTCCTAGCTAGGCTCAGTACTCCTCTAATTGGATGGTAACTTAGGGAAAGCCTCTTTACTTCTCTGGATTCTGTTTACTCAGTTGTAAAATAATGATGTTAAACTAAGTTCTGAAATTTTTGTTTCTATACTACCTTATTTATTACAAAACTATGCATTTTTTATATTTACCTCTATCTCAATCTAAGATAAATGGTAATATTCATTTCATAAAAAGTATAGGTATCGATCTGCAGATTCACAGATAAGCAGTTCAAGGTCATCTTGATGTCTACAGGTTCATCCTATAATCCTATAGCATGAACTGAAGTCCACCATTTCTGGATTCCAGAGCAGAATCAAAAATCCCAGACTTCCTGATCTTTGGCAAGGTCTTGGTCACAAACAGGCATAATTAGATTTCTGCCCTGGGTTTTCCAGAGGTGCAACAGACTATATCACAATTATTCCAAGTAAAACTTCAGAGTCTTTACCACTAGCTTCTCTGTGAATAAATCTGGGCTTATAGACAGCATAGAAAATCATAACATTCACTCCTCACATTGATCCAGCTGGTGGAGCAGGAGGAATCAATATGCATTACTGCAATGATTTGCTGGATTTTCCATCCAAAGAAATCAACTTCTATTAAGACTGAGGAACCACATATCTACCACTCTTCAAAAGAAATTTGAGGACTGGGGAAAATATTTAAGCCCCAAACAAAGTCAATGTTAGGGAAATTATATAGGAAAAAAAAGTCTTAACATTAGGGCTACCAAGTTACTTGAAAGTTTTAAGTGCCTATTCTTTCTGCCATGGCAGACTCCCTACATGGAAGTGGTAATCTCTAGATAGAACAGCATCACAGCATAGTATTGGCTCTCACATAGGAGAACTCATTCTCCTACACTGTCACTAGGTGAGAATATAAAATAAGCATCACTCTTATTTCCACCGTTACTTCCAGAAATTTCCTCTTCTATCTTTATGCAGAAGCCCCTCAGGTCATCCATTTCCCCTCCTCATAAACACTGCTGTGCTAGCTATCCACCACTCTTCTGATTCCAACCTCATGTTTACTGAGAATTTTGACATCTGATTAGTTTTCCTCTCCACTCAACATTACCTGCAACTCTGGTAGATCCCAACATGGGTATGGACAACCTACGTAGACTATGGTCACACAGTTCCTTGACTTCTTTAGTACCAGTGACCTTGCCTCACTTCCACAACAGAACCCAAAACCGTGGCCAACTAGACCTTCCTGGTTAGCATGTAGATTGTTCTACCTCTGAAGTCAGATTCTATTATTCCATTTTTGAACCAAAACCTGTACTCCACTACACATCTCTTTGCCACCGTATTTCCCATCACACCTATTTTTCAACTTCACCATTACTTCTAGTACCCTCTTATTTTTCCCAAAAAAATTATCAACCATAGATTCATAGCCAGTCTTACTTACCCTGGATGCCCATAAGCATGGTCATTTCTGAGAATCACATAGTTAGCATGGTTATAGCTTTGACTTGCTGCCTTCCCACACCCTGGATCAATCTGATCAACTGCTTTTGTTCTTGGAGCTTGACTCTGAAAGACAAAATTGAGAACTTAGTTTTTAACTGTAACTACCAAATGTATTATTAAGTAAACCAAGGAATTTTGAGAGGCACTGGGTCTTAGCAATAATATAATTCAAGTCCTCTTCAAATTACATGAGGCAAAATAACGTGCAAAGTTCACAAATCTCATGAAGCAATGAGGTTGGAATCAGATCCCAGGGGTCCTGGCCTCCTGACTCCAAGCTTAGTGTTCTTTCCTTGATGCCATATCACCTCCAGTTACTCACTAGCCAGTTACTCACTGACAGTTGTCCAACGTAAAGGATGTTTTATTCCCTGAGATGGGGAATTTCATACCATATAAGCATCCCTTGAGACATCAGAATACATTCTCTGTGTTTTGTTTAAATCAGTTCTCCTTTGTCCTACTGGGGAAATAAACCTTAAATACCAACAATACTGTGATTATAAATAACCTAATAATAATTAATGGACTTACAAATGAGCACTGAATCCAAAAACTAATTCCCTATGTCAAGAGTTCTCAATCTTGATGGGCACCAGTATCACCAGAGGAGATTTTTCACAAGCAGAGATTTAGGATACTTCTACTCTCAGAGATCCACTACAAACAATCGGATACATTGTATGTGTAAATCCTCATCTTAAAAATATTCTCTATCAGTACAATATTTCTGTTACTTATATTTTATTTTATATGTGTGTGAAGTTATTATTTGGAATTATTTTAAATATGAGACAAAAATATAGATATTAAAACACCTCCCGCTCCAGATCTAGTAGTGAGACCAAGTTACCTGAATATTTGAAAAATTTTCCAAGCAATTCTGATGCCTATCTAGGTTAAGAAAATTTATCTTATGTATCTCCAGTCCTAAAGTATCAGGTCAGGGGGATCTTTCAGGATCCCACTTCTTTTTTTTTTTTTTAAGATTTTATTTATTTGACAGAGAGAGAAAGATCACAAGTAGGCAGAGAACCAGGCAGAGAGAGGGGAAAGCAGGCTTTCTGCCAAGAACCCTGAGATCATGACCTAAGCCAGAGGCAGAGGCTTAACCCATTGAGCCATCCAGGTGCCCCCAGGATCCCACTTCTTAAAAAACAATACAGTCCAGAAACTTAATGGCAGTTGCTGCTCCTGAGCTAAAGATTCCCAGATTGAGCATATATAGAAATCAGCCCAAGTCCAAAGCTCACATCTGCTATTATTTAGGTATATAACTCAGCCATATGAAAGCTTCTTATGTGATGTCGTTAAATATAACATTTGTGGCCTCATACAACATCCTTCTATGGTTTTCTTTTCTTTTCTATTGCATTTTTGCTGGAATTTTACCTTTATGACTTTTGGGTATGTCAAAACCAATCTGGGATATAATTTCCTCATCTGTAAAAATGAAAACCTTGAATTACTCTAACTCTCAGTGAAGATCAGGAAAGATCAATATTCACTCCCTAACTGCTCTTTCCTCAGATGCCTCTAAGGACACCATCCTGGCTGATATTTTGGCAGTACAGATTAGTTAAAACCATATATTACATAGGTAAGAACAAAGTTGTTGTTGTTGTTGTTGTTGTTGTTGTTGTTGCTATTATTAAGCACTTACAATAGGCTAAACGTTGTGCTAAATATTTTTGTGTGTATGCTAAGTATTTAAAAATATTATGCCACATTTAATTCTTTTGAGTCTCTACAGAGGCAGACTATCAATGAACACATTTCCAGATGAGGAATTAGATTTAAAGAACTTAAATAATTTTTCCAAAAGGGCACAGTAAATAAGAGAACCAAGATTCAAACCACATCTATCTAACACCAGAGGCCTCTTTTTAATTTTATTCCTCTACATGCTTAGGAACTAAGATAAGTAGATATTCTTCTGAGTACTGCCTCATGCTCATATTATTGGGAATTTAAATAACTGGGCTTTGAATTAATAAATTATTATTCTATTTTGTTTTTACAGAAACAACACTTTCAGCCTTATAGGGACTATTATTTTCCATTACAGATATGCACACACACACACACACACACACACACACACACACACACATAAAATAGCCAGTTGATACAATTACTCTATGTTTCTAGATCTACTCCAACTCCTTTATTACATATAGATAGTGAAATTGAGTCTCAGAGTCTTGCCTAACTTTACAAATCTAGTTAGAGGCTGAGCTGGGAAACCTCTCCATTATTCATGCAGCCTCCTATAGTTAGGTATTACCAATATCCTTACAGACACAAATGATTTTTTAATACCATTTTCAATTTTTTAGAGACACTAGTACAATCCTATTTTAGTATTTCTCTGCAACAAAGCTATTTTCATGAATCAGAGAATAGTTCAAAATGATACCACTTTGTCTTTCTAAGTCACACACAACCTTAACCTTAAGAACACATGAAATTCTGAAGATGAATATTCTTTTCTGGTTTCTTTCCCCATGCCAGTTACTCTACAAGTAAGAAAAGTTTGGTGATATATTTGTGTGTGTTTTGTTCCTTTTGAAGTAATTTAACCAGATCAATCCATATGCAGCTCTTGGTTCCTTTACATGAAAATCTCCTGTTTTTTGTTATCCCCTCCTCCTGACATATGAATATTACTTTTATCATAAGTTTTGTACCCAAATGATAGGATCATATCATAGAGGTCCTGCACCCAAATGATAGCTTAAGGCACAGAGCTAATCCTCTTCTTGGCTAAGTTTGGAAATGTCCTATGCATAGTTCCTCATTCAAGAGAGATTTCTATACTTCATTCACTGAGCACACCCTCATGGGTCCCTCCTGGATGCCTTGTAGAAAATAAGGTGTTGGGAGCAGAGAGTTGAACAAAGCAGGAGTTATCTCATCGAAGAACTCATAGTCTACCAAGGAAACAGATGTACACAGACAATGCAATGCAATTTGATAAGTGCTGTGATAGAGACAAATTCAGTGTGTGTGGGAACCCATACAGGGGCATGTAACTATGCTTGAAAAGCAGACAAGCTTCCAATGGATATGAAACATGGGGTGGATCCTGAGGGATAAGTAAGAATTCTCTTAAGGGAAAAAAAAAAATAATGAATAAGGAAATTCCAGACTGGAAATTCCAGAGGGAACAGCATGTACAAAGACCTGAAGTAGAAGAGAATGTGAAATATTTAGGAAACTGAAATCAGTAAAACATAGAGATGAAAGGTGGGTAGTATCTTTATCATGAAGGGCCTTTCAGAGTACAGATGTTTTTTTACCTCTTTGGTTAGGCTTATTCTTAGGTATCTTACGAGTTTTGGTGCAATTACAAATGGGATTGATTCCTTTATTTCTCTCTCTGTAGCTTTATTACTCATGTGTAGAACTGCAATAGGTTTTTGTACATCGATTTTACTTCCTGTGACTCTGCTAAATTCCTGTATCAGTTCTGGCAATTTTTTGGTGGAGTCTTTAGGGTTTTCTACATAGAGTATCACATCATCTGCAAATAGTGAAAGTTTGACTTCTTCCTTGATGATTTGAATGCCTTTTATTTCTTTTTGTTGTCCTATAGTTGAGGCTACAATGTCCAGTATTATGTTAAAAAACAATGGTGAGAGAAGACATCCCTGTCTTGTTCCTGACCATACAGAAAAGCTCTCATCCTATCACTGAGGATGTTATTAGCTGTGGGTCTTTTGTATATGGCCTTTATGATATTGAGGTATGTTTCTTCTATTCCTACTTTGTTGAAGGTTTTTATCAGGAATGGATATTGTACTTTGTCAAATGCTTTTTCTCTATCTATTGAGTGGATAATATGGTTGCTATCCTTTCTTTTATTAATATGGTGCAGCACACTGATTGCTTTGCAAATACTGAACAATGCTTGCAACCCAGGAATAAATCCAGTTGATTGTGTAGAATAATCTTTTAATGTACTGTTGGATACAATTTGTTAGTTATCTTGTTGAGAATTTTTGCATCCATGTTCATCAGGGATATTGACCTGCAATTCTCCTTTTTAGTGGAGTCTTTGTCTGGCTTTGGAATCAAGGTAATGCTGGCCTCATAGAATGAATTTGGAAGCTTTCCTTCTATTTCTAGCTTCTGGAACAGTTCGAGAAGAGTAGGTAATAAGTAGTCTTTAAATATTTGTTAGAAATCCCCTGGGAAGTCATCTGGGCCTGGACTCTTGTTTGTTGGAAGATTTTTTATTACTTATTCAATTTCTTTGCTAGTTATTGGTCTGTTCAAGTTTTGTATTTCTTCCTGTTTCAGTTTTAGGAGATTATATATTTCTAGGAATTAAATCATTTCTTCCAGATTGCCTAATTTGTTGGCATATGATTTTTCATAATATTCTTTTGTAATTGTATTTCTGTGGTGCTGGTTGTTAACTCTTCTCTTTCATTCATAATTTTATTTATTTGATCCCTTTCTCTTCTTTAAGTATGGATAAAGATTTAATCGTTTTATTAATTCTTTCAAAGAATGAGCTTCTAGGTTCATTAATCTGTTCTAATGGTTTTTGTTTGTTTCTATACCATTTATTCCTGCCCTAATCTTTATTATTTCTCTTCTTCTGCTGACTTTAGGCTTTATTTGATGTTCCTTTTCTAGCTCCTTTGGGTGTTAAGTTTAGGTTGTATATTTAAGACTTATCTTGCTTCTTAAGGTAGGTCTGTATTGCTGTATACTTTCCTCACATGACCACTTTTGCTGCATGACATGACATGCTGTCATGTTTTCATTTTCATTTTCGTTTCCACATTTTTTATTTCTTTAATTTCCTGGTTAACCCATGCATTCTTTAGTAGGATGTTCTTTAACCTCCACATATTTGTGGTCTTTCCAAAATTTTTTGTGATTAACTTCAAGTTTCATAGCACTGTGGTCAGAAAATATGCATGGTATAATCTCAGTCTTTGTGTACTTTTTGAGTCCTGATTTGTGACCGTTTATTTGATCTATTCTGGAGAATGATCCATATGCACTCAAAAAGAATGTATATTCTGCTGCTTTAGGATGAAATGTTCTGAATGTATCTCTTAGGTCCATTTGGTCCAGTGTATCATTCAAAACCATTGTTTCCTTTCTGATTTTCTGCTTAGATGATCTGTCCATTGCTGTAAGTGGTGTGTTAAAATCTCCTACTATTCTTGTATTACTATCTATTAGATCCTTTATGTTTGTTATTAACTGATTTATATATTCAGGTGTTCCCAAGCTGGAAGAATGATATTTATAATAGTTAGATCTTCTTGTTGGATAGACCCCTTTATTATTTATGGTGCCCTTCCTCATCTCTTGTTATGATCTTTGGTTTAAAATCTAGTTTGTTTGATTATAAGTATGGCTATTCCAACTTTCTTTTGATGTCCATGAGCATGATAAATGGTTCTTTATTCCCCCACTTTCAACCTACAGATGTCTCCAGTTCTAAAATGAATCTTCTGTATGTAGCATTAGTCTTAGTTTTTTATCCATTCTGATACCCTATGTTTTTTGATAGAAGCATTTAGTCCATTTACATTCAGAGTGATTATTGATAGATATGAATTTAGTACCATTGTATTAGCTGTAAAATTGTTTCTGAAGATTTTCTCTGTTCCATTCTAGTCATTGTTGCTTTTGTTCTTTCTTTACCACTCAAAGGGTCCACTTTAATATTACTTGCAGGGCTGGTTTAGTGGTCATGAACTCCTTTAGTTTTGGTTTGTCTTGGAAAGTCCTTATCTCTCCTTCTATTCTGAATGACAGCCTTGCTGGATTAAGTATTCTTGGCTGCATATTTCTCCCATTCAACATGTTGAACATATCATGCCACTCTCTTCTGGGGTGCCAAGATTTGTGAAGAGATCTGCTGTTAATTTTGTCTTCCTTTGCAGGTTAAGGACTTCTTTTCCCCTGCAGCTTTCAGAAGTCTTTCCTTATATCTATATTTTGCACAGTTTACTATAATGTGTCTTGGTGTTGACCTACTTTTATTAATTTTGATGGGAGTTCTCTATGCCTCCTAAATTGGGATATTTGTTTCTTTCCCCATATTAGGGAAATTTTCAAGTATAATTTGCTGAAATAAACCTTGGTCCCTTTTTCCATCTCTTTTTCTACTGGGACTTCTATGATACAAATGTCATTGTGCTTAACAGAGTCACTGAGTTCCCTGAGTCTGCATTCCTGATCCAATATTTTTCTTTCCCTCTTCTTTTCAGCATCATTATTTTCCACAATTTTATCTTCTATATCATTTATTCATTCCTTTGCCTCTTTCATCCTTGTGTTCATTATTTCCAGTCAGTTCTGCATCAGATTTATAGCCTTTTTTTTTTTTTTTTTTTTGCCTGACTAGTTTTTAGGTCTTTTACCTCTGTAGTAAGGGTCTCCTTGGTATCTTCAATGCTTTTTTCAAGTCCAGCTGGTATCCTTAAGATTGTTGTTTTAAATTCTAGCTCAGGTATATTACTTATATCTGTTTTTATTTTATCCCTGGGCATGACCTCTTTTTGTTCTTTCTTTTAGAGTAAATCTCCCATCTTGGCATTCTGTCTAGGTCTCTGTCTTCTGTGTTTTAGGAAAGTCTATTACATTTTCTCTTCCTGAGAGTAATGTTATATTAAGAAGAGGTCATATACTGTCCAGGGCATGATGTTTCAGGAAGTGTTTCTGGTGAACTCTGTGTGCACTCTACTGTTATGTTTTGGCTGCTCTTTCCCTCGGTCAGTCCTATCCAGTTTCTCTTTGCCTGCAGAGGGGAATGTTTGGACCTTGTGCAGTGTGTAGTGAATTTAGCTAGGTATGTTTTGGTCTGTTCAATAAAAGAGGCTAGATCCTGTTTCCCCTAGAGCTGAATCCTTGTAGCACTGTATGGTCAGTAGACTTGGTGCATGCAGGGATCTTCTGGGGGAGGGACTCACTCCTGCCGCTGCTGCTGCTTTGACTTTCAGGCACAGTTGCTTAGTAAAAAAAAAAAAAAAAAAAAAAAAAACCTGCATAGCACAGGAGGTGGGGCTTTGTATAAGCAACTCAAGCCTCCATTGTGGATACTGTGCTCTCACTGAAGTCTGTCCATGTCTACAAGCAGGGAGGAAAATGGAATTGCTCACTTTCTGGAAGTTTGCACCACTGATCAGGGAGCCCTCACAGATGAGCAAACTATCTCCCCTCCTGTGTCCCAGGCATCCCTCAGATCTCATCCTTCAGATCTCTCTGTGTCTAAGCTGTCTGCCACCCTGCAGTGAAGCACTCTTGTGTTTTACTCAGGCACAACAGCTGGGTTTCAAAACTCTAAATTTTAGGGATCTTGTGTAGCATGGACACATGCTGATATTCTGAAGGGAAAGTCTCATCACACTGGCTGGTACCAGTTTGTCCCAGAAAGGCAGTCTCATAAACATGCAGGGGCTTGGAGTGTATAGTAAAATGCAGCAAAAAGCAGATGTCCAGGTTAGCTGCCCTCAGCAGATGCCTCTGCTTCAATGTTAATTAATGCGGCAGCTCAGTGGTGTCCACTGGCTCTTTTGTCCCCTGAGAGGCAGAGCTACCTCTTCCAAATGTACTCCAAGAAGGGGAACTGTCTCTCCCAGTGTGACCCAGGGGATCCTCAGACCACACTGTCTGCTCCCAGCTCTCTTCCCTCCTTCTCTACAGGAGCACCACTATACCTGTAAAGCTTCACCCAAGCAATGGCATGAGCTTCTAAAACTTCAGCCATTGAGCTCTACTGTTTATAAAGCTTGTGATAATCAGCCTCTCTTGTTTTCCTTGTAAGGAAAATGGTTTTGTGGAAGTGTTTTTCTTGTGCAATGCCCTTCACACTGAGTGTGCTTGCATTCTCTCTCTCTCTGCCCCCCTCCCTGATCAGGGCTCCCTCTCCTCCATAGCACCAGTGATTCTTTTCTCCCCCAAATAACATCTCAGCATGCCCTTCCTTCCACAGTCTGGCCTCTTTATTCCCTCTAGTTGTGTAGTTTTTTCTCTCAGTCCTCAGATTGATTTCCTGGGTGTTCAGAATGATTTAATGTTATCTAACTATGTTCAAGGGACTAAGCAAGCCCTACTACTCTGCCACTTTAACTCCTCCCCAAACCCATATCCTTTCACAGTCACTTCTAAAGCCCCTTCCCCATCCCTAGGCAACCACTAATCTACTTTCTTTCTCTACAGATTTGCCTATTTTTGCTATTTCATATAAAGAGAATCATAAAGTATGTGGTCCCCTGTTCACTTAACATTATTTTCCATGTACAACTATGTTGTAGCATGCATAAGTATTTAATTTATTTTTACCTACCAAATAATATTTCATTATGTGTATAGACTACATTTATTTATCCATTCATCATTGGTGGACATTTGGGTTGTTTCTACTTTGGGGCTATTATGTAAGGTGACTTTATGAACATTTATATGCAACTTTTTATGTAGACACAATTTTTCATTTCTCTTGAGTATATACCTCACATATGAAATTGCTGGATCATGTGGTAACTTTATGTTTAGGCTTTTGAAGAACTGACAAGCTGCTTTCCAAAGTGAATGCTCCATCTTAAAATTCTACCAGCAGCATATGAGGAGGCTTTTGATTTCTTAAAACCTCACTAACACTTGTTATAATCTGTTGTTTTTTTTTTTTATTCTAACCCTCCTAGTAGGTATGAAACAATGTCTCCTTGTGGTTTTAAATTGCACTTCACTGATGGTAATAATGCTGACCATCTATCTTTTCATGTGCTTAGTGGCCATTTGTACATCCTCCTCAATTTCATATGCCAAAGCCCCAACTCATGGTAAATAGACTATATTAAAGTGTACCCATACCCCTCATGGAAGATAATATATATGTAACTTTAGATTCCTGTGTTGCATTGCTATTGACTAGCTGACAAGATGTTATATTTTGCAAACATTTAATTAAATATATATTGATTTCAATTTTGTGATTTTATTTTCTATTTTGAAATCAATGGAACATCTTTTCAGCTATCCAACATTGCTGGGTCACATCTATGGTTCTTAATGGTCATTTTTATTCAGTAGTAAAACAGGCTATTAGCATTCTGCATAAGATAATTAGGAACGAAAAGCATACCGCCTGAAGGGATTCTGAGAGCATAGAGGAAGAATAAGAGCAGAACTACTGCTTTAACTTTACACTTTCCGGTTGTTTTCAGTCTAAGGAAGAAAGATTGAAAATTAATAACATAACTCACTATATATCTATTTCAATTTGTTGAATATCTGTACATGTAACTTCTACATTTTCATTTAATAATACTAATTTTCCAAAAATTATTTCATTGTTTTCCTAATATCTCTATTTAAAAATTCCCTTCCAAGTGGCACCTAGATGACTCAGTCAGTTAAGCCTCTGACTCTTGGTTTCAGATCAGGTCATGATCTCAGGATTGTGAGATTGAGCCCCACATCAGTCTGTGCTCAGCACAGTCTGTTGGAGACTCTCTCCCTCCCCACTACTTCTCTCTCTCTCTCTCTCAAATAAATAGTCTTTTTAAAAATTCCCTTCCAAAACACTAGAGTTTACTCAGTGCCTCTGCACTGTGCTACACATCAGATATTCATCATCTCATTTAAAATCAGACATGCCTGTACTTGATAGGTAGCAATTCTAACGGACAATAAGTATATTTTTTAGAGTTAATACAAACAAATAAATAATCAAACCAAAAAAGTCAAATCAAATAATCAAATCAAATAAATAAAAAATTACTTCAGAAATTTGATTCATCCAGACCCATCTGTTTCAGAGCCTAACACATTTCCTCATGATACTTAGGTAGGTAGGTGGAAAGATAATAGACAGACAGATAGATAGATGATAGATTAGATAGATAGGAGATAGATAAAGATTTGGGAGCATGTGTTATATGTCTGAAGGATCAGGAAAGCCCTCTTCCCATTATGAAGGTCCCTAAGCCACCTGTATATACTGCTCTCCTCAGCCTGAGTGAGCTATTGAGTACCAGGAAGATTGACCAAGGATCTCATTTATTAATGAAAGGCAAAAGCAATCTGAGTCAAAGGTGTTCATGGTTTAATCAATCATAAGTATTTAGTGAATCCATGGGTATCTTAAAAAGACTCAAATGAACTGAGATTCAGGGACCAAGTTGGTAATATAGGAGGCTTCTGAAATTTCTTCCTCCTATGAACACAATGAATGTATAGCTACACATGAAATAATTCCCTCTGAGAGAAATCCAGAAACTGAGTGAATCCTACACATCAGTGGACTGATAAAACACCCACATCAATATGGGTAGGAAAGGCAAAGTCATTCTCCTCATAAACCTCACCCCAGAACACTGCCATATAGTTAGGAGAGAATGCCCAGCTCCCAGTTTCTCCCTGAGGAACAAAGGATTTGGACCATAAAACTAGTTCCCTATAAGTCGCCCACCCAAGCAATCAGTCCCTCAATTCACCTAATTCTGAAAGCCCAAGGGGCTTGCCTTCATGAGCCCCACAGGTCTACAGCAATTGAATCAGGTCTTTATAGGTGCACAAGCATTCATCTTGCCTATCACCTCAGGTCTCAGCAAGAAGAAACGGGGAAAAAAAAAGTCTCCCAGTCTTTCCCTAGAAGGAGTTTGACTGCATGGTTTACAAGCTACTGCGTACTTTACAAGATGATGTCTGAGGCTCCATCTCTAATTAGCATACATCTACGTGCTGACTGTGATCCTCCCCAAGGCCTGGAGAGGCTAGTAAGTACCTCCCCTGCTTTCTTTCTCCAACTCACTCCAACAATAAAATCAAACCACCAGCATCTTCTTGGAAGGAGCTTGTCTACACATCTAGGATTCCACCCTCTACAACTGCCATTCAAGGAACAGGCAGGTCCACTAAATCATGTAACTCTGATCTCCAGTGGGGCTTGCATTCAAGACTATAGCAACAAGAGAAGTGGCACAGGAGCACTCTCCACAGCTATACATACAAGTTTAGTGCAGAGCAAGCATCTCCCAAGTTCTTCCTGGAACTGAATACTTTCCCAGGTGTTGCCTGAGAGTCCAGCTCCTACTCAGCCCACATTTAGATGCTGACTACAGTCCTCCTGACTTTGGGACACTAAGGGTCTTGCCACACTCTCAACTACTGGGAACCATTAAAAACAAAGACAGTCACTTTTGACAACAAGGAACTTGGGCCAGGCTGATGGACAAAATTCATCCTCTAAATGAAACAGCCTAACAAGACTGGAAAAGTTAGCTGTTTTAGCTAATGTGCAGAAACTAACACAGAGAGTCAAGGAAACATTAATGAACTCTACCTGGTTCACTGGAGGCTCCGTGAACTCCAGGAAAGTAGAGACTCCAGAAAAGAACTAAAAGTACTGTTGGAACTCACAAAGACTAAGTTGAAGAATTTCTATTTCAAGACAAAAAATATTCCTCTGACAATAACATCCCATTGCTGAGCTCTTCTGTCTACTATTTTTTTTATTTTTTTATGTTATTTTAGTCACCATACAGTACTTGTTTTTGATGTAGTGTTCCATGATTCATTATTTGCATATAACACCCACTGCTCATTGCAATACATGCCTTCTTTAATGCCCATCATCAGGATAACCCATCTCTCACCTCCCCTCTGAAACCCTCAGTTTGTTTCCCAGAGTCCATAGTCTCTCATGGTTCATCTCCGCCTCTGATTTCCCCCCTTCAGTTTTCCCTTCCTTCTCTTAATGTCCTCCATGCTGTTCTTTATGTTCCACATATGAGTGAAACCATCCCAAAGATACTGATGTAGTGAAAAGAAGGGCTACATGCACCCCAATGTTCATAGCAGCAATATCCACAATAGGCAAACCATGGAAGGAACCAAGATGCCCTTCAACAGACAAATGGATAAAGATGTGGCTCCTGTATTCAATGGAATTTCACTCAGCTATCAGAAAGGATGCATACCCACCATTTGCACTGACATGGATGGAACTGGAGGGGATTATGCTGAGCAAAGTAAGTCAAGCAGAGAAAGACAATTCTATGATCTAAACTAGGTTTTGTTTTTAATTTTTAAAAAGTAACACAAATATATAGGGAAACAGATGAAACATTCCAATGTATACAGTAAAAATCTCCTTCCTAATCCAAATCTTCCCAATTCCATTCCCTGCAGAACCACTGTTAGCAGTTTCTCGTGTACCCATTTAAGAAATCTATTTACATGCATCATATACAGTGCTCTTTATATCTGCTTTTTAACAACAGATATATTTCTATGTTAGCATAAATGTATTTACATAGTTCTACTTAATACTGATATAATATTCTATAGTATAAATCAACCATAATTTACTTAACTATGCTCCAGTTAATAGATGTATTTTGGTATTGTTATTAGAAGCAAAGCTATAGAAACATCTTTGTATGTAATGTCTTTGACCAATTACCTCAGGATAAATTTCTCATTGTCAAACTACCAGGTCAAAAGATGTGTGTGCATTTTAGTTTTGTTAGGAAGCATCCAAATGCTCTCTGAAATAGTTCCATCCATTTTTCTCTCATCCACAGTGGTGCATAAACAATGAAATATTTGAGATTGATAGTTTCTTAATTCTATTTTTTTAAAGATTTTATTTATTTATTTATTTGACAGAGAGAAACACAGCAAGAGAGGGAATACAAGCAGGGGGAGTGGGAGAGGAAGAAGCAGACTTCCCGCCGAGCAGGAAGTCTGATACGGAGCTTGATCCCAGGACGCTAGGATCACAACCTGAGCCAAAGGCAGAGGCTTAACCCACTGAGCCACCCAGGTGCTCCTCGTTTCTTCATTCTTAAATACTGGATATTACCAAATGTGACATAGGTATCTTCTTGTTTTGATTTGCATGTTTTCATAAGTAATGCTGAATATTTTTTATATTTGTATAATCCATTCATATTTCTTCCTCTATAAACTGTCTATTCTTATTTTTTGCCCATATTTTCACTGAGTTATTAGTTTTTTCCGTTATTGTATCTCAAGTGCTGCTTTGATTTGAAGTAACTACTAGAAAAAATAATATCTCTTCTTCCTCAAGAAATATAGGAACCATTTGAGAGGTTAAGCTTTTCCCCATGAATTTATAAAGCCTAGATTTTTAAAGTCATACATTCTGTTTTTACCACTGCCAGAAAGATCCTAATATAGAACAGAATATTAAAAAACTTCTAGCCCTTGCCACTTAATACTAAAGTAGACTCTCTTAATTTTTTATTAATTTTATTTTAAATTTTCAATACCTTTTTATTTTACTATTTTCTATTATTTTGGCAAGAAGAATCTCTTCCTTTTCTGAGTCTTCTGTAATTAATCTCCCTTTTTATCCGATTATTCAGTCAAATAAATTTTTAACCACCAAGGATTTCTTTTTTTTTTTTTTTTAAGCTTTTATTTACTTATTTGACAGAGGGAAACACAGTCCGAGAGGGAACATAAGCAGAGAAGTGGGAGAGGGAGAAACGGGCTTCCTGCTGAGCAGGGAGCCCGAAGCAAGCTCAGTTCCAGGAACCTGGGATGGAGCTCAATGCAGGGCTTGGTCCCAGAACCCTGGGTCATGACCTAAGCCGTAGGTAGATTCTTAACAACTGAGTCACACAGGCGCCCCTGACCATCAAGGATTTCTTGGCTTAAGATGAATACTCCATAAATACTTGGGTGTTGTTCAATCTATGAGTGGATCATGCAAGTTGTCCTTTAGAATGCATTTTTGTTCATATGTCTGCTACTCAGCATAAGACCTTACAAGGAAAATGAGAGATAGCTTCCCCATTTCCTAAGAAAATCATGAATCCATCCCTATTTTATCCTCATTGTATATTATATAGATGCTTCTGGTAGCATCCATGACATTTTGTTGCCATTTGTTTACGTGATATTGACATATCCCCTCTATCCTACTAGACTGGAAGTCCCATAAAAACCAAGCTGTGTCTAATTCATATCTATACCTACTGCCCAAGCACAGACCTTAGCACATGGTAAGGCCTCAGTAAATACACTGAACAAACAAAGAAATGAAGTTGTATTAGCTAGTCACTTACTACAAGTTAACATAAGATCTGAGGCAACCCTTTTCCACTCACACTTCAGTTCAGGAGCATTTCCCTCAGATCACTTCCCTCAAAAGCAGAAAGATAATCAGATCCTTCTGAAGATGATCAGGGAAAGCTTTTGGAGCCTAATCAACCATTGTCAGAACTCCCTCAGTGGTGGCTATAAATGAAATTACAGAAAATCTTGACTTGATATATTTTATAAAGTAATTTAAAATATTTAATAAGGTACTGAACTCTTCTCAAAGGGAAACTGCTCTTTCCCTGATTAGATGATGTATTGTTTTTCTTTAGCCCAAATGAAGTAACTGATTATATGAAAAATAAATACATAACTGAAAGTGAAAGCTGTTAGTAACTCAGGTCCCTCAGAAGCCAGGCTGCCTTGAGCACATCTGTGCTGGGGTTTTTCTATCTTCATTTATTCTGAGATGGTGATATTTTTGCTTTCTTAGTACAAGGCAGTCTATAGCCTGAAAGGCATCAGTATGCAGCCCAGCTTTGGGAAAGAAGCTGCCCAGGGATGGAGGAGCAGCCTTCATTCCCAGTTTGAATTGTTCCTTAATGGAATTCTACTTTGCCAAAAGAAGTTTCTGCTGAATTCTAAACTAAAGCTCATCACAACACACTGATTAGACTGACAACTTTGCTTGAAATCCTGGAAGAAATATAATTGAGTAGAAGCTAAGAGACTTGAGGGCAACCAGCCCATACTTCACCGTATATCAAAAAGAAGGAGTAGCCTGGAGTCACAAAGACTGGAGAGGAACATCTCAATACTAAGGGATCTGGACCAGGTGAGGAAACTGAAGCCCAGAGAGGTGTCAGCTTTTCATGCTAGAAGTAGGAATGAGAGTTAAGGAAATGGATATGGTGAGTACTGATTCCTCTTTTCAAGAGTTTGGTGTTGAAAAGAAAGAACAATAGGAATGCCTTAAATTCTCCTGATGGGACATGGCATAAAAGTCTCACCAGTGGAGAAGCTGTGAAGAATTGGGGATTATTTTTTTTAATTTTTTATTTATTTATTTTACAGAGAGAGATCACAAGTAGGCAGAGAGGCAGGCAGAGAGAGAGAGAGAGATGGAAGCAGGCTCCCTGCTGAGCAGAGAGCCCTATGCGGGACTGGATCCCAAGACCCTGAGATCATGACCTGAGCCGAAGGCAGCGGCTTAACCCACTGAGCCACACAGGTGCCCCATGAATTGGGGATTATTTTAAGAGTCACAGCTCATGACACTGACAGAAAAAATGCTGATGATATAATGAATTGCAGAACAACTGTTTTTGAATAGCCAGAAAGATACCACTTGGGTTGCACACTCTGTAAATGTACAGATTCATTCAGCCTCTGTCCTTTGGGACCTAGGATAATTAGCTCCTATAAAATCTGGAGGAAACAGAATAGAGGAGACCCAAAGATGTTTACACCTTAATGGCCCAAAGCTACAAATACATTATTTTACATGGCAAAGGAACTTTGAAGATGTGCTTATATTAAGAACCTGAGGATAGGGAGAGTACTCTGGATTATCCTGGTGTTGTTGGGAAAAGTCATTGAGAAGATGTGACCCTCGGTTGACCAGGACCCTGGCAATTGGAGGCTTCTCACCTCCTCTTCTTCTTTTTTTTTTTTTAATTGATTTTTAATTTATTTTCAGCATAACAGTATTAATTGTTTTTGCACCACACCCAGTGCTCCATGCAATCCGTGCCCTCTCTAATACCCACCACCTTGTTCCCCCAACCTCCCACCACCCCCCACCCTTTCAAACCCCTCAGATTGTTTGTCAGAGTCCATAGTCTCTCATGGTTCACCTCCCCTTCTAATTTCCCTCAACTCCCTTCTCCTCTCTATCTCCCCTTGTCCTCCATGCTATTTGTTATGCTCCACAAATAAGTCACCTCCTCTTCTTTCCTTGAAATATACATTCTGCTTGCCTTCCCACTCTTAGAAGCTGCCTCAAAAATGTAGCCTTGAGAGTATGATGTGGTGTTAAGACATCTGGATGATAGGTGACTGAGCCCAGTTAATCTATATAAGCTGTTAAGATATGACCAACAGATGCAAAGACCTATTCACCTTGCATCTGCCCCAAATGAGCCTCGTTAAGTTTTTTGCTTATTAAAACTGCCACCTACCCATATAGAATGGTCTTTTTCATGAGTCTCTTATGTCTTTAGAATATAAAATTTTGTGGGTGAGATTTAATCACCAAGTGGAATCAATTGATTCCATGCAATGAGAAGGAGAAACCCATTGCATTCATTTATCTGTTCATTTATCCAGTAACTAAATATGAAGCACCTATCATGTGCAAGGGTTTGAGAAACTAACAGGCGTGAGACATAGTTGGGGAAGAATTTATGTATGTTTATATTTTCTGATTTTCCTTCCCCATTTCTACCTTTTTAAGCTCTAAAAATAGTTCAAATTTAGATCTTAACAATGTTTATTCTTTCAATCCATGAGCATGAAATGTTTTTCCATCTTTTTGTGTCTTCTTCAATTTCTTTCATGAGTGTTCTGTAGTTCCTTTAGTATAGATCCTTTACCTCTTTGGTTAAGTTTATTCCAATGTATCTTATGGTTTTTGGTGCTCTTGTAAATGGAATCAGTTCTCTAATTGCCTTTTCTACAGTTTCATTTTTAGTGTATAAGAAAGCAACTGATTTCTGTACATTGATCTTGTATCCTGCCATATTACTGAATTGCTGTATGAGTTCTAGTAATTTAGGGCTGGAGTCTTTTGGGTTTTCTACATAAACTATCATGTCATCTGCGAAGAGAGAGACTTTGACTTCTTCTTTGCCAATCTGAATACCTTTGTTGTTGTTGTTGTTGTTGTTGTTGTTGTTGTCTGATTGCTATTGCTAGAACTTCTAGTACTATGTTGAACAGGGGTGAGAGTGGGCATCCTTGTCATGTTCCTGGTCTTAGTGAGAAGGCTCTCAGCTTTTCCCCTTTGAGAATGATATTCACTGTGGGTTTTTCATAGATGGATTTTATGAAATTGAAGAATATTCCCTCTATCCCTATATTTTGAAGAGTTTCAATCAGGAAAGGATGCTGTCTTTGTCAAATGCTTTTTCTATATCAATTGAGAGGACTATGTTGCTCTTCCATTATTGATTTGCTCTATCACATTGATTGATTTGTGAATGTTGAACCACTTGGTTCATGGTGAATAATATTTTTAAAGTACTGTTGGATCGCATTAACTAGGATCTTGTTGAGAATCTTGGCATCCTATTCATCAGGGATATTGGTCTGAAATTCTCCTGTTGGGTGGGGTCTTTGCCTGGTTTGGGGATCAAGGTAATGCTGGCTTCATAAAAGGAATCTGAAACTTTTCCTTCTGTTTCTATTTTTTGAAACAGCTTCAGGAGAATAGATATTATTTCTTCTTTGAATGTTTGGTAGAATTCCCCAGGGAATCTGTCAGGTCCTGGACTCTTGTTTTTTGGGAGGTTTTTGATCACTGCTTCAATCTTGTTGCTAGATATTGGTCTACTCAGGTTGTCAATTTCTTCCTGTTTCAGTCTTGGAAGT
Organism: Mustela lutreola; assembly: GCF_030435805.1. Classification (NCBI taxonomy): domain Eukaryota; kingdom Metazoa; phylum Chordata; class Mammalia; order Carnivora; family Mustelidae; genus Mustela; species Mustela lutreola. Next base: position 42,818,323 of record NC_081296.1, read on the forward strand.
TTAGCTAAGGACTTTTTGAAATAATTTTATGTTCTTTTCTTCTTTAAATATAAGGAAATGAACTTCTGATTGGCATAAGGAAAGATATGACAACTTAAAAATTATTTTATGAGAATCTATGGAAAGACTTATTTAAAGATGATTTAGGTCCTGTCTTTCCTTGAAGGGATGTAAAGCAAAGGACTAATATGTCCTTCCTGTACTTTAAAGCCTATTTGTGTCCACTTTGTAATCTGTTTTTATGACTGCAATCCAATTTTGTCTCTCTAGTTTAGGTTGTATTTAATAGTATTTTGGCTTTAAGTCAGGCAGGATAGAAGAAGCTTACTGTGGAATGAGTTAACTTGACCAAATGCAGACCTATACTACTTAAGGGTTAAAAGAAAGGGATGTCTCATTTTGATGTTTACTATGTTAGGGGTGCGCGCGCACACACACACACACACACACACACAGAATAAATTCTAACTCACCAGTTGAGTACTTGAGACATGTAAATAACCATAATGAAATCTCCTAGGCTTACAGAATAGGGAGAACTACCCCTCTCCCATGTATTAGCAGAAGTAGCAGATGGCAGCTTTTTTGTCTAATAATCACCAGATGGCATATAGCTATGCCCTGTGGTGTAGGAAGGAGGAAACTGGGTTGATCATGTATTTTCTTTTTTTTTTTTTTTTTTTGATCATGTATTTTCTACACTTAAGCTCTTCTTACTTGATTGAAATTTTGAAATTTGTCTGTGCTATTGGTCATATGTCTATGTTAAAGGAACGTAAAAAATGTGACCAGAATTTTATTGTGGCTGTACAAAGAATTGATTTTAATTTCATACAGTTTTAGCATATTTTACCAGCTAGTAACTTTCTAATCTAAGCATACTCATAAATTACTCTTCACTTGTATTCTGAGCCATGGTATCTTTTAGCTCCATGCTCTGATCCATTCTAAAACCTCTTTTATCCAGCATCTTTGAAGAATAATAAAATGTCTAGAAAACTGATGTTTAATTCTCTGAGAAGCAGATTTTTTATTGTAAAATTTTAAAACAAACTTTTCATATATATTTGATTTTGAATAGTATTCCAAATATAATTTAACATTTCTGTTAGAGACATCACTTACAGTACAGGTTCAGTCGATGTTGTGGAAACAAATGGGACTAAAGGCAGAATGTATCTTTTCCCTAGAGATAATTCTAGAACAAAAGTTCACTGAAATTTTAAAGAGAAGCTGTAAGTAACTATTCTTTTAATTACCAGATTATAATGACTCACTGGGAATGAATCACCTAGTATTATCACCAAAACCAAATTGTAACAACATTAATCTGACAATGTTTCAGTGGATTCAAAAATCATTAGAATCTTGAATCATTATTAGATATTAAAATGTATCTTTTCTTGACTGTATTTGGTTGATAGGTTGTTTTCTTAGAGTAAATATGTAATACTTTTCATGTATAAATATAATATATGATATATGAGAGGCTGCTTTGTCACTAGCAATACTTTCTAAGATGCTTCTATGTGAAAGCTGGCCATTTATTTTGTCACTCCATTTCATGCTTAGTACTTCTGTCTCGCAGTCTGGCCACAGCCTTTCTCTTCAAAATGAAATCATTTGTCTTATAGGTATATCATTATGATTCTTACTGGTTCATATATTTTAATGCATATAAATGTCACACAGTTTACATAGGCAACATGCCATTTAAGAAATAATGTAAACTTCAATAAATGCTGTTGGGAAAACTGGATATTCACATACAAAAAAATGAAGTTGAACATTAGCTTATACTATATTTAGAAATGAACTCAAAATGGGTCAAAGACCTAAACACAAGAAGCCAAACTATAAAATCCTGAGAAGAAATCATAAAGGAAAACTTTCATGACATTGGATTTAGAAATGATTTCTTGGATATGACACTAAAAGCACAACAAATAGAACTTAGGACTTCTGGGGAAGATGGCAGAGTAGGAGAACCCTAGGCTCACCTCATCCCACATATACAACTAGATAACATTCACATCAGCATGAATAACCATGAAATGACCTTAAAAAATTGGAGAATAAACTCCATAACTATATGTAAAGAAGAGGTCACATCAAAAAGTTTGGAAGGGTGGGATATAGTTTGAAACTAAATGGATTTAGAGGACTTTCCTCAAGAAGGAGTGATGTGGTGGGAACAGAAAACTGGAACAGAAACAGACCCCACACCAGAGCCCACAAGGGGAAGATGGATCTCCATTAAGATTTACTGTGATAACCAGAGGGGCCAAATTTTGTGAGCCCTTACAACTAGCAGGACTTAATACCTGGAACTTTTTTAAAAAATCAGCAGACCTAGCTCTGAGAGAGGTGGTGGAGGAGAGAAAATTGATTCCCTGTCCTTAAAAGACAACACAATAAATGGCTCATAGAGATAGAGCATAGAAGCAACACTTTGAATAGTATCTGGGCTGTACTGGAGGGAAAGTTATTTCTTTTTTTTTTTGGGGGGGGGGGTTATTTCTAATCTCAGAACTGTCCCAAAGGGACAAAAGTTGCTAAGGAACTACTCCAGGAACAAAGAAACCAGCAGGTGCCATCTCCCTCCTCCTCTACGCAGTGTAAATACATAATTACCAGCAAGACTTGCTACCTAAGTTTCTAAAACTGTTGCTCGACTCCCCTACACATTGTGCTTCTACTAACCCACCCCTCCCCACAACCCACCTCAGTCCCAGAGCTGCATGGCCAGTCCTTCAGAAGATAAGGGCATTCAAAACATACTGACAGCACCATTCTACTATGCTAACACCCTGCTTCCAAGGATCTATCTCTCCAGATAGGCCACCTCAGTCCTGGAGCTGCAGAGCCTCCACCCACAGAGGAGGGGTATAAAGCAGGCTAATACCATCACCCTGCTGCCCTGCCCACACCTGCTTTGCTTCTGTGGATCCACCCTCTCTAATATACTCTTGGCAGCCCCTACAGTAGTCAGCACTGCTCCAAAATGACTTCTGTCTCTAGATAGGAAAGATAACCACACACACCACTCTGTCACAGGACTTAGTGAGCTGGAGACAGACAACTGGTCTGACTGCAGGCACCACCCACTAATGAAAACTTCTCAGAGCATGACATAGGGAATGTACCTGGCAGTGTGTTGCTATTCCATCTCTAGCAAATGCCTAGTCTGACTCAACTTAAGCCCAAGGCATCCCTAGCCTGGCCCACTAACACCACAGGAACCAAATTTGCCTACAGCAGGAAAAGGAGCCATTGTAAATGACTGCACAGAAGGAAAAAGCAGCAAACACAATAGCAGGGCACATGCATCACACATAGAAGACACCCCTAAAATACCACGGTCTGGTGAATATAAGACACTGCACGACAGGGTGCTACAAATCCTCTTCTTCAAAAGGCTGTTACTTTATGTAGGAGTCATAGCTGTCCTTCCTAACACAGAGAAACTGACAGAAAAAAAAAGAGGAGATGGGAAAATTGTCCCAATTTTTTTTTAAAAAAGGACAAAATTACAGAAAAGACTAAGGAAATGGAGATAAACTATAGGCCTAATAGAGAACTCAGAGTAATAATCATTAAGATATTCACTGGACTTGAGAGAAGAGTAGAGGACATCACTATGACCCTTAACAAATGTAATTTAAAAACAAAAAACAAAAACCTAGCAACAGCAATCAGACAACAAAAAGAAATAAAAGGTATTCAAATTGGCAAAAAAGAAATCAAACTCTCTCTCTTCCTTGGGGCACCTGAGTGGCTCAGTGGGTCATGAGTGCCTTCTACTCAGGTCATGATCCCGGGGTCCTGAGATCAAGCCCCACATCAGGCTCTCTGCTCAACAGGGAGCCTGCTTCCTCCTCTCTCTGCCTGCCTCTCCGCTTACTTGTGATCTCTCTCTGTCAAATAAATAAAATCTTTAAAAAACAAACAAACTCTCTCTCTTCACAGATGACATGATATTTACATGAAAAACCCAAAAGACTCCACCCCCAAACAACTAGAAATCATATAGCAATGCAGTAATTTGGCAGGATACAAAATCAAAGTACAAAAATCAGTTGCTTTCTTATACACTAACAATGAAAATATAGATAGAGATATTAGATTATGGAGAGCACATATTACATGGAGCACTGGATGTGGTGCAAAAACAATGTATTCTGGAACACTGAAAAGAAATTTAAAAAAAAAAGGAAAGAAAAATTAGAGAATCAATTCTATTTACTACAGCACCAAGAACCATAAGATACCTGGGAATAAACCTATCCAAAGAGGTAAAGGATCTGTACTCAAAGAACTACAGAACACTCATGAAAGAAATTGAAGAAGACAAAGAAGATGGAAGAGTATTCCATGCGCATGGATAAGAAGAATAAACATTGTTAAAATGTCTATACTGCCCAGAGCCATCTATACTTTCAATGCCATCCTGATCAAAATTCCACCAGCACTTTTCAAAGAGCTGGAACAAATAATCCTAAAATTTTATGGAAACAGAAGAGACCCCGAATCGCTAAGGAAATGTTGAAAAAGAAAAACAAAACTGGGGGCATCATCACGTTGCCTGATTTCAAGCTTTACTACAAAGCTATGATCACCAAGACAGCATGGTACTGGCACAAAAACAGGCACATAGACCAGTAGAACAGAGTAGAGAACCCAGATATGGACCCACAACTCTATGGTCAAATAATCTTCGACAACACAAGAAAAAATATACAGTGGAAAAAAGACAGTCTCTTCAATAAATGGTGATGGGAAGATCAGACAGCTATGTATAGAAGAATAAAACTCGACCATTCTCATACACCATACACAGAGAAAAACCCAAAATGGATAAAAGACCTCAATATGAGGCAGGAATCTTTCAAAATCCTACCGGAGAACATAGGAAGTAACCCCTTCAACATCGGCCACAGAAACTTCTTTAAAGGTATGTCTCTAAAGGCAAAGGAAATAAAACTGAGAATGAACTTTTGGGACTTCATTAAGATCAAAAGCTTCTGACAGCAAAGGAAATAGTCAACAAAACAAAGAGGCAACCCACCATGAAATGGGAGAAGAGGTTTTGGAGGGGAAGGGGGTGGGGGTTTGGGTGAGCCTGGTGGTGGGTATTAAGGATGGCACATATTGCATGGAGCATAAACAATGAATTTTGGAACACTGAAAAAAAATTATACTAAATTTATAAAAAGAACCCAATCAGATTAGAAGAACACAATAAATGAAATTTTATAATATACTAGATGGAATAAATAGTAGCCTAGACAAAACCAAAAAATTTATCAGCAACCTGGAGACAGAGTAACAGAAAGTAACTAAGCTCAGCAGGTAAGAGGAAAAAATAATGCAATATGAGAATAGAATTAGGAAACTCTGTGACACCAGCAAGTATAAAACATTCACACTGCAGGGATCACAGAAGGAAAAAGGAAAGAAAAGGGGGCAGAAAATGTATTTGAAAGAATGATAACTAAATACTTCCCAAAACTAGGAAAGTAAACAGAAATCCCAGATCCAGGAAGCACAGAGATACCACAACAAATCCATTCTATGGGTTCTACTCCAAGACACATAGAAATTAAGATGGCAAAAAGTAGTGATAAAGAGGGAATTTTAATAAGAGCAAGAGAAAAGAAAGCAATTACATACAAGAGAAACCCCATAAGGCTATGAGCTGATTATTCAGAAAAAACTTTGTGGGTCAGAAGGGAGTAGCATAATATATTCAAAGTGCTGAAATTTTAAAAAAAGAAAAAAGAAAAAAAAAACCTGAAGCCAAAAATACTTTATCCAGTAAGGCTACCATTCAGAACAGAAAGATAAAAAATTAAAGGAATTCATCACTACTAAAACAACCCTACAAGAAATGTTAAAGGGGACTCTGAGTGGAAAGGAAAGACTAAAGACCATAAGGAAAGGAGAAAGCACAAAAACAGTAAAAATAAGTATACCAATAAAAATCAGGCAAGTGACTCACACAACAAAAGGATGACACAATATACCTAAAATATGGGAAGGAAAGGAATAAAGAATGGGCTGAAACTTAAGTAACCAGCAACTCAACATAGACTGCTATATCCAGAAGATGTTATATACAAACCAAATGGTAACCACAAACCAAAAACCAGTAATAGACATGCAAAAAATAAAAAGAAAGGAATCCAAGTATATCACTTTAAAAAGTAAGTCATCATGAGAGAAGACGATAGAGAAGAAAGGAGTAAAGAAAAGCTACAATAACAACCAAACAAGTAACAAAATGGCAATAATCATATACATATCAATAATTACTTTGAATATAGATGGACTAACTATTCCAATCAAAAGACATAAGGTGAAGGAATCGATAAAAAAAAAAAAAAAAAAAAGCAAGACATGGGATGCCTGGGTGGCTCAGCCACTTAAATAGCTGCCTTCAGCTCAGTTCTTGATCCCAGGTCCTTGGATCAAGCACCACATTGGGCTCCCTGCTCAGCAGGAAGCCTGCTTCTCCCTCTCCCTCTGCTTGCTCCTTCCTGTTTGTGTTCTTTCTGTGTGTCAAATAAATAAAATATTTTTAAAAAATATTTAAAAAAGCAAAACCCATCTATATGTTACCTACAAGAGGCATATTTCAGAACACAACCCACATACAGATTGAAAGTGAAGATACAGAGAAGCATTTGCCATGCAAATGGAAGTGAAAAGAAAACCTGGATAGCAATACTTGAACATATAAAATGTACTTTAAAACAAAGACTGTAACAGGAAACAAAGAAGGCCACTATATAATCATTAAATAAATCCAACAAGAAGATATAATAATTAAAAATATATATGCACCCGATATGAAAGAACCCAAACACTGAAGACAATTAACACCAGACATAAAGGAACTAATCAATAATAATACAATAATAGTAGGGCACTTTAACTTGCCACTTAAATCAATGGATATATCAACCAAAAAGAAAATTAACAAGGAAATGGTGGCTTTAAATGATATATTGGACCAGCTGGATTTAACAGATATATTCAGAACATTCCATCCTAAAAAGCAGAATACACATTCTTGTCAAGTGCACATGAACATTCCCCAGAATAGATTCCCATGTCAGGCCACAAAGCAATTCTCAACAAATTCAAAAATATCAAAGTCATTCTATGCATCTTTCTGATTACAACATTAAGAAACTAGAAATCAACTACAGGAAAATATTGAAAAGAGTACAAATACATGGAAATTATATAACTTGCCACTAAACAATGCATGGATCAATCAAGAAATCAAAGAGGAAATCAAAAACTATATGGAGACAGATGAAAACACAGTGGTCCAAAATTTTGGGGATGCAGCAAAAGCTGTTTTAAGAGGGAAATTCACATCAATACAGACTTTCTCAAGAAACAAGAAAAATCCCAAATAAACAACATAACCTTACACCTACAAAGACTAGAAAAAACAAAACAGCAAAAAAAGGTAGAAGGAGGAAACAGTAAATATTAGAACCAAAATAAATAAAATAGAAACTAAAAAAGAATAAGAACAACAACAACAACAACAACGAACTGATGAAACCCAGAACTGGTTCTTTGAAAAGATCAACAAAACTGATAAACTGCTAGCCAGACTCACCAAAAAAAAAAAAAAAAAAAAAAAAAAGGAGAGAGAGAGAGAGAGAGGGAGTGAGAGAGACAGAGAGAGAAAAGGAAAAGGAGAAAGAGAGAAACAGAGAGAAATCAAAAAATTAGAAATGGAAGAGGAGAAATAACAACTGAAAACAATTTTAGGAGAATATTATGAAAAATTATATGCCAACAAATTGGACAACTTATAAGAAATGGATAAATTCCTAGAAACATGTACCTCCCAAATTGAATCAGAAAGAAATAAGAAACTTGGACAGACCAATTATTGAATCAGTAATCAAAAACCTCCCCCCCACCCCCAAAAAAAGCAGAAGTTCAGGACCAGATGGTTTCATAGTTGAATTCTACCAAACATTTAAATAGTTAATACCTATTTCCAAACTATTCCAAATAACAGAAGAAGAAGGAGAATTTCCAAATTCATTCTATGAGGCCAGGATTACCCTGATACCAAAACTAGATAAAGACACCATAAAAGAAAACTATAAGCCAGTATCTCTGATAAACATAGATGCAAAAATCATCAACAAAATATTAGCAAACCAAATATAACAATACATTAAAAAGATCACTCATCACCATCAAGTGGATTATTCTTGAGATGCAAGGTGGTTCACTATTCACCAATCAATATATGTGATACATCAATGCAAAAGGAGAAAGGATAAAAACCTTAAGAGCATTTCAATAAATGCATAAAGACATTTGACAAAGTACCTCACCCATTTGTGATAAAAACCCTCAACAAAGTAGGTTTAGAGGGAATTTAATGCAACATAATAGATTTATTTATTCAAAAACGCACAGCTAACACCACTCAATGGGGAAAAACTGAGAGCTTTCCCTCTAAGGTCATGAATAAGACAAGGATGTCCACTCTCACTACTAGTATTTAACCTACACACTGGAAGTCTTACAGCAATCAGACAAGAAAAAGGAATATAAGGCATTGATTGGTTAAGAAGAAGTAAAACTTTCACTACTCAGAAATGGCATGATATTTGGGGAGCAATCTACAGATTTAATGCAATCCTGATCCAAATAACAATAGCATTTCTCACAGAACTATAACAAATAATCCTAAAATTCATATGGATCCACAGAAGATCCTCAAGCCAAAACAATTTCAAAAAAGAAAAATAAAGCTGGCAGTATCACAATTCTGGATTTCAAGTTATATTACAAAGCTATAGTAATCAAAACAGTATGCTATAAGCACAAAAATAGACACATAGATCAATAGAACAGGATAGAAAGTCCAGAAACAAACTCACAATTACATGGACAATATTTGACAAAGGAGGCAAGAATATGCAAAGGGAAGAAGTCTCTTCAACAAATGTTGTTGGGTTTCACTTAAGAATGACCCTGACAGGGGCGCCTGGGTGGCTCAGTGGGTTAAGCCGCTGCCTTCGGCTCAGGTCATGATCTCAGAGTCCTGGGATCGAGTCCCGCATCGGGCTCTCTGCTCAGCAGAGAGCCTGCTTTCCTCTCTCTCTCTGCCTGCCTCTCCATCTACTTGTGATTTCTCTCTGTCAAATAAATAAATAAAATCTTAAAAAAAAAAAAAAAAAAAAAGAATGACCCTGACAGTGAGAGGCAAGATGGCGGAGGAGTAGCAGACTGAAATGATATCAGATCCTAGGAGTTCAGCTTGCTAGGTATCAAATCATTCTGGACACCTATGAACTCAATAAGAGGTGGAAGAGAAGAAGAGCAGCAATTCTAGGAACAGAAAATCAACCACTTTCTGAAAGATAAGACATGCAGAGAAGAGAATCTGAAGCAATTGGAAGATAGACCGTGGGGGGAGGGGCCGGCATCTGGCAAATGGCGGAGCAGCAGAGCACAAAAATCAGAATTTTTAGAAGTTTGCTCCACTGAGGGACATCGCACCAGAGGCTAAGCAGGGGGTGGATCCCTCACGGAGACCCACGGGGTCACAGAAAGATTGGGGGTGTCTGAGAGTGGCAAGTTCCCAGGTATTAAAGCAGAGAAACTGACTACAGGGACAGAGCCAAAGAGTGAGTTTTCAGATCAGGGTTATCTTAAACCATGATCCAAGTCACTGTCAAGCCACTGCTCTTTGAGCAGAGACCCCACAAGTGGCAGTTCTGGGGAGACTCACCTTCCTCCTCTGGGAGGAGCAGGGTGGCAGGAATTTTCTGGGTTTGGAGACTCCAAATGGGGCTGTGCACCAGAGATAGAAATGCTCGGTCACAGGCCAGGTGAGCTCAGAGTGCAGCCAGAGACCAGGGAGAGAGTAGTTATTAACTGCTTATCTATGAGGGTGCACTGAGGAGTGAGGCCCTGAGCTCTCAGCTTCTCCCGGTCAGAGACTGGGAGGTCACCATTTCGTTCCTGTCTTTCAAAGTGGTACAGAAAGCATTTAGGGAACTAAAGCTCTGAGAGCGAACCTGAACCTGAGCAGATTCCTTAGCCAGGATATTGGCAAGGAAGGAGAAATTCTGCCTTGGGCAAAGACATGTAAGAATCACTGCAACACACCCCTCCCACAGAAGATCAGTAAGAATATCCAGCCAAGACCAAGCTCACCGATCAGGAGAACTCCAGAGCTAGGGGAAAGTAATGCACAGAATTCACGGCTCTTTCCCCATGATCCGTTAGTCTTGCAAAGTTAAATTTTTTATTTTCTTTTTATTCTTATTCTATTTTTCTCAACTTTTCCGTTTTCCTCTTTCAACGTTTTTTAGCTAGTTTATATCAAGAATACCATTCTAAAAAACAAAACAAAAACAAACAAACAAACCTTACTGAACCTTCATTGTTATAATCATATTTTATCCCTTCATTGTATTTGACCTTATTTTTCGTATAATTATAGCTTTTTTTTTTACTAAAAGATTTTGGGATACAATTTCTTCTAATGTATCAAAATATACCCACAAAGCACGTGACTTTGTTCTAGACTCCAGCCTGAGAACATTCCCATCTCTTTTTATTTTTCTTTTTCCAACCAACTTATTTTATCAATACCTTTTTTAGAATTTTTAAAATTTTCATCTTTACAATCATATTCCATCCCTTCATTGTGTTTACACTTATTTTTTCCTTTCTTTAAAATTTTGGAACGTAGTTTCTTCTAAGAGACCAAAATACACCCAAAATCAAATGGATGGCTCTGTTCTATTCAGCAGTCTAATATACTTATATATAACTATATATAGATAAATGGATATATTTATATACCTATATGTAGCTATATAAACATATAGATATATATATTTTTGTATATTTTATTTTTTCATTTTTATTTCTTTTTTCCACTTTCTTCTCCCCCCAGTTTTGGATCTCTTCTGATTTGGTTAGTGTACATTATTCTGGGGTCTTTGCCACCCTTTTAGTATTTTATTTTCTCCTTCATATATTCTTAATCTGGACAAAATGACAAGGCCAAAAAAACTCACGACGAACAAAAGAACAAGAGGCTATACTGATAGCTAGGTACCTAATCAATATGGACATTGGTAATACGTCAGAACTAGAGTTAAGAATGACAATTCCCAAGGTGTTAGCCAAGCTTGAAATGGCATGGAAGATATTAGAGAATCTATTTCTGGAGAAATAAAATCCCTTTCTGGAGAAATAAAAGAACCAAAATTTAACCAAATCGAAATGAAAAAAGATATTAATGAGATGCAATAAAAAATGAAGCCTCTTACTGCTGGGATAAGTGAGGCAGAAAAGAGAATTAGTGATATAGAAGACCAAATAACAGAGAATAAAGAAGCTGAGCAAAAGAGAAACAAACAAATACTGGACCACAAGGGGAGAATTCAAGAGATAAGTGATACCATAAGACAAAACAATATTAAAATAATTGGGATCTTAGAAGAAGAAGAGAGAGAGGAGGGGAAGAAGGTATATTGGAACGAATTATAGTAGAGGATTTCCCTAATTTGAAAAAGGGAACAAGCATCAAAATCCAGGAAACACAGAGAACCCCCCTCAAAATCAATAAAAATAGGTTCACACCCCATCATCTAATAGTAAACCTTACAAGTCTTAGTGACAAAGAGAAAATCCTGACAGCAACCCAGGACTAGAAGTGTGTAACATACAATGGTAGAAATATTAAAAATGGTAGAAATATTGATAATATGGTATTAGAAATGGTAGAAATATTAGATTGGCAACAGACTTATCCACAGAAACCCAGACCAGAAAGGACTGCATGATATATTCAGAGCACTAAATGAGAAAAATATGCAGCCAAGAATACTATATCTAGCTAGGCTATCATTGAAAATAGTAGGAGAACATAAAAAGCTTCCAGGACACACAAAAATTAAAGGACTTTCAAACACCAAACCAGCCCTACAGGAAATATTGAAAAGGGTCCTTTAAGCAAAGAGAAGCCTAAAAAGTAGTAGACCAGAAAGGAACAGAGACAATATACAGTAACAGTCACCTTACAGGCAATACAGTGGCATTAAATTCATATCTTTCAATAGTTACCTGAATGTAAATGGGCTAAATGCTGCAATCAAAAGAAATAGGTTATCAGAATGAATAAAAAGTCAAGACCCACTAATAAGGTGTCTGCAAAAAAATCATTTTAGACCCAAAGACACCTCCAGATTTAAAGTGAGGGGGTGGAAAACAATTTACCATGCTAATGGACATTAAAAGAAAGCTGGGGTGGCAATCCTTATATCAGATAAATTAGATTTTAAGTCAAAGACTATAATAAGAAATAAAGAAGGACACTATATCATACTTAAAATGTCGGCCCAACAAGAAGATCTAACAATTTTAAATATCGATGCCCCTAACACAGGAGCAGCCAACTATATAAACAAATTAATAACAAAACCAAAGAAACACATCGAAAATAATACAATAATAGAGGGGAACTTAACACCCACCACACTAAAATGGACAGATCATCCAAGCAAAATATCAATAAGGGAATAAAGGCCTTAAATGACACACTGGACTAGAGGGACATCACAGCTGTATTCAGAACATTCCATCCCAAAGCAACAGAATATGCATTCTTCTCTAGGGCAAATGGAACAGTCTCCAGAATAGATCATATCCTGGGTCACAAATTGGGTCTCAGCCAATACCAAAAGATTTTTATCATTCCCTGCATATTTTCAGACCACAGTGCTCTGAAGCTAGAACTCAATCACAAGAGGAAAGTTGGAAAGAACTCAAATACAGGGAGGCTAAAGAGCATCCCACTAAAAAATGAATGGGTAACCAGGAAATTAAAAAACAATTTAAAAAGTTCATGGAAACAAATGAAAATGAAAACACAACTGTTCAAAATCAGTGGGACACAGCAAAGGCAGTCCTGAGAGGAAACAAGCCTTTCTCAAGAAACAAGAAAGGTCTCACGTACACAACATAACCCTATAGGAGCTGGAGAAAGAACAGTAAAGAAAGCCTAAACCCAGCAGGAGAAGAAGAATAAGAGAGATCAGAGCAGAAACCAATTAAAAGGAAAGCAAAAACAAACAAACAACAACAACAAACCAGTAGAACAAATCAATGAAACTAGGAGCTGGTTCTTTGAAAGAATTAATAAGATTGATAAATCCCTAGCCAGACTTCTCAAAAAGAAAAGAGCAAGGACCCAAATATGTAAAATCATGAATGAAAGAGGATAGATCACAACCAACAAAAAGAAATAAACAATTATAAGAACACATTATGAGCAAATATACACCAGCAAATTTGACAATCTGGAAGAAATGGATGCATTCCTAGAGATGTGTAAACCACCAAAACTGAAACAGGAAGAAATAGAAAACCTGATCGGACCCATGACCAGTAAAGAGATTGAAGCAGGGATCTAAAATCTCCCAATAAATAAGAGCCCAGGACCAGACAGCTTCCAAGGGGAATTCTACTAAAATTTAAAGAAGAATTAATTCCTATTCTCCTGAAACTGTTCCAAAAAAGGAAATGGAAGAAAACTTCTAAATTAATATTATGAGAACAGCATTACCTTGATCCCAAAAGCAGACAAAGACCCGACCAAAAAGGAGAATTACAGACCAATATCCTTGATGAACACAGATGTAAAAATTCCCACCAAAATACTAGCCAATAGAATCAAACAGAATATTAAAAGGATTATTCACCACACCCAACTGGTATTTATTTCTAGGCTGCAGTATTGGTTTAACATCTGAAAATTAATCAATGTGATACAGTACTTTAATAAAAGAAAGAACAAGAACCATATGATACTCTCAATAGATGCTAAAAAAGCATTTGTCAAAGTGCAGTGTCCTTTCTTGACCAAAACTCTACAGAGTGTAGACAGAGAGGGGACATACCTCAATATAATCAAAGCCACCTATGAAAAACCCACAGCAAATATCAAACTGAGGAAAAACTGAGAGCTTTTCCCTTAAGGTTAGGAACACAGCAGGAATGTCCACTATCACTACTGCTATTCAACATACTATTAGAAGTTCTAGCCTCAGCAGTCAGACAACAAAAAGAAATAAAACGCATCCAAATCAGCAAAGAAGAAGTCACATTCATTGCAGATAATATGATTCTTTATGTGGAAAACCCAAGACTCCACTGCAAAACAGCTAGAACTCATACAGAAATTCAGTAAAGGTCAGGATATAAAATCAATGCACAGAAATCAGTTTCATTTCTATACACAAACAGCAAGACAGAAGAAAGAGAAATTAAGCAGTCAATTCCATTTACAATTGCACCCAAAACCATAAAATACCTAGGAATAACCCTAAAGAAAAAGGCAAAGAATCTTGTACTCAGAACACTATAAAGTACTCATGAAAGAAATTGAGGAAGACAAAGAAAGGGGAAAACATTCCATGCTCATGGATTGGAAGAACAAATATTGTGAAAATGTCTATGGTACCTAAAGCAATCTACACATTTCATGCAATCCCTATCATAATCCCATCCATTTTTTTCAAAGAAATGGAACAAATAATCCTAACATTTATATGGAAATGGAAAAGATCCCAAATAGACAGAGGAATGTTGAAAAAGAAAGCCAAAGTTGGTGGCATCACAATTCCAGACTTCAAACTCTATTACAAAGCTGTAATCAGCAAGAAAGTATGGTGGTGGCAAAAAAACAGACACATAGATCAGAGGAACAGAATAGAGAGCCCAGAAATGGACCTTCAACTCTATGGCCAACTAATCTTCAACAACACAGGAAAGAATGTCCAATGGAACAAAGACAGTCTCTTCAACAAATGGTGTTAGGAAAATTGGACAGCCACATGCAGAAGAATGAAACTGGACCATTTCCTTACACCACACCCAAAAATAGACTCAAAATGGGTTCAAGACCTTAATGTGAGAAAGGAATCCATCAAAATCCTTGAGGAGAAAACAGGCAGCAACCTCTTCAACCTCAGCCACAGCAACTTCTTCCTAGAAACATCACCAAAGGCAAGGGAACCAAGAACAAAAATGAACTATCAGTACTTCATCAAGATCAAAAGTTGTTGCACAGCAAGAGATATAGTCAACAAAACCAAAATACAACTGACAGAATTATTGAAGATATTTGCAGATGACATCCGATAAAGGGCTAGTATCCAAAATCTATAAAGAATTTATGAAACTCGACACCCAAAAAACAAATAATTCAATCAAGAAATGGGCAGAGGGGAGGTCAAGACGGCGGAAAAGTAGCAGGCTGATACTACTTCAGCTAGCAGGAGATCAGCTAGATAGCTTATCTAAAGATTGCAAACACCTACAAAATCCATCTGCAAATCGAAGAGAAGAAGAACAGCAATTCTAGAAACAGAAAACAACCACTTTCTGAAAGGTAGGACTGGCGGAGAAGTGAATCCAAAGCGACGGGAAGATAGACCCTGGGGGAGGGGCCAGCTCCCAGCAAGCGGCGGAACAACAGAGCACAAAATCAGGACTTTTAAAAGTCTGTTCTGCTGAGGGACATCACTCCAGAGGCTAAACCGGGGTGAAGCCCACGCGGGGAGAGCATGGCCTCAGGTCCCGCAGGGTCACAGAAGGATTGGGGGAGTCTGAGTGTTGCAGAGCTTACAGGTATTAGAACGGGGAAGCCAGCTACAGAGACAGAGCCAACAGTGAGCTCACAGCTCGGGGTTACCTTGAACCAGTCACAGGCTCAGTGAGTTCGGAGCGCGGCCAGAGGTCAGGCAGATGGGAGTTACTGGGCGCTATTCTCTGAGGGTGCACTGAGGAGTGGGGCCCCGGGCTCTCGGCTCCTCCGGGCCGGAGACCAGGAGGCCACCATTTTTATTCCCGTCCTCCAGAACTCTACAGAAAGCGCTCAGGGAACAAAATTCCTGAAAGGAAACCCTAGCGGATTACTCAGCCCGGCCCCTGATAAGGGCGGTGCAATTCCACCTAGGGCAAAGACACTTGAGAATCACTACAACAGACCCCTCCCCCAGAAGATCAACAAGAAATCCAGCCAAGACCAAGTTCACCTACCAAAAGTGCAGTTTCAATACCAAAGAGAGAAGCAGAATTCCAGAGGAGGAGAAAGCAAAGGACGGAACTCATGGCTTTCTCCCGATGATTCTTTAGTGTTGCAGTTCATTTAATTTTTTTTTCTTTTTCATTTTTTTTCTCTTCTGCTGCTAAAATTTTTTTAACTTTTACTCTTTTCTTTTTTAACGTTTTTTTTAACTAGTTTATCTAATATATATATATTTTTTCTTTTTTATACTCTTCATTATTCGTTTTCTTTTTTAAATTCTTTTCTTTCTTTCCTTTTTTTTTTCTTCTTCTTTCTTTCTTTCTGAACCTCTTTTATCCCCTTTCTCCCCCCTCATGATTTGAGATCTCCTCTGATTTGGTTAAAGCATATTTTCCTGGGGTTGTTGCCAACCTTTTAGTATGTTACTTGCTCCTTCATATACTCTTATCTGGACATAATGACAAGGTGGAAAAATTCATCACAAAATAAAAGAACAAGAGGCAGTACCAAAGGCTAGGGACGTAATCAATACAGACATTGGGAATATGTCAGATCTAGAGTTCAGAATGATGATTCTCAAGGTTCTAGCCAGGCTCGAAAAAGGCATGGAAGATATTAGAGAAACACTCTCGGGAGATATAAAAGCCCTTTCTGGAGAAATAAAAGAACTAAAATCTAACCAAGTTGAAATCAAAAAAGCTATTAATGAGGTGCAATCAAAAATGGAGGCTCTCACTGCTAGGATAAATGAGGCAGAAGAAAGAATTAGTGATATAGAAGATGAAATGACAGAGAATGAAGAAGCTGAGCAAAAGAGGGACAGGCAGCTACTAGACCATGAGAGGAGAATTCGAGAGATAAGTGAGACCATAAGATGAAACAACATTAGAATAATTGGAATTCCAGAAAAAGGAGAAAGAGAGAGGGGAGCAGAAGGTATACTGGAGAGAATTATTGGGGACAATTTCTCCAATATGGCAAAGGGAACAAACATCAAAATTCAGGAGGTTCAGAGAAGCCCCTCAAAATCAAAAAGAATAGGCCCACACCCCATCACCTTATAGTAAAAGTTACAAGCCTTAGTGACAAAGAGAAAATCCTGAAAACAGCCTGGGAAAGGAAGTCTGTAACATACAATGGTAAAAATATTAGATTGGCAGAAGACTTATCCACAGAGACCTGGTAGGCCATGAAAAGCTGGCATTATATATTCAGAGCACTAAATGAGAAACACATGCAGCCAAGAATACTATATCCAGCTAGGCTATCATTGAAAATAGAAGGAGAGATTAAAAGCTTCGAGGACAAAGAAAAACTGAAAGAATTTGCAAACACCAAACCAGCTCTACAGGAAATATTGAAAGGGGTCCTCTAAGCAAAGAGAGAGCCTACAAGTGGTAGATCAGTAAGGAAAAGAGACAATATACAGTAACAGTCACCTTACAGGCAATACAATGGCACTAAATTCATATCTCTCAATAGTTACCCTGAATGTTGATGGGCTAAATGCCCCAGTCAAAAGAAACAGGGTATCAGAATGGATAAAAAAACAAAACCCATCTCTATGTTGCCTACAAGAAACTCATTTTAAGCCTGAAGACACCCCCAGATTTAAAGTGAGGGGGTGGAAAAGAATTTACCAAGCTAATGGACATTAGAAGAAAGCAGGAGTGGCAATCCTTATATCAGATCAATTAGATTTTAAGCCAAAGACTATAATAAGAGATGAGGAAGGACACTATATCATACTCAAAGGGTCTGTCCAACAAGAAGATCTAACAATTTTAAATGTCTATGCCCCCAACGTGGGAGCAGCCAACTATATAAACCAATTAATAACAAAATCAAAGAAACACATCAACAATAATAGAAGGGGACTTTAACACTCCCCTAACTGAAATGGACAGATCATCCAAGCAAAACATCAACAAGGAAATAAAGGCTTTAAATGACACACTGGACCAGATGGACATCACAGACATATTCACAACATTTCATCCCAAAGCAACAGAATATACATTCTTCTCTAGTGCACATGGAACATTCTCCAGAATAGATTACATCCTCGGACCTAAATCAGGACTCAACCATTATCAAAAGATTGGGATCATTCCCGGCATATTTTCAGACCACAATGCTCTGAAGCTAGAACTCAACCACAAGAGGAAGTTTGGAAAGAACACAAATACCTGGAGACTAAACAGCATCCTTCTAAAGAATAAATGAGTCAACCAGGAAATTAAAGAAGAATTGAAAAAAATCATGGAACCAAATGATAATGAAAACACAATGGTTCAAAATCTGTGGGACACAACAAAGGCAGTCCTGAGAGGAAAATATATAGCGGTACAAGCCTTTCTCAAGAAACAAGAAAGGTCTCAGGTACACAACCTAACCCTACACCTAAAGGAGCTGGAGAAAGAACAAGAAAGAAACCCTAAACCCAGCAGAGGAAGAGAAATCATAAAGATCAGAGCAGAAATCAATGAAATAGAAACCAAAAAAACAATAGAACAAATCAATGAAACTAGGAGTTGGTTCTTTGAAAGAATTAATAAAATTGATAAAACCCTGGCCATACTTATCAGAAAGAAAAGAGAAAGGACCCAAATAAATAAAATCATGAATGAAAGAGGAGAGATCACAACTAACACCAAAGAAATACAAACTATTATAAGAACATACTATGAGCAACTCTACGCCAACAAATTTGACAATTTGGAAGAAATGGATGCATTCCTAGAAACATACAAACTACCACATTTGAACCAGGAAGAAATAGAAAGCCTAAACAGACCCATAACCAGTAAGGAGATTGAAACAGTCATAAAAAATCTCCAAACAAACAAGAGCCCAGAGACAGATGGCTTCCCGGGAGAATTCTACCACACATTTAAAGAAGAACTAATTCCTATTCTCCTGAAACTGTTCCAAAAAATAGAAATGGAAGGAAAACTTCCAAACTCATTTTCTGAGGCCAACATCACCTTGATCCCAAAACCAGACAAGGATCCCATCAAAAAAGAGAACGACAGACCAATATCTTTGATGAACACAGATGCAAATTCTCACCAAAATACTAGCCAATAGGATTCAACAGTACATTAAAAGGATTATTCACCACGACCAAGTGGGATTTATTCCAGGGCTGCAAGGTTGGTTCAACATCCGCAAATCAATCAATGTGATACAAGACATTAATAAAAGAAAGAACAAGAACCATATGATACTTTCAATAGATGCTGGAAAAGCATTTGACAAAGTAGAGCATCATTTCGTGATCAAAACTCTTCAAAGTGTATGGATAGAGGGCACATACCTCAATATCATCAAAGCCATCTATGAAAAACCCACTGCAAATATCATTCTCAATGGAGAAAAACTGAAAGCTTTTCTGCTAAGGTCAGGAACATGGCAGTGATGTCCATTATCACCACAGCTATTCAACATAGTACTAGAAGTTTTAGCCTCAGCAATCAGACAACAAAAGGAAATTAAAGGCATCCAAATCAGCAAAGAAGAAGTCAAATTATCACTCTTCGCAGATGATATGATACTATATGTGGAAAACCCAAAAGACTCCACTCCAAAACTGCTGAAACTTGTACAGGAATTCAGTAAAGTGTCAGGATATAAAATCAATGCACAGAAATCAGTTGCATTTCTCTACACCAACAAGACAGAAGAAAGAGAAATTAAGGAGTCAATCCCATTTACAATTGCACCCAAAACCATAAGATACCTAGGAATAAACCTAACCAAAGAGGCACAGAATATATACTCAGAAAACTATAAAGTACTCATGAAAGAAATTGACGAAGACACAAAGAAAGGGAAAAATGTTCCATACTCCTGGATTGGAAGAATAAATATTGTGAAAATGTCTATGCTACCTAAAGCAATCTACACATTTAATGCAATTCCTATCAAAGTACCATCCATCTTTTTCAAATAAATGGAACAAATAATTCTAAAATTTATATGGAACTGGAAAAGACCTCAAATAGCCAAAGGAATATTGAAAAAGAAAGCCAAAGTTGGTGGCATCACAATTCTGGACTTCAAGCTCTATTACAAAGCTGTAATAGAGGTTTGTAATCAAGACAGCATGGTACTGGCAAAAAACAGACACATAGATCAATGGAACAGTATAGAAAGCCCAGAAATAGACCCTCAACTCTATGGTCAACTAATCTTTGACAAAGCAGGAAAGAATGTCCAATGAAAAAAAGACAGCCTCTTCAATAAATGGTGTTGGAAAAATTGGACAGCCACATGCAGAAAAATGAAATTGGACCATTTCCTTACACCACTCACAAAAATAGACTCAAAATGGATGAAGGACCTTAATGTGAGAAAGGACTCCATCAAAATCCTTGAGGAGAACACAGGCAGCAACCTCTTTGACCTCAACCACAGCAACATCTTCCTAGGAACATCGCCAAAGGCAAGGGAAGCAAGGGCAAAAATGAACTATTGGGATTTTATCAAGATCAAAAGCTTTTGCACAGCAAAGGAAACAGTTAACAAAACCAAAAGACAACTGACAGAATGGGAGTTGATATTTGCAAATGACATATCAGATAAAGGGCTAGTGTCCAAAATCTATAAAGAACTTAGCAAACTCAACACCCAAAGAACAAATAATCCAATCAAGAAATGGGCAGAGGACATGAACATACATTTCTGCAAAGAAGACATCCAGATGGCCAACAGACACATGAAAAAGTGCTCCATATCACTCGGCATCAGGGAAATACAAACCAAAACCACAATGAGAAATCACCTCACACCAGTCAGAATGGCTAAAATTAACAAGTCAGGAAATGACAGATGCTGGCGAGGATGCAGAGAAAGGGGAACCTTCCTACACTGTTGGTGGGAATGCAATCTGGTGCAACCTCTCTGGAAAACAACATGGAGGTTCCTCAAAATGTTGTACCCTATGAAGTACCCTATGACCCAGCAATAGTACTACTGGATATTTACCCTAAAGATACAAACGTAGTGATCCGAAGGGGCACATGCACCCGAATGTTTATAGCAGCAATGTCCACAATAGCCAAACTATGGAAAAAACCTAGATGTCCATCAACAGATGAATGGATCAAGAAGATGTGGTATATATACACAATGAAATACTATGCAGCCATCAAAAGAAATTAAATCTTGCCATTTGCGCCAACGTGGATGGAACTAGAGCGTATCATGCTTAGCGAAATAAGTCAAGCGGAGAAAGACAACTATCATATGATCTCCCTGACATGAGGAAGTGGTGATGCAACATGGGGGCTTAATGGGGTAGGAGAAGAATAAATGAAACAAGATGGAATTGGGAGGGGGACAAATCATAAGTGACTCTTAATCTCACAAAACAAACTGAGGGTTGCTGGGGGAGGGGGGTTGGAAGAAGGGGGGTGGGATTATGGACAATGGGGAGGGTAGGTGCTTTGGTGAGTGCTATGAAGTGTGTAAACCGGGCGTTTCACAGACCTGTGCCCCTGGGGATAAAAATATATTATATGTTTATAAAGAATAATAAAAAAATTTTTAAAAAAAGAATTGGGCAGAAAACATGAAGAGACGTTTCTGCAAAGAAGACATCCAGATGGCCAAGAGACACATGAAAAAGTGCTCAACATCACTCAGCATTAGGGAAATACAAATCAATACCACAATCAGATACCACCTCACCCCAGTCAGAATGGCTAAAATTAACAATTCAGGAAATGACAGATGTTCGAGAGGATGCGGAGAAAGGGGAACCCTCCTACACTGTTAGTGGGAATGCAAGATGGTGCAGCTACTCTGGAAAACAGCATGGAGATTCCTCAAAAAGTTGAAAATAGAGCTACCCTACAACCCAGTAGTCACACTACGGGGTATTTACACTAAAGATACAAATGTAGTGATCTGAAGGGGCACGTGCACCCGAATGTTTATAGCAGCAATGTCCACAATAGCAAAACTATGGAAAGAACCTAGATGTCCATCAGTAGATGAATGGATAAAGAAGATGTGGTATATATATACAATGTAATACTATGCAGCCATCAAAAGGAATGAAATCTTGCCATTTACAATGACACGGATGGAACTAGAGGGTATTATGCTGAGTGAAATAAGTCAATTACAGAAAGACAATAATCATATGATCTCCCTGATATGAGGAATTTGAGAGGCAGAATGGGGGGTTTGTTGGGTAGGAAGGGGAAAAAAAAATGAAACAAGATGGGATCAGGAGAGAGACAAACCATAAGAGACTCTTAGTTTCACAAAACAAACTGAGGGTTGCTAGGGGGAGGGGGTGTGTGGAGAGGGTGGTTGGGTTATGAACATTAGGGATGGTCTGTGATATGGTGAGTGCTGTGAAGTGTGTAAGTCTGACGATTCACAAACCTGTACCTCTGGGGCAAATAATACATTATATGTTAATAAAAATAATTAATAATAAAAATTTAAAAATAAAAAACAAGCAAACAGAAAAAATGGTGTTGTGAAAACTGGACAGCAACATTCAAAAGAATGAAACTGAACTACATTCTTATACAAAAAAAGTTTAAAATGGATTAAAGAACAAAATGTGATACCTGAAACCATTAAAATCCTAAAGATACCACAGGCAATAATGTCTCTGATGTCAGGCATAGCAACATTTTTCTAGATGTATCTCCTGAAGCTAGGAAAACAAAAGCAAAAATAAATAATTAGGACTATTCAAAATCAAAAGCTTCTGTACAGCCAAGGAAACAATCAACAAAACCAAAAGACAACCTATGGAATGGTAGGAGATATTTGCAAATGACATATCCAATAAAGGGTTATTATCCAAAATACATCAATTACAAAAGTCAACCCCCAAAAAACAAAACAATCAATTAAATAATGGGTAGAAGACACGAACAGACATTTCACCAAGGAAGATATCTCTATGTCCAACAGACACATGAAAACATACTCATCAGTGCACATCAAAACTACAACGAGATATCACACCACACCTGTCAGAATGGATTGCTAAAATCAAATATACAAGAAACAAGTGTTGATGGGATGTGGATAAAGAGGAACCCTTTTGCACTATTTGTGGGAATTCAAACTGTTGTAGCCATGGGAAATAGCATGGAGTTTCCTCAAAAGTGAAAAATAGTACTATCCTATGATCCAGACATTTATCCAGATAATAAGAAAACACTAATTCAAAGGGATACATGCACCCTAATATTTATAGCAGCATTATTTACAATAGCTATATTATAGAAACAGCCCAAGTGTCTATCAATAGATGAGTGGATAAAGAAAATGTCATGTGTATATATACACAAAATGGTATGTTATTTGGCCATAAAAAAGAATGAAACCTTGCCACTTGCAACAAGAAGGATGGATCTGGAGAGTATAATGCAAAGCAAAATAAGTCAGTCAGAAAAAGACAAATAAATATGATTTCAATCATGTGGAATTTAAGAAACAAAACAAGAGATAGGGAGACAAACCAAGAAACAGACTCTTAACTATAGAGAAAAAACTTCTGGTTGCCAGAGGGGAGATGGGTGAAGGGATGGGTAAAATCAGTGAAGGGGATTAAGAGTATGTGAATCATGATGAGCTCTGAGCAGGGTATAGAATTGTTGAATCACTATACTGTACACCTGAAACTTATAGAACTCTATATGTCATCTATACCAGAATTCATATTGAAAACAATAAAATATTTTTTAAAAAATTTTTAAATATAGGAGTGCCTGGGTGGCTCCATCA
The DNA here is from genome assembly GCF_030435805.1 of Mustela lutreola. Taxonomy (NCBI): domain Eukaryota; kingdom Metazoa; phylum Chordata; class Mammalia; order Carnivora; family Mustelidae; genus Mustela; species Mustela lutreola. The sequence continues at coordinate 42,842,183 of NC_081296.1, forward strand.
GTTAAGCATTCAACTCTCAAATTCAGCTCAGGTCATGATATTAGGGTTGTGAGATCCAGTCCCATGTCAGGCTCCATGTTGTACATGGAATCTGCTTACGATTCTCTCTCTCTCCCTCTGCCTTTTCCCCTCCCTTAAAAAAAAGGGGGGGGGGGCTCAGTCAGTTAAGCATCCAACTCTTGAATTCAGCTCAGGTCATGATCTCAAGGTCATGAGAGGGAGCCCCACAGAAGGCTTCATACTCAGCAGGGAGACTGCTTGAGATTCTCTCTTTCCCTTGTCCCTCTCCCTGCCTTCTCTCTCTCTCTCTCAAATAAAAACAAACATTTATAAAATGTACTACATCAAAATTTAAAATTTTTGTGCATCAAAGGATACAACTGACAGAGTACAAGAGAAACCACAAAATGGGGGGAAATAAAGCATGTATTCAATAAGGAATTAATAATCAGAATATATAAAGAATTCTTATGATACAACAACAAAAAAACCTCAACTTAAAAATGGCCAAAGGAGGGCACCTGGGTGGCTCAGTGGGTTAAAGCCTCTGCCTTAGGCTCAGGTCATGATCTCAGGGTCCTGGGATCGAATCTTGCACTGTGCTTTCTGCTGGGAAAGGGCAGAGAGGAAGCAGGGAGCCTGCTTCCTCCTCTCTCTCTCTCTGCCTATCTCTCTGCCTACTTGTGATCTCTGTCAAATAAATAAATAAAATCTTTTTTTAAAAAAATGGCCAAAGGATTTGAACAGACACTTCTCCAAAGATGATACACAAAGGCCAACAAGCACATGAAAATATGTTCAACATAACTAATCATTAGAGAAAAAAAAGTAAAAACAACAGTGCAATTTCATCTCACATCTATTCAGATAACAACAAAAAATAAGAGTAATAATAAGTGTTGGTGAGAAAAAAAGTGCTGATGAGGATGTAGGAAAATTAGAACACTCTACACTGTTGGTGGGAATGCAAAATGATTAAATGGCTTTGGAAAGCAGTAAGGCAGTTCCTCAAAAAATAAAAAATAGTATTATATGATCTAGAAATTCTACCTCTGAGTCTTGAAGAGATGTTTGTATATTCACATTCAAAGCAGTATTATTCTCAATAGCCAAAATGCAGAAGTAACCCAAATGTGCATCAAGGGGTGAATGGATAAAGAAAATGTGTTATATCCATACAATGAGATATTATTCAAACTTAAAAAAAAAAAAATTCAGATACATGCTGTGACTTGGATGAACATTGAGGACATTAGGCTAAGTAAAATAAGCCAGTCACAAAAAGAAAAATACTTTGATTCTATCTAGGTGAATAGTCAAATTCATAGAAATCTCAAGTAGTCAAATTCAGAGAAACAGAAAGTAGAATGGTGGTTGCCAGGGGCTAAAGGAGAAAGGGTAGGGTATTATTGTTTAATGGCTATAGAGTTTCACTTTTGCAGACAAAAAAAGTTCTGGAGGTTGATTGTACAACAATGTGAGTGTACTTAAATACTCCTGAACTGCTCACTTAAAAATGGTCAAAAATAGTAAATTTTCTATGTGTATTTTACCACAATTTAAGATTTTGTAATATTTAAACATTTGCTGCTCTAAACATTCATGTATATATTTTTGTGTAGATATAAGTTGAATTTCTTTGGGATAAACATCCAAGAGTAGAACTGCACAGTCTTAATGTAGTTGCATGTATCGATTTTAAAGAAACTGCCAACCTATTTTCCGGAGTAGTTGTACCACGTACTTTTCCACAGGGGTAAATAATCTAGTTTCTTTGCATCTTCTCCAGCATCTTGGTGTTCTCACTATTTTCCAATTAAGCCATTCTGATAGGTGTGTGACGATACCTTATTATGGTATAATTTACATCTCCCTATAGGCCCATTAACTACATTACCCATTAATCACATAACTCATTACATCTCCCTATAAACATCTCACCTATGTATTTGCCTTTTCAGTGAAATGTCTCTCACCCATTTTCTGGTGGGTTTTTTGTTTGTTTATTTTCTTTTGTTTTATTTAGGATTTTATTTATTTATTCGAGAGAGAAAGAAAACAAGTTAGGGGGAGGATCAGAGAGAGAGGGAAAAGCAGACTCCCTGCAAGCAGAGATCCCAATGCAGGACTTGATCCCAGGACCCCGAGATCTTGACCTGAGCCAAAGGTAAATGCCTAAACTACTAAGCCACCCAGATGCCCCTCTTACCCATTTTCTGGGTTTTTTTTTTTTTCACTACCTCCCTATAAACTATAAAATTTGAAGGATTCTCAGAAATAAAAGTATTTACAAATGAACAAAACAAACACATATGCAAAAATTTTAAAAATTTTTTAGATTGTATTTATTTATTTCACATAGAGAGAGAGCACAAGCAGGCAGAGTGGTAGGAAGAAGCAGGCTCCTCACTGGGCAGGGAGACCAATGTGCGGCTCAATCCCAGGACCATGGGATCATGACCAGAGCTGAAAGCAGATGCTGAATTGACTGAGCCACCCAGGCACCCCACAAATAAAAACTTTTTAAATAGACATATAGTTAAACAAATAAAAGAATAAAAAATAACACTCTATAACAGTTTCTCAACAATGACATTCTAACTAATACCTGTGGTGATAAATATATTAATAGTTCTCTTCCCCACTGAGTCACTTTGAAATGGATCCAGCAGCTTGGCTGTCATCCATGGTATGACATCTTCCAGCCCCAGGCTCTGCAGGAATCACTCCAGGGCTGATCCCAGGGTCAGTCTCCACTGATCCAGGAATCAACTATATTTTTTATTGATGCATGAGGCTGAGATAAACCAGTCAACTCCATTTAAAGAGATGGTCTGTTTCTCTAGACTCACTCCTCCCTTTGCCAAGTTTGCCTGCAGAATGATAATAGCCATAATTAATATAGCTACTAGTATTAGCAAAGTTTTCTATAGTTTACAGAGTTTCAAAATCAATTTCTTCCTTTGTTATCTTAACTAGCTGAGTAAAATTAAAATGCAATTGCAAGGGGCACCTGGGTGGCTCAGTGTATTAAGTCTCTGCCTTCGGCTCAGGTCATGATCCCAGGGTCCTGGGATGGAGCCCGGCATGGGGCTCTCTGCTCAGCAGGGAGACTGCTTCCCCCTCTCTCTCTGCCTGCCTCTCTACCTACTTGTGATCTCTCTCTCTCTCTCTCTCTGTCAAATAAATAAATAAAATCTTTTTTAAAAATATGCAACTGCAATAAAATAAAATTAACTTATATTCTATGATTCTCAAGAATGCTGAAAATCAGAAAATAATTATTCAACCTATATATTTATCCTGCTGAATCAATAAAATTCTTTGGAAACAACTTCAAATTCTCCCCGACAAAGGTGACTGAGCCACATTTTTAAAAACTGAGTCTATTTTCTCCAAAGAAATGCTGGATCTTTTTTTTCTTTTTTTTTTAGTCAACCTCCTCAGCTAAGCTAAAGAGCTGAGATCAGGGCTAGACTAAAAACATCTCTGTGAGTAATACGCCTCTGGTTTTTAACCAGTGCTTTATAAATTCATCTTGAGTTGTATCTTGAATGGGCATTTCATGCTTCAACTGAAGAAATGAATTCACCTTGTCTTCACATATAGCTATAATGAGGGCAGAAAGGATTCAGCCAGACAATGGATTCTCATCCCTGGAATTTTTTTTTTCCTATTCAAAACTTTTTCCACTAAACAGCTAGTGTCTGTGTCCTTCCTCGATTCAGATGGTGCACTGGACTCCTTCTTCCTAAACAATAAACTTCTATACTTTCTTGGCTTCGTAAAGTTTTTCTTTCTCTCTGGTTTGTTTACTTTCAAAATCTGCTTCTTTATTTCTGTAGTCTTAAAGAGTATCTTTTTTACTCCTTTAATGGCAAATAACAAATTAACAGACAAAAAAGATTGTCTTTCAAACAACTAAATCATGGAGATTATTTAGGGTCATGATTTCTGATAATTTTATAAGGAAACCTGGATCTTCTCTTCAGTGCTTTCATTCTTCTACTGGATTCAAAGAACTGGAGAAACAATGATTAAACAGACAGATGTATACCCTCAAGAAGCTCACATTCGAGGTATAAATGTATAAACCAGCAATGTGCACTGTACACTGCACCCCTTGCCACAGTAAAGCTGTGGACAAAGTGCCCTAAAGTCATGAGCAGGAAAAGAAGAATTTGGAATACAATAAGGGTATGAGCTTAGAAAAGGAAAAAAAGGTGGGGGGTAAGTATAAAGTAAACAAGAAGCTCTGGAGGTTTATGCACACATCCAGAAAACTTTTATTGAGGTCCCACCAATGCAACACATTATCCTAGGCACAAGACACTATTTAGAATAGATACAGTAGGTTCAATAGATAGAGAATCCCATCTATCTCGGGCTCTCCAAGGAGAGGAGACAGATAATTACCACTATAATTTTTTAAGTATCAGATAGTAATATGTATTATCATGAAAACAAAACAAGGTAATGTATTAAGGAGTAAATTGGGGTTACTTAAGTGGAGGTGGTCAGTAAGAGTCTATTTCATGCCAAAGAATGGGATTTGAGTGCTTAGATTTTGTCCTTTGGCAAGTCCATTATTTTGATACTGCTTACTAGAGAACATCTTGCAAAGACTGAAAAACATTTGGCAAAAGGCTTGATAACCTGATTAAAAGATTTGCTAACAAAAAAATGAAGACAGAGAAAGAAAAATATTCAGATAATAAGGCAAAGTCATGTGAAGGCAGCAACAACTGATTCATAGGGATAAAAACAAAAAATAATAATGGAGAATATGCCTAGTTATTATCAGGAGAAAACAGGAACAATTTTGAAAAACCATACACTCAATTCTCAGAAAACGAAGAGGCAATCACTGACGCAAGTTTCTGTGAATGCTTCCAAAGGTATCCTATGTGAGTATCAGAATGCTTGTGAATGTCCTCTTTTTGATATAAAATTTTCTGTACTAATTTTTTCATATGTAAATTTTTTAGAGAGCATTCTATATTAGTACATACAAATGTTCCTTTTTTAATAACAGTTTTTTTAACCACTAAGTGCATCTGAAACTAATGTAACAAGTCAGTTATACTTCAATTAATTTTTTTTCTTTTTTAAAGCTACATGTTTCATTGTTTACGATGAATCTTGGAACACTACATCAAAAACTAATAATGTGCTGAACAGTGAATAACATAACATAATAAAAATAATGATAATAAAAAAGAATAGTTTGAGATTTGAGCATGGTGTCTGAAAATCAGCATTATTCTTTTTCAAGTGAAAACTTCCAGGAAGCATACCTTTTAAAAATTCTGTCAAGTTTTGATGTTGCCAATCTCATTTTCATTTAAAAAAAAAAAAAGCTAGAAGAAAAAATAAAGCGACATGTTGTTCCATTGCTTATTTAACCATTAATTATGTATTATAAATGGTGGACATTGAGATTGTATGAGTAATTGGTTACCTGTTCACCAGACCTATTTCTTCTTCCTGAGCATATGTCTATGCCTCATTTCCTAATTTCCCTCACACTTTAGGTGTGACCATATAACTATGTTCTAGCCAATAAAATGTGAATAGATTTGATAGGTGTCATTTCCAGCTTGACTCATAAGCACTTGATCCTCCATGCTATTTCCTCTTCAGCTAATGTGATACAGTTGAACAAGATGACCTGAGGAAGCTCATGCTGAAGATAATAGAACCATAAGAAAGGATCCTGAGTTTCTGAATCAATGTTTGGAGGAAAACAACCAGTCAGTCTGGAATATCCATTTTGGCTTTCACACAAGAGGGAAATAAACATCAAATGTGTTTGAACTAGCTGGGGATTTGTTAATTACAGTAAATGGTTTTATATAAGGTGGTTCTCATTCTTATCCTAGAGAGCACGAAGATTAAAGGATTCTTCCCACTCTTTTGTCTTACCTTACCTTGAAGTGGGCTTACCTTAAAGAACCATCCTTCCCCAGATGACATAAGTAAGATTCAAGGATGCTTCATTTTTTGTTTATCTATTGCAAGGTCGTTTATCTTCCAAATATCCATCCCCTGCCTCACAAATGACTAGCTGGACTGTTTTGTCCCCACTAAGCAGTCAGAACAAAATGCTTGTCAACCAAACTTCGATTAAGTTTCTCTCCTTCCCGTAGGCCTCTGCCTAAGCCAGCATCATGAAAGCCCACTGTAAATGCCCGGCACAACAACAAGCTGGCCTCTGGGTAAAACCATTGTCTGATCTCCTGTCTCATTACACCACCCTTGCTCATTTCACTTTCCCACACCCTGTTCTTTCTAGGCTTGTTTACTTCTCCCTATAAAGAAAAGCTCTTTTATCCCTAACTTTGAGATACTTACAGATATTACAGTCCATGTATCTCTATTGCAGTAGTCTCCATATTCTCCCCAACATTCTTGCAATAAGTCTTTGAAATAAAAACTCTGTTTACCTAAATCTAATTTTTTTGTTTTCTTTAACAGATTTTATTTTTAGAGTACTTTGACATTCACAGCAAAATTGAGCAGAAAAAAAAAAATTGAGCAGAAAAGAGATTTACCATATACTTCCTGCCCCACACATATATAGCTTTCCCCATTATCAAACATTCCCCACCATAACAGTACTGATATACTGATGAACCTATATTGACATATCATGATCACCCAAAGCCCATAGTTTACATTAAGTTCATTCTTGGTGGTATTATTATTACAAATAGGGAAAACCTTGTTAGTACTGAAAAAAATATTGCATAAAATAACCCTTTAATCTTGGGATTTATGATAATAAAGAAATGCAATATTTGGCACTATCAAACATGTGCCACCCCTGAGTTTAGAAAACATATTTCCAAAAGGTTCAGAGAATGTCATCGATGTCCTACAAAAAACTCTAACGTGAAGGAATATTCCAACTCCTGTCAACTGGTAATGGTGTTCTGGCACCCAGCAATGAGATGAATTATGAGGGATCATGTGGCTCGATGATTTAAAAGGAAAAAAAAAAATGAACACCCACAGATGTCTGCAGTGACTACCAGATGGAAGAGTGGTGGAATGTGTACTGTATCCCTTTCATCCTGAATGAACTAAACACAGTTACTGCCATTTTTTTTTCCAATGGAGAAATGCTCGAGAAAGTAAAAATCTAACTATGCAGTTGCGAAGAAAAAATATAATTGAATACATCTAGAATCGGGTTCAGAATTTGCTTGTTTTTATTTTTTTATTCACATCTCTAGCAGTGGCTTTCAACAGAAGCAATCACCTCCCCACCCCCCAAGGAAATATTTGACAATGTTGTGGGGATTTTGGTTGTCACAACTTGGAGGGGTGTTGCTACTGGTATGTAATGGCCACAGACGCTGCTAAATATACTATGATGTTTAGAACAGCCTCCTCAACAAAGAATTATCTGACCCAAAAGTCAATCATATAGAGAAAACGTTCTCTACAAAAGGAAGAAGAGATACGTAATTAGGGAATAAATTAGAGCCAAAACCTGGAAAAACAGTGTCCCCAAAACTGGTCAAGAATGAGAAGAAGCTTGTAAAAAACACTTAAAAAAAAAGAAAAAGAAAAAGTTTTTTGTGTGTTGTTTTGTTTGTGACTTCCTTTCCTTAGTTGCTGACAAGAAACTAAGTGAGGATGGAATACAATCACTTCTTAGGGAAGATGATGCAAAACAGAGAAGGACATGCAATTTAGTTATTATTTTATAAACTATCTCACCAAGGAGAACAAACTCCAACCACAAAGAAAAAACAAATACTGATTAGAAGAAACTGAAGCCCAGTATTAAAGGCGCAGTGTCCTGCCCAGCTATTTTTTTTTTTTTAAGATTTTATTTATTTGACAGAGAGAGATCACAAGTAGAGAGAGAGAGGAGGAAGCAGGCTCCCTGCCTAGCAGAGAGCCCGACGCGGGACTCGATCCCAGGACCCTGAGATCATGACCTGAGTGAAGCTGCCCAGCTATTTAAATGAGTTGAATGCTCAAATCTAGATGAGTTACCTTCAGGACAGTACAAATGCTTGTATACCGTCACTGATTTGAGAAGTCATAAAGAATCAAAGAGGTTCCAGAAGAGGAGAGAGAAGAAATGTTCAGTTTTCCAAGAAAGATGGGAACAAATGTAGGGAAAAGTTTTGATTTCCAGGAATTATAGACCAGCAAATTTGGGTCAATGATCAGCAACTATTCATTTAGAAAGTAAAGCAATGTCTACTTTAGAGACCATGAATTGGTCACTTATTCATTTATTTACCAAACACTGTTTTAACATCTACAAAACATAATGCCTATTCTGGGTGTCATTTATTGCAAATGAACATTATTTCCTTTGTCATTAAGCACTAGTCTACTGCCTTAGATCCTTTTGGAATTTATGCACAAGAACAAATAAATTAATCAATACTTATAGATAAACACAATCACTTATATCTAGTTAATGTTGATTTCAACAAGACCTGTGATATTCTCTCATATATATCCTTGTTAAGGAGGAAAAATGTGAATAAAGTAAGTAGGGAGATTCACAGCTGGTTGAAGTTTATGGAGAAGTGCCAGAACAGAACAATGGCTCCCAGTATGATTGCTCATCAAAATCACAATCCAAGGGAGTGTTTTAAAAGTGCTGATTTGTGATTTCTACCCCACGTACACAAAAACAAAATACCGAAGGATGGGATGAAAGAATTACTTATTTTTAAGATTCCCAAGTATCACTGCTATAACTGGTACAGAGATTTGCATTCAGGGACCAGTGATCTGAAGGAAAGCATCTAGTAGTACGCACCAGGGTTCAGTTAGTAGCCCCCTTTACGTTTATTGGCAGCATGGATGAAGACTCAGAGACCAAAATTTTTATATCTGCCAATAGCACCAACAACATGAAGTTGACAGTGCTATTCTATATACTGGAAAGCAAAATCAGGGTTCAAAGAGAGGTCCATAGGCTGGAAAAAGAAGAAGATGAAATTTAAACAGCTACATTTAAAGATCTACATCTTGGTTCTAAAAAAATAATAATACAATGAAAATATAGGGAACATGTGGATTGAAATTAATCCATGAGGGAGAAACCACCCGAAGGAGTTTAGGTGACACTAGCTCCACATATGACAACAGTGTGACATGAATAAATGCTAAAATCCAGTGCTTTTCGCTTGGCTAAATTAATTAATAAGCAGTGCTTGGCTGAATTAATAACCATCACTGATTTTTGCCAAAAAGAATAAATAGTCACACTGCTGTTCTCTGTGCAGGCTACACAACGAGTAAATACCCAGGTGGAGCAGGGCTCTCAATCTCAGCACTGTCGACGTATTTCTTTATTGTGGGAGCTATCTTGAGAACTGCAGTATGTTTAGCCACATCCCTGGACTCCACCCACTAGATGCCAGTAGTATCCGTCCCCAGTCATGACAACCAAAAATGAGTGCAGACACTGCTAGTTGTGCCTGCGAAACAAAACTGCCTCCAGCTGAGAATCACTGAGTCAGAGGTGCCTCAGCAGACAACTGCCCTCACTTTCAAGGGACACTGGTGTTGCGGCTGAGTGTGGACTAAAGAACCTGAATTCAGTCCTGACTCTGACAATTATCTGTGTGACTTTAGATAAGTCTCTCAACCCCTCTGTCTATTGGTCTCCTCATCTATAAAACAACAATTGAAAAACATACCAGAAGAACTTCAACTCACTAGGTAAGGGGTTAAGAAATTCACATAGTCGCTGGCACACCACTGCTGTTATACAAACTTTAGCTATTATGACTTCAGTCTACCATTCTTCTTGATAGGCGCTTCAGAGACTTCCCCAAAACTCCCTTTCCTTTCCCCACTCCTCACTACCACCCCCACCAGCACAGTGCAGGCCCTCCTAAGAATGTTGAGTGTGTGTCCAAATAGTAAAGGAAGGAGAGAGGAGTAGACAGGGAAGAAAAAAAGGGAGGAGGAAGGGAGGAAAAACAGCCATGAAAGCCAGTCCTCAGCTTCCCTTAGACCCTGTACAGAGAGATTTTGGATTAGAAAATGAAATTTTTAAAAAGGAAAATAAATCTGTCACATTAAGCTTTAGAACACGTTCATGCAAATTAATAGGTTTAGCATAACTTGGAAAGTGGTGTCAACATCAGAGGGAAACAGCCAGGAGTGCTGGCTGATGTCTTCAGCCAGCTTTGGCTGGGAACCAATGTATGCCATAGTACAGTTCTCTACTCTCTCCCCAGAGCCTGGAACATGGTACGGATTCAAAATACACTTACTGGACAAACGAATGAATGATTTATGAGGATTTTCACACAGCTACTCGGTTGAGAGAATGAGGGGTTAGAGATGAGCTTTCACACCCCTGGCCATTAATACCAGCTAAGGAGGCCTCCTTTTTATTATCTTTTCCCTAGTTAAATGTCTATGTAATTTGTGTGAGAGTTTTAATAGGTAGAAAGACAGAGCACCTTTTGATAATGGCTGTTTAGTTCTCCAATTATTCATCAACATTTGGGGAACGATCTAGGTTTTTCTGGGTGATGCTCACAAATCATAGTTATAATCCCAAAGAAGTCTTTTCTTCCCAATTTTTACCATCATTTTCTTCTCTTTTTCTTAAGTTTTTGTCCCTTCTTATGCCAATCTAAGTGGGGGGGGGGGGAAGCTGAGGTGGTAAAGCTACTTGTGTTTCTTAGAGGCAGGTATAAAGGGCACTTGCTGGGTGGGGAGAATGGATTACAGGAAACATCATGCACCTTCTATCTTTTGGTGCAGTGTCTCAGGTGTTAAATGTCAAATATCTGTAAAAGGAGGAAGGGGGAGAGGTTAAACCAGATATTGCATGGATCACTGGGTGTGGTGCAAAAACAATGAATTCTGTTACACTGAAAAGAAATTTAAAAAAAAATTAATGTAATCAAATAAAGCTGAGTAAAATTTAAAAAAAATAAAATCCCTATAAACTTTCCAATCCTAACAGTCAATAAAGTTGAACATAGATCATAACAATACTGCAGTAAGATCAAGTTTTTCCTTGGACTTTTAACTTATTCTGTGATATGAACATACACACACCCACCCCAAACTCCCCTTAAAGGAAGGACTTGATGCTCAGCTTGGGGACTGTGATCATCAGGACAGCATCCAGGTATCAACTGCTTCAGGGTTTGTTTTAGCCACAGAGAGCTGCCTCACCAGTGGTTATACTCTTGCAGGAGCAGCCTACTTCTAGTAAATGAACAAGGAGGGGCACAAAGGTACAGTCATTTTAGTCGAAAGCAAGATACCTTAGAAGAATACTTGCCCCGCAGCACATATGCCTGTCCCAGGTTGGTTGAGGCTTTGTCAGCACTACACTGCAGTTCCATTTCTCCCTCTGCCCAATTCTGCTTTGTCCCTTCCCTTCACAGATGTTGAGCCCTGATAAACATTTTACCCCAAACTCTGCTGAAAGCATCTAATTCTGGAGAACCAGTCTATGACATTTTATGTGATGACTATAATGGATGAGTTAGTTCCTAAATTATTTGGAATAAACAAATGGCCTCCCAAGAGGACTATTTTGAAGAAAAATGATAAATTGGAGAGGTAAGCCCTGTTATGTTGGTTGGGGGAAAAAAACGGCTTCAATATATTATACATTTTAGTTTTCTAAGGAAATGATTGTGATCCTCTGTTATGGGCAAAGGACAGAATCTGTGACAGAGAAGGAAAGGTTTTGATTCAGAGACTTACGCTAAATTTGTCCTGCATTTGTCTTTTTGATGCTGAAATGCAATGGTACATGGTAGACGCAAAGAATGAGAAAAATCAATGCAAATCATTCAACTGGTACAAGTTGAAGATAGATCTGCTTGTTTCATGGCAAGGAATAAGGTGAAGCTGCCATTGCAGATGAGAGGGCAGCTCAAGAAAATGTAAAGGCTGTTCCCAAAGCAATGTAGAAGGGCTCTTGAGTGATGTTTACTCCCTCTTTTCTACAGGGAAATCAACAATGAGAACACTACAGCCTAACACATTTCTGAATCCATTTCTCAGAACCCACTAGGTTGTCCTAAGTCCCCCGCACAAAAATTCTCCTCAGAAAGAACCCATCATGAGTATCGTGACTTTATTGAAGGTGGATTCTGATTTGTTATGGTAGAAATAAAGCAGGAATTTTTTTAAAAATTGTATTGCACACAATGATAGGTACCATCTGAAATATATGTTTATTTGGTCTTCAGTTTAAACACACTTTCAAGGATCTAACTAAATATGGAACTATCACTTATAGTTGATTATTATCTATGCTTATGGCTGCTTTTATAAAATGTTGGTTAGGAAAATAACCCCATTTTAAACCAGAGTATAATTTATAGCAGATAATGTCAGACTCTTACCTGCAGATGCACAGAACCAGAGTGCCTAGAATTTACTTTCCTCTGGAACAGTCTTTGACCAACAATGGACAAATGTAGACTAAGAAAATCCAGCTCCCTGCCTAAGGGTGGGAACAAGAGCTAGACACAGTCCCACTCCCAGGATTAATTTAACCTCCAGGGCTCCCCTACAGGATTAGGCTGAAATTTCTCCCTGAAGGACTTTGCCTGAAACCACACCCTTAATTAGCTCCCACCTCTTCCCTATTCTTCTTACCCCACTCCACATGTAGGAGATAATATAGAAAATAAGAGAGATAATATATTTAGAAGAGAGTTAAGATGGAGTAGTAGGCAGACCCTGGGCTTGCCTCATCCCTCAAACATGACTAGATTTTTTTTTACTTAAATTCAACTAGCCAACATATGGTTCATCATTAGTTTCAGATGTTCAGTTCAGTAATTCATCAGTTGCATATAACAGCCGTACTCATCACATCACACATGATCCTTAATGCCTATCAGCCAGCTGCCCCATCCCCCCACCCACCTCCCAAACACAGCTAGATTAGCATCAAGTCATTTTGAACACCTGGGAAATCAATCTGAGGATTAAGAGAAATATCTGTACAATTAGAGGGAGAGAACATGGTACTTAAACACTTGACCAAAATCATTCACTAGGGAGTTGAGAGAAACTGATTGCAAGCTTTTGCAAGCAACAACGCTTAAATTCTGAGGTTTTGGAAGTCCCCACTATTTGCTGGAGATGAGCTGGGTGGGCATGGTGGTGCTCCTGGGGAGGAGGCTGGAGACCTGTGGTATATGTAGAGATCCCCTGGGTTGCACTGAAAGAGAATGTTCCTCTTTTTGGAGTACATTTGGAAGAGGATCTATTGCCTCTCCAAGGACAAAAAACTAAACAGCCATTCATAGGCAAGGGACAGAGTTGCACACAGAGGGCAGATACCCTGGTCACTGCTTTTTGCTATGCTTCACCATAAACTCCAAGTGCCTGGGAGAGTGCTTTTCTAGGATGGAATGGCCCCCACAGAGTTTGTCAAGGCTCTTCTCCAGAGGAGAGAAGTGGGCCCTCACCGTGCAGGGTCTTTAAGGTTTGGAGTTTTGAATCCCAGCCACACACCAGAAATAAAACACAGGAGAACTGTGACCCCTGTTTGTGCCAAAATGCCAGGCACAAACAAGATAAGGGCAAGGATTGGATGGAAACCTGGGACAAAAGAGGGGAGATTGTTCACTTATCTGTGAGGGCTTCCCGAACAGCAACAAGCCTGGGCTCTCCAATTTGTGAAAGAGAAAGCAGGTGATGCCATTCCCTGCCCCTCCCCCCCACCACCAGTTTCTTTGGACTTCAGAGAGGAAACAGTGGTCCCAGTGAAGGCTGGAGCTGCTTACACCAAACCGCATACCCCTGTACTCTCCAGGTACATCTTTATTAAGGCAGATGGACTGTGAGTCAACACAGCAGGCCTCTCCTCCAGACCACCACAGACCCCTGCACGCACCAAGTCTATGATCACAGAGCACTTCAAGCATCAGCTTCAGTTCTGGGGAAAATGGGACCAGGCTTTCTTTTTTCCTTTTTTCCCCCTGGAATCAGGTGTATCGTTTTTTGTTTATTTCTTTTTTTATTTTCTTTTCTCTTTTTTGGGATCAGGCTTCTTTTTTTTCTTTCTTTTTCTTTGCAATCAGGCTTATAGTTTTTTGTTTATCAGTTTGTTTGTTCTGTTCCTTTTCCTTTTCTCCTTTTTTGGATCTGGCTTCCCCTCCCCCCACTAGGCTTATTTTAACAAATCAAAGCACACTTAGTTAAAGATCCAAAGGCTACCCATGGCAAACAAGGAGGAATTCTGCAGAGAACAGGCCTGTGGAAAAGAGCTGCCAAAACACAATAGCAGAGTGCACACAGAATACACCAGAAACACTTCCTGAAGGGCCAGGTCCTGGACAGTATATAGCCTCTTCTTAATATAGAATAACTCTCAGGAACAGGAAACTTAACAAGTTTTAACTACATGTAAAAGATATAAACCTAGATAAAATGACAAGATAGAAGACTACTCCCCAAAAGAAAGATCAAGAAGAAATCACAGCCAGGGCCAGAGTGTGGGGAGGGTGGCGGAGGGAGAAACCTGGGTGGTTCAGTAAGTTCAGTAACTAATTTTTGATTTAAACTCAGGTCATGCTATCAGGGTCATGAGCTGCTGAAGTTTCTCTCTCTCCCTCTTCCTCTGTCCCTCCCTCTGCTTATGCTTGCTCTCTCTCTCTCAAAATAAATAAATATTTAAAAAAAAGAATGAAATCATAGCCAACTATTTACTCAAAACAGACATAAGCAATATATCTGAACAAGAATCTAGAACAACAGTCATAAGAATACAAGCTGGGCTTGAAAGAAGCATACAAGACACAAAAGAAACCCTTGCTGCAGAGATAAAGGATCTAAAAACTAGTCAAGATGACATAAAAATGCTATAACTGAAATATGAAACTGATTGGATGCAATCACAACGAGATGGAAGAAGCAGAGGAATGAACAGGTAATACAGAAGATACACTTATGAAAAATAATGAGACTGAAAAGAAGAGGGAAAGAAAACTATTAGATTATGAATGTAGATTCAGGGAACTCAGCAATTACATACAGCACAATATCATAGGAGTCTCAGAAGAGTGGGAGAAAAGGAGCATCAGGTTTATTTGAATGAATTATAGCTAAAAACTACCATAATGTGAAAAAAAAAAGTTACCTTAATATGGGAAAGGAAACAAGCATGCAATTCCAAGAGGCACAGAAAACTCCCCTCAAAGTAAAAACAAAACAAAACAGGTCAACACCAAGGCGTATCATAATAAAATTTGCAAAATATTGCTAAATACCTAGACTACTAAGACCAATCACACATTCGATGCAATCCTTATTAAAATACCAACAGCATTTTTCAGAGAGCTAGAACAAACAATTCTAAAATTTGTATGGAACCACAAAAGGCCCCAAATAACCAAAGGAGCACTGGAAAAGAAAAACAAAGCTGAGGGCATCACAATTCCAGACCTTAAGATGTATTACAAAGCTTTAATCATCAAGACAGCATGGTACTGGCACAAAAGTAGACACATAGATCAATGGAACAGAATTAAAAAAAAACAAGAAATGGACCCAAAACTATATGATCAACTAATCATCAACAAAGTAGGAAAGAATATTTAATGTAATAAAGACAATCTCTTCAACAAATGGTGTTGGGAAAACTGGACAGCAACATGCAGAAGAATCAAACTAGACCACTTTCCTTACACTGTACACAAAAATAAATTCAAAATGGATTAAAGACCTAAATGTGAGGCAGGAATCCATCAAAATCATAGAGAGGACAAAATCTTAGAGGAGTATCTTTTTACTAGACGTGTCTACAGAGGCAAGGAAAACAAGAGCAAAAATGAAATATTGGGATTTCGTCAAGAAAAAAAGCTTCTGCACAGTAAAGGAAACAATCATCAAAACAAAAAGGCAACTTATAGAATTGGAGAAGATATTTGCAAGTGAAATTGGATAAAGGGCTAGTATCTAAAACCTATAAAGAATTTATCAAACTCAACACACAAAAAATAAATAATCCAGTTAAGAAATTGGCAGAAGACATAAACAGACACTTCTCCAAACAATACATACAAGTGGCTAACAGACACATGAAAAAATGTTCAATACCACTCATCATCAGGGAAATACATATCAAAACCTCAATGAGGTATCACCTCACAGCTGTCAGAATAGCTAAAATTAACAATGCAGAAAACAACAGATGTTGGCAAGGATGCAGAGAAAGGGGAATTCTCTTACACTCTTGATGGGAATAAAAACTGGCACAGCCACTTTGGAAAAGAGTATGGAGATTCCTCAAAAAGTTAAAGTAGGGGTTGCCTGGGTGACTCTGTTCGTTAAGTGGTTGACTTCAGTTCACATCATGATCCTAGGGTCCTGGGATCAAGTCCCACATTGCACTCCTTGCTCCTCAGGGAGACTGCTTTTCTCTCTGCCTGCTGCTTGTGCTCACACACACATGCATTCTCTTTCTCTCACAAATAAATAAATAAAATCTTAAAATATACATATATATATATATATATATATATATACTCTATGACCCAGGAATTAGACTACTAGATATTTAACCAAATGATACAAAAACACAAATTCAAAGGGATACATGTACCCAATATTTATATTAGCACTGCCAACAATAGCCAAATTATGGAAAAAAGCCAAATGTCCATCTACTGATGAATGGATAAAGAAGATGTGGTACATACATGCAATGGAATATTACTCACCCATTAAAAAAAAAAAAGAAATCTTACCGTTCACAACAAGGTGAAAAGAACTAGAATGCACTATGCTAAGCAAAATAAGTCAGTCAGAGAAAGACAAATACCATATAATTTCACTCATGCGGAATTTAAGAAACAAAACAGAGGAACATAAAGGAAGAGAAGGAAAAATAATATAAAGAGAGGAAGGCAAGCCATAAGAGACTTTATTTTTTAATTTTTTGTTTGTTTATTTGACAGACAGAGATCACAAGTAGGCAGAGAGGCAGGCAGAGAGAGTGACAGGAGGAAACAGGCTCCCCGCTGAGCAGAGAGCCCCATGTGGAGCTCAATCCCAGGACCCTGAGATCATAACCCGAGCCGAAGGCAAAGGCTTTAACCCACTGAGCCACCCAGGCACCCCCATAAGAGACTTTGAACTATAGAGAAAAAAACCGAGGATTGCTGTGGGGTGGGAATAGGTGAAGGAATGGGCTAAATGCGTGATGGGCATTAAGGACAGCACTAGTTGTAATGAGCACGGGGCATTATATGTAAGTAATGAATCACAAAATTCTACTATTAAAACCAACACTACACCATATGTTAACTAACTCAAATTTAAATAAAAACTTGGAAGAAAAAAATAAATAAATAGAAACAAAATAGAGAAAAATGCTACAATGTTAAATTCCAATTACAAATATTGATATGAACTCATAACTTTTAAAATATATTCCAAACTCTGTCCACTGAAAAGAGTCAGAAAACAAAAACAGTCCAGCAAGAATGAAGATATCTAACCCCTAGGTCTCAATTTCTAATTTCCCACTAATATCTACACTGTAATTCCTTGCAAAAACATAGCTGATTTTAGGTCTTGGACAGGAAATGCACAAGACAAGACAAGGGCATCTTGTTATATCAAAAAGTGTAAGAAAACACTCAAAGACTAAGAATCATAACAAAAAGACCCAGAGGCCAGCTTAAAGGGGCTTCCACTGGCCTTTGAAACAAATACATAACTCAGAAACAATAATGACTGTAATGGTTGTTATGCACTGAATAAATAAGTATATGTGAACCCATAATTAAACTCAAGAAAGAAACACAAAGGAGTGAAAAAAAGGAAGATTTTTTTATTATTATTAATTTCTTTTCAGCATAACAGAATTCATTGTTTATGCACCACACCCACTGCTCCAAGCAATACGTGCCCTCCTTAATACCCACCACCTGGCTCCCCTAACCTCCCACCCCAGCCGCTTCAAAACCCTTAGATTGTTTTTCAGAGTCCACAGTCTCTCATTGTTCATCTCCCCTTCCAATTTCCCTCAAGTCGCTTCTCCTCTCCATCTCCCTATGTCCTCCATGTTATTTATTATGCTCCCCAATAAGTGAAACCATATGATAATTGACTCTCTCTGCTTGACTTATTTCACTCAACATAATCTCTTCCAGTCCGTCCATGTTGCTACAAAAGTTGGGTATTCGTCCTTTCTGATGGAGGAATAATACTCCATAGTGTATATTGACCACATCTTCCTTATCCATTCGTCCATTGAAGGGCATCCTGGTTCTTTCCACAATTTGGCGACTGTGGCCATTATTGCTATAAACATTGGGGTATACAGATGGCCGTTCTTTTCACTACATCTGTATCTTTGGGGTAAATACCCAGTAGTGCAATTACAGGGTCATAGGGAAGCTCTATTTTTAATTTCTTGAGGAATCTCCACACTGTTCTCCAAAGTGGCTGCACCAACTTGCATTCCCACCAACAGTGTAAGAGGGTTCCCCTTTCTCCACATCCTCTCCAACACATGTTGTTTCTTGTCTTGCTAATTTTGGCCATTCTAACTGGTGTAAGGTGGTATCTCAATGTGGTTTTACTCTCCCTGATGGCTAGTGATGATGAACATTTTTTTCATGTGTCTGATAGCCATTTGTATGTCTTCATTGGAGAAGTGTCTGTCCATATCTGCTGCCCATTTTTTGATATGGTTGTCTGTTTTGTGTGTGTTGAGTTTGAGGAGTTCATTATAGATCCTGGATATCAGCCTTTTGTCTTTACTCTCATTTGCAAATATCTTCTCCCATTCCATGGGTTGCCTCTTTGTTTTATTGACTGTTTCCTTTGCTGTGCAGCTTTTGATCTTGATGAAGTCCCAAAAGTTTATTTTCGCTTTTGTTTCCTTTGCCTTTGGAGACATATCTTTTTTTTTTTTTTTTAAGATTTTATTTTATTTATTTATTTGACAGAGAGAGAGATCACAAGTAGGCAGAGAGGCAGGCAGAGAGAGAGAGAGAGAGGAGGAAGCAGGCTCCCTGCTGAGCAGAGAGCCCGATGTGGGACTCGATCCCAGGACTCTGAGATCATGACCTGAGCTGAAGGCAGTGGCCTAACCCACTGAGCCACCCAGGTGCCCCATGGAGACATATCTTGAAAGAAGTTGCTGTGGCTGATATCGAAAAGGTTACTGCCTATGTTCTCCTCTAGGATTCTGATGGATTCCTGTCTCAGGTTGAGGTCATTTATCCATTTCGAGTTTGTCTTTGTGTATGGTGTAAGAGCATGGTCGAGTTTCATTCTTCTACATATAGCTGTCCAATTTTCCTAGCACCATTTATTGAAGAAACTGTCTTTTTCCCACTCTATATTTTTTGCTGCTTTGTCAAAGATTATTTGACCATAGGGTCCATATCTGGGCTCTTTACTCTGTTCCACTGGTCTATGTGTGTTTGTATGCGAGTACCATGCTGTCTTGGTGATCACAGCTTTGTAGTAAAGCTTGAAATCAGGTAACGAGATGCTGCCAGTTTTTTTTTCTTTTTCAGCATTTCCTTAGCAATTCGGGGTCTCTTCTGATTCCCTACATTTCTAGGATTATTTGCTAAAGCTCTTTGAAAAATACCAGTGGAATTTTGATCGGAATGGCATTAAAAGTATAGATTGCTCTAGGCAGTATAGACATTTTAACAACGTTTATTCTTCCAATCCAAGAACATGGAATGGTCTTCCCTCTTTTTGTGTCTTCAATTTCTTTCATGAGTGTTCTGTAGTTCCTCGAGTACAGATCCTTTACCTCTTTGGTTAGGTTTATTACCTGGTATCTTCTGGTTCTTGGTGCTATAGTAAATGGAATCGATTCTCTAATTTCCCTTGCTGTATTTTCATTGTTAGTGTATAAGAAAGCCACTGATTTCTGTACATTGACTTTGTATCCTGCCATGTTGCTGAATTGCTGTATGAGTTCTAGTAGTTTGGGGGTGGAGTCTTTTGGGTTTTCCATATAAAGTATCATGTTATCTGTGAAGAGAGAGAATTTGACTTCTTCTTTGCCAATCTGGATACCTTTTATTTCTCTTTGTTGTCTGATTGCTGTTGCTAGGACTTCTAATACTATGTTGAACAAGAGTGGTGAAAGTGGGCATCCTTGCCGTGTTCCTGATCTCATTGGGAAGGCTGTGAGCTTTTTCCCATTGAGGATGATATTTGCTGTGGGTCTTTCATAGATAGATTTTATGAAGTTCAGGAATGTTCCCTCTATCCCTATACCTTGAAGCATTTTAATCAGGAACGGATGCTGGATTTTGTCAAATGCTTTTTCTGCATCAATTGAGAGGACCATGTGGTTCTTCTTGCTTCTTTTATTGATTTGTTCTATCACATTGATTGATTTGGGAATGTTGTACCATCCTTGTAACCAAGGGATGAATCCGACCTGGTCATGGTGGATAATCTTTTTAATATACTATTGGATCCTATTTGCTAGG
The DNA here is from genome assembly GCF_030435805.1 of Mustela lutreola. Taxonomy (NCBI): domain Eukaryota; kingdom Metazoa; phylum Chordata; class Mammalia; order Carnivora; family Mustelidae; genus Mustela; species Mustela lutreola. Next base: position 42,862,636 of record NC_081296.1, read on the forward strand.
ATCTTGTTGAGAATCTTAGCATCCATATTCTTCAATGATATTGGTCTGAAATTCTCCTTTTTGGTGGGGTCTTTGCCTTGTTTGGGGATCAGGGTAATGCTGGCTTCATAAAAAGAGTCTGGAAGCTTTCCTTCTGTTTCAGTTTTTTGAAACAGCTTCAGAAGAAGAGATGTTACTTCTTCTTTGAAAGTTTGGCAGAAATCCCCAGGGAATCCATGAGGTCCTGGGCTCTTGTGTTTTGGGCAGTTTTGATCACTGCTTCAATCTCGTTACTAGATATTGGTCTATTCAGGTTGTCAGTTTCTTCCTAGTTCCATTTTGGGAGTTTATAGTTTTCCAGGAATGCATCTATTTCATCTAGGTTGCTTAACTTATTGACATATAACTGTTGGTAATAACTTCTGATGATTGTTTCTACTTCCTTGGTGTTAGTTGTGATCTCTCCTTTTTCATTCATAATTTTATTAATTTGGGCTTTCTCTCTTTTCTTTTGGATTAATGTGGCCAATGGTTTATCGATCTTGTTGATTCAAAAAACCAGCTTCTAGTTTCATTGATAAGTTCTACTGTATCTCTGGTTTCTACCTCATTGATCTCAGCTCTAATCTTGATTATTTCCCTTCTTATGTGTTGAGTTGGCTTGATTTGTTGTTGATTCTCCAGTTCTTTAAGGTGTAAAGACAGCTGGGGTATTCTGGATTTTTCTTTTTTTTTTTTTGAGGGAGGCTTGGATGGCTATGTATTTCCCCCTTAGGACCGCCTTTGCTATATCCCATAGGTTTTTGGCCAAAGTGTTTTCATTCTCATTGGTTCCCATGAGTTGTTTAAGTTCTTATTTGATTTCCTGGTTGATCCAAGCATTCTTAAGCAAGGTGGTCTTTGGCTTCCAGGTGTTTGAGTTCCTTCCAACTTTTCCCTTGTGATTGAGTTCCAGTTTCAAAGCACTGTGATCTGAGAATATGCAGGGGAAAATCTCAATCTTTTGGTATTGGTTGAGCCCTGATTTGTGACCCAGTATGTGGTCTATCCTGGAGAAGGTTCCGTGTGGACTTGAGAAGAATGAGTATTCTCTTATTTTAGGGTGGAATGTTCTGTATATATCTATGAGGTCCATCCGGTCCATTGTGTCATTCAATGCTCTTGTTTCTTTATTGATTTTCTGCTTGGATGATCTATTACTGGGAGAGGTGTGTTGAGATCTCCTACTATTAATGTATAGTCATATCAATATGACTCTTTATCTTGATTAATAGTTTTCTTATCTAATTGGCTGCTACCATATTCGGGGCATAAATATTTACAATTGTTAGATCTTCTTGGTGGACAGTCCCTTTAAGAATGATGTAGTATCCTTCTGTATCTCTGACTATAGTCTTTAGTTTAAAATCTAATTTATCTCATGTGAGAATCACTACCTCGGCCTTCTTTTCAGGCCCATTGGCATGAAAGATGCTTCTCTATCCCTTCACTTTCAGTCTAGGTGTATCCTTAGGTTTGAAATTGGTCTCTTGTAGACAGCATATGGATGGGTCCTTTCATTTTATCCAATCTGCAACCCTGTGTCATTTCATGTGCACATTTAAGCCATTCACATTTAGAGTGATTATTGAGAAATACGTTTTTGTTGACATCATGTTACCTTTAAAGTCTTCCTTTCTGTAGATTGTCTCCATATATTTCTGTTCAATGATATTCTTAGGATTTTTCCTCTTTTATAGAACCCCCCTCAATATTTTCTGCAGTGTCGGCTTGGTGGTTGCATATCCTTTTAATCCTTGCTGGTCTTGGAAATTCTTTATCTCTCCATCCATTTTGAATCTCAGTCTTTCTGGATAAAATATTCTTGGCTGCATGTTCTTCTCATTTAGTGCTCTGAATACATCTTACTAGCCCTTTCTGGCTTGCCAGGTTTCTGTGGAAAGGTCTGACATTATTCTGATGGGCTTTCCTCTGCACAGAAGGAGCTTCTTTGTCCTAGCTGCTTTCAAGAGATCATGTCTACAATTATGATTTCTCAATTTTACTATCAGGTGCCTTGATGTTTTTTTGGATTCTATAATCTTGGCGGGGGGGAGACCATTCTGCATCTAGTACATGAACGCTGGTTCCATTCATGAGATTGGGAAAATTTTCATGGAGAATTTGTTCTACTATATCTTCTTGTCTTCTTTTTTTCTCCTTCCCCTCAGGGATTCCAATAATTCTGACATTGGAATGTTTCATGGCGTCATTTATTTCCCTAATTCTGTTTTCATGGCTTCTAAGCTGTTTGTTCCAGGGTTCTCCTGATCCTTTCTATCTGTTTGTCCTCAAGATCACTAATTATATCTTCTGTCTCAGTTACTCTAGCTTTGAGAGAATTTAGATTAGATTGGAACTCGTTGAGAACATTGTGAACATCATTCCTGGCGGCTTTCAGTTTTGCCCTAATAAATTCCATTTTGTTATTCATGGCTTTCTCCAGCCTAGCTATTGCCTGGATAATTGTTAGCATGAATTCCCTTTTCAACATGTTGTCTATGTCGATAGCCATTAGCTCTGTTGCAAAAGGCCGAGCCTCTGAATTTTTCTTCTGTTGGGCATTTCTCCTTCTAGTCATTTTGGTGAGAGATGGCTGAATGGAAGTAGCTGAATGTGTCGACCAGGCAAGGTGCATGCACCCTGGAACGCTTCTGAGCAATCAAGAGTTCCCACCCAAATGAAAGAAAAAAATAAAAGAGAGAAAAAAAGAAAAAGAGAGAGAGAGAAAGAGAGAAACAGAAAAAAAAAAAAAAGAAAGATAAAATAAAAGAGAAGGCTCAGCCCAAATGGGCCCCAGGGTAAGATTTATGAAGTATACAAACAAAAACAAACAAACAAAAAGACTGATAAAAGTAGATGACAAGAAAAAAAATATATATATATAAAGACAATACAAAAAAAGAATCTCATCAAAAAGAACCCCAAGTAGAAGATTTATATACTACCAGGACAAACACAAATATGCAGAAACATTAGCAGAAGAAAAAGATGGGAGAGTGGTTATAAATTCTCAGTGTGGGCGAGGAAGCTTATTTTGATTCTTCCTGGATGTATCTTGATATCTCTGTTAAAAGACTCAACTTACCTAAGATAGAGGGAGATTAAAATTTGGTTTACCTATAGGGGTAGCATTGATTGGGGAAAGGGGGTTACCTTGAAGTTTAATTCTATATGAATATTAAAAAATAAAAATAAAATAAGAATAAACTAAACTAAAATAAAATAAAATAAAAAATTAAAAATAGAAAAGCAAAAGAAAAACACAGGTATATATGTCAAAAAGTTCAGGGTTAAAAGATTATTATGGAATTTGATGTACTGGACATCTCACTATGATGGTAAATAGGTTAAAAATTATCTATAAAAAAATGAAGCAGAATAAATGAAAGAAGATGGGATTGGGAGGGAGACAAACCATAAGTGACTCTTAATCTCACAAAACAAACTGAGGGTTGCTAGGGGGAGGGGGTTTGGGAGAAGGGGGTGGTATTATGGACATTGGGGAGGGTATGTGTTTTGGTGAGTGCTGTGAAGTGTGTAAACCTGGTGATTCACAGACCTGTACCCCTGGGGATAAAAATATATGTTTATAAAAAATAAAAAATTATATTAAAAAACAAAAAAATGAAGCAGAATAGTGGGAACAAATTAAAAATAAAGGTTGTATCTATGAAGTAGTGGTGGTTGTTCTCTTATCTCTCTCTCTCTCTCTTTTTTTTTTTTTTTTTCTGGTTGGTTTTCTGGGGGAGGGGCCTGCCATGTGGGTTTTCAGTCAATGATATTCCCTGAGTTAAGTCCTCCCACCCCCATCAAGGGGGTGGGCTCTGAGGAAAACGGTTTTTCAGGCTTTTGTTCTCTAGAGGTTTTTTGTGAGTTTTTGTTTGTTTGTTTGTTCATTTGTTTTCTCTCGCCTTATCGCCTTTGGATGGTTTTTGGAGGTTTAGAGGAAATTGTGGAAATTCCCACAATTTCCCCCCATGATCCTTTGCTCTTTTTGAGTGCTTTCAACCAGACTCCCAGTTAATGCTGTCCCCAGTCACAGGGCACTCTCATATTAGTGTATTACTTTCCAGTGGGTCACCTCTGGTGGCTTCCTCCCCCTTTTGTTTATCTTCCGATATCAGTCCAATGTTCCCACTCTGCTTTACCTGCCCACTGGTGTCTTCTGCCCCCATAGAGATCCAGACGTGGATAATTCTAACCTCAGGCTGATTTCATGGGTGATCAGAGTTCCTTGGTAGCTCACTTTAGGGTACAGGTTGAAATGGCGCCTCCTCCTAGTTCCCTGCCATCATGTCTCTCTAAAAAGGAAGATTTTATATGAAATAAATGTAAAAAATATGAAATAAATGTATAAGTAATCATGAAAATCAGAATCTTACCACATTTCTACCCCTATTGTAAAAATTGATTCAGGATCCTCCATGAACACTAAAACCAGTGAATTAAGAATATACACATTTATAATACAGCAACTTAGTAATCACCACCTTCACTAAATGGCCAACCTTGAGTTTCTAACGGCAAGACAACCCAAGCTTCAGTGTCTCATCATATAATGCAATACAAAATATATAATATATGGAAATATTCTTGCAAAAATATTTAACCTGAATTGAATCAAGCCTATAGACTTCACTTACAATTTATAGACAATATAGGAAATAACAGCACAAGTTCAGTAACATTATAAGGGAGAAATCAGAAAAATCCTGAATTTGGGGTTTTTACATGACAACTGGCCTGAACTCTTTAAAAGTTAATGACAATAACAAAAAAGTAAATAACCTAGATTAAGAAATACTAAATATCCATAATAACCAAATGCAATGCATGAATCTCAATTACATCATGATTTTAAAAAATAAAAATATAAATGATATTCCTGGGAGAGTTAGAAAATTGGACTGGGTATTAAATATTGGAATGGATATTAGATATTAATTTTTTAATATAATAGAATATGGATATGGGTTCAAAATTAAATGATATAGAACTATTGTTAATTTAGATAACAGTATTATACATGTGTAGAAGAATGTTCTTATTCTTAAAGTGATGCATGCTGATGTATATAGGGGTGAATTATGATGTCTGTATCTTACTTTCAAATGGCTCCACTACAAATTCAGTATAGAAAGGAATAAGGAGGGGCACCTGGGTGGCTCAGTGGGTTAAGCCTCTGCCTTCGGCTCAGGTCATGATCCCAGGGTCCTGGGATCAAGCTCTGCATCAGGCTCTGCTCAGTAGGGAGACTGCTTCCCCCTCTCTCTCTGCCTGCCTCTCTGCCTACTTGTGATCTCTCTCTCTCTCTGTCAAATAAATTAAAATCTTAAAAAAAAAAAGAAAGGAATAAGGAAAACATGACAAAAATGTTAACAATTGTTGCATATAAGTAGAGGGTATATGGGTATTCATGGAAGTATTCTTTCACCTTTACTGGTGCTTAAAATTTTTCAAAATAAACAGATGTGGAAAAAATATGGAATTCTATGATTAATGAGTCCTTGCTAAGAATTACTAACTATAATCTCTAGTTGCTCCTTTTTCTTCCTGGTATAGTTATTATGGAGCCAAGACATAAAATTGATGACTGAAAGAAATTACATTAAGAAGGATGCATGGATGGGGTGCCTGGCTGACTCAGCTGTTTAAGCATCTGACTCTTGATCTCAGCTCAGGTCTTGATCTCGAGGTAGCAAATTCAAGCCCCACACTGGGCTCCATGCTGGGCGTGGAACCTACCTTTAAAAAATAAAAATAAAAATAGGTAGGTACATGGTTCAGGCCTTAGCTATAAAGATTTTAGAAAAAATTAATTTTCTCAAGTAGCCCCAAAAATCATATCATTCAAGAAATATATGGATGGATTCCTTTAAATGTGAGCCTCTTCCAGATATTCCTTTATTCATTGAATCAGCTTAAGCATTTGTTAAAGTTTGAGGCATCATTTGTCTCTTGCCAGTATAAAATGAGATATTGGATTGCATCTCTGAGCAATCTGCAGTTTCTATAAATACTTGATAAGATCTACTTTATTAAAAATAGAAAATCATTTGGACTTCACTAGAAAAAATATTCTTTGTATTCAAAAATAAAAAAGCATCTTCCTGCTTACTCTGTTTTCTAGACTCTATTACTTTTTTTAGATTTTATTTATTTATTTGAGAAGAGAGAGCACATGAGTGGGTGGGGGGAGAGAGGCAGGGGGAGAGGGATAAGCAGACTCCCAGTGAGCAGGAAGCCTAATGAGGAGCTCCATTCCAGGACCCTGAGATCATGACCTGAGCCAAAGGCAGACACTTAACTGACAGCCACCCAGTTGCCCCTAAATCTACTACTTTTAACATTAAATTAATTTATATCAAGTGAAGAACCTTGAGTATTCCAGATTCACATCTTGTAGAATAAAGACACAAGCCTGCAGAGCTTAAAAGATTTATGCAGGGTCATGTAGCTAAGTAGTGGCAAATTATGACTGGGTCCAAGGTTTTTGACTTCTCATTAAAATACAAAGATTTCTACACAGTATTGCTCTAACACTTATTTACTGTGATCTTGGCCAAGTTGCTTAAACTCTCTAAGCCTAGGGTACTACTACTATGGCAGCTCTCTCAGGTGTCCACCCTCAGAGCCCCCCAGCCCACCTCTGATTTCAGATAGTAGTGATGTACATTTCTGTGGGAGTTTAAGGTCATCTTAGGCTGAGTTACATTCACTACCTGTCCTTTTCGTTCATAACTTTCCCTCTTCTTCTTCTGCATCCAAAGAGAAAAGGAGGGTCTTTCAGATAAGTCAAGCAAGGTCTGACTATTTATATTTTTGAGGTTTATTTTAAAAATGAAGAAATTCTAGAACAAGTTTCAAATTCTTTTTAAACTGTGGATGAACGAACATTTTATTTTAATCCCATCCAAGTATTTTTATAACTAAATGAATAAATTTATTTGAAAATAACTCTAAAAATCTAAATGTGAAGAGTTTTATGCATATGAGGCTAAGGCAAAAAATTCCACCTAATTCAAAGATCTATAGCCTGGGTTCTATTGAGGAATACCAAAGGCTCTTTCTCTCTTCTCCAATTCAACCCTGAGGAAAAAATGAATAATGCTCTGTTTATTTTATTACAGATGCTAGAATGCACGGTATCCCACTTTCCTTCCCCAAAACATGCCTTGCCAACATCCCTTTCTATTAATAGTAGACTCAATTACAACCAATCCTCCTTATTCACAGAATCCATATTTTCAAATTCATTTTCTCACTAAATTTATTTGCCTTACCCAAATCAGTACTCAGGACACTTTGGGGGTCATTTATGGACATGCACAGAACCATAAAAACTTTGAGTCATATCATGGGCTAGTTCGTAGCTAAAGTTGAACAAGACATCCCCATGCTTCTTATTTTAGCTCTCATACTTGAGAAAAATTGGTGAACCAAAAAGCTCTTTCTTTGAAATGATTGATAAATTAAAAAAACTAAACCAATTGAGAAAGCAAGAAGAAAAACACAAGTTATAAATATCAGGAATGAAAGAAGGGATATTACTATAGATTCTATGGACATTAAGGATAATAAAGAAATATAAATGAAAAATTTTATTCCAAAAATCCAACAACTTAGATGATTAGGAAAAAAATTTTTGAGATAAACTACCAAAGCTCACTCAAGAAGAAATACATGATTTGTATATCCCTACAGTCCTTAGTGAAATTTAGCCAATAGCTTAAAACTTTTCTGAAAAAAAAAAAAAAAAAAAAGCAAAGCTCAGATGGTTTCACTGGTGAAGTGTATTGTGCAGTTAAAAAAGCAAACTCTTGAAGAAAATATCAGGAGGAACTCCTCCTCAAGTCATTTGATAAGGCCAGCATTAACTTCATCCAAAACCAAAGAAATCATAAGAAAGAATAACTTCAAATATCACTCATGAACATATCTACCAATTTTGCTAAAATTAAAAATTCTCATACATTGTTGATAGGAATACAGCATAGTACAGTTACATTGGAAAATATTTTGGTAGTTTGTTAGATAAAGTTATATATATTTATCACATTGTTCATTAATTCTATTCCTAGGTATTAAGTCAAGAAAATTGAAAACAAATTTCTAAAGGCTGAAACATGTGAATATTCACAGCAGTTTTATTTCACAAGACTCAAAAACTGGGGGGCACCTGGGTGGCTCAGTGGGTTAAGCCTCTGCCTTCAGCTCAGGTCATTGTCTCAGAGTACTGGGATCAAGCCCTGGATCAGACTCTCAGCACAGTGGGGAGCCTGCTTCCCTCTCTCTCTCTCTACCTGCCTCTCTGTCTCCTTATGACACCTCTCTCTCTCTTTCTCTCTGTGTCAAATAAATAAATAAAATCTTTTTTAAAAAACCTGAAAATTGAATTCGGATTTTCATCAAGTAAATAAATAATGAAAACACAATAGTCCAAAACTTCTGGGATGCAGCAAAAAGCAGTTCTAAGAGGAAAGCTTATAGCAATACAAGCCAACATCAAGAAGTAAGAAAAATCTCAAATAAACAACTTAACCTCATGTCTAAAGGAGCTAGAAAAAGAATATCAGTTAAAACCTAAAACCAGCAGAAGGGAAGAAATAATAAATATTATAACCGAAATAAATCATATAAAACTAAAAAAAATAGGACAGATCAATGAAACTGGGAGCTGGTTATTTGGAAAAATCAATAAAATTAATAAACGTCTAGCTGGACTTATCAAGAAAAAAGGAAAAAAGACTCAAATAAATAAAATCACAAGTGAGAGAGGAGAAAGAACAACCAATACCATATAGATACAATTATAAAAGAATATTATGAAAAACTATATGCCAACTGATTCTATAATTTACAAGGAAGGAATGGATAAATTCCTTGAAATACAGACTCCCAAAATTAAAAATGGAGGAAATAGAAAATTTGAACAGACTGATAACCAGCAAAGAAGTTGAGTCAGTAATCAAAAAATTCCTAATAAACAAAAGTCCAAGATCAGATGGCTTCACAGGTGAATTCTATCAAACATTTAAAGACAAGTTAATACCTATTCTTCTTAAACTATTCCAAAAAAATATAAAACAAAGGAAAACTTCCAAATTCATTTGATGAGACCAGCAATACCCTGATACCAAAACCAGATAAAGACACCACCAAAAAAGAGAACTATAGGCTAACATCCCTGATGAACATAGATGTAAAAATTCTGGGTAAAATACTAGCAATCTGAATTCAACAATAAATTATTAAAAGTACAACATTCAGTTCAATAAAATCCCTCAACAAAGTCAGTTTAGAGGGAACCTACCTCAACATAATAAAGCCCTTATATGTAAAAACCACAGCAAATATCATCCTCAATGGGTAAGTACTGAGAGCTTTTCTCCTAAGATTAGGAACAAGACAAGAATGTACACTCTCATCATTTTTATTCAGCATAGTCCTGGAAATCCTAGCCATACCAATCAGACAAGAAAAAGGAATAAAAACATACAAATTGGTAAGGAAAAAGTGAAAGTTTCACTATTTGCAGATGACATGATACTCTATATAGAAAACCCTAAAGACTCTACCAAAAAACTACTAGAACTAATCAATGAATTTTGTAAGGTCACAGGATACAAATTCCATGCACAAAAATCTGTTCCAATTCTCTACAACAATAATGAAGCACCAGAAAGAGAAATTTAGAAAACAATCCCATTTACAACTGCACCCAAAATAATGAGATATATGGGAATAAACCTAACCAAAGAAGGGAAAGACCTGTAATCTGAAAACTATAAAAAACCTAATGAAAGAAATTCAAGACAACACAAAGAAATTGGAAGATATTCCATGTTCATGGATTGGAAGAAAAAATATTGTTAAAATGTCTATACTACCCAAAGTAATCTACCCTTTCAATGCAATTATTATCAAAATACCAACAACATTTTTCACAGAATGAGAAAAAATAATTCTAAAATTTGTATGGAACCACAAAGACCCCAAATAGCCCAAATAACCTTGAAAAATAAAAGCAAACCTGGAGGCATCGCAATGCTGGACTTCAAGTTATATTACAAATCTGCAGTCCTCAAAACAGTATGGTGCAACCACCAAAATAGACAAATAGAGGGGCACCTAGGTGGCTCACTGGGTTAAGCATCTGCCTTCAGCTCAGGTCATGATCCTGGGGTCCTGGGATTGAGCCCTACATTGCGTTCCCTGCTCAGTAGGGACTCTGCCTTTCCTTCCCCCTTTGCCACTCCCCTCTCTAGTGTTCTCTCTAGCTCGCTCCCTCTCAAATAAATAAAATCTTTCAAATAATAGACAGGTCAACAGAACATACAGAAAATCCGAAAATAAACCCACAATTTTATGTCAGTTAATCTTCGATGAGGCAGGAAAGACTATCCAATGGGGAAAAAAAAAAATAGTCTCTTCAACAAATGGTGTCAGGAAAAATGGACAGCAACATGCATAAGAATCAAATTGGACTGCTTTCTTACACTATACACAAAAATACATTCAAAACACATTAAAGACCTAAATGGGAGACCTGAAATCATGAAAATCCTAGAAGAGAATATAGGCAGTAACTTCTTTGATATCAGCTGTAGCAACTTTTTTCTAGATATGTCTCCTGAGGCTAGGGAAACAAAAAATTCAAAAAAAAAAAAAAAAAACCTATTGGGATTACATCAAAATAAAATCTTCTGCAGAGCAAAGGAAACTATGGAATGGGAGGCAAGCTATGGAATGGGAGAAGATCTTGTAAATGACATAACCAATAAAGGGTTGGTATCCAAAATATATAAAGAACTTAAAAAATTCAACACCCAAAAAACAAATGATCCAATTTAAAAATGGGTAGAAGATCTGAAGAGTTCCTCGAAAGAAGACATACAGATGGCCAACAGGCACCTGAAAAGATGTTCAACATCACTCATCATCAGGGAAATGCAAATCAAAACTACAATGAGTCATACCACCTTGCACCTGTCAGAATGGCTAAAATCAAAAACACAAGAAACAACAGGTGTCAGTGAGGATGCAGCAAGCAGGGAACCCACTTGCACTGTTTGTGGGATTGCAAACTGGCATAGCCACTGTGAAAAACAGTATGGAGAATCCTCCAAAAGGTAGAAATAGAACTACCATGTTATCCAACAATCACACTACTAGGTATTTACCTAAAGAATGCAAAAACGTTAATTCAAAGGATTACATGCACACCTATGTTTACTGTGGCATTATTTACAAAATGGAACTAGCCCATGAAATCCTGCCTTTGCAATGACGTGAATAGAGCTATTGAGTATATTGCTATACAAAATAAGTCAGACAGAGAAAGATAAATACCATATGATTTCACTCATAGGTGGAATTTAAAAAACAAACAAGCAAAAGAAAAAGATGAGAGTCAAACAAGAAATGGACTTTTAATTATAAAGAACAATATGATGGTTACCAGAGGGGAGGGGCATGGGGATGGTTAAATGGCTGATGGAAATTAAGGAATGCACGTCTGATGAACACAGGATGATGTACGGAACTGTTGAATTACTATATCGAACACCTGAAACTAATATAACACTGTATGTTAACTAGCTGGAATTAAAATAAAAACTTATTTTTTAAAACAAACAAGTAAATGGATAAACAAGTTGAAGTACATCACACAATGGTATATCACTCAGCAATAAAAAGAATGTCTGTACTATTATATGCAACAACCTGGATAAATATCCAAAGAATTATGCTAAAGAATAAAGCCCAGCCAGAAAAAAAATTTTTTTTAATTATTTCACTTACATGACATTCTAGAATAGGCAAAACTATAGAGATAGAAATCAGATCAGTGGTTACAGGGACTGGGAAGAAGGAAAGACTGAAAAACAGGCAAAAGAAACTTTAATCTAGTGGAAATATACTATAACTTAATAGTGGTGGTTTTCATATAACAACATAAACTTAGTAAGACTCATTAAACTGTACATTTAAACACAGTGACATTTGTTGTATGCATATTATACCTCAATAACCCTGAATGAAAATAAAGTGTATAAAATATACATTCTTGGTAATTGGTAAATTGAGAAAATATACATATTTTCTCATAAAAGAAAACCCCAAAATCCCTACAAGTAACTCTGCACTTTAAGCATTTCCCATTTCATGCCCCATTTCTGATTTTCTTTATACTGGTAAAAGAGAAATATACAGTTTCCACATAAACCAGAAAGCGATGAGCATTAGGAGTTCAATTTATGTACCTACCTATATATGAATCATATTTAACACCTTTCTGTGATCTTTTCCTCCAAAATTTTTTTGTATCTTAACCAACTTTTAAAAGTTGCAACATTAACAATGAATCATGAATCCTGGAACACTGAAAAAAAATAAATTAAGATGTTAAAAAAATAAATAAAAGTTGCAACATTATTGTGTTGTTATTTCTCTGGAAATCTGGCTCTAGAATGCTATTCAATTTGTACAACTCTAAAAAAGACATACTGGAATTGTATGCCAGTGCATTCTCACAACGACAAAAAGTATTTCTAGTGGCTGAGATCTACAGCAGAGGAGAACAGAGAGAGGTTTCATATATCGTATTTATTCATACTTGGGGATACATGGTTGACAGAGGATGAGTTTCAGAAATGGCAAAAAGAAAGGAAGGAAAGAAGGAAGAAAGGAAGGAAGGAAGGAAGGAAGGAAGGAGCAGGAGAATTTAGAATCCCTAAATCTCTGGTCTCTTGTAGATTTAATTATTTTGGAGAAAGAGAATCCTAACATAGACAGTCAAACACATCTTTTCTACTCATGCTGTGACACAGCTGGCTAGGTAGGATGAAAGCATATTAATTCACTTACAAGCCCTCTTCATAATCAAATGACAGGTTGAAAAGAATGGGAGAAGTGATACTGGGAATTCAGTATTAGTACTGTTTTTCCAAATATTGCATTGGGAACCCTCTTATTTTATGTAACTCGGAACCAATTGGAAAATGAACAAAATAAAAGTCAATAAAAAGAAATCATACAAAGTGATGTACTCATTATTTGTTTTAACTTGAAACATACAAATCCATATTCATTGACCAATCTTTTGATGTAGGACCAAGGCCTGCACTTTTAATATGATAGAATTAAAACAGTATGATAGCAATATTTATTAGCAACTTGCCTTTAACAAGTCTTTCCAAAACTTTCGACTGAATTTTCAGAGAAACAATTCTCTTTTCACACTTAAAATTCTTTGGTTTATATAATATTTAACTAAATTACATAATTACAATAGCAAGTACAACCGGTATTAAGAGCTTTGGGAACAAACACAACAGACTCGTGGGAAGCATATAACTCAGCTGGCAGGAACAGAGCATGCAGAAGTTTTGTATAATCATTAATAGATGTGGAAATTTATCAGAAGCTTGTGCTGCATTTATCAAGATAAACATGAAAGAAATCTTGTTTAGTCAATTAATATAGTGAAGTACACTGATAGAATTTCTGAAGTTAACCATTCTTACTTGATCAGATATTTGCAATACACTGATGGACTTAGTTACATATGTTATTTGGGATTTTCACATGCAAGTCATAATTAAGTGGACCTTTAATTATCTTCCCTAATCTTGTCTTTATCTGGCTTAAGGTCATACTAGCCTAAAAAAATGAGTTTGGAAGTTTTTCCTCTTTCTTTATTTATAAAACTTATATAAAACAGTAATTTTCTTTCACTGAAAATTTGGTAGCACTCTCCCATAAAGCTTTCTTTGTCTAGGACTTTGGGGGAGTAGGGTTGACATTTCCCATACCTTGAAACCTAGACATGCTCTTTGTTCAGTGTTCTGAATTTGTTTGCTTATTTGTTTTTCAGTAGACTGCCGGTCCCACTGACTTTCCTCTGATATCTGCAGTGATTTAGCATTGGTATGGAGGAGAAAGCAACCAAGGCTGAGTGAATCATCTTATCAGAAATCAGAAGTCTCCCAACAGGACTGGAAGGTTTTTGAATACTCAGTGTTCTTGGCTAATCAGTATTCAAATTAAAGAGTACTATAATGATTCAGTCATCTTCCTGCTCAGTCTTATGCAGGTTTTCCCTCTATTGATAGTTGGGGTTTTCCACAGCTTCAAAAACAGAGAAATTGAGTGAGACATTCAAAGTTTCCAAATGTGTAGTCAGAACTATGAAAAGAAATAATAGCATAGAACCTGACCCCCCAACTCCCAGTATCCTGGTAACAAAAGCCAACTTCTGTGAAAGACCCTCCTGAGATACAGACAAATAAGATAATTCTTGACCAAAGACAGTTTTATTCCCATCTATTAAAAGGAAGAGTCACTTAGTGCTAAACTTCAAACATTCCCTTTCCCTTCATGTTGAACACTGGAGTTTCAGCTTTCATCTTCACATCTGATGTTCTGATTCACTAACATCCTAATGAAAATTTATAATAGTTTTTAAAGTATATGTAATCCTGATATCAGCTGGCATTGACCTATTTCTTAATATCTAGATAAAGATGGATTTAAATCTCCATGTTATAGATTGTAGAAAAATTCAGTGGCATCCTCAGGATTTCTCCCCTTTTTAGGGGGGTGGGGGGTGACATTCTCTAACAGCTGCCTCTGCTGAATGAATAAATATTGAGATCAGGAGTCCTCTCATTATTCACTTTCAGCCAGCTCAACGCTCCTCTCTCTGCCTTAGGTTGTTCTTATCCTTAATTTCCACCCAGTGCACCCTCTATTTTGAGTGAATAGAAAATATTACTGATGGTTTGGGTGGGAATCTACATTGCAGCAATGGAAATGATTTAACAATTCAATAACAGGTATTTGTGTTGGATGGAACTAGAAGGTATTGTGCTAAGGGAAATAAGTCAGTCCGAGAAAGACAAATACCATCTGATTTCATTCATATGTGAAATCTAAGAACAAAACAAATGAACATAGGGAAGGGAAGGAAAGGAAAGGAAAAATAATATAAGATGAAAATTGAGAGGGAGGCGAACCATAAGAGATGCTGAAGTCTAGAAAACAAACAGGGTTGTGGGAGGGGAAGTGGGTAGGGAGAAGGGAGAATTAGGAAATGATTAAGGAGGGCCTTGATGTAATGAGCATTGGGTGTTACATGCAATTGATGAATCACTAAATTCTACCCCTGAAACTAATAATAATAATTTTATATATATCTATATATAAACATATATATATCTATATATAAACATATATATATATATATATATATATATATATATATATATATATATATATTTAGCTCATGTTAAAGAAACCTAAAAAGATATTTGTGTTGATGAAGGTCTCTTGGCTATTTCCCTGACTTCAGCACCAGCTACCCTTCCATATTGTTGCTTCTCTCTCCACTTTCCTCTTCTTCTTTTGTCTCTTCCAATACCCTCAGCCCCTTCTAAATCCCTGCTTGTTTTTAAGGCATACTACTTCAGTTATCACAAGTTTGCCTTTGCTCCTGCAGAGCCCATGCCCCACTCTATGGTCTCCTTCGCTTCAAGTAGCTAATCAAGGTATAAATATCTTGGTCTTCTAAACACATCTATAACTAATATCTGAAGAGGTCTCAATTGGATCAATTTCATAATTTGGATACATCTGTTCTGTGAAATTAAGTAATATCCCTTTTTCTCTTTCCTTCATCTTTCCATCCACCCTGTACCTTTTTCACCTATTACTTCCCCATTTGGTTTCTTATATCCTGTCCTTGCAAATCTCCCATTTTAAAAATTAAACTATTAAATTCTATAAATTTCTATGTTTCATTTTTATATTTCCTTGTTTGCACTCTATCTAGCTAATAGTTAAATGTTAGCTGATGCTGTGTTAGGCACTTTCTTTTTCAGTGCATTATTTACATTATAGTAGAAGAGCTAGGACCTTGCTGCATTGACCAAAACAAGTAAAAATAAGGGCATCCTAATCTTGAATACAAAGCTAAAAACAAGAGTACTCCCTTTGCCTTCTTTCCTTTGGTGGCCAACATTGAGCTTGGAACATTAGTCTTCTTATAAAAAGGAAATATGATTTCAGGAAGTATACAATTAAAAGAAAAAGTGAACCCACTATATTACTCGTTTCATACTTAGAATATCAGCATCTTAACAGAAGACACCTTGGTTTGGTATGCAGCCCAACTGTCTCATAACCAAGGAGAATGGTCCTCCTTCAAGGGAAGGCCTGGGAAAAAGACTTAACCAGGAGGCATGTGTTGAGTTACCCCCTAGAAAGTAGAGCTTACTCTCCATAGCACCATCTCCCCAGCAGGCAGTTATGTCCTCTTCCTCCAAACTTACCCAGTTTAGCAGCTCTTCATTGACACCCCATTACAGCACTTCCCATTACTACTTTCTGTTATACTTACTTACCTTTACACCTTTTCTCCCTGTTAGAAATTAATTCCCTGAGGGCCTTGCTACTTTCCCTCAGATAAATGTTTTTGTGATCAAATATAATCTTGTCAGAGAGCCCTTCCCTGGCTAGCCTATGTAAAAATAATACATTCTCCATCACATCTCTCTCTACTCTCTTCATTTTTATTCAGAGTTCTTATCGCTACTTGACATTATATATATATATATATATATATATATATATATATATATATAATTTTTTTTAATCTGTCTCCCAGTACATACCCAGGAATACAACTCACTGAGAAAAAGAAACTTTTTTTTTGAATTTTTTTTAAGATTTTATTTATTTATTTGACAGAGAGAAATCACAAGTAGATGGAGAGGCAAGCAGAGAGAGAGAGAGAGAGGGAAGCAGGCTCCCTGCTGAGCAGAGAGCCCGATGCAGGACTCGATCCCAGGATGCTGAGATCATGACCTGAGCCAAAGGCAGCAGCTTAACCCACTGAGCCACCCAGGCGCCCCGAGAAAAAGAAACTTTATTGTGTACCCACCTCTGTTCCTAGCTTATGAAATAGAGCCTGGCATACAGTAGGCACTGAATAAATATTCATTAAATGGATGAAAAAAATCAATCATAGTATCTATCTATCCCCAACAGTACACAGAACAAAGACTAGCATTTCTTGGGATCCTAGTAATCACTGTTAAAGGGAGGGAGGTGGCATGTCATGAAAGAGTAGAGAAGAAGGATGAGTGGAAGGAAGAGGAAAGGAAAGAAGAAAGAAGGACTAAATGGCTAAATGAATAATAAATGAACAGTTTCTGTTTAAGCAACTTTAAGAAATTATGGGAAGACTGAAAGTGTCATTAAAACCAACTGGTACAGGGAAGAAGACTAAGATAGTGGCTCATTTCCTTGGTAGAGCCATTTACTGCAGAAAGTCAATATGCACGGAAAATGCCATCCTACAGTCTGGCCAGATGAAATATTCGATGAATTTAGACATTAGCACTGCTTGGCCAAGAGCCACGGAGCTAATTGTTACTTGTTTGAGTCTCTTAAGACTGCACCATTAAAACTTGCATTTTTAATATAATGAATAAACATCTGTGAGCCCCTTATTAGAGGATGGTCTAGCAAATTAAGAAAATTACTTTTTTAAAAAGAGGAAATTAAGACATGGAATCAGTCCAGGAAATTATTCAACTGCCTCTGTGTAGGACCAATTCATAGTTTTTTCTTGACTCTTTAAACATCTTTTGGCCATACAACCACTCCTCTTCTGCCCATCTGACTCTTATCAGCAAGCCAAGTGGATAAGCCTTCATGTTCCACCTGTTCAACCATTAGGCACATATAAAGATGGGTTTATTCCCCAATGAGCAACAAAAGGGCACTGAAGGTGTCAATGAGATAGGAAAGCATAGTGACTAAGAGTTCAGGATCTGAAGTCTGTCTTTTAATTGATGTGACTTTGGGCAAGCTATTCAACTTTTTAACTCTCAGCTTTTATCAATAAGATATATGATAATAATACCTAGTTCATAGTTTTGTCACAAATACGGTATATGCAAAAACTACGGTATACTGTATAAGCAAACCTAGTGTTTTAATGCTATATTTAGGAAAGTTCCCAGAAAATAAGTGTTTAATGAATGTTAGTTCTTTTCTGTCTTGTTTGTATTTGTCCTTTCTTTTTCCTTTGGTGGGATAAACTTCTTAAAAGAAGAAACTATGTCTTCTTTCTTCTTGCTAATGATTCATTTGAACTAATAAAGTGTTCTAAAATAAAATGTGTGTTGTCACTTTAGGGGATTCCCTTCATCCCAATCAGTAATCTCCACTTACATTTTCCTAAAGATAGCATCTAGTTGTGAAGCTGTTAGAAAGACCTCGTGAATTTGCAGATGGTTAGAATGTACCTGTGTGTTATTTTCAGGTAATATTCTGATCTCTATCATCTCTTTGTCTATTTCTCTCATACTTGCTGTCATTTTCTATTTCATTCCCCTACTCTAAGAAGTTACATTGGATATTTGCAACCAAATTCTTCCACTAGTTTTATACTCATATGAAATTCAAATCACATTCTCCCATGAAATACAATTGCCTAATTGATGAAAGATAATGTGATTTCCCAAGACAGAGGCTCTGGTCTCTTTACCACTTCCACTTCCTGAAGAATCAAAATGCTGCTCCTCTTATTAGCAGGAGTAGGAAAAAAGTAGGGCAGACACCCTGCTATAGAATACTGAAGCCAAAACGTGAGACAACAGTGCTGAGATCCTTAACCTTGGTCTGCAGGTCTGACTGAACAAAGATTCTTTCTTGCCCTTGTTGAACTAAAAGAAACCGTTCTATTACGTATATCAACTTCAGTCCATTGATTTGTCCTGCTTCCATGCCTGATTCATCTAGGGATCACACTACTGTAGCAAGAAAGAATCTCCCACTCACCATGGTACCCATTTGCACTACAGCAATCCAGGGACTTCCTGTAGAAAGAGAATCAAAAAGAGGTTAAGAAAGGGGAGTGGCACCTACGTGGTTCAGTCTGTTAAGCATGCAACTCTTGATTTCAGCTCAGGTCATGATCTCAAGATGGTGAAATTGAGCCTCATGTCAGGCTCATGTTCAGTGGGGAGTCTGCTTGGGATCCACTCTCCCTCTCCATTTGTCCCTCCCCAACTAAATAAATAAATAAATAAATCTCTGAAAATAAAAAAAGAAAGCTTAAGAAAATAGAAGAAAAACTAATGGAATTTGCGCATGTCAAAAATAAATAAATAAATAAATATTTTCCAAAAATTGACAAACACAATGCATTGGAAAAATTATAAACTTGAGAATTCAGCAAAATAAAGGCACAGTTACTTTCTAAAGTACAGAATCACACTTAGAGATCACTGAGATAATTCCAGTTTCAACATATTCCCTGTGGAGGAAAAAATCTGGGTTCATCAAGCAGAAATGCTCCCTATATCTTCTGTATTTAAAAACTTAGATTTACTTGAACTTTTAAGTGCACCATCTGCCAAAAAGTCTATTTTCTTACATAATCAAAACCTGGATTTCAGCTGGTATTAATAATACATCTATATTACCCATAATTGCTTCAAGCTTCATTTTGGCATGATTAAGGGTAATCATAATCCTTTGAAAAGTCCATAGTTTATTCTGTTTAAAGCTACTGTGAGAGTTAATGCATTTTCATTTTTCTATCTTCCATTCAATTAATCTGAAATCAAATATGCATTTCTTTTGATTGTGTAAACTTTTATCCTTCATCCCATATACCAAAATAGTAAATTTGAATGTCTAGCAGATAGGAATAGATTTATGTGTTTTGGTTACCAAATGCTATAAAAACCTTAAAATATGAACAACAGTATCACATTTATGCAAAGGTCATATGTAAAGTAGCTTCAGCCATCTGGGTTGAAGCTAAGAACCCACAAGTAATTGAAGGTCAAGGTCTCTGGTACAAAAAGTAAAGATTCCTTACCGCTGCTGTAGCTGCCCAGGGGTCTTCTATTGCCTCTTCATTGCCAACTACCCACAGCTGCAAGCAGCCAAAGTTAGACACACTCTGCAACACCCAGGGAAGGAGAAGCTATAGGCCCCAGTACCGGTCTGTCAATGACATTTTGCTTTCAGGTATCTTCTCACACTACTAGTCTTGCACATTTCTTTATTGTTCTGCCATTCCTGACTTCCTTGAAAATGGTGACAATTTCTCAAAAGCCTTCTTTCCTGCATAAAGGTAGAACTCTTGGCTCTACTCTTTTCTTATTGCACTATCAGGACAGCCCTCCCAAGCCTTCAGGAGAAAGAAGGGGCCAAAGAATGAAGTTATTAGTGTTACTGCCTACACAGTACCTATTCCTACAAAACGTCAATTAATGACTCCAATCCCCTCCAACTCTCCAGCATTCAGCTTTCTTAGCTGAAGGGTTGTAGTCAATTCTATCTACTGTAGGTCTTACTTCCAAAACAAAACATCTGTCATATCCCCCAAATCTTCCAAGCCTCTCTGGTTCCTACAATCAGCATCCCTCTACCTCTATCCTACAACCACTCAACTCAATGTCCCAACCTCCCAAAGACAATATACAGACTACCTGGGGCCACTGAGCCTGAACACCTTGTGTTTTTCTTTTTTATTCTTTCTTTTTTAAATTATTTTCTTTTCTTCAATTCCATGTCCCCTATTCATAATACAGGCAAAGGGCCTGGGCTAGGGTGTATGTGGGTGGGTTTACTCTGCCTCCTTTTTTTCTGTAAGAACAGCCTGTAGTAAGAACCCTCAGGTTTTGGGCAACTTCCCTCCTAGATCTCTAAAATTGAAACCATGCTAAGTGGCTCCAGCACACTGTGTTACCCTGCTTATCACTGAACCGTGTACATCCTAAGACATAGGTCTTGTGGTAGACCTACCATGAGCAGAGAAACACCCCTCCCAGAGCATCTATAAGATACTAATATCTGCAACAACCATGCTTGAATCAGGTTTAGGAGCTCTGCGAATAAATGAAGCAGGGGGAAGATTTAAGTTCCCCTGTTCCTCAAAGACTCAAGTCACAATAGGCTTTCTATAGCTGCCCTTCTACATAGGCCCGGACTGAGCATAAAAGTCTGACACAACGGGTATCCAGTGATTATTCGTAAAAAGATGCATCCAAAATGGAATTCTACTGAGGATAAGAATTCAGATATAAAGAGTTTACACCAAGTCTCAATCATATGTAACCAAAGAGAGAGGTCTCCTTTGTATATCAATCTGACCAATAATGACTTGATTGCCTATAAAATACAGCACTCTGAAGTACAGTAAAGGATACCTTTGAAACTTTATTATAAAACAACCTGTATTAAGGCATTTATAGCTAGAGAGTTGAAATGTGTTAGGTTTTCAGAGCAGAGTATAGATATGCTTAAGGAATGGAGGAAATTTACAAAAATTCTAAACTTAATATTGCTTTATTCCCTTTTCCCATTTCTTACTGTCTCGGAAGAAGGAAATAATTCATATTTTCTTGACTTTTTATATTCATTTACATGTTCCATAAATTATCTTTCTTATAATTATTTCACAGGTAAACTCCTAAGATAAATTCTCAAAAAAAACCAAACCTTACTGTATATCTCTTGTTTGCTTTTCCCTGTTCTCCATCCTTCTTCCTGCTACTTATTCTGTAGGTCAAATTTTTCTTTTCTCAACCTTTTCCTTTATGGATATTCTCAATCTCTGTTTCAGCTGATTTGCCCTAACAAACATAACTGCCACTAATTTTACATAAATAAATTACCTTACAACCATCCTATTTTAAGTCTTAGGACTCTTTTCAAAATAAATTATTCAAAATAGTTATCCCTACTTGAGTCAAAGAATCTGCTGAAGTTATATGAACGAGGCTTTAGAAATTTTTAACTGTTTCAAAACAGGTGAGATTGGTTTAACTAAAAGCAAAGTACAGATGAATCCAAAGGGAAGATGGAGCAGTCCCTCGGTAAGAGCACTTTTATATTGCTATAACAAATTTGAAAGTCCTGAGATAATTACGAGTTATTGCTTTTTTTGATAATATAATACATAATATTTTAAGTTGTTTTTATGACATGTTTTAAACCTTTAGCAGTGAAAATCACTTACTTACCCAGTGAGCTGTAACCGTGATGTATTATCTGAAGAGAGAAATCTGAAATAATTTTAGGAGACAACAAATATCAGAGGCCTAAAGATGTATAGGACAGATGTGAACGGAATGGAAAGGGGGAGAGTTCCTAGAGCTAAAATAAAGAGCTTTGGCCATGTGATGGAAGCCAGGTGCCTTGGGCGACGGGGGCAGGCATGGAGGTGGGGAATGAAGGAGCTGAGAGAACCCAAGTAATCAATAGGAAAGCCACTGAATATGTTTTCCAAAATCAGCCATCCCCCATTGTCCCAGCTTCCTCCATCTCCTCCTAACTTTTTCCAACTGAGGTTTCTGAGAAAGGAGAGATGATAAGGCAAGGGACAAGAATCAATCTTGGTATCCAAAGACACCAAGGGAAGGAATAGGAAGGAACAGGAATAATAAGCTTACGCATCAATTCCCCCAAAGAAGATTATAGTAACAAAGCACCCACTGGAGATTCTGAAGGAAAATAGGGAGGAAAGAATGAAAGATGGGAATCAGAATTCTAGAGGGAAAAACAATATTCATTAGAAACCAAATATTGCATAATCAGCATTTCTTTTATTCCAACTGTCTCCACAAAGTTAAAAGAGTCAAACTACTTCCAAAACCTGATCTTTGAATAATTGGACTACTTTACCATCACCCCCCAGGCAAACTGAAATGTATTGGGAAAAGTATATCAAGAGAGAATGTGTTCGGAAGACATGGCTAGATGCGAGATGGAGAGGAGAAGCGAGTTGGGGGAAATTGGAGGGGGACACAAACCATGAAAGACTGTGGACTCTGAAAAACAAACCGAGGGTATTGGAAGGGAAGGGGTACAGGGTTGGGTGAGCCTGGTGGTAGGTATTATGGAGGGTACATATTGCATGGAGCACTGGGTGTGGTGCATAAACAATGAATCTTGGAACACTAAAAAGAAATAAAAAATATATAAAAAATAAAAAAGAGAGAGAGTGTGTGCACATTAGGTTGTGTCAGCTCTTTGTAACCTATCAACAGCCAGCACTGAAAACATTCACTGTATAGAATTCAGACCTAAAGATGAATTTTTCCATTTTTACTTTTTTAAATTCCATTGTTCTCCCACAGAATTAGTGAGATAAAAAATGTTGTGTACCTTTTTTTTTTTTTTCTCATCCAAAGGCGGGTTAATAGACCTCTCCTGCCCTTCCGAAGTTATTGCAAATAACCCAGTGCCCTCTACTGGCGTTCTGGCCACACTGCTTCTCTAGCCTCTGCGGCTACCTGGGTTGTTTTTGTTTTGTTTTGTTTTGTTTATTTATTTATTTATTTGACAGATATCACAAGTAGGCAGAGAGGCAGGCAGAGAGAAAGGAGAAAGCAGGTTCCCCGCAGAGCAGAGAGCTCGACGTGGGGCTCCATCCGAAGACCCTGGGATCATGATCCAAGCCAAAGGCAGAGGCTTTAACCACTGAGCCACCCAGGTGCCCCTACCTGGATTATTTTTAAACATTCTGCAGCTCCAGCTCTGAAGATAAATTAGTGGCTTAAGAAAAGTGCTGTAAGCCATCAGGGAGATTCAAATCAAAACCACACTGAAGAGAAATTTAAAAATTAATAAAAATTTTTTAAAAGAAATTAAAACACACACACACACACACATACACACACACTGAGATACCACCTTACACCAGTTAGAATGGCCAAAATTAACAAAAGAGTAAACAACATGTGTTGGAGAGGATTTGAAGAAAGGGGAACCCTCTTACACTGTTGGTGGGAATGCAAGTTGGTGCAGTCACTTTGGAAAATAGTGTGGAGGTTCCTTAAGAAATTAAAAATAGATCAACAGAAGATGGCAGATGAGTAGCAGATGGAGGTGACATCAGGTCGCAGAAGTTCAGTTAGATAGTTAGCAAACCATTTTGAACATCTACAAACCCAAGAGGAGATTGAGAAGAAAATTTTCTAGAAACAGAAAATGGACCACTTTCTGAAAGGTAGGACATGTGGAGAAATGAACCCAAAGCAATGGGAAGATAGACCGCAGTGGGAGGGGCCGGAGCCCAGCAAGCAGTGGATCAACAGAGCACAAAACCAGAACTTTTAGAAGTCTGTTCCACTGAGGGAAATCGCTCCAGAGGCTAAGTGGGGGTGGAGCCCTCGCCGGGACAGTGTGGCCTTAGGTGCCACAGGGTCACAGAAGGATCAGGTATGTCTGAGTGTAGCAGAGCTCTCAGGTATTAGAGCAGTGAAGCTGACTACAGAGACTACAGAGATGCTGAGGAGCGAGTGCTCAGCTCCGTATTACCTTAAACTGTGATCCACAGCACAGTGGGGCCAGTGCTCTTTGAGCAGGGACCTCACAAGTGGCAGATCCCAGAAGACCCAACTTCCTCCACTGGAAGAGCATTGCACAGGAATGTGCTGGGTTTGGAGACTCCAAACGGGGCTGTGTGCCAGAGACAGAAACACTCGGTCACAGGCCGAGTGGCCCAGAGTGCAGCTGGACACCAGGAAAATTGGAGGGATTGACTACTTTTCTCCAAGGGTGCACTGAGGAATATGGCCCCAAACTCATGGCTCCTCTGGCCAGAGATTAGGAGGCTGCCATTTTCATTCCCTTCCTCCAAAGCAGTACAGAAAGCGTTCAGGGAACAAAAACTCCAAGAGCAAACCCAAGCAGATTACTTAGCCCAGCCCCTGGCAAGGTCAGTGCAATTCCACCTCAGTCAAAGACATTTGAGAATCACTACAATAGGCCCCTCCCCCAGAAGATTAGCAAGAACATCCAGCCAAGACCAAGCTTACTGATCAAAGAGAACAGAGGAATTCCAGAGGAGGGGAAAGCAAAGTATGTAATACATGTCTTTCTCCCCATGATTCTTTAGCATTGCAAAGTTAACTAAATTTTTTAAATTTTTTTCTTATTCTAATTTTCTTAACTTTCCCTCTTTCCTCTTTTAATCTTTTTTAACTAGTTGATCTTAACAATACCTTTCTTTTAAAAAAAAATCTTTTTAAACCTTCATTTTATAGTCATATTTTATCCTTCTTGTATCTAACTTTATTTTTTGTGTACACATAGGTTTGTTTTTTCCCAAAAAGGTTTTGGGATACGATTTCTTCTAAGAGATCAAAATATACCCTAAATATACCAAAGGGCTTAGTTCTAGCCTCCAGCCCAAGCAAATTCTCTCCACTATTTTTCTTTCTTTTTCCAACCAACATATCAGTTCATTTTTTAGAATTTTTTTAAAATGTTCATCTTTATAGTCATATCCCATCCCTTCATTGTGTTTACCCTTATTTTTGTATATATATATAAGTTTTTCTTCCTTTAAAATTTTGGGAGGTAGATATTTCTAAGAGACCCAAATATACCCAAAATCAAGTGGGTGGCTCTATTCTATTCACCAGTCTAATATAAATATATATTTTTTTATTTTTCTTAAAATTTTTTACCCTCTTTCTTCACCCCCAAATTTGGAATCTATTCTGATTTGGTTACTGTACATTTTTATGGGGTCTTTGCCACCCTTTTAGTATTTTATTCTCTCGTTCATATATTCTTATCTGGATAAAATGACCAGTACGAAAAACTCACTACAAAGAAAAGGAACAAGAGGCAGTACTGAAGGCTAGGAACCTAATCAATATGGACATTCATAATTAATGTTGGATCTAGAGATCAGAATGACAATTCTCAAGTGCTAGCTGGGCTTGAAAAAGACATGGAAGATGTTAGAGAAACCCTGTCTGGAGAAATAAAACCCCTTTCTGGAGAAATAAAAGAACTAAAATCTAACTAAGCCAAAATCAAGAAGCTATTAATGAGGTGCAATCAAAAATGGAGGCTCTTCTGCTAGAATAAATGAGGCAGAATAAAGAATTAGTGATATAGGAGACCAAATGATGGAGAATAAAGAAGCTGAGCAAAAGAGAGACAGAAAACTACTGGACAACGAGGGGAGAATTCGAGAGATAAGTGATACCATAAGACAAAACAATATTAGAATAATTGGGATCCCAGAAGAAGAAGAGAGAGGGGGGCAGAAGGTGTATTGAAGCAAATTATAGCAGATAATTTCCCAGATTTGGAGAAAGTAAACAAACCTCAAAATCCAGGAGTCACAGAAAACCTTCCTCAAAATCAATAAAAATATGTTCACACCCCATCATCTAATAGTAAACCCTACAAGTCTTAGTGACAAAGAGAAAATCCTGACAGCAGCTCGGAACAAGAAGTCTGTAACATACAATGGTAGAAATACTAGATTGGCAACAGACCTATCCACCAAGACCTGGCAGGCCAGAAAGAACTGGCATGATATATTCAGAGAACTACATGAGAAAAACATGCAGCCAAGAATATTATATCCAGCTAGGTTATCATTGAAAATAGAAGGAGACATAAAAAGCTTCCGGGACAAACAAAAACTAAAAGATTTGCAAACATCAAACCAGACCTACAGGATACATTGAAAGGGGTCCTCTAAGCAAAGAGAGAGCCTAAAACCAGTAGACCAGAAAGGAACAGAGACAATATACAGTAACAGTCACCTTACAGGCAATACAATGGCACTAAATGCAGATTTTGCAATAGTTACCCTGAATGTAAATGGGTTAAATGCCCCAATCAAATGCCACAGAGTATGAGAATGGATTTTTTTTAAAAAATCAATATGCTGTCTACAAGAAACTCATTTTAGACCCAAGGACACCTCCAGATTTAAAGTGTGGGGGTGGAAAATAATTTACCATGCTAATGGACATCAAAAGAAAGGTGGGGTGGCAATCCTTATATCAGATCAATTCAATTTTAAGCCAAAAACTATTATAAGAAATGAGGAAGGACACTATATCATACTCAAAGGGTCTGTCCAATAAGAAGATCTAAGAATTTTAAATATCTATGTCCCTAATATGGGAGCAGCCAAATGTATAAACCAATTAATAACAAAATCAAAGAAACACATTGACAAAATACAATAATAGTAGGGGACTTTAATAACCCCCTCACTGAAATGGACACATCATCCAAACAAAAGATCAACAAGGAAATAAAGGCCTTAAATGACACACTGGACCAGATGGACATCACAGATATATTCAGAACATTCCATCCCAAAGCAACAGAATACATATTCTTCTCTAGGGCACATGGAACATTCTCCAGAATAGATCATATCCTGGGTCACAAATCAGGTCTTAACTGGTACCCAAAGGTTGGGATCCTTCCCTGCATATTTTCAGACCACAATGCTCTGAAGCTAGAACTCAATCACAAGAGGAAATTTGGAAAAAATCCAAATACATGGAAACTAAAGAGTATCCTACTAAAAATGAATGGGTCAACCAGAAAATTAAAGAAGAATTGAAAAAATTCATGGAAACAAATAATGAAAAGACAACTGCTCAAAATCTGTGGGACACAGAAAAGGCAGTCCTGAGAGGAAAGTTTACAGCAAAACAAGCCTTCCTCAAGAAACAAGAAAGGTCTCAAGTACACAACCTAACCCTACACCTAAAGGAGGTGGAGAAAGAACAGCAAAGAAAGCCTAAACCCAGCAGAAGAAAAATAATAAAGATCAGAGCAGAAATCAATGAAACAGAAACCAAAAAAAAACAGTAGAATGAGTCAACGAAACTAGGAGCTGGTTCTTTGAAAGAATTAATAAGATTGATAAACCCCTGGACAGACTTCTCAAAAAGAGAAGAGAAAGGACCTAAGTTTAAAAAAAATCCTGAATGAAAGAGTAGACATCACAACCAACACCAAAGAAAAACAAACAATTATAAGAACATATTATGAGCAAATATACACCAGCAAATTTGACAATCTGAAAGAAATGGATGCATTCCTAGAGACATATAAACTTCCAAAACCGAACCAGGAAGAAATAGAATTCCTGAACAGTCCCATAACAAGTAAAGAGATTTAAGCAGTCATGTAAAATCTCCCAACAAACAAGAGCCCAGGGCCAGACGGCTTCCCAGGGGAATTCTACCAAACATTTAAAAGAAGAATTAATACCTATTTTCCTGAAACTGTTCCAAAAAATAGAAATGGAAGGAAAACTTCCAAACTCATTTTATGAGGTCAGCATTAGCTTGATCCCAAAACCAGACAAAGACTCCATCAAAAAGAAAAATTACAGGTTCCTGGGTGTCTCAGTGGGTTGAAGTCTCTGCTTTCGGCTCGGGTCATGATCCCAGGATGCTGGGATTGAGGCCCCGCATTAGGCACTCTGCTCCACGAGGAGCCTGCTTCCTCCTCTCTCTCTGCCTGCCTCTCTGCCTACTTGTGATTTCTGTCTGTCAAATAAATAAACAAAATGTTTAAAAAATGTATATTAAAGTAAAAAGAAGAATTAGAGACCAATATCCTTAATGAACACAGATGCAAAAGTTTTCACCATAATACTAGCCAATAGGATCCAATGGTACATTAAAGGGATTATTCACCATGACCAAATGGTATTTATTCCAGGCTGCAAGTTTGGTTCAATATCCACAAATGTGATACCATACATTAATAAAAGAAAGAACAAGAACCATATGATACTCTCAACAGATGCTGAAAAAGCATTTGACAAAGTACAGCATCCTTTCTTGATCAAAAATCTTCACAGTGAAGGCACAGAGGGTACATGCTTCAATATCATCAAATCCACCTATGAAAAACCCACAGCAAATATCATTCTCAATGGGGAAAAACTGAGAGCTTTTCCATTGAGGTCAGGAACATGGCACAGATGTCCACTACAACCACTGCTATTCATAGTTCTAGAAGTCCTAGCGTCAGCAATCAGACAACAAAAAGAAATAAAAAGCTTCTTAATTGACAAAGAAGAAGTCAAACTCTCACTCTGCAGATGATATCATACTTTATGTGGAAAACCCAAAAGACTCCACTCCAAAACAACTAGAACTCATACAGGAATTCAGTGAAGTGTCAGGATATGAAATCAGTGCACAGAAATCAGTTGCATTTCTATACACCAACAACAAGACAGAAGATATAGAAATTAAGGAGTCAATCCCATTTACAAATGCACCCAAAACCATAAGATACCTAGGAATAAACCTAACCAAAGAGGCAAAGAATCTGTACTCAGAAAACTATATATAAAGTGCTCATTAAAGAAATTGAGGAAAAAAAAAGAAAGGGGAAAATGTTCCATGCTCATGGATTGGAAGAACAAATATTGTGAAAATGTCTATGCTAACTAAAGCAATCAACACATTTCATGCAATCCCTATCAAAATACCATCCTTTTTTTTTTTTTTTCAAAGAAATGGAACAAATAATCCTAACATTCATATGGAAACAGAAAAGATCCCAAATAGTCAGAGGAATGTTGAAAAAGAAAGCCAAAGTTGGTGGCATCACAATTCCAGACTTCAAGCTCTATTACAAAGCTATAATCATCAAGACAGTGTGGTACTGGCAAAAAAAAAGAGACACATAAATCAGTGGAACAGAATAGAGAGCCCAGAAATGGACCCTCAACTCTATTGGCCAACTAATCTTTGACAAAGCAGTAAAGAATGTCCAATGGAAAAAAGATAGTCCCTTCAACAAATGGTGTTGGGAAAATTGGACAGCCACATGCAGAAGAATTAAACTGATCATTTCCTTACACCACATACAAAAATAGACTCGAAATGGATGAAAGACCTCAATGTGAGACAGGAACCTTTCAAAATCCTTGAGGAGAAAACAGGCAGCAACCTCTTCAACCTCAGCCACAGCAACTTCTTTCTAGGAACATCACCAAAGGCAAGGGAAGCAAGGGCAAAAATGAACTATTAGGACTTCATCAAGATCAAAGCTTTTGCATAGCAAAGGCAACAGTCAACAAAACCAAAATACAACTGACAGGATGGGAGAAGATATTTGCAAATGACATCTGTAAAAAGGCTAGTACCCAAAATCTAGAAAGAACTTATCAAACTCAACACCCAAAGAACAAATAATCCAATCAAGAAATGGGCAGAGGACATGAACAGACATTTCTGCAAAGACCATCCAGATGGCCAACAGACACATGAAAAAGTGCTCCACATCACTCAGCATCAGGGAAATACAAATCAAAACCACAATCAGATACCACCTCACACCAGTCAGAATGGCTAAAATTAACAAGTCAGGAAATGACAGATGCTGGCGAGGATGCAGAGTAAGGGGAACCCTCCTACACTGTTGGTGGGAATGCAAGCTGGTGCAGCCACTCTAGAAAACAGCATGGAGCTTCCTCAAAAAGTTGAAAATAGAGCTACCCTACAACCCAGTAGTCACACTACTGGGTATTTACCCTAAAGATATAAATGTAGGGATCTGAAGGGGCAATGTCCACAATAGCCAAACTATGGAAAGAACCTAGATGTCCATCAGCAGATGAATGGATAAAGAAGATGTGGTATTATATACAATGAAATACTATTCAGTCATCAAAAGAAATGAAATCTTGCCATTTGCAATGACGTGAATGGAACTAGAGGGTATTATGCTAAATGAAATAAGTCAATCACAGAAAGACAATTTATCATATGCTCTCCCTGATATGAGGAATTTGAGAGGCAAAGAGGGGGGCTTGGTAGGGTAGAGAAGGAAAAAATGAAACAAGATGGGATCAGGAAGGAGACAAACAATAAGAGTCTCTTAATCTCACAAAACAAACTGAGGATTGCTGGGGAGAGGTAGGGTATGAAGAGTGTGGTTGGGTTATCGACATTGGGGAGGATATGTGCTATGGTGAGTTCTGTGAAGTGTGTAAGCCTGATGATTCACAGACCTGTACCCCTGAGATAAATAATACATTATATGTTAATTTAAAAAAATAAATCAATTAATTAATTAAAAATAGAGCTTCCCCATGACCCTGCCATTGCACTACTGGGTATTTACCCCAAGGATACTGATTTAGTGAAAAGAAGGGCCATCTGTACCCCAATGTTCATAGCAGCAATGGCCACTATTGCCAAACTGTGGAAAGAATCAAGATGCCCTTCAACAGACGAACGGATAAAGAAGATTGGTCCATATATACAATGGAGTATTATGCCTCCATCAGAGAGGATGAATATACAACTTTTGTATCAACATGGACGAGATTGGAAGAGATTATGCTGAGTGAAATAAGTCAGGCAGAGAGATTCAAGTATCATATGGTATCACATACTTGTGGAGCATAAGGAGTAACACAGAAGACATTGGGAGATGAGAAGAGAAGTGAGTTGGGGGAAACCAGAATGGAAGACAAACCATGAGAGACTGTGGATTCTGATAAGCAAACTGAGGGTTTTGGAGGGGAGGGAGGTGGGGGTTGGGTGAGCCTGGGTGGTGGGTATTATGGGGGGCACATATTGCATGGAGCATGGGGTGTGGTGCATAAACAATAAATGCTGGAACACTAAAAAGAAATAAAATAAATAAAATGAAAAAAAAAGAAAAGTGCTGTTTGGATTGAACACAAATCATTTGACAAAGAGAAGGAGAAATAGGTATAATGGACTCTAAAATCAAGCAGTACCATTATTTATGGCAGGGTAAATGATTATGTCACTGCCCTCTTTCAAAAAAACATCCAACTTGATTTAAAAAAAAAAAAAAAAAGCTTTGTTGCATAGCTGAATTACTATTAACTGTGGATTTACATTACTGGCTTCAGAAGAAGACAATGAACTGAATCAAATCTAACCAAAGTGACCCAGCAACCAAGGGAGTAATGAGAGCATCATGCTAGGCAATAATGGGGAGAACCTAATTTTCTCCAGATTTACATCCTCTTAGTCCAAGCTGGTAGTGGGCTGAGGAAGTCAGATGCTGTGAGGAAACAAAACTCCTTGAGAAGGACAAGTTGAGCACTTACAGAAAGCAACCCTTTCAAACTTCTTGAGAACCATTTCTTGACAGAACCTTTAACCCTATAGTCCTTGATTCAATGGCTTTTTAAATGACATAAGAGGGTGACCCTTGGTTGGGGGGTTTTCCAATAGGGGGCTTTGTCCTCCATCCAAATATTCATTTTAACCTCATATGTGAAAAAATCAGAATCTTCAAATTTGCTACCGAAAACTAGCAAATAATCTAAGAATAGTTTCAGTCTGCAATCTATGAGGTCTCCCTGTGAAAAAGAGAAAGGACATTACCACGGCCACCTGCTCCATTCTGACTGGTCTGTTCCTGGAACCAGAGGCCTTTTAAGTGACATTCCCTTACAACACAAGATAGCAGGAAATGGTTTCTTTTGCCACTAAAATAGTGAATTGTGGTCCTGCCTCAGCAATATTGAGTCATTTATGTGCCAGGAATTGGACAAAGTTTGGAGGAACAGAAATAAATAAAACACAGTTTCTACTCACAAGGATTTGAGTCAAGTTGGATACAAAGACAAGTGAACATAATTAGAATATATCATTGTAAACAGCAATAAAAATATGCACAAAGTAGGAACAAAGAAGAGAGGGTTCTAACAAGATCCATGGTTTCAAAGTCATAGTTTTTTTGTACCCCCAAATTCATCATTTCATTCACTGAGGATTTGGGAACCACCAGGATTCCTCTCATACATTTCTGATACAAGTTGCAAATGAAAGAGCTAATGATAAATACATTAGCCAAAACGTGCCAAAATATGATTTATTCATAACCAGAGAAGAATTCAACATAAAGGGCAAACTACTCAAAAACACAGAAGAGGAAGTTTCAAGGAGAGAATGGTAGTCTATGTTAGATAGAGATTAGGCTGAAGAAAATTCAAACTGAAAGAACAGACTGATGGATTTGACAGTAAAGAAGTCACTGCTGAGTTTAAGACCAACCACTGCAGTAGAGTGATGAATACAAGAAGCCAGGCTGGAAAAGATGTGTTTAAACAGGAAATATAGCAGTCACGGATAGTATTATAGGTGCAATTACCTTAAGTGAATGCCATGGAAGACAGCACAGGAAAGCATCTTCCTCAGGGACAATAGCCTTTCCTTCGCAGTAGAAGTTGAGAGCAAGGGCTCCCCAGTCATAGAGATCTGGGTTCATAGTCTAGCTGTGTCATTTAAAGTAATTTCACTCTAAGTTTCTATAAAATTAGATAATTGTAGTCCTTACCTCATAGAAAAAATATCTAGAGAATAAACACTCATTATGGAAGCTGGAAAGAAGTCAGAGAAACCACCATATTTCTTCAATTCTAAAATTCATGTTTTAACATTTCTGAAATCAGGGTACCTTATAGTTTATTATCAGCATTTTCCCCTAGCAGCATATAAAATAATGACTCACCTAACAACCAATGGCATCTTAATGTTTAATGAGAGAGTTAGTCCTAGGGACTAACCCTGGAGCGGTTGGGTAACTAGCTTAGCTTTATGCAAATTGGCTCATGAAAAATGTTAAAATGTTAAAATGAATGTTGTGCTTAAATTCACAGGGGTTTAAAAAAGTCTTCTGTGTCCTTTCTACTCATAATACAGTCACAAACAGCAGCAGAGCATCACCGGGGATCTTGTGAGACATGCAGAATCTCAGACCCTACCCCAGATCTATCAAATCAAAACCCTCAACTTAACAAGGCTTCTAGGCATTTGTGTCTATAGTCAAGTTTGAAAAGCACTGTTCCAGCTCTTTTGTTTGGATATTTTTTTTAAGTTGAAGATATTGGTATAGTTAGAGTTTGGATTCATTTCCCTAACTACTGACCAAATTGTATTCTTTCATTAAAAATATAATGACAAGGGGGCGCCTGGGTGGCTCAGTGGGTTAAAGCCTCTGCCTTCTGCTCGGGTCATGATCCCGGGGTCCTGGGATCCGGCCCCGCGTCAGGCTCTCTGCTGGGCGGGGAGCCTGCTTCCTCCTCTTGCTCTGCCTGCCTCTCTGCCTACTTGTGATCTCTGTCAAATAAATAAATAAAATCTTAAAAAAAAAAAAAAAAAATATATATATATATATATATATATATATATATATATATATATAATGACAGGGACACGTGGGTAGCTTAGTCCATTGAGCATCTGCCTTCAGCTCAGGTCATGATCCCAGGGTCCTAGGATCAACTCCCACATTGGGCTCCCTGCTCATCAGGGAACCTGCTTCTCCCTCTGCCTGCCACTCCCTCTGTTTGTGCTCTCTCTCTAACAAATGAATAAACAAAATCTTTAAAAATATATATAAAGGTAAACTGGGATTAGTTTGATTCTTTAAAATATTTCAACATTTATGATGTATCTGGGGATTAATAATATAACTTTACATGGAAATCAAAATCTCTGGAATTCACATAACATTAATACCAAAGCTGGGGAGATGAGGAATAAAGTTTACTTGGAAAAAAATTTTTTCTTCTGTAGCATTGCTAAATTTGTTTTTTATATGATATTCCAGAATGACACACTTGTTCTGTTGGCCAAGAGGAGTACCACCGAGACTGAACACTTATTACACACAAGGACTGAACACGTAAAGACTCCACTAACCTGGCCCAACCAACCCAGGTGAAAAATAAGCTGCCAAATGTTTGATTGAACACCACACAATTAGAAATACTGGGTTGTCATGAAATTTGTTGTTTGGTGATATCTACCGTAGAAAATATAAATCATTAATATGGTCTTTTCATGATGCCTTTTTTAAAGATAACAGTACAATCATGACCAGAGGTAGTGCAACTTTGATTATTCTACTATCCTCTGTGGTATGTTTAATCAAAAGGGAATGTAAAATTAGAAAGCATAGCCCTGAAATGGAATAGTTAATCTTCCACATAAAGAGTCTGGATTGGCTGCCAGAATGCAAATAGCTAGAGTGATGAATGTGAAAAGATCAGCGGTCCAGATAAACCCCTGGACACTGTTACTTTATAGTGCAAATAAATTGGGTTTTCTATAATTAATGTAGGCAGGAGGAATTGGATTTGAGACTTTTTTTTTTCTTGGTTTTATTACATTGAGTAGGCACATGTGCTCTCTCCATAAGACCCAGAAATCTGGTTTCCAACCCCAGCTTCTTGCTTCAAGGGTCCCTTTGCCAGCTGGTCAGAACTTAGCCAAGCCCACACAGGTACTTTCTCACCCAAGGCCCATCTCTGCTCCATGGAAAACCCTCACACTCACTTTTCTTTGCCCCAGTAAACAATGGGATGCAAGTTACTCTCTAGACAGTAGCCTTTCTGTTGCGCCCCCACCCCCATCAGCAAAGCAGTCTATTCTTTCCGATTCCCTGGGCAGGAGTCACATTCCTATTTCCTAAACCTGGCAGCATCAGTGGACACATTGTAAGCTCTCCAAGTAGAGCTTTCTCCACTGTGAAAGCCTGCCTTGTCTTTGGTTCCCCCAGAGGCAAACACTGAGACAAGGATTCAAGACCAAGTGGTTTACTGGGGAGATTAGCTCAGAAAACACTGGTGGAGGAATGGGAAGCCTAGATATGGTTGATACTGCGATGTATCCATATTCCATCAAGAAGGAAGGCTACAGATGTTACCAAAAGAGCCTCAGCTATCAGCCCTCTTTGGAGAATGCCTTAGCTAAAGAAAATTGAGTTTCCCAAGTTAGGTTTCCTTCTAGGCACAGCCCACACCCAGCGGCTAATCACTGTGGCGTTAAAAATGCCAAAACTTGGGGTGCCTGGGTGGCTTAGTGGTTAAGCCTCTGCCTTCAGCTCAGGTCATGATCCCAGGGTCCTAGGATTGAGTCTGGCATTGGGCTCCCACTCAGCAGGGAAGCCTGTTCCCCCCTCTCTCTCTGCCTGCCTCTCTGCCTACTTGTGATCTCTGTCTGTCAAATAAATAAATAAATAAAATCTTTTTTTTTAAAAATGCCAAAACTTCTCCCCCAGCTCAGGTTGACTCTAAAGGGCATTGCAGCTCTGTAGCCCCCCAAGGGGCCTCTGTTTGGACTGCATTCCAGTCTAACTTCTCCCTCTGCTACTCTACTTCTCTCCCCTCCCTTCCATACATATTGATCCCTAAAAGAATTCTTAATAAACATCCTGCATGCTAATGAACCCAATCTACAACTACAGGAAAAGGAAGGAAGCCAATGGGTGTATTATCAAGCAATTTATCATGAATAATTAGAGCACAATCACACCAGAAAACTTTGAGAAACAATACAGAGTATGTACTTCACAAATATACCACTTGAAGAGTAAAGAATCTGAGATATTCATTGTTTGAGGACATAATTCTTCTACGACTGGCATGTCCCTTGCACATCAGAGTAGGCTGCAGCTGCCAGGAGCAGCCATCAGGCAGAGTCATGTGACTGGTTAGGAGTTGGACTGGAGCACACAGAAATGAGAGGTACCTGTGGGATATGGGTAGGCTTTGACAGGGTCCACTTCAAGCCATCTGCTTCTAATTTAGGCCTGAGTGGAATCATCTTCCCAGACTAATGATATTATGGAAAGAAAAACCAGGGGCACCTGGGTGACTCAGTGGATTAAAGCCTCTGCCTTCAGCTCCCGTCATGGTCCCAGGGTCCTGGGATCAAGCCCATATTGGGCCCTCTGTTCAGCAGGGAGCCACTTCCCCCTCTCTCTGTCTACCTCTCTGCCTACTTGTGATCTCTCTTTCTGTCAAATAAATAAATAAAATCTTTAAAAAAAAAAAAAAGTAAAGAAAAGCCAGATATGGAAGAACATTAGAAATACCTAACACAATCAGGAAGGAATTTGCACTTGGAACCCAAAGAGTGACCATATATCAAACTTTCATTGAGTAAATAATATCTGCCAGACATTGGATTTGGCTGTTCTCACTCATGAACTCATTTATCTTCACAATAATTCTATGAGGTGTTTTTTACTTAACATATCAGAAACTGAAGTTTAGAGGAGAGAAACTTCCCCAGGATAGAAGCTTAATCACAAATCTGACACAAAAGTCCACATTTTTATCCAGACTACATTATTCTCTCTTTCTAGGAGCAAGAAATAGATTTCTCAAAAAGAAAATATTGTGTGTTTTTTTGTTGTTTTTTTAATTTTTTTTAATTTATTTATTTTCAGCATAACAGTATCATTATTTTTTCACCACACCCAGTGCTCCATGCAATCCGTGCCCTCTATAATACCCACCACCAGGTACCCCGACCTCCCACCACCCCCGCCACTTCAAACCCCTCAGATTGTTTTTCAGAGTCCATAGTCTCTCATGGTTCACCTCCCCTTCCAATTTCCTTCAACTCCCTTCTCCTCTCTAACTCCCCTTGTCCTCCATGCTATTTGTTATGCTCCACAAATAAGTGAAACCATATGATAATTGACTCTCTCTGCTTGACTTATTTCACTCAGCATAATCTCTTCCAGTCCCGTCCATGTTGCTACAAAAGTTGGGTATTTGTCCTTTCTAATGGAGGCATAATACTCCATAGTGTATACAGACCACATCTTCCTTATCCATTCATCTGTTGAAGGGTGTCTTGGTTCTTTCCACAGTTTGGCGACTGTGGCCATTGCTTCTATAAACATTGGGGTACAGATGGCCCTTCTTTTCATTACATCTGTATCTTTGGGGTAAATACTGTGGAGTGCAATGGCAGGGTCATAGGGAAGTTCTATTTTTAATTTTTTTGGAATCTCCACACTGTTCTCCAAAGTGGCTGCACCAACTTGCATTCCCACCAACAGTGTAAGAGGGTTCCCCTTTCTCCACATCCTCTCCAACACATGTTGTTTCCTGTCTTGCTAATTTTGGCCATTCTACCTGGTGTAAGGTGATATCTCAATGTAGTTTTAATTTGAATCTCCCTGATGGCTAGTGATGATGAACATTTTTTCATGTGTCTGATAGCCATTTGTATGTCTTCATTGGAGGAGTATCTGTCCATATCTTCTGCCCATTTTTTGATATGATTGTCTGTTTTGTGTGTGTTGAGTTTGAGGAGTTCTTTATAGATCCTGGATATCAAACTTTTGTCTGTACTGTCATTTGCAAATATCTTCTCCCATTCCGTGGGTTGCCTCTTTGTTTTCTTGACTGTTTCCTTTGCTGTGCAGAAGCTTTTGATTTTGATGAAGTCCCAAAAGTTCATCTTCGCTTTTGTTTCCTTTGCCTTTGGAGACATATCTTGAAAGAAGTTGCTGTGGCTGATATCAAAGAGATTACTGCCTATGTTCTCCTCTAGGATTCTGATGGATTCCTGTCTCACATTGAGGTCTTTTATCCATTTTGGGTTTATCTTTGTGTACAGTGTAAGAGAATGGTCGAGTTTCATTCTTCTACATATAGCTGCCCACTTTTCCCACACCATTTATTGAAGAGACTGTCTTTTTTCCACTGTATATTTTTTCCTGTTTTGTCGAAGATTATTTAACCATAGAGTTGCGGGTCCATATCTGGGCTCTCTACTCTGTTCCACTGGTCTATGTGTCTGTTTTTATGCCAGTACCATGCTGTCTTGGTGATCACGGCTTTGTAGTAAAGCTTAAAATCAGGTAACGTGATGCCCCCAGTTTTATTTTTGTTTTTCAACATTTCCTTAGTGATTCAGGGTCTCTTCTGATTCCATACAAATTTTAGGATTATTTTCTCCAGCTCTTTGAAGGATTATTTTCTCCAGCTCTTTGAAGAACACTGGTGGAATTTTGATCGGAATAGCATTAAAAGTATAGATTGCTCTAGGCAGTATAGACATTTTAACAATGTTTATTATTCCATCTTTTTGTGTCTTCTTCAATTTCTTTCATGAGTGTTCTGTAGTTCCTCGAGTACAGATCCTTTACCTCTTTGGTTAGGTTTATTCCCCGGTATCTTATGGTTCTTGGTGCTATAGTAAATGGAATCGATTCTCTAATTTCCCTTTCTGTATTTTCATTGTTAGTGTATAAGAAAGCTACTGATTTCTGTACAGTGACTTTGTATCCTATCACGTTGCTGAATTGCTGTATGAGTTCTAGTAGTTTGGGGGTGGAGTCTTTTGGGTTTTCCATATAAAGAATCATGTCATCTGCAAAGAGAGAGAGTTTGACTTCTTCATTGCCAATTTGGATACATTTTGTTTCCCTTTGTTTTCTGATTGCTGTTGCTAGGACTTCTAATACTATGTTGAACAGGAGTGGTGAAAGTGGGCATCCTTGTCGTGTTCCTGATCTCAACGGGAAAGACGCAAGCTTTTTCCCATTGAGGATGATATTTGCTGTGGGTCATTCATAGATAGATTTGATGAAGTTCAGGAATGTTCCCTCTATCCCTATACTTTGAAGCGTTTTAATCAGGAACGGATGCTGGATTTTGTCAAATGCTTTGTCTGCATCAATTGAGAGGACCATGTGGTTCTTCTCTCTTCTCTTATTAATTTGCTCTGTCACATTGATTGATTTGCGAATGTTGAACCATCCTTGTAGCCCAGGGATGAATCCCACCTGGTCATGGTGGATAATCTTTTTAATGTGCTGTTGGATCCTGTTTACTAGGATCTTGTTGAGAATCTTAGTATCCATATTCATCAGTGATATTGGTTTGAAATTCTCCTTTTTGGTAGGGTCTTTGCCTGGTTTGGGGATCAGGGTAATGCTGGCTTCATAGAAAGAGTCAGGAAGTTTTCCTTCTGCTTCAATTTTTTGAAACAGCTTCAGGAGAATAGGTGTTATTTCTTCTTTGAAAGTTTGGTAGAATTCCCCAGGGAATCCATGAGGTCCTGGGCTCTTGTGTTTTGGGCAGTTTTGATCACTGCTTCAATCTCGTTACTAGATATTGGTCTATTCAGGTTGTCAATTTCTTCCTGATTCAAATTTGGGAGTTTATAATTTTC
This sequence comes from Mustela lutreola, assembly GCF_030435805.1. Lineage (NCBI taxonomy): Eukaryota > Metazoa > Chordata > Mammalia > Carnivora > Mustelidae > Mustela > Mustela lutreola. The sequence continues at coordinate 42,902,454 of NC_081296.1, forward strand.
CAGGAATGCATCCATTTCATCTAGGTTGCTTAGCTTATTGGCATATAACTGTTGATAATAACTTCTGATAATTGTTTCTACTTCCTTGGTGTTTGTTGTGATCTCTCCCTTTCCATTCATAATTTTATGTATTTGAGCTTTCTCTCTTTTCTTTTGGATTAGTGTCGCCAATGGTTTATCGATCTTATTGATTCTTTCAAAAAACCAGCTTCTAGTTTCATTGATATGTTCTACTGTATCTCTGGTTTCTACCTCATCGATATCAGCTCTAATCTTGATTATTTCCCTTCTTATGTGTGGAGTTGGTTTGATTTGTTGTTGATTCTCCAGTTCTTTAAGGTGTAGAGACAACTGCTGTGTTCTGGATTTTTCAATTTTTTTGAGGGAGGCTTGGATGGCTATGTATTTCCCCCTTAGGACTGCCTTTGCTGTATCCCATAGGTTTTGGATCGAAGTGTCTTCACTGTCATTGGTTTCCATGAATTGTTTCAGTTCTTCCTTGATCTCCTGGTTGATCCAAGCATTCTTAAGCAAGGCGGTCCTAGCTTCCAGGTGTTTGAGTTCCTTCACAACTTTTCCTTGTGATTGAGCTCCAGTTTCAAAGCATTGTGATCTGAGAATGTGCAAGGAATAATCTCAGTCTTTTGGTATCGGTTGAGTCCTGACTTGTGACCCAGTATGTGGTCTATTCTGGAGAAAGTTCCATGTGTACTTGAGAAGAATGAGTATTCTGTTGTTTTAGGGTGGAATGTTCTGAATATATCTATGAGGTCCATCTGGTCCAATGTGTCATTCAATGCTCTTGTTTCTTTATTGATTTTCTGCTTCGATGATCTGTCTATTTCTGAGAGAGGTGTGTTAAGATCTCCAATGATTAGTGTATTCATATCAATATGACTCTTTATCTTAATTAACAGTTTTCTTATGTAATTGGCTGCTCCCATATTGGGGGCATAGATATTTACAGTTGTTAGATCATCTTGGTGGATAGTCCCTTTAAGAATGATGTAGTGTCCTTCTAGATCTCTGACTACAGTCTTTAGTTTAAAATATAATTTGTCTGTTATGAGAATCGCTACCCCAACCTTTTTTTGAGGCCCATTGGCATGAAAGATGCTTCTCCATCCCTTCACTTTCAGTCTGGGTGTATCTTTAGGTTCAAAATGGGTCTCTTGTAGAAAACATATGGATGGGTCCTGTTGTTTTATCCAGTCTGCAACCCTGTGCTGTTTTATGCGTGCATTTAGGCCATTCACATTGAGAGTGATTATTGATAGATACATTTTTATTGAGATTATTGATAGATACATTTTTATTGACATCATGTTACCTTTGAAATCTTTCTTTTCTGTAGATTGTCTCTATATTTCTGTTCAATGCTATTCTTGGGATTTTTCCTCCTTTAAAGAAGTCCCCTTAATAGTTCCTGCAGTATCAGCTTGGTGGTTGCATAGTCTTTTAAGCCTTGCCGGTTCAGGATACTCTTTATCTCTCCATCCATTTTGAATGTCAATCTTGCTGGATAAAGTATTCTTGGCTGCATGTTCTTCTCATTCAGTGCCCTGAATATATCTTGCCAGCCCTTTCTGGCTTACCAGGTCTCTGTGGACAGGTCTGACGTTGTTCTGATGGGCTTTCCTCTGTACGTAAGGATCTTCTTTGTCCTAGCTGCTTTCAAAAGGTTCTGCCTACAATTATAATTCTTCATTCTTACTATTAGGTGTCTCGAGGACTTTCGAGAATCTGTAATCTTGAGGGGAAACCTTTCGGCCTCTAGTACATAAACGCTGGTTCCATTCATGAGATTTGGAAAATTTTCATGAAGAACGTGTTCCACTATATCTTCTAGACTCCTTTTTTTCTCCTCCCCTTCAGGGATTCCAATAATTCTGACGTTGGAACGTTTCATGGCATCATTTATTTCCCTGATTCTGTTTTCATGGCTTCTAAACTGTTTGTTCCAGGCTTCCTCCTGATCCTTTCTCTCTGTTTGTCCTCCAGATCACTAATTCTATCTTTTGTCTCAGTTACCCTAGCTTTGAGAGAATTTAGATTAGATTGGAACTCATTGAGAGCATTGTGAAGCTCATCCCTGGTAGCTTTCAATTCTTCCCTAATATTGAAAACATGATCTCTGGTAATTTTCAGTTCGGCCCTAATCAATTCCGTTTGGTCACCCATGGCTTTCTCCAACCTAGCTTTTGCTTGGATAATTGTTAGCCTAAATTCTCTTTCCAACATATTGTCTATATTGATAGCTGTTAGCTCTGTTGCAGAGGTCCATCCTCTGTATTTTTCTTCTGTTGGGCATTCCTCCTCCCAGTCATTTTGGTGAGAGATGGCTGAACAGGTGTAGCTGGGTGTATCGACTGTGGTGCAGTCAAGGTGCACCCTGGAATGCTTCTGAGCAATCAGGGTTCCCCACCCAAATGAGAGGAAAAAGAAAAGGAAAATAAAAAAAGAGAGAGGGAGAGAGAAAGGAAAGAAAGGTGAGATAAAAGAAAAGGTTCAGCCCAAATGGGCCCCAAGGTAAGATTTATGAAGTATACAAACAGACACAGACAAACAAAAAGACTGATAAAAGTATATGACAAGAGAAAAAAATATATATATATATATTTGCATATATATATATATATATGCAAATAAAGGAAGAACCTCTTCAAAAAGAACCCTGAGTGTAAGATTTATATACTATCAGGACAAACACAAAAACAGAAATACTGGTAGAAGAAAAAGATGGGAGAGTGGTTATAAATTCTCAGTGTGAGTGAGGAAGGTTGTTTTGATTCTTCCTGGATGTATCTTGATATCTTTGTTAGAGGACTCAACTTTCCTAAGATAAGGGGGGGATTAGGGATTGGTTTACCTATAGGGGTGGCATTGATTGGGGAAAGGGGATTACCTTGAAGTTTAACTCTATATGAATATTAGAAAATAAAAATTTAAAAAAGGAATAAACTAAACTAAACTAAAATTTTTAAAAAAGGAATTTAAAAAGTAGAAATGCAAAAGAAAAACACAGGTGTATGTATCAAAAAGATCAGGTTACCTCAGCAATCAGACAACAAAAGGAAATTAAAGGCATCCAAATCGGCAAAGAAGAAGTCAAATTATCACTCTTCACAAATGATATGATATTATATGTGGAAAACCCAAAAGACTCCACTCCAAAACTGCTAGAACTTATACAGGAATTCAGTAAAGTGTCAGGATATAAAATCAATGCACAGAAATCAGTTGTATTTCTCTACACCAACAGCAAGACAGAAGAAAGACAAATTAAGGAGTCAATCCCATTTACAATTGCACCCAAAATCATAAGATACCTAGGAATAAACCTAACCAAAGAGGCACAGAATCTATACTCAGAAAACTATAAAGTACTCATGAAAGAAACTGAGGAAGACACAAAGAAATGGAAAAATGTTCCATGCTCCTGGATTGGAAGAATAAATATTGTGAAAATGTTTATGCTACCTAAAGCAATCTACATGTTAAATGCAATCCCTATTGAAATCCCATCAATTTTTTCAAAGAAATTGAACAAATAATCCTAACATTTATATGGAAACAGAAAAGACCCTTAATAACCAGAGGAATATTGAAAAAGAAAGCTAAAGTTGGTGGCATTACAGTTTCAGACTTCAAGCTCTATTACAAAGCTGTCATCATCAAGACAGTATGGTACTGGCACAAAAACAGACACATAGATCAATGGAACAGAATAGAGAGCCCAGAAATAGACCCTCAACTCTACAGTCAACTAATCTTCGACAAAGCAGGAAAGAATGTCCAATGGAAAAAAGACAGCCTCTTCAATAAATGGTGTTGGGAAAATTGGACAGCCACATGCAGAAAAATGAAATTGGACCATTTCTTTACACCACACACGAAAATAGACTCAAAATGGATGAAGGACCTCAATGTGCAAAAGGAATCCATCAAGATCCTTGAGGAGAACACAGGCAGCAACCTCTTCGACCTCAGCCGCAGCAACATCTTCCTAGGAACAACGCCAAAGGCAAGGGAGGCAAGGGCAAAAATAAACTATTGGGATTTCATCAAGATCAAAAGCTTTTGCACAGCAAAGGAAACAGTTAACAAAATCTGACAGAATGGGAGAAGATATTTGCAAACGACATATCAGATAAAGGACTAGTGTCCAAAATCTATAAAGAACTTAGCAAACTCAACACCCAAAGAACAAATAATCCAGTCAAGAAATGGGCAGAGGACATGAACAGACATTTCTGCAAAGAAGACATCCAGATGGTCAACAGACACATGAAAAAGTGCTCCATATTACTCGGCATCAGGGAAATACAAATCAAAACCACAATGAGATATCACCTCACACCAGTCAGAATGGCTAAAATAAACAAGTCAGGAAATGACAGATGCTGGCGAGGATGCGGAGAAAGGGGAACCCTCCTACACTGTTGGTGGGAATGCAAGCTGGTGCAGCCACTCTGGAAAACAGCATGGAGGTTCCTCAAAATGTTGAAAATAGAACTGCCCTATGACCCAGCAATTGCACTATTGGGTATTTACCCTAAAGATACAAACGTAGTGATCCAAAGGGGCAGGTGCACCCGAATGTTTATAGCAGCAATGTCCACAATAGCCAAACTATGGAAAGAACCTAGATGTCCATCAACAGATGAATGGATCAAGAAGATGTGGTATATATACACAATGGAATACTATGCAGCCATCAAAATAAATGAAATCTTGCCATTTGCAACAACATGGATGGAACTAGAGCGTATCATGCTTAGCGAAATAAGTCAAGCAGAGAAAGACAACTATCATATGATCTCCCTGATATGAGGAAGTGGAGATGCAACATGGGAGCTTAAGTGGGTAGGAGAAGAATAAATGAAACAAGATGGGATTGGGAGGGAGACAAACCATAAGTGACTCTTAATCTCACAAAACAAACTGAGGGTTGCTGGGGGGAGAGGGTTTGGGAGAAGGGGGTGGTATTATGGACATTGGGGAGGGTATGTGTTTTGGTGAGTGCTGTGAAGTGTGTAAACCTGGTGATTCACAGAGCTGTACCCCTGGGGATAAAAATATATGTTTATAAAAAATAAAAAATTATAAAAAAAAAAAGTTCAGGTTAGAAGGTTATTATGGAATTTGATGTACTGGACATCTCACTGTGATGGTTAATAGGTTAAAAAATTATCTATATAATAATAAAAAATTAACTATATAAAAAAAATGAGCCAGAATAGTGGGATCGAATTAATAATAAAAATTGTCCTATGAAGTAGTGGTGGTTGTTCTCTTGTCGTCTTTTTTTTTTTTTAACTTTCCCGGTTGGTTTTCTGGGGGAGAGGCCTGCCATGTGGGTTTTCAGTCCCTGAAGTTCTCTCAGCTAAGTCCTCCCGCCCCCCTCAAGGGGGTGGGCTCTGAGGAAACTGGTTTTTTCAGGCTTTTGTTCTCTGGAGGTTTTTATATTTGTTCACTTTTGTTTTTCTCTCTCACCTTGACCGCTTTTGTAGGTTTAGAGGAAAGCAAACTCCACCCTGACCTCCCTCACAGAGAGAAGCCTCAGTCTGGCTGCAGAGCCCATATAAATCCCCCCTTGGCCGCCGGCAGAGCAGGTTCCCAGTCGCGGTCCCTGGGGACTCAGGATTTTTTGCTTGTACCCAAAACCATGGCAGCGGTGGCTGTCTGGGCAGCTCCAGACCGCCAGAGAAGTTCCAAGCAGCGATCACACACTGAGATTTTCCCGCTGGCCCGGGCTGGGAGTGCCTGGTCTTTCCGGTCCAAGAGCACCTGGCTGGCGTTTGTGTGCACCTCTCTCAGGGGAGGGCGCGGGGCACGACTCAGACTCTGATGGCACAGCAGGGCACTTGTGTGGGGACTGCAAAAAGGCTGTGCTTCTGTTGGCTGGCGAGGCTCCCAGCCCCTCACGGGAGCCGGGCGCCATGCACTCTCAGGCACGCGCTGGTGGTTCAGGGACTGAGACCTGGTTTCTCTGCCGCACTCTCTCTGGCTCTGTGCCAGGGGTGGCTGTCCTGGGTCTGGGGACTTAAGCCCCAACCCTAACACCCCGAGATTCCCGCAATTTCCCCCCCCCCCCGGTGATCCTTTGCTCTTTTTGAGTGCTTTCTACCAGACTCCCGAGTTAATGCTGGTCCCCAGGTGCAGGGCACTCTCGTATTGGGATATTAACTTTCCAACCGGTCGCCTCTGGTGGCTCCCTCCCCCTTTTGTTTATCTTCCGATATCAGTCCGGCTTTCCCACTCTGCTTTACCTGCCCACTGGAGTCTTCTGCCCCTGTAGAGATCCAGACGTGTATAATTCTTATCTCAGGCTGATTTCGTGGGTGATTGGAGATCTTTGGAAGGTAATCAGCTCACTTTAGGGTGCAGGTTGAACGGGCTCCTCCTCCTACTTCCCCGCCATCTTGTCTCCTCTCTAAATAAATCAAAAAGAAAACATTGTTGGTGAGGCTGGGAAGCAAAAGGGCAGTATTCACAAAGATAAGTATCTTTCACTTTGGTGAAAATGAAGATGTATACCCCCTTTAACCCCTGCAAGCAGCCAACATGGGGAGTAAAGGGGGGAAAATGTAACATCATAATAAGGGGGAGAAATCAGAGTGAGAAATGAACCATGAGAGACTATGGACTCTGGGAAACATACAGGGAGTTTGGGGGGATGGGGGGTGCGTTGGGGGGGGATGGGTGACTCTGGTGATGGGTATTGGAGGTCATGGATTGCATGGAGTCCCAGGTGTTATACACAAACAATGAATCAAGGAACACTACATCAAAAACTAATGATGTACTATATGGTGACTAACACAACACAATTAAAAAACATTTAATGGTGCAGATTAAATTACTTCATGTTTTAAACTGTCAATATTTTTATTTATTTCAACTGCTAGTGAAAGACCCGCGGATCCCCTTACCCAAGAATTCAACACTGCCACAGGATGCAAACAGCAAGAGGTTCTTTATTGTTACCCAGGCGCCTGCGGGTGGTCAGCAGTTCCTGCTAGCTGAGCACACCTGGCTGGGGTGGTGCAGTATTTTTATAGACAGGTACAAACAAGTCCCGGATGGGACAGGGCCGATTGGCTGACAATTTGAACATTTGAAAAAAAGGCATACTTGGTGTTAGTGGATTGGCCCTGGAAGACCCCCACGCGCAAAGAAAAAGGGCGGGAAGGGGAAACAAAGAGGAGAAGCTTGACCCCATCACTCAGCAGAAAGGCATCCTGTCTACGTGACCATGCAGCCCCCTGTCTACGTGACCTACATGACCATGCAAGCCCCCTTGCCTACGTGACCATGCCCCAGCTATTAGGAGAGGGTATCTTGTTCAAACAGGAGTCAAGTGTCATGCCCTAAAAGCCAAGGGGTTACAGAAAGGCAAAAGAGCAGTTACATTGAATTCAACCCTGGGGGAAGGGTCTTTTCATTGCAAGGGGAGGAGGGGTACTTTTACACAACAAAAGAGCAGTTAATTAGTTAACGATGGGGGGGGGTCTTTCATTAGCATTAGGCATTCTAATTGCTGAATTGAGATTGTGTTTGCAACTAAAGTGACTATGGCAATGTTATTACCTGAGAGTAACCAGAAGGGTCATAGATTGGCTGGAGCTTTCATCCAGGGGTAAATGCAGATTACCCCCACTCAATAAATTTTATAAGCAAGATGGGAGACAAAACCAAAGTTGTGTCTCAATCATAGGCCATATCCCACACATCATGCTTGTTCAAATTACCAGTTACATACTGACTATCCTATAAAATTCACATTGACAGTCTTACCAACTTCTAAGAACCATAGAAATAATTGTTACTACAATAACTATGTTGCATACCTGGGTTTCATTTATAAATTTCACTTTCTTTTTTAACTTGAAAGAGATTTGAGCTGCCATTTGTCTAAACGGATGGTGCTTTGAACCACTTACTTCAAGATATAAAGAATGATACAGGAGGAAGTGGCAGAAGCTGACTAACTACAAGCCAAGACAAAAAAAGAAAATTTCCTGCCCTTAGCCAAACTTTAGTCTCCAAACTTTAAGGGGCACCTGAGGTACCACAAAGGCTCCAAGAGAGAATCTGTTCCTTTTTTTCTCCTCAGGCAACAAACTATGAAAATTCTTTAATGTTCACTTATGATAAATGGTCAATTGTTAAGGCATCGTACCAGGATTGGAATTTCAGCCTTAAAAAAAAAAAAAAAAAAAAAGGTGAGAGAAAAAATTTTCCACTCAGGACCATAAAACCAGAGGGAAAAGTGGGCATGTGGGATAACAGTGAGCTGGTAACAACAGAAACAAGTTGCATCAAGTTGCACCAACAGTCAAAAAGACAGTAAAAGTAGCAAATTACTTTCAGGAAGGAAAACAAATAAGACAGAAATAAACACAAAGATTCTTTAATAAGAAATAGACTGTAATTCTAAGATATAAGTAAACCACTATGATAATCTGTGAAGATTCTGAATGCTTCTCCTCATTTCCTTTTGGAATCCCATTTAACTAAAGGGTCATGGTTCACAGTTTATCAGCTATCCTTTATCCATTTAAAAATAACCCATGAGGAGGGCACCTGGGTGGCTCAGTGGGTTAAAGCCTCTGCCTTCAGCTCAGGTCATGGTCCCAGGGTCCTGGGATCGAGGCCCGCATCAGGCTCTCTGCTTGGAGGGAGCCTGCTTCTTCCTCTCTCTCTGCCTGCCTCTCTGCCTACTTGTGATCTCTCTCTCTCTCTCTCTCTCTCTGTCAAATAAATAAGTAAATAAATCTTTTTAAAAAAATAAAATAAAATAAAATAATCCGTGAGGAAATTTTAGCTCAAAACTGTTAACAGTTATCCAAACAAATAAGCTAATCTTATGACCCCAGTAATAACTTGCAAATCAGAGAGTGGTTCTTTGTTATGGTGTTGGGTAAAACTTCACCATTTATCTACATTGAAATCTGGGACATCTGGCTACCCTAACCTTGTCTACTAGGCAGAGCATAAATTACAGGCCAGGGAGCTATGAGCAGGAAAAAGCAAAAAGCTATGAAAATTTATGGCTTTCCAAACAAAACCAAGAGATGACTTCTAAATATATTGTTTTATTTTTAGATCATCTTTCAGCCACCTCTCCATCATGGTTTGAATTTGAGGAAAGACAAGTTTGACACATCTGGTCAGTAAAGCTCATGTCAACTAAAGTTCATGTTTAAAACAGTAGTCAACAGGCGCCTGGGTGGCTCAGTGGGTTAAAGCCTCTGCCTTCAGCTCAGGTCATGATCCCACAGTCCTGGAATTAAGCCCCGAATCAGGCTCTCTGCTCAGTGGGGATCCTGCTTCCCCCTCTCTCTACCTGCCTCTCTGCCTACTTGTGATCTCAGTCTGTCAAATAATAAATTAAAAATCTTTTTAAAAAATAAATAAAACAGCAGTCAAAAAAAAAGTGACAAAAACTTCAATTGCCCCCCCAAAAAAATATTATTATCAAAAGATTGTTTTATTATTAGAATTTTTTTAGGAAGCTGGTCCTTGGTCCAGGTATTTTTTTTGAAACCTATGACTATTGCTCTTTGCATAAAGAGATCAGAAGTAGATAACTGGAGGGAGTAGTAATAGGTAAAATTATTTTATATTTCAAGTTATCAAAGGAGAAAAAACACATTATGAATACTGAGTGGGAAAAAAACTATAGAATTGGATATATATTGTGATTACTCTCATTAAGTTCTAAAATCTATACATATAGTATACACATATACAGAAGGAGAAAACTGATAACAACCTGGAAGAATATTTCGTTAACTCTAAATAAAATAAAGACAATCCCTAATGTCTATATTTCTGTATGCTTGATTTTCCGTTTTTTTTTTAAAGATTTATTTATTTATTTGACAGACAGATCACAAGTAGGCAGAGAGGCAGGCAGAGAGAGAGAGGAAGAGAAGCAGGCTTTATTCTGAGTGGAGAGCCCGATCCAGGCCTCGATCCCATGACCCTGGGATCACGGCCTGAGCTGAAGGCAGAGGCTTTAACACACTGAGCCACCCAGGCACCCCACAGTTTGTTTGTTTGGTTTTTTAAATAAACTTTATGTTTTTTATTTTTTTTAAGTCAATGAATATACTTTTTTTAAAGATTTTATTTTTAAGCAATATAGACACCCAATGTGGGGTTCAATCAAGAGTTTCAAACTCTACTGAGTGAGCCAGGCACCCCAAAAATACTTTTTAGAAAAATTTCCTCCTAAGTCTTCCCAGCATGCAATCTTCAACAATTTCCTCCCCAATGGTGAAAATAAGACATATATATAGTTTGTGAAGAAGATTAGACAATGTATTTGAAGTACCTAACACCATAGTTAGCCAGCAGATGCTATATGATCAAAGGGTAATGATGTCATTCTAACGACATTTTAACACTTCCTAAAACCAAAGATCCAAAATTAAAATGTGTATCTACTTTTAATTTTTTTCAGAGAAATCACAGCCTGTGCTCTGTTTTAGGATTCTTATGGTTTTGGGAGTCACATTTAGGTCTTTAATCCATTTTAAGTTTATTTTTGTGTATGGTATAAGAAAATGGCCCAGTTTCAATCTTTTGCAGGTAGCTGTCTAGTTTTCCCAACACTATTTGTTAAAAAGACTGTCTTTTTCGTACTACATATTCTTGCATCTTTTTTCAAAGTTAATTGACTATATAATCATGGGTTTGTGTCTACAATTTCTATCCTGTTTTATTGATCTATGTGTCTATTTTTATGCCAGTATCATACTGTTTTCATTACTACAACTTTATAATATAACTTAAAATCTGGAATTGTGATACTTCTAATTTTGCTTTTCTTTTTCAAGATTGTTTTGGCTATTTGGGGTCTTTTTTGGTTCCATACAAATGTTAGGATTTTTTTGTTCTTGTTCATACCGTGACATAGCTCAGGAGCTATGTCACAGTATGCTATGCTTTCTCTCCACTGTAAAAGTCTAGGATACAGCTAATGAGGACTCGACCAGGACAATAGCCGATGGTACAGAGATGAGGGGACTGATATGTTGGGGTTTTTTTTTAAGATTTTATTTATTTATTTGACAGAGATCACAAGTAGGCAGAGAGGCAGGCAGAGAGAGAGGAAGGGAAGCAGGTTCCCCAGTGAGCAGGGAGTCCGACACAGGGCTCAATCCCAGGACCCTTAGACCATGACCCGGGCCAAAGGCAGAGGCTTTAACCCACTGAGCCACCCAGACACCCCTGACAAGTATTAATAAATTAGAATTTATAGGATTTGGTATCATATGTGGAGAATAAGGGAAAGAGATGTAAGGATGATAAGTCCCAGGCTCCTGGTCAGTGCTGTAAGAAGAATGTTTGTGCTATTCCATAATAAGGGGAAGACATTAAAAAAAAAAAAAAGGAAACTGGTGTTAGATTATGAATTCAGTTTTGTGCGTATGATGGGTATAAATTATCTGGGGGTACATTAAGTTTCCCATTGGACAATTGAGGACACAAGTCTAAGCTCAAGGATAGGGCTTAAAATGACTATTTAGAAGTCGTCAGCATATAAGTAGAGATGAAACTGTGAACATGAATATAATCATCCAGAAAGAGTGAGCAGTGTGAGATTCCGTGTCTAAGTGCAGACAGACAAAGTGGACTCTGGTACCCTAAGTCAGCCCTCTGTCAAAAAGAAGCAGGAGCTCCACAAATAAGTGAAATCATTTGAAGTGGCAGGGGGTTGGGAGGTTGGGGTACCAGGTGGTGGGTATTATAGAGGGCATGAATTGCATGGAGCACTGGGTGTAGTGAAAAGCTAATGAATACTGTTATGCTGAAAATAAATAAATTTAATTAAAAAAATTAATTAAAAAAAAAAAAAGAAGCAGGAGCAGGTTGCTGGGAATGTGTACCAAAATTGCGAAGAGATTCTAGTGGATCGCTGATATTATTGAATACAATGATAGAACCCCAAGACGTATCAACATTTTAAGGGCTTTCAGAGACAAAGGAGTTGAGTCGGTAAATGAAACTGAAGCAGCAGCCAGAGAGACAAAGGAGAAAACTATGACAGAGGATTTAAGAAATGAGTTTCAAGGAGAATGAAGTAGCTAATGGTATCAAAATTAGCAAGCAAATCCAGAATTCTAGCAAGATCAGGAGAATGTACATTGAATTTGATAATGGAGCTCACAGTGACCTTTGTTGGGTAATAGGAATAGGGGAGTGTTAGGGATGGGTTATTTGAAGACTTGCAGCAGTGAGTGAATGTGCAGAAGAAAATTAGAGATAATTTAATTACCTTGAGTAAGTTGACAGTGATAGACAAGGGCTTTAGAAAGGTAGGTTGAAAGGCTTATATGGCTGAAGAAGAGTTTTAAAAAGATCTGGGGAGTGGGGTGCCTGGGTGGCTCACTGGGTTAAAGCCTCTGCCTTCAGCTCAGTTCATGATCCCAGGGTCCTAGGATCAAACCCCACATTGGGCTCTCTGCTTAGCAGGACCCTGCTTCCCCCTCTCTATCTGCCTGCCTCTCTGCCTTCTTGTGATCGCGGTCTGTCAAGTAAATAAATAAAATCTTTTTTTTTTTAAAGATCCTAAGGGTTAAAGAGAAGAAGGAAAATCAAAATTAGAAAATAATAAAGTTAGGTTGCAGTCTTAGAGGAAAAAGTAAGATACAGGAAGAGAGAAAACTCTTCCATTGGCAATGGAAGGAAGCATAGTGAGGTAAGTTCAGATACTAATACATACATGGGTGTGGAAACAAGAATATGATGGAACTCATGTCTCATGTTTCTGGATCCAATTCTCTTTTCCTCCTGGATCTATAGCATCATTTCCAAGTGTCTTCTGCTGTCATTTAAGTTCTAAAGTTTAGAGCTTTATTTTTCATATTGTACTTAAGTTGGATTATGATATGAGAAACAGTGTTTCCAAAATCTTATTTTGTATAATGGTGTTCTGGTAAAAATTCAATAAATGTCAAAGAAACAGAGTGATATAAACTCAATTATTATTAATGAGATTCATTGTGTAATAAAGTATTTTTTAATATAACACTTTTTTCCCTCAAGATTCTAATTTTCATTTGATTTGCAAAGGTTTTCACACATACATGAAAATAAATAACAATTCACAATATACTCCAAAATGGACCACTTTCTCATACCATACACAAAAATAAACTTGAAATGCATAAAACCTAAATATGAGACCTGAAACTGAAAGACCCCTCTCCTCTTGCTAAAGGCTTGTTTAAGTAACCTGATGTCCCCACAGCACCCCCTCTCCCCTTGCTGAAGGCTTGATTGTCCCCATAGCCAGATGGCAACACATACCAGGATGTCTATTGTCTGTGATCACCCGGTCTGTCAAAAGAAAAGACAAATGAGGAATAGAGTGTACCTGGGACTTTCCAGAATGCTGACCCAAGGCCCACCAGAACAAATCATTGTGTCCTTGCCTTAAACCCAGTGCCTGACAATGCTTGATTTAAATTTACCAATCAGATTCCTGTAACCAAGCATCTGCTTCTGTAAGACCGCTTCCCGTCACAGCTTCCCGCCACCCCAACCCTTGCCCTATATAATCTGTTCCCCAACCTAGCCCAGCAAGCTCAGTCCACAAAGGCTGATGCGTCCGCAGGCGCCTGTGTAACCAATAAACCTCTTGCAACTTGCATCCAGTGGAGGCTTGGTGTCTGCTTCTTGGGTGCAGATTGAGGGTCTTTCAAAACCATAAAAAATCCTAGAAGAAAACATAGGCAGTAATTTCTTCAACATTGGGCATAGCAACGTTTTCCTAGATATGTCTCCTAATGCAACAGAAACAAAAACAAAAATAAACTATTAGGACTATACCAAAATAGAAAGGTTTTGCACAGTAAAGGAAACCATCAACAAAACAAAAAAGTAACCTACTGAAAGGGAAAAGATACTTGCAAATAAAATATCTGATAAAGAGTTAATATCCAAAATAAGAAATTTATACAACTCAACACCAAAAAAACCCCAAATAATCTGATTAAGAATGGGCAGAAGACCTAAAGACATTTTTCCAAAGAAGACATCCAGATGGCCAGTAGACACATGAAAAGATGCTTAGCATCACTCATCATCAGGGAAACGCAAATCAAAACCACAATGAGATCCAACTTGTTAGAATGGCTACTATAAAAAACACAAAAAATAATAAGTATTAGCAAGGATGTGGAGAGAAAAGAACCCTTGTGCACTGTTGGTGGAAATGCAAACTGGTGCAGGCATTGTGGAAAGCAGTATGGAGGTTCCTCAAAAAGTTAAAAATAGAACTACCCTAAAATCCAGTAATTGCACTACTGGCTATTTACCCCCAAAATACAAAAACACTAATTCAAAGAAATATATGCACCTCTATGTTTATTGCAGCATTATTTACAATAGCAAATTACGAAAGCCACCCGAGTGTCCATTGATAGATGAATGCATAAAGAAGATGTGGTGTATATATACAATGAAATACTATTTCACCATTAAAAGAAATAAAATCTTGCCATTTGCAACAACACAAATGGAGCTAGATAGTATAATGCTAAGCAAAATAAGTCAGAGAAAGACAAACACCATATGATTTCATTCATATATAGAATTTAAGAAACAAAACAAAGAGGGGAAAAGAGAGAGAGAGAGAGAGAGAAACCAAGAAGACAGACTCTTAACTATAGAGAACTAAACTGATGGTTACCAGAGGAGAGGTGGGTAAGGAGAGGGGTGAAACAGGTGAAGAGGTTTAAGAGTACACTTATCTTGATGAGCACTGAGTAATGTACAGAATTGTTGAATCACTATATTGCACACCTGAAACTAATATAACACTGTGTGCTAACTATACTGGAATTATAATTAAAAACTTAGGGGCACCTGGGTGGTTCAGTGGGTTAAAGCCTCCGCCTTTGGCTCAGGTCATGGTCCCAGGGTCCTGGGATCGAGTCCCACATCAGGCCCTCTGCTCAGCAGGGAACCTGCTTCCCCTTCTCTCTCTGCCTGCCTCTCTGCCTACTTGTGATCTCTGTCAAATAAATAAATAAAATATTTGGAAAAAATAAAAAAAACTAAAAACTTAGATTTTATATATATACATATATATTCATGTTGTTATTATTATTGTTCTTATTTTTTTTTCTTCCAATTAATATATGGCAGCAAGACTAGTTCATGGCAGCAACTATTGGGAATAAGATACTAAGTGATCTGTACCAGATCAGCAGAGGACCAGGAGCAAGACCTCAAGTGACTCCAACACAGAGAGCATCCACAGCATTCCCCAACCCTTCAGAACTACCAGAATGTTCATAGGAATATATGGAATTTCCATTGTTATAAATTGAAAGCAGTTAATTATTGCAATTTCACATGGTTCAATCTGATACTTCATATAATATACAGAAATTAGGGACACCTGTGTGGCTTAGTCAGTTAAGGCACTGCCTTTGGCTCAGGTCATGATCCCAGAGTCCTGGGATCGAGTCCCACATTGGGCTCCTTGCTTGGCAGAGAGCCTGCCTCTCTCTCCACCTCTGCCTGCCACTCTGCCTACTTGTGCGCTCTCTCTCTCTGACAAATCAATAAAATCTTGAAAAAAATTTTTTAAAAATATATATACAGAAATTAGATATGTTTACACAAGAAAAAATGTATCTTTTAAACATTTTTGTTAAAGACCTTTAAAAAATGGCCCCTTTTCCTTAAATAATTTTAAGGTTTTTTTCTTTCTTTCTTTCAAACTCTATTCCTGTAGCTCTTTGTCATATCTCATCTTCATGAGGATCAAGACACAATCAGTGCCATCAGGCAAACTCAGGTCTGAGCTTCTGCTTCTCCAGTCTTCACTGATCAGGTTCCTCAGGTCTCTGCCATGTTACCTGTGGACCACCAGCTACTTAATTTTAACCCCTTTAAATTTTAATTTCACACAGTTTTTATCTTCTAAATTTGACTTGAATGAATGTTAAAATCCTTAATGGAGATGCTTCTTCCTGCATATGTTCTAAAAATTTAGTGACAGCATCTGTTTTCACCTGTACATCCATATCAGCAGGTTGTCCGATCCATTTTGATGGCATTTAGCAATAACAATGGCAAGTTACTACTGCTGAAACATCTCCATCTCACAAAAAGAGAAGAGTGATGAAAAACTCTTTTAGCTGAGTGTGGAAGATGCAGAGACCTCAAACAACCAGAGGTGCTGATTTTGCAAAGACAGCTTGGTTATCCTCATATTTTCTGTGAGCTCCCACCCCAAATCCAAATAGTTCAAACTTCGTTCATAATTTTTGGTTGACAGTAAGGGGGGAGGGACATTTTGAAACGATTTCTCTCTGTAGTATCACTCATACTCTCTCCTCCAGATCTCCAGGACTTGTGGCAGATTCTATAAGAGAAAGAACTTTAGGAATCTAGAAAACTAAGTCAAAAAGAGTACTAGGTCTAGAAGCTACTCTGACACATTAAGAGGCAAAACAAATTTTCCATTTAAGCTATATTAAATAAAGAGTTAAAGTAAGGAAGACTCCTTTCCCCATCTTAAGGCACTGAAGAGACAGCCATGGTAGAAGGAATAACAAAAATATTTGTGGTCTTACTCCAAGGGCCAAGCTAAGAATGAAGAGATAGGGTGGCAGCAACAAATGAGCTCAAGCTCCTGCACCACAAAGGAAACAGTCGATAAAACAAAAAGGCAACCCAGGGAATGGGAGAAGATAATCACAAGTGGCAGTACAGACAAAGGGCTGATATCCAAGATCTATAAAGTACTCCTCAAATTCAACACTCAAAAAACAGATATCACATCAAAAAATGGGCAGAGAGCACCTAGGTGGCTCAGTTGGTTAAGCGGCTGCCTTCGGCTCAGGTCATGATCCTGGTAGTCCCAGGATCGAGTCCCACATTGGGCCATCTGCTCATCAGGGAGCCGGCTTCTCCCTCTGCCCCTTGCCCCTTTCATGCTCATGTTCTCTCTCTCTCAAATAAATAAAATATTTTTTTTAAATGGGCAGAAAACATGGACACTCTCCAAAGAAGATATACAAAAGACTAACAGACACGTGAAAAAATGTTCATCATCATTAGCCATGAGGGAGATTCAAATCAAAACCACACTGAGATACCAGTTAAAATGACCAAAATTAACAAGACAGTAAACAACAATTATTGGAGAGGATGTGAAGAAAGGGAAACCCTCTCCTACACTGTTGGTGGGAATGCAAGTTGGTGCAACCACTCTGGAAAACATGTGGAGATTCCTCAAGAAATTAAAAATAGAGCTACCCTATGACCCTGCAGTTGCACTACTGGGTATCTACCCCAAAGATACAGATGTAGTGAAAAGAAGGGCCATCTGTATCCCAATGTTCACAGCAGCAATGGCCACAGTTGCCAAACTGTGGAAAGAGCCAAGATGCCCTTCAAGGGAAGAATGGATAAAGAAGATATGATCCATATATACAATGGACTATTAGGCCTCCATCAGAAAGGATGAATACCCAACTTTTGTATCAACATGGACGGGACTGGAGGACATTATGCTGAGTGAAATAAGTCAAGCAGAGAGAATCAGTTATCATATGCTTTCACTTACTTGCGGAGCATAAGGAATAACACAGAGGACATTGGGGGAGGGAGAGGAGAAGTGAATTGGGGGAAATCAGAGGGTGAGATGAAGCATAAAAGACTGTGGACTCTGAGAAACAAACTGAGGGTTTTGGAGGGGAAGGGAGAGGGGGTTGGATGAGCCTGGTGGTGAGTATTAAGGAGGGTATGTATTGCATGGATCACTGGGTGTGGTGCATAAACAATGAATCTTGGAAGACTGAAAAAAATAAAATTAAATTTAAAAAACTAATGATGTATTGTATGGTGACTAACATAACAGAATAAGAAATAAATAAATAAAATCTAAAAAAGAAAAAAGAAAAAAATGAGCTCAAGAGAGAAGACCAAATGCTGCTCAGAAAGGGGGAAGAAAAAAGAAACCCATGAAGACAAAGCACCTGAAAAAGGGCTTGGAGGAGAGTAAATGGTGTAAAGGGGATTTTCTTTTCAGTTGTTTGTGATGGGATATATAACACAAATTCCCCCATCCACTTTTCCTACAAAGTTTTCTATCTCCATTGCTGATTATTTCATATTATCTGAAAGGTTTCTGGTTTGGTTTTGTTTTGTTTTTCTATTGATCCTAATGAGATTATGAGTTTGGTGTCAAGGACAGCCCAGAGGTGAATCATGGAAATGCTGAAAATAGACTTCAGTGAACATCTATGCAAAGTTAATATTCTTCAACATTTACAAAGACTTTGTTAAATCTTGAAACTCTCCCCTCAGTTCAGAAGAGACTTGATTGGCCCAGGATTTATCAACTCTAAAAACACTCTCAGAGATTTAATACAAAGGAAATACTTGCTCCTATGTTAAACATCAAACACTTCCAACCTGTCCAAAACACAAAGCCAGTGAAGAAACATTCTCCAAGTTATAATAAATAAAGGAATAAATAATGTGTGTTTTCTTCTTGTTTATATGTAAAAAAGAAGTTAAAGGCATCCAGGGCAATGCAATAAAATAATGAAATAATCATGTTGCAAATACCCCATAGCACCAGTCACATAAATGTTAAATGGCAGATGCTACACCCCTCCAGGGAGGCTGGCAAAACATAAACACCTCCAGCCTCTAATACAGCAGGGCTTTGGGAAGAGGCAACCCAATTTCAGTGTAAGAAGACTTGAGCTCCATCTGAAACCACTGGTGGTTGTCCACCTTCCCAGGACCAACACTGCAAATGGTGCCCAGCTTAGGGGGCTGTTGTCTGAAAAGAAACAAGAATAGCATCAAAAAAAAAAACCAACAGATGAACAGATTTTTACATTTCTATCTACCAAATTTTTCCATCACCAAATATTTTTGTTTGTAGGAACAATCTGAGTGGATTTAGCTAAAATAAATCAATAAATAGATAGATAAATAAATAAATAATAAATTAATAAAAGTAAATAAATAAATGAATAATAAATAAATAATAAATAAAATATAACACTTAACTGTTTACAAAGTACTTGTAGGCAATCCTTTGAGATAGATATTATCTAGAAGTTCTTTCTGTAAGCTAGTCTCAGCAAAATCAGTAAGATGGGTAGGAGATTGTAGAGTAGAATGCAATGCATTTCTGTCATCAAGAGAAAACAGCTGCAGTCCTAGCTTTCTGGAATGCCAACATCAGCCTCACCCAGATGGGAGGCCTGTGACAGGAGGAAAGCTTCCAGTATGCAGTGATTGGCTTGGAAGACACAGAAAACTGCATTCGAAGAGGCTAAGTGGGGATAGTGAAAAGAAGGCTTTGTTGAATTTTCCTTGGAAGTTGTGATTCATGCTAACAACCACTGATACTGCCCATCAGTTTGGGCAGCGGCAGGAGGCTCTTTGTTACATAACTAATTCACCAAGCTAGCTGAGTTCTCAGAGCTGATTCTTGAAACCAAGAGAAGAGAGGGGGAATCCTAACTAAATAAATAAAAACCCAAAGACATAAGGTACATTTAGCACATTCGGTCAAATTCCTGTTGGCAAGTGTATTAATAAGTATGAACTAAATATACATTTGCGGTATTTTGCTAACCTCAGGCAGCAGTTGTCTGGCTAGTTCCATCTTCAACACTTGAGACAATTGAGAGTACCCATGGAAATTTCGAACTCCCTCTGAAGTACTGATAATGATTAGTCTCAACAGCAGGATGCCCCCTGTGCAAGTGGGGGAGAACGGCGGGAAGCTACTTTCTTATCTCAGCCAATTCTACTACCTTCAGAAAGATTGAAAAGTGTGCATCAGGAACAAAGCTTTGAACCCCAGAGAAATCCCAGGGAAGCCTGAAATATGGGAGGGAATTTTTTAAAGATATATATAAATATATATATATTTATATATATAATCTCTCAGTACTGATTAATCATCTCTTTTCAAGCATAAATGTTCCAGGTCTCAAACTCTCCCTTCATATGCAATAAAACAAATAAGATTGGTTGGTTGTTTAAAATTCATAAAGCTCCTGAGATAAAAAGTTAAAAGGATCTATAACACTGACTGGATCTGAACAAATGCAGAGTGGTAGAGTGGACCAGTTGTCAGGAGACTTGGGAGCTACTTCTGCATCTGCCTTTAACTCTATAGCTTCTAGCCCTTGATTTTCTCACCTGTGAAATGAGGTTAGCATGACAAAAAATCTATTTCAACTCTTTTTTTAAAAGATTTTATTTATTTGATAAAGAATGAGTGAGAGAAGGAACAGGGAGAGAGGCAAAGAGAGAGGGAGAAGCAAACTCAGCACTGAGCTGAGGGAGCTTGACGTGGAGCTTGATCCCAGGGCCCTGGGATCATGACCTGAACCTAAGGCAGGCACTTAACGGACTGAGCCACCCAGGTGCCCCTGTATTTCAACTCTTATGCATGCTCTGGTAGACTGGCAGTGGGCACCTGGATAGTTGTTTGTGAGGCTTCAGAGGATGAAACTAAATTCAAAGGGAAAGAGGATTTTATTTGATTAGTGATGCCTGAAATGCACACAGGATTAGGAAGTATTGACATGTAATTCATCATATGTGGAAGTTCATTTCTGGGGCTGCAGCTCTATAAACTTATGATTTTATGTGCTTCAGCATTACTAAATCAGGACAGTTGCATTATTATAGCCTCCATTGTTTG
The DNA here is from genome assembly GCF_030435805.1 of Mustela lutreola. Lineage (NCBI taxonomy): Eukaryota > Metazoa > Chordata > Mammalia > Carnivora > Mustelidae > Mustela > Mustela lutreola. The sequence goes on from NC_081296.1 coordinate 42,923,170, forward strand.
TGTCAGCAGTTAATCTTATGCAGGTTCCCTTGTACATAAGAGATTGTTTTTCTGGGGGAAGGAGCAAGATAGTGGAAGAGTAAGAGACCGAGATATCATAAGGTCCCAGGAATTCAGCGAGATAGTTATCAAATCATTCTGAACACCTAGAAACTCAACAGGAGATAGAAGAGAAGAAGAGCAGCAATTCTAGGAACAGAAAATTGACCACATTCCAGAAGGTAGGACGTGCAGAGAAGTGATGTGAAGTGACAGGAAGATAGACCACAGAGGGAGGGCTTGGCTCCCAGCAAGTGAGAGAGCAGTGGAGCACAAAATCAGAACTTTTAAAAGTCTGCTCCACGGGTGCCTGGGTGACTCAGTGGGTTAAGCCTCTGCCTTCAGCTCAGGTCATGATCTCAGGATCCCTGGGTCGAGCCCCATATCAGGCTCTCTGCTCGTCATGGAGCCTGCTTCCTCCTCTCTCTCTCTGCTTGCCTCTCTGCCTGCTTGTGATCTGTCTCTCTCTGTCAAATAAGTAAATAAAATAAAATAAAAAATAAAAGAATAAAAAAAAATGTCTGCTCCACTGAGGGAGGTCAGTCAAGAGGTTAAGTGGGTAGTGGAGCCCTCGTGGGGACAGTGTGGTCTTAGAACCCATGGGACACAAAAAGACCAGGGGTGTCTGAATGTGGCAGAGCTCCCAGGTATCAGGGTGGGAGACTGGCTGTAGACACAGAGCTGAGCAGTGGGCTTACCTTAAACCATGATCCAAGGCACAGTCGGGCCCCTGCTTTTCAAGCAGGGACTCCACAAGCAGCAGGTCTGGGGAGACCCTCTCCTTCCTCCACCCAGAGGAGAAGCTCAGGAGCATGTGGCAGGAAATCTGCTGGGTTTGGAGACTCCAAACCCGGCCATGAGTCATAGACAGAAACTGTTGGTGACAGGCTAGGTTAGCATGGAGTGTGGCCAGAGACCAGGGAGACAGGAGGGTTTGACTGCTTTTCTCTGAGGTCCCACTGAGGACTGGGGCCCTGAACTCTTGGCTACTCCAGGCAGGAGACTTAGAGGCTGCCGTTTTAATTCCCATCCTCCAAAGCTGTACGAAAAGCATTTAGGGAAAAAAAGCTCCCGAGACCAAAAATGCTCAGATTACATAGCCTGGCCCCTGGCAGAGGTAGTGCAATTCCACCTCGGACAAAGACATTTGAGAATCATGGCAACAGGCCCCACCCCCAGGAGATCAGCAAGAATATCCAGCCAAGATCAAGTTTACAGGTCAATGAGAACTCCAGAACTCCAGAGGTAGGGGAAAGCACCGCATAGAATTCATGGTTTCTTTCCCATGATTCATTAGTCTTTCAAAGTTAATTTTTTTGTTTTATTTTTTTATTCTATTTTTAAATTTTTCCTTTATCCTATTTTAACATTTTTAACTATTTTACCTTATCAATACCTTTTTAAAAATTATTTTTCAGGGTGCCTGTGTGGCTCAGTGGGTTAAGCCTCTGCTTTCCACTCAGGTCATGATCTCAGGGTTCTGGGATCAAGTCCCACACATCGGGCTCTCTGCTCAGCAGGGAGCCTGCTTCCTCCTGTCTCTCTCTCTCTCTCTCTGCTTGCCTCTTTTCCTACTTGTGATCTCTCTCTGTCAAATAAATAAAATCTTTTAAAAAAATCATTTTTCATTTTCATTGTTATGGTCATATTTTGTCCCTTCATTGTATTTAACCTCTTATATACATATTGGTATTTTTTTCCTTAAAATTTTGGGATACAATTTCTTCTAATAGATCAAAATATACCCTAAATCTAGCACATGACTTTGTTCTAGTCCCCAGCCCAATCACATTCTTTCCTCTTTTTTTTTTCCTTTTTTCAACCAACTTCTTATCTTATTAATTCCTTTTTTAGAAACTTTTTAAAATTTTCATCTTTACAGTCCTTTTCCATTCCTTTATTGTGTTTATCTTTATTTTTGTGTGTGTATATATATATATATATATATATATATATATGTTTTTCTTTCTTTAAAATCTTGGGAGATAGTTTCTTCTGACAGACCAAAATCCACACAAAATCAAGTGTGTAGCTCTGTTCTATTCTCCAGTCTAATATATATATATATATATATATATATATATATATATAACCTGAAACCATATATATATATGTTGTTTTTTTTTTTTTTTTTCATTTTTCTCCCTTTCCTCTCACCTGGTTTCAGGTCTCTTCTGATTTGGTTATTCTATATTTAGATGGGTCATTGCTACCCTTCCAGTATTTTGTTCTCTCATTCATCTATTCTTACCTGGATAAATAGACAAGGCAGAAAAATGACAAAAAAAAAAAAAAAGAACAAAAGGCAGTACTGATGCCTAGGGACCTAATCAATATGAACATTAGTAATATGTCAGAATTAGAGTTCACAATGATGATTACCAAGGTGCTAGCTGGGCTGGAAAAATATGTGGAAGATATTAGAGAATCCCTTTCTAGAGAAATAAGGTCTCTTTCTGGGGAAATAAAAGAACAAAAATCTAACTCAGTTGAAATCAAAAAGCTATTAATGAGGTACAATAAAAAATGGAGGCTCTTACTGCTAGAATAAATGAGGCAGAAGAGAGAATTGGTAATACAGAAAACCAAATGGTGGAGAATAAAGAAGCTGAGCAAAAGAGAGAGAGACAACTACTGGACAACGAGGGGAGAATTTGAGAGATAGTGAGACCATAAGACAAAACAATATCAGAACAATTGGGATCCCAGAAGAAGAAGAAAGAGAGAGGGGGAAAGAAAGTACAGTGAAGCAAATTATCGCAGAGAATTTCCCAAATTTGGAGAAAGGGAACAAGCATCAAATCAAGGAGGCACAGAGAATCCCCCTCAAAATCTATAAAAATAGGTTCACACCCCGTCATCTAATAGTATACCATACAAGTCTTAGCGACAAAGAGAAAATCTTGACAGCAGCTTAGGACAAGAAGTCTGTAACATACAATGGTAGAAATACTAGGTTGGCAGCAGACTTACCCACAGAGACCTGGAAGGCCAGAAAGAACTGGCATGATATATTCAGAGCACTAAATAAGAAAAACATGCAGCTAAGCTATCATTGAAAATAGAAGGAGAAATAAAAAACTTCCAGGACAAACAAAAACTAAAAGAATTTGTAAACACCAAACCAGCTCTACAGGAAATATTGAAAGGGGTCCTCTAAGCAAAGAGAGAGCCTAAAAGTAGTAGATCAGAAAAGAACAAAGACAATATACAGTAACAGTCACCTTACAGGCAATACAATGGCACTAAATTCATATCTTTCAATAGTTACTTTGAATGGAAATGGGCTAAATGCCCCAATCAAACACCACAGGATATCAGAATTGATAGAAAAAAAAAAAATCAATATGCTGTCTACAAGAAACTCATTTTAGACCCAAAGACACCTCCAGATTTAAAGTGAGGGGGTGGAAAACAATGTATCATGCTAATGGACAGTAAAAGAAAGCTGGGATGGCAATCCTTATATCAGATCAATTTGATTTTAAGCCAAACATTATAAGAGATGAAGAAGGACATTATATCATACTCAAAGGATCTGTCCAACAAGAGTATCTAACAATTTTAAATATCTATGTCTCTAACATGGGAGCAGCCAACTATATAAACCAATTAATAAAAAAATTGAAGAAACACATTGACAATAATACAATAATAGTAAGGGATTTTAACACCCCCTCACTGAAATGGACACATCATCCAAACAAAAGAAACAAAACAAGGAAATAAAGGCCTTAAGTGACACACTGGACCAGATGGACATCACAGATATATTCAGGACATTCCATCCGAAAGCAACAGAATATACATTCTTCTCTAGTGCACATGGAACATTCTTCAGAATAGATCACATCCTGGATCACAAATCAGGTCTCAACCAGTACCAAAAGATTAAGATCATTCCCTGCATATTTTCAGACCACAATGCTCTGAAGCTAGAACTCAATCACAAGAGGAAGTTTGGAAAGAACACAAATACATGGAGACTAAACAGCATCCTTCTAAAGAATGAATGGGTCAACCAGGAAATTAAAGAGAATTGAAAAAATTCATGAAAACAAATGATAATGAAATCACAATGGTTCAAAATCTGTGGGACATAGCAAAGGCAGTCCTGAGAGGAAAGTTTACAGCAATACAAGCCTTCCTTGTGCAATCTAACCCTACACCTAAGGGAGAAAGAACAGCAAAGAAACCCTAAACCCAGCAGGAGAAGAGAAATAATAAAGATCATAGCAGAAATCAATGAAATAGAAACCAAAAAACCAGTAGAACAAATCAACGAAACTAGGAGCTGGTTCTTTGACAGAATTAATAATATTGATAAACCCCTGGCCAGACTTATCAAAAAGAAAAGAGAAAGGACCAAAATAAATAAAATCATGAATGAAAGAGGAGAGATCACAACTAACACCAAAGAAATAGAAACAATTATAAGAACATATTATGAGCAACTATACACCAGCAAATTTGACAATCTGGAAGAAATGGATGCATTCCTAAAGACATCTAAACTACCACAACTGAACAAGGAAGAAATAGAAAACCTGAAGAGACTCATAACCAGTAAGGAGATTGAAGCAGTCATCAAAAATCTCCCAATAAACAAGAGCCCAGGGCCAGACGGCTTCCCAGGGGAATTCTACCAAACAATTTAAAGAAGAATTAATACCTATTCTCCTGAAACTGTTCCAAAAAATAGAAAGGGAAGGAAAACTCCAAACTCATTTTATGAGGCCAGCATTATCTTGATCCCAAAACCAGAAAAAGATCCCATCAAAAAAGAGAATTACAGACCAATATCCTTGATGAACACAGATGCGAAAATTCTCACCAAAATACTAGCCAATAGGATCCAACAGTACATTAAAAGGATTATTCACAAAGACCAAGTGAGATTTATCCCAGGACTGCAAGGTTGGTTCAACATCCACAAATCAATCAATGTGATACAATACATTAAAAAAGAAAGAAGAAGAATCATATGATACTCTCAATAGATGCTGAAAAAGCATTTGACAAAGTACAGTATCCTTTCCTGATCAAAACTCTTCAAAGTGTAGGGATAGAAGGTACATACCTCAATATCATCAAAGCCATCTATGAAAAACCCATCGCAAAAATCATTCTCACTGGAGAAGAACTGAGAGCTTTTCTGCTAAGGTCAGGAACACAGCAGGGATGTCCATTATCACCACTGCCATTCAACATAGTACTAGAAGTCATAGCCTCAGCAATCAGACAACAAAAGAAATAAAAGGCATCCAAATCGGCAAGGAAGTCAAACTCTCACTCTTTGCAGATGATATTATACTTTATGTGGAAAACCCAAAAGACTCCACTCCAAATCTGCTAGAACTTGTTCAGGAATTCAGTAAAGTGTCAGGATATAAAATCAATGCACAGAAATCAGTTGCATTTCTCTACACCAACAACAAGACAGAAGAAAGAGAAATTAAGGAGTCAATCCCATTTACAATTGCACCCAAAATCGTAAGATACCTAGGAATAAACCTAACCAAAGAGGCACAGAATCTGTACTCAGAAAATTATAAAGTACTCATGAAAGAAATTGAGGAAGACACAAAGAAGTGGAAAAATATTCCATGCTCATGGGTTGGAAGAACAAATATTGTGAAAATGTTTATGCTACCTAAAGCAATCTACATGTTCAATGCAATCCCTATCAAAATCCCATCAATTTTTTTCAAAGAAATTGAACAAATAATCCTAACATTTATATGGAAACAGACAAGGCACTTAATAGCCAGAGGAATATTGAAAAAGAAAGCTAAAGTTGGTGGCATTACAATTTCAGACTTCAAGCTCTATTACAAAGCTGTCATCATCAAGACAGTATGGTACTGGCACAAAAAAAACAGACACATAGATCAATGCAACAGACTAGACAAGACTAGACCCAGAAATAGACCCTCAACTCTATGGCCAACTAATCTTTGCAAAGCAGGAAAGAATGTCCAATGGAAAAAAGACAATCCTTTCAACAAATGGTGTTGGGAAAATTGGAGTGCCACATGTAGAAGAATGAAACTGGGCCATTTCCTTACACGACACACAAAAATAGACTCAAAATGGATGAAAGACCTCAATGTGAGACATAATCCATCAAAATCCTTGAGGAGAACAGAGGCAGCAACCTCTTCAACCTCAGCCACAGCAACTTGTTCCTAGGAACATCACCAAAGGCAAGGGAAGCAAGGACAAAAATGAACTACTGGGACTTCATCAAGACCAAAATCTTCTGCACAGCAAAGGAAACAGTCATCAAAACCAAAAGACAAATGACAGAATGGGAGAAGATATTTGTGTTTTTTTTTTCATTTTTTGTTTTTTAAAGATTTTTATTTATTTATTTATTTGACAGATTACAAGTAGGCAGAGAGGCAGTCAGAGAGAGGGGGAAGCAGGAGCCCTGCTGAGCAGAGAGCCCGATATGGGGCTTGATCCCAGGACCCTGGGATCATGACCTGAGCGGAAGACAGAGGCTTTATCCTACTGAGCCACCCAGGCACCCTGAGAGAAGATATTTGTAAATGACATATCAATAAAGGGCTAGTATCCAAAATCTATAAAGAACTTATGAAACTCAACACCCAAAGAACAAATACTCCAATCAAGAAATGAGCAGAAGACATGAACAGACATTTCTGCGAAGAAGACATCCAGATGGCCAATAGACACATGAAAAAGTACTCGACATCACTCAGCATCAGGGAAATACAAATCAAAACCACAATCAAATACCACCTCACACCATTCAGAAAGGCTAAAATTAACAAGTCAGGAAATGACAGATGCTGGGGAGGATGTGGAGTAAGGGGAACCCTCCTACACTGTTGGTGGGAATGCAAGCTGGTGAAGCCACTCTAGAAAATAGCACTGGAGGCTTCTCAAAAAGTTGAAAATAGAGCTACCCTATGACCCAGCTGTTGCACTACTGGGTAAAGATACAAATGTAGTGATCCGAAGGGGCATGTACACACAAATGTTTATAGCAGCAATGTCCACAATAGCCAAACTATGGAAAGAACCTAGACGTCCATCAACAGATGAATGGATAAAGATATATATAGATATAGATATAGATATAGATGATATAGATATAGATATAGATATAGATATAGATATAGATATAATGGAATCTATATAGATATCTATCTATATAGATAATGGAATACTATGCAGCCATCAAAAGAAATGAAATCTTGCCATGCGAGAACATGGATGGAACTAGAGGGTATTATGCTGAGTGAAAAAATCAGAGAAAGACATGCTCATATGATCTCCCTGATATGAGGAAACTGAGAGGCAATGTCGGGGGCTTGTGGGGTAGGAAAAGAATAAATGAAACAAGATGAGATTGGGAGGGAGACAAACTGTAAGAGACTCTTAATCTCACAAAACAAACTGAGGGTTGCCGGGGGGAAGGGGGAAGGGAGATGGGGTTGGGTTATGGACATTGGGGAAGGTATATGCTGTGGTGAGTGCTGTGAAGTGTGTAAACCTGGCGATTCACAGACCTGTACCCCGGGGCTAATAATACATTATATGTTAATTTAAAAATTTTTAAAAAGAGGGGCGCCTAGGTGGCTCAGTGGGTTAGGCCTCTGCCTTCGGCTCAGGTCATGATCTCAGGGTCCTGGGATCAAGCCCCGCATCAGGCTCTCTGCTCAGCAGGGAGCCTGCTTCCCATCCTCTCTCTCTCTGCCTGCCTCTCTGCCTACTTGTGATCTCTCTGTCAAATAAATAAAATCTTTAAAAAAAAATTTTTTTAAAGAAAAAGATGTGGTATATATATACAATGGAATACTATGCAGCCACCAAAAGAAATGAAATCCTGCCATTTACATTGATGTGAATGGAACTGGAGGGTATCATACTAAGTGAAATAAGTCAACAAAAGATAGGTAATTATCATATGATCTCTCTGATATTGGAATTTGAGAGGCAGAGCAGGGGATTGTGGGGGATAGAGAGGGAAAAAATGAAACAAGATTGGACTGGAAGGGAGACAAACCATAAGAGACTCTTAATCTCACAAAACCTACTGACGGTTGCAGGGGACTGGGGTCGGGATAGGGTGGCTGGGTTTTGAACATTGGTAAGGGTATGTGCTATGGTGAGTGTTATAAAATATCTAAGCCTGATGATTCACAGACCTGTACCCCTGGGGTAAATAATACATTACTTGTTAATAAAAATAATTAATTAACTTTAAAAATTATTTTTCTATTGATGATTTCAAGATTTTTTGTCTGGATTTTATCATACTTGCAATGATGTGTTGTTGTGGATCTTTAGGTTTATCTTACTTGGAATTGTTGAGCTTCTTAGCTATATAGGTTAATGATTTTCATCAAATTTGGGGGAAAATTTCTTTAGAATTTTTTCCTCTTTCTCTTGCCTCTCCTTCTAGTACTCCCATTACATATATGTAGGTGTGCTTGGTGGTTTCCCACACTTTTCTGAGGCTCTGTTCCCTTTCTTTCTTTCTTTTTTCTTTCTTTCTTTATCTTTCTTTCTTCGTCTCTGATTTTCATATTGTATAATCTCTATTGAACTATCTCTAAGTTTGATGATTCTTTCTTTCTTTTTTTTTTTAAGAATTTATTTATTTATTTGACAGAGAGAGATCACAAGTAGGCAGAGAGGCAGGCAGAGAGAGAGAGGAGGAAGCAGGCTCCCCTGAAGCAGGCTCCCCGCTGAGCAGAGAGCCTGATGCGGGGCTCGATCCCAGGACCCTGGGATCATGACCTGAGCTGAAGGCAGTGGCTTAACCCACTAAGCCACCCAGGCACCCCTTGATGATTCTTTCTTCTGCCAGTTCAAAACTACTGTTGAGCCTGAGTCAGTTTTTCATTTTAATTAATGTACTTTCAACTCCAGAATTTAAATTTGATTCATTTTTATAAATAATAAATTTTATTGATATTCTCTATTTGATGAAACATTGTCATCATGCCTTCCTTTACTTCCTTAACTATGGTTCCTTTAGTTCTTTGGACACATATAATGGCTGCCTTGAAGTGTGTCTGTTAAGTCTGACATCTAGGTCCTCACACAGGCAGTGTCTGTTGCCTACTTTTTTCCCTTTACATAGGTCACACTTTCCTATTTCTTTGCATGTCTCATAATATTTTTTTGAAAACTGGACAATTTAGGTAACATATTGTAGAAACCCTGGATACTGATTCCTATCCCCCCCACCCCTTCTCTGGGTCTTGTTCTTATTGTTGTTTGTTTTTTTACATGCTTAGACACCCGGTTATACTATTTTAGTAAAGTCTTTTCCCCCACCAGAGACAAAGCCTCTTGGATGACGGTGGTTTTAGCAGGGCCTTCTTTGTCTCTTTCCCTACTCTCTCTGTTAAAATGTATACCTCATTTGGTATTACACCCAACTGTTCCACTCCACTAACTGCCATCTGATGGCTTTACTGTTTTCAGCAATGCCCTTGGGCAAACTGTTCCATAATCTCACTCAATTAAATCCTGGCAGTAGTAGTGCTTAGGACCAGTCTTTGAGGTTTGTTCTAACCTGAAGAAGACTCTTTCTTAGCTGTCCCTTTCCAGTTCTCACTGGTAAATGAGCTTGTTTGTGACTTAGCTTATTGCTTTTAATTTAAAGCAACTACTTGCTGCCTCTTAATTGCTTCCACCAAATTCCCATTGTTTTTGAGAGCATCCTTAGTCTTAAACGTCCCTACATTTTTTTCCAAATAAAATCAATCCCTTTGGAGCAAACTTCAGATTCATCTTTCCAAACGGATTGATTCTTTCCTTGGGTAAAATTTTCAAGCTTGTATTCCAAGCTCTGGCCAGGTATGGTAGCCTCTGATTTTCTTGGCTTACCTCTCCTGGATTGGAATCTCTGCTCTACAAGTGAAATGGGACAAGGACATTTGGGACCTGAAATTCTTGGTCTGCCACATCTAGAAAAGATCTTCTGCCCCATGAGTTGTGGTTAGGTAGATGAAGGGAACTCTGATTTCCCAGTTACACTCAAGAGTAAGTTAGCTTGTTCAGCTCAGAGTTTGAAGGGATGAAAATTGCTCAATACCTACCTCTCCTAGTGAAATACATCCCCTGATCAGGAACTCGGGAGAGAGAGAGCCCCATTTTCTTGGCGACACGCACTAGCAGTAGAGCTTCTGTCAAACTCATAGGGAGAAGACTGGACATGGCTCAAGTGCCATAGACTCTTAGGGTTCTTACTCAGTTTTAAGAGATTTTCTTTAAAAAAAAATGTTTCTTCATTAGCTGCATGCCCTTAGAAAAATATGTAGAATTTAAATGTTTGGGATTTATATTTTTTAGTAGTAATCCTTGTTTCACTAAGGAGTATGGATCCACAGAACTCCTCAAATGCCATCCCAGAAGCGATGCCTAATAGCTGCCTTCTTTTCTTAAAAAGCAATTTCAATTTTCATCTCACAGTTGTCACATCTTTCCTAAATGAATTCCTGAACAGGTATCTTCTGTTATCCAGTCAAAATTGACAAGTGGGGGACGCCTGGGTGGCTCAGTTGGTTAAGCAGCTGCCTTCGGCTCAGGTCATGATCCCAGCGTCCTGGCATCGAGTCCCACATCGGGCTCCTTGCTCGGCGGGGAGCCTGCTTCTCCCTCTGCCTCTGCCTGCCATTCTGTCTGCCTGTGCTTGCTCTCTCCCCTCTCTCTCTCTGATAAATAAATAAAATCTTTTAAAAAATTTGATAAGTGGACAAGTAGAGATCTGTGCTTATTTTCTACTTTGTAGAAAGTATCTGTGTCAGCTGAGGCTCTTGAACACTGTTGAACCAAATTCTAACAGAACCAGGGGATTCTTGGAGGAAGACCTTCTTGCATCCTGTGATGATTAATTTTATGTGTCAACTAAGTAAAGCAGACTTCTCTCCATAATGTGGAGGGGCCTTATCTAGTCAACTGAAGACCTGAATAGAGCGAAAAACTGAGAAAGAAGGGACTCCTCCTTCCTGACTTCTTGAGCTAGAATGTTGGTCTTTTCCAAACTGAGACTCAGACTGAAACAGCGACTGTTTGAGGGTCAAGCTTTCTGGCTTTGGGACTGGAAATGCACATCCACACTTCTGGGTCTCCAGCTTGCCAGCTGAAGATCTTGGGACTTCTCAGACTCTATAAACACATGAGACAAATCCCTATAATAAATCTCTGTATAGTTGTACATATAAATATAGATATAGAGATAGATATATTTATAAGCATATAAATATATTCATCCTATTGGTTCTGTTTCTCTGGAGAACCCTGACTAATACATATACCAACAACTTCACCTTTTGTAGGATTTTTCTGCTGCAGATAATTCCCAGATTTGACTTTCTCCAAATGACTAAGAAACTTAGCTTCAGGACAAGCTCCAAGGAATCACTCATGGTTTCTTCTACTTTTTATTTCTTTACTCATAAATGTTGATTAAGAAAGTAAATTATGGGGCACCTGGGTGGTTCAGTCAGTTAAGTGCCTGCCTTCTTCTTATTCCAGGTTCCTGGGATAGAGCCCCACTTTGGACTCCCTGCTGAGCTTCTCCCTCTTCCCCTGCCTGCCACTCCCCCTGCTTGTGTGCATGCTCTCTCTCTCTCTTTCTCTCTCTCTCTCTTTCTCTCTCTCTGTAAAATAAATAAATAAAATCTTTTTTAAAAAAAGTAAGTAAATCCAGGGCGCCTGGGTGGCTCAGTGGGTTAAGCCACTGCCTTCGGCTCAGGTCATGATCTCAGGGTCCTGGGATCAAGCCCCGCATCAGGCTCTCTGCTCAGCAGGGAGCCTGCTTCCTCCTTTCTCTCTCTGAAAAAGTAAGTAAATCCAATACGTAAAGCCATTTTTATCTTTTTCCAGCTGCATTTGACTTAGAACTACCATGAAGCCATAATATTCTTGGAATGAATACAAATCAAACACCTGGAGACTAAGGTAAAATAACATTAGCCAATCTGATAGAAATACTCAAATGAATTGAGAAAAACAGCAATCAGACCAAAATGGTGATAGAGCCACACATTTTACACTGATTTCTCTACCATTCAGAGCACCTCTATGACCACACAAAACATCAACTATTTCTAAAGGACTTACAAAATGGACTTAGACCACCTCCAAATTTAGTTAAGTTAGGAGAATTATTGAAATCTAGTGACAAACTTGCAATTGTAGCAGTATTATTATTTATAAACCATATCCATAGTTCATCCCAGTACTGCAAACAGTAGCCTGAGCAGGTTTACACTACTGACAAAATAATTTGGCAGAAACAATACCCTGCAATAACTGACCAGAAACAGTAAACACAAATTGTAGACAACTGTTTAATTCTACTTATATGATGCCATGTCTACTTCATTAAACATTTGATGATAAAATGGACATTGGGTTTTTCACTGCCTTATCTGATCATTACAAATCACTACAATTGACAATGTTATGTTTAAAAGGATTACACAATTTCATCATCATACAGCAATCTTGCTGGCTGCCTATAAGGCAATTAGCTCTAGAGTTTCTCCTGTACTACTCAACTTGAATCTGCTTTTAAACCAATCAGAGAGAAACTGAGAACCAGCCAGCACAAGAGAACCTTACAGAACTGATCTGGAAGATAGCTCTTTTCCCATCAACAAAAAATATGGTGCTAACTTAAAACTTCATTGCCAAGCACCATTTCCAGCCTCTCACGAGACATGAAGTGGGATTCCCTCATCCATTAGGAGGATGATGTATGACCCCAGCTGACAACCGTAGGTCTAAATTCTCCTGAATAGCTATTCCTGGAAGAGGGATGTAGAAGGCGGGTATTCCTCATTTATTCTTTCAAATATTTGCATAATTTCAGTCTATAACAATGAACCAGATTATGGGATGCAAGAGTAAAGCAGATACAGGGCCTGTCCTCAAGAAGCATTCAATCTGAGTAAAACCAAATAATTACAACCCCATGTTATGAGAGCTCCAAGTGAGACATATATTCATAATGCATTTAGAACTCAGAAGACATTAAAATCTCTAGCTGAGGAGAAGGATAAAGGCATCTAAACTCACAGAGAATTACCGAGCCAGGCTCGATTTTTTAAGATTTATTCTAGTTCCTCTCTAGCTATCTATCAGTTGCCTTCAATAACTACCCAGCTTTTCCATCAAAATCAAGGGGTGCCCAGCCCAGAAAGCTATGAGGTGTCTCATTCCACTTCTATATGGCAACAAGAGATGGTTTTTAAGTGTTCTGTCCTTAGAGGCTAAACCACCAGAACTCAAGTTCCTAACAACACAATTAAACTCAGCTTCCCAAATCTACCCCATCAAATGGCATTACAAATTCTTTTATTTTGTAAAGATTGTTTTATTTATTTATTTATTTGAGAGAGAGAAAAGCCACGTGCACATGCACATGAGCAGATGGGGACCAAATGGGGGAGAGGGAGAGACTCTCAAGCAGACTCCTTGCTGAGCATGGAACCCCATGCAGGACTCGATCCCACAACCCTGAGATCAGGATCTGGGCCAAAACCAAGAGTCAATCACTTAACTGAGCCACCCATATTCCCTAGCAGTAGAAATTCCATTAACTGACTACCATTTAACCATTTCCAGATTAATCAACTCTATTCCTTCTAAAAAAACAGATACACAATGCATACTGAATAGTCCTAGCATGTCAGCCAGTCAGCTACTCCCCTAGCACATCCACACACTTCTGCTTCCCTTGCATTAGTTGTGTGTTTGCTAACAATCGATTGTGTTTGTCCCCAAACCTGTTTATGCTGTTATATAATCTGAATGGGGATTGTGGTGAGCAAAACAATGCCCCTCAAAGATCTCCACACCCTAATCCCCAGAATTTGTGACTGTGTTACCTTACGTGGCAACAACACTTTGCAAATGTGATTAGGGTTTAGGACTTTGAGCTGGGGAGAATAGATTGGATTATCCAGATGGGCCCAATATAATCACCTGACTCCTTATAAGAGAAGAACCTTCCTTGGTGTAGTCAGTCAGAGAGAACGGTAGTGAGGGAAGTGTAGTCAGATACTTGCTGGCTTTGAAAATAAAAGAACGTGGTCATGTGCTGAGGAATGAAATCTGTTTCTAGAAGCTGGAAAAGGTAAGGAAATAAACCTTCTTCTAGAGTTTCCAGAAAGGAATGCAGCCCTGCTGCACCTCAATGTTAGTCCAGTGAAACCCATGTCAGACTTGTGACCTACAGGATTATAAGATAATGCATTTGCATTGATTAAACCCCTAAATTTGTGGTGACTTGTTACAGCAACGGTAGAACAAGAATGCAGGAACTCAAGATCTCAATCTCCTCACACAGATACACCTCCCACTCACACACACACACACACACACCCCGCGCCACTTAGCCTTGTTGTCCCCACTGTGCATTTTCAGGTGTGAAGGGAAGTCTGTCCCCAGGGCCAGAATGTTTGAATTCTGTAGGGTTAGAACGAACATACTCAATCTGAGGGTTTTGAAGGGGCGGGTGGGAGGTTTGGGAAACCGGGTGGTGGGTGTTAGGGAGGGCACGGAGTGCATGGAGCACTGGGTGTGGTGCAAAAACAATGAATACTGCTACGCTGAAAAGAAATAAAAAATTAAAAAAAAAAAAAGAACTAACATATTCAAGAAAATGAGAAAGCCAGTCTCAAGACAAATTTCTTATAACAGATTTGGTAGATAAAAGCCTGCATACAGTTCCAAGGTGGGGAATTACAGGGCTGCATACTAAGTTATGGAAAGCTTAGACATAAAAGCCCTACTTCAGAATCCCCACACTAACAGCCTATGAATATACAAAGGATTTGGAGGAAATCTGTGTGATAGTAAAAAAAAAAAAAAAAAAAAAGTACAATCTCTAGAAACAGGACTTTTAGTTCCTTCCCTGAATAAATTGCTTAACTTTGGTAAATAAGAATAAAAATACATAGTTCACAGAGCTATAAAGATTATCAATAATGCATGTAAATCTTCAGGTACATACACTTAACATACACTTAACACATTCATCATTATTGCTGTTCCCACTTGTAAATTGTGCTGCTTTTTGGCTTTTGTTTCTTGGACTTGAATGCTCCATTAGGCCTCAATTAGATTAACACTTGCCACACTCAGGGGTTCAAGTTTGTCATTCACATATGTTGCTTCATTTAATTTCAACAATACTCTGAGAGGAAGGCAAAGTAAACTTGTTTTACAGAGGTAGAAACTGAGGTGCCGAAAGATAAAGTGATTTACAAACTGCTATTAAGTAGCAAAGCCAAGTCAGGAAAGTAAACAATTCAGTACTCAATTCCCCTCTCTCCCCCACCTGCTATCTATTGATACTGTCTCTGATTTCCATATGCAACTGGGTGCTAGTTGAGTAGCTCCCCTGGAAGCCCCTTAGCACTGTTCTGTTTGAAACATCCTGGTGGTGTTCCTTTTCCTGCACTTCTCACACTGGCAGCCTCACTCCTCCTTCTCTGTACGGTATGTATTGAGCTGTCTTTCCCTCAGCCATCCACTGCACAAATCCTCCCACCTCTGTTGTGCAGCAAGAGCACTAGATCCAGGCTGGCTAGCGGAGTCCAGATTTAGGGCTGTGTCCTTGCTGTAGGTTGGCAATAAAGGATCCAAGCTGAGGGCGCCTGGGTGATTCAGTCAGTTAAGTATCTGCTTTCAGTTCGGTCATGATCCCAGCATTCTGGGATTGAGTCCCATGTTGGGTTCCCTGTTCAGCAGGGAATCTGCTTCTCCCTCTCTCTACTCCTCCCCTCTAATGGTGCTCTCGATCGCTCGCTCGCTCACGCTCTCTCTCTCTCGATAAATAAATAAAATCTTTTTTAAAAAGCAAAAAACCAGAAATGATCCCAGCTGATCAGCATTAAGTCTGTAGGGTCAGCCCCATAAGGAAATGTGATCATAACCCAAATAACTCCACAGATCTACAGAATGGTCCGAAAGTAGGTGTATTTATTTCTTCTTATATTTATTGTTCCTTCAGTTTCCCCAAAAGAATCTCTTTTCAGGATGCCGGAGGACATAAGGTCCAAAGGCACATAGGACATGTTTTGATGGCCACCTTCTGCCCTTGACACATGGAGGCAGTCTCCATGTTTTATGTGTAAGGACTTCAGCAGTGTGTTGTAAATTATGTGCTAATATATATATATATATTCTTAGACGTCTCCTACTACAAACTTCTTATGCACTCTTTATGGCCAAGCCTGAAATGTTAGGTTTCTCCATGTTTATATAACTTGTAGGAACTCTGATCTGGGTCAGGGATTAGAATCTGAACCAGAAATGTCACCTGTTTCCATCCTTGGTCCTTTTGCTTTCATACTCTCCATCGGGAGAAGGGGAAAGAGCTGGAGGAAGATGGGAAACTAACCATCTAGTGAGCCTGGATTATGTCTGGCACAATGTTGCATGTGGTTCTAACACAGGCCAGAGAAGTAGGAAGGCACTGTTATTCTTCTTATAAATGAAAAGCCCAAGATTAAAGAATCTACCCAAGGTCACACAGCAAATAAGTGACAGAACTGGGATCTAAACTCAGGTTTGAGCATTCCTAAACCCCTGTTCCTTCAACTACCCTATGCTACCAGAAATCTTAAGAGAACACCAAAGAAGAAGGATTATATCACAACCTATTAGTCACCAACTATAGCATTATTAGCCCATAACAGTGATTCCCCAAGGAAGCAGTCTTGCCCTCCTGGGAACATTCAGTCAAGTTTAGAGGCATTTTTTGGTTGTCACAACCAGGGGAGGGATGCTACTGACATCTAGTGGGCAGAGGCCAGAGATGCTGCTAAACATGTTACATGTACAAGATAGTCCACAACAAGGAGTTATCCTACCCAAAATGTCAGTAGTGCCCAGGATGAGAAACACTGACCTGCAGAAATCAGTGTCAACTTAGACAATTCCTTCAACATTAACCATTCACTCAACTCTTATTTTTTTTCTGCTATTTTTTAACAAATTGACTAATGGATTCAATTCTGTACCATTTGCTAGTAATTATAACAGTTAATGTTTATTGAGCACTTCCTGTATGCCAGATAACACCCCTTTAATTTAGTCCTCCAAACAACCCTTATTTTCATCTCCCTATACAGATAAGAAAACTCAGAAAGGTTATATAACTTGCTAAGTACCCAATTAGAATAAAGTGAAGTTAAGATTCATATACAGGCAAGAGCTGATTCCAGACCCAACGTTCTTAATAAACAGTCATACATAACATCTCTAGGCTTCTCTTGCCCTTATAAAATAAGTAAATGTTTTCAAAATCTTATTAATTTTATACCACCTTCTTGAGTACATTTTTTCCTATTACGGACTCGTATTTTTTGCTTAATATTTTTCTTTAAGACTACTCAATATTTTTACATAGCTTCAATTTACAAATACCTAAATATAATCCTAATTGACACAATAGTTATAATTTTTCCTTTTTTTAAGATTTTATTTATTTATTTGACAGAGAGAGGGACCACAAGTAGGCAGAAAGGCAGGCAGAGGAGGGGGCAGGGAAGCAGGCTCCCCACAGAGCAGAGAGCCCCACTCGGGGCTCAATTCCAGGACCCTGAGATCATGACCTGAGCTGAAGGCAGAGGCCCAACCCACTGAGCTACCAAGGTGCCCCTAGTTATAATTTTCAAAAACATTAAAATAAGTACATACTTAAACTTCCTGGCTATGCACTACCTGTACCACTGTATTTTTCCTGTGCCATTAGGAATATTCTAACCCTGTTTGGTAAATACTGACCCAGGTGCTTGCTAAGTCCTTTCCAGTAGAATGGTTTCTACTCTGAAGTGGCCTAAAGTATAAAACCCAATATGGCTTCATGAGGGATTTAATCAAGGGCCCAAAATAATTAGAATGAGAAACAGACTGACACACTCTGTCCTAATGAATCTCCAAAGCACCACCCACGTGAAGATGGAAATCTGGTAGAGAATTGGTAAATGACTCAGCAGCAAGGAAGAATGAGAGGAGGGATAATGGTGAGGAGCCAAATGATGTGACTTTCTGAAAGAATCAGAAACTAGAGTTGCCCAAGGCTAAAGAGGGGGCTGAAAATAGAATGGTGGCTTCAAAATCTGTATACGCAATATAGGCCCCCAAATCTCCATCATCTCAAAAGTTCTTTATGTGGCCAAACTAGCAATCAAGTGGAAGGGTAGATGAAAGACCCTCTTTAAAGTCCTATAAAGCCTTAAAATGTGTATGATAGGATCACAGGTATGCATTCATGTAAAACCCTTTATAGGTATACATTAAATTTTAATACTGGAAAGTACTTAACCATCTGCAAGGAAAGTTCTGCTGCAGGAGCCAGTCAGTGGAGAGATCCAGATAAACCTGGAAAGGACAACTGTCTGCATCACTGAAGACTGAAACTACTCAGTACTGTATTGAACAGCAATCCCAATCTTGTAAATTTTCTCTTTAGAAAAGCCAAAGCCGGGTGCCTGGGTGGCTCAGTGGGTTAAGCCACTGCCTTCGGCTCAGGTCATGATCTCAGGGTCCTGGGATCGAGTCCCGCATCGGGCTCTCTGCTCAGCAGGGAGCCTGCTTCCTCCTCTCTCTCCCTCTGCCTGCCTCTCTGCCTACTTGTGCTCTCTGTCAAGTAAATAAATAAAATCTTTTTAAAAAAATAATAAATAAATAATTTTTAAAAATTAAAAAAGCCAAAGCCTAATTTAAAGAAATGAAATCCCTGTTTGGACTTTTTCACCCCTCAGTCACAGAACCTGAAAAACAGAAAGACTTAGGCTCATTTCTTTCAGAGTCTTGGTTTTGCTTGGTTTCCGAGGCTTGGTTTTGCCATCACATTGGCTCTTTCCTATATAATCCTCTCTGGATGTCTGGTTGAAACACTCAGGAGCAGGATCTCCCATCAAACACTTGATGGGTTGCTCACTTGAGTCCATGCTGGAATTGTTCCTTAGATTTCCCCTTTGAAAATATTTTTGTTGTTGCTTTTGTGGCAATTAACCTTTTCTTTGAACAGATCAGTTATACCCTTCTTTGGATATCTCCACAGGCTTCCAGATCTTCTCCTTATTCATGGCCTTTATCCTGAACCACAAGCCCCACTTACCTCCTACCCAACTTATTCCCACCCCTCCACATATGACCCTGTTTCTTAGTTCTATTACCATTTGATCCCCTTGGACCTTAGACACTATTCCAGCTCCAAGACCTAAATTTACCCCGGGATCATGATTTGGCAGTCAACTCCTAGTTAAGCTGCTTTCTACCATTGTTAGTAAAGAACTTTGAATAATTCAGCTGACCCAGAGGGCACCTCAGTCCTTGTGACCCATGTCCCTACCAGGTCAGCCCATAGGCAGAACACACACCACTATGAGAATCCATTCAAGGAAGGGAAGTCATCTTTCAAGCTTCTCCATAAAGTCACAAACAAGGTGAAGGACAAAATCTGAAGCCTGACTCAGATCAAATGACTGAGATGGTGTCAGTCTAGTGCCCTCCCTGTGTTGTTGATAAGGATAACTAATGAGAACCAACCCTTGGTCCTGAGGGAAGAGAGAGAGTCATGAATATTATTTCACCTTAAACAGCTCCCCAAGGCCAATGATAGTTATTACATGTTTGTAATGCCCCCTCTTGGGCATGAAATATTGATTTCCCTTATGAAAATGGCCCCTGACTAACAAAAAAATTCTCAACTCTACTGTAGCCTTATAAATTGAAAACAAAAACAAGAGCCCTCCCAAGATTAGTAATGCTTGATCTACTTACGGATATTATTCTTAATATTGTTTGATGCAGAGAATAAATATCAATAAAGGAAACATAAAACATTACTTCAGATGATATACCTATCTTTGCCCAGTCTTCTACATGTTTATGTTCTGAGTAAATGTATATTTTTTGAGATTTTATTTATTCATGAGAGAGAGAGAGACAGGCAGAAGGAGAAGCTGGCTCTTCACTGAGCAGGGAGCCCGAGGGGGACTCGATCCCAGGACCCTGGGATCATGACCCCAGCCAAAGGCAGATACTTAACCATCTGAGCCACACAGGTGTCCCTGAGTAAATGTATTTTTATCTGATTAGATATATCATTGCAATATTAGATCCATAAAATTGGAATTTGATTTGTTCATTTTCTACTTAGTGATATTTTGAGAAACCGTGTCATTCAAAACTCTGTAAGCATAATTTTGGGGAAATAAAACTATCCACCAAGAGTTCACTTTTTTCAAGCCATCTTAATTATCGCTGCACAAGTCTGCTACTAAATTGTCTCTTTTTCAAAACAAAGATTTGCAAAGGGAAATGTTCCCCTTCAAGTCTGTTCAAACCACCTTGTTCTTCCTCTTGAAAAGAATCAGCAGCTACCCTCTTCCCACTGTGATATTAGTTAGTCCCTATCTGCTCCTCTGAAAATGACAGTATGCTGGAATTGCCCACTAGGGAAGGAAGTTCCAGCACCTTTTCTGAAGTCTGAGTCATTTTAAACCTGGTCCAGGTCAAAGCAGAATGTCATCTGCTAGTCATGCTAAAATCAAGGTAGTAAAAATTGCTCACAGGGGCACCTTGGTGGCTCAGTGGGTTAAAGCCTCTGCCTCCGGCTCAGGTCATGATCTCAGGGTCCTGGGATAGAGCCCCAAGTAGGGCTCTCTGCTCAGCAGGGAGCCTGCTTCCCCTCTCTCTCTGCCTGCCTCTCTGCCTACTTGTGATCTCTGTCAAATAAATAAATAAAATCTTTAAAAAGGAAATTGCTCACAGTATTAAGATTTGGGTTCCAGGCATAGCTCCGCCTTTTACCTGAATATGTGACCTTGAAGAAGTCCACTGGGTCTGTGTTAGTCTTCGTTACTTGTCGTAGGGGAATAATATGTGCTCTACAAACCTTACAGGGTGGTTATGCAGCTCATATGAGAGAAGTGTATAAAAGTGTTTTGAAAAGTTTAGATTCCTGTACAAATACAGGATTATCATCATCACTGAATGAAATTTCCTGATAATAAGAAGATAGTTCCAATGATTTCCATATCTATATCATACTTACCACATGCCTAGGTATATAATCTAAAATAACTTCTTGGAGTGCTTGGTAAAGGATAGGACTCTTGATATCAGGGTTTGAGAGCAAGCCCCACATTGGGCATGGAACCTACCGGGGGGGGGGGGGAATCACTTCTTATATTTCATTGACAGGAAATACCTAAAATCATCCTTATAAGTCAGTTCATTTTTTTTCTCTCACATAGTTTTTCCATTCAAATAAAGAGCTATGTAATTCAACACACGCATATAAGCCCACTGCCTTTCTCTGATGGAGCTAAAGGTAGAGGTGGGATGAAATACCAGAAGAAAAAGTAACCATTCCTTTTGTATTTCCATTAAATACCTTGACCAGAATCTAGCTTGATCTCCTTAACATCTCTTTTTGGTAAAAATATTTCCTATTTCACCTTTAATCACTGCCTTGGAGACCAATCACCAGCAGATTGATCGCATGATTATCAGTAGCCTCACAGGATCATTCTGCTTATATTTTCTTTCACTTGCAACCACGTTGCCACAGTAATGTCAGCCAAAGAGATATACAGCTTTTCCACTGCACTTACAACCATACCCTGACTTAATACTCTGTCTACCATTACTCTGTCTGGATCTGGAGCTGTGGGCCCTTATTCTGTACCCAGAACACACAAACTCTATTATTTATTCTCGTCCCAGCAGTGGAGCAAATAGAAGTTGCCATAGTCAAACACAATTCCTATCCCACAGTTCAGAGCTAAGGAATGTCTAATGTCCCAGTCACCTCTTTCTTCTCCTTGACACCATTGAATAAAATGTGATTTGAGTTGTACTTTCTGGTTTGGGGGGGGCGGTGGGGAGGAGAGTTTCTAGCATTATTGAGATAAAAATGACATATTCTATAAGTTTAAGTGGTATAATGTGTTGATTTGATAAACTTAACCTATAGCAAGATGATTACCGTCATTAGCTTCATGTAATCGTCATTGCTTTTTTATGGCAAAAGCACTTAACACTTCTCTCTTAGCAGCTTTCAAGTAACAAGTCAGAACTATTCATTATAATCATCATGTTCTACATTAGATCCCCAGAACCTGTTCATCTTATGGAAGTTGGCATCCTTTTACCAACCCATTTCCTCCTCCTCCATCCTACCGTTTGAGGGTAATTACCATTCTACTCCATTTCTAGGAGTTCTACTTTTTAAGATTCCACTTGTAAGTGATGCCATATAGTATTTATCTATGTCTGACTTATTTCACTTAACATTATACCCTCAAGCTCCATCCATGTTGCTGCAAATGGCAAGATCTCCTTTTCTAATGGCTGAAACTTTTCCTGTGTGTGTGTGTGTGTAAGTGTGTATACATACCTATATTCTTTATTCATTCATCTCTTGATGAACAACACTTAGTTTGCTTCCATATCTTGACAATTGTCAATAATGCTGCAATGGACATGGGAGTGCAGATATCTCTTCAGTAACCAGTTATCATTTCCTTTGAATATATACTCATATGTGGGATTGCTGGATCATGTGGTAGTTCTAAATTAAAATTCTTTTTTTTAAATTTTATTTATTTATGTATTTGACAGAGGGAGAGGCAGAAGCAGGCTCTGCACTAAGCCACAAGCCTGATGCGGGGCTCGATCCCAGGACCCTGGGATCATGACCTGAGCTAAAGGCAAATGCTTAATGACTGAGCCACCAGGCACCCCCTAAATTTAATTTCTTGAAGAACATCCATACTGTTTTCTGTAATGAGTGTACCAGTTGACATATGCTACCAATAGTATGTAACAGTTCCCCTTTCTCCACATCCAACACTCATCTCTGATCTTTTTTGATGACAGCCATTCTACCAGGTGTGAAGTGACCTCTCCTTGTGCTTTTAATTTGCATTTCCCTGATGATTAGTGATGCTGAGCATTTTTTCCTATGTCTATTGACCATCTGTATGCCTCTAGAAAAATGTATATTCAGTTTCTCTGCCCATTTTTAATGATATGGTTTTTTTGTCAGAGAGTTATAGGATTTCTTATAGAGCTTGGCTCTTAACCCCTTATCCAATACATCATTTGCACAAAATTTTCTCCAGTTTTGCTTCTTCATTTTGTTAATTGTCTCTTCTATCCAGAAGCTCTTATTATTTCTTATTAACATACAATATATGCCTCAGGGGTATAGGTCTGTGAATCATCAGGCTTATACATTATGCAGAAGCTTTTAACTGTGATGTATTCCTACTTGGTGTTTTTTTTTTTTTTTCTTCTTTTGCTGTTTGTGCCTTTGGTGTCATATCTAAAAAGTGTTTGTCAAGACCAACATCAGGGAGCTCCTTCCCTGTTTCTTTTAGGAGTTTTTAGTTTCAAATCTTACCCTTCATTTTTCTTTAATCTATTTGAGTTATATATTTTTTTCCATATCCTAAAAGACCTCATAATGGCCAAATAGCATGCACAGGAAATAGTTTTGTGTCACAATTAGGGTTAAAAGTGGAATGCCAGAGTGTTGCTGCTTTCTATGGCATCTTTAACTTCAGAAGCTGTACCAGCAAGCTAACATTGTGATCTTTGCTGGGTTAGGAGTTGAGGAAAGAGAAGAAAAGAGCTCAATTGTCTGTTTTTTATTTAGAATTAGGATAATCTTAGAGGCAAGGAAAGGAAATATAAATAGAACAGAATGTGCATCTATCTTTCCTCTTGTCTTCTTTTGCCCACAGTATAACTCTCTTGCAGCTTCCTTAATGATAGAATGTCTCATTCCTTCCCTCCCTTCCCTCTCTTTCCTCCTTACCCATTATGCACCCAAGCAGTTGTCTACCTGTTGATAAGTGAGGAAAGGAGGATGAAGGGAGGAAATGCAGCCTTGGGATTAAACAGGGAAACAAGATAAGCAGTCCACCAACTACTCATGTATGGAGTTATCCTTTTTACATTTTGAATCCTCCCCCTTCACGAATTTCTTTTCAAACAGTTTTGTTTGTTTGTTTGTTTGTTTGTTTTTTTTTTGCTCACAAATTAAATCTTTTTTCTTTTTTCTAAATTTTATTTTTTATAAACATAGAATATATTTTTATCCCCAGGGGTAAAGCTCTGTGAATTGCCAGGTTTACACACTTCACAGCACTCACCATAGCACATACCCTCCCCAATGTCCATAACCCCACCCCCCTTCTCCCAACCTCCCTCCCCCCAGCAACCCTCAGTTTGTTTTGTGAGATTAAGAGTCACTTATGGTTTGTCTCCTTCCCAATCCCATCTTGTTTCATTGATTCTTCTCCTACCCCCTTAACCCCCCATGTTGCATCTCCACTTCCTCATATCAGGGAGATGATATGACAGTTGTCTTTTTCTGCTTGACTTATTTTGCTAAGCATGATACCCTCTACTTCCATCCACATTGTTGCAAATGGCAAGATTTCATTTATTTTGATGGCTGCATAGTATTCCATTGTGTATATATACCACATCTTCTTGATCCATTCATCTGTTGATGGACATCTAGGTTCTTTCCATAGTTTGGCTATTGTGGACATTGCTGCTATAAACATTCGGGTGCATGTGCCCCTTCAGAGCACCATGTTTGTATCTTTAGGATATATACCCAGTAGTGCAATCGCTGGGACATAAAACATAGGGTAGCTCTATTTTCAGTTTTTTGAGGAACCTACACACTGTTTTCCAGACTAGTTGCACCAGCTTGCATTCCCACCAACAGTGTAGGAGGGTTCCCTTTCTCCGCATCCTCGCCAGCATCTGTGATTTCCTGACTTGTTAATTTTAGCCATTCTGATTGGTGTGAGGTGTTATCTCATTGTGGTTTTGATTTGTATTTCCCTGATGCCAAGT
Source organism: Mustela lutreola (assembly GCF_030435805.1). Classification (NCBI taxonomy): domain Eukaryota; kingdom Metazoa; phylum Chordata; class Mammalia; order Carnivora; family Mustelidae; genus Mustela; species Mustela lutreola. Next base: position 42,948,106 of record NC_081296.1, read on the forward strand.
GATATGGAGCACTTTTTCATGTGTCTGTTGGCCATCTGGATGTCTTCTTTGCAGAAATGTCTGTTCATGTCTTCTGCCCATTTCTTGACTGGATTATTTGTTCTTTGGGTGTTGAGTTTGCTAAGTTCTTTATAGATTTTGGACACTAGCCCTTTATCTGATATGTCATTTGCAAATATCTTCTCCCATTCTGTCAGTTGTCTTTTGATTTTGTTAACTGTTTCCTTTGCTGTGCAAAAGCTTTTGATCTTGAAGAAAACCCAATAGTTCATTTTTGCCCTTGCTTCCCTTGCCTTTGGTGATGTTCCTAAGAAAGATGTTGCTGTGGCTGAGGTCGAAGAGGTTGCTGCCTGTGTTCTCCTCAAGGATTTTGATGGATTCCTTTCGCACATTGAGGTCTTTCATCCATTTTAAGTCTATTTTCGTGTGTGGTGTAAGGAAATAGTCCAATTTCATTTTTCTGCATATGGTTGTCCAATTTTCCCAGCACCATTTATTGAAGAGGCTGTCTTTTTTCCATTGGACATTCTTTCCTGCTTTGTCGAAGATTAGTTGACCATAGAGTTGAGGGTCTATTTCTGGGCTCTTTATTCTGTTCCATTGATCTATTTGCCTGTTTTTGTGCCAGTACCATACTGTCTTGATGATGACAGCTTTGTAATAGAGCTTAAAGTCTGGAATTGTGATGCCACCAACTTTGGCTTTCTTTTTCAATATTCTTTTAGCTATTTGAAGTCTTTTCTGGTTCCATATAAATTTGGGGATTATTTGTTCCATTTCTTTTTTTTTTTTTTTTTATTTTTTATAAACATATATTTTTTATATACATATATTTTTATCCCCAGGTCTGTGAATCACCAGGTTTACACACTTCACAGCACTCACCAAATCACATACCCTCCCCAATGTCCATAATCCCACCCCCTTCTCCCCAACCCCCTCCCCCCGGCAACCCTCAGTTTGTTTTGTGAGATTAAGAGTCACTTATGGTTTGTCTCCCTCCCAATCCCATCTTGTTTCATTTATTCTTCTACCCACTTAAGCCTCCATGTTGCATCACCACTTCCTCATATCAGGGAGATCATATGATAGTTGTCTTTCTCTGCTTGACTTATTTCGCTAAGCATGATACGCTCTAGTTCCATCCATGTTGTTGCAAATGGCAAGATTTCATTTCTTTTGATGGCTGCATAGTATTCCATTGTGTATATATACCACATCTTCTTGATCCATTCATCTGTTGATGGACATCTAGGTTCTTTCCATAGTTTGGCTATTGTGGACATTGCTGCTATAAACATTCGGGTGCATGTGTCCCTTTGGATCACTACATTTGTATCTTTAGGGTAAATACCCAATAGTGCAATTGCTGGGTCATAGGGCAGTTCTATTTTCAACATTTTGAGGAACCTCCATGCTGTTTTCCAGAGTGGCTGCACCAGCTTGCATTCCCACCAACAGTGTAGGAGGGTTCCCCTTTCTCCGCATCCTCGCCAGCATCTGTCATTTCCTGACTTGTTGATTTTAGCCATTCTGACTGGTGTGAGGTGATATCTCATTGTGGTTTTGATTTGTATTTCCCTGATGCCAAGTGATATGGAGCACTTTTTCATGTGTCTGTTGGCCATCTGGATGTCTTCTTTGCCGAAATGTCTGTTCATGTCTTCTGCCCATTTCTTGATTGGATTATTTGTTCTTTGGGTGTTGAGTTTGCTAAGTTCTTTATAGATTCTGGACACTAGTCCTTTATCTGATATGTCGTTTGCAAATATCTTCTCCCATTCTGTCAGTTGTCTTTTGATTTTGTTAACTGTTTCCTTTGCTGTGCAAAAGCTTTTGATCTTGATGAAATCCCAGTAGTTCATTTTTTCCCTTGCTTCCCTTGCCTTTTGCGTTGTTCCTAGGAAGATGTTGCTGCGGCAGAGGTCGAAGAGGTTGCTGCCCGTGTTCTCCTCAAGGATTTTGATGGATTCCTTTCGTACATTGAGGTCCTTCATCCATTTTGAGTCTATTTTTGTGTGTGGTGTAAGGAAATGGTCCAATTTCATTTTTCTGCATGTGGCTGTCCAATTTTCCCAGCACCATTTATTGAAAAGGCTGTCTTTTTTCCATTGGACATTCTTTCCTGCTTTGTCGAAGATTAGTTGACCATAGAGTTGAGGGTCTATTTCTGGGCTCTCTATTCTGTTCCATTGATCTATGTGTCTGTTTTTGTGCCAGTACCATGCTGTCTTGATGATGACAGCTTTGTAATAGAGCTTGAAGTCCGGAATTGTGATGCCACCAACGTTGGCTTTCTTTTTCAATATCCCTTTGGCTATTCGAGGTCTTTTCTGGTTCCATATAAATTTTAGAATTATTTGTTCCATTTCTTTGAAAAAGATGGATGGTACTTTGATAGGAATTTCATTAAATGTGTAGATTGCTTTAGGTAGCATAGACATTTTCACAATATTTATTCTTCCAATACAGGAACATGGAACATTTTTCCATTTCTTTGTGTCTTCCTTAATTTCTTTCATGAGTACTTTATAGTTTTCTGAGTATAGATTCTTTGCCTCTTTGGCTAGATTTATTCCTAGGTATTTTATGGTTTGGGGTGCAATTGTAAATGGGATTGACTCCTTAATTTCTCTTTCTTCTGTCTTGTTGTTGGTGTAGAGAAATGCAAATGATTTCTGTGCATTGATTTTATATCTTGACACTTTACTGAATTCCTGTACGAGTTCTAGCAGTTTTGGAGTGGAGTCTTTTGGGTTTTCCACATACAGTCTCACATCACCTGTGAAGAGTAATAGCTTGACTTCTTCTTTACTGATTTGGATGCATTTAATTTCCTTTTGTTGTCTGATTGCAGAGGCTATGACTTCTAGTACTATGTTGAATAGCAGTGGTGATAATGGACATCTCTGCCATGTTCCTGACCTTAGCAGAAAAGCTTTCAGTTTTTCTCCATTGAGAATGATATTTGCAGTGGGTTTTTCATAATGGCTTTGATATTATTGAGGTATGTGCCCTCTATCCCTACACTTCGAAGAGTTTTGATCAGGAAAGGATGCTCTACTTTGTCAAATGCTTTTTCAGCATCTATTGAAAGTATCATATGGTTCTTGTTCTTTCTTTTATTAATGTCTTGTATCACATTGATTGATTTGCGGATGTTGAACCAACCTTGCAGCCCTGGAATAAATCCCACTTGGTCGTGGTGAATAATCCTTTTAATGTACTGTTGAATCCTATTGGCTAGTATTTTGGTGAGAATTTGCATCTGTGTTCATCAAGGATATTGGTCTGTCGTTCTCTTTTTTGATGGGATCCTTGTCTGGCTTTGGGATCAAGGTGATGATGGCCTCAGAAAATGAGTTTGGAAGTTTTCCTTCCATTTCTATTTTTTTGAACAGTTTCAGGAGACTAAGAATTAGTTCTTCTTTAAATGTTTGGTAGAATTCCCCTGGGAAGCCGTCTGTCCCTGGGCTCTTGTTTGGAGATTTTTTATGACTGTTTCAATCTCTTTACTGGTTGTGGGTCGTTTAGGCTTTCTATTTCTTCCTTGTTCAGTTGTGGTAGTTTAGATGTCTCTAGGAATGCATCCATTTCTTCCAGATTGTCAAATTTGTTGGCATAGAGTTGCTCATAGGATGTTCTTATAATTGTCTGTATTTCTTTGGTGTTAGTTGTGATCTTGCCTCTTTCATTCATGATTTTATTTATTTGGGTCCTTTCTCTTTTCTTTTTGATAAGTCTGACCAGGGGTTTATCAATCTTATTAATTCTGTCAAAGAACAGCTCCTAGTTTTGTTGATTTGTTCTACTAGTTTGGGTTTGTTTGTTTGTTTGTTTTTTTCATTGATTTCTGCTCTGATCTTTATGATTTCTCTTCTCCTGCTGGGCTTAGGGTTTCTTTCTTGTTCTTTCTCCAGCTCCTTTAGGTGTAGGGTTAGGTTGTGTACCTGAGACCTTTCTTGTTTCTTGAGAAAGGCTTGTACCGCTATATATTTTCCTCTCAGGACTGCCTTTGTTGTGTCCCACAGATTTTGAACCATTGTGTTTTCATTATCATTTGTTTCCATGAATTTTTTCAATACTTCTTTATCTCCTGCTTGACCCATTCATTCTTTAGAAGGATGCTGTTTAGTCTCCAGGTATTTGGGTTCTTTCCAAACTTCCTCTTGTGATTGAGTTCTAGCTTCAGAGCATTGTGGTCTGAAAATATGCAGGGAATGATCCCAATCTTTTGATACTGGCTGAGGCCCAATTTAGGACCCAGAATGTGATCTATTCTGGAGAATGTTCCATGTGCACTAGAGAAGAATGTGTATTCTGTTGCTTTGGGATGAAATGTTCTGAATATTTCTGTGATGTCCATCTGGTCCAGTGTGTCATTTAAGGCCTTTATTTCCTTGTTGATCTTTTGCTTGGATGATCTGTCCATTTCAGTTAGGGGAGTGTTAAAGTCCCCTACTATTACTGTATTATTGTTGATGTGTCTCTTTGATTTTGTTATTAATTGGTTTATACAGTTGGCTGCTCCCACGTTGGGGGCATAGATATTTTAAATTGTTAGATCTTCTTGTTGGACAGTCCCTTTGAGTATGATATAGTGTCCTTCCTCATCTCTTATTATAGTCTTTGGCTTAAAATCTAATTGATCTGATATAAGGATTGCCACTCCTGCTTTCTTCTGATGTCCATTAGCATGGTAAATTCTTTTCTAACCCCTCACTTTAAATCTGGAGGTGTCTTCGGGTTTAAAATGAGTTTCTTGTAGGCAACATATAGATGGGTTTTGTTTTTTTATCCATTCTGATACCCTGTGTCTTTTTATTGGGGCATTGAGCCCATTAGCATTCAAAGTAACTATTGAGAGATAAGAATTTAGTGCCATTGTATTGCCTGTAAGGTGACTGTTACTATATATTGTCTCTGTTCCTTTCTGATCTACTACTTTTAGGCTCTCTCTTTGCTTAGAGAACCCCTTTCAATATTTCTTATAGAGCTGGTTTGGTGTTTGCAAATTCTTTCAGTTTTTGTTTGTCCTGGAAGCTTTTAATCTCTCCTTCTATTTTCAATGATAGTCTAGCTGGATATAGTATTCTTGGCTGCATGTTTTTTTCGTTTAGTGCTCTGAATATATCATGCCAACTCTTTCTGGCCTGCCAGGTCTCTGTGGATAAGTCTGCTGCCAATCTAATATTTTTACTATTGTATGTTACAGACTTCTTTTCCTGGGCTGCTTTCAGGATTTTCTCTTTGTCACTAAGACTTGTAAATTTTACTATTAGGTGACGGGGTGTGGACCTATTCTTATTGATTTTGAGGGGGGTTCTCTGCTCCTCCTGGATTTTGATGCTTGTTCCCTTGGCCATATTGGGGAAATTCTCCCCAATAATTCTCTCCAGTATACCTTCTGCTCCCCTCTCTCTTTCTTCTTCTTCTGGAATCCCAATTATTCTAATGTTGTTTCATCTTATGTTGTCACTTATCTCTCGAATTCTCCCCTCGTGGTCCATTAGCTGTTTGTCCCTCTTTAGCTCAGCTTCTTTATTCTGTCATTTGGTCTTCTATATTGCTAATTCTTTCTTCTGCCTCATTGATCCTAGCAGTGAGAGCCTCCATTTTTTATTGCACCTCATTAATAGCTTTTTTTTTTATTTCAACTTCGTTAGATTTTAGTTCTTTTATTTCTCCAGAAAGGGCTTTTATATCTCCTGAGAGAGTTTCTCTAATATCTTCCATGCCTTTTTTGAGCCCGGCTAGAACTTTGAGAATCATCATTCTGAACTCTAGATCTGACATATTACCAATGTCTGTATTGATTAGGTCCCTAGCCTTCAGTACTGCCTCTTGTTCTTTTTTTTGTGGTGAATTTTTCCACCTTGTCATTTTGTCCAGATAAGAGTATATGAAGGAGCAAGTAAAATACTAAAAGGGTGGCAACAACTCCAGGAAAATATGCTTTAACCAAATCAGAAGAGATCCCAAATTGTGAGGAAAGAGAAAGGGGATAAAAAGAGGTTCAGAAAGAAAAAAAGAAAAGAATTTAAAAAAGGAAAACAAATAAAGAAAAAGTATAAAAAAGAAAAAAATATATATATATTCGATAAACTAGTTAAAAATGTTAAAAAAGAAAAGGGTAAAAGTTTTAAAAAATTTAGCAGAAGAAGAGAAAAAAATTGAAAAAGAAATTAACTGCAAGACTAAAGAATCATGGGGAGAAAGCCATGAGTTCTGTGCTTTGCTTTCTCCTCCTCTGGAATTCCGCTGCTCTCCTTGGTATTGAACCTGCACTCCTTGGTAGGTGAACTTGGTTCTGGCTGGATTTCTTGTTGATCTTCTGGGGGAGGGGCCTGTTGTAGTGATTCTCAAGTGTCTTTGCCCCAGGTGGAATTGCACCGCCCTTACCAGGGGCCTGGGCTGAGTAATCCGCGCCGGGGGTTTTTTGTTCCCTGTGCGCTTTCCGTAGAGTTCTGGAGGATGGGAATGAAAATGGTGGCCTCCCAGTCTCCTGCCCGGAGGAGCCAAGAGCCCAGGGCCCCACTCCTCAGTTCACCCTCAGAGAACAGCATCCAATTACTCCCATCTCCCTGGCCTCCAGCCACGCTCCAAGCTCACTGAGCCTGCGAGTGGTTCAAGGTAACCCCAAGCTCGGAGCTCACTCCTCAGCTCTGTCTCTATAGCTGGCTTCCCCGTTCTAATACCTGTAAGCTCTGTGACACTCAGAAACCCCCAATCCTTCTGTGACCCTGTGGGACCTGAGGCCACGCTGACCCTGCGTGGGCTTCACCCCGGTTTAGCCTCTGGAGCGATGTCCCTCAGTGGAACAGACTTTTAAAAGTCCTGATTTTTTGCTCCGTTGCTCCGCTGCTTGCCAGTAGCCGGCCCCTCCCCCTGGGTTCTATCTTCCCATCGCTTTGGATTCACTTCTCCGCCAGTCCTACCTTTCAGAAACTGGTTGATTTTCTGTTTCTAGAATTGCTGTTCTTCTCTTTGATCTGCTGTTGGATTTGTAGGTGTTTGCAATCTTTAGATAAGCTATCTAGCTGATCTCCTGCTACCTGAAGTAGTCTCAGCCTGCTACTTCTCCACCATCTTGACTCCTCCCCCTCCCAAATGATTTTTTTGAATGGTGTAAGACAGGGGTCCGATTTTTCTTTTTCCACATGTGGTTTTCCAGTGTTCCCAGCACTATTCATTGAAGAGACTATCCTTACCACAATGAATGCTCCTAGCTTCCTTTTCAAATATTAACTATAAATGTGGGAGGTTAATTTTGGGTTCTCTATCCTGTTTGATTCATTTGTGTCTTTTTTTAATGCCAGTATCCTACTTTTTCAACTAGTATAACTTCGTAGTATAGTCTGAAATCAGGAAGCGTGATGCCTGCACTTTTATTCTTCTTTCTCAGAATTGTTCTGGCTATTTGGGGTCTTTTGTTCTGTGCAAATTTTAAGATCTTTTTCTATTTCTCTGAAAGAAATGCTTTGGAATTTTGATAGGGATTGTGTTGAATCTACAGGTCATTTTAGGTATGATAGGGATTGTGTTGAATCTACAGGTCACTTTAGGTAGCATGAACATTTTAACAATATTAAGTCCTACAGTTCAAAAATATAAGATGTCCTTCCATTTATGCCTTCTTTGATTTCTTTCCACAAAATCCTATTGTTTTTTATCTCTTTGGATAAATTTATTTTTATTAGTTATTTTATTGTTTTTGCTGCTATTGTAAATGTAATTATTTTTTAGATGTTTCAGTGTTAGTGGATAGAAAAGCAACTTATTTTTGTGTATTCAGCTATTATATCCAAGTATTACTGAATTTATTGAAAAAACATGGGTTTTTTTTTTTTAGTTTTTATACATATTTTTGGTTTTTTACATTGTATTTATTTGTCAGAGAGAGACAAAGCATGAGCAGAGGGTAAGGAGCAAGAAGGCTGATGTGGGACTCGATATCAGGATCCTGGGATCATACCTGAGCACCCAGGTGCCCTTGATCCAAAAATTTTTTAAATGAGTCTTTAGGATTTTCAATTTATAATATATCAGCAAGTAGTGAAAATTTTACTTCTTCTTTTCTGATTTTGATACCTTATATTCTTTATCTTGCCAATTACCCTAGCAAGGACTTATTCCTAATCTTAGAAGAAAAGCTTTTAATTTTACTCCACTGAGTATAATGTTAGCTGTGGTTTTGTCATATATGGCCTTAATTATGTTAGTCTGTGTTTATTCTACACTAAACCTTCTGAGGGTTTTTGTTATGAAGAGGTGTTGTATTTTGTCAATTGCTTTTCCGTATCTACTGAGATGACAATATGATTTTTATCTTTTATTCTACTAATGTAGTATATCACATTTATTCCTGTAACTTGAACTTTCCCTGTATCAGAGGAATAAATCCCACTTGGTCATGGTATGTAATCCTTTTTTAATTTAAGGCAATTAATGTACAATATTAGTTTTAGGTGTATCATATAGTGATTCAACAGTTACATACATTGTGAATTAATTACCACAATAAATCAAGCTACCATCTATCACAATATAAAGTTGTTACGTATTTTTTTAAAGATTTTATTTATTTATTTATTTGACAGAGAGAAATCACAAGTAGATGGAGAGGCAGGCAGAGAGAGAGAGAGGGAAGCAGGCTCCCTGCTGAGCAGAGAGCCCGATGTGGGACTCGATCCCAGAACCCTGAGATCATGACCTGAACCGAAGGCAGCAGCTTAACCCACTGAGCCACCCAGGCGCCCCAAGTTGTTACATATTATTAACAATATTTCCTGTGCTATACATTGTATCCCTGTGTCATCTTTATTTTATAACTGGAAGTTTATACCTTTTAATCCCATTACCTTATTCTCCCCTTCTCCCCAATTCCCACCCCTTAAATAACCACCAGATTGTTCTGTGTATCTGTTTTCTCTTGTTCATTCTATTGTTTTGTTTTTCAGCTTCCACATATGAGTGGAATCTTGTAGTATGTCTTTCTGTCTGACTTACTGCACTTAGTATAATACACTCTGTGTCCATCCCTTTTTTATAGTTGAGTAATATTCCATTAGTGACAGATAGACACACACACCACACACACACACACACATACACACACACACATCCTACATCTTCTTTATCCAATCGTCTATCAGTGGACACTTAGGTTGGTTCTCTATCTTGGCTATTGTTAATAAGGCAGGAGTGAACATAGGCGTACATATATCTTTTTGAACTCTTGTTTTCATTTGCTTTGGATAAATATCCAGAAGTGGAACTACTAGATTGTTGTATTTTTAATTTTCTGAAAACTTTCGATGTTTTCCATAGCAGCTGCAACATTTTGCATTCCCACCCACCATGCATAAGCGTTTGTTTTTCTCCACAATCTCAAACCAACACTTATTTTTTTGTCTTTTTGATAAAAACCATTCTGAAAAATGCTTGGTGATAGCTCATTGTGGTTTTGATTTATATTTCCCTAATCACTAGTGGTGGTTAGCATATTTTCATGTGTTTCTTTGGCCACTTGTATGTCTTCTTTGGAGAAATGTCCATTCAGGTCCTCTGCTGATTTTTTAATTGGTTTGTTGATACTGAGTTTTGAGTACATTATATACTTTGGATATTATATATACTTTGATATTAACCCATCATTAGTTATGTCATTAGCAAATATCTTCTCTAATTCAGTAGTTTGCCTGTTCATTTTTTTTTGATGGCTTTCTTTGCTATACAAAAACTTTTCTATTTGATGTAGTCTGATTTGTTCATTTTTGCTTTTGTTGCCCTTGACTGAGGAGATAGATCCAAAATAAATCTGCTTAGACAAACATCCAAGAGTTTACTGCCTATGTTTTCTCCTTATAGTTTTATGTATTATGGTTTTTTATAATTTATAACTCACTGTATTTATTTTCAAATATGGTATAAGAATTTTCATATATGGTTCAGGTTCATTCTGTCACATGTCATTGTCAAGATTTCCCAAAATCATTATTGAAGAGATTTTTCTTTCTCCATTGTATATTCTTGCCTCCTTTGTCAAAGATTAATGACCATATAAGTGTGGGTTTATTTCTGGATTCTCTATTATGTTTCATTGATCTAAGTGTCTGTATTTGTGCCTATATCATATTGTTTTGATTACTAGAGCTTGATAGTAAAGTTTGGAAATCAGGAAGTGTAATACCTTGAGCTTTGTTCTTTCTTAAGATTACTTTTTTGGTTCTTTACAAAATTTACAATTATTTATTTTAGTTCTGTGAAAAATGCCCCCTGGTATTTTCATAAAAATTGCATTTCATCTGTAAATTGCTTTGGGTAGTATAGACATTTTAAGAATATTCTTCTAATCCATGATCATGGTATATTTTTCTATTTATTTGTGTCTTCAATTTCTTTCTTCAATGTCATAAAGTTTTCAGAGTACAGGTATTTCATCTCTTTGGTTATATTTATTCCAAAACATTTTATTCTTCTTGATGCAATTATAAATGGTATTTCTTCCTTAATTAATTTTTCTGATAGCTCATTATTAAAATACAGAAATGACACAGATTATATCATATTTGAATGCTTACACTTACTGAATTAATTTATTAGTTCTAATAGTTTTTGATGGAGGATTTATGAATATATATATATATGAATGTAAAATTATGTCACCTACAAATAATTTTACTCCTTTATTTCCAATTGGATGCCCTTTATTTCTTTTCATTATCTTATTGCTAAGACTTATGGCTAAGACTTCCAATACTATGTTGAATAAAAGTGGTAAGAGTGCACATCTTCATGTTGTTGCCTGATCCTAAAGGAAAAGCTTTCAGCTTTTCACCAATGAGTTTGATATAAGCTATAGGTTTGTCATAGAAGTCTTTAGCATGTTGAGGTATGTTCCCTCTCTACCCATTTTTATTAAAAGTTTTTTTCAGAAATCGATTTTGATCTTTATCAAATGCTTTCTCTGCATCTATTGAGATTATTATATGATTTTTATCCTTTTTATTAATGTAGTGTATCCCATTGACTAATTTACAGATACTGAGCCATCCTTGCAGCCCTGGAATAAATCCCAGTGGTCGTGGTGTACATCGTTTTTAATGTATTGTTGAATGCAGTATGCTAGTATTTGTTAAAAAATTTTGAATCAAAATTCATCAGGCATATTGGCCTGTAAGTTGGGGATTGAGGGTCTTTCTCTGGTTTTGGTATCAGGGTAATGCTGGCCTCAAAAAAGAGTTTGAAGGCATTCCTTCCTCTTCCATTTTTGTGGAGTAGTTTGAAAAGGTTAGATATAACTCTTCTTTAAATGTTTGGTCATTTGACCTATGAAGCCATCTGGTCCTGGGCTCTTGTTTATTGGAATCTCTTACTATTGATTTAATTTAGTTAGTACATATTGGTCTTTTAAGATTTTATATATTCTACCTATTCAGTGTTGAAAGATTGCATGTTTCTAGGAATTACCTATTTCTTCTTAGCTATCCCCTTTGTTGGCATATAATTGCTTGTGATAGTCTCGAGATCCTTTGTATTTCTGTGTTATCGGTTATTTCTCCTCCATTTATAACTTTATTTACACACTTTTTTATTCTTAATGACTCTAGCTAAAATGTATCAATTTTATCTTTTCAAAGAACCCAGTTCTTAGTTTCATTAATCTTTTCTTTTTTTTTTTTTAGTTTCTATTTCATTTATATATGCTCTGATCTTTATTCTTTCCACTAATCTCCAGCTTTGCTTGTAACCCCCTCCCCTTTGGTTTATTTAGGTATAAGTTTAGATTGTTTGAGCTTCTTCTTGTGTGTTGAGTTGGGCTTGTGGCATTCTAAATTGCCTCCTTAGAACTGCTTTTGCTGTATCCCATAGATTTCAGACTGTTTCCATTTTCACCAGTCTCAAGGTAATTTTTTTATAAATTATTATGGACTAAAGGAGAAATATATAAAAGCGAGGCAAGAATTTAGTGAGTAATTACACACTAAGGGACGATAATATCTTAATAATTCTGATATTTTTCCTTAACAAAATGTTTAGATTTAGTTACTTTTCATAAGATGGCCACATTTTTTAGTACAGTTGAATGCAATGTTACATTCCTTAGTTCCAGGTGTACAAATTAGTGGTTTGACAAGTTTATAAATTATACTATGTTCACCGCAAGTATAGCTACCATCTGTCCCATTATTTCAGTATTACAATATCCTTGACTATATTCCTTATGCTCTGTTTCTTATTCCTGTAACCACCCCCTAGCAATCATTGGTTTGTTCTCTATACTTATAGATTCTACTTTTTCCTTATACATTTTTTAGGTTCCATTTATGTGTGGAATCCTATGGTATTTTTCTTCCTTAGTCTGACCTATTTTACCTAGCATAATACCCTCTCAGTCTATTAATGTTGTCTTAAAGGGCACAAAATCCTTTTTATGGCTCTGTCCTATTCCAGTGTGTGTGTGTGTGTGTGTGTGTGTGTGTGTGTGTGCATATAAATATATATATTCATATCTTCCTTACCCATATCCATTCAACTACTGATGACTACTTAGGTTGTTTCCATGTCTTGGCTATTGTAAATAATGCTGCACACATAGAGGAATCCATATATATTTTTGATTTAATACTTTCCCTGGACAAATTCCAGTCATGGAATTATTGGATCATATGCTATTTGTATTTTTAATTTTTTTAGGAACCTCCATACTGATTTCCATAGTGGCTACCAATTTACATTCCCAGAAACAGTGCACAGGTTCCTTTTTCTCCACATACTCATCATCACTTGTTATTTATTATCTTCTTGATTTTAGCCATTTTAACAGATGGGAGGTAACAGCTCATTGTGGTTTTGATTTGAATTTCCCTGATGATTAGTGATGTTGAACATCTTTTCATATGTCTGTTGTCCATCTGTATGTCTTCAGAAAATATCTATTTAGATCCTCTACCCATTTTTTTAAGCAGATTGTTTGGGTTTTTGTGTGTATGTTGAGTTGTATAAGTTGCATATATATTTTGGAAACTAACCCTTTTATTAGAGATTTCATTTGCATATATCTTCTCCCATTCATTGGTTGTCTTTTAGTTTTCTTGATGGTTTCCTTTTCTGTCTCAATAGTGTATTTTTGCTTGTGTTTCTTTGCCTTAAGAGACATATTAGAAAAATGTTTCTATGGATGATGTCAGAGAAATTACTGCTTGTATTCCCTTCTAAGATTTTTTTATTTTCAGGTATCACATTTAAGTTTTTAATCCATTTTGAGTTTGTTTTTATGTATGATGTTAGAAAGTAATCCAATTTCATTCTTTTCCATGTAGCTGTCCAGTTTGCCCATCAGCTACTGAAAAGACTTCATTATGGTTGAATAGAAATAATACTGATTTCTAAGTATTAATTTTGTATCTTGCCACTTTAATGAATTGCTTTATTTTTTTTGTGTGTGGAGTCTTTAGGATTTTCTATGTATAGTATTATGTTGTCTACAAATAGTGACAGTTTAACTTCTTCTTTATCAATATGGATGCCTCTTATTTTTCTTGTCTGATTTCTGTGGCTAAGACTTCTCATATATTGAATAAAAGTGATGAGAGTGAACATCTCTGTCTTTTTCTGATCTTAGGGGGAAAACTCTTTTTTTCCCCACTGAGGATGATGTTAGCTGTGGGTTTTTCATATATGGTCTTTATTATGTTGAAATTTTCTCCCAACCCTATTTTGTTGAGAGTTTTTATCATGAGTGTTGAATCTTGTCAAATGCTTTTTCTGAAAATATTGAGATGACCATGTGATTTTAATCTTTCCTTTTGTTGATGTGATATATCATCATAATTAATTTGCAAATATTGAGCCATCCTTGCATCCCAGGAATAAATCCTACCTGATGGTGGTGAAAAATCTTTTGAATGTATTGTTGTATGTGGTTTTTTAATATTATATTGAGGATTTTTGCATCTATGTTCATTAGGAATATTGGCCAGTAATTTTCTTTTTTGTGGTATCTTTATCTGGTTTTGGTATCAGGATAGTGCTGACCTTGTAGAATATATCTGGAGGCTTTCCTTCCTCTTTTTTTTTTTTTTTTAATAGTTTAGGAAGAATAGGTATTAACTCTTCTTTAAATGTCTGGTAGAATTCATTTATGAATCTATCTGGTCCTGGATTTTTTTTTTTTTTGGTAGTTTTTTGATTTACAGATTCAATTTCATTACTTGTTATTGGTTTGATCAGATTTTCTATTTTTTCCTGGTTCAACTTTGGAAGACTGGATGTTTTTAGGAACTTATCCATTTCTTCTAGGTAGAGTTTTCTTGGTTAGAGGTTTATTCTTTAGAGCACTTTCAATGTATCAGTTCCTTCAGCCTTGCAAAGTTTCTGCTGAAAAATCAGCTCATAGTTTTATAAATTTCCCCTTGTAGATAACTTTTTGTTTCTCTCTTGCTGCTTTAAAGATTCTCTCTTTGCCTTTACCTTTGACATTTTAATTATTGTGTGTTCACATCCTTGGGTTCATCTTGTGTGGAATTCTCTGTGCTTCTTGGACTTACACATCTATTTCTCCCCCGAGGTTAAGAAATTTTCCAGTTACTATGTCTTCAAATAACTTTCCAACCCCCCCCTTTTTTTAGATTTATTTATTTTAGGGGGGAGGGGCAGAGGGAGATAGAGAATCTCAAGCATACTCCCCACAGAGCACAGAGCATAATGACATGGGTCTTGCTCCCATGACACTGAGATCATGACCTATGCTAAAATCAAGTGAGACACTTAACAACGGAGCCACCTAGGCTTCCCTACACCTTTCTCTCTCTTCTTATGGGACCCCTATAATGTGAATATTTGTTCACTTGATACTGTCCAAGAGATCCCAATTTATCTTCATTTTTAAAAATTGTTTTCTATATTTGCTTTTCAACTTGTGTCCTTTCCATTGCCCTGTCAGGTTGCTGAGTCATTCTTCTGTACCCTCTAATCTACTGTTTATTCCCACTAGCATGTTTTTTTATTTCAGTTATCCTTCAGCTCTGATTGGTTCTTTTTAATATTTTGCTCACTCTTAATTGAAGGTCTCACTAAGTACTCCCATTCTTTTCTCCACTCCAATGAGTATTTTTATGATCATTACTTTAAATTATTTTCAGGTATATTTTTTACATCTGTTTCATCTAGTTCTTTTCCTGGGGGTTTTTATCCACCCCCCCTTGGCCATTCTTTTGAAGCATTTTTCTGTGTCTCCCCATTTTGCTTGACATTCTGTGTTTGTTTCTACAGGTGAGACAAAATGGCTACTCCTCCTAAGGTTGAAGGACTGGTCTTGTGTATAGTGTCCCCTATGCAGATTGTGTGTACTTGGTGACTTTTGCTAGCTGGCTGGAGCTGTGGTTGTATATGCTAGTTACTTTGTTAAACCATGGCTTTTTTTTTTTCTTTTTAAAGATTTTATTTATTTATTTACTCGTCAGAGAGAGAGAGAGAGCACAAGCCCACAGACTGGCAGGCAGAGGCTGAGAGAGAAGCAGGCTCCCTGCTGAGAAAGGAGCCTGATGCGGGACTCGATCCCAGGACCCTGGGATCATGACCTGAGCAGAAGGCAGTGGCTTACCTGACTGAGCCACCCAGGCATCCCATACCATGGCTTTTTAAAGAAAGGATTAAAAATAGTAATAACAATATAAGAACAAGAAAAGATAATAAAGGAAAATTAAAAGAAAAAAGAACAAAACCAGAAAGAAAAAGACAAATTTAAAAAGTAAAAAATTATTTATTTATTACAATTAAAGACACACACACACACACACTAACACCACATCTTGTTTTCTGTTGACCAGAACCACAGGGTGGCTGGTGTGGGCTTATGGCCCCTGGGTTCACTGAGGTCATGTGTTCACTGTGACTTGGACCCTACTTCACTCTGGGCTTTAAGGTGGAGAGGAAGAGAATATTCCAGCAGTTTCTCAGCCAGTTTCTCGCCAGGTTTACACACTTCTCAGCACTCACCACAGCACATACCCTCCCCAATGTCCATAACCCCACACCCTCTCCCTATCCCCCTCCCACTGGCAACCCTCAGTTTGTTTTGTAAGATTAAGAGTCTCTTATGGTTTGTCTTCCTCCCAATCCCAGACTTATTAAACCACAGAATTTTTTTTTTTTTCTTTTCTGTGCCTCCATGCTGCCAGGGCTGGTGTGGGCTTGTAGATCTGGGCTTGCTGAGGTCGCCAACTTTCTGTGACAATCAGACCTGCCAAATATGGCATCTGTACCCACCCCAAATGGCATTCAGATCCTGCTCCAGTCTAGGCTTTTAAGGCGGCATAAGAGAAAATATTCCTATAGCTCCTTGGTCATTTTAAGCTGCTGCTGCTTTTTCTGTCCCCAGTGCAACTAGAGCAGGTGTGGGCTTCTAGACCCTGGGCTCTCTAAAGTCACATTCTCACTGAGTGAGTAGATCTTTTCATATGGTGTCTAGACCTTCCTCTGGTCTGAGCTCTTAAGGTGAAGGAGGAATGTAAATCATATTATTCTCCCATCACTCTGACCTGGAGAGTTTTTCTGCAACTCCCCTGGCACTTGACAGAGTTCTAATGCTGTCTTTTCTATATGCTAGTTACTTTTTGAAACCACAGCTTTTATTATTTTTCCAAGGATAGAGGGATCTACTTCTGGTCCCTCAGTACTCTCAGTTTGTTTTGTGAGATTAAGAGTCTCTTATGGTTTGTCTTCCTCCCGATCCCATCTTGTTTCATTTATTCTTTTCCTACCCACCAAGCCCCCCACATTGCCTCTCAACATCCTCATATCAGGGAGATCATATGATAATTGTCTTTCTCTGATTGACTTATTTCATTCAGCGTAATACCCTCTAGTTCCATCCATGTCATCACAAATGGCAAGATTTCATTTCTTTTGATGACTGTATAGTATTCCATTGTATATATATATATACCACTTCTTATTTGTCCATTCATCTGTTGATGGGCACCAAGGTTCTTTCCATAGTTTGGCTATTGTGGACATTGCTGCTATGAACATTTCAGGGGACATGCCCCCTTGGATCACTACATTTGTATCTTTAGGGTATACATCCAGTAGTGTGATGACTGGGTTGTAGGGTAGCTCTATTTTCAA
Organism: Mustela lutreola; assembly: GCF_030435805.1. Classification (NCBI taxonomy): domain Eukaryota; kingdom Metazoa; phylum Chordata; class Mammalia; order Carnivora; family Mustelidae; genus Mustela; species Mustela lutreola. The sequence continues at coordinate 42,965,239 of NC_081296.1, forward strand.
CTTTTTGAGGAACCTCTATTCTATTTTCTAGTGTGGCTGCACCTGCTTGCATTCCCACCAACAGTGTAGGAGGGTTCCCTTCTCTGCATCTACTCCAACATCTGTTGTTTCCTGACTTGTTAATTTTAGCCATTCTGACTGAGGTGAGGTGGTATCTGATTGTGGTTTTGATTTGTATTTTCCTGATGCCGAGTGATGTGGAGTATTTTTTCATATGTCTGTTAGCCATCTGGATGTCTTCTTTACAGAAATGTCTGTTCATGTCCTCTGCCCATTTATTTTTCTTTTCAGCATAACAGTATTCATTGTTTTTGCACCACACCCAGTGCTCCATGCAATACGTGCCCTCCCCAATACCCACCACCTGGTTCCCCCAACCTCCCACCCCCCGCCCCTTCAAAACCCTCAGGTTGTTTTTCAGAGTCTGTAGTCTCTCATGGTTCACCTCCCCTTCCAATTTCCCTCAACTCCCTTCTTCTCTCCATCTCCCCTTGTCCTCCATGTTATTTGTTATGCTCCACAAATAAGTGAAACCATATGATAATTGACTCTCTCTGCTTGACTTATTTCACTCAGCATAATCTCTTCCAGTCCCATCCATGTTGCTACAAAAGTTGGATATTCATTCTTTCTGATGGAGGCATAACACTCCATAGTGTATATGGACCACATCTTCTTTATCCATTCATCCGTCGAAGGGCATCTTGGTTCTTTCCACAGTTTGGTGACCATGGCCATTGCTGCTATAAACATTGGGGTACAGATGCCCCTTCTTTTCACTACATATGTATCTTTGGGGTAAATACCCAGTAGTCCTCTGCCCATTTCTTGATTGGATTCTTTGTTCTTTGGGTGTTGAGTTTAATAAGTTCTTTATAGATTTTGGATACAAGCCCTTTATCTGCTATGTCATTTGCAAATATCTTCTCCCATTCTGTCAGTTGTCTTTTGGTTTTGCTAACTATTTCCTTTCCTGTGCAAAAGATTTTGATCTTGATGAAGTCCCAGTAGTTCATTTTTGCTCTTGCTTCCTTTGCCTTTGGTGATGTTCCTAGGAACAAGTTGCTGTGGCTGAGGTTGAAGAGGTTGCTGTCTGTGTTCTCCTCAAGGATTTTGATGGATTCCTATCTCACATTGAGGTCCTTCATCCATTTTGAGTCTATTTTCGTGTGTAGTGTAAGGAAATGGTCCAGTTTCATTTTTCTGCGTGTGGCTGTCCAATTTTCCCAACACCATTTGTTGAAGGGACAGTCTTTTTTCCATTGGACATTCTTTCCTGCTTTGTCGAAGATTAGTTGACCACAGAGTTGAGGGTCTACTTCTGCACTTTCTATTCTGTTCCACTGATCTATGTGTATGTTTTTGTGCCAGTACCATACTGTCTTGGTGATGACAGCTTTGTAATAGAGCTTGAAGTCTGGAATTGTAATGCTACCAACTTTGGCTTTCTTTTTCAATATTCTTTTGGCTATTCAAGGTCTTTTCCAGTTCCATATAAATTTTAGGATTATTTGTTCCATTCCTTTGAAAAAAATGAATGGGATTTTGATAGGGACTGCATTAAATGTGTAGATTGCTTTAGGTAGCATAGACATTTTCACAATATTTGTTCTTCTAATCCAGGAGCATGGAACATTTTTCCATTTCTTTGTGCCTTCCTCAATTTCTTTCATGAGTATTTTATAGTTTTCTGAGTATAGATTCTTAGCCTCTTTGGTTAGGTTTATTCCTAGGTATCTTATGGTTTTGGGTGTAATTGTAAATGTGACTGACACCTTAATTTCTCTTTCTTCTGTCCTGTTGTTGGTATAAAGAAATGTAACTGAATTCTGGGCATTGATTTTATATCCTGACACTTTACTGAATTCCTGTACAAGTTCTAGATTTGGAGTAGAGCCTTTGGGGTTTTCCACATATAGTATCATATCACCTGCAAAGAATGAAAGTTTGACTTCTTCTTTCCTGATTTTGGTGCCTTTAATTTCTTTTTGTTGTCTGATTGCTAAGGCTAGGATTCAGTGGGAATTTCTATTAATAGGTATAATTTGGCTTGTCCTTGTAGTTCTTCATTGTTTGTTTTTTTCTTCCTTTGTGATTTGGTGAGTTTCCTTAGTATTATATTGGTACTACTTTTTATTTATTTTTATTTTGGTTTGTGGTTTCCTTGAGGTTCATATATAACATCCTGTGTATATAGCAGTCTATTTTAAGTTTAAGGTCACTTAAGCTAATCACATCCTAAAAGCACAGTTTTACTCTACACACACACACAACATTGTTTTTGGTGTCCTATTTTACATCTTACTATTTTTTGAATCCTCTAACTTATAAATTTAGATGGTTTTACTACTTCTTCCTTTTAACCTACATACTAGATATGTAGGTGGGTGTACCACTACCTTCACTATGTTTATCTTTACCAGTGAGAATTTTCTTCCTCCCCAAATTTTTTTATTTGTATTTGTGGCTTTTATTTTCCTTTTAAAGGAATCTCTTTATGTCTCTTGTAAGGCTGGTTTATTGTTTACAAACCCTTTCAGCATTTGTTTGTCTGGGAAATTCCTTTTCTCTCCTTCAATTCTGAGTGATAATCTTGCCAGGTAGAGTATTCTTGGTTTAAGGTTTTTCCTTTCGACACCTTGAATATATTGTGCCACTCCCTCCTGGCCTGAAATTTTCTGAAAAATATGCTGATAATCTTGTATACAACTAGTTGTATTTTTCTTGTTATTTTTAAGATTCTCTCCTTATCTTTAACTGTTGGCACTCTGATTATGTCTTGGTGTGGTCTCACTGAGTTCATCTCATTTGTAATCTCTGTGCTTCCTGGCTTTGGATATCTGTTTCTCTTATCAGATTAGGGAAGGTTTCAGCCATTACTTTATTGAATAGGTTTTCTGTTCCTTTCTCTTTCTCTTCTTTCCCTGGGACCCTTATAATGTAAATATTAATGTGTTTTATATTGTTCCAAGATCTCTTAAGCAATCTTCATCTTTCTTATTATTTTTCTTTTTGATATTCAGGGTACTACCCTGTCTTCTAGATCACTGATCTATTCTTCTGTATCATATAATCTGCAGTTGATTCTCTCTAGTATAGTTTCATTTTCAATTATTTTGTTCTTTATCTCTGATTAGCTTTTTAAAAAATTTTCTATCTCTTCGCTGAAGTTCTCATTGTGCTAACTGAGCATCTTTATGACCATTACTTTTAATTTTCTATTTGCTTATCTCCATTTCATTTAGTTCTTTTTCTGAGACTTACCTTGTACTTTCATTTGGAGCATATTTCTCTGTCTCACTTGGTAAATTTTTTACATATTAGGTAGATCAGTTATATCTCCTGCTCTTGAAGAAGTGGCTTTATGCATAAGCCACCCTGTGGGACCTAGTAGCACAACAAACCCCACCCTCATCTTCAGTGCCCCAAACTAGGTGACCCAAGAGGATGCATACACCTTCCTATTATGGCTGGGCTGCTATTTTACAGACTCAGTGGTGTACAAGGGTGTCCTCCAGAAGGGGGGTAAGGCTGCATGGTCCAGCTGAGACTGATTAACAGCCTTATGCTGAGGAGTAGTCATGAACCCCACCCTGTCTCCGAGGCCCAACTTTCACTCTTGCAGTTGTACTGGTGTGCAGGGTTGGCTCCTGGCTTGACTTGCTGAAACAAGTGGCTGCAATAGCTGTAGGCACATGGCAGGTAGGGCAGGCCTCTGGCATTCTTTGCTGCAAGTTGTGGCTGTGTGTGTTGTAGGTATTCTAATGTATGAAGCTGGCCCTCCAAGAGCAGGGGCACTTTTGTGTTTTGGGTGCTGGCAGAGGCCATCCACAAGGAGTAGTAGGGCACAAAGATGCCTGGTGGGAGAGACTCTGAGACAAGTGGGCATTGTGTGCATGGTCCTGCATGGGAAAACTAAAGCAGAGTAAGTGCTAACACAATAGTGTCAGAAATGTTAGCACCAGGCAATCTAGTTAGAAGGAAAGTGACAAAGGTGCTCACCAGTGCTTCCATTTCCAAAGTATGTTTCAGCAGATCCCTGACCCTCTAGCATGCATCCTTAAATTAGTCAGTGGATCTTCTTCACATGTAACCCAGATGCTTTTCAAACTGCTGTCTCTGCATTGGGACTTGGAGAGAGCAAGATTGTGTGTACATCCTTTTTAAAGCAGTCTCCATTTCCCACTGCCCACTGTTTTTCCCAAACATATAGCCTATTTGTTTCCAAACACACACACTATAAGAGTTCTTTTCCCCTTGCAAGATTCCTGGTGTGGAATTCAATGTGGAGCTTGGAATACTTGCTCCTCAGGGATGGATTCTACAGTTGTGCTATCCCTCTCATTTGTGGAACACTGTGCCAGGCATGTGGGTCCTGACTAAATAACTTCACCCCTCCTACCTGTCTTGATGTTTATTTTTCCTTTATGTCCTTAGTTGTGTATATGTTCTGCTAATCTTTAATTTGTTCTCAAATACAGTTCTATGTGTAGTTGTAGATTTTTGTGTGTTGTGGTAGACAATAGATATGAGCTTAGGATCCTTCTACTCCACCATCTTGATCTTTCCTCTCCTCCATGGTCCTTTCAATGAGTTTTTAAACTCAGTTTGCTAATTTTTTTTTTTTTTGAGAATTTTTGCATTTGTTTTTCAGGGATATTGATCTATAGTTGTCTTGTAGTGTCCTTACCTGGCTTTGGTATCAATGCTGGTCTCATAAAATGAGTTTGGAAGTATTCTCTCCTCTTCAATTTTTTGGAAGATTTTGAGAAGGTTTGGCATTAATTCTTTAAGTATTTAGCAGAATTCACCTGTGAAGCCATCTGGTGCTGAGGTTCTCTGTGTTGGGAGGTTTTTGTTTACTAATTTAATTTCCTTACTCATTGGTCTGTTCATGCTTACTACTTTTTCCTGATTCTTCTAGGTTATCTAATTTATTGACATATAACTGGGTTTTTTTTAAGATTTTATTTATTTACTTGAGAGAGAATAAGAGAGAGCACAGAGGGAGAGAAAGAGGTAGAAGGAGAAGGAGACCCCCCACTGACCAGAGAGTCTGATGCAGACCTTCATCCCAGGATGCCGGGATCATGGCCTGAGCTGAAGCCAGACACCTAACCAACCGAGCCACCCAGGCACCCCAACATATAATTATTCTTAATGATCTCTTGTGATCCTATGTGTTTCTATAGTGTCAGTTGTTATTTCTCCTCTTTCATTTCTGAGTCTTCAACTCCTTTAGTGTCACTAAAGGTTTATTAATTTTTTTGTTTTTTTTATAAACCAGCTCTTATTTTCATTGATCTTTATTGGTTTTCTGGCCTCTATTTCATTTATGTCCACTCTGATTTGTCTTCCTTCCTTCTAACCTTGTGCTTAACTTGTTCTTCCTCTAGTTCTTGAGATGTGAAGTTGGAGGTTTTTTTAGCTTGTGATTTTTCTAACTTCCTAATATATGTATTTATCACTATGAGCTTCCCACTCAGAGCTGATTTTTCAGCATCCCAAAGTTTTGGTAAGTTGTGTTTCTATTTTCATTTGTTTTCAGATATACTTTGACTTCTCTTTTTATGTCCTCTTTGACCCATTGGTTGGCCAGGAATTTGTGGTTTCCACAGATTTTTAAAATTTTCAGCCTCCTGCATGCTGTCGACTTCTAGTTATATATTGTGATTGGAAAATAACTTGGTATGATTTCTACCTCCTTAAATTTATTTGCCAAGATGTTATTTTATGGCCTAGCACATGATCTATCCTTGAAAATGTTCCATGTGCACTTGAGCAGAATTTGTATTCTCCTGCTGCTGGATAGAAGGTGCTAAAGATGTCTTGGGTCCATTTGGTCTAATGTATAGTCCAAGTTCATTATATCCTTGTTGAATTTTTTTGTCTGGATTATATATCCGTTGTTGAAATTAGGGTGTTGAAATCCCCTATTATTTTATCGTTTATTTCTTCCTTCATATTTATTAGTATGTGCTTAATACATTTAGGTGCTTCAATGTTGGGTGTGTATATATTTATACCTTCTTTATTTTGGTTTCCACTTGCATGGAATATCTTTTCCATTCCTTCACTTTGAGTCTACTGGGTGTTTAGAGCAGAAGTGAGTTTCCTATAAACAGCAGGTAGTTGGGTATTGGTGTTTGTTTTGTGTATTTTCATGTGACTAATTAGTGTCTTCTTTTCAGTTTGAAGAGCTCCTTCCAGCATTTCTTACATGGCAAGTCTGGTGATGAACTCCCTTGGCTTTTGTTTGTCTGGAAAGGCCTTTATTTTTCCTTTATAACAAAAGGATAACTTTGCTGGATAAAGTATTCTTAGCTGACAATTTTCATTTTTTCCACAGTTACCATTCAGCTCTCTCCTGACCTGTAGAGTTTCTGCTGAGAAATCTGATATCCTGATAGGGTTTCCATTGTAGGTTACTTTCTTTTTTACTCTGGCTGTGTTTAAGATTCATTATTTATCATTGATTTTTGACATTTACATTACAAAACCTTTGAGAAGGTTTTTTGCATTGAATAACTTTTTGCATTGAATAGGATGTTCTATAAGCTTAATGAACTTCTCTGTTCTCTTCCTTCTCCAGGTTAGGCAAGTTCTCAGCTATTATTTCTTTAAATAAACTCTGTCCCTTTCTGCTTTTCTTTTTGAACCCCAATTATTCAGATTTTTGCCTTTCTAATGGAAACTGATAGTCTTGTAGGCTTTCTTCACTCTTATTTAAATCTTAGTTCTCTCCATTCTAACTGTATTATTTCTGTATTTCTATCCTCCAAGTTACTTCTTTGTTCCATCTGGTGTATCCTGCTCCATACGGTCTGTGTGGCATTCTTCACCTCATTCACTGAAATTTTCAGCTCTATAACTTCTATTCAGTTTGTGGGCATAAAATTTTATATTTACGTGTATAATTTATATTTTCATATATAAATAAAATTTCAGTCTCTTTGGTAAAGAACTTCTGTTAATTTTACTCCCAATTTCATTCAATTTCCTTTGGATTTTCTTTAAATCACTGAATTTCTTCATAAAAGCTATTTTGAATTCATAAGTTAGAACACAATATTCCTTTATGTTTCCATAAAGGCACAATATGCCTTTATGTTTGGTTGCTAGAGAATTATTTTCTTTTTGACTTTTTTCATATGTTCACAGTTACACGCTTCTGCTTTTGCATTTGAAGCAGCAGACACCCTCATAAATAAGCTTTTATACTTTGGTTCTTACTACTCATCAGGCTAGCTATTAGAAATCTGTCTTTTGTATTTCAGAAACCTGTCTTTGATGCTATACCTCAATTGTGCTTTCTCCCTTGCTCTTGACTAGGTCCAATTTCTTGCACATGCTTCCTGTCTATTGAAGCTCACTCTCACAGGTGTACTCGGGAGCATATACAAGAATGCAGCAGAGTAGGGGGAAGGTGTGCACTTAGCAGTTGGGGTTTTGGGGGTGCTTGCCCAAGCCCTTTAAGAACTGGTTCTCAGTTCACTATAGCCTATGGGTCTTGTGGATGCAAGTCCCATTGACTTTCAAAGCTAAGTGTTTGGGGGGCCCATATCTAAGTTGCAGATGTTAAAAGTTGGATTCCAACTTTAAACTTTTCACTCCTTAGGGAGAATCTCAAAGTTGTGAGTTCCCTCTTGATTGTGGGTCACCATATCAGGGGTGGGGTTTATGGCAAGTCTGTGTCAGCTTCTCCTACCCATTTCAATTTTAGATTTTTTGTCTCATTCACTTGATATGTAGGAACTGCACAGTTAGTTACTTTTTTTTTTACATCTTTTATATGTAGCTGTAGGTTTGATGTGTCCTTTGCAACACGTGCACAGTATCCCCTCAGACAAGTATACTTCACTGAAGGACAGTGACGTGTGTTCAGACAGGTGCACAGCTAGAAGGGTGAGCTCTGAGTATGCACACAGCAGTGGGGGTCAGCCACAGGAATCTAGGCCTGGTTTTTTGCATTCACACAGCTAGAGGTCTAGATTGGTTGACAGTATGATTCCTGGGCTTCAGAAGGGGCTGGGGGGAGAAGTTAAGTGTGAAGAGATACTCAGGCAGCTGGCACCAGCAAGTTTATCTGTGAGGCAAAAGTAGGTGAAATCTGCAAGGAGTCCACAGCAGCAGTGCTGGCTTCTAGTTTCCTTGGTGGTGAAAGCTACCAAGTTTGTCTGCATAGCAGGTCTTTGGGAATCACCATTACTCTTGCTGTATAGCTTATATATGAAGCCTTTGCTTTTCCTTCTTAGCCATCTCTATACATGTAAGTTTTGCCACTCCAGAACCTTCATGCAGTCCCTTGGAAGGCTAGGGAAGCTGGATCCTCACTCACCAAGGGAGGGAGAACTCTTTTTAGCTAAGAAGTTGATTCTTGCTGCTAAGCAACGCCAGCTTAGGGAATAGGATGATGCAGGCAAAATGAAGCTTTCTTCCCCCTTTTTGCAGTTTTTCTAGGTTTTTTAAATTCTACTATGTTAGTTCTTAAGTGGGTTCCAGAAAGCTCTCAGAGCTGTTTTGGGGTTTTTTTGTTGTTTTTTGTTTTGTTTTGTTTTGTTTTTCATGGGTAACTGTCTAATTGTTGATCTTTGTTGAGGGACAGAGGCTGGGGTCTCCTACACCACCATTTTGGTGACATCACTCCTGAATTCTACTAGTAAATATTGTCATATCAGCTTCATTGCTTCAACTTATTCAGTCTTTTCCATCTTGCTCAGTGCCTAGACTAAGGGACTCCATCTGTAATGACTGGATCAAGGAACTTCCTTGCCCTTTGTAGAATCTTTTTTAATGTGATTTTTTAAACAAAAAGTCCAAAGTGACTTTGGTTGTAGCAGTAATTAGCCCTGAAATCACCATCTTCATTTGTCATTTTTACTCTCTAAACCAAAATGACAGGTGTGTTCTCTTGGCAGTTAGCCAGCCCTTCCAGTATCATTGTTCTGTCTCTAGTAAGCATGCAGCTTGGGGTTTGAAATGAAAGCCCTAGTGACTCCAAAATAACTTTCCCAAGGCTAGAACTTCTGGTAGCATTTTGGGAGGGTTACCACTTTTTCCTCTGGATACAAGCTCCAATATCCCAGATACTTGGTCAAATAAAATTGTTCAAAAATAAGTCTCTTAGCAGTATGTAGGCAAACGTATACCACTTTATTCTCCATCACTATTTCCCAAAAGAACAGTCTATCTTTTTTTTTCCTTTTCTTTTTTTAAATTTTATTTTTTCAGTGTTCCAAAATTCATTGTTTATGCAAAACACCCAGTGCTCCATGCAATACGTGCCCTCCTTAATACCCACCACCACCCAAACCCCCACTATCCTCCCCTCCAAAACCCTCAGTTTGTTTCTCAGAGTCCACAATCTTACTGATATAGAGTGGTATCTCAGTGTGGTTTGGCTTTTAATCTCCCTGATGGCTAATGATGATGAACATTTTTTCATGTATCTGTTAGCCATTTGTATGTCTTCTTTGGAGAAGTGTCTGTTCATGTCTTCTGCCCATTTTTTGATATGATTATCTGTTTGTGTGGAGTTTGAGTTCTTTATAGACCTTGGATACTAGCCCTTTGTCTGTAGTGTCATTTGCAAGTATCTTCTCCCATTCCATGTGTTGCCTCTTTGTTTTTATGACTGCTGTCAACAAAGGACTGTTGTCATTTGCTGTGCAGAAGCTTTTGATGTTGATGAAGTCCCCAAAAGTTCATTTTCTCTTTTGTTTCCTTTGTCTTTGGGGACATTTTTTTAAAAGATTTTATTTATTTGACAGACAGCGATCACAAGTAGGCAGAGAGGCAGGCAGACAGTGAGAGGGGGAAGCAGGCTCCCTGTGGAGCAGAGAACCCGATATGGGGCTCTATCACAGGACCCTGGCATCATGATCTGAGCCGAAGGCAGAGGCTTTAACCCACTGAGCCACCCAGGTGCCCCTGGGGACATGTTTTGACAGAAGTTGCTGTGGCTGATATCAAAGAGATTACTGCCTATGTTCTCCTTTAGGATTCTGATAGATTCCTGCCTCACATTGAGGCCTTTAGTCCATTTTGAGTTTATCTTTGTGTATAGTGTAAGAGAATGGTCAAGTTTTATTCTTTTATACATAGCTGTCCAATTTTCTCAGCACCATTTATTGAGGATACTGTCTTTTTTCCACTGTGTACTTTTTCCTGTTTTGTCAAAGATTAGTTGACTATAGAGTTGCGGGTCCATATCTGGGCTCTCTACTCTATTCCACTTGTCTATGGGTCTGTTTTTGTGCCAGTGCCATGGTGTCTTGGTGATCACAGCTTTGTAGTAAAGCTTGAAATCAGGCAATGTGATGCCCCCAGTTTTGGTTTTCTTTTTCAACATTTCTTTAGCAACTCAGGGTCTCTTCTGGTTCCATACAAATTTTAGGGTAATTTGTTCCAACCTATCTTTTAAAATTACTGTTTTCTGTGGCCACTTCTTCCACACAGAGTCACAATAACACAAAGTTGGCCCAAGGAAACCCACAACCTTTGTTCCCAAAGTATTCTTTTCATGCAACCCACACAATCCCAGGCCATGTCAGCCTTTTCATCACTTTCATACTGGGAAAGAGCCATTGGAGAGGTCAATAAGAATAGCTTATTCAGTTTTTTTTGTGGTCATTTTGGCAGAGGGAGATCAAAATATTTTACAAAGCTGTAGAATAAGTCCTGAAAAATTCTATAGTTCAGCACAAAGCCAGTGCCAAAATCCCAGCACACTGAAAATTTCCCTGCAACGTTGGTCCACATTTCCAAAGCCTAGTGGAAAAACACTAAGAAATAATTTTCTTGTTGAGAGAATAATTTGTCCTGTGATATAGCTGAAAGTCTGAACAGCATTTAATAATAAAGCCCTTGGGAATAATTTGAAGTAAAATAAGCTATATTCATAACCTCATTCATCATGCAACAAGAATTTCTTGAACATCTACTACATGCCAGCCTATATGGGAAATCATGGCATTTCTTGTATCCTTAGCTACAGGAATCTGGCCAAACTGACTGAAAGAAAAACAATAGCATTAGTAGAATCACATAATAATTCATATTAAGTACTAGGATCTAAGCTACATATTCTCATTTCATCTTCTCAACAATCCTACCAAGAAAGTACAGATGATGTAAGTGCGATTCTGGTATACTGGCCAGCACATACATAGCTAGTATGTAGAAGAATCAAGGTAAAAACCATGCCACTCTGACCAAAAAGTCTATAACTTAATGAACACCATAAGATACACAGAGAAAGGACACTGGCAGTTCTAAACAGAGAAATTACATCTCAGCCCTTTTGTAATTTGGGGTATTACAAACCTTATTTGACTAGACTTGGTGTCATCTTGATGCACATTTAACATAAAACTTTATTCAGCCTAGAAATGATCCATCCCAACATCTTACTTCAGTTCTCAAGGCTGGTTAAAATTTTTGATTTGACAACTTTAGGAAGTTATCCATTAAATTATGGATCTTAATATCTCTGGATGAAGCCTGTCCTGAGGTAATCAGTCCCCTCTAATCTAGGTCATTATGTGCCTATATCCCCACTCCTGTCTCCTTCCTCTTTCATGGGGGAACCTTATATCATGTGTTTCTCATAGGGTTAATTCATATCACCCTCACTCCCCAAGAACATTGTCTACACATTGCCAGAATATTCCATTCCTATTGACTTCAGTGATTAGTGTTGGGTTCCATCCCCATATATGAATGAATCAATCTCCCCTAGGAATTTTCTGCTACCTCAGAAGAGTCTTTTCCTACTAGACATTAAGTTGGAAGAGTATACCATTACCATCTTGTCCAACACAAAGAGCTGAGAGACAGAGTGAGGACACTAACAATATCATTGTATCCTGGACCCCACATACCTGGGGCTAACCACACACTTGGTCTTTTCAGTTCAGAGCTCTACTAACTGCACTCTTCATAAGCTTAGTGTGAATTGGGTTTCTTTCACCAGAAAGCACCAATTATGAATAATGCATTAAACAGTTTTCTATAGACTTCTTTGATTATGTGTGCCCTATAACTAAATTTTGCTCACTCTCAAAATATATGCATGTGTTTATTACATACTGGCATTGCTGTTTTAATATATCATGTAGTTATAAAGAATACACAAAAATATACGCTATAAAAGGGTAATTAAAGGCTAAATTTAGGGATGCCTGGATGGCTCATTTGTTAAGCATCTGCCCTCGGCTCAGGTTATGATCATGTGGGCTCCCTGCTCAGCAGGAAGCCTGCTTCTTCCTCTCCTACTCCCCCTGCTTGTGTTTCCTCTCTTGCTGTTTCTCTCTTTCTCTGTCAAATAAATCTTAAAAAAAAAAAGTTAAATGTAAATAAAAGCTTTAATGTTTTCTTCCTGAACCCCTTTGAATTGTCTTGCAAAGCAAAGCTCCTATAGTCATATCCCATATTAGAGACCACTGTATAAATGAAGACTGGGCAAGGCTGAGAAGTATGGAGAAGAAAATCAGAGTTCAGGTCTTGAAAGTGGAACAATTCTTATTGGTGATGAATTCAATGGTGACACTTCAATAGTGGGTGATGGAAATCATTGGTAAAGATCAAGTATATTGAACCTTGAGAGACTGGGGAATTTACGGGACAGAATGATGAATAGCTCAGTAATGTCCTCTACTTTTCTTTTTTTTTTTTTTAAGATTTTATTTATTTATTTGATACAGAGAGAGAGATCATAAGTAGGCAGAGAGGCAGGCAGAGAGAGAAGGGAAAGCAGGCTCCCTGCCGAGCAGAGAGCCCGATGTGGGGCTCGATCCCAGGACCCTGAGATCATGACCTGAGCCCATCATGACCTGTCCTCTACTTTTCAACACCATAATGGAAGTCCTCTGCACTCTCCCCATTGAATTAATTATTCTCTCATAACTCAATTTAAGCTCTCATAACCTTGTATCATAGCTAGGTAACAGCCCATCTATCCTGCTCACTTAACTGTAAACATTTTGATCACATTTCACTAATCTCTGCATCCCTAAAGCTTGCTTAACATGGAACTGGGAAAACTTCCGGGATGAACAAATGCATGCATTACACCAGCTTAAAACCAGAAAAAGAAATCAATTTAAGGCTCTTGCTTGGCAAGAGATAAGCTAGTAAGAACTCCAGTGTATCACTTCTCAGCTGAGAGAACTTCATATTGAGCTTTATATGGGTAACTTTAAACCTTTGTGGGTAAGACCTTCAGCCTGAGCCTACTGCTTCAAAAGGAGAGAACATTTTTTTAATTTTCTCAATGACTCATTAAAATAAATGATAATAATAGCAAAATCCAGTATATATAATAAGCTCTTTAATGCACAAACAAAAAAATAAATAAATGCCATTATTCCCAATTTACATATATGAGAATTGAGATTTTCAGAGGTCAAATAACTGAGTTCTGAGTCAGGAGTCAAACAGAATTATGTGACTTCAAAGCTGTGGTATATTAAGAGCTTTCATTTTTAAAGCAGCCCTATGTCCTCTAAATTGCATTGGCTGCAGTCCCTCTCAACCAGGATCCTGGATCTAACCCCTGGATCCTTATTGGCTATGGCTCCATTTAACCCCTTTGCTGACATTCTGCCTGTCTGAACTTCTCAGCTTGGTAGCATAGCACCTCTACGTGGTGCTACCCTACCTGGAATCCTGAGTCTAGCAGCTCTCTGCTGCCCTCACCTGGCACCTAGGAGTACAGAGACCACTTCAGCCTAAGTGATTCCTTAAGAGCACTGTCCAATACCACATATGTAAATAAATTTCCCAGAGGTTACATTAATAAGGTAAAAATAGAGGAAATTAATTTTGATATATTAATATAACCCAATGTGTCTAAAATGTTAACATTGTAATACTCAAAATTTGTTAATGAAATATTCTATATTCTGTTTTCCATCAAAATCTAGCAAGTATTTTTTACTTGTCTAAGTACATCATAACTTGCACAAGCACATTTCAAGTGTTCAGTAACCACATGTATCTATTGGTTACTGTATTTCTACATTTTAGCCTTAGACATTAAATCCATTAACTAATGTGTTCTACCAAATCAAACTGAATTATAACAGAAGTATATCACTTGAGCACCAATCTGATAGGGTAAGGAAAGCACGGGTTTCATAATCAGACAGTCTTGAATTCAAATCCCAGTAAAATGATACCAAAAAATCTTCACTAAGTGGTTGTTTTGAAATAGTGAAAAATTAACATTTTTTGAAAATTTCCTTCACTAGGGTACTGGGGTACTGGGTAACAAATTGTGGTACATTTCCATGACGGTATATTATACATCATTTAAATGAACAAATTAACTCTACATGTGCACACAACATGGATGTAACTAAAAAAAAGTCTGATGCAAAAATGTATTATATGAGAGGATACTTTCAGTATGAGACCATTTGTTAAAAGTTTAAATACATGTAAAATAATATAATGTTTGTGGATATACATTAATGAAGTGACATTTCAAAGACATGCCTAGAAAGCTATTCATCCAATAATGGTTCTCTAGGAATGGAAGGAGAGAAATGGGGTGACAGTGTAGAAGGGGAGAATTCAGTAGTATTTACAATAACTTAGGAAGAAGAGGAAAAAAATTCTAAGACAAAAACTTAGTTAACAAATGACTACATACCATAAGTCCCTTGCCTGAAGAACACTATTATGTACACCCTCTACCTTAGCAGTTTCGAGAAAGCAAAACCAGCAAGTACAATTCTTAATCTTGAAAGTGTGTATACAGATCTCTATCTGGAAATCAGTTTTCCATCCTAAATCAGTTAGCCCATCCTCCCACAAGGCAAGCCATACTTCAACAACACTGGCTTGGAGAAGGTTAGAGAATCACAGAAGGACAACTTACTAAATACTGAACTTACCACCTAGACAGAGTGGGAAGAAATGCCTTTCTGAACAATGTAATGATTTAAGTTCAGTGGACCATGACAAAGAAGTGCCTTCACAGGCTGCTCAGTCTGTAGGATTTCTACTTAGAGTTATGTAAAGCATAAGAAAAACCTGAAGTAATTAATGCAGTTAATTGTCATGCAAGCATTGGGAATTTGATACAATGCTTATAAAGAATTTATTCCTGGACATATTTTTTATCAACACCTCCTAATCCATCTGTGCTTCTGCAATGAGGCTTCTAATGGTAAAGGCCTATGACTATCTCCATTTGCTCCATTATAATTATGCAAAACTGTGCTTTTTCAGTCTGATCCCAGTTCAATTTAAACAGTGATTAAATGGGAAATAAATTACTGTGGTGAAAGTATTGATGGAATCATCATAAACTGGCACTTACCCACGGAAACAAACTATCCACTAATGAATTAATTGTACTCTTTGTTTTGGGGGTGAGAACATTTCATGTAATCAAAGGAAGTGCACGCACATTCATGGGCCCCAATAAATGTCTATGTTACAAAAACAACAGTAAATTAACTTCATGGTTTTTTTTTTTTATAGCATACAGTGTCTAGTTAGAAAATGAGGAGCCCAGTGAAAGAGAAAATATATGATCTGCCTTGCCTACTTCACAATGCTTGTCCTGCTAAGTTAATGTATCTGTTAATTAAAAAGAATGGAGACCATTAATTCTCTGATGAATAAAATGTGAACATTCAAAGTAATAGAAATCCTGAGAAAGTTTCTGCAAAGATCACAATAGCCTTCCACAAACTCACATGCCATTGGCCCTGGGTTCCATGCACATAAAACTCAAGTGCTTACTAAAGTTATTATATGGTTAATCTTTATATTCATGGTGGGTTTAAAAAAGAAGTGGCTAAATTAGCCCATTTAGACTCTTCGTTTAAAAACACAATACTTAAACAAAAAAAGAAAATTAACCATACCCCAGTTTTTCTGGAGATAGGCCTGGATTAGATCTACCAGAGTAGAGTTCTCAGCAGCTGACGTATCTACTGTGCACTCTCCTCTTTCTGAGACCTGTGCCGAGGGATGACAGGGTCCTCTGACTTCCTTAGAATATAACCCATGGATATATAAGAACATGCTATTCAAATCATAGAACAGATAACTTCCCTGGATAGCTAAAGCTCATTACTAAACCCCACGAGTACATCAAGCCATGCAACAGGAGTAAACCAGGACCAGACATAACCTGGGTCCATCAAAAATAGAGCATTACAGATATAGGCAATCAGGTGTGCACAGGCCAAGAGAGCAGTCAGAAAAGACAAAAATGCCTGAATTTCTTAAGAAAAAACATTCCCAGGTAGAGATAGCACCCCATGTTTTTAAATATTTTTTTGTTTCTAATGCTTAAGTTAGTATGTTCTCATCTAAAACAAAATCCAAAGAAAAAAACATTTAAAAACATCCATTACCCCATTTGTTCTTTCAATGCTGTATGTAATTAAGAGTATAGTCTCTCAACTTCAGCACTATTGATATTTTGGGCCACATAATTCTTTGTTGTGGAGGGCTGTGCTATGTACTGTAAGATGTTCATCAGGATCCCTGGCCTCTGCTCACCAGAAGCTCATAGCACCACCCCAGCATGGCAGCCAAAGGTGTCTCCAGACTTTGATAAATGTTCCCTGAGAGGCAAAGTAGCCCACAGTTTAGAACCACTCTTTGAGAGGAATCACATAAAATTCTGAAACCAGCAACTTTCACTTAATGTAGTGTAAGCATCCTTCTACATAATTAGAAACATTTCTGAAGAATGCTTTTTAATGGCTTCAGAACAGTCTATTACATGATGCACTATAATTTATTCAACTGTTCCTTTATTTAATCAGTCCTTGTTTCCAATGTTGTGCTATAATATGATGAAGATCTTTGTACATACATATTTTGGCACATAATTTTTTCCTTAGAATATATTAAGATTTCTGGGTCAAGGTTTTTTACTTTGGCTTTTTAAACTCATCTTAAAACTTTTGACACACCTTTACATCACTCTTTGTTTGAGACTGGTGTCAGGCTTTACTTGGGACATTTTATACCACCCTACTCCATGAGTGTAGGGATTGATTTCCGTCTGTTCACTACAATATCCACACAGTGCCTTGAAAAGTGTCCAGCACATAGGACCAGCTCGATATTTATTGACTAGAAGATGGATAAGTGAAAAGTTAAAAATTTCAAACACCATGCCAATTACTATTTTGAAACTTACCTTGTCCAAAAAGAGCACATTTGAGGTTGATCCTTAAATAACAAATAAGCTATAAATGTATTTTAATTTCAGAGAAGGAAGGGTACTATAAAGCGGCAAATTAAAAGTCTAAGACTTTCAATTCAAGTCTAAGACTTGAACACTTGATAGTTTCAAGTTTGCAGCTGGAGTGAAGAGATTTTGGTGGAGGTAGGGAAGGAATCGGTTTATTTATTGAATCCCGTAGCTCCGGGTGTTCTTTAAAAGACAATACCTGTTCACTGTTCTCATGACTGTACACTTTCATTCCTAGGAAGAAAAAAATAAAAACTAAGTGGTTTCTTTGAATATTTTCTTAAGTCAAGACCAAGAAATTTGGAAGCTTCTGCTTTAGCTAAATAGTTGCCATGTAATGGAAACATTCTGAAATGAGATTGAATAGTTCATCTGAGTTAATACTCTGTACTTATTCAAATCTAAGTAGTGAATCTTGAACTCCAAAGTCATTGGGGAAAATACCAATCTAGTTTTAACGAGGACATGAAAAATGCTTGAAGTAATAGCCCATTTTGCATCTACGTCCACCACACAGATAGTATAATACACTTCTCAGAATAAATCCCCCAACTGTCTACACTCTTACCTCCTCTTTACCTACCATTGAAGTAGCTGAGTTTTGGTTTTTGTGATAAGTTATAGCTTGACAGAAGCACAAATGGAAGGGTGAGAATAATGGTGTGTGTTCCTCATGTAAGATTCAAGGAGGAATCCTAGGCAGGATGTTCATAAGTGCGAGAATTAAAGAAGATAAAATATGTAGATCCTGGAAAATGAACCATATCATCCTCACTGCTTTATTCCAAGGCCACATCTGTTGAACAGAATACTAATCAAATTCCAATAAAAAATTAAAATGATTGTCTTTATATTCCAATTTCTTTTAAAACTTAAGAAACCTCCAGGGCGCCTGGGTGGCTCAGTGGGTTAAGCCGCTGCCTTCGGCTCAGGTCATGATCTCAGGGTCCTGGGATCGAGCCCCGCATTGGGCTCTCTGCTCAGCAGGGAGTCTGCTTCCTCCTCTCTCTCTCTGCCTGCCTCTCTGCCTACTTGTGATCTCTGTCAAATAAATAAATAAAATCTTTAAAAAAAAAAAAAAAAGAAACCTCCAGTTAGCTCTCATAAAGGGAGTCCCTAGGTACCTGGAAATTTATGTAACTGCTACAGAAGTTACACCAAGTATTATGCTAGAAATCTCCCTTATTTTGGAGAACCACTTGATAACATAAAGAATTTAAGAGTGTTTAGTAAAATTCTCTTTGAAAAGGTATTATATGAAAATCCCTTTGCATTAATTGCCTAAACTGAGGAATCCTAGATATTATAGATGGTAGTCCTCAACCTTGGGAATGTTAGAATCACCTGGTAGACTTTTTTCTTTACAGCTTTAGTTATAATTGACAAAAACTGTATGATATTTAAAGTGTACAAGCTAATAGGTTTGATATATGTATACATTATGAAGATTCTCCCCATTGAGTTAATTAACACATCTATGACCTCATATATTTATCCTGTTTTGTGTGTGAAAAATATTTAAGTTCTATCCTTCTGGCAAATTTCAATTAAACAGTAGTGTTATCAACTATTCACTATGTTTTACATGAGACTCTCAGAACTTACTCATTTTACAACTGAAACTTTGTATACTTTCACAGACTTCTTACTATTTCTCCCCACTTCCACCTCAATAAACAATTTTCTAGTGTTTCTATGAATTCGACTTTTTGTATTTTCTTATTGTTAGTAGTATTAGATTCCAAATATAAGTGATATCATGAAGTATTTTTCTTTCTCTATCTGCTAATTTTACTTAGCATAATGCCCATCAGGTCCATCCATGTTGTCACAAATGTCAGTATTTCTCCCTTTATTATAATTGAATAATACACACATTTTCTTTATCCACTCACCATCTGTCAATGGACACAAAGGTTGCTTCAGTGTCTTGACTCTTGTAAATAATGTTGCAGTAAACATGGGAGTACAGATAACACTTCAGTGTAATGATTTTATTTCCTTTGGATATATGCCCAGAAGTAGAATTACTGGATTATAAGAGAGTCCTATTTTTTAATTTTTTGAGAAATCTCCATAATGTTTTCCATAGAGGTTGTATGAATTTACAGTGGTACCAACAATGCACTGATACTAACAATGGCTTTTCTCCACATCTTTGCCAGCAGTTATTTCATTTCTTTTTTATAAAAGCCATCCCAACAAGTCTTTAGTGATATCTCCTTGTATTTGTGATTTGCATCTCCATGATGAGTAATGATTTGACCATCTCTTCATGTACCTTTTGGCCACCTGTATCACCTGTGTATGTTCTGAAGAGAAATATGTCTGTTCAAGTCCTCTACCCATTTTTTTAATCAGATTTTTTTCTATTGAGTTATATTAGTTCTTTATATATTTTGGATATTCATCTCATCTGATATATGATATGAAAATATTTTTTTTCTTTGGTAGGTTGCCTTTTCATTTTGTTTATGGTTTCCTTTGCTGTGCAGGAGCTATTTAGTTTTATATAGTCCTGTTTGTTTATTATTGGTATTGTTGCCCATGCTTTGGGTGTCAAACCCATAGTCATTCACCAAGTCCAGGAGCTTGTCACTTGTTTTCTTCTGGGAACTGTATGTTTCCACATCTCATGTTCAAGTATTTAATCTATTTTTAGTTGGGTTCTGTGTCTGGTGTAGGATAGTGTCAGCTTCATTTTTTGTCATGTGGCTGTTGAGTTTTCCCAACACCATGTATTAACCATGTATTAACACCATGTCCATTCCCTATTGTACATCCTTGGCCCCTTTGTGAAAAATCAATTGACGACATATGCATGGGTTTGCTTCTGGGCTCTCGACTCTGTTCCATTGATTTAGATATCTGCTTTTATGCCAATACTATACTCTTTTGATTACTGTAACTTTGTAATTTAATTTGAAATCAAATAGCATAATGTCTCTAGCTTGATTCTTCCTCAAGATTATTTTGACTATTTGAAGTCTTCTGTGGCTTCATTAGTATTTTAGGATGATTTATTCTATTTCCATGAAAAAAGTCATTTTAATATTGACAGGGATTGCATTAAATCTGTATACTGTTTTGGTAAATGAACATTTTAACAATATTGATTCTTCCAACCCATGACTGTGGAGTATTTTCCCATTTACCTATCTTTTCAATTTCTTCATTCCATGTCCTATAGGCTTAAATGTACAGGTCTATGGGGGACCTGGGTGGTTCAGTGGGTTAAGGCCTCTGCCTTCAGCTCAGGTCATGATCCCAGGGTCCTAGGATCAAGTCCCACATCAGGCTCTCTGCTCGATAGAGAGCTTCCCCCCTCTCTCTGCCTACTTGTGATCTCTGCCTGCCGAAGAAATGAATAAAGTCGTTAAAAAAAATTTTTTTAAATAAAAATAAAAAATGTACAGGTCTTTAACCCACTTCATTAAGTTTATTTCCAGGTACTTTTTCAATGTAATTGTTTTCTTTCTCTGATACTTCATTATTAGTGTATAAAAACACAACTAATATTGTATATTAATTTTGTATTCTGCAACTTTATTGAATTCATTTATTAGTTGTAACAGTTTTTTGGTGGAGTCTTTAGAGTTTTTTATATATACCATGTTGTCAACAAATAGTGACCATTTTAATTCTTCCTTTACAATTTGGATACCTTTTATTTGTTTTTCTTGCCTAATCTCTCTGGCTAGGACTTACAGAAATATGTAGAATAAATGTGGTGAGAGCAGAGATCTATCCTGTTCCTAATCTTAAAGAAAAAGCTTTTAGCTTTTCAGTGTTTTTAGTATGATGTTAGCTGTAGACTTGTCATATGTCTTTTGTGGTATTGAGATACATTCCCTCTATACCCACTTTATTGAAGGTTTTTGTCATAAACAGATGTAAAATTTTCTCAAATGCTTTTTCTGCATCTATTGAAATGACCATATGATTTTAATCCTTCCCTTTGTCAATGTGATGTAAACGTTGATAGATTGGTGGATATTAAAACTTTGCATGCTTGGGATAAATTCCACTTGATCACAATGTGTAAACCTTTCAATATACTATTGAATTCAGTTGCTAACATTTTTTGTAAGTTTTTACTTACTTAGATAATCTCTACAACCTATGTGGGGCTTGAACTCATGACCCCAAGATAAAGAGTTGCATGCTCCTCTAAGCCAGCCAAGCACCTTTTAGTTTACTATTTTCTTGAGGATTTGTACATCTATGATCATCAGGAATATTGGCCTATAATATTCTTTTCTTTCTGGTGTCCTTATGTGGTTTAATATCAGAGTAAGGCTAGCCTCATAAAATAAATTTGGGAGTATTCCCTCTTTTATTTTTGGTAGAGCTTGACAAAAATGAGTTCTAATTCTTTAAATGTTTGGTACAATTTAGCAGTGAAAACACCTGTTTCTGGGCTTCCTTGTGTCTGAACGTTTTTAATTACTAAATTAACCTCCTTGAACATTATTGGGCAGTTCATATTTTCTGTTTATTTATGATCAGTTTTTAAGGTCATTGTGTTTCTAGAAATTTATCCATTTTCTCTAGGTTATCCAGTTTGTTGGCAGATACTTGTTTATAGTATTTTGTTTCCTAATTTAAATTCAATTAACCAAACTACAGTACATTATTAGTTTCAGATGTAGTGTTCAAAAATTTATCAGGTGTGGGACGCCTGGCTGGCTCAGTTGGTTAAGCGGCTGCCTTCAGCTCAGGTCATGATTTTTTTTTTTTTTTTTAATTAAAGGACTTTTATTAGCGGGCTGGACCGGCAAAGAGGAGGGATGTCTGGTTTCTGGTCGTAAGCTCAGTGCTCTCATTCATTCAAGATTTTATTTATTTGAATCCTTTCTCTTTTCTTTTTGATAAGTCTGGCTCAGAGTTTATCAATCTTATTCTTTCAAAAAAACAAGCTTCTAGTTTCATTGATGTGTTCTACTGTTCTTTTTATTTCTAGGTCATTGATTTCTGTTCTAGTCCTTATTATTTCTCTTCTGGAACCTTCTGGGTTTAGGCTTTACTTGCTGTTCTCCAGCTCTTCTAGGTGTAAGGTTAGCCATGTGTATTTGAGACTTTTCTAATTTTTTGAGAAAAGCTTGTATTGCTATGTACTTCCCTCTTAGGACCACCTTTGGTATATCCCAATGATTTTAAACAGTTGTGTTCTCATTTTCATGAATTTATTAAATTGTTCTTTAATTTCCTGGTTAACCCATTCAGTCTTTAGTAGGATGCTCTCTAATATCCTAGTTGTTTGAGTTCCTCCCAAATTTCCTCTTGTGAATGCATTCAAGTTTCAAAGCATTGTGGCCTGAAAATATGCAGGGAATAATCCCAATCTTTTAACACTGGCTGAGACCTGATTTGTGACCCAGCATGTGATCGGTTCTGGAGAATGTTCCATGTGCAATCAAGAAGAATGTGTATTCTGCTGCTTTAGGATGAAATGCTCTCAATAAGTCCACCTGGTTCAGTGTGCCATTCAAAGCCTTTATTTTCTTATTGATCTACTTAGATGATCTGTCCATGGTAGTGAGTTGGGTGCCGAAGTCCCCTACTATTATTGTATTCTTATCAATGTGTTTCTTTAATTTGGTTATTAATTGGCTGACATAATTGGCTATTCCCAGGTTAGGAGCATAAATATTTATAATTGCTAGATCTTCTTGTTGGATAGACCCTTTAAGCATGATAAAGTACCCTCTTCACTCTTTACTACAGTCTTTGGTTTAAAATATAAATTTGTCTGATATGAAGATTGCTACCCCAGCTTTCTTTTGATGTCCATTAGCATGATAAATGTTTTCACACCCCCTTACTTTCAATCTGGAAGTGTCTTTAGGTCTTAGCATACAAATAGCTTGCTTTTTTATCCAATCTGATACCATGTATTTTGATTGCAGCATTTAGCCCATTTACATTCAGAGTAACTATTGAAAGATATGAATTTAGAACCATTATATTACTAGTAAAATCCTGTTTCTGTAGACTGTTTCTTTGTGGTCTATGTTACTTCTGGGCTCTCTCTTTGCTTACAGGATCCCCTTTAATATTTTTGCCATAAAGGTATAGCGATCACAAATTCTTTTAGTTTCTGTTTGTCCTAAAAGCTCTTTATCTCTCCTTCCATTCTACATGACAGCTTTGCTGGAAAAAGTATTCTTGGCTTCATGTTTTTCTCATTTAGTACCCTGAATATATCATGCCAGCCTTTTCTGGCCTGCCAGATCTCTCTGCATAGGTCTGCTGCAAGCCTAATGTCCCTACCTCTGTAGGTTAAGGACCTCTTGTCTCAAGCTGCTTTCAAGATTTTCTCTTTTCCTTTGAAATTTGCAAACATCACTATCATATGTCAGGGAATTGATCTATTTTCATTGATTTTTGAGGGGATCCTCTCTACCTCTTGGACTTGAATGCCTGTTTCCCTCCCCAGATTAGGGAAGTTCTCAGCCATGATTTGCTCAAATATACTGTCCCCAATAATTCTAATATTCTCTTTATGGCTGATTTCTCAGAGCTTCCCCTCATGACCCATTAGTTGTTTTCTTTCTTTTCTCAGAGTCCTTCCTTTCCATCAACTTCTCTCCTATGCCAGTGCCTCTCTCTTCTGACTCATTTACCCTAGCTCTTAGAACATCCAATTTACAGTGTATCTCAGTTAAAGCATTTTTCATTTTGGCCTGATTTGTTTTGATTTCTACACTAAGAGATTCTTCAGTGTCTTTTATGCTTTTTTCAAATCCAGCTTGTAACTTTATAATCATTATCCTGAATTCCAGCTCTGACATTTTACTTATATCCATATCAATTAGATCTGTGGAAGAGAGTATTACTCCTGGTTCTTTCTTTTGTTCTGAATTCCTCCTTCTAGTCATTTTGCCCAGAGAAGAATGGACGAATAAGAGAACAAAATAAAAAATAACCATGACTCATTCAATATACACATTAGACAAATCTGAAGAGGTCAGAAACCAAAAAAGAAGAAAAAGGTGGGAGAACAGGCAGGGAAGAGAAAATATAATCTCCTAGGTAGATGAAACAGGGTGGTCCACTTAGTCCTCTGTATATTTTGGTCTGTTTGTTAGAAGACACTAAACCCCAAAGTTGTAAAGAAAGCAAAACTTAGGTATATACAAAAATAAAATTGAATACAGTGAAGGGAAGCAAAAATGAAAAATATTTTCTATAGAATGTATATGTAAAAAGTGAAAATTTAAAAAACACTTAAAAACAAAAATTTGGTAAAATAAAAAAGTAGTTGAAAAGGAAAAAAAAATAAAAGGAAAAAAACCTCAAAGATAAATGAATCATGAGGGGGAAAAAAACCCTCAAATTCTATATATTTCTCCTAGCACTGGAGTTTTGCAAACCTGTGTAAGGTTCGTGTTCACCTGTTGTTCCAACTGGTCTACTGTGGGAGGGACCTGCTGCATTGATTCTCAGATGTCTTTGCCTAGGTGGAGTTGCACCACCCCTCGCCAGGGGGCTGGGCACAGTGTAAGCTGCTTCTGGTTGCTTTATGTGGCCTTTGTCCTGAGGGCTTTCTGTGCCTTCTTAGAGGATGAAAATTAAAATGACCGCACCCTGATCTCAGCCCCGGAGCTGAAAGATTACAGCCTTCTCTCTTCAGTAAATCCTCAGGGATAAGCAATCTTCACTTCTGTGTGCAACAAATTCTGAAGATTCCTGCAGTGTGCAACTGTACGGATCCTTGAAGAGAGAGGGTTACTATGTTTCTGCCCTTTGCAGGGAACCTGCACAGACAGCAGTCACCTGGTAGTACTGTGGTTCAGAGTTTATGACAAACAGAGCTGAGAGACCCCTCCTGGGCTTGTTGACCATTACCAGTTTCCCCACTCCAATGCTTGGGAACTCTATTATCAGTTCAGGCACTCCTGTTCTTTCTGTGACCCCATGGATCCGGAGACCAACTGTCCCACCTAGGACTCTGCCCCACTTTGCCACTTGAGCCCCTTTCAGGCAGGGACTTCTCTCACGGAAGCAGGCTATATTATAACGTTTCCAGTTTTGCACTGTGGGGCCCTATCACTTTCCAGTAGCCAGCTTACAGAGGCCCCCTCCCCCAGCCATCTATCTTATGATATATCCCCTCAGCTTCACTTCACACTTCCTGCCTTGAAAACAGTGGTCGCTCTTCCTCTTTGTAGAATTCCAGCAATTCTTTTCTTACATTTCAGGTTGAATTCACAGATGTTCAGAATGATTTGATAGTTATCTGGCTAAGTTCAAGGGACCAGATGAAACAAGTCCCCTATTCTTCTGCCATCTTCCCTCCCTCTTTTATGATCTTTATGATCTTTCATATTCTGTGGCTTCTATGTTTTGCCACCTCTGTCATTTCTGATGTTGTTTATCTGGGTCTTCTCCTTTTTTTCTTAGTCTATCTAGAGGTTTGTCAATTTAGTTTATCTTTTCAAAAAAAAAAAACAGTCTTTGTTTCATTCCTTCTGTTGTTTTTCTGTCGTCTATTTCATTTATTTCTTCTCTGATCTTTGTTTTCTTCTTTCTGCTAACCTTGGGCTTTGTTTGTTCTTCTTTTTCTGTTTCCTTGGAGTATAAAGTTAGGTTATTCATGATGTAGGCATTTACCACAGTGAACTTCCTTTTGGAAGAGCTTTATGCTGCATCCCTTTAGTTTTGGTATGTTTATTTACATTTTCATTTGTCTCAAGGTAATTTTTTTATCTCCTTTTTGATTTCTTCTTTGACATTTATTTTTCAGTAGCATGCTCTTTAATCTCTGTATTTGACTTTTTCCAGTTTATTTCCTGAATTGATTCCTTGAAATTGATTTCAAGTTTCATCATTATGGTCCAAAACTGTCTAATCTGATCTCAATCTTCTAAAATGTACTAAGTCTTTTTTTGCAGCATAATCTATATTATACCCCAGCTTTCTCTTGGTTTCCATTTTTTTATAGAGGTTATCTTTTACCATCCATTCACTTACACTCTGTATGTGTCTTTACATCTTAAGTGAGTCTCTGTAGGCAGGATATAGATGGTTCTTATTTTTTTTTCACCCTTATTATAGGTATTTATTTCTCTTTTGTTCATTGTTTCTGCTTTGTTGTTCATATATTCCTTTCTTTTGCTCTCCTTTGTGATTTGGAGACTTTCTTTGATGATTTGCTTAATTCCTTTCTCTGTCTTTTGTATATTTATTGGAGGTGTTTGCTTTGTGGATTTGTGCATCTATGAAAATTAGGCTTACATGAAACAACTTATAAGTCTATTTTAGACTGATAACTTCAGTTCAAACACATTCTAAAGTTCTTACTCCCCCTACCCCTTCAATCTCTTTTTGATATCACAACTTACATTTTTTTAACCTCCTGTATCCATTAATAAATTATTGTGCTTATGGTTTTTATTACTTTTGTCTTATCAGCTTTATAGGTGATTATCCTCCAGTGCTACAACATGAGATTATTCTGAATTGTACTATGTATTTACCTTTACCAATGAAATTTACACTCTCATGTTTTCCTGTTAGTAATTATCACCTTTTCATCTCACCTTAAATAATTCCTTTTAATATTTCTTATAAGACTGGTTCTTTGTCTGAAAAAGAAATCTTCATCTCTTCAATTTTGAAGGACAGCTTTGTCAGGTAAAGTATGTTTGGCTGATACTTTCTTT
Organism: Mustela lutreola; assembly: GCF_030435805.1. Taxonomy (NCBI): domain Eukaryota; kingdom Metazoa; phylum Chordata; class Mammalia; order Carnivora; family Mustelidae; genus Mustela; species Mustela lutreola. The sequence goes on from NC_081296.1 coordinate 42,992,134, forward strand.
TCTTTCAGTACTTTGAATATATCATGCCCTTCTGGCCCACAAAATCTCTGCTTGAAAAATTGCTCATAGTCTTGTACACAAGTTGTTTTTCTTTTGCTGCTTTTAAGATTCTCTTCTTGCTTTTAACTTAAGGCAATTTAATTATACTGTGTCTTTGTGTGGTTCTCCTTGAGTTGATACTATTTGGAGTCCTCTGGACCTCCTCACCTTAGAGATCTAATACCCTCCCCAGATCAAGTTTATCAGCCATTATTTCTTCAAATGAGTTTTCTGCACCCTTCTCTTCTACCTCAGGGACAATTATTTTGTGAGTGTTGATCCAAGTGACGTTTTCCCACAAATCCCTTAAGCTATCTTCACTCTTTTTTTTTCTTTATTGAATTATAATGAACATATAATGTTATATTAGTTTCAGTTGTCCAACATAATGATTAAACACTTTTATATATTGATCAGTGCTCACCATTGATATATGCAGCCACCAATTGTTACCATATATTATTATATTATGGGATAAATTCATTATGCCACAGTTTTTATTTCTGTGACTTAATTTGCTTCATTACTGGAAGTTTTATACCTCTTAATCACCTTTAGCCTCTTCATCCATCTCCCTAACCGCCTTTCCTCTGGTAACCACCAGTTTATTCTACTTAAGAGTCTGTTTCTCTTTGTCTGTTTTGTTCGGATATTTTAAGACTACTCATCTAAATGAAATTCTATGGTATTTTTCTTTCTCTGTCTGACTTATTTCCCTTAGAATAATACCCTCTAGGTTCATTCATGTTGTCAATAATGGCAAGATCTCATTCTTTTCTATGGCTAAGCAGTGGTCCATTTTATCCATATACCACATCTTCTTCATTGATTCATTTATCAATGAACACTTGGGTTGTTTCCAAATCTTGGCTAGTGTAAATAGTGCTGTAATAAACATGGAGGTGCATATATATTCTTGAATTAGTGTTTTCATTTTCTTAGATACATATGCAGTAGTGGAATTATTGAATCATATGGTATTCCTATTTTTAACTTTTTTGTGTGTTATGTTAGTCACAAAATACATAATTAGTTTTTGGTTCAGTGTTCCAAGATTCACTGTTTATGTACAACACCCAGTGCTCCATGGAATACATGCCCTCCTTAATACCCACCACCCAGCTCACCCAACCCTCCCACCTCCCCTCTAAAACCGTCAGTATGTTTCTCAGAGACCACCATCTCTCATGGTTCATCTCTTCCTCTGATTTCCCCCAATTCAGTTTTCCTTTCCCTCCCTAATGTCCTCCATGTTATTCCTTAGATTCCACAAGTAAATGAAACCATATTACAATTGACTTCCTCTGCTTATTTCACTCAACATAATCTCCTCCAATCCCATCCATGTTGATGCAAAAGTTGGGTATTCATCCTTTCTGATGGCTTAGTAATACTCCATTATATATATGGACCACATCTTCTTTATCCATTCATCTGTTAAAGGACATCTCGGATCTTTCCACAGTTGGCTTTTGTAGACATTACTATTATGAACATTGGGGTACAGATGACCCTTCTTTTCACTACATCTCTATCTTTGGGGTAAATACCCAGTAGTGCAATTGCCAGGTTATAGGGTAGCTCTATTTTTAATTTTTTGAGGAATCTGCACACAGCTTTCCAAAGTGGCTGCACCAATGTGCATTCCCACCAACAGTGTAAGAGGGTTCCCCTTTCTCCACGTCCTCCCTAACACTTGTTATTTAGTGTCTTATTAATCTTTGCCATTCTAACTGGTGTAAGGTGGTATCTCGATGTGTTTGATTTGAATTTCCCTGATGGCTAATGATGAACATTTCATCATGTGTCTGCTGATCATTTGTAAGTCTTCATTGGAGAAGTGTCTGTTTACCTCTTCTACCCATTTTTTGACATGGTTATCTGTTTTTTGGGTGTTGAGTTTGAGGAGTTCTTTACAGATCTTGGATATCAGCACTTTGCCTGTAGTGTCATTTGCAAATATCTTCTCCCATTCCATGGGTTGCCTCTTTGTTTTGTTGACTGATTCCTTTGCTGTGCAGAAGCTTTTGATCTTGATGAAGTCCCAAAAGTTCATTTTCACTTTTGTTTTCTTTGCCTTTAGAGATGTATCTTGAAAGAAGTTGCCATGGCTGATGTCAGTTACTGGCTATGTTCTCTTCCAGGATTTTGATGGATTCCTGTCTCATGTTGAGGTCTTTTATCCACTTTGAGTTTATCTTTGTGTGTGATGTAAGAGAATGGTCAAGTTTCATTCTTCTATACATAGCTGTCCAATTTTCCCAGCACCAATTATTGAACAGACTATCTTTTTTCCACTGGAAGTTTTTTCCTGCTTTGTCAAAGACTATTTGACCACAGAGTTGATGGTCCATATCTGAGCTCTCTACTCTGTTCCATTGGTCTATGTGTTTGTTTTTGTTCTAGTACCATGCTGTCTTGGTGATCAGAGCTTTGGAATAAAGCTTGAAAATAAGCAACATGATTTTTTCTTTTTCAGCTTTTTCTTTTTCAACATTTCCTTAGCAATTCAAGGTTTCTTGTGGTTCCATACAAATTTTAGGTTTGTTCCAGCACTTTGAAAAATGCCATTGGTATTTTGATCGGGGTGGCATTGAAAGTAAAGATTGCTCTGGGCAGCATAGACATTTTAACAATGTTTATTCTTCTGATCCATGAGCATGGAATGTTTTTTCATATTTTTTGTGTCTTCTTCCATTTCTTTCATGAGTGTTCTATAGTTTCTCGAGTATAGATCCTTTACCTTTTTGGTTAGGATTATTCCAAGGTATCATATGGTTTTGGTGTTATTGTAAAAGGAATCAATTCTCGAATTTCCCTTTCTTTAGTATCAATGTATAAGAAAGCAACTGATTTCTATGCATTGATTTTGTATCCTGCCATATTACTGAATGCTGTATGGGTTCTAGTAATTTGGGGATAGTCTTTTGGGTTTTCTACATAAACTATTATGTCATATGTGAAGAGAGAGAGTTTGACTTCTTCTTTGCCAATCTGAATACATTTTATTTCTTTTTGTTGCCTGATTGCTGTTGCTAGGACTTGTAGTACTATGTTGAACAAGTGATGAATGGGCATCCTTGTCATGTTCCTAATCTCAATGGGAAGGCTGTCAGCTTTTCCCCACTGAGAATGATATTCAATGAGGGTTTTTCATAGATGGATTATATGAAGTTAGGGAATATTCCCTCTATTCCTATATTTTGAAGTTTTAATCAGGAAAGGATGCTGTATTTTGTCATATGTTTTTTCTGCATCAATTGAGAGGACCATGTGGTTCTCTCTTCCCTTACTGATTTCTTCTATCACATTGACTGATTTGAAAATGTTGAAGCACCCTTGCATCCCAGGGTTAAATCCCACCTGGTCATGGCGGATAATTTTTTTAATGTACTATTGGATCCTATTAACTAGGATCTTGTTGAGAATCTTGGCATCCATATTCACCAGGAATATTGGTCTGGAATTCTTTTTGATGGGATCTTTGCCTCGTTTGGGGATCATGGTCATGCTGGCTTCATAGAAAGAGTCTGGAAGTTTTCCTTCTGTTTCTGGTTTTTGTTTGTTTGTTTTGAAACAGTTTCAGGAGAATAGGTATTTCTTTTTCAAATGTTTGCTAGCATTCCCCAGGGAACCCATCAGGTCCTGAACTCTTGTTTTGGGGGGAGGTTTTTAAGGACTGCTTCAATCTCATTACTAGATATTGGTCTATTCAGGTTATCAATTTTGTCTTGTTTCAGTCTTGGAATTTTATGCATTTCTGGGAATGTATCCATTTCTTCTAGGTTGTTTAACTTATTGTCATATAACTATTGGTAATTATTTCTGGTGACTGTTTCTATTTCCTGATGGTAGTCATGATCTCTCCGCCTTCATTCATAATTTTATTAATTTGGGCCCTTTCTCCTTTCTTTTGGATTAGTTTGGCCAGTGGTTTATCGATCTTATTAATTCTTTCAAAGAACAAGCTTCTAGTTCCGTTGATGTGTTCTACTGCATCTCTAGTTTCTAACTCATTGATCTCTGCTCTAATCTTATTTCCTTTCTTGTGCATGGGGTTGATTTAATTTGTTGTTGATTCTCCAGTTCTTTAAGGTATAAGGAGAGTTTGTATATTCAAGATTTTTCTATTTTTTTGAGTGTGGCTTGGATGGCTATGTATTTCCCCCTTAAGATTGCCTTTCCTGTATCCCATAGGTTTTGGATGAAAGTGTCTTCATTCTCATTGGTTTCCATGAATTGTTTAAGTTCTTCTTTGATTTCCTTGTTGATCCAAACATCTTTGAGCAGGATGGTCTTTAGCTTCCAAGTGTTTTAATTACTTCCAAACATTTTCTTGTGATTGAGTTCCAGTTTCAAAGCATTGTGGTCTCAGAATATGCAGGGAATAATCTCAGTCTTTTGGTATCTGGTTGAGACCTGATTTGTGACCCAATATGTGGTCTATTCTGGGGAAAGTTCCATGTACACTCGAGAAGAATGAGTATTCTGTTGTTTTAGGGTGAAATGTTCTGTATATATCTGTGAGGTCCATCTTGTCTAATGTGTCACTCAAAGCTCTTCTTTGTTGACTTTCTTAGATGATCTATCACTGAGAGTGGCATGTTAAGATCCTCTACAACTAATGTATTCTTATCAATATGACTCTTTATTTTGATGAACAGTTGACTTATGTAGTTGGCTGCTTCCATGATGGGAGCATAAATATTTACAATTGTTTTATCTTCTTGTTGGATACACCCTTTAGGAAAGATGTAGTGTCCTGTATCTCTGACTACAGTCTTCAGCTTAAAATCTAACTTATCTGATATGAGAATCACTACCCCAGCTTTTTCTGAAGGCCCGTTGGCATGATAGATGGTACTTCATCCCTTCACTTTCAGTCTGAATGTATCTTTAGGTTCAAAGTGTGTCTCTTGTAGACAACATATGAGTGGGTCCTGTTTTTTTATCCAGTCTGCAACCCTGTGCTGTTTTATGGGGGCATTTAGGCCGTTCATGTTGAAAGTGATTATTGAAAGAAAAGTTTTTATTGTCATCATATTGCCTGTGAAGTCCTTGTTTCTACAGATTGACTCTGTAAATTTCTCTCCTATATCACTTTTGGGATCTTTCTTCTTTTATAGGACCCTACTTTAATATTTCTTATAAGGCCAGCTTGGTAGTCACCTAATCTTTTAGACTTTGCTGGTCTTGGAAGCTCTTTATCACCATCTATTCTGAATATCAGCCTTGCCACATAAAGCATTCTTGCTGCATATTCTTCTCATTTAGTGCTCTGAATATGTCTTGCCAGCCTTTTCTGGCTTGCCATATTTCTGTGGACAGGTCTATTCTGATGGTCCTTCCTCTGTACATAAGGAATCTCTTCCCCCTAGATGTCCTTAAGATCCTAGATGTCCTTAAGACCCTAGATGTCCTTAAGACCCTAGATGTCCTTAAGACATCTTCTCTGAATTTACAATTCACAAATTTCACAATCACGTGTCTGGAGGTTTTACTATCCTCATTGACCTTGTGGGGTGCCCTGACTCTAGGAAACAAACACTGGTTCCATTCCCCAGATGAGGGAAATTCTCATCTAGGATTTGTTCAGCTGTATCTTTTAGTCCTCTCTCTCTCTCCACCCTCTCAGGGATCCCAATAATTCTGACATTGGAACTTTTCATGGCATCATTTTTTTTCCCTAATTGTTTTCATGACTTTTAAGATGTTTGTTCCAGGCCTCCTCCTGATCCTTCTTTTGTATCAGTTTGTCTTCTAGATCACTAATTCAATCTTCTGCCTCATTTACCCTAGCTGTTAGAGTATTTAGATTAGACTAGATCTCATTGATAGCATTTTTAAGTTCTGCCAGATCAGTTCTCACTTCTACCCTTAGAGATTCTGTTGCCACTAATGGTCTTCTCCAACCTAGCCATTGTCTGTATAATTGTTACCCTGAATTCTATTTCCAACATATTTTATTTTATGTCCATATCCAGTAGTTCTGTGGCAAAGGCCACATATTTATTTATTTAATAAAGTTTTGGAGAAATTGGAAGTCATCACCAAAAACAAAAAAAAAAGGGGGGGGGGAATGAAGAAAGAAAAAAAAAAAAAGAAAAAGACCAGCCAAAATGAGCCCCAAAAGTAAGATTTATAGGGTAGAAAAACAAACCAAAAGACCAACAAAAGAAAAAGAAAACTCAGTCAAAATGAATCCCAAGAGTAAGATTTATATAGTACAAAAACAAAAACACACAGAAACGCTGACAAAAGAATAAGATGGGAAGATGGTTTTATTTTTTTTTTCTTTTTTAAAGATTTTATTTATTTATTTGACAGAGAGAAATCACAAGTAGATGGAGAGGCAGGCAGAGAGAGAGAGAGAGGGAAGCAGGCTCTCTGCTCAGCAGAGAGCCCGATGTGGGACTCGATCCCAGGACCCTGAGATCATGACCTGAGCCGAAGGCAGTGGCTTAACCCACTGAGCCACCCAGGCGCCCCGGGAAGATGGTTTTAAACCCTCAATGTGGCCAAGGAATTTTATTTCAGTTCTTGCTGGTTGTATCTTATCTTCACAAAAGTACTCAACTTTCCAGAGATACAGGGAAATTAAAACTGGTTCATATATAGGGATAGTATTGAATAGGAAAAAAGACTACCGTGAAGCATATATATATATATATATATATATATATATATAGAGAGAGAGAGAGAGAGAGAGAGAGAGGGGCAAAAGTATATGTATGAAAAAAGTTAAACAGTTATTATGGAATATGTTGTATTATACATCTAGTTTAAATGGTAAGTATGTAAAAAAAAATCATAATGAATTAGAGAAGTTGTATCTATGAAATATATAGTTTTGGGGGCAATCCTGGGAGCTTAATATATTGTCTTCCACTGATGTTGGGGTTTTAGTTTTATGGGGACCACGTGGTTATTGTCCTCTTGTTCTTTTGGTTTGTCTTCTGGGGGTGGGGCCTGCTACACTGTTTTTCAGTCAGTCTTGCTTGGACTGAATTGCCTGTCCCCCTATCAAGGGGCCAGGCTCTGTGGAAACAGATTTTTTGTTTTCTGGTGGCTTTTTGCACCTTTCCGGAGGGTCAGAGCAAAAGTAAACTGTCCATAGCCAGACCTCTGCCTCAGAGAGAAGCCTCAGTCTGCTCCCCTCTGAATGGTCCAAAACACAGACTCCCCCTCTGCAAACTCTGCTGAACACCACAACCTCCCACAGGCAGTGTGCACCTCCAGCCACCTGTCTCAGTGGTTGCCCGAGGGCCCCACTTGTCTCTGCATCTCTGTGCCACTAAAACTACAAGGGATACTGGTCTGGGCATACCCAATCCTGGTGGTTGCTGTTCCTGGGACTGCTGTCTGGAGCCCATGTCTACACCAGGTGCACTCAGCCCCAGCAGTGTTGCAGGCAGCGGAAGGCTGCAGGCCCAGGGACCACCGACTGGAGCCAGGGCTGGGTTCTCTCAGGCGCAGGTGGGTGCCAGCTGTGGCTGCCCTGGGACCATGGGCTTAGGTCCATATCTGTGGCCACCCAATCCCACCAACTGACCCTTAAGTCCCTTTGTTCTTTTTGAGTGCTATCAACCAGTCTCCAAGCTAATGCTGGTCCCAAGCACACAGCACTTATGTGTTGGGGTATCACTTTCCAATGGGGTCATTTCCAGTGGCCCCCTTCCCCTCTGTTAATCCTCCAGTATCGGTCCAAGCACTACCCCTCCTCTGTACCTCTCCAGTGATGATCTCCTGCCTCCATAGAAATCCAGAAGTGTATTATCTTACATCTCAGGCTGATTTCATGGGTGTTCAGAGTGTTCTGGTAGATATTTAGCTCAATTCAGGGGACCTGTTGAAACAGGGTCTCCTATTCCTCCACCATCTTGCTCCTCCCCCTATTTTTAACCTTCAAGAAAGCTTCGTACTGTTTTCCACAGTGGTTGCACCAATTTACACACTCACTAACGATGTATGAAGGTTCCTTTTTCTCCACATCCTCACCGTTTGTTTTTTGTCTTTTTGATACTAACCATTCTGAAAGGCAAGAAGTGATACCTCGTTGTGGTTTTGATCAGCGTTTCCTGACGATTAGTGATGTTGAGCATGTTTTCATGTCTGTTGGCTATCTGGGTGTCTTCTTGGGGCAAACAGCTATTCACATATTCTGTGCATTTATAAATCAGATTTTTTTTGGTGTTGAATTGTATAAGTGTTTCATATATTCTGGATATTAACCCCCTATCGGATACCATTTGTAAATATCTTCTCCCATTCAGCAGGTTCCTTTTTCTTTTTTTGATTGTTTCCTTTCCTTTCCTTTTTTTAATTTTGGTGTAGTCCCCATAGTTTAGTTCTGCCTTTGCTTCCCTTCCTTGAGGGAACATATCCATAAATATGTTGCTAAAGACATTGTCCAAGAGATTACTCACTATGTTTTCTCTTAAGTTTTATGGTTTCAGGACTCCCATTTAGGTCTTAAATCTACTTTTGCGGGGGGGGGGGGGGGAGTGATGGGGGAGCTGGGTTAGTGTATGATATAATAAAGTGGTTCAATTCATTCTTTTATATGTAGTTGTCCAGTTTTCCCAACACCACTTACTTAAAAGACTGTCTTTTCCTCATTGTATATTATATACAATGTATATTGTATATTACTGCCTCCTTTGTCAAAAACTAATCAACCATAAATACATGTAAATTTATTTCTGATCATTCTATCCTGTTCCATTGATCTATTTTTGTCTATTTTGTGCCAGTACCATACTGTCTTGATTATTTTATCATAAAATCTAGGATTACGATATATCGTAATATATATATAGCTTTGTTCCTCTTTCTCAAGATTGCATTTGGCTATTTGAGAGCTTTTGTGGTTCCTATACATTTTAGGATTTTTCTAGTTCTGTTACTATAGTATATCTTTTACCTCCTTGGTTAAATTTATTCCTAGGTATTTTATATTTTTGGCAAAATTGCAAATGTAATGGTTCATTTCCTTTTCTCCTATACATGTATAGTGTATAGAAATTCAATACATTTTTGTATGTTAATTCTGTATCCTGCAATTTTACTGAAATCATTAGTCCTAATAGTTTTTTAGTGGTATCTTCAGGGTTTCCTATATATAGTATTCTATCAATGGCAAATAGTGAAAATTTTATTTCTTCCTTACCAATTTGGATGTCTGTTATTTCTTATCTGATTGCTGTGGCTACGTACTATGTTGAATAAAAGTGGAGAGATCCTTGTCTTGTTCTTGATCTTAGAAGTTTTTTACCAAGATGTTAGTTTTCAATTGTCCATATATGGCCTTTATCACACTCAAGTATATTATATTCCCTCTCTACCCACTTTGTTGAGTTTTTATCATGAATGGATATTGTATTTTGTCAAGTGCCTTATCTGCCTTTATTGAATGACTGTATTTTTTTATTATGATGTATCATGCTGATTTATGAGTATTAAACCATTCTTGCACCCTTGTAATCCTTGTTATCATTTTTTAACGTATTCTTGAATTCTGTTTGCTAACATGTTGAAAATTTTTGCATGTTTGTTCATCAAAGATAAGGGCCTATAGTTTTGTTTTTTTAATAGTGTCTTTGTTTGGTTTTGGTTATCAAGATAATGCTGGCCTCATAGAATGAATGTGGAAATAGTGTCTTTGGTTTTGGCATGAGGATAATGCTGGCCTCATAGGATGAATGTGGAATTTTACTTTCTCTTTAACTTTTTTTGGAATAGTTGTAGGAGGATATGTTAACTCTCCTTTAAATGTTTTCTAGAACTCACCTGTGAAGCCATCTGATCCAGGGTCTTGTTTGGGGGGAGTTTTTATTTCTGGTCTAATTTTATTGCTGGTAACTGGTCTGTTCAAATTTTCTATTTCTTCCCAACTGTTTTGGAACATTGTATGTTCCTAGGAATTTATCCATAACTTCTAGGTTATCCAATTTGTTGGCAAATAATTTTTATAATATTCTCTTATAATCCTTTGTATTTCTGTGGTGTTGGTTATTTCTCCTCCCTCCCAGCTGATTTTAAGGCCTCTTCTTGCTAAATCTGGCTAGAAATTTATCAATTTTGCTTGTGTTTTCAAAGAACAAACTCCTGGTTTCATTGATCTTTTCTATTTTTTTCTCTATTTCACTTATTTTTGTTCTAATTTTAGTTCTTTTCTTCTACTAACTTTAGTCTGTTTGTTCTGTTCTAGCACCCTTACATGTGAGATCAGGTTGGCTGAGATTCTTGTTTCTAGAGGTAGAGTTGAATGACTATAAATCTCTCTTAGAACTACTTTTATTGTGTCCCAAAAATTTTGGACGATTTGTTTTTATTGTCTCCATGTGTTTTTATTTATTTCCTGATTCTATCTTGTTTAGCCTCCATATATGTCCTTTCCAGATATTTTCTTGTAATTTCTAGTTTCCTAGTAGATTGGGAAAGATGCTTGATATAATTCCAATCTTCTTACATTTATTGAGCCATGTTTTGTGGCCTAATATGTGATCTATCCTGGATGTTCCATGTGCATTTGAAAAGAATGTATATTGTTTCTGTATTAAATGTACTATATATATGTTAGGTCCATCTCATCAAATAGGTTATTCAAAGCCACTATTTCCTTGTTGCTTTTCTGTGTGTATAATCTGGTGTATAAGCGGGGGGTTTAAACCTATTATTGTATTACTGTTAATTCTCCCTCTACTAATATTTATGTATTTAAATATTGTTTTTAGGTGAATAGATATTTACAAGTGAAACAGCCTCTTCTTGAATTGACCCCTTTATCATTATGCAGTGCCCTTCGTTTTTTGGGGTTTTTTTGCTACAGACTTTGTTTCGAAGTCTTTTTTCTGATAGAAGTATTGCTACCCATTTGGCCAATGTGTAGTCACTTCGCTAGCTTCCGGATTTTTTTCAGCAATAATTGCTTTGTATCTAACTATACCTTGTGTGTCCATGGAAGGAATAAAATTCAAGAGGCTCCTATGCTGCCATCTTGGTCAGCCATCACCTGATAGCTTGTTAAAAATACTAATTTTTTTAAGACTGTAAGTTTCAAAAACATTTCTTTAGATCTGCTGTCTTAATTACACAAAAGCTGGGATAGATGATCACCCGTCAGTCCTGGAAGAACTGGTAAGAAAAAGGATCCATTCTAGTCACAAAATAAAAAACTACTTCATAACAAGCTATCCGATTCTCCAGAACACCTTCTTTTACTGTTAGATTTTTTTTTTTCCTTGAATGAATAAACACTGAGCACCAACTGTGTCCAGGCAACATACTAGATGCTGTTTAGGATATCAGCTAGTGACTAAGTCAGACTGAGCTTAATTCTAAGCTCTGCTAGTTGTGACATGGAGCAAGCTATTCAATTTCTTTTAACGTCATGTTCCAGATCTGCAAAATCAGGACTGACCTAAAGGGTTGTGAGTATTCTAAAATACTATATGCACTATACCTGGCTACAGTAACTGGCATTAGATTCTTACAACTCTGGAAGTAGGTGGTACTACATTAGGTGATACTATATGTTTGCAAATGTATGAGCAATAGTACTAAGAGGTTGTGACCTCTCCTTTAAGATGTTTTCTCCTGCACAATTTTTATTTCCATTAAAAATGTGGGAAACTGTACTACTGCAAAGTCAAAAGCTACTAGCCCTGGTGTTTGGCAGTATGAAGAATCAGAGCACTGAAGAGAACTCTCAACAATACAAGGTACACACCTATAGTTTAACAAAGTATGTTGCATTATCCTTTTAAATGGCAAATCCTTTTAATCAGGTGAGCTGTCTTTTATACTTGCTAACTCCCTACCCTCCATTCCTTGCTTTCAGAAGAGGAAATATGGGAGTACCCAGCTGGCTCAGTTGGTTAATTGTCTGACTCTTGATTTTGGCTCAAGTCATGATCTCAGGGTCCTGTTATCAAGCCCCAGATTGGACATCACACTCAGCGGGGAGTCTGCTTAAGGATTCTGTCTCTCCTCCTCCCCCTCTCCCTATTTGGGTGTACTCTCTAAAACTTAAAAAAAAAAAAAAAAAAAAGAAAGAAAGAAAGGAAGGAAGGAAGGAAATACTCAAGTCTCATTAGATTTACACTAGAAAATTGTGTAGAGTAACTCAGACTAGAAAGGCTTACTTCACTGGTGTTCCTAAGGCGTCTCATGGCTTGGCAGCAAACTAATTATCTATCATTTTATTGTAACGTATTAAAGCAAGCATTTAAAAGAACTGAAAACTGAGTTCCTCAAAAATACTAAAGAACCTGTCCCTTGTATTTTTTGGTTGGTTAACATTCTTTAGGTATTAACCAGTTCTTCCCAATTCATTATCATTATTTCTATTTTTATACTTTGTGGCTCCTGAAGTATTTCTTCCTCAGCAAAGCAAAGTACAGGCAAAACTTCTTTAAGGACCTTGCCATACATACCAGCTTATGCTCAATCCTTCCTGAGATTTCTTGACGTATAAATGCACCAGCCAAACCAGGAAATGCAGGTTGATCTATCACCACTAAACAAGTAGACATAAGCAAAATCTGGTAGGCAACCTAAAGCAAACATTGTTCCTCACCAAGTCTCCAAACAATGCAGATCTGACTAATACGGTCAAAAAATGCTTCCTTTCTTAATGTAGTTCACTGCTGGTAATTTATTCTTTTTATCTTTCAAGTTACTGGTTATTTAAAAAATAAACTTCAGTAAAGCTAGTACATGGCTACACACTTACCGTTTATCTTCCATGCACCAGGGACCTAGTATGTGCCTGCGATAAGATAACCATCCCTCTACCCTTGGAGATCATGATAGTAGTGGGCTGCCTGGGTTAGCTGCAGGATGGAGATATGTATTAGTCAAGATTTTTTATCACAAACGTTGAAAAAGGAATCTACTGGCAAGCATAGGGCCGCCACAGAATGAGGCATTACAGAATGATATCCAGTAACTGGTACCATAGGGAAGGTTGTATGGTAGAAATACCGTCTTCGGTCCCCACATGACACCTTCAATTAAGATATAAAACCCGGGGAATATTTTGGAGCAGAATAGCTCAAACCCGAGGCTCAAGTAGTAGCACCAGAATGTACAGATTTTTACATTCAGAACATAAGAATACATTCTTAAGCAAAAGGTCACTTCCTTAAAAAGAAATTCATCAATAGACACAACTGATTCAAATCAACATGAGGCTAATGATATTGAATATAAAGACATGCAGGGCAAAATCTGAGTTGCCTTTTCAATTTTGTTACATATCAATAAAGGAATACGGATTTTTGGAAAATTCTTCCTATAGACTTTGAAATTGTGTTTTTTGATACCAATTTTCCCCTTATCAACACTTTTAATACAGCAAGCTACAGTCTTAATTTTTACAAGGTAGTCTTCATTCAATATTAGAATTTACATTATAAATATTTGTGAAGTCTGATGTCTTTTTTCAATCTCCATTTAAAATGTAAGCTAAGGGACAAGTAAGTCCCTTTATATAAATTAGCCCTTAAAATAGTGGGTGACAATTCACTGTTCACACTACTAGCTGACAACGAAGAAATGTATTGCCTTTCCCAACCTTCGTAACAGAGAATGGGGAGTAAGATGCTCTTAATAAGTGAATTTTCTAAGTGACATTAAAAGCTAAAACTAATGTTTTAAACTCTATGCAGCCCTGTCTGCACTGTAATTAGTCCACAAATTCAATTTAGCTATATTTACCCCCAAACACTAATATCCTCCACCTTTGTCCTGAGGCAAAGCCCACTGCTATGAGTTTTGTGTGGTCACATAGCCAATCCTAAGAGCTAACATTTTAACACTTGCCACTATGGTAGTGACTTTGATAAAACTATTTTACAATATTACCTAATTGGGTCCTCATATAAAAATCCTCAGGTTAGTCATATTATCATTTCCATTTTTCCAATCAAGAAATTAAGGCACAGTCAAGTTGAGCATCACTCAAGTAACTTATAGTCCTCTCTCACAGCCATCAGTGGGACTTGTAAAGACTGGATCTGAGACTCTGGATAAATTCTTTTTAGACACTGGCACTTGGATGAATACAAATTGCTACCTCCTCCATCTTCTATGTGATAAAGAGGCAAGTTACCTAAAACTGTTGGCATCTATAAAAATAGAGTGCTACTTCACAAGGTGTTAGGAAATAGGTCAGTCCTTACGGAACTTCTTTCTACCAGATAAACATCTTTCAAAGTTTTTTTTTTAAGGTTTCCTATTTTTAAGAAATGAGATTTAATAAGTTTCCTTTAAGTATACTATACACCCAACGTGGGGCTGAACTCAAGACCCTGACATCATGAGTTGCATGCTCTAGAACCAGCCAAGTGCCCCTTAATGTTTCTTTTTGCTACCCTACAGGGTTTTGTAAGGCAAGTGTGTAAGGAAATTCTTTCCAATGACTGCCAGTGTTTTATTACCCTAAAGCAATTAGAGAACATTAAAGTTCTGTGTATCAAGTGCCTGGAAAATTTTATGCTTTTCTATTACACTAACTGTCCAGCAGAGGTCTCAATCAGACAAATAGAAACAACAGTACTGTACCAGGCCCCTTCTTAGGCAACATTTTTAAGGGACAACTCAGGGAGTACCTGGGGGGCTCAGTGGGTTAAAGCCTCTGCCTTTGGCTCAGGTCATGATCCCAGGGTCCTGGGATCTCGAGCCCCGCAACAGGCTCTCTGCTCTGCGGAGAGCCTGCTTCCTCCTCTCTCTTCCTGCCTGCCTCTCTGCCTACTTGTGATCTGTCAAATAAATAAATAAAATCTTTAAAAAAAAAAAAAAAGGTGGGGGGACAACTCAGTGATCCAACCAAGTTTAGAGAGTTGCAGGGGGTAACACTGTGGCATCTGCATCCATAGTTTATAATGATACCTGGGGTCTCAAAATACTATGAATTCCTGACAGTTAATAGAACAGTCTGGATGTTAAACTTGAGATGCCATGTCAGTTCTTCCTTTTAGCTCAATTTCCCATATTGATGGACTTAAGGCAACATTTTGCTAACAAGGTAGGAAATCTAACAGGAGGTAATCTTAAATATGTCTATAGTAAAGCAAACATACATCTATGGAGTGAGAACTTCAAATAATTTAACAAGTCTTTGATTTCTTACATTATTTCCCCTATAGAACCCTATGATTATAATTTATTCTAAGTTCTTTCCTCAAAAAACAATACAACTGAGTTACTATCTTTAAAGTTGCAAATAATGTAGAAATATAAAAACATTACATATCCAGAATATATTTTTAATTAAAAATGTATCTATTTCAGTAGTATGTAGGAGTGAGGGAATTATTTTCTTCCCACTAATACTTTCTTTTTTACGTTTTTCTAAACGAAAAACTTGCAGTTATGTTGGAAAAAAAGGATCTTATGTGCAAATAATTTGTGATGCTAAAACCCTAAATTCTATTTTCCAAGAGCAATTAGGAGCTTTATAAAAGAAAGCCACATGATATATCTTAAAAGACACTGCAATTCCTCTGCTTTTAAATCATTGCTATGCTGGAAAAATAGATTTGGTTCTATCAGTAAGCTCAGAATTAAGTATTCTCCAAAGTGGAAAGTATACGGTGTCACTTCAGGAGCACACTATTCAGCTATCACCCCCAGCATTAAGAGCTGTCTATCAAAACAGTTAAAGCAGGTCAACACAGTCCAACATAATAAAGTTTCAATATGTGAGGCCAATATGCTCTTCTAAGATGCTAAGAAACCAAAACAAATACTGAAATCAAAAGATTACTTACAGCTAATTATCATACAGGTTTAGTTCTTTGTTGTAAGCCCCCTTTCCATAATATTAATAAAGGGAATACTTTACTGCAAAGAAAATTTATTTTACATATTGCTAACCATGAATTCTGTTGTTCATTCACATAAATCTGCCTAGTACCACTATCCAAACAGCAGGACCATTTTATGTCCACATTTGTATTTACAAGGAGAATTTGCATGACTTACATAAATATAACTCTCAGTAGGTTTAACATGGAGATGCAATCTAACAGCCATAATGATAGCAATGTAGGAGAGGTGTATTTTTAATTACCTCTCATTTGAGTGACCTTATTTAAAATATAAATTGGTAACTTAGAAGTTCCTGGTCTCCTAAAGAGATTTTCAAAAACACTTAAAGAAACAGTGAGATTTTTAAGAAACATCCTCCATGTCCACATCCTGTTGTAATTTCTGCACCATTTTTTCTTCCAGCTGCTTTCCTTTGCCTGTAAAAAAAAAAAAAAAAAAAAACCAATTCAATGTGACCTTTCCAAACTTATACCAATACTTAATAAAGGATCTTAGATGTTAAGAAATTTAAGAATAGTAACTAAACTTACACAGGTCTTACAATCTGCCATGCATAAAGTAAGTATTTCATACACCCTCCTAACAACCTGCATTTTAAATGAGGGAACAGAAACCCAGAGACAGATGAAATTGTACCAAATCACTAAGTAAGCCCATTAAGTCAAAGAGCTAGGATTGGAATCCTGGCCCTCTGGATCCAAAGTCCCTGCTTTTAACACTACTTATGTACCCTCAGAGTGTTACCTAAAAAGTTAAATAACAGTTCATTCCTGTTGTTTGGGGGTCAATTCATATTGCTTATACATGAAATAATGCTCCAGGATTTTGTCTATTTTGTTTTAATAAAATTTGGTACAAAAATTAATCTATTTAACCTATTCAACATGCAGTTTCAGAATTTGACCTTTACTAAAAAGTTTAGGCAGGGAATCATTCAGGAATCAACTCTTCAACTAAATCTCACCAAAATTTCCTCCCTTCAGGTAATCTGCATAAGTAAATTATGTAACAGATGGTATCTGGTGCCTGCTGAGTAAAAACTGGTTTTCCAGCACCTCACAAAAGAAACTATGCACACAAACGATGGCCCAGGTGGATGACCACAGGCAAGTTACATAAACACACAAAAAAGGTTTTAACACAAAACAGCAGTTCTGAAATTTGAGTATCAAAATCAGTGTCAGAACCCAGAGAGCTACAAAGGAACAGAAGCTCAGACTCGAAAGGCCTGGGCCTCCATATTTATAAATTTCCCCAATTAATTCCCATTCCAACCAAAGTTAGAAAACCACTCCTATAAAACAGTATTCTTAATAAAAACAAATAGAAGCAAAGTCTATGAAATTGTTACTTGAATCTTTGGACTAGCTTATGAATTATGATTCTATGAAGAAAAAAAACCATATGCAATAAAATTGGAACTGGGAAATACAATGTATAAATCATATTTTTAAAAACCAAGTTGTATCATAAATCAGGTATTTACATAAAAAAAATAAAAAGCTGATACTCATTTACATACACTACAACAATGTAGATTTTTCATCTCTCTACTGAAAGAGAACTCCTGTGTAATATAGTACTTACCTGCAAGAGGGGCCCGGATAAGATGAATGTTTTGCTTGACTTCTTTGATGTCCTGAACTTTCTGTAATTCTTTATTTTTCTTTAATCTAGGATAAAACATATCAAAGCCAAAATTTCAGTTACATTAACTTCTATAAATGATATTATTAATTTATAAAAATAAATTTTATTAGCCACACAGATAAGCAATGAGAACTCAAAATTATTTTCTAGTTTCTAATAAGCATATCAAATCAGGATTTCTACACTACCAACTTGTTCAATGATTACATCCCTAGTACTGAGTTGGGGATAAAGTGGAGATTAATATATATATATTGCTGAGTGAATGAAGAAATGTGATTGAAAGAAAGAATTAAATCTCAGACATCAATGTCTATTATACAAATAAAATGCCTAGATCTTTTCTCCTCAAACTGAGAATACACTGTTACCTCATTTTTTTTAAGTCAGTAATTAAAAGAACACAAAACACATAAAACATTCATTTTAGACAAGCTAACAGTCTTTCTCAAACATTTAGGCTCCCTTTTTGTAACAATTCATTTTTTTAAAGCCAGAAATCTGTTTGCACATGGTTTTCTATGACAGATTTAAATAGTGATGAGATAAAAAATAAGTAAATCTACTTTAAAAGAAAGACCAATTCTAGGCTGGGGCCAGGAAAGTGTAAGATGAGGGCACATCTTGTTAGCCATAAAGAAAGCACCCAAAAAAGATGAGGAATTGTCAAGATGACATGGAAGCCTGCCTGAAGGAATTCCCACTGGCCAATCTGGAGCACTTGGAACATCAAAATAAATAATGACAAATAATTATAAACCACTGAATACCATAAGAATCAATAAATACACACAGATCTATGAATAAACAATAAAGGAGTACATTTTGAACTTGTAAAAGAGAGAAGTTCTTTTACATGGGAAAGCCAACTAATAAGTGTAGAAGAAATTACTGAATTGGAAAAATCACCATTTAGCAACAATCACTATAATAACAGATTCAGACAAGGTTCTACTGGATGCTAACACCAGTAGGCACCAGTTTGAGAAATAAGGGACTCTTTGCAGAGTGTCAAAGTATTCCCCTAAGATATGTACTGATTAAAAAGGAGGGGAAAACTTTCCCTTGGAGAAAACTGGCAGATAACCCTTAAAAACTGGCAGATCAGTCACTTGGGATAACATGTGCCTCCTAATATGTAGGTCTTTCTTAGGTATCATTCCTATGATATTCTGGCCAAAAGTACCTAACCTGAATCTAATCTTGAAGCAAACATTAGACAACCACAAACAGAGGAAAAGTCTATTACAATAACTGACCTGTATTCTTCAAAAATATCAATGTCATTTAAGACAAAGATGAGAAAGTGTCCAGGTAAAAGGAGCTTGAGGAGATATTACCATTAAATGCAATGAAAGATCCAGGATTGTCTGCTGCTATAAAGAACATGACTAGAACTGCTCAAATCTAAATAATGTCTGTAGGTTATATAACAGTATTGCTGAATATTAATTTCCTGATCTTGGTAACTATACTACAGTTATAGAAGAACATGTTCTTATGTTAAGAATATATACATTGAAATATCCTCAGGAAAAGGGCATCATGTTTTCAACTTACTATAGAGACAAGGTACAGTAAAGAATATACAAAAGTTCTTTACAGTATTCTTAATTTTCTGAGGTTACATGAAAACAAAAAGTGGAAAAAAAAATCTCTGGATTTCTAGTAGTAATTATTTTTCCAAGAGTTACCTGATATATATATTCATACCTGTTCATTATAAATTTAGCTTGGCGCTTCTGTTTGATCTCTTCAACTCTCTTCATTGCATCAACTACAAAAAAAATTTGTTAAGAGTTAGCAAATTTTTGCATATCCAAGCAAAAGCTTTAATGATCACTCCCCTTTATTCCCATTTAGAAATGTATTAAATAAAAAACTCATTGTAAAAACAATCCCTACTAAAATAGCTAAAGAAGGTAAATACTCTTGGCTGAAATAACTGTTAACTATCTTTCACAAATAAATCTCTATTTTTATTTTATAAAAGCCTTTACTGCTACTAAGTTTTCCTTTGACTTTAAACCAGCCCAATGCTTCTCACACTTTACAGAGAATGGATTAATGGCAACTAATCCCTTCTTAGTTTGTCCTCTCCATTAATAAAAGTACCATTCTGGGCATAAATACTATTTCTCTAAGTGCCTGGGAAATGATCTGCACAGGACGAACATTGACAGAATAAACCAATCATTTTAGCATGTTCCCAACCACTAAAATCCAACTGTTCTGGGAATTGTGTAGTGGAGCTGAATCCAAATATGCTCTAGAATCTATACCAGCACTAAGAGAACCCACACATATAATTTTAAGTTTTCTGGCAGCCACATCAGAAAATAAAAAAGGAACAGGTCAAAATCTAATAAAAGATTTTGTTTAACCAACATATCCAAAATACTGTCATTTCAACATAGTATAATTACTGAGGTTATTTTATGCTTGTTTTCATCTGATGTCTTCAAAAGCTCTGTATTTTACATTTACAGCAAATCTGGATTTAGACTAACCACATTTTAAGTGCTCAGCAGCCCCTGTGGCTGCCATATTGGGCAAAACACTCCCAATCTAATTTCTTGAAGTCTATGGATCTGAAGAAGAGGCAGGATATTCACATAATCTTAAAATATCTCCCCCAAATATACTTATTAATTACAAAGGATAAAATACTAACTTTACAGTGAAGAAATGTACCAGAGGCCACCTTAACCAAGGATCAAAGTTAACATGGACAGAAATAGGACCCCAATGGATAACATATGCCTCCATATGGCAGGAGATAATGATAAGAACTCAGCATCACATCTATGGTATTCTTACCAAATGTACACTACCCAAATCTAACCTTGAGGCAGTATCAAACAAATGCCAATTAAGGGATTTTTTTTTTTTTAAGATTTTATTATTTATTTATCGGGGGGGGGGGGGGAGCGGGGGGAATGAGCACAGGCAGACAGAGGCAGAGGGAGAAGCAGGCTCCCTGCCGAGCAAGGAGCCCAATGTGGGACTCCATCCCAGGACGCTGGGATCATCACCTGAGCTGAAGGCAGCTGCTTAACCAACTGAGCCACCCAGGCGTCCCCAATTAAGGGATTTTTATACCAAATGCGTCACTCCTACTCTTCAAAACTATGAATGTCATGAGATATCAAAACTCACAAAATATTAAAAATTGGAAGAGAAAAATAACACATGTACTATTCTTACACAGATCTGAGAGTAAATGATAATACTATATCAATGCTAATTTATTGATTTTAATGACTATGGTTCTATATGAGAATGTTCTATTTTTTAGGAAATATTATATTTTTATAGTTCTATTAAACCACTCAGGGATAAAAACATTATGTATTGTCAGGTGCCCATTATGTATATAATTTAAGTTCAGAAAATTACAGAAGGAAAGGGAGAGAGAGAATAGATAAATTTAGTAAAAATGTTATTTGAGGAATCTGGACAAAGGAATTCTTCATCTTTTCTGTTGTCTAAAATTAACTCAAAATAAAAACATTTAAGTGTAGGATGCCTGAGTAGCTAAGTCAGTTAAGCATCTGCCTTTGGCTCATGTCATGATCTCAGGGTTCTGAGATCAAGCCCCACAGCAGGCTCCCTCCTCAATAGGGAACCTGCTTCTCCCTCTCCCTCTGTCCCTCCTCGCCCCCCACTTGTACTCACTTGCTAATAAATAAAATCTTTAAACAAACAAAAACAAATACACATTTAATTGTAATATACTTTAAAGTGTATTACTTAATACACATTTAAGTATAATCCAGGGTCCAGCAACATTGGCATTATCTGAGAGCTTGTTAGAAATGCAGAATCTTGGGCTCCACCCAGACATGCTATATCACAGTCTGCATTTTAACAAAATGCCCAGATGGCCCCATGGGGGCACTGGTATTAAGAGGATGCTTCTATGAATAGTCTAAGACAAAGTCAACTCTACATCTGCACATGCCAGATATACAACTAAATATACAACTAAATATGCCAGATATACAATTCTTTCTTTCTTTGCCTTTCAACAGAAATTGATTAAGGCTAAGTTCTAGTAATCAAAAGTATTTCTATACCTTACAGTTACTCAGAAGCAAAATAAAAACACAGAAGTGGCAGGTAAATACTTTCCAAACAGTAAGACACTACATTTCCAAATATTCCATAAAACTGAAAAATTTTAAATGTAAGAAGCACCTGATACTAAAAACTTGATCTGAAATACAGAGACATAAAGGATAAAATACAAACTATTCCTACTAGTATTCTTGTTTTGGAAGTTCTCCTACTATTGACATCAGCATCTTAACAAAGGCTGCTCAGTCCCTACCTTGACACAATTTAAAAATGTAAATAATGAATATAAAATTATTGCCAACAGATTAGCTTACAGACCTATGATACTGAAATAGGGGTTGTGGGAAATCAAATCTGAGGAGGCTATCTTGAAATAGTAACAAAAAAGAAAAGGCCAAAATAAAATTCAATGGGATATAGAAATGCTTTAGGACCTTCTAAAAATGTCCTTGACAAGTTTTGCCTTTTAGAAACACTGTAAGAATTCATATCAAAAATGTGTGGTGACAGATGTTAATTAGATTTACTGTGATCATTTCACAATATATGCAAACATCAAATCATTACATTGTATACCTGAAATGAATGTTATATGTCAATTATATCTCAATTAAAATAAAAGAATCCTATTAATCTCTTCTGAAATCCTTGAGTTTGAATCCATTATTTTTTTAGCAAATAAACCTAGTAAAATCCACTGCTCTTCAGAAATTAACTCTTCCTCTAATTACAAAACAGAAGGAATGACTTTATTTAAAAAAACAAAATGCCAAGAAGCAAAAATACTTAAGGCCATGTGGAAAAGGCAATTCCAAAACTGGACTCTGAAATCTCCACATGGTCCAGAAAGATAATAATCTTTTAGAGGGTGGCAAGTACTACCACAAAGCCCCTAATTTTTCAATTCCTCCCCCAAAGTGCTGTGACTGGGCAACTGCCTATGAACCATTCAAATCTGATAAAGTCGGGGCACCTGGGTGGCTCAGTTGGTTAACTGTATGCCTCCAGTTCAAGTCATGATCCCAGGGCTCTAAGATCAAGCCCTGCACTGGGGATGGGGTGTGGGGGGGGGGGTGGAAATCCCTGCTCAGCAGGGAGCCTGCTTCACCCTCTCCCACCTCCCCTCCAACACTGTGCTCTCTGGCTCTATCTCTCCATCAAATAAATAAATTAAATCTTATTAAAAAAAAAACTGGCAAAGACCACAGGACTCTGAGCCCTGGGAACCTCTAATTAACAAAACCAACTATATCACCGCTACACCCAAGACTAGAAATGGCTAAAGATTGCATAAGACAGCTGTAGGGAAAAGAAAAGTCAAAGCCAAGGGCCTCAAACATACACATAGGGGCATCTACAAGCTAGCTTAAGGAATTTGGTTTTACAACATATGGGATTTTTTTTTTTTCATTAGTCTCTGCTTCGTTTGGAAAAATGAAAAAGACTAGTTACCCTTGCTTTTAACTTCAGTAGTCTATAGCTTGATTTATACCTAAGTCATGCACTTAGAAGTCCTCTTAGGAAATATAATTACCACCTTAGTACTGTACTTTTCAATTTTACAGAAGCATTACATTTTATAAGGTATACAGAATATAATGTTTATAACCCTAAACCAAATTATTTAAACATGTAAAGTATCTTAGGTTTTGTGTATATTTTACCTATGCCACACCCCAAAAAAAGTATTCTCCACCTCTAGTCTCAGATTTTTTTTTTTTTTAAGATTTTATTTATTTATTTGACGACAGAGATCACAAGTAGATAGAGAGGCAGGCAGAGAGAGAGGAGGAAACAGGCTCCCTGCTGAGCAGAGAGCCCTATGCAGGGCTCGATCCTAGGACCCTGGGATCATGACCTGAGCTGAAGGCAGAGGCTTTAACCCACTGAGCCACCTAGGCGCCCCTCTATTCTCAGATTTTTAAATCTTTTTATATCTTTGTATAGAGACTCCAAATAATATAAAATCTAACAATTACATTTTTAAAAATATTTTGTTTATTTATTTTAGAGAGGAGTGAGCAGGGGGAGGAGCAGAGGGAGAGAACCTCCAGCAGACTGCACACTAAATGCAGAGCCCAACACAGGGCTCCAAACTACGACCCTGAGATCATGACCCGAGTTGA
This sequence comes from Mustela lutreola, assembly GCF_030435805.1. Classification (NCBI taxonomy): domain Eukaryota; kingdom Metazoa; phylum Chordata; class Mammalia; order Carnivora; family Mustelidae; genus Mustela; species Mustela lutreola. The sequence goes on from NC_081296.1 coordinate 43,015,866, forward strand.
AACCAAGAGTCAGACGCTTAAATGACTGAATCACCCAGGAGCCCTTACATTATCTTTATAATGGACACATCAGCCAATTCTGAAAAGGATTTGGGGCAGCTTATCATAAAAGATGCAAGTACAACAGAACCATTAAAATGAGGAAAAGAATAAAAGCCAACCAATGAAAAGAAAATTAATATTTAAATATTAAACATTAAATTCAAAGTACTATCCCAAAACAGTCTCTCCTCAAAATTCCTGGTAATTTTTTGTGACTTACTAGTTTTATTCCATAACTCTCGCTGGTATTTGACAGGTTCATTTCTACGTTTTTCAAATTCAAATGAATTATCCTGTAAGAAAAGGAAAAATATGGTTCTAAGAGAGATACAAAAGGAAGCATTTCTTAAAAACTTCTCTTCGTCACAAGAGTTGTGTTTCAAATCATAGACACATATTAAGATTTCCCAGGGTGACCCTAGCAAATGCCAAGTTTTCATACTACTTCTCCTTTACACACCAGATGTACAAGACAGCACTACTGAAAACATCAATCAATATACAAGTGATTTTTTTTTTTAAAGATTTATTTATTTGACAGAGAGAAATCACAAGTAGACAGAGAGGCAGCCAGAGAGAGAGAGAGGGGGAAGCAGGCTCCCCGCTGAGCAGAGAGCCCGATGCGGGACTCGATCCCAAGACCCTGAGATCATGACCTGAGCCGAAGGCAGCGGCTTAATCCACTGAGCCACCCAGGCGCCCCTATACAAGTGATTTTTAAGAAGACAAGAGAAGGAGGGTACCAGCCCCATCCTTCAGAGGGTCATATAACAATCATGAAGATTTCAAACAAACTGAAGAGACTTCCCTAATTTCCCATTCCAAGATAAGACAGACTCAGGCAGAAAACTTTCTGTTAGGTTGAACCATATGTGTAAAACTACACATCTTCAAATAAATGTGGTGCTGCTCTGCATGACAAAATTTTCTCCCAGAAATTTTTCAGGCCCTCTCTAAATGTAGTTTGTATTTTGACAGCTAATAAGCCCTACTTACCTCAAAACATGTGAAACTATTTTAGAGAAACACTACAAATTTCTTAGAAAAACTGCAGGTCTATTTCTTAGTTTTCAAATCTATCTGAGATAGGCAAATGGAACAGCACTAATTCTGTATTTACCTATTTCATTTACATATACACGACCTGTTCAATCACAATAGCCTCAGCAAGGACAAGGCAACTAACTGGTCACCAGCAAATGACTGTGACTGGCATCCTTTCTTCTCTCATGAAGTTGTCACTTGCATTTGAAGTGCTGTTTATTCTCATCCATACCGGAAATTATTTTTGTGACAATAATTGTGAATTGGCTTTGCACCTTGTCAAAAAATATTCTTCCCATTCACTGAAAATGAAGCCAGGAAGGGTCTTCATAGCAACTGCATAGAGACTGCCCTTAGGAACCCTCACACACTGTTGGTGAGAATGCAAGTTGGTGCAGCCACTTTAGAAAACAGCATGGAGATTCTTCAAAAAGTTAAAAATAGAGCTACCCTATGATCCAGCAATTGTATTACTGGGTATTTACCCCAAAGATACAGATGTAGTGAAAAGAAGGGCCACATGCACCCAATGTTCACAGAATGTCCATAATCGCCAAACTGTGGAAGGAGTCGAGATGCCCTTCCACAGACAAATGGATAAAGAAGATGTGGTCCATATATACAATAGAATATTACTCAATCAATAGGACAAATACCCACCATTTGCATCAACATGGATGGAACAGGAGGAGATTATGCTAAGTGAGTAAGTTAAGCAGAAAAAGACAACTACACGGTTTCACTTTTATTTGGAACATAAGGAATAGTATGGAAGACATTAGGAGAAGGAAGGGAAAAATGAAGGGGGGTGGAAATCAGAGGGAGAGACAAACCATAAGACTATAGACTGCGGGAAACAAACTGAGGGTTTCAGAGGAGAGGTGGGGAGGGGAGTGGGTGAGCCCGCTAATGGGTATTAAGGAGGGCACAGACTCCATGGAGCACTGGGTGCTATACATAAACAATGAATCATGGAGCACTATATCAAAAACTAGTGATGTACTTACGGTGACTAATATAACATAATAAAAAAAGAAATAAAGAAAGAGAAACTGCCCTTAAAGGAGTAGATAGGTGGGAAAGAGGAAGTCATGGAGGGCAGAACAGTTTAAAGATCTTCCTCCTTCAAAGGCAGCTTGCACAGCAGCTTTCACCTCCTCCTTTCATAGGGGTCAAATGTGGACAAGCTTCACCAGGTCCTTGAACCAAGCCCGTAACAACCTAATGATGGACGCTCATGCGTGAAATTCCCTCACCCATGACTTCCCATTATTTCTCCTTCAACACACACTTCCCTGCTCTCAAAGTCCTGTAAGGAAATCCAGAAACTAACAAATGACTCTACAACAAATCTCATCAGAGCCCTCAATGGTATTAAGGAAATCCTTTAATCTGTTAGCTTCCTCTTAAAATCCTCGAGTAGTAATTTCCAATTTCACCCCAATCCATTTAAATTAATTTCCCTTTTGTGTGCAGGAACTAAAAAATGGTTTTTTGAGAATAAGGAAAAATCACTTCCATAAACTGAATTAGGAATTTTTTCCTTTACACAATTCTGCAGATTTATGGTTTTTAGGATGTTACAACATTATTACAATCGCCAAATACAAATAAATCACTCACCAATCTTGTCATACAAAATCTTGTTATAGGTAAATTACATTTAATACCTAATAATAACCTTCCCATACCAAAGTTGGTAATTATACTGATAGCTAACTATACTCACCACTGTAAGCTCTTTACCAGCTGCTTTACGGAATGCTTTAGTCCACCTGACCTTGCGAGGATTCCGCTTCTTTTTAAAGTTTTTATGACACTTGGATTTACAGAATCTGAACACCTACAAAAAAAGTTAAAATACTGGAGTCAACATTAAGAATGTTTCTATCCTAGGATGTTATGCATGCCATAAAAACATAGTGCAAAGTCTGAGAAATGACAATGGTTCTAACAATTCCTTCTACTTACACCACCATTTAAAAATAGGTGAGACATATAAGATTAACTGTAAAATGAACTATTTTTTTTTACTATTATTTGACTATCAAATATCATCACAACTAATGGCTCAAGAGCTCCAAGTATATGGTTAAAAATCACCAGTCATTTTTACAGATAACAATTAAAACCTTAAAATCATCATGAATAATAACAATGGTTTCAAGGAAAGTTCTTTATTTAAATCCCTTCCTAATTAATAATAATTCTCAAATTTCACTTGCTATATACCTCAATGGGGGTGAAAACTTCACCTATTCCAAAATCTTCTTTGGTTCTTTCCATCCTTTTTGTTAACAGCACAAAGTAATTTCAAAAAAGCAACTAACATTGGGTATAGATTTTTGTTCTAAAGTATTTACTCACAGGTCTACTAGGAAAGTTCTTCAATATTGTAATTCTCTACCTGTATGCCAGAAGATATGACCCTTTATCAGTGCTAACTTACGATTTAATGATGCTTCAATGTGCCCCTGAAATGGCGTACTGGGACTCACTGGAAGTCTAAAATACATTATTTTATTACTTTTTAATGTCTTAGAACACACTGCAATTTGTACATCTAGAGGAAATCTGAAAAGAAAAAGTACTACTTTGGAGTACTAGATCTTGACAAAAAATCTTAAGTTTAATTATCCTACCTAGAAGATGTGGCCCATAAAAAAAGTCAAAATGAGGTATAAACATTTCAAATTGTGTGTACAGATCACAAACCTGTGTGTATATATCACAAGCCAAAATACTTTCCATGTTATGTACACTTTGTTCTATGGGGGAATTCAAACAGGTCCCTATATACACTAGGACACAGTCTTCTTAGAACAGTATAATACTAGTTTAATCTGACCCAGGTCAGTACCTCCTAGAGAGGACAGAAGTCAAAACATGTCTATATTGTTGAATTAGTTTCAAGGAATGGAAATATATGCATACAAGTGGATCTCCTAGAATATCCCACTATGAATTCACTATCAGTAAATTTTTTTAAGTATTTTCAGTCCAAAAGACTATTAACTTTTTAAGTAAAAGCCTCCTACATTAAATACCTTCTAGATAACTCCTAGACAAGTCCCCAATTCTGAGATATACCGAATGAGATGCCTGAACTCCTGGGTCTGCTCAATTCCAGAGCCAAGGAGAGTTACAGAGAAGTCTACTTGAACTCTATAGCTAATAGATGTTAACTTAAAAAGAACAAGGAAGTATCTGAAGAGAATGGAATCACTGGAGATGTGAAGCAAATTCAATCCACAAATAAGGTTCTACTATGTACCTGATATTATCAGGTGCTAGAGATACAAGAATAATTAAAATATGATACTCTACCGTGAGAAGTTTAGGCTAGGATTATTAATAGTCTCGATTTACAAAGGAGACATTGAGATCAGGATAGGGCATACACAATACATACAATGATCATGTTTAAGTAACATGGAAATACAAAATAAGGGAGTGATTTAATCTATGGTGGGGTAAGTGATGGATGGATTGTGAGGCAAAACTTCATAGTCCTCTATCATCATCCTCAGTTTTCAACAAATGATCTAGTATTTCAGCTTCAAAGTTCTTCAACTCTTTCTTAAATTCCACTGATTGAACACTTATTAAGGACTCATTAAGAGCACATGTATTTTCTATGTTTGCAAAGTACATGAAAATAGGGGACATTAACACTAATTCTACCACTAAGAAGCTACCCAAGAAGCCTAAGAGGGGCAGTTTCTATGAGAAACTGTCTCAAAAGCTAAGAGAAAAAAGGCAGAAAAAAGAGTGGCTACAAAAATGACCAGTGCCTACTCTGGAACCAGAGTGGGATGGCAGAAAGAAAGCGAAGACCACTATACTCTGCACAGGCAGATCGATGACCTCCTAACTAAATGAAAGGCGCAAAGATGATTCACACGTCTAGCAAAACTGTCTAGACATAGGACAGTGGTATTAATTCAGGAAACAAAAAAGACCTGAGGTAATTAGGAATTCTTTCAATAGGCTCACTGCTGGTTACAGACAGAATCTCTGCATCGAGTGGAAAATTCAGACTAGAGCTAAAAAAAAATACAGATTTGAGAATCATTAACACAGAAAAAATTAAAGAAAGAAAGAAGAGAAATATCTTCCTTAGTGCTTCAGGACCTCTGCTTCTTATATCGCCAGCTAACTCTGTTTGGGATCCACAGGTCTTCCCTAGAGTAAGATGGCTCTCAGCCAATTCTAACCCGTCCCTACTAGCAATACACACTTCCTCATCAATATGAATTTCCACTGTGTCTGCCAGATCAACACCAACTCTAGATAGCTCCCATGATCTGTTGTTTTAATTCCTATATCCACCTGAGAAGCAGTGCTGGACAAAAATCATAAAATTATGATGACCAGATCATCTACAAAGCCTCCGTGCCCACTGTGAATTAAATGCCAACCTAGCAACTATTTAGTTCGTTTCTATAAACTTTTTATCATGCTCCTGACAACAGATATTCAAAAGTCTTCTGCAAGTTCTTTCAAGTTCCCAAACCTAGCTTTGATCCCACACTTTCTGCAGGAGCCCCTTGCTCCTAATTAGTGACGTTATCTTCCAGCTGTAAGAGATATACGGTGATGACATAGGATCTGTATTTCCTTAGCATATCAAAGTCACCTGTCTGGAATCCTAGATCCTCTTCTCCTCCCCACAAAGACACCAATTTAACAGACCTAGTGGAAATGAAGAATCTTTTTTTTTTTTTCCCCCACAAGTGCCCAGTGATTCAGAAGCAAATAGGAGAGGTCGAATTCTGAGAAACAATGTATTAAATAAGCATAGAATGAGATTCATTCTGCTATAAGACAAATTCGTGTATCATTCACAAAGTCTTTCACAACCAGGCCTCGTAATTACGTTTATATTTTATGTTTATATACGTACCTTTATACCGTTATATTTTATGTTTATGTACGTACCTTTTCGTATACAGACTTATACGGGTATTTATAGCCCTACCCCACGCCTCTATCACGATATACAATCCATCCACTCACTTCCCTAGAGACTGCTTCGCAGCGCCTCTACTCAACCGTTCACTTTACTTCCACTTAGAATGCTCTCCTCACTTTTTTACGCCAACATTCAAGACCCAGGATAAATGCCATCTCCTTTCTGAGCCTCTTCACATACGGCCCTCCCCAGGTCACCTGCGCCTTCGCAATACAGAACTACTACCAAGCTACAGGTAACAGTCCCATCAACTTCGACACGTCACGGACATTCTCAGGTTTTATTCGTCTCTGTGGACACAGGCCTTCGTAATGAGGCTTGACTGGACATACATTCAACAAAGTCGGCTGAATTCAAGAACTTCACTCACTCTCACTCTCAAGAGAGACCAAACAGCCCAAACACACCCCCGGACTCCCTTCGGCGCCGGCTCAAAGAACTGGGGAACCTCGCCGCCGCCAGCCTTGTCCAAAGCTGGGCTGCTGAAAGGGCTCGGTTCGGGACACCCACAAGGAGAAATGCCCTCAGGTCAAGGGCGAGGCCAGAGCTCCTTGTAAAATCACCCTCTTGGGAGGGCAGCGCAGATAACCCGAACCAAACGCTCCGGGAGCAGGAGGACCCGGCGCCGAGCCCGCCCCGCCTCACGCTCGCGGGAGCGTCGCACAGCGGGCGCTCGTCCCGGGCGTCTCACCTTGCAATCGTTGCGGACAAACATCATGCCGTGGCCGGGGTAAATAGGGCCCGAACAGAAATAACACTTCTCAATCCGCATGTTGAAACCGCGTGAGGGCCCACCGCCCAGACGCCGATCTTTAAGTGGAAGTGACGCAGCTGGGTCACAGGAAGTGATTCTCTTCAATACCCGACCCGGAAAAAGCGAGCGTCCGTCTTCCCTGAGGGCCCTGGGATGCTGTCCGAATGTGACGGCGCCACCCAGCGGCCGGGCAAGCAACAGCGCTGCCGTTTGGCGCAGGCGCAGAGCTGCAAAATTGGCCTCATGACCCTCGCTTTTCGGGAGTGGAACGTGCTGCTTTTCTTTCTGAGCTGGCTTCCACGGCGCCTAGTACCCAAAACGTCATACCCTATAACATCAGCATTTACTCATATCTTATATGGTTTGTGCTTTATCCCCGGCTGACTCCACCCACTGGGACGCCTCTAAGAACTCCTTTCTCCGCTGCCTGCCCTTTTACCCGCCCGTGATTGACGTCCCCAGCGCAGGGGGTCGCCAGCCGCACTGAGAACCTACTTCGGGCGTTAGGACCTACGCGTAGGGTTCCCTGAGGCTCAGAGAACATTACCAGCAGTTGTTGAAAGACTCGTAGTAATTTTTTTTTACCTTTTCTCCCCCTTTTAATTAATATACATGTGGTAAAAGACATTTTTGTAGGAAACTAAGTTTCGTTCCCTCGTCAGACCTCGAGATCTCATTCCCGGTGGCAATCGGTCCCTTTTATTACCTGTCAAAAATTTTTTGTGCGTAGACAAACATGTTTATGTCAGTCTGCCTGTGCCTCCCTCTTTTTTTTTTTATTTTTATTTATTTATTTATTTGACAAACAGAGACCACAAGTAGGCAGAGAGGCAGGCAGAGAGAGAGGAGAAGGCAGGCTCCCTGCTGAGCAGAGAGCCCAATGTGGGGCTGGATCCCAGGACCCTGAGATCTTGACCTGAGCTGAAGGTAGAGGCTGTAAGCCACTGAGCCACCCAGGTTCTTTTTAACACTAATGAGCATCCTATTAACCCTTTTCTGCATTTCACTGTGATCTGTCCCCTGTTATTGGAATATGGGCTCCAAGAGGATAGGGTTTTTGTCTTTATGTCCAGAGCTACAGCTCCAATATCTAGAATAGTTCCTGGCACATAAATATATATTTTATTATTAATGAATATTTAACATTTTTTAAGATGTATTTATTTGAGAGAGTGCGTGCACCTGTGAGCAGGTGAGGAGTCTGGGGAGTCCTCCAGCAGACACCTGCTGGGTGTGGAGCCCCTCACCAGGCTCAATCCCAACACCCTAAGATCAGGACCTGAGCCAAAATCAAGAGTGGGTGGCTTAACCGAATGAGCCACACAAGGGCCTCTAACATTCTTTTTCATAGTTTGTATGTATAAGCGATTGTATGAAGGTGTCTTTTTTTTAAAGATTTTATTTATCTATTTGACAGAGATCATATGCAGAGAGGCAGGCAGAGAGAGAGGAAGGGAAGCAGGCTCCCGCTGAGCAGAGAGCCCTATGCTAGGCTCAATCCCAAAACCCTGGGATCAGGACTTGAGCCAAAGGCAAAGGCTTTAACCGACTGAGCCACCCAGGCACCCCTGAAGGTGTCATTTTAATTGGCCGCCTATGGATGGACATTGTTTCCTATTTTTCTGGTATAACAAACATCCTTATATTCCTAGCAAGACAGTCTACCTTGTGTGAGCGGAGGTGTCGGCTCTTGGATTCCCCATGAAAGATTTACCTGAGGAACTGCACTCCAGTAAAGGTAGAAGGGAAATAAAAAGCAGAAAGCAGTTTATCAAGGACAATATACTCTCGAAGTAAGAGGGTGGGCTGGCCCAGAAGTGGCGGCTGCTCTAGGACTAGAGGGGTTCTTTCTTTTTATAGGAGCCGGGGTCTTCTTCCAAGAGGCACGGTCTCTAATGGAGGCTGCTTCCAATCATTTGGGGGACTCCTCCCACAGTTTGGCAGGAGGAGTTTTTGACCCTATAAGGTTTGAACCAAAACTATCAAGGCAGCTTTTGCCCACTGAGTGGGGCTAAAAGCGCAATGCAAACGTTATAATGAGTTTAGGGGTTACCCTGGGGCAGAGGTGGAAGAGAAGAGCCAATTTTGCACCTGTGGTTCTTGGTCTGTTAGCCCCAGGGACTTGGAAGCCACAAAGTCAGGAGGTTGCGCCCCCAGGCTTCTAACGTGTAACCTGTTCCAGCTCATTTCTAACTAAATGCCTACTCTATCACTTATTGATAATACTTTTTTTTTTCTTCCAAAAGAGAGTTTACAGAGAAAGGCTAGGTCAGAGGATATGATAGGTATTCTTTTAAAATTTGGAAGCTAATACTGAATGCTCTCTAAAAGGTTTTACCAATTAACACTCAACAACAACCACTAAGATCGTGATTTCACCACATCCTTGTCAAAAAAATAATCTTTACCAGTTTGAGGTTAAAATTTATTTCATTATTATTTTCACTTGCATTTATTTATGAACGAGGTTAAGAATTTTTCCAAATGTTCAAAATCTATTTTGTTCTGTGAATTGCCCCACAGTGATTCTTAACAGCACTTTACGTATTAAGAAAGTTAGTGCTTTGCAGACACTTAGATACTATTTCCCAATTTATTGATATTTTAAACTTTGTCTATAGTATTTTTCCATCCAGAAGTTTTCTTTGATATATCCAAACTTATACTTTTGTTTGTTTTGGATTTGCTGTTTTGCTTAGAAGGCATTTCCCTTTGCAAAGTTGTTTTTCAACAATTTTTCTCCATTATTTTTACAGTATTTTTCACATTTGCATTTTTAACTAAACTGGAATTTACTTAAGTATAAACGACATAGGATTCCTGTTTTGTCTTTTTTTTTTTTTTTTCTAATAACATATGTTGAGTAAGGCATCATTTTCTTCCACTAATTCAAAATGTCTCTTTATGTGCCAGTTCTGAAATGTTTAAATTGTAATTTTTTAAATAACGGGGTTTACCTGCAGCCCTCCTCTCACTTTCTTGGCCTTCTTTTTCATTGCTTCTCTGGCTATTCTTTTTTTTTTTTTTAAGATTTTATTTATTTATTTGACAGAGAGAGCTCACAAGTAGACAGAGAGGCAGGCAGAGAGAGAGAGGGAAGCAGGCTCCCTGCTGAGCAGAGAGCCTGATGCAGGACTCGATCCCAGGACCCTGGGATCATGACCTGAGCCGAAGGCAGCGGCTTAACCCACTGAGCCACCCAGGCGCCCCTCTGGCTATTCTTTAAAAAAAATTTTTTTTCAGTTTAACTTTAGAATCAGTTTGTCTAATTAGAACCAACAAATACATATAATTTTTGCTTTCATCTGGTAATTATATTTACTTTTCTTCTCTAATCATTTGACTAGTAATTCCAGAACAATGTTAGCAACAAAGGCACATATCAGAAATGTTAGTAATAAACATTTGCCCAAAATTCATTGCCAACCAAGAGACTGAAAATTTAATCCTTGTTAAATCCTCTCCCTCTCTTATTCCCATCAACAATTACAGAAGAATCTCACCAGTCCTCCCAAGCTATTTACACAACTCCCTCACAACTCCTGTTTTATCCTGCTACTCAAAAAAGAAATCTCCTACCCTTCTCACTTACTTGATCACCCAGCATCCCCCTCTTACCTTCAGTATCAGAGGCCACATCCCTTATCAGTGCTCTTAATCCCGTGCCCTAAGGTTTCATTGGAGGCTTTGTTCCTTTCAGCCTATAAGCATATTCAGTACTTTACTTTAGGTTGAATGGATGAGTAGCCTGCCTTCAAAGCGTTTTTCTTTCCAATTATTACAACAGAATGCATGCGAAAAGAGAGCAAGACAGGGAGACCACATCCAGTAAATTGAGCTAAAATCTTGGAAATACTATTTCTTTTCATTCATCCTGCTTGAGACATGATTCCTGAATCTGAAAGTATGTGTTTTATCATTACTAAAAAATCTTCAGCTCTTTTCTTATATTGCTTCTTCTTTTATTTTCTCTAATTTCTTCTTCTAGAATTCCTAATGGATATAAATTGGAGCTTTTATCTTTCCTCTGTATTTCTTTCCTTAGTTGCTCTTTATCTCTGCTGAAGTCTGTGTAATTTCCTCCAAACTAGCTTCTAGTTCACTGATTCTCTCCAACTGTGTCAAACTCGCCATTCAACTTTTGACCATTAAGTTTTGAATATCGATGGCAATATTTCTCATACATGAAGTATTTTCATTCAGTCCAATTTTGAAACTTTAATAATGCCTTCTCTTTCCAGATGTTTCAATTCCTTTTATGTTTGCAATTTTCTTAAACATTTTTACCTTATGATCTCCATCTGATAAATATATTATTTGAAGTTCTTAAGTGTAAAATACTGCTGCTTTGGGTTTACTGACCCTTACTCCTGATTGAGGCTGAGAGGGCAGTGAAGGAATGGGTTGTCATTTTTAATTGTGAGTTCATCCTTGTAGACTGTTTTCTGGAAGAGTCCTGTAAAGTATGGGTGGAGATGTTCCCTCTAAAAAGATTTTGCTTTGCTTCTACTAAGTCGTCCAGAAGTATTACCAGCCACAAATCACTTTTTTATGTTAACTTCTTGGCTTAGCCATTCTCAGACAAAATAAAAGTAGGTACTATAAATTTGAACCTAAACCTGTGTAAAAGGTTCTACGTTTCTCAGGAGAGACTGGGACATAGAGCGGGCGCTGGATTTTTGTCTATTTGGGGGTGAGGGCTTCTGCATTCTAGTGCCCTACCTCCACCATATCTAAGACTTTCTCCCCTAATGGCATGTAGTCACTAAAACCAAGCACCTTGGTTACTAATACTGGCAAAATGAAACCAAAAGCAAACCACACTTAGTATCAAGTTGTTGAAATTTCTTTCTGTTGCTGCCATTGCTGTTGCCCTGTTATTGTCTATTTTGTGGGAGGAAAGGAGTGGTCGCAGAATATTTCCCTTACTTTATCGAGAGAGCAATACTACATTTAAAAAATGGCGCCTGGGTGGCTCAGTGGGTTAAGCCTCTGCCTTCGGCTCACGTCGTGATTTCAGGGTGACTGGTATGGAGTCCCATGTCGGGCTCTCTGCTCCATGGGGAGCCTGCTTCTCTCTCTCTGCCTGCCTCTCTGCCTACTTGTGATCTCTCTCCCTCTCTGTCAAATAAATAAATAAAATATTTTTTTAAAAATACATTCATTATGGGGCACCTGGGTGGCTCAGTGGGTTAAGCCTCTGCCTTCAGCTCAGGTCATGATCCCAGGGTCTGGAGATTGAGTCCCGCATCTGGCTCTCTGCTCAGTGGGGAGCCTGCTTCCCCCACCCTCCTGTCCCCTGCCTACCTCTCTGCCTACTTGTGATCTCTGTCTGTCAAATAAATAAATAAATAAAATCTTTAAAAAATACATTCATTATATTCTATTCAGCATTATCTAAATGTTTTGTAGTGGAAGAACTTTCCAGTTATATAGTCACCAATACTGCCAAAAATAGAAGTCCTGGAAATAAAATACCATACAGAAATTTCCAGTTTATAAAAATGTCAATCAAAACATTCCCTTTGAACATTTCTTAGATTGCAGAAACCTTGACATCAACTTTAAGATACAGAATGTACTTCTCAGATTTCCCAATTTCTCACATAAACCATAAACACATGTGAGCCTGTCTAAACATTTTTGAAGCTGTTTTTATTTTCAAATTTTATGCCTCTTTGAACACTAATAGTGACTCCTCTTTGAAAACTCATTCAGTTAACTCTGCTGCCACTGAAGTCCTCTGCGCAGTTCACCAATAACCTACTGTGTAGTGGCCCTTTTCTGTATAGTGGCAACACAATTCTGAAGAAAGCTGCCTGAGTCCCATTTGTCATGGAGTTTATATCTTTTCTTTTTTTAAGATTTATTCATTTATTTATTTGAGAGACATAGAGAAACAGCATGAATGGGAGGGGCAGAGGAAGAGGTAGAATCTCAAGCAGACTCCATACTGAGCAGAATCCCCAGAATAACCTAGAATACCTCAGAAGGAGAAGTATAAGGAAGTTATATTCACACACAAACTTGGCAGCCTAGACCACTTTTTAATTAAAAGCTTAATTGGCACAAAATTCACTTAGAATACACTTCACTTTTACACAGTCTTATAAATAGAAAAATGCACTGATGCCCCCAAATGATACTTTAACACCAAATTCAAACAAAGGATTTCCAAAGAGAATACAGGTTATTTATTTCAATAATTAAAGATAGTTCTTGCATGTATACTGTATCATGCATATGTTTAATTGCGTATTATGCTTAAAGCCAATGGAGAATTAGCTAATTGCTGTTTGGTTCTTGAAAAAAGTGAAACATACAATGTCTTCTTTTGAACTACATAACAGATCATATAAAATGACACCTGATACATAGCTGTAAAATTAGGATTTGCTCCACTGAAGTCTACAGCAACTTCAGAAGGTACTGCTGTGATTAGGGTACTACCTTGTAATGTCTGGATCTTTTCCTTACTGGAATATACAATCCAAATGCATAGGACTCAATGACTTCCTTAGTATTTAAAAGAAGTCTTCACTTCAAGGATAGAAACATATAAGATCTCAGTGATCACAGCTAATTTTTTTAAGGGAGTAGTAGGAAGGAAGTGGCAAAGAAATAGGATAGATACTCAATAGAAAGCTATTTGAAAATAACCATGTAAAAGTAATTACTTCCATCATAGCTGTATGCTCCTAACTACAGTTCTTCCAATCATTTGCCACCACAAGATGCATTTATTATTATTCTTTGTTTAAATTATAATGAATGGTAATTCTTTCTAAATAGCCATTAAACTCTTTGGAAATTTTAATCTAATTTTCTTAAACCACTTTAATAAATAAGAATTTCCCCTCTGATCTTTATAAACACCTGCCACGAAGCATATTTTAAAACTAACTTTAATCTGATACAAAGACACTTAGGCAATGCAGAGGAATTCATGATCTTGGCAAGACCCAGCAAGTACAATAAATGCCTGTGATCTCAATAAAAAATATAGGCTAGTTAAGGCTTCATTTTTCTTATATTGAGCTATAATATAAATGTAACTGCTTAAATACAAACATCCTTCTTCTACCAAATAGCAAACATTTTATGTAATTAAAATCTAATTCCTTCAACTCCACCAATGTAAAAATAAAACAAGTTGCAAATATCAATAATACAAAGCATGATGGCGAAAACAAAAAATTAGTAGTTTACAAGTTAATTAAAACTGCAGTCTGAGGATGCCAGACCAACATTATAAATATGAAGAAAAAGAAGCTAAATGCTTACTTATCACAAATAACTTTGGCATAAGCACCAGCTATGTTCAAATGTGGCCAGTGTGTAGGCCAAGTATAAACACACAGATCATAGTGAAATAAAGCCACAAAAATTTAATTCCCTGATCCTTCAATCAACCCTTCAGAGCAGTGGGAATATAGCAGGAAGCTAGAAGCCCCACTTCCGTTGCTTATACTATATTAAGGTACCCCTAACCTCACCCTCAACCCCCTTCCTACCAACAAGAGTCATAGTGAATATGCAATTGGTCAATCCACTTTATCCAGTCTATAGCTATAAGCATCATCTATGCTATATTCATTTAAAGACACTCTTCATATAAATTAATACTCAAGGACATTGAACTGATGTTTGTGTATATTCTTATTTAACAATCAAGTGGTTTACATGGCATTTTATAAGGTCACCCACAGTACGAGTAGTAGGGTATTTTAATTTGGATTAAAGATTGGTAGTTTTATCATTGTATCTAAGACTTTGAGTGTTAGACTCTGGACTGATGTATGTTAAGGCAGATGATGGTATCTTTAGTCTTTCTACATAATAAATGCACTCTGCTGTGGCTATGAATTCCTCAATTCTAAATCATCTACTGCCATGCACTAAGGTTTTATAAGGCACTTGTGGCTCTGAGAAATATTTCTCATAACTCTGGGGCTGAATGTTAAGTATTTACAGAGCTGCAGCAAATAAATTTTAAAACCAGAGAGGTCTAAGTGAAATGGTAGAAGCAGTTTGTACGCAATGCCTGTGCATCTCTCTCTGTGCCATGTATCGCCCATAGAAAAGACCACAGACGCGGGCCACTTGAATGACTGTGTAGCTCACTGGACTCTTCAACAACCACAGATCCCCTTCTCCTTTTCTTCATTCAAGTGATCTCTAGAGGTGTGACCATTGGACCGGACCACTCCTTCAGGAATCCAGGATTTGTCTACACACCGTTCCATTCGCTTCATTATCAGGTCCAGAAGCATCTCGATTGCTTCGCTTACGTTTGTCCCGTTGGCAGCACTAGTTTCAAAGTAGGGAATTCTGCAAGACAGAGACAACTCAGGTAACAACATATGGAGGGAAAAGACAGTGACCTTTGCCCTTGATAATTCAACTTCAAAAATGAGGATAAATATATAAGGCAATAAAAATACTCTACCACAGGGGTACCTGGGCAGTTCAGTGGGTTAATCATCTGCCTTCAGCTCAGGTCGTGATCCCAAAGTCCTGGGGTTGAGCCCTGCATTGGGCTCCCAGCATGCTAAGGAGTCTCTTTCCCCCCTCCCTCTGCCCCTTCTCCTTCTTGTGCTCTCTTTCTCATGAATAAATAACAACTTAAAAAAAAAAAAACTACCATAACAGTAAAGTAAAGTAAAAAAAGACTCTAAAATAATTGACACAACTCCTAATAGAGAAAAACTTCTGGAAATTTTCATTCCCCTTTCACAGATGATTAAACTGAGGCTCAGAAAGATGAAGTGATTTGCCCAATTTCATAAAGATAGAAAGTAGCAGGGCTAGGATTTGAACCCACAGTGGCTTGATTCCAGTGTTACCAACTTAACCATAAATTCTGCTGGTTCCAAACTAATCTACTTTGTACGAGGATATCCAGAACAAATCCCTTTCATTTGCTGCACTTGGGGAGAGAGGGACTGACATCAGAGAGGAATGCAAGCTCACTGGCTGTGTTCATCAAAGATTTTGCCACTTGTCAACTCCAGGCTGTATTCTTGGACCATAAACTTGAAGACATTCTAAAATCTACAACATCTCAGAGTTTCTCAAGGACATCAGTCCTTTATTATCCAAGGACCTTGGTAAATTTGTTTAAACTTTTAATAACTCACAAAATACGGTTTAAAAACCATAAAGCTGCTTCTCACATAATTTTGAGAAATCAGTCTTCTTGCAGTAGGTTAGTCCTAGTGGATTAATCAACTTTCACGTTCTTCCTGCTTCTTAATGAAGCCATGAAAACAGTGATAAAACTTTCTCAAACTACTGAGTTCATGTCTACCATTTAGTAAGAAATCTCACCAAAATGCTCTAAGATATAAAAACTGCAAAATAAAGTTGTTTTGCAGGTGTCCTGCAATTGAATTCAGTAAAATGTTCCTCACATTTACAGGGACTTTAAAATCCTCCACCAGTATTAATTTTCTTGAAGAACACCTTTGTTTTCTCATGTTCTCCTAGAATGTTAACATTACATCAGTGACTCTGATTACAATGTCAGTTACTCTTTCTATTATTTCTTGGCTAGGAGCAGCTTCTACAATGAGAGCTTTATATATAAATATATATAATATGTAATATTATATATTAATATTATATATAATAAATATATTAAAAAGAGCTTCATTTATAGATTTCTTTTTTAAACTTCCTAGTGCTTTTACAGATCTTTCCACAGCTGCTTTGCTTCTCATGTCACTAAGCACATTAGGGGGTACACGTGTAGGAATACAAGGCTATTTCGCCATTATGATTCTTTGTGATGCTATATTATTATCTGCACGCTTCCTGTAAGAGCCGACAGGCCTTGTAACTCAACCTCTTCAATTCTCTCCTGCTTTAGGGTAGCTCTTAAAAACTAGATGAGGAGGGGCGCCTGGGTAGCTCAGTGGGTTAAGCCTCTGCCTTTGGCTCAGGTCATGATGTCAGGGTCCTGGGATTGAGCCCCACATAGGGCTCTCTGATTGGCAGGGAGCCTGATTCTCTCTCTCGCCTGCTTCTCTACCTACTTGTGATCTCTCTCTGTGTGTCAAATAAATAAAATCTTTAAAAAAAAAAAACTGGATGAGGAACTCATAATTCATCTGAGCATTTATCCATCCACCTGTGAGTACTGTGAGACGTGGTTGCTCCACTGATTCTACCATGCCCACAATCAGACCCCTCAGACTAACTCTAAAACACCTTAATCAGAGAATGGTATGCTGAGCAAATTACATGGTCTTAATCTTTTTGAACCTCCTGCCTGGCTAAATCTTTGTTGTTATCAGTCCTCTTAATTCCATCTTCATCTGCTGCCTTATCCACAAAAAGAAGATATTGCATCTTTCCCATTTCCCTGGTCACATGCAGTATTTGATTACCAAGTATTAAGAGGGCATCCTTTGTGGGGATTCAACACTTATTTATCAAGCCCTTATGATGTTTTTGAGCTAAATCATTGGAATGGTGCTTTATGCTACCATTGTTACAGGAATACTTTGAGATGGAGAATTCTCAAAATTTCAATACTTATTATTTTCTTCATCCTATGCTTTCTCAACTACACCATGAAGAATCATTTAAAGTCTACAGAACATTTCTCATACTTAAAAAGGCTTAATCATTTTATCACCATTCAGAAATAAATTGTTTCATGGAAAAGCAATGGTAAAACTCATCCCTCTCCCCAAGAATAATAAGCTGAAATTGGAAAGGCAAAAAGAAATATATATATATATAGAGAGAGAGAGAGAAAAAAAAAAGAAGGAGGAGGGGGAGGAACAGGAGGAGGAGAGAAGGTGGGAGTGAATGAGGAAAGAAAGGAAAAGAAGAAGAAAGAAAAAAAGAAAGGAAAGGAAGAAAGAAAAGTGAGCAGAACTTTATCATAGTAATGCACATCTGATTTTTTGAAATCCCCTAAAGTCCATTATAAAAATAGCTTTTGAATTCAAGTCCTGAGCCTCACTGATTTCCTCAACTGAATCTCCATTAAGCTATTTCCACTTTCCATTGTTTTTCCCTCTCAGCTCCTGAAAATTGCCTCAGTTATTTTTGAGGCATAAATGAGAAATTACAAGTTGAAAATACTTCTAAAATCCATAAAAGTCTATGCATAGAAAGAGATCCATAAAAATCTATGCATAGGGGGCGCCTGGGTGGCTCAGTGGTTGGGCCGCTGCCTTCGGCTCAGGTCATGATCTCAGGGACCTGGGATCGAGCCCCACATCGGGCTCTCTGCTCAGCGGGGAGCCTGCTTCCTCCTCTCTCTCTGCCTGCCTCTCTGCCTGCTTGTGATCTCTCTCTGTCAAATAAATAAATAAAATCTTAAAAAAAAAATCTATGCATAGAAACTTATAGAAATCTACGCATAGAAGTTAGAAACATCTTGGACAAAGGTTAAGAGTCATAATCTCTGAAGTCAGGCTGCCTGGATTCAAATCCAAGAATGACCCTGGCAAGCCATGAAACGGTACCTCAGTTGCTTCACCCGTAAAACTAAGTAATATCAGTGCCTTCTTATAAGGATTAAATAAGTTAACATTTAAAGTGTTTATATCTGAACTGACACATAGGAAATGTGTCATTTTTGATACTTGTGTCACTGATAAATGTTTCTTATTTCCAACACAGAATAGGTTAGGTACAGAAGTTTCCTTGTAATTTTGTTGTTTAACACTCAGAACACATCATCCCATAGAAACAGTATCACTGAGTCATGGACAGTCATAGCTCCAAGAAACCTGAACAACATTATAAACATTAAATTCCCAAACTAGTTTACAAACTATTGATTTAATCCGTAAGGTAGCTGATCTATAGTACTGTCCTAAATTCTAGTACCTAGGACCATGCTTCCTTCCTTTCGTCAGGGCTGGCTCACTCAGACCTGTCCTTGCTGAAGTGCTTCATGCTCCAAAGCATCTGCCTATCATGAGTCGCTATCGGATTCCTCATTGCCCCAAGTGACCTTCACCAAATGCAGAGAGAAAGGGATCTGACTTTACTGATTAAGACTAAGGTATTAGTACCTCTATCAGACCTATAAGCTATTTAATATATTTACTAACTTAAGCAAGTATTTTTAAGATTTTATTTATTTGAGAGAGAGACAGTGAGAGAGAGCATGAGAGAGGAGAAGGTCAGAGGGAGAAGCAGACTCCCTGTGGAGCTGGGAGTCTGATGCGAGCCTCGATCCTCGGACTCCGGGATCATGACCTGAGCCAAAGGCAGTTCCTTAATCAACTGAGCCACCCAGGCACCATAAGTAAGTATTTAATTGGTAGAACTTCAGGGTATAGGAGGTAAGTTATAATATTTTAAGTCACTCATAGAAATATTGTACATCTTTTAATAAGATGTAGTTTATTGAGGTACCTGGGTGGCTCAGTCATTAAGCATCTGCCTTTGGCTCGGTCATGGTCCCAGCATCCTGGGATCCAGCTCTGCATGGCATCAGGGCTCCATGCTCAGCAAGAAGCCTCTCCCTCTCCCACTCCCCCTGCTTATGCTCCCTTTCTTGCTGTCTCTCTCTGTCAAATAAATAAACAAAATCTTAAAAAAAAAAAAGATGATTTTTTTTTTATTATGTTCAATTAGCCACTCTATAGTACATAATTAGTTTTTGATGTAGTGTTCAGCAATTCATTAGTTTAGTATAACGCCCAGTGCTCATCACAACATGTAACCTCCTCAATATCCACCACCCTGTTACCCACCCCCACCTCCCTCCCCTCTGAAACCCTCAGATTGTTTCCCGGGTTCCATAGTCTCTCATGGTTCATCTCCCTCTCTGATTTCTTCCCATTTAGTTTTCCCTCCCTTCCCCTATTGTCCTCCGTGCCATTGCTTATGTTCTGTTGGGGTCGATTCCATGTTAAAACCTGTTAAACCCCTAGGGCCTGCCTGGGCCTACTTAGCCAAAGTGACTTCATGTTGCCCAGGTAGACATTTTGTTGTTTAATAAATGCCTCATCAGTTACTGATATCAGTTCCAGGTAACTGTTGCTAAAACACACCCAAAACAAGGCTATTTTGTTTAATAAATGCCTCAACAGTTATTGGTATCAGTTCCAGGTTACTGTTAATAAAACACACAGGTAAGAGACACATCCAATCAGCCAAAGCCACATACATAGAAGTTTGTGGTTGCGCCCTATAAAACTAACCTGTAAGACCAAGTGGGGGGAGGGGTAGCGGGGGTGGTATCACTCGCTTCAGAGGCGGCCCTGGCTGGTCAGTCTAACTTCTAATGCCTAGCATAGAATAAGGCTTTGCATAACTTTCACTCTGTCTCAGTCTTGTTCCTTTGATAACTGACCCAACATGTTCCACATATGAGTGAAACCATATGACAATTGTCTTTCTCTGCTTGACTTATTTCACTTAACATGTAGTTCGTTTTAAAAGATTTTATTTATTGGGCGCCTGGGTGGCTCAGTGGGTTAAGCCACTGCCTTTAGCTCAGGTCATGATCTCAGGGTCCTGGGATCGAGGCCCGCATCGGGCTCTCTGCTCGTCAGGGAGCCTGCTTCCCTCTCTCTCTCTCTGCCTGCCTGTCTACTTGTGATCTCGCTCTGTCAAATAAATAAATAAATAAAATCTTAAAAAAAAAAAAAAAGATTTTATTTATTTATTTGATAGAGACACAGAGAGAGGGAACACAGCAGGGGTAGCAGGGGAGAGAGCGGGCTTCCCACCAAGCAGGGAGCCTAATGCAGGGCTCAATCCCAGGACGATGGGATCATGACCCGAGCCAAAAGCAGACACTTAACAGCTGAGCCACCCAGGTGCTCCTTAACAATTTGACTCCAAATTCAAGGAACAACCTTCTCTCCTTCGAGGATATTGTCCTGCAATTTGTGAAGTTCCAGGTCATGTGACCTGGAGTCTGATTAACATTTTTTTTAAAGATTTTATGTATGTATTTATTTATTTGAGAAAAAGAGAGAGAGAGAGCACAAGCAAGAGTGAGAGTCAGAGGGAGAAACAGGCTCCCCCCGCTGAACTGGGAGCCCAATGTGGGGCTCAGTGACGGGAACTTGGGATCATGGGATCTGAGCTGAAGGCAGACGTTTAACCGACCGAGACACTCAGGAGCCCCAGCAATCTTAAACTTTAGACTAATCATTCAGAGTCTTCTGAACAACTAGGGCAATGTGGTCTTTGTTTCTACAGGAATTAGTGAATGCTCGAGTTCACTCTGCTCTGCTCTCTAAGCTGTCAGAGGAGAAGCAAATGAGACCCACAGAGAAGAACCTGAAATAAGACTTTCTTTCCACAACAAAATGATGCTCCAGAGTCAGACATGTGCCTTTGTGTTCACATTTGAAAACTAGACTGTCCAGCTTGTGCTAAGGACAAAGGAGTCTAGAGGATAGAGTTAGTACTATTTTTATGTCCACGTCTTCTTGATATTCACTTTTAGAAGGCATCTGGGCTACATCATTCAAGCACTTCTCCATACCTGTAAAGAGGGTAACAGTGGTTCATGGAGTCATGGAAGGAGAAAATGAGATGCACAAGCATAGCATCCAGCAAGTGCCCAATAAATCTGACTCTAATGGACTTTTTCCTTCTCTTAAAATAATATTCTGTTTTTCCTAAAACTTACTAGGCAAAAATTTAGTAAAATTAGCTGACATTCAAGAGGATCAGTTGTCACCCTTTTTAACCATAGAGTGATATGGTTCCTTCTCTCCACACGGTGGTGCTAATTGAGCATTACTAGGGCCAGTATAGACCAAATCTTTAAAAAAAATCCTGTGTAGCTATTTGTAATTTTCAATTCAAAAATGACCACTCAACAGCTGTTTGGAATGGATGCAGAACACCAGTTATGATGTGTTTTTTAAAAAGAAATATATTAGTCATAGATTTTAAAATAAATATAAAATGAGGAAAATGGCAAAGGACTTCAAATCAATGAGGGGGGTATTATTATCACTTACAGTCTTTCACCAGGATATCTAGATCCTGCTTATGTAATATATTGGTCAGGATCCACATCAAGCTGATTTCTATTATTTATATCCCCAAAACTAGAAGATCCTAGATTATAGTTACAGGTTGCCAGGAATGAAAGCAGGTGTATTTGATGGTGCTGTCAAATGGTTCTGGATTATTTGGCTCACATGTGGATCCAGATATCATGGAAAATTTTTTCACTAAATTAAGAAATGTGTCTCACTACTTTTCACAGTCTGTTGAATGCTAAATGAACAAGCACTTACAAGGAAGGATGGGTGTATGGACCGTTTCAACCCACAAGATTGTGCCAAGTGAAATCTAGGTCCTCCCCTGAGTTGCAGGGGGCTCTGAAAATCAGTCTTGTATTTTTAGTTTTAGTTTAGGTATGTGGTTTTAAAACATGCCTTCCCAATGATACATCATTATTTCTTGAATGAAGGAAAGATGTCATGAAGTATGCAAAGAATCAAATTATTTGTGATCAAGTTATTCATGCCACATTTCAGTCTAGCTAGGACACAGCATTCTGCTGAGCTAAGCCACTTGAACCCCAGAAACGGTCTGTGCTCATATTATTAATGTTGTAAATAAATGTTTTTAACACATTATTTAATCCAGAAACTCTTGAACACCTTCTTCATTAATAGCCACCATGCTTCAGTGGGGGAAAAGTCATCTTAAATTTGCTGCCCTTAAGAGAGTAGATCTTAAAAGTTATCACCAGAAGAAAAAAAAATTGGGTGCCTGGGTGGCCCAGTCAGTTAAGCGTCTGCCTTTGGCTCAGGTCATGATCCTGGGGTCCTGGGATCAACCCCCACATCGGGCTCCCTGCTCAGTGGGAAGACTGCTTCTCCCTCATCCTCTGCAGCTCCCCCTGCTTGTTCTCTCTCTCTGTCAAATAAATAAATAAATCTTTGAAGAAAAAGAAAAAAATTATAACTGTGTGCTAATGGATAATAACCAAACTTACTGTGGTAGCAATCTATACATATATCCAATCATCACTGTATGCCTAAAACTAATACAATGTTATATATCAATTATTTCTCAATTTTAAAAAATGTTCTACCCATTCCTTTGTATAGCACATGAAATATGTACATAAATCAATTATCACAGTTTCATTGTATTCACAATTTTCTGTATGTCCTTCAACTCAGAATCAAAAATGGAAAGGCCTCTAATGACCACCAACTATCCCGTGTGGGAAAAGAAGGCCGAGAGGTTTAGATGCAGCCGTTTTTAACTCATCAAGTCCTTGCCTGCTCACTTACAGCTGGCATACTCTCACTACCAATCCCAGTGTCCAGTTCCAGTCTATACCACAGCTGATTTAATCAACTGAGAGAAAAAGTATCCTCCCTCCTCAAACATGGATTTTCCAGTGAGGAGTCATTAAGCACATTTCCCTCACCCATGCAAGGCACATTAGACAATGCCTCATATTCTCTAATGATTTATCCAATTATACCATCAACAAAAGTATCTGCCAGCATGCACACCTGTAGTAACTTGACATGCATACCATTGGTTCTCAAAGCACTACCTTCAATCACCTGCAGGAGGGAATCAGTTAGAAACGAATTTCTGGGGGCACCTGGGTGGCTCAGTGGGTTAAGCCGCTGCCTTCGGCTCAGGTCATGATCTCAGGGTCCTGGGATCAAGTCCCACATCGGGCTCTCTACTCAGCAGGGAGCCTGCTTCCTCCTCTCTCTCTGCCTGCCTCTCTGCCTACTTGTGATCTCTCTCTGTCAAATAAATAAATAAAATCTTTAAAAAAAAGAAAGAAAGAAACGAATTTCTGGGTTCTACCCCAGAGCCACTAATCAGAAATTCCTTAGGAGTCAGAGTTCAGGCAATTTTGAAACACACTAAGGTTTGAGATCCAATAGTATCACCTCAAAGAGGAATGTTGCCAATGCTGGTTAGGTTTGCCCTTCCAACATGTTTTACTTTGTAGCTGTTTTTTTTAAAGCGTTTTGGCAACAGTGTAGACCACCCTCATTTTGACTGGCAGGAGGACAAGTTCGGGCAAACTTCTGTTTTGCTCCTTTCTCTCACTTTATTGACAATATTACTCAATATAACATACTAGAAAACATTATTTTGCCCTTGTTCTAGAAAAAACCTGAAAATTAAAGGGAATTAGATGTAAATAGATTCTTAGTCTACTAAACACAGTTTCTGATATTCTTCATCATACACGTAATTCACCCGTTCCTTTTCTGGCTCCTGCATGAAAGTCTTATTCTCAGATTTCCTTGTTGTCACAGACAGATTTATTTTTCATATTTGTACTATAACATGTTCTTTATTAGGTTTGCGAAGTTTTTCTGAGACATTGTCTTTCATTCTCCAAGTGCATGTATATTTAAGAGAAGTACTTATGAACCAATGATTCATTTTTAGGTACTGGAGAGGAAAGGGCGCATAATAGTAACAAAATGCAAATTTACCAGATAATATACAAGTAATGCAAAGAGATGCCATAAACCATATTCTATTTTTCCACTACTAGCATGGAGATGAACTGACCAACACAGCCCTTTAGTACATGTGCAATCAATGAAAATATTATAATTAAAAATGAAAAAAAATCTGTGAAAATAATCATTAAACTTACATGTCAGGTTTGTGAAATGCATATGCACTAAACTGTTTCTTTTTGCTTCTGAAGTGATCAAACAGCTTACAGTATTTTTTAAAGATTTATTTATTTGAGAGAGAGAGGGCATGCAAGTGCCTGTACGTGGTGGGGGAAGGAGAGGGAGAGAGAAAGGATCTTAAGCAGGCTCCATGCCCAGCAAGGAGCCTGACACGGGGCTTGATTCCACGACCCTGAGATCATGACCTGAGCTGAAACCTAGAGTAGAACACTTAACCAACTGAGCCACCCAAGTGTCTGCAGAACAATATTTTATGCTTCCTAATCCTTTTTTTTTTTTTTTTAAGATTTTATTTATTTATTTGACAAAGAGAGACACAGCGAGAGAGTGAATACAAGCAGGGGGAGTAGGAGAGGAAGAAGCAGGCTTCCTGCTGAACAGGGAGCCCGATGTAGGACTTGATCCCAGAACCCTGGGATCATGACCTAAGCCAAAGGCAGTTGCTTAATGACTGAGCCACCCAGGCACCCTGTGCTTCCTAGTTCCTAAGGAAATTCTGTTTCTCTCTCTTTCCTTTCTTTGCCAATAGAAATCCCTTCTCTCATTTTAACTGAATGCAGAAACCTGAGATTGAACCTCTCTTATGAAGTACTCCCCAGACCTTGTGAGCTGGGAACAGATGAAAGACATGCCCTGGCCCCCCAGACTCCACCTACAGACAGAAGGCATAGTTGGGCTCTTTGATATGAAGGAGGAAGTAGAATCCTGAGAACCAGAAGAGAAGAAACAAACAAAAGGCTGAAGAAACCAGGAGGGGGGAGCAGTCCATCCTGGCTCCCCTCTGGTACTTGGGGACACGGTTATTGGATCTAGCTAACTCCCTTAGATGCCCTATTTCTTTTGGCCTCACTGACATACTTCTCAAAAGCATGGTCTGCATCCACAGTTTCCATTGCTTCATCACTTACTTCCTCCTTGCTCCCTTGCAACATAGCTCCCAGCTCCCAGTTTCGACACTTCAGTACTCTCCGTGGTATCTGGCCCTCCCTCCTTCCTTCCTACTGCATTACCCGAGTGCCTCTCAAGGGTAGAAGAGCATATCAGAATGGCCTGTGGGGCTTTGCCAGCCTCCACCTCAGAATCACTACTCCAGGCGGATTGTGTCAAAAGCTCAGGAGGTATTTGCTGAAAGCTCCTGGGCACGTCTAACCTGACAATCATGTGGAGAGTTTCTACGAGACACTGATGCCCAGGCCCTCATCTGCAGGGTTTTGTAACATGTTAACTCGGTTCGGTTGAACATTTCCCAGAACTTCCTTTCCAGTTAGGGTGGATCACAGGAGAGATCTGGGGGAGCTGAGGGAGTGGAGGTGACGCCGCAGCCATTCAGTAGTTCTCATACATCATTGCTTAGCTGCTGGCTTGTGTGGTTGCATAAACCAGGACCTGGACCTGGACCTGTTCCACCTTCCCCAAGACCCTCCTTCAGTTTCTCCAACTCCTTGGCCAGGTGCATGTGCTTAGCCCTGTGACAAAGGTCCCTGGCTTCTCTGGGATACCCAGACCATCCCGGTCAGAGGCAACAAACCCTGAGGCAGGTCTCAGTCTGTTATGGGTCTTTAGGTGGTGTTTGCTCTCCCCACCTTAAACCCGCCTTCCCTTCCTGACTGCCTGACCTGTGGACTTCAAGTTTCAGTGTCAACACCTCAGAGACGGCTTAACCAGCTGCCACAAGTGCATAAGGTCAAATACCTGTAACAAATGTCTTCATATGTAAGTATGTTTCTTCCACTGAATCTTACCTGAAAAACCACTCCAGACCAATGACCTCAGAAGCTCAGAGGTGAGGCCCGGACACAAACATTTGTTAAAAGCTCCTCAGGCTTCTAACATGGGTAAGCACCATCTACACTAGAGTGAAAACCTTCACATCCTATTGCAAATATATGCCAGAGCGAGCTAGTATAATTGATGGGAATAGATACACCCACCACCCCAGGCTGTCTTACCTGCCCCTAGAATTGAAAAAAGATCTAAAATCCTGTTCTGCCCCACCCTGCCTATTTTGTCCAATTTATTCCTTTTTCTTTTCCACAGATACAGCTCCTACCCATCTAACAGATCACCACAATCTTCTTGTCTCTAGTATTTCCTCCCTTCACATTAGCCCATGCACCTCTCCCAGACTGATCTAGAGAAGTACTTACCACATCCCTCCATGTTCAAAGGATTTCAGCAACTCCCTGCTCCCCAGAATTTCAGCAACTCTCCTTACCTGGTATTCTAAACTCTCTAGACACTGACTTCTTCCCACCTGACCAACCTAATCCTTCTACTCCCTTCCCAATGTGAAAGCTATCCTTGAGTGTTCTTTGGTCCTCCAAGAGCCCAAAGAAGAACAAAGCAGTTGTCACACAATAAAAAGAGAAAGGTCCTCCTCTGGCTTCCTTGGATTCTGCCTAAAAACCAGGGCCAGGAGCTGGGTAACATTCTCTCTCTCTCTCTCTCTCTCTCTCTCTCTCTCTCTCTACTTCCCCTTCCTTCTCAGCTCCACTTACTGCCTCCCATTTATATTAAGGGTAATTAATACATACATACTTGGGTTCTCATTGTATTAGAGATAGAAAGAAAGCAAAGCACAAATTCCTTTGTAGATATGCCCTTGACATTTTAATAAACAGTGGCTACCCCCTTCTTTCATGTCCAATCAATGCTACTGTGATCCTATTCCCAGAATTCAAGAAAGCAGACAGTATTTAGATGATTCTCCACCACAAAAACACAACCTAAACCAAGGGAAACTTCATACTCATGCTCCTCTCCCAGCACAGAAATTTCAAAGCTGATAGGCCTTCCTGTACGCTGAGACTCTCTACAGCAGCACATGAACTGGCTTCGAAATGTTCTTGCTCAATAGAGAGAATTTACTTACCCCACGCATCTCCTACTTGCATCTTGGGAAAGCAACCTTACATAGTTAGGGCATTTGCCCTCAAAGGTGTCTTTAAACACCAAGAGATTGAGAAAATGGTATTGAAGCATGGCCCTCACCCAGTGTTTTTCTTTGGGTTCCCATTATCACATAATATTAATCTATAAAGTAGGTATTATACTTCCCAAAGCCTACACCTAAGTGTGCTGTTTCAACTGTTTGCTTTTGCATCTCCTGTTATCCATCTACTGTTTGATTTGGGAATGTTTTTTCTAGATTTATCCACAAAAATACTCACCCATATTTCTCTGCAAGTCCTCTTGCTTCCTCCTCTTTTACTACTCTCTGGTCTTCCAGATCACTCTTATTTCCACATAACACTATATCTGGGTTTTCACAATATGCATGCATTTGTAGCTGGCCTGTGTGAAAAATTTTCATAGGTAAATAACATGTGTGATCAATGGAGAATATATGCAAACGTGCTCTGAAAACTTTTGGATATATCCAACTTTAAGTGGATATACAGACATAAGGAAATGATAGAATGCTTTCAAAGCATCAATAACCTAATCTGCAGAATGGAATGGACAGGGCAGAGATGTAGAACTTATCCTTAAACACATATCCCATCTTATTTAAATCAGAGAGGAATGGGAGAAATGGCTAACCCTCTAATAGTGCATGTGTGCATGTGAGCGACCATGTGTACACACCCTTGTGGCTATTTCTCTACTGAAGGCCATTGGAGAAAAACTTGGGAGAATTTTTAGTGCTTATTGTTAATCATAAAGCTCTATATTTCATATGGTGTCTCCCCATCGCAATATTTTTTAAAAGAACTGTCTTCTTTTGAATGAACTAGCTTGTTTCTATATGAAATGCTTTCACATTTTTCTATTATCCTAAGGCAGAATCAATGCAATTAAAATAAGAAAGATTTAAGATTAAATGAGAGAAAACCATTCTAGAATAAACAGGAAATGACTCTGTCACCAGAACTAAGGGGAAGCAGAAGACTACAATTCTTATTCCACAGCGTTTATTTCTTTTCACCTGAAAACCTGTAAATAGGCATACTTTTAAAAAGCAATTAAACAAAAAGAGTTTCATTAAGCTAAATAGTTTAATCTTCAAAGAAGTAAGAGAAAGCTTTATTTCTTATTCATCTTATTCATAATGAGATTAAAGCAGCCCAAATTTTCACAATAAGACATAACTCAAAGTTGGTATGGCCTAATTTATTTATTATAGTTAACCAGAAAAGTGTTGACATTTTAGTTCCTCATTATAAAGTCATGTTCATTATATCTTATCAAGAGAAAATCTAGTCAGCAAGAATTCAGTGGTCATCAACATAGGCCAGATACTTGGTACAGAATTTCAGGGCCCTGACCTTTGCCCTCAAGAGACAGCTAGGGAACAAGGCAAAACCAAACTGTGTATGTTTCCAATAGTGGCCATGTGCTTTCTTTCCTCCAAGACGGTACACATGTTGTTCCAATGTGCTTGAATACCCAACCACCACCTTCCTTCCATGAATTTCCACCCTTCTTTTAAGACTTGCCTCTCAGTTACCTCCATAGTGAAACCTTTCCAGTCTCCAGAGTGGCTCTGTGCTCTATTGATCCCACACATGTCCAGTGTCATGATTATGAGCATGAACTCAGGACTGACTGTATCTGAGACTGAATCCTGGCTCTACTGTTTTCTAGCTGTGTGACCCTGAGGAAGTCGTTTCCTCATGTGTAAATGGTAATAATGATGGTACTTTCTTTGCAGGGTTAAGGTGTGGATTAAGTGAGTTAATTCAGTGATTCTCCAGGTATGGTCCATGAGCCTTCCCATCACTAGGGAACTTGTTCGAAATGTAAATTCTCAGGTTGCACCCCAAGGCTACTGAATCAGGAATGCTGGATATGGAACCCAGAATCTGTGTTTTAACAAGCTCCCTGGGTGATCTAGATGTACAATCATACTTGAGAACCACTACATTAATATGTGAAGGCATTTACAAGTGCTATGAAGTATCACCAATAATGATGTTTAATAGCATTTGTTTATTTTGGAGACTCCAGGAAGTGCAATTATTGGTGATTTTTCCTTTTATTTCTTCCTTCCTAATTTTTCTACAAAGACTGAATTAATTATATAAAAAGCAAATTAATCAATTCTTTAAAAAAATCCCACTAAGAAAAAGACACATACATAAGTAACTACTACAACTCATAGTGGTTAAAAGCCACTAAAAATCCTATATGTAGTACAAAATATAATAGCAGTTGACAGGAAGGAAAAAATTTAATCCAACTACAGTTACAGGAAATTTCATAGAGCCCATAATTTGCCATATTTTAAAGAATAAGCAGAACTCCAACCAATTTTTTAAAAGGGGTGGTTATGGAGGGAGTGGGTGTGGGGACCGCTTTTAGACAGGCAGAATAATAGGAATAAAAATATACAGGCAAAAACATGTAAAATATATACCTGTTGGGCTCTTATACCATTCATGTGAGGTTATAGAAACAATGTTTAGAAATTCAGACTACTTTAAAATTTCTTTACAAAACAGGCTGCCACTCAATGAAGAATACTTAAGGGCATGACTTGCTCATTCTCTGAGCTCTAGGAAGATAGGTAAGTGAATACAACACTACCTGATTCCTTCCATGTAGCAGGCTGAGAGAACTCAGCTTTCTGTTCAGTCTTCTGAATTCAGCAGGGCTCACCTTTCGATTTGCATGTATCCCCTTTCCAAGGGGCATGAACAGCTTTGGAGTCAAGGGAGAACTGACTGTCAAGGCAGCCTGCAAAGGAAGGGTGCAGACCTGCTCTCCTCTCCCCAGGCCACTCAGGGCCAGGAGCCAGCTACTTGTTTAAGGCAACAGTGCCTTTGTTCTAGCCTGCACCCCCCAAAAGGAAGAAATAAATAATCCCTATAATATTCAAAATGCTAACAGGCAGGGGGAAAATAAAATGTATAGACAATAAATTACTGTTCCTAGTGAAGATTTGATATTATTATCTTTGATCCTCAACACTAACTTTTTTTTCCAAAGGCGGGTTGGGGGAGAATAGTTTCCATTGAAGATATGAAATCCTCAAAATGTGTAAGTTTTCTCTACCTAATGTGCAGTAAGAATTCTCTTACACTATAAGGATAACAAAATAAAATGTATACATTACACATAATTTCACATAATTTTTTTATTTATCTAATCAGCTAAAAAGTCCAGATAGGCAAGATTTATCTGTCTCAGAATTTCCATTTTTATCTGTGAAAACAGATGGGTTTATGACAGTCCTTATCCTAAAATAAAGACACGTCACTTGTCTGAATCTTCACCCACAGTGCTTGTGAGGATCAGGTACAAAGTATGTGAAAATGCTTTGAAAATCACGATGCACCATGTAAATTACTTATTTAAAAACTCATTCTTAAAAATAAGGTTATTAAACCAAAAGGCTCTCAAAACCACAGCCAATGACTTCATTGTAATACCAAAACACCAAGTTATTTTTTAAATTGTCGGTATTTTAAGTCCGTATTTTCATTTTAAGGATTTGGATGTTAAGAATTTAACACCACAGACTTCCCCAACAGATTCTCTGGGTTTACACTAATACAACTAATGGAGAAAAATGTAAATTTGCAAGCTGTTATTTATTTGATCAAGTGATAGGATTTTAAGTGGCTGTTAGCCAACCATTTGGGAGATCAGAATCTCTGCAAAGAGCCAAGATGAGCGTGTGTGTATGTTTACATACTTGTCTGTGTACACGTGAGTTTCTGTGTGTGGCTATAGTACTGGGGACCACTTTTGCCAATGTAATTTTAGAGTCTTCCATGATGAGATCCTTCTGGCAACTTCCCTGACGTTAAAAGGAAAAAAGGGAACTCTGAGTAAAGAAGAGACATGGAGCCAGGGGTATGATCTTCTAAGCCTTCAAAAGATATTTATGTCTATGTAACAGATGTATTACATCCTGGTGATATAAATTCTGACAGCATAAAATAGGCAAGCAGATACTCAGAGATTTAACTTTTATAGGTTTCTCTTTCCTTATCTATAAAATGGGTAACAGCATCCTCTGTTTTCCACATGTAAAGTGCTGCCATGTGCCACCAAGATAAGAACTACTCAACAAATCAAAGTTAGTATTACTAGGAAAAGCAGAGTATCTCAGTAATCTTTCCTCCAAAGTAAAATAGTACTAGGAGCTCCTCCAAAACAACTTAAAACAGAAGTAGAATTTAAGAGAGCACTGTATTGTGGGAAGTGGGGAGTGGGAGATGGAAACAATAGCACTTACTTATCCAGTTTCTGACATTGAGGAAACTCTGCTCATTCGTCAGATCAAAAAGCAGAAGAAACCCCATAGCATCTCTGAAGAAGGCTGTTGTCAAGCTACGAAACCTAGGAACGTAAAAGCAGATAGGTCAGCTAAATCATGACCCCACTCCTGAAATATAAAACTACCAATAGTGCCCTCAGTCTCTTTCAATAATTCATCAATAACAAATTAGATGTTTAATAATGTGCCATTGTTTCTAATAACTTCACATTATACATGCAAATTGTATCTCTTTATTACACAGGATTTAGCAAATTATGCTACCAAATAGGTATCTAAAGTCAGAAAGAATACTTGAAAATATACTGAGACTTCATAAAACACCAACAATTACCAAAGCTGTATTTGGAATTCAGTCTTACAGAGAACAAACTGATGGATACCAGAGGGGAGGGGGAAGGGGAAAAGGATGAAACAGATAAAGGAGATTAAGAGGACACTTACGATGAGCACTGAGAAATGTATGGAAATGCAAAGTCACTCTATTGTATACCCAAGATGAATATAACACTGTATATTAATTATACCAGAGCTAAATAAAAATAAATAAAATAAAAATGGTCTCTGTAGATTTTTAAAAATTAAAAAAACAAACTGGATGGTGATATTCCAAAAGTATGTAAGACATTTATTGCTTACATAAGTTTATGTGTTAATGGACCATGTGATTTGAAAAATCAGACTGCTAGACAGGGATCACAAGAACTAGCTCATGATCCCATAGTCTCAGTCAAGAATTTACTCAGTCAAGGGGCACCTCGGTAGCTAAGTCATTGGGCGTCTGCCTTAGCTCAGGTCATGATTCCAGCGTCCTGGGATCGAGCCCCACATGGAGTCCCACATTGGGCTCTCTGCTCAGCCGGAAGCCTGCTTCTCCCTCTCCCCCACTTGTGTTCCCTCTCTCGCTGTGTCTCTCTCTGTCAAATAAATAAATAAAATCTAAAAAAAAAAAAAAAAAAAAAAGAATTTACTTAGTTAAATAGGCCTAAAGCAATGGTTCTTGCTATGTATGTTTTCCTTATCCCGAGAAAGTTCCGCTTCACTTGATGTTATAGTGGGTTCCGTTACCTTTTAATTTCAGTCTCTAAAGAGGTCTCATAAGTCTGCTAACCATTTCTTTGGCTTTAAGGTGGGAGTAGTATTGACTGAGACCATATCCTTTCTTGGTACTCTCTCTTCTAAGGCTTTATCCTGCCATCTCTCCTCTTCCTCTAAAAGTCAGTTTCCACTTTATTTTTATGTAAAGTCAGCAACTGACAGGCAGAGATTCCAGGAAAGAAAATACTAGTATGAAATTGCCATCTAATCTTCTAAGTTTTCTCCAATATTTCTAATCAATGTTTTTACAAAAAGAGTCCTTATCTTTTAGGAATACATACCAAAGTAGTTATAAATGAAAACATCTGACATTTGGAATTTGCTTCAAAATAATTTGGTGGGTTGGATAAGAAGGGATGGAGGTATATGTGAAATAAGATAGGCCACAAATCAATGACTACTGAAACTGGGAAATACATATATGATTTTATTATACTATCCTCTGCAGTATATCTTTGAAGATTTCCATAAGAAAAAGTTAAAAAACAGAACACTTCAGGGGTACCTGGGTGGCTCACTCAGTTAAGTGTCTGACTCTTGGTTTTGACTGAGGTCATGATCTTAGGATCCTGAGATTGAGCCCCAAGTGTGGATTCAGCCCACTCAGTGTGGAGTCTGCTGAAGTTTCTCTCTCCCTCACACCCTCCCCTCCCCCACCCTGGCACATTCTCTCTCTCAAATAAATAAATCTTTTTTTAAAAAATAAAAAACACAATACTTCAAAGAAACTGTGAGAGAAAACAGTAGCTATAACTAAAAGAAATTTTATATCAAGATTTCATGCGACTTATTTTGATCAAGCAACTTCTGACCATATGAGTTAATTCTAATCAGATTTTCTGTAAGGTTTCAATAACCAGGTAAGAGTAATGCATGTAATTCTGAAGTTGTCTTTTTAGCTGTGTAAACAGCAAAGGTAAATGGAGAAAAGTGTGTAAATCTTAAAGAACAAGAACATGAAGAACAAGAAGAACAAGAACAAGCAAAACGAAGGAGGAGGAGGAGGGAGGTGGAGGAGAAAGTAGGAGGAGACAGGAGAAAGACTGAAGAAGTAGAAACTGTATAAGTAAGATAGTCTATTTGGAAAAGGATTCATTTTTCCTTTGACCTTGTATGAAAGAGACATCATTATCATTTCAGACTGATAGATTTCCTGCTAATTTAGCAGCATGTCTGATCTAGGTCCAAGTCAACTAATCAGCTGGCGTTTTCCTGCTCAGGTATGGTGTGAAGGGCATAGCTGGTTTTCCCTTTCCTCCAGTAAGGAACACATAACTAAAGATCTCATACCTCTCCTGCCCTGCTGTGTCCCATAATTGCAGATGGATTCTCTGGCCTCTGCCAATGGCTCCATCGGGTCCATTGGCTCTATACACCTAAAATAGCAAAATGAAAGAGAAAAAGAAAACTTTTGAAAACCATTAATTCTTCTCACTTTTCTATTCAGTAAAGATCCCATAAGCATCTAGACTTCTAAAAAAATTCCATCTGGAACGCAACCTTATTTTTATATTAGTCCAAATAATTGTCTTTGGATAATACAATAATTTGTATTAAAACATAAATATACACATTATATATTTTTATAAATATATTATTAAATATATATAACACATAATTTGTATTAAAAAATAGTCTGCTTACTTTTCCTCAAAGTTCCCTCAAGTCACTAGTATTTTTCCCTAGCCCATCTTTAAAAAGTACTCTAAAGCAATTTTATAGGAAGGACCTCTGATGACCTCTTCCTCCATAAAAGCAATGAAACGCTGGCAAAAAATGTCAAAATTCACTTTTTCCAAACACTGAAAATTAAGACTCACAATGTTCCAAGAAGCATCTAATCAAGAAAAATGGCTGAATATCAGTAAAAACAGTAAACTTTGTGCTGTTTTAATTTATCCTATTCCCAAACCACTCTTCCAAGCTCCTCAGTAGCCTTGAAAACCAAGAAATGCACTATTATGGTAGCTATGAAAACAATCAGCATAGTAATCACTGAAGGGGGTAGAGGCAAAACAGGTTTGAAGCTATGCAAAGTCTCATCTCCAGAGAACCATCTGAAAGTTGCCTTTAAAGCTCCATTCCCAGGCCTTGACTTGACTTTGCTAAACTCAGAGCTTGCTCTGTAGTAACCTTACCCTTAGGGCATTTGTTGAAAATAATCTGGACCAATTATTTAACATCACAGCTACCAAAGGCAGCAGTACCAACTGGGGCTAACAAAATCCTAACCAAAAAACTTGAAGACAAAAATAGGGAAATGAGATATCCATGGGGAGATTTGAAAAGTTCCAAAATATTCCTTGGAATGTACCAGGCCAGTCTCATACATAGTGTTGTACATATGCCTGGGAAAGACTTGAAAAGAACCAATTATCACATCTCTAGTTAACTTTGAGGCTCTTTTCAAGCAGGAAGTGAAAGCTAAGGCAGAGTTGTGAACTATCCATAGGAGCATTAGCACCTGTCCCAAAATGAACACACACACATACAGAGTGTGTCATAAAAAAACAAAGACTTACTGATTCAAGAAATCTGACTACTCAGAGGCACCTGGGTAGCTCAGTCAGTTAATTGTCCGAATCTTGATTTTAGCTCATGTCATGATGTCAGGGTTGTGAGATAGAGCCCCATGTCAGGCTCTGTGCTCAACACAGAGTCTGCTTGAAATTATCTCTCTCCCTCTCCCTCTGCCCTTTCCCCCCCTTGGGAAAGGGGAGAAATTGGATTCCAGAGTTGCCAGATTATATTATTTAAAATGTCCAGCTTTCAACAAAGTTTATGAGACACAAAAAGAGACAGGAAAGTATGGCTCATACATAGCAGGGGAAAAGAAATCAAGAGAAACCACCCTTAAGGAAGGCCAGATGTTGAACTCACTAGAAAAAGATTTTAAATCAGCTATTATAAAAATGTTCAGAGAACTAAAGGAAATCATGTCTAAAGAATTAAAGTATAAGGGCTCCTGGGTGGCTCAGTTGGTTAAGCATCTGCCTTCAGCTCAGGTCATTATCCAATGGTCCTGGGATCAAGCCCTGCATCAGACTCCCTGCTTAGTGAAGAGCCCACTTCTCCTTCTCCCTTTGCTGTTCCCCCTGCCTGTCCTTTCTTATTCTCTGTCTCTCTAAAATAAGTGAATAAAATTTTTAAAGAATTAAAGAATAATGCCTCACTGAATAGAGAATATTAACAGAGACAGATAATATAAAAAGAAAATGGAAATTCTGGAGTTAAAAAGTACAATAACTGAAGTGCAATATTCACTAGAGAGTTTCAATAGCAGACTAGAACTGGCAGAAGAAATAACCACTGAATCTGAAGACAGGTCAGTTGAGTTATCTAGGCCATGGCACAGATGGAAAAAGAGTAAAGGAAAATGAACAGCGTCTCAGAAACCTATGGAACCATCAAACATACCGACATATACATACTGGAAATCCTAAAAAAGAAGACATACAGAGGCAGAAAAAAATTTGCAGACATAATAACCAAAAACCTTCAAAATTTGATGAAAACATTCATCTGCATATTCAAGAGGGCGCCAATAAATTAATAGAGATTGACTAGACACCTCATCAAGCTGTCAAAATCTGAAGACAAAATGAGAATCTTAAAAGCAGCAAATAAAAAATGATTCCTCACACACAGGGATCTAATAAGTCTAACAGCTGATTTGTTATTAAAACCAATAAAAGCCAAAAGGCAGTAAGATGACATAATCAAAGCGCTGAAAGAAAAAAAAGACTATCAACCAAGAATTATTGTTTAAAATCGAAAGAGAAAGTAAGACATCCCCAGATAAACAAAAACAAAAAATTCATCACCAGCATACTTGCTCTATAAGGAACAATAAATACAGTGCTTCAGGCTGAGATAAAAGGACATTGTGCAGTAAGTCAAATCCATAAAAAATGAAAAGCACCAGAAATATAACTACATAGATAAATATAAAAGAAAGTATAATTTATTTTTTAATTCAATTTAAAGTATTTTTAATATTTTTAAATTTTAAATTAAGTACTTTAAAGTATTTTTTAATTCTTTTCTTCCATCTGATTAAAATACAACTGCATGAATAATTATAAATATGTTGATTTAGACACATTGTTAGACACATAACATAACAAGATATAATTTGTTTGACAATAAGTGCAAAGGAAGGAGTAGGAAGTGAAGCCATATGTAAACACAGTTTCATGATAGTAAAGAAATTAAGTTGGTATTAATCTAAACTAGATTGTTAAAAATTAAAAATGATAATTATAATCCCTAGAGGAACTATTAAAAAAAAACCTCAAATATATAGTAAAAATAATGACAAGGGAATTAAAATGAAATACTAGAAAGTATTTAACACAAAATAAAGTAGTCATGAAAAAACAAAGGAACAAAAAATAAGACACATAGAAAACAAGTACAAAATGGCAAACATAAATCCTTTCTTATCACTAATTATATTAAATATAATGAACTAAGGCACGTGGGTGACTCAGGGGGTAAGCCTCTGCCTTTGGCTCAGGTTAGAGTCTCAGGGTCCTGGAATCGAGCCCTGCATCAGGCTCTCTGCTCAGTAGGGAATCTGCTTCCCCGCTCTGTCTGTCTGTCTCTCTGCCTACTTGTAATCTTTCTGTCAAATAAATAAATAAAATCTTAAAAAAATAAATATAAATGAATTAAATACTCCAAATAAAAGGCAGAAATCGGCAAAATGGATTTAAAAATATGACCCAACCCTGTACTGTCTACAAGAGACATACTTTAGATTCAAAGATACATAGAGGTTGTAAATAAAAGGATGAGGGTGAAATACCATGCAAACAGTAACTAAAAGACAGCTGGAGAGGCTACACTAATACCAGAAAGAAAGAAAAAAAACCTTTAAGACAAAAACTTAATAGGGACAAAGAAGGATATTTTGTAATGATAAAAGGGTCACTCCATTAAGAACATATAGGAAAAAGTGTTCATCATCATTAGCCATCAGGGAAATTCAAATCAAAACCACATCGGGATACTACCTTACATCAGTTAGAATGACAAAAATTGACAAAGCAAGAAACAACAAATGTTGGAGAAGTTGTGGAGAAATGGGAACCCTCTTACACTGTTGGTGGAAATGCAAATTGGTGCAGCCACTATGGAAAACAGTGTGGCAGTTCCTCAAAAAGTTAAAAATAGAGCTACCCTTGTGACCCAGCAATTACACTACTGGGTATTTACCCCAAAGATACAAATGTAGTGAAAAGAAAGGCCACATGCACCCCAATGTTCATAGAAGCAATGTCCACAAATAGCCAAACTATGGAAAGAGCGGAGATGCCCTTCAACAGACAAATGGATAAAGAAGATGTGGTCCATATACACAATAGACTATTACTCAGTCATCCGAAAGGATGAATACCCAACAATTGCATCAGCATGGATGGGACTGGAGGAGATTATGCTAAATGAAATAAGTCAAGCAGAGAAAGTCATAATACAGTCATAATACATAATACATAAGACAATACAACACACTGTGGTAGAACAGAGGACAAAACCACATGACCATCTCTACAGATGCAGAAAAAAAAAACCCTCTTAAAATATTTAATGTCTTTCAGATAAAAACTCTCAAAAGTAAAAAAGAATGTCAACTTGAAAAACAGCATCTATGAAAAACATAGAGCTTACATTACACTTAATGGTGAAGGTCTGAATGCTTTCTCCCTGTAATCAAACAAAATGAGGATGTCCTCTCTCATAGGTTCTATTCAACTTTTATTGGAGGTTCTTGCCAGGGTAATTAGGCAAGAAAAAAAAGATCTCCAGATTGGAAAAGAAGTAGTAAAACAGAAGATGACATGATCTTGTATATAGATATATAAGGAATATCTATATTCCATAAGGAATATATATATATTATATATATATATTATATATATATATATCCATAAGGAATAAACACACACACACACACACAATTAAAACTAATAAATAAGTTCATCAAGGTTTCAATGTACAAGAGGAATTTACAAAATAAATTGTATATGTCTATACACTGGCAATAACAATTCAAAGTGAATTAAGAAAACAATTCCATTTCTAGTAGCATAAAAAATAAGATACTTAAGAATAAAATGAACAAAGAAGCATAAAACTGACACTTTGAAAGCTATAAAACATTGTTGAAAGAAATTAAAGATCTAAATAAATGGCAAACTATCTCATGTTCATGGGTCAGAAGATGTAATATTGTTAAGATACTAATATTCCCCAAATTGATCTAAAGATTCAGTGAAATCCCTATCAGAGTCTCAGCTGGCTCCTTGGTAGAAATTGATAAGCTGAACCTAAAGTTCAAATGGAATTGCTAGGAATCCAAAACAATCCTGAAAAAGAAGAACAAAGTGGGAGGGAGGACTCGTGCTTCCCGATTTCAAAACTTAGTACAAAGCAGAAGCAAGGTAAGTACTGGTTTAAGGATAAACATCTAGATGAATGGAACAGAACTGAGGGTCTAAAAATATACACTTATATTTATGGTCAACTGATTTTCAACAATAGCATCAAGACCGTTCATGGGGGAAAGCATAGTCTCTGCAATAAATGCTGCTGGTACAAATGGATACCCCTATGCAAAAAAAATAAAAATAAAAAAGTTGGACCCCCTTCACACCATATATAAAAATTAACCCAAAATGGATCATAGACCTAAACATAAGGGCTATAATTTATATATATATACATATACATATGGATAAATATATTCTGGAGAAATTATACATATATGTATATGTATATATGTATGTATATGTATGTACATATATGTATATATGCATGTATATGTATATATGTATACATATATAAATTATATATATACATATACATGTGTATATATACTGTATATATATACACATTGATATATATATAGTATATATACATGTATATGTATATATATAATTTATCCAGAATATATTTATATATTATATACATATATATACATATACATATATATGTATATATATAATTTATCCAGAATATATGTATCCATATATATAGATCCATATCTATAAATATATATTTGTCCATATATAGAACATTTATCCAGAATATATTTTTAAAACTCTTTAAAGTAAGGAATAAAAAGACATCCCATTTCTAAACCAGCAAATAATCAGAATAGACATTCTCCAAAGATGATATACAAATGGCTAATAAAGCATGTGAAAGAAATGATTGCTCAAAAATAGCTGTCATCAGGGAAATTTATGTCAAACTTATAATGAGATACCACTTCACACTCACCAGAATAGCTATAATCAAATAGACAATAACAAGAATTGGTGAGGATATGGTGAAAATGGAAAACAAGATTGCTGGTAAGAACGTAAAATGGTGTAGCATCTTTAGAAAAATCTGGAAGTTACTCAAAGTTAAATAGAGAGTTATCATAAGGCAAATCAATTCCATATAGCCTAGGTATATAACCAAGAGACTTGAAAACATAAGTCTACACAAAAAATGTATATGACTGTTAATGGAAGCATTATTCATTATAGCCAAAAAGTAAAACAACTCAAACGTCTATCAATGGATGAATGGGTAACAAAATGTGGCATACCAATACAATGGAATATTATTCGGTCACACAAAAGAATGAAGTTATGATACATGCTACAACATGGATGAACCTTGAAAACATTATGCTAAGTGAAAGAAGCCAGACAGAAATGGCCACATATTGTATGATTCCATTGATGGGATATGTCCAGAAAAGCTAAATCCATGGAGAATAGATTAATGGCTAGCAGGAGGATAAATGGGGAATGACTGCTAAAAGGCACAACTGTGAATATACTAAAACCCACATATTGTACACTTTCTTTTTTAATATCTTATTTATTTATTTGTCAGAGAGAGAGAGAGAGACAGACAGATAGTGCACAAGCAGGCAGAGGCAGAGAGAGAAGCAGGCTCCCCACCAAGGAGCCCAATGTGGGGCTCGATCCCAGGACCCTGGGATCATGACCTAAGCCGAAGGCAGTGGCTTAACCAACTGAGCCACCCAGGTATCCCTATTGTACACTCTCAATGGGTGAATTTTATGTCATGTGAATTATATGTCAATAAAGTGATTTTTTTAAAACAAGGTTATAAAATGGGAATAAATATTATCACATATATATACTGATTCTAGCAATTATATGTCAATACTAAAAATTTAATGAAATCCTATTCTTACTCAGTGGGTCTGAGTCTCTAAGATTCTCTGACACTGGAAGAAAAGACCTCAAGTGAGTAAGAGGGAATGAATTCTTTTACCCTAGAAGCCAGACACCATTTATCTTTTCCAGGTAGAATATGATCCAGTGAAAGATCTTTGTCTCTTGGCCACTTGTTGACCTGCTTCATGGTAACAGTCAGTTTTTC
Source organism: Mustela lutreola (assembly GCF_030435805.1). Taxonomy (NCBI): domain Eukaryota; kingdom Metazoa; phylum Chordata; class Mammalia; order Carnivora; family Mustelidae; genus Mustela; species Mustela lutreola. The sequence goes on from NC_081296.1 coordinate 43,057,061, forward strand.
AACAAGAAATATAGTTCATGATGAAGGCCATCTTCTCTCTGCAACTCTGATACAGTGACCTCCTCCCCTACCTCCACCAGCATAACTTTCAGTCCTATGGTCCCTTAAAGAAAAGAAAAAAGAGCCTCTTCCTTCACCATCCAGTAGAACCTCCATGTTCCCTTGGTTACTTCCCAGGTCAACATAGACTAGTGGCATTCTCACTCCCACGCCAACCTCACCTTCCTGGCAGGAGCGATGAGTCTGCCACTTAGTGTTCCATGTGGGATTGAATTAAGACAAAGGCTACTAAAAATGACATCAAAGGTAGAAGAAATAGTCCACAAAACAGGAGCAGAATGCTAGGGGGGTTTGTAGGCTTCATAACAAATGTAGACAAATAACTTTGAGGTGTTCTGAGGGAACATGCATGTCAAAAGGGTATCAAGGGAAAATTTTGAAAGAAATCTTCACATTCGTCTCATTGGTTTTATAATAAAGGTCCCTCAGCACAACCTTTTAAATCACATTTCCTAGACTGAACATGATACACTTTCACATGCACCCTTCAATTTTATATTCCAAACTTTGTCCTTCTAATTCCTACAAAATAAACTAGACAGACAGGCAAATGCTGATTCAGAGATCACATTTTTTATATAGAACTTACCACTCTCTTTTCCCTGAAATCAATGCCCACTGTCGTGATAAATTTGGAGTTAAATTTACCATCTGTGTACTGGTAAAGTACACTGGTCTTCCCTACTCCAGAGTCTCCCAAAGCCAAAAACTTGATGAGGTAATCGTAGTCGCCATCAGACATAATGAAGAACTCAGTGGTTCACCTATAAAATATAAACAAATGCATATTTCCTAAAAAGCCAATAAGAAATATTAGCATCTTCCATGAATAAGGTGAGTTATATTAATACCCAGTTCAATAATTACTGTTTGACACCTATATGCCGAAGGGTTCTGTGAAGATGATTAGATAGTATTCACTGCCCCCAAGGACCTAATAATTTGCTAGATGAGATGTTAGTAAAATAATAAATAACAGTTTAATTTAAATTTAATGTACATATTATAGTACCATTAAGACAAAAATTCCAAGTCAGAATAAAAATTAAAAAGATAACCAGCACTAAGTCTTACATGCAGATCACACAGAGTAACAACTTTAAAAAAGAAAGAAGGAAGGAGAATGTTACAGGAATAATAATAATTCTTAGGGTACAAGTGGTTCCAATTCCCCTTTCTTTTTCAAAGTCTCCTAGTGCTAGATCCTTGGTTTTTCTCTTTTACTTGGACATCTAGGCAATTTCACTTATCCTATTCATTTTCAAAGGTCATTATAGTTGCTTCAAAGGCTATACTAAATTCACAAGTAAAATTTGGCTGTGGCTTCCTTATTTTTTTTTTAAGATTTTGTTTATTCATTTGACAGAGAGAGAAATCACAAGTAGGCAGAGAGGCAGGCAGAGAGAGAGAGGAGGAAGCAGGCTCCCTTCTGAGCAGAGAGCCCGATGTGGGGCTCCATCCCAGGACCCTGAGATCATGACCTGAGCCAAAGCAGAGGCTTAACCCACTGAGCCACTCAGGCACCCCTGTGGCTTCCTTATTTTGATGATGGTGATGATGGTGATGATGGTGATGATGATGATGATTATACACCGCATATTAAGTCAGACTTTTCAGAATACCACTGCTCCCCTGGGAGCTAAGTTCCGGATTTGGCAAGTCACTATCCAGAGATCACAGTTCCATTACAAAGTGCTCATCTCTCTATACTTGCCTTGGTACTCAAACAAGAAATGCTACCAATTCAGGTCTTAGATACTGACTAAAATGAAAGTCTGCCTTAGAGAAGAAAAATTCTTGTTTTCACCAACAAGACCTAATAACCATGGTAATTTTTATCTTTTATCAATGAACACTTTTCATGACTTGTTATTATTCCTTAAATAGATTGCAACTAATCAAAGTATCGGTCCAGCTGAAAATGTAGTCTATCTCCAGGAAAGGCTTACTTCTTTTTGTGCTTACATTTCTAATACCAATAAACCCTCCAGAAAAATCAGGGAAATATCCAGCTATCCCACCACCACTGACAACTCCACATGTCATTCAAACATGCATCCTCACCCATCCCATCATCACCCCCACACATTAGATGCGCTACATTAGATACTGCTGATTTTCTTCCCAATGTCTAATTTCACCCAGCCTCACATTGAGAAACTTTACAATTCTCAATGCTTCCTATGGGATTATTTTTATAGATCCTCAAAATTAATAAAAGCTCAAGGAAGGACATTTATTGATTTTCAAGGGTTCCTCCCCCCACCCCATCCTCAATTTGGTGACTCACCTTATGCTCAAAATTCCTGAACACTGACCCCCAAGAGCCACTGCAATTTACTTCCTCATACTGCCTCAGCAAAGATCTGGGACCTAATACTCAGATATGGCTAGTCAGCTGATAAGGGCAGAGACTCCACAAACATTCATAATTCTATTTACAAACTATAAAGAATGACACTTCACAGATAACGGCTTCCCTATATTATAGCTTCTGTATTCACAGGTTTAAGTTGCCAGTATTAATGGTATATAACAGAATTCTTCTCTAGAAGATGACCAACAGGGTACAAATAAATATTCTAGCCCATCATATCATAGGATCTCATTTAGCTCCAAGTTATTCATTAATTAGAGTTAAGAATTGAAAAGCAGGTCCAGATAATGTTTAATCATTTTGGAGGTTCCTCTAAAAATAAATGAAGAAGCAGAAAGCAACTCCAAACTCTGCAATGAGAATGATACAAGACAACACTGTGGTTACCTTACTTCCTCTTTACTTTTTAATTTGAACTAAGGGTGGTCATTTCCACATCTATATTTTTATATCACTTAAGGTGTAGAAGAAAATGCTGTCAACAATGGCATCACTCTTCTAGAACTCTCTAAATCTACTTGAATGGAATTCAAAGACAGATCAAACTCTATTGGCTGCACCAAAATTTACTGTGTTTACTTATCACGGGAGAAGAATCACACATATAAATCTTAAGATTTTCTTTGTGAGATTTTCTATTCATATTGACAGCAATACATAACAGTTTGTTCCCAAATCAAGACATCATAAACAAACATAACAATCATAACAAACCAATACCACTACTGAAGGTATATAAATATCACCATCAATATTAATCATAGTTTGCACTCTTCAGATCACACCTCTAGGCAATCTGCCTCGTTAATCTGAAAATAAATGTCTAAAACCTCTCACTTTCTGGGTTCAGTTTTCCAAAGGATGAAATAGAACCCATAAAGGTTAACTCATTTACATAGTCTAGAATACAAATCCCTTAACTCCAGGTTCCTGTCTGTCTCCAAGCTTATTGTCTGTTACTCACACTTCCACAAATGCATGTTGGGCTTAAAGGTGACCAGGTATTGTATCATACAAGGTAGCCTACTAGGAAACACATGACCTCCAAAGTCAAGCTGACCTGGGCTAAATTCCATGTTTCCTGCATACCTCAGATGTCTCTGAGTCTTGGATTCAGGTTTCCATCCTATGAAAAAGAAGATACTATACACTCCTTCACACCATTGTTCTAAAGATTAAACAAGATGCTTTGTGAAGCACCCAACACAATGCTTGGCATATGCTGGACACTCAGTAAATTTTAGCTCACCCTCTTTACCCCATTCTAGACAGACCAGACTGGCCCTGAAGACCTAACACAATCTCTGAAATTATCTCTGAGTCACTCAAAACACATTTCTTGCATAAAGGAATTCTGACTGGCTCAGAGTCATTTGCTGAGTCAACACAGAACACTTTCAAAGTAATCCTGATCTTTTTTGGCTGATTTAAAACATTTTCATTTTAAATCGACCTGACGATCGCAAAAGCAGTTATGACCAGCCTAAAAACAGGTTCAAATCTGTATAAAACACTGCAGTTCATGCTACTAAACCCATACTTGTTAAAAAAAAAAAAAAAAAAAAACAGGGGCGCCTGGGAGGCTCAGTGGGTTAAGCCGCTGCCTTCGGCTCAGGTCATGATCTCAGGGTCCTGGGATCGAGTCCCGCATCGGGCTCTCTGCTCAGCAGGGAGCCTGCTTCCTTCTCTCTCTCTCTGCCTGCCTCTCAGTGTACTTGTAATTTCTCTCTGTCAAATAAATAAATAAAATCTTTAAAAACAAAACAAAACTGAATGGTTCATTTTTTTTTAAGTTTTTATTTATTTATTTACTTGAGAGAGAGAAAGCAAATACAAGTGGAAGGCAGAGGGAGAGGGAGAAGCAGGCTCTCTGCTGAGCAAGGAGCCAGATATGGGGCTCGAACCCAGGACCCTGGGATCACAACTTGAGCTGAAGGCAGATGCTTAACCAACTGAGCCACCCAGGTGCCCCCTGAATGGTTCATTTTAGTTCAGAATGAAAGAGTTGAGTTCAAAGAGGTTACACCTACAAAACTACTTTAGCCACTTTGACTAAAACTAAATATATCTAATGAAAATTACTTGGGTCGGGGTGCCTGGGTGGCTCAGTGGGCTAAAGCCTCTGCCTTCAGCTCAGGTCATGGGCTCAGGGTCCTGGGATCAAGCCCTGCATCTGGCTCTCTGCTCAGCGGGGAGCCTGCTTCCTCCTTTCTCTCTCTCTCTCTCTCTCTCTGCCTGCCTCTCTGCCTACTTGTGATCTCTGTCTGTCAAATAAGTAAACCTTTTTAAAAAATTATTTTTGTTTTAGGGTGCCTGGGTGGCTCTGTGGGTTAAGACTCTGCCTTCTGCTCAGGTCATGATCTCAGGGTCCTGGGATCAAACCCTGCATCTGGCTCTCTGCTCAGCAGGGAGCCTGCTTCCCCTCTCTCTCCCTGCCTCTCTGCTTACTTGTGATCTCTGTCACAAGGTCACATACGCAAATAAAATCTTTTTTTAAAAAATTATTTCTCTTTCTTATTCTTGTTATTCAATTCTTGAGTGGTATTTCAGGGGCCTAGTTTCCACAAAGAAAATACTTCAATCCCCAAATGTGGAAATAACGTAAATGATGTTTATGTTGGCATTTTAGAGTGGAAAATTAAACACTGAAAACACACAGTGCAGAATTTGACATCTGGGACACTCAAACAACATTTTGTGCGTACTATTTGCAGTGAGCATTCCAGCCTATTGATGCTTAAGAAGCCAGTTCATGAAGGTTTTTCCCAATTGCATTACTTTTGTTAAAAATGGGTCAGAAGCCAAGGTCAGATGCCCACACACCAAGTACTTCACAATCTTTACCACAGCCCTACAGTAAGGTGCTACATACCAGATACTGCTTCTGCTTCCTCTCTCAGTAGGATCTCAGTGCCATTCTGTCATGAATGCCCCAATGAGAAGATAAGTAAGTGGGTCTTGGGCAGTCTATTCACATGCTAACATGGGCTCAATTCCAGCACATTGTTGAGAGAAAAAAGTAGAGGTCAAGAACATGGACTCTAGAACCAAATCATCTGGATGTGAATCTAGTCATTTCACTTTTTTTTTTTTTTAAGATTTTATTTATTTATTTGACAGAGAGATCACAAGTAGGCAGAGAGGCAGGCAGAGAGAGAGGGGGAAGCAGGCTCCCGGCTGAGCAGAGAGCCCCATGCGGGGCTCAATCCCAGGACCCTGGGATCATGACCTGAGCTAAAGGCAGAGGCTTTAACCCACTGAACCACCCAGGCGCCCCCCAGTTATTTCACTTTAGAAAATTCGATCCCTTGGTGTGCCTGGGTAGCTCAGTCCATTAAGTGACTAACTCTTGATTTCAGCTCAGGTCCTGATCCCAGGGTTCTGAGAGGGCCCCAGCCTGGAACTCTGCACTCAACTCAGAGTCTGCCTGTCCCTCTCCCTCTGCTCCTCCCTCTTCACACTCTGTCTTCCAAACAAATAGATAAATAAAAGTTTTGTAAAATAAATAAAAGAAAAACAATTTTTTTAGGAATTTCCAAGGGGAAATTATTTATTTTATTTTATTTATTTATTTGACAGAGGGAGATCACAAGTAGGCAGAGAGGCAGGCAGAGAGAGAGAGGAAGAAGCAGGCTCCCTGCTGAGCAGAGAGCCTGATGTGGGGCTCAATCCCAGGACCCTGAGATCATGACCTGAGCCACCCAGGCACCCCAGAAATTATTTTCAATCTTAGTCTTAAAGACTTAGTCAATTAGCCAGATGAAGGAGCTGCATAAAGAGGAGCACTCTTATAAGAAGGGAAGATTTTATGTGGGGGCCCAGACACAATACAGCAAATACATGAAACCACAAGTATTATAATGAAGACCACTAATTAGACTGTGCACAGAAATATACTCTATTTTTAGATAGAGAGGTATTAATATCATACATCATTTCCTAATTTTATATTACAATTTCCTGTAATACAGCTGTAATATAATGGTCATATGTTGTGTTAAGAAAAATAATTTTTAAAGAAAATGTAATCCCTCTTGCCTCAGGTTCCCCATTTTAAAAATGGGAATGGGGGCACCCAGGTGGCTCAGTGGGTTAAGCCTCTGCCTTCAGCTCAGGTCATGATCCAGGGTCCTGGGATTGAGTCTGGCATCCTGGCTCTCTGCTCAGTGGGGAGCCTGCTTCCTCCTCCCTCTCTCTCTCTCTCTCTCTCTCTCTCTCTGCCTACCTCTCCCCCTACTTGAGATCTGTCAAAAAAATAAATAAAATCTTTAAAAATAAATAAATAAAAATTAAAATGGCAATGATTTTTTAATTAATTTTTATTTTATTAATTCTAGCATGCATATGCTTTCTTATTTTAACTTCTTTATAATTGGGGTGCATCTTACATTTCACAGTCTTATAACTCATGACATTTTTAAACTGTTACTCAATGAGATAGCACTGGAGATAGTTATGTGAAAAATCTGTCATTAGCATCCTATAGTAAGATCACAAAGCCACCATCAACACATTTTAGAACTGATGAAGTGGTAAACCTATTTCAGAGGCTGTTGTAAGGACTGAGTTAATGTGAACATGAAGAGTTTAGAACAGTGTTTGGCACACGGTAAATTCTGTATAACTATTAACTGCCATTAGCACCATCATCTTGCAATCTAGCCTCCTACAGTCAATATGCAGGCTTACTTTCTTTCCTAGAACTGTAAGAAGGAACTACGCCCCTAAACTAAAAATTAATGAAGGTAAAAATAACAATCTATGAAGAGCACTTGAACCAAAGTTTATTTCTTTATATTCTGTATCTCCTTCAGGAAGTGGCATCTGAGATACCTCAAGGAAATGTCTTCTAAAAAGTCAATTATGACCCTAATTTGGGACCTGCACTTTCTTACTCAGTTCACTTCAATCTCTCCTCCCTACACAAATATTTTTTCAAAGTGCTCTCCACCCTCACTCTCACCAGATTAACAATAGAAAGCAAGGAACACCCACTTCCTCAACATAGACTAAGTGGTAATAATTGCCTGCTGAGAGAAAGTCAATGATCTTCTTCCTTATTTAAAAAAATAAAACATATCTTAATCGGTCTCCAGGGAATAAGATAGAAGAGAGTGGTTTTAGTTAAGAGCAAAGAATTAGATTTCTCTCCCTCCCTCCATCATCCCCCCCACCCCCCCAACACACCACCTAGCCCAAATACTCCGTAAAGCTTCCTATGAAAGTCAATCATAGACTCAACCTTAGGATCCCCTAGCATGAGGCAGAATCATTCTGAAACTGCCTCAGATAAGGGAAAGTTTTCCCTCTATCACCCATACTTAATAGAGGGCCAAGAAAAGAGGGATAGATAATACCCTCTATTATAACCACCATGTGCCACAAACAGTACTAGGCACGCATGATATTATTTTACCAGCATATTAGTTTTTTTTTTTTTAAGATTTTATTTATTTTATTTAACAGAGATCACAAGTAGGCAGAGAGGCAGGCAGAAAGAGAGGGAGGAGGAAGCAGGCTCCCCGCCGAGTAGAGAGTCCAAGGCGGGCTCGATGCCAGCACCCTGGGACCACAACCTGAGCAGAAGGCAGAGGCCCTAACCCACCGAGCCACCCAGGCGCCCCCCAGCATATTATTCTTAAAGAAGACTCAATGGTCTGTACAAACCTTGTACTACATAAAAAGTAGTACTACATTAAAAGTAGTACTTTTTATGTACTACATAAAAAGATGTTTTCTTGTGGGGGCGCCTGGGTGGCTCAGTGGATTAAGCCTCTGCCTTTGGCTCAGGTCATGATCTCAGGGTTCTGGGATCGGCTCAGTGGATTAAGCCTCTGCCTTTGGCTCAGGTCATGATCTCAGGGTTCTGGGATCGAGCCCCGCATCAGGCTCTCTGCTCAGCAGGAAGCCTGTTTCCCCCTCTCTGCCTACTTGTGATCTCTCTCTCTCTCTCTCTGTCAAATAAATAAATAAATAAAAATTTTTTTTTAAAAAAAAAAGATGTTTTCTTAATATGATGGGAAGTAGGCCTGGGTTCAAATTCTGACTCTGTGCATGACCTGGTCTGAGTTCTTTACACTAAGCCTCCATTCTTTCAACTATAAAATGGAGATAACAATGATTATTAAGTGACATTAGCCCTGGAAAGCTTTTAGTGCATTGCTTGGTGTATGTTAAATGTTCAATAATTGAAACTTGTCTTTAGATATACTATTACTAGTAACCTCATCAAGTTCTCAGCAAGGCATGTCATTTTGTGATCTACTCTTAATTTAATCCAGTACCTCAACCTCTAGAAAATTCATAGGAAAAATTCAATTTAGGTGCAATCACTTATGAGGTCTCTATCTGATACAAAAACTATCTTAGTATTCCAATCTAACACTGAGTTTTATCTGTGTAAGTTTTGGCAGTTTCAGAGCTGGAATAAGTTGAATGCTTTAATTACCAGAAGAGGAAACTGAATGAAGCCCAGAGAAGACAAGTGAATATTATAAAAGCAATCAGCAGGTTAGATGTGGAGCTAGGCTAGATCCCTAGGCTTCTAAATTATAGTCCTGTATCCTTTTCTAACAGATCATGATTTTTATTCTCTCTGTATCCTTTCCTTCAAAGCCAGGAACCTCAGGTATAGTTGCTTTGATTCAAGAATCAAAGTTTTCTGTGGTACCAGCCAGATACAGAGATGAATTACTTTATAAGTAAGGCTTACACTCAGGAAGTGGAGATGAAGGGCCTGTACTTCTGCCTCTCAGTCACAAAGCTCTTCTTCTGATGTGCTCCCCTCGGGAGACAGATCTTAAACTGAGGGCACATTTGCCTCTTGTTGGTCATAGCAAATGTAAGACATTATGTATGTTGATCCTTGTGCCATCACCTGTAAATCCTCTTTATGTAAGTCTTTCTTGTGGCTTCAAAATGGAGAAAGAGCAGGAAAATCATGAAGTTTTTCATTTCCCTACAGATATTTTTGATATTGAACTTGGTGCTTTCTTCTCAAATCAAGATTATCTCCTGTGGTTCCACCTGAAGCTTTCTATAAGGATACGTCTTTGGGCTCATTCAATCACTCTTTCATTCATCAAGTATTATTTTAGTGCCTATTCTGTGCTTGGTGCCAGAGCACAATGGGAAGCCAATACTCAACATGGAAACCTTACATCCCCATCTATGTTCTCCTAATGACTATAACCACTTCTTGGGGTTTTCAAGAAAAGCCAATCCTCAAGAACATTTTAATCCTCCCTTGTAAACATAACACAACAGGACATCAAAATTCACATCCCCCTATTGCTTTTTCCCTGCCGATAAGTGCTCAAGTCATACGTCTTGCATGCATATAAAGATACAAAAGGAATAAAAATGTAAAGCTCAACAGAGAAGAAACAGAGAGCTTTAATAGAGAAGCATGATGTATATTGTAAATCATTTTTGCCGGACAGTATTTTGAATTTCTTAGAAAGGCTAATGAAATATTACAGTGTTCCTAGAGAGCTTATGGACTTCACTTGCCTTGCCCAACGTGATTTTCTATGTAGAAATAGGAAAATGTGAATGTAACTATTACTTTTCAGATAAAACACAAAACATCAGCATTTTTGAGAACTATATTGCCTCATGTTCTGTCATACATATTAATGTCCTCTTATTCAAGGATTCATTTCAAGAAAGATGTTCACATACCAATGACTGGCACAGAATAAAGTCTATCAGTGTTTTTTAAATTTAATGTTAAAAAGCAGTAGGCTTTTCTTGTTTTGTTTATGGTCACCATTGCTGACCCCCATTCCTGGCATTCTGAAGGACATATATGATAGCGACAGCAGAAAAGGGGAAGAGAAATCATACACAGTGGGGCAGTACAGGAAAGGCATTTTACAATGTACCAAGACAGGAGCAGGGACTTGTGTTTATCAAATAAGCCCTAGCTACAACTGTCTTAGATCATTGCAATTCCTATACCGTAAAGTCAAACACATCTACTTTCACTACAAAAACAACATGTGTTCTGCCCAATAGTGGGGCTCCCCATTTCCATAAGAGGTGACTGCCTCTGCCCTCTGTGCATGTGAGCTGCTTCTTCTCAATTTCTGGTCTAGGTAAGAGTTTCGAACCTATCCTTGAGTGGAATAGCTGAAATTATAAACAAAGAACTTGTCTTGTTTGTGCAAAGATCCTGGGTAGAGAGAAGTACATAGAAATCTAACAGCTTTTGAAAAATAGAAGGAAATTGAAATCTAGGTCTTTCTTGTCTCCTTATTCAAGGATGAGTTTGACTTTATCTAAATTGAGATTACATAGCTGCATTAAATATTCACCCATAAGCTATGATTCATAGATGTATTCCTATCAGTATACTGTTTGTAGAAATATCATGGATCTGGCCTAGAAGTGAGGAGAGATGTTCTTGGCTAAAAACTGACAGGATCTAAATTTGCATATCATTTGGCTTAGTAATTATAAATGTGCCTGCTACATAGGAATATTTCATTCTCCCCATTTATTTTTTTACTTTTATTAGCATATAATGTATTATTTGTCCCAGGGCTACAGGTCATTGCTGACCCCCATTCCTGGCATTCTGAAGGACATATATGATAGCGACAGCAGAAAAGGGGAAGAGAAATCATACACAGTGGGGCAGTACAGGAAAGGCATTTTACAATGTACCAAGATAGGAGCAGGGACTTGTGTTTATCAAATAAGCCTTAGCGACAACTGTCTTAGATCATTGCAATTCCTATACCGTAAAGTCAAAGTCAATTCACAGGTCTGTGAATTGGCTTATACATTTTAAAGCATTCACCGTAGCACATACCCTCCCCAACGTCCATAACCCAACCACCCTCTCCCTACTCCCCCCATCATTTACCCCCATTTAAACAAAGTAAAAAGACTATCTTGTAGCAGATGATGGTATTCCAACACAGCAAGTTATTCAGAGAAAAAATAAAAAGACCTGTAAATACCATTAAATATACATTTCCAAATACTAGCAGGACATCCAAACATATCTTTACTTGTAAAAGCTTCCTCCAGACATTTGCAAATCCTTTATGAGTATTAAAGAAAAAGATGAGAGTAAAGAAAAATTAAACAGTCTCAATCCAGGACTTGACCCATTATTTCGACAATGTTACCATTAACCTCAGTAGGTGAGCAACATCACCCAGTAAATAAATAATACAAGCAACTACGCATTAGGGAAGAAGGGGACACAAATTATTCTTGTAAATAGAAAAGTGTTCTTCTCCAAGACCATTGTGGAATGACTCAAATGATATACCAGTTGTTTTGTTGTTGTTTTTTAATTTATGGAGACCATTGATTGATTCATTTACTTCAAAGATGTTATTTGTTGCCCAAGCCTGTTTTAGGATCAGAATATGAGTGTTTATAACAATTTGTGGAAAGTAAACACTGGTTGTTAAATGACGCAGTGTGTGATAAGTACCTCTTGTTTTATAGATACAAGGTAATAGGGAAAGGGCACAGTATAGAATATGTCATTTATAAAATATGGGCTATACTGTGACAATAGGAGTGGCTGTTTGGTTTGCTGAGTAAGATGTCAAACAATGTGAAAGCAGCCCCATAATGGGCACAACCATATGTGACTGCAGTGTTCAACCCATGGCTCAATATGCTTCTTAATGACACCATGATCCTGGAAAATCTCCAAGAATTTGATACAAGTGTGAAATTCTGTAAAGTCTACTCCCATGCAGTGGTTGCTTTTTATACATACACAGAAGATGGTTTTAACAGACATTGAAGTCAAGGTCTTCTGTGTTCAAACAACAGGATACCACCACCTACCTGGGTAGAGTGAGAAGCAAAATGCCCAAAGGATAGCGATATGTGACAGCTCTTCTTACAATTACAAAAGATTAAAGCTTGAACACTGATCTTGTGGTTTTAAGCCTGGTGCTTTCCCCCAATACCTTAAGAATGACACTGACTCATCACAAAACTCTCAAAGAATGTAGTGAAAATATTTTCCGAAAGTGGAAATGGAGGAGTGACGTAAGCTACATGGAAGATGGGATAGCTGTGAGCCCAACAGGTTGACAGAGGGAATTCTGCTCTTAACAACCCAAATGGTGGCATTTGGCTATGTCAGGGTGCCACCAAAGTCTGGGGCCTGGGACTAAAAGGCAGAAATACTAAAAGTGACAGTGCTGCTACCCCAGCCAGGGCTGTAAGGATGACAAATCAAGCGGCACACAAAGGACTTGATATTGGAATGTGCATTTCCAAGATCGCAAAACACACACATTTTCATTTTTCACTTAGAAATAGAGTTAGGAGTTCTGCCAAGCCTTATCCTCCCTGAGCATGGAACATGTATGGTGAGACCTTAGACCAGCACAGACTGGCTCTCTCTTGCATCTCATCTGCTTTAAGTTTTGTGTATGTGTGCTGCCACACAGGAAAGGTGTTAATTTGTCAGGAGAAACACATCAAATCAAGAAGCAAACCACTGCACTTATGAAGTAGTGATGATGCTTCTTTCATTCCAAGAAAAATTTTAAGAGGGTAAAAGAACCTACAAATTACAAGCAAGATCTACTGAGGATCACTGTCCAAATAATAAAGACAATTAGATAGTGATCCCAGAGTGGAAAATAACTAGGGAAGAAAGGAGCTCCCTTATCACTCCCTTTTTAAAAAATGAGAATGTAAGCACTCTGTATTTATTCATCCTTATAGAGAAAGTGTGTCCAGAATATATATCCCCTCCCTGTCTTTCCAGACCCAACCGTTGGCACACTAGGATATTGTTTTCCCTGTGTTTTGTAAGTATGATTTTTTTTTACACTATATTGTAATATTTCACCGATTTCTTCAGCAAAGGACAGGAACCATACTTTAACTTTTCTGCAATGAGAGAGGCTCGTACCCTCACAATTACAGGGTGGGGCCTTGAGAGCTCCCATCCCACATGCCCTACCCCAAAGGCTAAACTGAGCTGTTGGTTTGGTACACAGATGCCTACAATGGCGACTACAATGCACCAGGTATGGTTCCACTTTTCCCTTGTCCTGCCTGCCCCACCCCCTCACCTTGGGTTGGTCACATCACAGCACAGCTATTCTCAGCTCCCATGAAGATGCTCCCCATGTACATGGCGGCTTACTAACACACACGGTTCCAACACTTCACAGCAGGCTTTCTTTTCCACAGTCTAACATCCACCCTACAATTTCCCCATGTTGGGTTCTAACAGCCTTGTTTCTAATAATTACCCTTCTGCCATGATCTCTCTACTCTCTTTTTCCCCTTTCTGGCTTTCTTGTGTCTTGTCTCCAGGTACTTTTCCCAAATTCCAGTTTATGAGTGCAGCAACTGACCTCACATCGATAATGGCCGGGCAATGAATGCACATTTTTTGGTAACACGGTGAGCTGCCATGTTAACTTCAAGGTATTAGACCCTCCTTAGTAAACTCAAGAGCTGCTGTGTCCTCAAGAACTTCTACTTTTCCAGTAAGGAAAGGAGCTTTCTTCTATCTATTCCTGGAAATACAGCCATTTCAGAAATACAAATGCTTCTCAATACGGTGTTAGTTTTGGTTTTCCCATAAAATTAATGAATAGGCAGCATACTGGTACAAGCTGGTCTTGAGTTTAAAACATCTGTAGAGGCCCCTGGGTGGCTCAGTCAATTAAGTCTGACTCTTAATCTCACCTTAGGTTTTGACCTCAGCCTCATGAGTTCCAGAAAAAAAAAAAAAAAAAAAGGCAAAAACACCAGTAAATATTTCTACCATACAACCTTTGAGAGAGAGAAAGAATGCATGAGCAGGGTAGAGAGCAGAGGGAGAGGGACAAGCAGGCTCGCTGCTGAGCTCAATCCCAGGACCCTGAGATCATGACCTGAGGCAAAATCAAGAGTGGGCCGTTTAACCAACTGAGCAACCCAGGCACCTCACAACGTAGTCCTTTCAAAAACACTGAAATACTTCTGCTCTGTGAGGGAGACCATCAACAAAATGAAACAGCAACCTACTAAATGGAGAAATTATTTGCAAGTCATATATACCTGATAAGAGGTTGATATCCAAAACACATGAATAAGTCATACAACTCAACATTGGAGAAAAACAAATAACCTGATTTTAAAATGGGCAGAGGACCTGAATAGACATTTTTCCAAAGAAGACTTACAGAGAGTCAACAGATACATGAAAAGACGCCCAACATCACTTATCATCAAGAAAAGGATAATCAGAACCACAATGAGGTATCATCTCATACCTGCTGAATGGCTATTATCAAAAAGACAAAAGATAACTTTATGAAGATGTGGAGAAAAGCCAGCCTTCCTAGACTATTGGGTAGGAATGTAAATTGGTACAACCACTGTGTAAAACAATACCGAGTTTCCTCAAAAAATTAAAAAATAGAACCACCATATAACCCAGTAATTCCACTTCTGGCATTTGTCAAAGAAAATGAAAAAACTAACTCAAAAAAATATGTGTACCCCATGTGAATTTTGCAGCATTATTTACAACAGTTAAGATAAGGAAAAAACTGGGGGCGCCTGGGTGGCTCAGTGGGTTAAAGACTCTGCCTTCGGCTCAGGTCATGATCCCAGGGTCCTGGGATTGAGCCCCGAATCTGGGCTCTCTGCTGAGGAGGGAACCAGCTTCCTCTCTCTCTCTGCCTACTTGTGATCTCTCTCTCTGTCAAATAAATAAATAAAATCTTTAAAAAAAAAAAAAAAAGATAAGGAAACAACCTAAATATCCACCAAGAGGTGAATGATAAAGAAAATGGGATAGAGGGCGCCTGGGTGGCTCAGTGGGTTAAGCCGCTGCCTTCGGCTCAGGTCATGATCTCAGAGTCCTGGGATCGAGTCCCGCATCGGGCTCTCTGCTCAGCAGGGAGCCTGCTTCCTCCTCTCTCTCTGCCTACTTGTAATCTCTCTCTCTGTCAAATAAATAAATAAAATCTTTAAAAAAAAAAAAAAAAAAAAAAAAGAAAATGGGATAGATACATACATACACACACACACACACACACACCCATAAAAAAGGAAATCCTGAGTGTCTGAATGGCTCAGTGGGTTAAGCCTCTGCCTTCAGCTCAGGTCATGATCTCAGTCCTGGAATGGAGCCCAGCTTCAGGGTCTCTGCTCAGCGGGGAGCCTGCTTCCCCCACTCTCTCTGCCTGCCTGTCTTCTACTTGTGATCTGTCTGTCAAATAAATAAATAAAATCTTTGAAAAAAAAAAAAAAAAGGAAATCTTGCCATTTGTGACAACATGAATGGACCTTGAGGATATTATGCTAAGTGAAATAAGTCAGACAGGGAAAAACAAACACCATATGATTTCACTTATATGTGGAATTAAAAAAAAAAAAAAAAAGCTCATGGATACAGATTGATGATTGCCAAAAGCAGAGAAGAGGGGGTGGGTAAAATGGGTGAAGGGAGTCGAAAGGTATAAACTTCTAGTTATGAAATAAATAAGCTATAGAGATGTAATATACATGTAGCATGGTGACTACCGCTAGTAACGCTGTACTGCATATTTGAAACTTGCTAAGAGAGTAAATCTTAAAGATTCTCATCACACAAAAAGTCCTGTATGTGTGGTGACAGATGTTAACAAGACTTACTGTAGTGGTCATTTTGCAATATATGCAAATATTGAATCACCTTGTAGACCTGAAACTGATACATTGTATTCATATTACATTGTATTATACCTTGATTTAAATAAAATATAAGATTTTTTTAAAGTTTGTATTTATTTATTTAGTTGTCAGAGAGCATGCACGCACAAACTTGGGGAGCAGCAGGCAGAGGGAGAAACAGGCTCCCCATTGAGCAAGGAGCCCAAGGGGGGACTCAATCCCAGAGCCCTGGGATCATGACCTGAGCCTAAGGCAAATGTTTAACTGACAGAGCCACCCAGGCATCCCAGAAATATAAGAATTTTAAAAAAAAAATTGAAATAGGCTCAGAATATCAAACTATTTCCTGATGCTTTAGTACCACTAAAACAATGACACTAGGATTCTTAGCCTGACCTATTAGGTGTCAGTAAGGTACAGACAGCTGGCTGTAGGTCTTTTTGGTCCCACACAGGTCTGCTCTCTCAGCAATGTATTTATAACCTGTTGAATGGCTCCCTAAATGGTATCGTATTCTTTAATAGCTGAATCAAAAGGAAAGAAAAGAAACTCACCTAATGGATAAAGTCTAATGAGATGTACTTCTTACTGATTCTCAGGAAGTCTTTCCTTGTTACTCCTGTTCAGTATGCAGTCTTGGAATGGACTGTTTGCACTTGTGTCAGCAGCTGTTTATAGAATAGGGTGTGCCTTGGATTTACTTATGCAAAAGGACTAAGAACTACAACCATCCAGTTGATTTCTAAATCAACCTGTCTGATCACAGTTGGCTGTTGAGCTATTGCTGTTGGTTTCTAATTTTACTGCATTTTGGTCAGTAAATGTGATCTGCTAATTAACAAGTAACAGATTTGTTAAGTTTCATAAATGTTCCATTATTTTTTTAAAAGATTCGTATACCCTGTTATACAAAGGATTATATACATGCTAGGTCTAGCTAGTTAATTGTGTTTTTCAATCTGATACAATTTTATGTTTTGTTCTTTTATCTGTTCTTTTCTGAGAAAAGTGTATTAAGAAATGGGATCGTATTTATTTTTAAAAGGTAATGTCTAAAAAAGATAAACATGAAGCATCATAAACGAACAAGGCATTGCAGTCCCTACTCAGAGAGGAATTAAATCTGTGGTCTTCATTTTGTGTTCCGTAGAACTCTGAGATCCATGGAGGTACTTTAAGAGTTATCTAAACTTGTATTCAAATGTCTGTTTTCGCTTTATTGTTATTTTTTTGAATGGAATAAAAACTCTTACAGTCAAATGATTTACATTCCAGATTTAGAGACCTCCAAAGTGTTCACCTATGCTGCTTGGCTATTATTTGCTTCTGCTCTTAAAGTACATATGTTATTTGAAATTTCTATAAATGTGTCATTAATTTAGGAAGCTGTACTTTGTACTAGGCTTTTTTCTCTTTCTTTCTCTTTTTTCAAAAAATTCAGAGTGGATTCATGTGTCCACTCTCGTGAAATTATTTAAAGAAGCATATGCCAGCCATACTCAACACGTGACAGCAAGGCTCAGGCACATGCATTCAGCACGTTTGCTTTCATCCTCTTAGGTCAGTTGAGCAATAAGAAACGGACACAATATTTTACATCAAAATATTCAATTATAAAAATAAAAAGCAGAATATAAGTGCAGTAAAATTCAGTTCTGTATAAGAACATAAAATAAACATTCACTTATAGACCGCTGTAGAGATGATTTTATATTTGGGGAGCTTCTTGTTTGACTTCTATAAATATGATAGAGCTAGTCTAAGTTTGGGTTACTTCTTGTCTATAACAAATCAATATCTTCACAGCCAGCTGGATATTCCTGCACAGGGTCTCAGAAAGCCTACATAAGTCACTATAGCAAACCTTTCACTGCCTCAGAAAACTGTGATCCAGCTAGTAGCAAACTTTCTTTAGCAAATTTTTTCAAATGAACTCTTACATGGCACTCCAACATAAAAAAAGCAATGAGAGTAGAACCTTCTGGTGAAAGAGTAAGATGGGACCTGACCTCCAAGGCCTGTGGCTCAATAAGGACTAACAAGAGCTCCTTTGTACACATTTGGAAGCCAATAAGGAAAGCTCTACCTTCAACTCTACCCGAATCATCTCATTTGCCTTTGTACCCAAACACTTCCTGTCTGCCTAATCATCTTAGACTGACAACCCACTTGGAAAGCCTGCCAGGCTTTTCTAACAAACATTTCCTAAAGATGCCATCTCTCAGATCTCCCCCATTTACCATAATCTTAGGAGTCCTCTCACCAGCAGGGAAAACCCGAAATGTATTGGGTGTCCCTGGTGAGCACTCCAAGAAGGGCTACCTAAAGCATGAGAGAGGAAGATAAGCCTTTAAGAAAGAATCATGGAGACAGTGCTCATTGGGTCACTCACAGGAAAGGAAGAGCTCTGGGTCTAAGTATAAAGAGTCCTGGAAAAGTCCAGATCAAACCAAGAGGAAGCACTGCCCCCCCCACACACACACACCCCACCTTGGGACAGGAACCAGTGTCCTTGAAAATGGAACCTGGCAGAAGGATGTTTATACCAGCTACACTGGTGATCCTTTCCTAACGAGTCTAAATGGACACATTAGGGCCATCAGAAAATATATCCAGATTAGTCTCAATAGACTCAAGAAGCTATACTCGGGGTGGAACCCTCAAAAGTCAAGATATGTTTTGAAAACAGAATGAAACACTGATATAGCAAACTTAAGACAACTGAGAATATATTATTTTGCACTATGGCCAAAGCCACTACATACTAAATTATAATCAGAATAGCATTAAGAGGCACAAAGTTGTTGTTTTTTTAATACTGATGTGAGAAAAACTGAAAATTCTCTCCACTAACCTGATTTTTTTTTTCTATGAATTCAGGAGAAATTGCTAGTATTACATTTTATCCACAGAACCCCTTGTTCCAGCTAATGGCTATGTCATGAGGAATGCTTTTATACAAAAGCATTGCTACTTAAAACTATTAGGGAGTTCCAGGGAAGCAGAAAGGGGCATGAGAAAATAGGAAAAGAGCAGCCTCTGGTGTTCCCACCAGAGCAGACAGCCTCATGTGAAGGTGACAACAGAACCAATTCCAGACACAAAGGGTTAAATACAAATGGAGGATCCCAGGCAAGGGGTCAAAGTCACATCAAAGTCAAACACTAACAAGGTAAGGAACAGATCAAAAAGGGGAGAAGTGGCTCATGGATGGTGGGAGAGTGCTCCAGGAATTCAAGAGAACACCTAGCCATACAAACTGGACAGACCTTTTAGCTTGTTACAGACAGCAAGGAGCAAGACCTAGAAGAGGCCCTTAGTGGCTGCTGCTTTATCAAAAACCACAGAGATTCTCTTACCTTCTAAGCCAGGGCAATTTTTTCCAACCACTTGCTCTCCTGTTAGCCTATCCAATCACAGAGGCTCCCTAACTGTTCCAACCAGATTCCTTCACGAAGTTTCCTCCTCCTGCCCTGGGCAGATGAAACCCAAGCGTCCAGGTTAGCATTTGGTTCCCCAAAACCATTCATGCCCTTGTCATTAGCCAAGCCTGAGATGAGGACACCTGTGAGAACCAAGCTCCTGTTTCCTGAATGACATTTTAAAGCAAGAGTCTAAGTGTACAGGGTCTAAAGTGAGTGGGCATGATGGCCACTCAGAAAGAACCTAGAAAGCCTTGTTTTAAAAGGAGCAGATAAAGAAATCTCAATATAGATTTACTAACACAAAATAAAAATTTTGACAGCAAGAGAACAAGGTAAGAGGGTAAAGAAAATTACAGACAAGAGGAGCATGAAGCACAGGACAGACCACCGCGAGGATGTAGGAATCCATGAGTTTATAAGAAACTGATAAGCAATGACTTCGGATATCTTGTTTGAGTGGTTGGAGGACATTAAAGAAATAATATTAAGTTTTTTATTGAGGATGAAATGAGACTCTATATATAAGAGGTGACTGTAAAGTAGTAAGAAAAGCTTTTATAAGTCACACATGAAAAATCGATCCCAGAATTCTACAAACAGGTTTTAATAAGACCACTTCCTGAAATATAAAGTTAACTCCACATACCAACAAATTTGATTGTAAAAGTTTGTAAGCTGAATATTTTGACCTCACGAATTACCTTTCCATAAAAAAAAAATATTATCAAATGGTATCCTTTTTAAATTAGAACTTTTCCATATATATTTGCTTATCACACAAAAATACAATTGCTATATAGCTATCAAGCATTAAAAATAAACTAAAACTAACAATTGACCCCAATGATACTAATCAATTTTTAAGGAGAAATCACCTTAAAAATTTCAATATGAATGTCCCAGAAAAGGTTTTACATATTCACATTTCAGATTCCACTGCATAGAAATTATAATTTTTAAATAATTGAAATAATTTCCCTTACTTTTCCCTAATTTCCCTTATTTTAAATAACTGAAATAATTTCCCTTAATTGCTGGTGCCTCGAAGTAGGGGAGATACATGCTCCTTCAGCTGCTGCAAAATAATTCTAAACTGTGAACATTTTGACACCGGAAGGAACAGATATTAAAGCCCTATTACCACTAATCTAAAAGGACTTAATCTTATGTTCTCTGCAGAAGACAGAAGCTCATAAAAGAACACATGTAGGCTTTTACTATTAGAAAATTGGACATTTTTCATGTCCATTCTAGCAGAAGAGGTTTTTCATTTTGTCCAGATGCAAAATGTTTAAGAACTCAGGAGATGCAGTGTGGGGCCTGTAGTCAGTGGATTTTTTGTGATCCTTTCAGAAAAAGGAAATATAGTTTGGAAGTATAGTTTAGTTGTCAAAGTACTGACATTTTTAAAGCATCTCACTAATATTCATGAGTCAAATACCTAAGAATACATACAACGGGGCACCGGGGTGGCTCAGTGGGTTAAAGCCTCTGCCTTCGGCTCCGGTCATGATCCCAAGGTCCTGGGATCGAGCCCCACATCGGGCTGTCTGCTCAGCAGGGAGCCTGCTTCCCCCTCTCTCTCTGCCTGCCTCTCAGCCTACTTGTGATCTCTGTCAAATAAATAAATAAAATCTTAAAAAAAAAAAAAAAATACGTACAACAAGGCAGTGCCAGAAACATCCACAGATTTGGTCGCCACAACACATCTCCATGCACAGTGACATGCATAATTTTTTGGGTTCCCTGCTCTTCTGACACCAGGGCTCCCTATTGATTGCCATAGTAGGGGAAAAGGAAGGCAAGTTGTTTCAAAGGAAACATCCTTACCTATTTATGTTCCTTCTTTCACAGCCTCAGTAGTTAACAGAATAACCACAAATTAAGCCAAATGTTCCTCTACCGACTCCACTCCCACCCTGGAAGCCTGTCTTCATAAGCCACATCCGACTCTGGATATCCCTTCAACCAGCATTTTCTCACTAAGTATGAGTACTTCATCTTTCTTAACTTACAGGAGTATTGTGCTGCTTTGAAGTACTCCTCTCCCTTCCCACCAACGTGTCTCAACTCTCCAGTAAACTTGCACATTTCCTGAAGACTGTCTTCTTGTGTGTTGCCTGTCCCCCACCCCACATCACCAGACTGTCATTCAACTGCTAATTGTGTTTACCATCTGGCTTTCTCTAACAGCCTCTTCCTTCCTCTGGTTCCCTCTGTTCCTTGCTGATTTCACTCAGGAGTGACCCGAAAGAGCATCTTGGGGCTCCACTGATAGCTGTTCTTTTTTGGTAAATTAAAGTGTATTTGTGTTCAACTCAACACATTTGGATAAGCAATTTATATGTTGCCCATTACTACGCTAGCAACTATGAAGGGCATGAAAGAAATATGTGATGCGGCTGCTCCCCTCGGTAAGCTGGTCACTGGGATGAGGAAACAAAATGAACTAATTTTCAACAAAGGACAAATAAGATAATCAGGAAGCAAAATGTCTAGTATGCCATGCAGATCACCCAGCACAGGACATTAAAAGTGCAAAGGACTTGAAATCAGAAGACCTGAACTCTGAACTTACTTCCTAGCTGTGTGACCTATGGCAAGTCACATAACCTCTCCCAGGCTGTGTCCTCAATATGGGAATATTTATCTAGCAAAGCTACTGGAAGGACTAAAGAATACATGATGTGAGCAAACTGCTGGGTACCTGGAAGACGGTGTTTTGACAAGACAAATAGACCCTGGGAGGTCAGAAAGAGGGAGCTATCTGACCAAGCCTGCAAGCAAGAGCCAGAGTCTGAGCTGAGTACCTTCCAGCCCAAGAAGAATTTAGCAGGATAGTCAGGAATAGAAAGAAAGAAAAAGCATGTTTGGTGCACAGGCATGTTTTGATTTCAATCTAACAAGCACTGAGAAGCCCTGTCAACTATTTCGAAGGCTACAAATATGATGAAGAAATAATCCTTCCCCTAAAAGTTTAGTCAGAGAAACAGAAGACAATTAACTATAAATTCAAAGGAATGCTTATACGGTCCCATGGCAAGTTGAAGAGGGCTGGACGACTAACCCATCAGTGTGTGGGTTTCAAGTTCCGGCTCTGCAACCCACCATGGGTCATTCATTATCCCTCTCCAGGACTGTTTCCTCAAAAATGAAATAAGAGGTTTCCACTTCATGGTATCTTTCCTAGAAAACATTCTATTCTCTGATTCTAGGTTCAGAGTCCAGGGTTTAACCATGTGAAAATTAAATGGGGTCATGGCGGCAGCAATCCCTTGTATCTCCTCTCACTCCGTAAAGATGAGAGCCTAGACAAGGGCACCAGCAGTGGGAATGATGTGGAAGGAATCCAACAGATGATAATTTTAAAAATAATAGAATGCAGTGCCACAGTGGGTAGAAGAGAAAGCAGCAAAGACAAAGAGCTCCAAAAAATAGAACTGGGTGGGACACCTGGGTGGCTCAGTTGATTAAACATACAACTTCTGGTTTCAGCTTAGGTCATGATCTCAGGATCCGGAGATCGGGCGCCACATTGGGCTCTGCAACAGCTCGGAGTCTGCTTTTCATTTCCCTTTCTCCTTACCACCCTCACTCATTCTCCCATAAATAAATAAAGTCTTTAAAAAAATAATAAAACTGAGCGACCAGACAGCAAAGGGGTGTTGCAGTCAGCAACAGGCCATTGAAGTGGGGGAAGGGAAATAGTTGGAGTGGACAGAAGGTTTTCATGTTGGGCATCAGGTCTTTGGAGGGGAAAGATGATGAGACCAGATTAGGACAGGTGGCGTGTTAAATGGTCAGCAAAGACACAACACAGAGAAATGCCTAAAACTAGCTACAGTCCCATGGCCCCACATTTATCTCTGTCCTTGGGATAGACACAGAAGGGCCAATGGTAAAAGGTGAAAAAAGAAGGCCCTGACTATAGCCACCACAGAAGAGGAAACACACAAGACCAAGGATCACAGCAGGGATTCTCGGCCAAACTCTAAATTACATGGGACATGATGGGCAGTCCCTGCTGTTTTTTTTTTTTTTTTTAAGATTTTATTTATTTATTTGACAGAGATCAGAAGTAGGCAGAGAGAGAGAGGAGGAAAAAGGCTCCCCGCAGAGCAGAGAGCCCGATGTGGGGCTCGATCTCAGGACCCCGGGATCATGACCTGAGCCGGAGGCAGAGGCTTTAACCCACTGAGCCCCCCAGGCGCCCCAGTCCCTGCTGTTCTGACAAAATTTTGTTTGCATTCCTCGGTTGTAAGGTAGTTTATCTGGGAACGAGTAAAAGGGAAATGTCAGGAAGAGAGCTGGATGTCCCTTTGCCTCCACAGCATTCTCTCCTTTGGGAAGCCGACATTAAACCACTCACTCAGTTTCAAAACTCAGACCCTTGTCCATCATCATACACCACACACATAAGTGGGTTGTTGATGAAAACACACACTGACCAGGAGTAATACCATTTTCATTCAGCCTCTTTCTCTATCTCTCTTTGACTTGAAAGAATGACCACTTATAGCACTGATATTAAGAAATGACATGTCAAAACCCTTCTCTAATTATTTAATGCCTGTGGGTTTTCAGAGGAAAATTAGCAGAACTAAAGCATGTGCCCCCATGTTTTTGTTCTCATTTAAAACTACACTGCTATAAATATGCATGTGCAGGTCTCCTGATGTCTGCCAGCATGAGTGTCTCTTGAAAATTGCCTCCTAGCCTTTTTCCTGCTATTTGTATGACAACCTAGACCAAATATTCATGATCAAAGGCAACAGATTTGGGGGCCGCACTATGCCAGACCCTACCCACCCACCCTGGTGGGAGGAGGAGTTCTAAACCAACTCACGGCATAGGGAAGAGGAAGCTCTGCACTAGGATAGGTACCAAAGAGTGAAATTCCTGGAGCACAGGTATGTACCTGCTCAGTAATACAAGATAATGCCAAATAGTTGATGGATATAGTTGTTTTATACCGCCAGCTACACTTCTACCAAGATCTGGTGTTTGTTGTCCGACTTCTCAAAATGGTAACACATCAGTGATCTAAATTAGTATTTCTCTGATTGCTAATGTAGTTGAGTGTATTTAATGTGTTGGCCATTCAATTTCTTCTTATGGAAACACATGCCTACCCTTTCCCTATTTTTCTATTGTGTTATCTTTTTCTTATGGATATGCAGGAGTTCTTAATAAATTCTGGATACTAGTCCTTTGTCAGTTACAGATGTTGCAAATATCTGCTTCCTGTTTGTAGTTCATCTTTTCACTTTTTTCCTTTTTTTTTTTTTTTAAAGATTTTATTTATTTATTTGACAGAGAGAGACACCAGTGAGAGAGGGAACACAAGCAGGGGGAGTGGGAGAGAGAAAAGCAGGCTTCCCGCCGAGCAGGGAGCCTGATCCATGGATCCCAGGACCCTGGGATAATGACCTGAGCCTAAGGCAGATGCTTAATGCCTGAGCCACCCAGGCACCCCATCTTTTCACTTTTTTAATGGTTCTTAATATTCAAGTACCAAAAGAAATCCTTCTTTACCAAAAGTGATAAAGATGGAGGCTTTTTATATGTTGCCCATTACTATGCTAGCAACTATGAAGGGCATGAAAGAAATATGTGACGCAGCTGCTCCCCTCGGTAAGCTGGTCACTGGGATGAGGAAACAAAATGAACTAATTTTCAACAAAGGACAAATAAGATAATCAGGAAGCAAAATGTCTAGTATGCCATGCAGACCACCCAGCACAGGACATTAAAAGTGCAAAGGACTTGAAATCAGAAGACCTGAACTATAATATTTTTGAAATAATATTTCCTATATTATTTTCCTAAATGTTACCTTTCACATTTAAGTCTTTAATCCACTGGAAATTTTTTAAGGTGTATGTAGGGATCCAATTTCATTATTTTTTTTTTTCCCTGAAGGATATCTAATTGTCCTAGTACCATTCATTGAAAAAAATTATCCTTTCCCTAGAGATTCACTATATATGGGCAGATCTGTTTCAGGGCTCTCTCTTTTGTTCCTGGTCATTTTTACTATCCCTGGGCCAATGTCATAAGGCTTTAGTTACTATGACTTCATTATACAGGTCTTGCTCAACTTACAGTGGGGTTAGGTCCTGATAAACCCATCTAAATTAAAATATCTTAAGTCAAAAATGTACTTAATACACCTAATCTACTGAACTTCAAAGCTTAGCCTAGGTTCTCTTAAAAAAAGTGTTCAGAATACTTGTATTAGGCTATAGTTGGAGAAAATCATCCAACACAAAGCCTATTTTATAATAAAGTATTGAATTTCTCAGGTAATTGATTGAATACTATACTGAAAGTGAAAAAGAGAGGTTGTCTGGGTACAGAATGGTTTTAAGTGTACGGGTTGTTTACCCTTATGATCATGTGGCCAACCGGGAGCTGATGCTCCCTCTGGCTACCCAGCATCACAAGGGAGCATCCTACCATATTGCTAGACTGGAAAAAGATCAAAATTCAATATTCGCAGTGCAGTTTCAACTGAATGTATATCGCTTCCACACCTCCAAGTCAAAAACTCTTAGGTCAAATCATCCTAAGTCAGGGACGATCCATATAAGTTTGTATCTGAGAAGACCAGCCTCCCTGACCTTATTGTGGGCAATCTTAACCTCCCATACTTCCATCTAAGTTCCTCAAAAACCATACGGGGATTTTGGCTGTCACTGCATGAAAATCTATGGATCAAACTGAGAAGACTGACATATTCATGATCTTGAACCTACATGTGCAAGTACAGTTATCTCTCTCCACTTATTTAGGTCTTCTTTAATGACTTTAAAAGTGTTGTCAATAAATAAAGTCTCTTCATAAGGACTTTGTACATCTTCAGACTTACTGATAGTTTATATGTTTGTAACTTATGGGACAGCTTTTAAATATATACATATGTCTTCTATTACTTAGCCACACTTTTTCTAACAATTTGTTAATATAGATGAAAATAATTGTATTTTGCTTTTTTCTTTTCTAAACTTTCTACTTGTTTATTTATATTCTTGTCTTACTGTGCCAGTTAGGACCTCCAAAAGAATTTAATAGACAGTCTTGTCTTGATTCTAACATTTCACCCTCAAGAATAACATCTGCTTTAGATTTTTGGTAGACATTTTTTGAGGGGGTTAAGGAAGTTCTCCATCTATTCTTAGTTTTCTAAGAATGAGTATGATGCACGGGTATCAGTTTTGTCAAATTTTGCTTTGGCTTCTCTTGAGAAAATTATGTCATTTTTCTCCTTCAGTGTGTTAGCTAACAAGCTTTTACATTTATTCTGCCTTTGATCTTTAGCTTTCTGGTCTCCTTTTTTCTTCTCTAATTCTCTTAACTTCTATTCTTTTATTTATTTATTTATTTATTTTACTTATTTGACAGAGAGAGAGATCACAAGTGGGTAGAGAGGCAGGCAGAGAGAGGGCGAAGCAGGCTCCCTGCTGAGCAGAGAGCCTGATGCAGGGCTCCATCCCAGGACCCTGAGATCATGACCTGAGCTGAAGGCAGAGGCTTAACCTGCTGAGCCACCCAGGTGCCCCTTAAAATCTATTCTTGATTTATACTTTCTACCCAAGACTTTTCTTTCAAAGTCATTCTGTTTCTTCCTTGTCATTCCTGGAGTGGGGAAGGCTATAGTTCTGAGAGTCATTCATACATATTTGAATGAATAAAAAAATAATGAAATGTCTAATAAGTGCCAGGTGTTTGAGGTGATTACCCAAAACTAATCTTTAAATATAACACAATACATTTATATAGGTTGCTCTTTTTTGGAGCTAAATAAAAAAAGGTTACTTGAGATCCAGTCTCTTAGAGGCAGAATTATCATAGCAAGTTTTTCAACTGAAGTAGTGTTCCACCCCCTAGAGAAATATCAGAAAGTCATTAAGCTATCTTTTGAATTTTCTTTTCAAAATTATTCTTGACTATAAGTACTAGAGCTCAAGTTCCCCCATTACAGCACCTAGCAATTGGAGGCAACAGATTTCAAAAATAAGCGATTTGGAAAGATGCAAAGTACTGTTTATACACATTCTATAATTTAACATTATCAGTCAGAAGAGTCAGTCCATACCTCAAAACTTGGTTCAGAACCTCAACCCAAACCTGACCAGCCACAATGATGATTTAATTTGTACAAACAATCCAGAGACAGAGGGAAAAATATAGGCATTTCCTTTTGTTTACAGCAGGGTGAAGAAGTCTGATTTTTGCCATGCTGCATCGGGTGTGTGTGTGGGGCGGGGGGTGTTACAGCTCTGGAGAGGTCTGGTTCTTTCATAGGTTCTGTCTTAATCAGGGATTATATGTTTGTTTATTCATTTAATAGGTGAGTACCCACAACACACTGTGCAAGGTGATAAAATGCAAATAAGACAGCTAAAGCACCTGTCCTCACAGAGTTAACCATCTAATGGAGGTCTCAGAGCACTGACACAAGATGCCAAGAGCAGGCATAATGAAAGGATCCCTTGAGATTAACACCTAACCTAATATGGTCAGGTGGGTGAGAGGAGGTTTCTGAGAAGTGGATGAGGAGGTTTGCTGACTTGGGATGCAGAAGGTCTCTAAGTACTTTGCAGTCCTAAACAGTAGGTGTAAGGCTAGCATTCTGTGGGGGAAAACACTCCATAGTCCGATGGTGTAGACCAGGAGAGGGGAAAAAAGGCTGAAAGATCCAGACCCCCATGCACACACTCCCCCCATCTGACCCCACTGCCCATAAACATAGGCAACCCAGGAAGCTACAGTTTAAAAAAGAAAAAAAAAAAAAAAAAGAAGAAAGAAAGAAAATCAAGATCCTCACCAGATACTTGGAAAAATGACTGAAGATGAGTATGAAATGTTATACTCTAGGCTCTACCCAATCTGCCATCTCCCCTCTGCAAGCAAAAGTGTGAACTTATTACTTTATAAAAGGTGACAACATCTTAATTTTAAAATTAAAGAAATTGAAACCACATTTCTAAACTCTACAAATTCCAAATTCTAATTATTTAGGATGTACTTTAAGAAAAAAAAAAATTCCCAATTTTTTTCATTGGTCTATGCAATTATCCTGAAATCGGTTTCATTTAATTCCATTAAATGCATCTATTTGACCAAGGATGTCAGACAAGTTGTATTCTAGAAGTGAAAAGGGACACTTACAAAAGAAATAGAAATCAGCCAGCAACTCTGTAACAAGGCTCTAGAATCTTTAGTTCTTAGAAAAACAAATTAAACCTCACAGGTGTTTATAGCATTGGAGTCTATATCCAACTTCTAAAGGACCTACAGCTCCTGCCTGCAGTAAGTTTTACAGCAGCTTTAAAAAAAAAAAAAAAAAAAAGTACATTTTTATTTTTTTATTTCCACAAACCTTTAATTACTTTTAAACACTTTTAGTAACTATTAAGAACTTAAAAATAGATTTTTGAGCTAGTCTAAGCAGAATATTTAAATTGTTTTAGAGGAAAATAAACTTGGCTCAACTGACAAATGCAAAATGACAAAAATTCTACAGCGTAGGATGATGTTGGGAAGGGTAGTACTGCCTGGGACGGGTTTGGAAGTACTTCTCAAGAAACCTACACCAAATATCCCTCAATGCAAAATGACATACACACACCAACACAAAAAGTGTTAATAATCTCAAATCGAGTTTGTTAAGTAGACTGGCCTAGGACAATGATCAAAAGACACACCAGCAGAGCTTGAACAGTGGAGAGAGAGCCTGTTTTTCTGTTGTTTTGTTGTTGTTGTTGTTCTTGTGGGGTTTTTTGGGGGGTTTTTGTTTGTTTGCTTTTGTTTTTGTTTTTAAGAGAGAGACAGGAAGACAGCACAAGCAGAGGGAGTGGCAGAGGGAGAAGCAGGCTCTCCAGGGAGCCCGATGCAGGGCTCCATCCCAGGACCCTGGGATCATGACCTGAGCCAAAGGCAGACACTTAATGACTGAGCCACGCAGGTACTCCAGGAGAGCCTGGTTCTGATGATTAAAGTCAGGCACCAGCTCGTAAGCACAGGAGTTAAAACATGCATTTAACGAACCAGGATCGAGAACATGCCTTGCACTCATCACTAAGTGAAACACTGAGAACGTAGCTCTGGAAGAGCAACAGTCTAACAGAAGCACTCTCTGTGGGAATGAATAGTGAAACAAGAACCGTAACAAACATGCACACAATGCTGGACGGGTGGGAGGGCTGGGGCAGAGGGGGTTAGAAGGAAGGGGAGACATCCGATATGCCTGGCAGGGGAAACCAGGAAAACTTCATAGAGTAGCATCTGGGTCAAGGACTAAACCACACACCAAGGGACAAGCGATACATGTGAATGGACAAAAATCACCAGCTCACCAAGGGATGTGACAAAGGACTTCACATGCCAAATAAGCATCATCCTTTAAAGACAACAGAAGCTATCAACAACATGATCTTTGATGCTAATCTGAAAGGTGTAAATAACTGTTGATGGCATTAGGCAAAGGGGTGTCTGGCATTCGAAGTACAGAACCCAGACAAGGCTCCCAGCCTTGAGAGAGGAGCAAGTGCTGCGTGACAGCCTGGGAGTGTGGGAGTGAAGATGTTGGCACTTGCAGAGGTGTAAGCGGGAGAAGGGTGTGTGTGGGCGCCCGTAGGGGGCCTCAGGTGGATGGCCATGGAGAGGATATGTCCAGATGGGCTAGAAAGGTGGAGGAGACTCTGCAACCGAGGCCCAAAAGGACTCTTCTGTAATGTAAAAAGTCCTTGTTATCCTCTGCAATGGAAAGCCACTGCAGACTTCTATAAAAGAGAGGGACACGAAGTGTCTGCCTGAGAGAGCTCTTTCTGGCAGCCCGTGGAGACTGGGAATACACAACAAAGGGTCAGCATGGAATAGGAGAGGTGATGATTTGACTCGGGTTGGTTACAGTGGGAAAGAAGAGGAATAATTCAAGACATATTTTAGTAGGTAGAAAAAATCAGTACGACTTCTTAACTGACTGGTATACAAGTTAAAGATAACCAGAACTGGGCGCCTGTGTGGCTCAGTGGGTTAAGTCACTGCCTTCAGCTCAGGTCATGATCTCGGGGGCCTGGGATCGAGTTCCGCGTCGGGCTCTCTGCTCAGCATGGAGCCTGCTTCTCTCTCTCTCTCTCTCTCTCTCTCTCTCTCTCTCTCTGCCTGCCTATCCACTGGTGATCTCTCTCTGTCAAATAAATAAATAAATAATCTTTTAAAAAAAAAAAGATAACCAGAACTTTGCTTTATTAACAGAATTAATGTTGTTATTATTATTAACAAAGACAGGAAAAGATGACTTGAGATTATGATTATTATAACTGACACTTACTGAGTGCTTTTCTAAGTCCTTTAAAATGCCAACTCTTTTAGGGGTGCCTGGATGGCACAGTCGGTCAAACATCTGACTCTTGGTTTCAACTCAGGTCATCATCTTAGGGTCATGATATGGAAGTCAAGCTCCACACTCAGCATGGAGTCTGCTTGGGATTCTTTCTCACTCTGTCCCTCCTGCTTGTGCTCTCGTTCTCTCTCTCTCTCTCTCCTTCTCTCAAATACATAAATCTTTAGAAATAAATAAAATACCAACTTATTTAATCCTCATAACAACCCTATAAAGGCTCTAATTTTCAGATAATAAGACTGACTCACAGAAAGGTTAAATAAGTTCTTCAAGGATGCATAACCAGTCAACTGTAGAGCCAGCATTCAAATCCAGACACAAGACTACAATGCTACAGTGTACCAGACATGATCAATTAAATGTCCCTTAGACATGCTGGCCATCCAGGGAGTTGCGTTTAACTTGCATTTGGAACACAGAACTAGGGTTCCAAAGAAGAATCAGTGTTAAGAATATGGATTTTCGAGTTATGAACATAATTGATTTCCTGAGGCCATGGGAGAGCTGAGAGGAACAATGAGAATGAAGAGAGACCCAAGAAGGACACTAGGAGGAGATTTTTAAAACAAGAGTCCACAGTCACCAAAGCACAGAGGTGGCAGCTTAAAGACATCTGGACTTTCTCCTTCTTGTGCAAACAGGGGATCCATTCAATATTTGCAGAGTGACGCATCTAGCATTCATAGCTAAAGAGGTTCCCTGCTCAGACAACATCAGGGAGAAGAGAAACCTAAAGGAATATGAAATGGAGAAAACAAACAAACAAACTGATGTCTGGGTTCCTGGAAGGATGGTCAGTGTCTTTGTGTGAGCAAGGTGGCTCCTGCCGCCCACCCCCCCCACCCCCCATCCCCCCACTCCTCCCCCTACCCTGAGAATCATCAGCAATGCAACTCCTCTCCTGAGCAGATCTATCTCACTCATCCCTTCCTCCCTCCCTCCCCTCCAGGCCCCACAAAACACACCCAGGCCAGAGGGCAGGGCCCCAGCCATACTGCGGTAACCCCAGGAGCACAGAAGCAAGCAGGAAGACTTCCTCTTGCAAAGACAGCGCAAATGAATTACGGCTTCTGCAAAAATCAGCCTTTGTTTTTAATGGGCTTTATGTGACTCATCAGCAGTGACCATGCTCTGCCCTGAGGTCTAGCTACAAATCCACCAAGCGCAGAGGGCAGAAGAAAGGAAGGACAGCCAAAGATGAAAAGGGGTCTCAGGAAGCTTTCATCCTAAAGGAGAAAACAGAAACAGAGGGAAGTGGTGGGCATTTCCTCTTTGAGCACTGGGGTGCTGAGGGTCTCGAGAGAGGGCGGAAACTGGAACAGCGGCAAGAGAAGTCTGGGTTCCGGGACCCGCTCAAAGGTGCAGGTCTCGGTTGCTATGGTGCCATCCTCCCCCGCCACAAAGTTTCATCAGCATTTGCTGCCACAGTTCCTGTCTTGTGGGCAGCAGCAGCAGCAACTAAAAAGAAAAAATCATGTTGTTGTTTTCTAATGGCTGCTGGGTCACTGAATACTGTGTCTGGAAAGGACAAGGGGAAAGTTGTAAGAGACACAGAAAGCAATCAAGATACATTCCTTTGGAATGTATGAACTCCAACCTGGACGGTCTATGGATACGATACCGTCATGAATAAACAGTTCTGCCATAACACTTTTTCTTTAAAAAAAAATTTTTTTTTTTAATTTATAATCCAAGAATCTAGACAGACAAAGTCGATTTTTAATTAAGGTTTTTCCCATAGTTACTTCTGATCACCAGGGCTCTGGATTCACTCCTCGGAGAAAAGCCTGGACTCGCAGCAAAGAAAACAAAACCAAGCACCCCAGAGTGGAAGTCGGGACTTGCCTGGACGCTGACACTAATCAGCTGTATGACCTGAGTGTCTGCATCCAAACTCCTTCTTCATAAAAGGACACTCAGAGAGGGAAGACGAGAAGATGAGACACAGGGAGACTCGGCCATCTGCAAGCCAAGGAGAGGGGCTTGGAACGGATTCTTCCTCACCGTCCTCAGAAGGAACCCACCCTGCCAACACCCTTCTGCCCTGTTTGTAGCGCTTTGTCAGGGCAGTCCTGGCAAACACGCACAGACCCAGAAGAAGAGAGAACTGTGTCATGAACATGAGACCTCATGAGACCCCACCCCCAGGTCCTTCACTCCTGCGTCCTGTCACTAAGCACCTCTAAAATATCCCGATCTCTCCTTACATAACCACAATACTACCTCAAAACCTAACAAAATTAACAATTCTTTGGGGGCAAATTTAATTCATGGAAGAAATATACCTTATGTAAAACACATACTTAGATAAAACTTTTCTCCATGAAAGCTGTTAACAATATTAAAAACAAAATCCCAATAAGCTGGAATTTTTGTGAAATCCTCAGAGGATGAACAAGACTTAGAGCAATTTCATCCTTGATCAGCTCTCTTATTCAACATATTACCAGAAACTAATGAGGTACTATACACTGGCTAATTGAGTTTAAATAAGAAAACATATTATCTGAGAATAAAAACCTATGTTACCTTATTACAGTTAAGAAAAGAAAGGAAAGATGCAGTCAGTATTCATATGTACCCAAAAATTTACATATGTAAATGTAAATTTTACATATGTACATTACATATGTACCCATATGTACCCCCAGAAATTTAGCAGGTGTTTTAGAGTCTTTGGCTTAAAAAGAAAAACAAAGTTAACACAGGCAGTGGTATTTTATGGTAAATTGCACATACTCTAAGTATATGAAAACTGGCATGGTAGAATTTGAAACCTCTACAAAAAAACCATGTATATGTACATATTTCTTTTCTATTTTTTTTAAGATTTTATTTATTCACTTGACAGATCACAAGTAGGCAGAGAGGCAGGCAGAGAGAGAGGAAGGGAACAGGGTCCGTGCTGAGCAGAGAGCCCGACACGGGGCTCAATCCCAGGACCCTGAGATCATGACCAGAGCAGAAAGCAGAGGCTTTAACCCTCTGAGCCGCCTAGGTGTCCCTATATACATATTTAAACACAAAACCATACCTTGAAGGAGGGAGTATAAGTCGTTGGTGGTTATTCTAAAACTTTAGAAATGTTGCTCCCAACACTTCAACAATTAGACAGCGTCCAATCACATGTCCTCTTCAAAAAGGTTACTTGTTGTCTATGTAATACGAAAAGAAATGTTAAAGCCAGAATCGCCTACTTATAAAAGTTTTTCAAAAGAGTCTTTTGAAAAGCAGTCCACTCCAACAACTTTCAAAATCAGGCATCTCTGTAAAAAACCCACAATCCAGCTAATTAGTCTCAGCTGTTCGTCATATGGCCTGAAGACCAGTCAAGTGATTTTGCTCCTTTCAAGCTTACTAAAACCCAATTCCACTGGCCTCACACACCAAAGGGAGCTCGCTGTATTAACCTCTTCTGGTGTTATAAGACTGGTACTCCAACTCTTTCTTTTCCCCCAATCAAAAAGAGTAGAATATTTGTTTTCTTGAGAAAGGATCTTTAAAAGCATTGCATTCTTCAGGTCCTGAAAGGTTATACCAGTAGTGTTTCTTCACAAATGCAATGCCTGATTCAATCAAACAACACAGGAAACCAAATGAAAGTGGCAGAAGGGACAGGGCTAGATGACTTACCAGGCCTCTCCTGGCCTCCAGACCCAGAAAGAAAACTCCTCACTGGGAGGTCCACCCAGATTTTTTGCTGGCATTTCAAATTCAACATGCCCTACCCTTGACTTACCTCCTTTGCTCTTCTTTCCAGACCCTGCTTCAGACCCCCTCTCCTCCTGGTTTTGAGCGACACAATCCCAACACCCAGCCAGTGGGAGAGCTGATGGTCCACTGTGACTCCTCCCCCTCTTCCCCTCCCACTTCCAACTGGCCACCAAGTTCTAGGGGTCTTTCGTCCTCCCACCTGTCTCCAAGCTTTTATTATTTCTCATCTGGATGTCTATGATCATCCACTTACTTAGTTTCCTGGCCTCTAACCTAGCCCTGCTGCTGATCCATCCTCCACACCGCACCCAGAATGATCTTTCCAAACGGCAAATGGGTGTGCACCACTCTCCTCTGGAAAACTGGACCCCCCACAAGCTCCCTAATGAAATCCCTACTCCTTAGACTTTTGCCTTCAGTATCACCCACCATTCCCTGTCCCCTGACTCCGGCCACAAGAACTCTTTATAATTCTCTAAAACCAGTGGTTTTCAAAATGTGAAATCAGTATCATCAGCATCACCCGGGATGTGGTTAGAAATGCACATTCTTGGGCCTGCCCCATGTGCACTGAGTCAGAATTGTCAGGATGGCAACAGGGTCTCTGTTTTAACAAGCCCCCAAGTGATTCTAATAAACACTAAACTGACAGCCGCTGCTCTAAATGCACCAAGCTAGGCTCATCAAATCATGTAGCCCTTTGGCTCCTTCTGCCGGTAATGCTAAGTTAGATGCCCCTTCTCTGTGCTTACTCTTCCCTAGTGCTGGTCAACCCTACATGGTGACATCCAAGTTATGCTGGTTGGTGAATATTTTGAAGACAGGAATTGTATCTTTGGTTTGCTCATCCCACAATCACTTGCTAAGCATATATCTGTCACTGGGACAGAGGCTGGGCTTAGACTAATTAATCTATCCTTTGCCTTCAGGGGAAGCCACCCTCTAACTTTGGCAGTTTGATGGGTGACTGAAAACACAACCTACCCAATCTGTAAAACCCTATCACCAGCCTCAAGAACTGTGGGCAGCTTAAAAAGCCTGAATAGAACCAATATGGAATCTCTCATGGCAAATGACATGGAATTTGGGGTTCACATCTGATGTTGACTCAGATGGACAGACATGGTTTGTAAAGGGAGAGAAGATGCATATTCGTGAAAACTTACATACTCCTTTATATTATTCACAGCAACCTTTAGAATTTGGAAAATTTAGTAAGTGAATATACCAAGATTTTTAAATCTCAGATTAAAATGTATTAAAATTAGCTTATCCTAACTACAGTAGGAGTTGAGTAAATATTAGCACTTCTCAATCTTCAGCATGTTTAGCATGCTCCTAGGGATTTTGATAAAATTCTAATTCTGATTCAATCAGTTTGGGTGAGGCCCAGGTGATACCCAGGTAGTCCTAGTCCTAGAACTACATTTTGAGTAGTACATAGAAGTAAAAGACTCGGGCCTCGATCCCAGGACCCTGAGATCATGACCTTGAGCCCAAGGCAGAGGCTTAACCCACTGAGCCACCCAGGCGCCCCAGCAACACAAACTTCTTTTGACCCCTACACATTGAAAGTTTTCTAAAATGTCTTTCCAACTTTAGGATAAAGATGATGTACCAAACACACACCTTAGGTCAGCTACCTCCCCAAATCTCACTAAGGTAACAGTAAAAAGAGGTGTTTTGTTTTGTTTTGTTTTTCCTTTAGGAAAAAGGACAAAGAGAATGAATGAAAACAACAGCAACAAAATGTGGAAGCTAGAAACTAAATGGACAAGAGGTAACTAAGGAGCAGACCTGAGAAAGATGACTCTTTACCTGCCACTAGGGAAAGCCAAAAAGCAATTTATCACACAATCTACAGAAAGCGTCAGGCATCCAGAGCCTCAAACACTACTGGAGATGAGGGGAAGGTAAAGTCAAGGCTAAAAATACTGGAAGTCTGCTTAAATCGCAATCCTCTAAATACTGAGATACCTCCGCACCCCCCCACCCACACATACTGGGGAACTTCCAGAACACAGGCATTCTCCACAGGCAGGTGGTTCAAATGCTCTCTGGAGAATCCGCCCAGCCCCGGAGGGAAGATGTAAAGAAAAAACAGACCCAGGACATACTGATCTAACTAAAACTATCACAGAACTTGAGAGTAGGGGCCAGAAATAGCACACACGTGTGGTAGAGGCAGATGTGGAGGAAATGAGTTAAAAGTCTCTTCTTCCGTGGTAAAGTGTCTAGGCATAGGCATTTAAATAATGCTTAACACTGAAAATTGACCGTAGAAATATCCAGTATGTCGTTTAGAGACAAGAGATGTAACTACCAGCAAGAATCACCTAATTACAAGACTTGAAAGCAGTCTCTGCAGAGCAGGAAATGAGCTGGGGGAGGGGAGTAATGGCTTTTTGTCACACTGTGTCCATGAATAACTTGATAAAATTTTTTAAAAAAATAGTTTCTACAAAATACAGTAGTACACCCCCCACCCCATCCACGGTTTTGGTTTCTGGGGTTTCAGAGACCTGGGGTCAGTAACTGTCCAGAAGCGTAGGATCCCTGACGATTCATCAGATGGTCAATAGTTGCCTAAGGCTACATCACTGTGGAAGCCGAGAAAAATTAAGGCCATCCCACCTCAGGTTTAGCCTTAGCATAAGTACAGCCATCTTAGCTCCGGCAGCCATCTCAGACCCCTGTGCCCAAGGGCTGAACTTTCCCCTACTTCACCTTAGTTCTAAGAAGCCCCACCCTGTTTTAGTTCCAGAGACCCCCACCTTGCTTTAGTAACAGGAATCCCCACCCTGCTTTAGGAACAGGAACCCATAAATATCCCTGCCTTAACTAAGCTTGGGGTCCAAGTCCCTGCTCCGCTGTGTCGGGTATACTTGGGCCCAAGATTCAGCTTGTTAAATAAACCCTCGTGTGATTGCATTGGTGTTGGCTCCTTGATGGTCTCTTGGACGCGAAAACTTGGGCATAACAATCACAAAGCCTAGGTCATCATGTCATTTCAACATATCACATAGTTATTTTATCATCTCACATCATCACAAGAAGAAGGATAAGGAGAGCACAGTAAGATGTTTTGAGTGAGAGAAAGACACTACATTCACATAACTTCATTTAGTATATTGTTACATTTGTTCTATTATTAGTTATTGTTAATCTCTTTCTGTATCTAATTTATAAATCAAACTTTATCATAGGTATGTGTGTATAGGAAAAAACATAGTAGATATAGGATTTAGTACTAACCACGGTTTCAGACATCCACTGGGGACTTTGGAACATATTCCCATGGATAGGGGGGGACTACTGTAAAATGTAATGTCCATGCTTTAATTTTTTTTTCTTAGATGATTCAGGACATTAAAAAAAACATCACTAAGTTGTTGTGCTACCTCCTCAGCACCCAGGATCTACAGTGAATCAGGATGCTGAGGATCTGGGCTCTGGAAACTTTGAATCTTGGCTTTACTACTTACTGGCTGTGTGATCTTCAGCAAGTTAGTTAACTTCTCTGTGCCCCAGTTTCCTCATCTGAGAAACAGGGATAATAGAATCATTTTAGAAGAATTGAATTATGTGATTCCTATAAGTGCTTAAAATATTGTCCAACACATAGTGTTCAGTAACAGCTATTTTTATTAAGATATGTTTGCCACTGTGATAAACGTCTCCTGACTACTGTAATGATTTCATCTTTTTTTTTTTTTTTAATTTGACAGAGAGAAATTACAAGTACACTGAGAGGCAGGCAGAGAGAGAGAGAAGGAAGCAGGCTCCCTGCTGAGCAGAGAGCCCGATGCGGGACTCGATTCCAGGACCGTGAGATCATGACCTGAGCCGAAGGCAGCGGCTTAACCCACTGAGGCACCCAGGCGCCCCTGTAATGATTTCATCTTTTACTCGTTTATACTTCATTCTCCTTGCTCCCACCTTCAGCCAGACGTCCCTGACCATCGTAATCAGTGTGCCTTTCTACAATAACCACTTCCCCTTCCAAAGTTCAGTTTCTAATTGACAAGGTACCTGGAAACCAAATAACCAAGCTTTTTAGAACTGCTTGTAAGGGGTGCCTGGGTGGCTCAGTGGGTTGGGCCTCTGCCTTAGGCTCAGGTCATGATCTCAGAGTCCTGGGATGGAGCCCAGGAGGGAGCCTGCTTCCTCCTCTCTCTCTGCCTGCTGCTCTGCCTACTTGTGATTTCTCTCTGTCAAATAAATAAATAAAAATCTTAAAAGAAAAAAAAAAAAGAACTGCAAGTAAAATGGAGGAAAGGGGGTATCAAGGAACATTCTGAAAGTCTCTGTGAGACAAATCAGCAAGTTTCCATATATGAACCATCTGACTACTCAGAACCCTCTGGGCTTACTTCTGAACTATCAGCTGTAGGTCGGTGGGTTGGGTGACCAACTCAGGGTAACCAACCATCCCAGTTTACCCAGGATTGTCCTAGTTTTAGCACTGGCAGTTTTCTTTGTTTTTTTTTTTGTTTGTTTGTTTTGTTTTGTTTTGTTTTGTTTAATATTTTAAGTGTTTATTTGAGAGAGAGACAGAGACAGAGCACAGAGCACAATCTGAGAGGGAGGGCAGGGGGAGAAGTAGACCCCACTGACCAGCGAGCCTGATGTGCAGCTCAGTCCAGGGACTCCAGGATCATCACCTGAGCCCAAGGCAGATGCCTAACCAACTAAGCCCCCCAGGCACCCCTAGCACTGACAGTCTTGCATCCTGGAAATCTCAGTCCCAGCCCTGAGAAAATTACCTAATCCTCCTGAGCTTGTTTCATCATTTGTAAAGTGAAGGATGATATCTCTGCTGAAAGTCTGTTGAGGATGAAATGAGAGAATGTGCGCATATTTCCTGACACGGTAAGCACTCAGGTTGTAGCTTGAGCCATTATACTGGTTACTCACTGTTATTGTCAACTCGAATAGCAGTGGCCACAGAAATTATTCTTAGATACTTACCCTGTAACTTGGTTATTTTCTTCCTGGCAAAAAGAATTTGCCTTATATGCAGAGGATCTCAGGAGACCAAAATATGTGCTTTTGTGGATTTCCTTCTGCCCTTGCCCTACACAATTTTATTTCAGGGACTAAGACATATTAAAGCTATTTAATATTTCCACACTGCTGACTCCTCCACTAGGCAAAGGCCTGGGAGGTTCTCGCCATTTTCTATACATGCATCTTTTTTATACGATGGGAGACCTGGGGTACGTATGTCAGTAGCTGTTTCCAAACCTATGGACCAATCAGCATGTCACCTCACGTGGAAGGACATCAGGCAGAATAAGAGCATTCTTTTTACATTTGCATCTTACTTTTTTCCTTCATAATGGAACCAAATCATATAGTCTCCTAATGGACTGACATCTCATTCATTAAGATATGTCAATTCTATCCCTAAAAAATAAGTATGTACGTTTTCATCGAACAGATGAAACCCCATTTCTGACCTCAAAAGCTGAAGCAACTCAGAATTCGATAGATATTAATTACAGCCTGGAGGAAAGTGCTCACAACTGTACATCCCACCAACACAAGGGTAAAGTTGCTCTAAGAAAAGCTGTACAATTTGGGATAGATAGCAAAAAGGACCAAGTTACTCAAAGCCAAAACATGGCCTAGGAACCCTCTAAGAGGCAGCAGAGAGTAGAAATATGAGACTACTTTATACATACCCCCAAGCTTCCTCCTCCTAGGCTCATATTTGTTCTGCCAACATCCCCACCCAAGGTCTGGGAGCACACGAAACACGGGAGAACCACAGGCCCTCATCAAACCTTGAGGAGCATCTGCTCTAACCACCGTGGATGGAGCTAGGATAGGATTTCTCCAAGTATGGCCAGATGCCCACTAGCAGCAGAATCCAGAGTCCTGGGTTCCAACCAGGCTTCGGAATTAGGATCTCTGACAGAGAGGCTAGGGAATCTGTATGCATAACAAGCTTCCCAGGGGATTCCCGGTTATCCATAAGAAGAGTTGAGAGCAGCTATTGTAGGGAGACAACAGATAGCAAAATGTCAAAGGACCCATATACAAAACCATGTTTAACCTCTACCAGCCTCCCTATCCCAAATCTGTAACATACAGAAACTAATACCCACCTAGCAGGATGGTGGCGAGAATTAAATGAGAGAAGTAATAGCCTCACATAGGGCTCCTCACACATAGCAGGTGCTCAGTAAGTATTAATTCCTTCCCCTCCTTCCCTTTGTATGGCATTCTAATGAAGACCGATAACTAGAGGCCCTGTTTTGAATAAATGCCATCAAAGAAAGCAGATGCCTAGCTTAACTTGAGGCCTTGATGTTAATGAGTCACAGACTAAAAGGCCGAGGCCGGCAGCTTTAACCAATGGTTGAATTGCAAAATGTACCCATGGACAGTGGTTCTCAAACTTGAGTGTGCATCAGAATCTTCTGGATGGCTTTAAAATACAGAATGTGTAGGGGTGCCTGGGTGGCACAGTCAGTTAAGCATCTGCCTTCGGCTCAGGTCATGATCCCAAGGTCCTGGGATGGAGGCCCACATCAGGCTCCTTGTTCAGGGAGCCTGCTTCTCCTTCTCCCTGAACCCCTCCCCCTGCTATGCTTGCTCGTGTGCTCTCTCTCTCTCTCTCTCTCTGATAAATAAAATCTATAACATAAAATAAAATACAGACTGTGGACCCTACCTCCAGAGTTTCAGTCAGTACTTCTGGGTAAGAATCTGCATTTCTAACAAGTTCCAGGTGGTACTGATGGTGCTGGCCCCAGAACCACCCTCTGATCATCATTCTGCAGCCCCAGAATCTAAATCTAACTGATCTGACACTTTGTTGTAAAAAAGAAAAACTAGGCCATATGCATTTCCTGTTTGACAGGAGACTGGTTAGTTTTATGTAAACAAAGAAAAAAAGTAATAAACCAGCAATTTCCGAGGCAGTGCTGCCTCTGCCCTTGAGAATCTTTGTGGTCGCTTTCCGTGAACCATGTAGAAAGAGGGCTGGGAGAGCTGAGTGCCATCTCTCTGCTCACCCTATGTGAGAGCCTGAGTGAGGGAGGCACTTAATCTCTCTGAGCCTCAGTTTACTTATCTGAAAACGGGGGGGGGGGGCGCTCAGTCACTGGTTTCTGAACCTGGTTGTGCGCCATCCCTCATTTTGGCAGCATTTCAAAGAAAACGTGGATTCCCCAGGCATGGCTGCAAACTAACAAATTAGAATCTGCAAAGGAGAGACTGGAAGATGTGTGGCTTTGTGTGGGTATGTTTTACTAAATCTCCCCGTGTGATTTTCACAGGCAGCCAGTTGCGAGGAAGCATTACCACGGTGATCTTTCAGGCCTCTTTCAGCACTGCAGCTCTCGGAATTTTTTGATTTCTAAGTCCCTGTGCCCTGAGTCTGGGCTCACCAAGTAGCTGTCTTCTTTTGTATGTGCTCCCCATGGAGTTTTACTGCAGGAGGCAAGTATATTAGTCCTCAAAGGAAAAACTGCTAGCAGTTCCACTTCTCATCAGTCAGTAAACTAGCATTCTGGTTTTAGTTTAAAAAATATAGTCCTCAGGGGCGCCTGGGTGGCTCAGTGGGTTAAGCCGCTGCCTTCAGCTCAGGTCATGATCTCAGGGTCCTGGGATCGAGTCCCGCATCGGGCTCTCTGCTCAGCAGGGAGCCTGCTTCCTCCTCTCTCTCTGCCTGCCTCTCTGCCTACTTGTGATCTCTCTCTGTCAAATAAATAAATAAAATCTTTAAAAAAAAAAAAATAATAATAAAAAAAAAAAAAAAAAAAATATATAGTCCTCAGGCACCTGGGTGGCTAAGTGGGTTAAGCCGCTGCCTTCGGCTCAGGTCATGATCTCAGGGTCCTGGGATCGAGCCCCGCATCGGGCTCTCTGCTCCGCAGGGAGCCTGCTTTCCTCTCTCTCTCTCTATTTGCCTGCCTCTCTGCCTACTTGTGATCTCTGTCTGTTGAATAAATAAATAAATAAATCTTAAAAAATAATAATAAAAAATAAAAAAATAAAAAATATAGTCCAACATGTAAGAGAAAACAGGAATTACATAGCACTAAATCTATAAAGCAATCTTCTCTATCACCAACTGCTCATTTACTTACCCTGTCATTCATTCATTCATTTTTTTAAAGATTCTATTTATTTATTTTAGAGAGAGAAAAAGCATGAGAGAGAGCACGAGCAGGGTGAGGGGCAGAGGGAGAAGCCGACTCCCTGCTGAGCAGGGACCCTGACATGGGGCTCCATCCCAGGACACTGGGATCATGACCTGAGCCGAAGGCAGACGCTTAACCCACTGAGCCATCCAGGCGTCCCTGTCATTCATTCATTATCATCTGTCATGTGCCAGGTATGATTCTAGGGGTTAAACATGTAGCACTTCACAAAACAGAAAAAGTTCCTGCCCTGTGGAGAGAACATTTTAGCAGGAAGAGAGAAACAATAAATAAGTGAACATAAGGATAAAATAATTTCTAACAGTAGTAAGTTCGGTGAAGACAACAACCCAATAACAGGATAGTGAGTGTCCAGAGGCTACTTTTAACACAGTCATCAGGGTGAAAGTCATCACCCGCCTCTTTGAAGAGGTGATATTTGAAATTAAATCTGAATGATGCCAAGAGGCCAGCCAGGTGAGGATCTAGAGAAAAACACACTGAGGAGGAGTTAAGGGCAAGTGCAGAGGCTCTGAGGAAGGAATGAGCTTGGCATCTCAAAGAGACAGAAAGGAAGGAGATGAGCCTGGAGATGGAGGCACAGGGATGAGCTGAAGTCACAGAGGCAGCAGAGCCCAGATCATGGAGACCCCTACAGAACAAGGTCAGAACATCTGAATCTTATACCAGCCACAGTGGGAAATGGCAGAGGAATTTAACGCAGAAGAAGGATGTGATCTGATTCACACTGTTTGAAGATCACTAGTTTTGTGTGAGGAATGGGCTGTAGCAGGGGCCAGGGGGAGGGGGTAAGAATGGGACCAGAAAAGCAGCAATATAGGGAAGAAATAAGGGTGGCCTTTCACTGGCAGCTGGCACATCACCATAGCAAGTGCCCAGTTATTTCTGGATGGCTTTAATTTAGGTTAAAATCATAATATACTTGTTTCACTTCCTGTGATATTTCAGAAGGGTCAAGGAAGAGATATGGTTTGTTAAAGTTCCATCTGAAAATTAAACAACAAAACAACACAATTTTGTCCTGCCCGTGTTATACCTGGTTACAATCAAGAAATAGGAGCATAGGGACATGGAAAGAACACAGTGGAGAACCAGCAGACAGACTTGTCTTCTAGAATCTTCTCTGTCATCAATTAACCATGTGACCTGGAGCACAGCTCTGAACCTCTGAGGTGGAGCGAAGGCTAAGCCACCTGGCTTCTGGGGCCTACCACCACTTGAATTACACAATGCTCGAAGCACAGCAAGAGAGGTTTCCTTTCCTGGGTGGCAAAATGAGCTGATGACTTAGCATAGAGAGTTTTTGTTGTTGACTTTTAAATCTTTCAGAGAGGCTCTAGTTAAGCCGAAAATCAGGTGTTCGTGAGGAAACTGTCCATATTTTTTAAAAAATATTTTATTTATTTGACAGAGAGAGAGAGAGATCACAAGTAAGCAGAGAGGCAGGCAGAGAGAGAGGGGGAAGCAGGCTTCCCACTGAGCAGAGAGCCCAATACAGGGCTCGATCCCAGCATCATGACCCAAGCTGAAGGCAGAGGCTTAACCCTCTGAGCCACCCAGGTGCCCCGGAAACTGTCCATCTTAATATTTCCTTGGGAAACTCTGATGTCCAAGGCACCCCTGCCACAAGGGTATGGAAGCTGGCTGGAAACCTGGGAAGTTGACAGTCCTGGTCAGCTGAAAGCTCCTCATGAATAGGTGTGGAGAGCACAGGGCTCTGAGGAATTTAGAGACCAAGCCTTCAGTCACAGTGCTCTCTTTGAGTTTCTGGCAGGCTTCCAGTTATGCTGCATCACATGGCAGACCTCCTGTGGACACTGTCACCACAGCGTCCATTCCTCTCAGATGGTCCACCTGGCACCCCTACAAGGATCTCCTCCATGTGATCCCTGAGGGCAGGGGTTCACAGTCCCCACTGCCCATCAGTGTCGACACCTGGACCCTATTCTAC
Source organism: Mustela lutreola (assembly GCF_030435805.1). NCBI lineage: Eukaryota > Metazoa > Chordata > Mammalia > Carnivora > Mustelidae > Mustela > Mustela lutreola. The sequence continues at coordinate 43,101,822 of NC_081296.1, forward strand.
ATTTAGAATCAGGGTAAGTGAGAGGTGGAAAAAACAACAGTGGTAGAGTCAGTCTTAGGGAACTTCACAGATAGAGAGAATGTTGTCAGAATGTCAGAGAGAATGTCAGAAAAATGTTAGGCCAGGGAGATTCACTGATTTGTCTAATGTCTAATTTTTCAGCTTTGGCACCATTCATCAGAAAAATGTTAGGCCAGGGAGATTCACTGATTTGTCTAATGTCTAATTTTTCAGCTTTGGCACCATTCAATCTTTTGTCATGAGGGGCCGCCCTGTGTCTATCCACTAAATGGCGGTAGTAACTCTTCAGTTTTGACAGCCAAAACTGTCTCCAGATATTGCCAAATGTCCCCACAGGAGGAGAGCGTCAAAATCAGCCCTGAGAACCACTGGTGCGGTATCACATAGTTAATTATTAGCAGTATTAGAGACTAACACCCAGCCTTCTAAGTCCCAGCTACGTTGGCTCCCCCACATTCAAACAGGAGCTCTAGAACACAGAGGTGAGTCACTCCCTGAGGAAGCATCACAACCCACTTCATGCCTTTCTGTGACAAAGCAGAACAGGGTAATGGACACTTGACCTTGTCCCCGACAACAGAAGCCCAGTCAGGAATAGCCAAGCAGCTTCTTTGGCCACATCTGGTCTCCAGTATCAAACAAGAATAATACCTTCTCTTTTTAAGGACTGCTAGAACTTTTTACTCATTCTTGGGGTCACCCCCTTGCAGTGGTGAGATTCATTATGAAAATCAATCATACCTTGTAAGAAACAAAGGAATTCTGGCCACCACGATAGATTATATTTTAAAATTCTTAGGTATCTCAAATGAAAACTTAATTCATGACCTATTTCTATATGTCTTATTCCTCCTCATCTTAGGGTTGGTATAACTAGAATAAAAGTAACTTATCATAAGGTTTAGTTAGTTGACTGACACCCTGTCTTTGCTTTTAAGGGTACAAATACATAGAAGATAAGTAATCATTCATACTCAGATAAGACTTGACCAGCCACCCATGTGGTGGGATCAGGGTAGGATACATGAACTGCCGTCAATAAGAATGAACAGATTTTTCAGTCTCTTGGCAACCAATTTAATTATTACGCTTTGACCTGGCAGCTGGTAAGGCTTTACATGAATTAATCAGCAGATCTATGAAAAAACAAATTAGAGGCTCTAAAATACAGTATTCTAGTGACAGAGGAAGCATGTTCATTTTCAAGGTTGCTTTCTTAAATAAGTATAAACAATTTTAAGATAATAAAATAACTCAGTGTTTTATAAGAACACATCTCTACAGAGAAAGTCACCTCTATCTATGTAATTTATTTATCCTTCCCATAGATCTTCCATAATTGATGTACCACAAAGCAATGCAATGAGGAATTTCACAGGAGTAGGCCACAAAGCAAGCAGGCTGTCAATAAGACAATACTTCGTTTTTGTGAAATTACTCTCAGTAAGTCAACCATAATCAAAGCATCAAAACTTAAAGGGGACAAAATTATTAACAAGACCTCAAAAGGAATAAAACCACATTGAATAACGGGCTTTCTGGCATCGTCACGGGAATACAACCAAATGGTGGTTTTTGACAGTCATGTGGCTCTCCAAGAAAAGTCAAGGATGTCTCATGAGAGTGGCTTTGCCCACCACTGGATCTGGGGACTGGAAGGACTGTGTGATAAGGGAGTGATCATAGGATGGTGACAACAGAAGTGATTTAGGCTGGTATTTGCTGAATCACTATATTGTACACCTGAAACTAATATAACACTGTATGTTAACTATATTGGAATTTTTAAAAAAGAGTGATTAAGGGTCAACATGAAAAGATATATAGACATAGATATAGATATAGATATAGATATATCTTATAGGAAGATATTATGCAACAGACCAACCACTGTGCCTGGAGTTCCAGTCCTGTCTCTTCTACTAACTCTGTGATCCTACAAAGTGACTTAAAGTCTGTGGATATGAGTTTCCTAACTACAAATAACTAAAATAAAACTAAATCCTCCACTTCCTTCCATTTTTTTTATACCCCTTGAGCTTATAAATCTTCTCTGTCCTTAAAGATTTTTTTTTAAATAATCTCTACACCCAATGTGGGGCTCAAACCCATAACCCCAAGGTCACTGGTTGTATGTTCCACCGACTGAACCAGCAAGATGCCCCCTCTCTGTCCTTAAGATAGACACATGTATGGTCACCAAAATAAGCCATAGGTCTCTCACTCTTTGGACATTATCATGATCAATTCATTTCCTGCTCATAAACTGTTTATCAGACTAGATTTGACAGATTAAATACAAGACAACCAGTTACATTTGCATTTCATAAAAACAATAAATAGTTCCTTAGTACAAGTATTTATGGAACACACTTATAGTAAGAAGTTATTCATTGTCTATCCAAAATGCAAATTTTTTTTCACTTGCTAAATCTAGCACCCTACCTCCAACCCCACATTAAAAGTTTGATTTAAGAATCAAAACTCTGATTCCAAACACACGGGTAGTTCTAAAGTGGCTGGGGCGCTAAATGGAAGGCCTTCTCAAGAGTAACATATACAGAGGCCATAAACAAATAAACAAATGGAAAAATGACTCTCAACTTTCCTCTTAAGTAAGCGAGGCATCAAATTTGAGTTAACAGTAAATAAAATGTGAGTGTTAGTAGACCTCACTCATACAGAACAGAGAATGTGGTGTGCCTTCTCTGCGGCACGACCAGACAGGAGGCCAATGGAGCTCAATGCTCCCTGCTCCGCCTCTCACCCTCCTGACATAAAGTTAATTACAAACCCTTTATCTCTTCCTCCAACTCCGGGCTCACGTCTGCTCCCAAGTAATCAGCTTAAGGGAAACCAGATCGTAAACTTAAACTTCCTGACCAAGAAGCAGGGGAATAAATGTGGTTCTAGTAAAAACTGCACAAGGCATAAGAAAGCAAAAGCCGTGAAGGGGAAAAATTACTCTCTTCAGAAGCCAATCTTGTTTTGATAATGGCAACACAATCTTGCTTCTTTGGGGCTCACACTATTTCTTCTTAATTTTAGCTTTATTGAGGTAAAACTGACAAACAAAACTGCAAGGTGTTTAAAGTATACTTCATGATCATTTGATGAACATTTACATTGTGAAAGGATTTCCCCCATCTAGTTAGTTAGGGGCTCAGACCTTAAATATGCAAGCTCTGTTTTGTTTTTCAGGGAGGGTTAAACCTATAATTCATTAGAGAAAATATATATTTGTATAAATCCCCTATATATGTATAAATAATCCTTTTCCATATTTTTCAGTGAAGATACAAATAGAACACATCCCAAGATAAGTTTAAATAATAATGGAAAGCATATTCAATTTTTAAATAACTTGTAAAATTAATTACCATACTCTCTAGGCTGTTAATTCAATTCTCGCTGAGAAAGGGCAGCAGGAAATCCTATTCAACTGTAGTCAATACTGCTCTTTCAGAAGCAGCAGAATAAGGTAGACTAAAACAAGATATTTATAGCTGTTGGCTAAGAAAAATTAAATGTATGGGCTAGAAGTTTCCAATGATAAAAATAAATCCAGGTTAATTCATTAACTTATTGGTATACTCAGCAAAGGTTTATTGAACATTCCTTTTATCCAAGATACCTTGCAGTATAAGCCTTAAAAAGTGAGCTGAAGTCATACACTGCCTCCAGGATATTACGATCCAGCCATAAGACATATAAGACAACATATATACAAACAGTTGACAGTCTAAAGAAATTATGTAATTAAATGCCAAAATGTGTGTCAGGAGTTGCAATTTCAGTTAGAAGCCAGAGAAAGATGAATTCACTGTAGTGTAAAATATTCATCAAGAAATCAATTTCTATTTTCTTGATTTGACACACAAGAAGGGTATCACTGGGGGTGCCTGGATGGCTCAGTGTGGTTAAAGCCTCTGCCTTCCGCTCAGGTCATGATCTCAGAGTCCTGGGATCGAGCCCCACATCAGGTTCTCTGCTCAGCAGGGAGCCTGCTTCCCCCTCTCTCTCTGCCTGCCTCTCTGCCTACTTGTGATCTCTCTGTCAAATAAATAAATAAAATCTTAAAAAAAAAAAAAAAGAAGAAGAAGAAGAAAGGTATCACTGTAGGGAAGAGCCAAATGCCCCCATACAGTCTGCCCAGGCTACAGAGAAGAGGGCTCCCCACTGCCACTGTGGGAAGAACCCAAAGCCTTTCCCTTTCCATGCAGGCTTAAACCATTGTCATGGGGGAATAAAAGGATAGAATAGGACAGACATGGGAGATCTTAGTGTAACTATGGACACTGCTTCTCTTAGGTGAAGTGTGAAGGAACAGAGAGAAAGGACCAATAGAGTGATCCTCCTTTCTCAGTCTCTCGTTCCCTTTTCATTCTTTCCACACATATTTTTTAGAGTTTACTACATGCCAACAACCATTCTAGGTGCTATGTACACCACAGTGAACAAGATAAATTCCTGACCTTCATGAAGCCTATTCTACCAGTGGGAGACAATAGTTGTGTCTCTCTGTGTGTGTGTGTGTGTGTGTGTAAGAGAGAGAGAGAGGGAGAGAGGGAGTATGTGTGTGTGTGAGAGAGAGAGAGAGAGAGAGACTGTGTGTGTGTATGTGTGTGTGTGTAATGACAATTATTGCTACAGATACTCTGAAGAAAAATAAGACAAAGTTAGGGGGCAAAAAATTATGGGTGGGTGAGGGATGCTGTTTGAGATAGGATGGTTCATGTAAGCCTCCCTAAAGAAATGACTTCTGACTTGGATGAAATGAGTGAGAAATCCATGTAGACATTTCAAGGAAAAAAGCATTCCAAGCAGAGGAAGGAACAAATGCAAAGGTCTTAAGGAGTGGGTGAAGTGGAGGCGGCAAGGGGAGAAGGATGGAAGACAAAGCCACAGACCACATAAGGGGCCTGTTAGCTATGATGAGGACTTTGTTTTTCTTCTAAGATAAAAAGCTATTGGAGGGCACCTGGATGGCTCAGTGGGTTAAGGTCTCTGCCTTCAGCTCGGGTCGTGATCCCAGGGTCCTGGGATGGAGCCTCACATTGGGCTCTCTGCTCAGCGGGGAGCCTGCTTCCTCCTCTCTCTCTGCCTGCCTCTCTGCCTACTTGTGGTCTCTGTCTATCAAATAAATAAATAAAATCTTGGGAAAAAAAAAAAGCTATCGGAGAGTTGTGAACAGAGGGGTGGGTGGCATAATGACCTCTGGCTGCTATGTTGACAACACCCTGTAGACTAGTGGGGGTAGATGCACGATGGCCCTGCTGGGAGCTTTTGCAGTAATTTCTGCAGTGACAGAAATGACAAGATCTTGGGAGAAGCAGTGAAAATGGTCAGAATGGTTTTTATCCTATATATATTTTTTCAAAGTAGAACCAAGGAGATTCACTGAAGAATTAGATGTGGGAATGAGAGAAAAGAATCAAGGGTCACTCCATAGTGTTTAGTCTGAGCATCTAGAAGAGTAAAATTGTTATGAACTGAGATGGAGAAGACTAAGTGAAGAGCAGATTTGGAAGAGGGAAATCAAGAGTCTGGTTCCTAGAGATTATTGCCTATTTCAAAACCCTTACATCTGTTGTCAAACCAAAGCAACAGAAATTGGGAAACTGACCTTAAATTTCGTATGAAAATTCAAGAGACCCAGAATAGCTGGAACAATTTCAAAAAAAGAAGAGCAAAATGGGAGGACTCACACTTCCCACTCTCAAAACGTACTACATAACTACAATAATAAAGACAGTATGATGCTAGCATAAGGATAGACAAATAGATCAATGAAGTAGAATTAAGAGGAAGGAAGGAAGGAAGAAGGGAGGGGGAGAGAAAGAAAAAAGAAGGAAAGGGGGAAGGAGGAGGGAGGGAGAAAGAAAGAAAGGGAGAGGGAGGGAGCAAGGAAAGAAAGAAGAAAGGCTGAGATAGCTAAATGAGTTGGCTTCAGGCATGAAAATAAAATAAATTCATGATTTAAAAAGAAAGAAAGAAGAAAGTAGGAATGAAAACCAACATAAAATACAAGAAAAAAATTATCTTTAGTCAAGTGCTTTCAGTACTTTATGAACCTTTCTTAATCTCTAACCATGTATAGAACCCTATTTTACAGATTGCTTTGCCCCTAAAGCAAGTTATTAAAAAGGCAAAAAAAAAAAAAAAAGGGGGGGGGGTCGGAACAATGGACCACCAACAAATTTAAAAAGCAATAATGACAGAAAACTTACAGGACGTTCACACTACTTCCCCTCCCAACATCTGAGTGAAGAACCAGCCATAACGCGAGAATCCATGGAGTAGGAAAACACAGCTGTTACCCCACTGAGGTAAGGAAGAGGACCCTGTGGCAGAACATTCTGTGGCCATGTGGCCTAGGTGGCCGGCACAAGTCAAAAGCTGGGAAGATAAAATCAAGGGCTCACAAGATATCCTTCTCCTGAGGCCTGACTGGCCTAAGGGGTGATCTACTGAAACAGAGACAAGGATTTGGCAATCGTTCCCAAACCTGCCTCCACCTCAGCCCTACCACCAGCGGAGATCCAGCCGCCGGCTGCGCGCTTGGGTTTCCTGCCTGCCTGACAGGGTCAGGGAGAACCGTCGCTCACCCCGCCAGTCTGCCGACCGGACCCTAATCGACAAGGATGTAAAGACGTTAAGTCATTACACTGAGAACCACAGGAGGGAGGAAAGAACTGTGGGCCAGCGCCGGAGGTCTGGGACCTTCCTCCTCTCCCGCCAGGGAAGTTTCCTCCCCCCACCGCCCTCCCCGACGGAGACCCAAGTGCCTAGATGCCCCCCGGAGGGGACCTCAGCCCCGTCCCAAACCTGGATCTGCGCACCGGCGCCCCGCCCATGCCGCCCCCCACCCCCGGCGGTCGTCCCCGTGGGTCTGCGCTGAGGGACTCGCGGGGGGGCAGAGCGGGCTCACTCGCGCAGAAGCTGGGCGAGGACTCGCCGCCTCCCCTGCTAGCCCCAGGGCCAGCCCCGCCAGTCGCCCGCTAGCGCGCTGGGCTCTCCGGGCTGGAGCGGACCCCACCGGCCGCCGGGAGTCCGGCCGCCCCCCCTCGCCTCCAGCAGCCGCGGGGCTCACCTGGCTGGAGCTCGCTGTCCCCGCGCCGCTGTGCCCGCGTGCGCGCCGCGTCCACGGGTTGCCGGCCCTTTTTGGGTCCTTGGCGGGTATTTTCCGTCTGGCCCCACATCACTTCCCGTAAAGGAGAGCGAGGTGGGGGCGGGACCTCCTCTCTACCCTCCACCTCCCGCTTCCTCCTGTCACCTCAGGGAGCACCCCGCCCGACTCCGCGAGGGCGCCTTGCGGACGCCTCCTCGCTCGCGGCTCCGGGTCCCGCTGCACCTGCGGCGGGTCCTCTTGTGAGCCACGAAAAGGCTCCCGCACGCTTGCTTTGGCCTATTATCCGGTCTCCATGGGCCTTTCCTGGAAAGTGTGAAACCTTAGAGACTTGTTTTCGGGTGGAGACCCAGACGTGACATTTCCAAACTTCCCCAGGATCCGTGACCTGCCAGGTGTGGTTTGCGGACTCTGGCCACATTTCTTCCTTCAAAGGCCATGTTCTAAAGGTATTTTCCAGGGCATCAGATCACTGCCTCCGCCGTAGGAGCCGGGGGTGCTGAGCAGCTGCAAAGCCGGCCCCACCCGGGGCTCGTGGGGCCCAGTACGCTCCTTCCTGCAGCAGGTCCTCCCGGGTCCGGCTCCCTAGAGGCCGGCTCCGCGCCGAACGTCCGGCTCTGCCACTGTCCAGCCCTCCTCGCCAGCTCCTTCCTCACTCGGATGCGCCTGGCCTGGCCTTCCAGCTCCGGGATTCTTGGAAATGACAGGAGGGAGGAAAAGTAAAATCCTGGCAGGAAAAATGTATTTCTGAGAGGAAATAAACGGGGTCTTTGCACATACAGGGCAGTTCGGTTTAGAGAGTTATTCCAAATTTCTAAAAGGCAGCAATTCGTTAAGAGAGAGAGAGGCAGGGGCGCCTGGGTGGCTCAGTGGGTTAAAGCCTCTGCCTTAGGCTCAGGTCATGATCCCAGGGTCATCGGATCGAGCCTCGCATGGGGCTCTCTGCTCTGCAGGGAGCCTGCTAACTCCTCTCTCTCTCTCTGCCTGCCTCTCTGCCTACTTGTGATCTCTGTCTGTCAAATAAATAAATAAAATCTTTAAAAAAAGAGAGAGAGAGAGAGAGAGAGAGAGAGAGAAAGAGAGAGAGAGGCAAAATGCAGTAAGATTAAAAAAAAAAAAAAAAAAAAACCACCCAGCTGTGAGGAGACATCTGCGAGCCTTTGCTGCCCCCCAGCGGCTTCCTTCTCTCAGCGCTGAAGGGTACCTATGCGTCCTTTTGGAGCTGCATCTGTGAAGGGGTTCAGGCCACCAGGTTACCACTCAGAGCCAGACAAATTTCTCTTCCAGTGGCCTCGAGGTATGGACAATGGCCTTTGTCCTTGCTTCTGTTGGCTCCCAGCCAAAGCACGTCTGAACCAAATAATTCTACATCTAAGAAGGGCAAAAAATGATTGAAAACCCTAATCCGGCTTCTCTTACCGTCTACTTCTACCACAAATTCCAGCAGTCCCAGGCCCACGCCCCCAAACCCATCATACTTCCGAGTTTGCAGCTACTCACAGTTTATGCTACAATACAATTAGCTTCTCAAATATGTGTCCAATTTGCAAAATCACATAGAGCATAAATATATGAAATTGTGGAATATTGAACATGCATCCAATCTGATATTTATAGGGAAATATACCAGAGTAATCTCAGAATTAGAGATAACAGATTTCAGCAGGGTGATAGTGTCAAGGATATTCCCCAGTTGAGATAGGCCATCAGACTGTTGTTGGTGGAGGCTGGCAGGGAAAGTAGCCCCAGGTTCATGTGTAAAGGAACAGTCCTGGGATTTACTGATCCGCTAATAGTTGGGGGCAAACAATGAAGCAACTGTTAGTGGCTGATATGATATGAGAGACTTCCCCTTCAATCTTCCCCACTCCTGAAGGGGACTGTAACCACGAGCTTACGAAGCAGATCAAAAAACAGACTATGGTAACGTGGCCCATTCATTATCCTTTCATTCACTGAATGAGTCCAAATTAGGTACCAGGGATGGAATAGTGAACAAGGTAAATTGGTCCCTACCCTCAGGAGCTTGACACCAGCAAGTAAGCAATTAATTTCAATGTGGTGACATAAGATCATCAATAAGGGAAGTAAGCATGTTACTGGAACACAAATAAGTGACACCAAATCAAGACTTCACAGAGAAAGTGATGTATAAATTAAGAAGGACGAATAAGGCAGAAGATGAGGGAGAAGGGAATTCTAAGAAAAGAGAGCAGAGAAAAGACTTGGAGCCGAAAGACACTATCCTATATTAGTTCAGAAAAGCTGAAAAACTGAGTAGAAAGAAGCAATCAGGGAAGAGACTGGAGGAATGGCAGAGGCTGGATTTTGAAGAACTCTGGAATGATTATTCATTTATTGACCACTTACTATGAATCAGCCAATATGCTAAGAAATTTGCATATATCCCCTCATATACCTCTCACAAGTGCCCTCTGAAATAAGTACTATTCCTGTCTTTGTATTACAGATAAGGAAACTGAGCCTGAAAGCAATGAAGCAACCTGACCGAGATCATACAGCTGAAAGTGGCAAAGCCAGGACTAGAACTTAGAACTCATTTTCTAAATGCCTATTAAGGTTAAGAATGGGTTTCAGAGACCAGTTAGCATGCTGAAATCTAAGTAAGGAATAACAACAATCTGGTTTAAGACCATGACCATGAGGATGAAGATGAATAAACAGATTTGAGATATTTAGGAGAGTAAATTAAGACATGATTGTAGGTGGTGAGGGAGACAGAGAAATCCATGAAAATGCCTGTTTCGGATTTGGGCAACTTGAAATCCTTGAGCAAAAGGAAGAGGGCCCAGTTGCAACAGGGTGAAATAGACCACAATGAACAAGTTTAGACATTTTAACTTTGACATATCAGAGCTGGGAGAACATACAAGTGAAACTGTTCAGTATGCAACTGAACAGGCTGATCTGAAGCACAGAACACAAGGGCAGAAGCTATTGCCCAAGAGGGTACTCAAAGACATGAAAGTCAATGAGCTAGTCTAGAAAATGTACTAAGAGGGCAAAGAGGGGATTTGGTACAAAACCCAGAGGATCACTCAGTTAATGAAGTCTGAGAAAAGAGTGCCCAGAGAAGTAGGAAGAAAACAAAGAGAAAAAGTTATGACAGAAACTAAATATATTTAATATATCTTGCATACCAATTCAAAATCCTCTCTACACCACTTCTTACTCTAGTCACGGAACCGGTCACAGTATAACCTTGCTTCCTACTCTGGGTCTTTTCTGACACTGCAGGCTGTTGCTTGAAACATTCGCAGCCCCACTCCAGTATCACTTAATGGGGGGGAAATTGGAAATATCAGTAAGAACTCATGATTTTTAATATGTAAACTAGATAGGAATAGAATTATATATTGATATGTATGTGTGTATGTACTTTCCAGCAATGTCTGCTAAGAGATCCTAAAAGCAACTATATCACAGTAGTTATGAATACATTAGCATGCAGATTTTGATTTCTAAATACCCTTCTAGAATAAAAGCAACAGGCACATGATTATATCTAAAATATCTACAAAAAAACTATTACAGCTAATAAATAAGCAAAGATCAGGATACAGGATCAGTTGTATTTCTACGCATTGGCAGTAAATAATCTGAAAAGGAAATTAAGGAAAAACCCCTACTTGAAATAGCATCAAAAAGAATAAAATACTTAGGACTCAATTTAACCAAGGAGGTGCAGGGTTTATACACTAAAAACTACAAAACTCTACTGAAAGAAATGAAAAGAAATAAAGAAGACTTAATAAATGAAGACAGTCCATAGTCATCTTTACCTAATATTAAAAGATAGCAATATGTCCCAAAGCAATCTACATATCCAACATAATCCTTACCAAAATTAACTTTATCAAGATTTTTTGCAGGGATGGAAGAGTTGATCCCAAAATTCATGTGAAATTGCAGAGCACCTGAAATAGCCAAAACAATCTTGGGGGTAAAAAAACAAAAAACAAAAAACAAAAAAAGGACATTGATGGACTCACTTTCTGATTTCAAAAGTTAATACAAGATGCAGTAATCAAAACAGTGTGGTATTGACATAAGAATAAAAATGTATTTGAAAAAAATTGACATGAGAGTCCAGAAATGAACTCATAAATCTGTGGTCAATTGATTTTCAACAAGAATGCCAAGAGTATTCAATGAGGCAAGAAAAATCTCTTCATTAAACTGGTTCTTCACATGCAAAAGAATAAAGCTGGACCCTTATTTCACACCATATATAAAAATTAACCGAAAATAGATCAAAGACCTAAACTGCAACAGCTGAAACTGTAAGAACTATAGAAGACAAAGGCACAAATCTTCACTATCTTGGATTTGGCAATGGTTTCTTACATATGATACCAAAGGTATATGAAATGAATAGGTTAATTAGACTTTATTAAAATTTTAGTATTTTATCAAGGGACACAAGAGAGAGGAAACACAACACACAGAATGGGAGAAAATATTTGCAAATTATGTATCGGATAAGAATATAGTATCAAAACATAATAGAGTTCTTACAATAAAAAAGACAACTCGATTAAAAAGAGGGCAAAGGACTTGAATAGATTTTTCTCCAAAGAAAATATAAAAATGATCAATAAGCACACAAAAAGATGTTCAATGTCATCAGTCATTAGGGAAATGCAAATCAAAACCATAATTACTTTTTCACACCTATAAAGCTGGTCATAACTTTTTTCAAAAAAAAACGAAAAATTACAAGTGTTACATGAGGATATGGAGAAATTGAAACCCTATAGATTGCTGTGGAAATGTAAAACGATGTAGTCACTTTGGAAAGCAGTTTGGCAGTTCTTCAAAATGTTAAACAGAATGACTATATGATCCAGCAAGTCCAGTGTCATCTTGGATTAGTTCCCAGACCAGAAAAAAAATAATTGTCTATTGATCCTAAGGACATCAGTAAGAGTTGGTAAAATTTGGATAAAATCTGAAATTAAATAATATTGTATCAATTTTAATTTCCTGATCTTAATCATTATATTGTAATTATGAAATACAAGGAGTTTTCAGGAATTACACACTGAAATATTTAGTAGTAAAAGGGTATCATATGGGCAACTTACTCTCAGAGGGTTTAGAAAAACAATAATGTGGTGTGTTCAAGTGTAAATACACATACACGGAGAGATTAAAGCAAATATTGTAAAATGTTAACACTTGTGGAATTTTATATAAAACGTTTGTACTATTTTTGCACCTTTTCTCCAAGTGTGCAATTACTTCACAATAGTTTAAAAAAAAAACTTTTGAAAGTCACTTTACCAAGTCCCATTGGATCAAGTCTAGTGGCCCACTTAAAAACCTATCATTTTCTTGGCTTCCCCTCTCACTTTTTTTACTCCCTCCATCTGCTCTCCTGATCTTAAGAGTTAGAATGGATTTGTGCTGAGATTGGAAAAACAGCCACCCGATTGTTACATAGAAGGCCCTGATAATATTCCTTTCACTGAGGCACTGGTGAGGCCATTGACATCTCTGAAAAGCTCTATGGTGGTTGCCCTTTATAGGCTGAGATTGACAACTGAAGATACTGCTGCAACAGGTCTCCTTAGCATCAGCTAGAAATAAAAGAATCCCCATTCACTAAAGCTACAGGTATTCCCTGTCCCCAGTACTTGTCCCAGGCCTTGCTAAAGCCTGCAGGTAAGCACCCTCCACACACAGGATGCCTCTGGATGAGTTGGCTCTGGGGGCCAGAGGGGCTACCTCTGGTGGACAAAAAAGCTTGAGTTCCTGGGCACCAAAGTACTGTAACAACTAGAAAGGTATTTGGGGGCAGGCCACTATATCGAGGGCACTTCACAGACTGCCAACTGAAACACACCCCCAGTCTGTCTATCAACAAGGCCCATTTACTTGCTCTGTAGCTATAACCTGATGGACAGACTTCAGTTTTGTCAGATATGTGCAGACTGCAGAGGCACTGCTGGGAATGGAGCCAAGGAAACCATTTTTGCACCCTCCCTTCGCTTCATTGCAGCTTACTGGTATCTCTCAGAAAGTAGTTGATACTCATCTGAAGTCCCAATTGTTACAACTTTTACCAATAGGACACCTCCAGATCTCCTGGTCTATAGATCAGCAGGGTCTACAATTGTGTGCCCACAGGACTATATATATTTACATAAGTTAAGACCTGCTGCCCAAGGATCTGGCTTCCAGTTAGCCTGAACCCAGGTACTGATTGAGATCACAGGTCTCAGCACACCATCCACAGCTGGGATCCATTCAAGAACAAATCAGTCTACTTAGACAATCACAAATGTTCCAAAGACAAATAAGAGCTAGGGCAAGGTTGAAAAATAAGGTTTATCTCCTACGTAAGACCACTGCTTCAAAACTGGGAGACGTAGCTGTTTTGCACTATACTTAGAAACAAACATGGAGAGTCAAGGGAAATGAGGAAACAGAAAAATATGTTCAAAAAAAAAACAAAAAAAGCAAGAACAAGACAAGTCAGAAAAAGAAAAAGACCTTAATGAGATGCAAAAAAAAAAAAAAAAAAGAAAGAAAGAAAGAAAGAAAAAGTAATCTACCTGAGAAGAGTTCAAAGTAATGGGTATAAAGATGCTTTCCAAGGGGCGCCTGGGTGGCTCAGTGGGTTAAAGCCTCTGCCTTCTGCTCAGGTCATGATCCCGGTGTCCTGGGATCAAGCCCCGCATCGGGCTCTCTGCTCAGCCTGCTTCCTCCTCTCTCTCTGCCTGCCTCTCTGCCTACTTGTGATCTCTATCAAATAAATAAATAAAATCTTTAAAAAAAAAAAAAAAAAGAAAGAAAGAAAAGATGCTTCCCAAACTCAGGAGAACAATGGATGAATACAGGAAGAACTTCAACAAAGAGACAGAAAATATAAAAAGGAACTAAACAAAAATCACAGAGCTGAAGAACAAAACTGAACTGAAAAATACACAATACCATTCAACAGCAGGCTAAATGAAGCATAAAAAATGGATCAGTAACCAGTAAGGAAGACAGGGCAGTGGAACTCAGAGCAACAAAAGAAAAAAAATTTTAAAGGAGAAGATAGCTTAAGAGACATAGAACAACATCAAGGAGAATAACATTAGTAGCATAGGGGTTTCAAAAGGGGAATAGAGAAAAAGGGCAGGAAATTTATTTGAAGAAAATAATGGCTAAAAATTTCCCTAACCTGGGGAAGGGGACGGACATCCAGGTACAGAAAGCAAGGAGAGCTCCAAACTAGATATATACAAGGAGAACCACATCAAGACACATTATAATTAAAATGTCAAAAGTTGGGGCACCTGGGCGGCTCAATGGGTTAAAGCCTCTGCCTTTGGTTCCGGGGTCCTGGGATCGAGCCCCACATTGGGCTCTCCGCTCAGTGGGGAGCCTGCTTCCTCCTCTCCCTCTGCCTGCCTCTCTGCTTACTTGTGATCTCTGTCTATCAAGTAAATAAATAAAATCTTTAAAAAAATGCTTTATAAGCATCTTTTCTGATCATAATGGCATGAAACTAAAAATCAATTACAAGAAGAAAACTGAAAAAAAAATCAAATATGTAGATTAAACAACATGCTATTGAACCATCAATGGGTCAACAAAAAAGTCAAAGAGGAAATCAGAAAATACCTTGAGGCAAATGAAAATGTAAATATAACAATGCAAAATCCATAGGATGCAGCGAAAGATGTTCTAGTAGAGGAGTTCATAGTGATACCTGCCTACCTCAAGAAACAAGGAAAATCTCTAACTTCACATCTAACGGAACTAGAAAAAGAATAAAGCCCAAAATTAGTATAAGTAAGGAAATAAGATCACAGAAATAAATAAATAAAATAGAAACTAAAACTAAAATTTAAAAATCAATTAAACTGGTTCTGTGGAAGGATAAACAAAATTAACATTTGGCATTGTTATATTTACATTTCATTTGCTACTTGAGGGGCATTCTGCCTGACGTGCTTAACTTGATCCACTTCATCTATAAACAGTACTACAAACACCATTTCCAGCTAGTTTATAAATAGAGTCTTGTCATCCCTTGATCCTGTTTATGCTGCATTCCCAGAAAAATAAACATCAACTGGGAAACAAAAATTCTTTAGACATTTATTTGTTTTTAAAAATGACAAAATTAAACACTAAAATTGACAGTGCTTGTTTTAAAATCATTATCTATGATTTGCATTTAAAATATACTTGAGAACTTTTTACTAGATTATTTATAGTCAATGCATAATTTCAATAGAACTTTAAACAATTACAGTTTAACTCCATGTAGTATTAACTTTTCTTCTCTTCTGATTCTTGGGCCAATTTCAACTTTTCTTTTAATTCCATCTGATCTCGGTAATACTGCTCAAATATTGGTTGATAAATATACATCCCTCCAGCAATTCCAAGGATGCTAGCAAAAATCAGTTGTGGAAGAGTCAATCTCCCAAACATTTTTCAACAAATCCAATACAGTGCTTTTGCCACACGGTGGTTTTGAAAAATTACAGTCAACATCCAGGAAATATCTTCAGATCTGTGTACAAAGAAAATAGAAAGCAAACCAATAACTCATCATGACATCCTTTTAAAAAGATTCTATGAGTGTTCCAGAGTGAATAGTATTTTCATCATATGTAAATATCACTTGATTTAACTAAAATAGGAATATAAATACACAGAGAATATGACAAATGGGTTAGGGGGTGGTGTTAAGAAAAAGCAAAATCCTACTACAGAATTTTCTCAATGGTTTTAAATAAATAATTCTTAAAATGACAAAAGTGGGGGAGAGGTTAGGAAGAGGCAGGCTCTTGTCACCTTTACATACCATCATAAAACTATCAACTAAACGAAACAGCTGCCCCCAAAAGTTGAAAGTAGTTGCCAATCCAATCTGGAAGTAAAAGAAAGAGAACTGTTACTTTTCATTATTAGCCCTTTTTTATTTATTTCATGTTTTTTGGCAATATGCATAATTAAAAACAATTTTTAAAGGACTTTATGAGTTCCCTTTGATGCTTTAGAAGGTACAAGTAGACCTCAAATATACGTAAATAACTTGCCATCCACTTTGGATAAAAATACAAAGAGATCTGACTGATTTTACTTTTAATAACTGAGGAGTACAGACTCCAGTATTTCTCAGAAAGTTATACTTGTGAACACCATAGTCTCTGGAGAAACCAGAGCTTATGGAAGAAGAAAGCAGAATAACGAATTTATATGTTTGCTTATGTAACAGTCTTTCACCGTCTCCTAGACAGGCCCCCGAGGTTACAAAAACCATTCGTGGCAGAACCGGTACTAGAAACTAGGTTGTCCTTAACATCGCTAAAATGTAATTTAAACTAATATGGGTAAGAAATGCCTGTTTACTCTTGGACTCTACGATTAACTAGATAAATGACAACTCAACAAGCATGCTACGGTTCATCGCCTGCGGAAGGACGGAGGGAGGGAGGGGGGTTTTTGCAAGTAGGCTCCTTGGAAGGTAAACCACATAAAATGGGAACAAATGCCCTTCTGCCACTAGTTTGCTAAGTGAACCGGACCGAGTCACTTAAGTTTCCGAACCTCATTTTCTACATCCGTACAAAAGCTTCAATCAGCCCTACTCCGCCTACCTCGCCCAACAGCTAATGTGAGATCACCCAAACAGTGACATGTTACACAAACACGTTTGCAATTATCATTACTACGATCACTGCCACTTAAACACCTCCGACCGTTGGGCTGTCGCTTCGCGTCGCTGACCCCGCCTCCCGCCTGCCCTAGCCTAGGAGAGTTCTGGCTCCTACCAGCAGTTTCCGGAAAACAGGGAGCAGAGACCACGAAGCCAAAGGCGGACAGCAATCTCATGAGAAGCAGCTAAAGAAGAAGCGCAGACCCGCTCGCGACAAAGCGTACGGGTGCCAAACAAACCTGCAGCACTCGGCGGCAGACGCAAACTTCGGGGATTCCGTGCGAGAAAGCGGCCTTTTCCCAGCTACCTCCGCGCCTGCGAGCGACGGCTGCTGCAGAGGCCAAACTTCGTGAGCGGAAGAGCAACGCGCGTTTCTCCAAGTCCCGTCTCCTTCTTCGTAGGGACTGAGGTGCCAAGGGATCCTCAGCCGGCCCCGAAGGAGGTGCAGGATGAGGCAAGAGGGGGACGATAGCCGACTCTTTTTCCGCGGCTTCCAGAACCGCTCCCAGGAGAAGATGAAGCTGCGAAAGAGAAAGTCCACTTTGTACCTCAGCCCCCGGAAGAGCACCTTGCGGCACGGAGGTGAGGGGGTGGGGGCGGGGGCGGGGCGCGGACGCCGACCTCCCAGGCGGTGGCGGGAAGCCGCGGACCCTGAGCTAGGGCTCCATCTGCTGGGCGGGGTTGCCAAGGAACCGTAGTGCGCTCGCGACCGGATTCTCGGTTCGGGCCCCTCGCAGGGCCCTTTATCCTGCATTGGTTAGTGCTGCCGCCGCCGTGCGGAGCGAGGGGCCGTGACGTAGCCATCCGCATTTTAGAAAGGCACCCGGGCTGGGAGTTAACCTGCGATCTCGCAGCTACGGAGGGACTGGTTCCTGGGGTTGGACCGGGGCTGACTGCCACCCCATTTATTTTTCCCACCCTCGCCTTCCCTCTGGTCCGGTGTGATGATGTTGACAGGAGCAAAATCACCCCAGCGAGGGGACTTTTGATCTGTCAGACGCGGGTATTTGCTCTAAGGAGGGACTTCTCATTCATTCAGGAATTATGTATTGTGCGCCTTGCGTGTGCGGAGCACTGTGGAAGCGGCCGGAAAAGAAAGCCGAGTTTCCCTGCAAACCTGCGACCAAGAAAGGAGAGAGTCGTTTTGCTAAATGGAGGAGGATTGTGACGGGTGGGGGCGGGGGGGTGGAGGGAGAGTTAGCTGGGCCCGAGTTCTGTCGCTCTTTCCTCCTAATCCTTCCTTTGTTAGAAGTTGGATCCCTGAGGGTCAAGGTGAGTAACGACGGCGAATTGTCATACTTGTCACAGACATATGGTAGAACTGTTAGGTGATTCGAGATCACTTGTTCGGGGGCCCGCTCTGAGTTGTGCACCAGTCCGCAGAGTAAAAGGGTTTTTCTTTCAGTAGTTATAGTTCAGTCGGGGTGTTTCTTTAGGTGCTTCTGAAAGATGAAAGTTGAGATGGGGCGTGTGTGGTGTGTTGAATGTGCCAATCATCTGAAAAATATTTAAATATGTTCCCAGAGAATAAGGAAGGAGAGTGGCAGGAACCTAGAACTATATAGCAAAAGACTCAAAAGGCTCACAGGGCAAACACAATTACTCAGGAGGCCAGACAGGCAGGTCTGAATAAATTAAAGCACATTCTCTTAAAGAACCAACTAGATACTGCCAGTTGAGCTTTGTCAGGTCTTGGTTGTGAAATGCTGCAAATCTTTTATATTGAAAAACATTTTAATACAAAGTCGGATTTTTAAATTCACATTTTAAAAAATACTCTGTATGCAGCTGGCAGGCTGTCCATTTGTGGCAAAGAACAGGGCTTTGGAGACAGCAGACCTCGTTTTGAATCCCGTTTAGTCATTTATAACCTTTTTGACTTTGGACAAGGCAGAATAACTTCTTAGTCTCAGTTTCCTCATATGTGAATGGGGCCAGTACCTACCCTTTAGCATGATTTGGAGGATCAAATGAGATAGGGCATGTGAAGGAATGAACTCAGCACCTTGCATAGAGTAAGCATCAGTAAGGACTATTTAAAAACATGCAGAGGACCAGCAGTTTGATACGCCACTGTTTGACATACATAGGAAGAGTTGATCCTAAGTAATTTGTTAGCTTTCTTCCTAGGCTACCCATATAGTTAGTTCAGTGTTATCTTACTATTCTCCTTATACAGTAATTGCAAGAAAGATTGGTTAAATGAAAGGTGGTAATTTCCCAGTGGATGAGGCTTGGTCCCTTGTTTAACTGTCTGCCCAGGTCTGCTTTGAGAGTAGTGCCTACCGGCCAGAATTCTCTATTGTACCTTCAGAGTCTGAGCAAGGCGCCAACCAGAGCAGCAGATTTTAGTTCTCTCAGTGGAACTTCCTGACTTTTGTGCCACAATTACCTGTTTTGTTTTGTTTTTCAGATCTCCTTGGTGAAAACATTTATCTGGTCTTGTTTACCATAGCATTACGAATATGTAACTGTTTTTTAGTCCAGACAAGTTTTGTTCCAGATGAATATTGGCAGTCTCTTGAAGTTGCACATCACATGGTTTTCAAATATCCTTTGTAGTTTCTTTTCCGGACTAGAAATGTATATTCACTTTAGAAATTGTACCAGCTTCTCTTATAAATTTTCTATCAATTTTACTAAGTAATTTTACTTATCAAAGTATACCATTATTTTATACTGATATTTCTTTTTTCTTCGATGTAATATATTTGACTCAACCTTTAACCAGCAGGTATTCCCATAGAGCTCAGTACTGTGGAGGATATAGATGAAGTAAAACACACATTCCATTCTTAAAGAAGCTATGAGTTTAATTGGCCAACTGCATTTTTGATTAAAATAACCAGTATAAAATGCTATGATTTTAAGCTGCTTTATCCAAAAAAATGGAAATTTTTCATGCCCATAAATTAAAATAGATTATGTTTCAGTGCTATAACATTAGTCCTTAATATTACTAATTATGGTTATTTGACCTGGGAATGGACAGAAAGATTGAGGGGTTACACTTATCCCTTAATCTTTGCAAGCATTTACAAGGTCCTGCATCTTTTGAGGAAAGATAATGTTCAACTGCTGGTAAGTTTAAATAAAAGTAAATTAAAAAGTAATTAAAAGTTGATTTATTCCATCCTTTTTAAAAGACTAATGTATATTAACTAAATGACTTTATTGGTATCACAAGGTTTGTTTTTAAAAAGGTATTGTTACTGACCATATCTGGGCAGCCTACAGTTCTGAAGACATAATGCGATGTGTAACCCTTCATTATGTGCTAAAACACAAAACTGAGCGTGAAAGTGTCCTAGTTAAAGGTATCCTGTGAATCCTATTAAGATATTCAGACTTTCAGAATGACTACATTATATATTAATTATTTGGACTTTAGAAGTATTCATCCTTGGGGCGCCTGGGTGGCTCAGTGGGTTAAAGCCTCTGCCTTCGGCTCAGGTCATGATCTCAGGGTCCTGGGATCGAGCCCCACATTGGGCTCTCTGTTTGGCAGGGAGCCTGCTTCCCCTTCTCTCTCTGCCTGCCTCTCTGCCTACTTATGATCTCTCTCTCTGTGTCAAATAAATAAATAAATAAATAAAAAGAAGTATTCATCCTTCACGAAATAAGATATAAGAAATAAGAAATACAACACTTCTCTCACTCATGAAAGGAGTGTTGTATTTTGTTTTAACTTGTGAGCAGAAGATCCTGTTATATGAGCTTATAAAGAATACATATAAACCTACTCAGCATTTAGTGTTGAAAATAAATCTTAGAGAAAATTAATTTGATAAG
This sequence comes from Mustela lutreola, assembly GCF_030435805.1. Lineage (NCBI taxonomy): Eukaryota > Metazoa > Chordata > Mammalia > Carnivora > Mustelidae > Mustela > Mustela lutreola. Next base: position 43,122,452 of record NC_081296.1, read on the forward strand.
AATTTGATGATATGCACAACCATTGTGCTATGTATATAGTAATTAGGCAGCAATAGTAAGTAAGGTTGTAATTCCTAGATCATGTACTTCTGGGGTCAGTTGCCAAGGAGGATACAAAAGAACTAATGGGGCCAAAAATTTCCCTAAACTCACTCTGAAGATCTTTTAAGCTGTCCTCAGATTAGACTCAGAAGTTTGGGCCTTCCCCATTTTCTGTTAGGGAAGTAACCCAGAATTCCAAAGGCAGTCCTAATCCTGAGGGTTTCTTAGAACCTGGAAAGACACATGGAAGTATCATGGGGAAGGAGAATTTAGAGCAGCAGCAGCATTTCTTCCATGGACAGATGTTGAACTTAGGGGCTGTAAATTCCCTTGTCCTGAAAGGGTTTCCAGATTATTTGGGGGTAACCATAAAGCCTGGAACCACAGGCAAATATATGTAATGCTATCAAGGATATCTTATATCTCAAGAAGTCATCAAGGATATAAGATATCCTAAGAAGAAGATTATATTGTGAATGAAAGAGTCTTCAAGATAGAAAACTTCCTATTCCTCCAGGACCTATCCACTTTCCTCAACCTCTAGCTGACCCACCTGTGATTTAAAGTAAGCCTCCTCTAGTCCCCATCCCCACCCCACTGTCCCTCCCCACAAAAATCTGTCCTATCTGGAGCTTGACCAGATGGAGAAACTTAAGATGCTATCAGTTAGTCATTCATACTGTCATATTATCTTTTTTTCAAAGATTTTATTTATTTATTTATTTATTTATTTGACAGAGATCACAAGTAGGCAGAGAGGCAGGCAGAGAGAGAAGCAGGGTCCCCACTGAGCAGAGAGCCTGATGTAGGGCTCGATCCCAGGACCCCGGGATCATGACCTGAGCCGAAGGCAGAGACTTCAACCCATCTGAGCCACGCAGGCGCCCCATCATATTGATTATCTTAAACATAGACCACATGATTTTGAAACTAGAAGGGGCCAGAGAAGTGAAATAAATAGACCAAGGTCACAGGATGTTAAAAGCAGAGCCAAAACTAGATCCTGGGGTGCCTGGGTGGCTCAGTGGGTTAAGCATTTGTCTTCAGCTTATCATGATTCCAGGACCCTGGAATCAAACCCCACGTCAGTCTCCTTGTAGGGAGCCTGTTTCTCCCTCTCCCTCTGCCCCTCCCCTCCACTAGTGCACTCTATCTCTCAAATAAATAAATAAAATATTTTTAAAAACTTTTTTTTTTTTAAGATTTTATTTATTTGACAGAGATCACAAGTCGGCAGAAAGGCAGACAGAGAGAGAGAGAGGGGGGAAGCAGATTCCCTGCTGAGCAGAGAGCCTGATGGGGGCTTGATCCCCGGACCCTGAGATCATGACCTGTGCCCAAGGCAGAGGCTTAACCCACTGAGCCACCCAGGCGCCCCTAAAACCTTTTTTTTAAAAATAAAGAAAGAATAAAACTAGATCTTAGGTCTGCTTATTTATAGCCTAGATAGCTTGTCCCCAAACTGCATGAAGTGTGTTTACAGAACTAGTAATGGCTTAGAATTGCACTGTCTAATATGGTAGCCACTAGCCCCATGGGTCTATTGAATATTTGAAATGTGGCTAGTCCACATTGAGAAGTGCTATTAGTGCAAAATTCATACTGGATGTCAAAAACCTAGTACAAAATAAAAATGTAAAATGTTTCTGTAATATCTTATTATGATGAAATGATGATATTTTAGATATATTGGGTTAAACAAAATAACAAATTAATTTTACCTGTTCGGGATTGTTTTTAGTTTTTAATTTGGCCACTATAAAATTTTAAATTACATGCATGGATCATGTTATATCTCAACTGGACAGTACTGGCTTAGAACAAATGAGAAGAAAGGGATATAGAAGACAGACCTGAATAGGGGACCAAAGTGGGGGCTTTCAATAGTCAGAAGACATATAAGGGCATTTGGCATCTGGAGATTAATAGAAGAATCAGGAGCTTAAAGAACAGGAGAATGGTGAGCTGCCAGCACAGTACCATACTCTAGATTTACCCCTTGCATGTTCCTTCTCTTTGCCCCACCCCTCTACTTTTCATTTCCAGAAGTCATGTATAAGTGCTACTTAATTCTTCTCAGGTCTTTACTGTAAACCTAGAAAATTACAGTATCTTAAAGGTCTGGAGAGAGTTCGAATAACTGGGAATTTACATCTCTACTTACTTTTGTGTTGAACTAAAATCTACCTTCTTTTATTTTTATTATTTTTAATATTGTATTTATTTATCTGAGACAGAGAAAGAAAGAGCAAGTACAAACAGGCGTAGAGGGAGAAGCAGGCTCCCACTTAGTCAGGAACCCAAAATGTGGCTCTCTCCTAGGACCCTGGGATCATGACCTGAGCCAAAGGCAGTTGCTTATATGACTGAGTCATCCAGGGGCCCCAAATGTACCTTTTTTTAAATTCAAGTTTTCTACAAGCAACCCTTCAGAAAGTTTTATTTATCCAGGATAAATATCTCTATTTCTAAATATCATAATCAGATAATATCCTTTAGACATCTTATAATTTATTAAAATCTATCTTAAAATGTAGGTCTCCAAATTGAATATAATATTGAAAGCTAGGGTAACTAGTTCAGAATATAGTAGAACCATTAATCGTACAAATGTTATACTCCTGTCATTGCACAACATATAGTTTTAGTGGTTTCTTTGTACTGTTGTCTTACATTAAACTCGTAGCTAAACTGACTTCTCACATAAACTACTTTCAGGCCTGAGAGGCAAGAATGAAGCATAAAAATCTCTAGGCAGAGTAATCAGAAGGTATGTACATAGGTGCCTTTTGCTGTATTTTACAGGGCAGAGTTTAAGTGAAATTATGAAGTACAACATACCTTTAAAACTTAAACATTTATTTACAAATTACTGACAAAGAGGAGGAACATATAAAGCTAAAGTGTTAGAAGCCATTGGCACCTGAAAGTAAAGCCACTCTAATTGCACTGCAAAATTAATAAAGACTGATCCAACACAAGTAAAAATTTAAATATATTTTTAGAAAACATCTTTGAGCTAACCTAGATTAAATTGTCCTCTATCAGTGTGTTATTTGTTAATGATAACTGTGATACATTTTTTAAAACTCATTTAAAAACATAAAACACATTTTTTTAAAACTCTCAAAGATGTATAGCATTAGAATTACTAACAGTAATTAAGTTATAATATTTACTCTTTAGTTTTACCCTTAAATTTACTTTTTAATGTCATCTGATTACTGTGTTTCTGTAGTTGTAGAATACTTGTCCTTTTATAGAAAAAAAAAAAGTAACTCATTTTATTATCCATATTGCAGGATGGGGAAGCAATGTATCTTAGTAGTTAAGAGCACCGTCTTTAGAATGAGGAAGACCTGGGTTTGAATTCTGGTTTCTACGCTAGCTGTGCAGCCCTGAGAAAATTATTTAATGTCTCTTTACCTCAGTTTCCTCACTTATAAAGCAGTGCTGATCTCACAGGGATTGTTAGGACTGAATGCGCTGATACACGTAAAGTACTTGGTATGATACCTATCACATATTACTATAAATACTTCATAAAAATTTAATATTGTTATGCTAACAAAGATCATTAAGTGTGCTTCTAAAATAGAACCTTAACACAATGAACTGTTTTGTTGGCTATCTATATTAAAAGTAATAGTGTTGTGGGTGCCTGGGTGGTTCAGTTGGGTAAGTGACTGCGGCTCAGGTCATGATCACAGAGTCTCCAGATCAAGTCCCTCATCAGGCTCCCTGCTCAGTGGGGAGCCAGCTTCTCCCTCTGACCTCCCCCCTCTCATGTTCTGTCTCGATCACTCTCTCTCAAATAAATAAATGAATGTTTAAAATGGTAGTAGTGTTGTAATATATAAATTACAAAGAAAGGGAATAAAACTACCTTGGGCATATCCCTGAAAGATTAATGTCATTTTTGTAGAAAAACAGGTATTTTTGCAAAAGAATAGAATACTATATATTACATTATTTTTGTACTAAGAATGCCCTTCAGTTGATAGTTGGATCAGTTTGTTGATTTCTTAATGATAATTCTGAGTGAACCAGTACACGTTTTTTAATATCTTCTTTTTCTTTTTAAACTATTTAAAGATTTGGATTCCTAGACTTGCCCAAGCACTTTTGTCTGCTATAGCAGACATCAGACTCTACTCATTAATGAAGCAACTTGAAAATCAGCAAATGGCAAAATGGGTGGTAAGTCCTAAACACTTTAGAAACTATTCATTTCATTCCTAATAGCATGAAGCACATGAAAAAATGCCAGTTCTCAAAACAGCTTCAAAAGATAATTTGTACAACTTTATTATAGAGGTACCTCCATATTGAAGAACAGCAAAATGCAAGTGGTACATGCCATTTCTCTACTTCTGATTGCTCCCCAGGTGACTGAAGCCTCAAAATCTTTGAGAGGCTAAACCCCAGGAACAGGCTTGGAAGCACTTTCACTCATCAAACCTGTCAGAGTCCTTGCGTCACTTTCTACAAAATTCAATAGGAATTGTTCTAATCATTGTCTACCTCACAAATAACCTCCACTGTGTACAACCTTTGTTCACTACCTCTAGCTAGCTGAGACTGAGCCTAAGAAGCAGGTTTTCACTGAAGCATTCTTTCACCTCTAGCCTGAGTGTTTGAAAGAGGTAGACTCTGTAAGGGAGAAAATGTGGTGTAGAAAACTGTCCTTTGTCAGACTGGCTTATTTCACAGTGGGTAGATAGATTCCTGATACCACATTCAAATTTTGAATGGAATTTCTCATTGAAACCATATCCTGAAGAGTGACTGGATTCTTTAGTACTGTAGTTAACCTCCCTTGGGTCTTTCTTAAATAAATTTTTATACAAGCTAGCTTAGAAATCTTACTACCTTTTTAATACTGTTTCTACCGGAAAATATATTCCCAATTCCAAGTAACCAATTTATCAACAAATTTCTGGAATATAATGTATTATTAATGTATTAATAAATATTAATTAATTTGCTAATTATTACTAAGACATATCTCTAGATAGTGTGTTTATTTGCATTAAAAGGACAGGAGGGTTTAGCGATTGAGTCCTTGTTAATGGATTCAAGGATAAAATCAGTCTACTTTGTGCTTACATACACTGAAGAAGGCTCAACCTAAAATGTCAAAAAGTGTAATACCTTTGAAATCCTTCCCCCAAAGTAGTAGTACCAGGTTCTTCTAGATTAGGAGAAGCCTGTAAATCCACAAAAATTTGGAACATTTTTTAAAGGCTGTATTTGAAGAGCTAGGAATCTAATACCACATGTTTAACATCCTTGCACCAGCTAACAAGTTTAAGACATTTGCTTTGTAGACTTGATGCTTCTGTTTGCATGTTCTTCTAAAGCCTGGTTTATTACTTTAGTCAATTTACCTGAAATTATAAACTTGGTAACTTTAACACCTACATATCTGGTATTATTATAGACCTATGTATAATGTAACTTCTTGAAAACAATGGGCATGCTTATTTTCAATATCATTTATGTTTTGATGTGATTTTTGCAGTATGTATACTTGCTGTTTTCCATAGAAGATAATACTGAGCTTTTCCATTTATACTCCATATATGTTTGCTTACAATTGTTCTTAGTTTTTTTGCCAGTTGTGCTCTTGGTTCACATGGTATTGCTGTACCAGAACTCTTACAAACACCATGGAAACTGTTCTCACTATAATTGCTCTTTTCTACTATCCTTTGGAAGGTTCAAAGTCTATGAACAGGTGAGATATATTACTGTTAATAATACTGTGAAAAATCTTAAATAGCAACATATTGTAATGTCTGGTGGACCCCCAGATGTTTATTATTTCATGAAGTTTATTAAAACCACACTGTCAGTTGATACATTTCTTATAGTAGGAAACAGATATATGCAAACTAGGTAATGAAGGGCAGTTTAGTAAAAGGACTATGTATAAATATTTAGGCAATGTTTAGAAAAGTCAATAAGGGGAGAACCATAGTATCACAGGGCTAGTAATAGGAAGAAGTTTCTGCTACTCTGTGGCCCCAAAGTGAGGTTATTGTTATGTGAATCCATACAAAGGTGTAACTCAAGAGAGGGCCCCAATAGGGGATATGCACAGCCAGCCTTTAGCCACAGCAAGAAGAGAACTGGGGAAATAAAATGCCCTGACTTAACTCTTCTGCCCTCCAATCAGTCAAGGCCAGTCAGAAGCCAGAAACCAAGTGAGCTCATTGATACAGATCAGGTAGGTCAGCTTCCCTGCACATAGAGCAAGTGAAGAATAGAGGAAAATAGATCTGGAAGGGCAAAGAGAAAATATAAGGACCCAGGAGATTGGGTCCAAGATGGCAGCACAGGAAGATTCTGAACTTACCTCCACCTCAGACATGCCATCTCTAGGAACATATGGATCACTTCCTTCCAAAAAAGATCTGAAAGCTAGATGAATTGCTCTCCACAACAAAGGGTAAAGATAGGTAGAACAAGCAGAGACACAGTCTCACAAAAAACCCCACATGCAGCATGGCAGCACACAATAGGGAGAGATCTCACCAGCTAGACACTTCTTCCAGAAAAGCAAGGGGTTGATGCCCCCAGTCAGGCACTCTGGCCCCTGAAATCTGCACCAGAAAACAACCTCCCAGAACATCTGACTTGGAAAAACAACTAGTTGATATCCAGGGGTCCCCAAGTTCTATAGGAAACTGAGGCTCCCCACTTGGAAGTCTCACATGTAGTCCGTTTCCCTTGAGACCCAGTGGAAAAACGGCCATTTGAAAAGCGTCCAGCAGTGACCCCAGCAGAAGGGATATCATAAGTGTGGAGGTCATCTTTGTGGAGTTAAGGGGTTCAGCTCCACAGCAGGGACTCCATGCTGGGGATCTGCATCAGGAATGTGAGTCCCCATAATGTCTGCTTTTAATATCAGTGGAGTTTAACTCCAAAAGACCCAGAGGCCTATAGAAGACCTAGACTGTGCTCTTAAAGGGCCTAGAGACAGCATCACTTGCTCCAAAAACCAGTAAAGAGGCAGCAGTTTAAAAATCACCTGAGCCAGACATGAAGGAGATTTATTGACAAATTTTAAGGCATGTACCAGAGAGGCTGGGCACTTTCCTCAGGAACAGAAGTGCTGGTAGGCACCATTTTTCTTGCCTACCTTCAGCCCAGCTGGCCCAACACTGGCAAATAACAGTTCTGACACTTTTTATCTACCTTGCTAGCATAGCTTGCCCCACCCTGGCATTCCCCTGCAGATCTGCCTCACCCAACCTGGCAGATGCCCCTCCAAAGCAACTGCCACCATGCCATACCCAGGTGGCAGCCACTGTCAGAGCTGGTACCCCTCCATAGTGACTCCAGTCCTGGGTAAGAAGGGCATCCCTGCCCACCAGTACACCCACACCAGCTGTGGCCTGTCACCAGGGAGATCACACAGCTCATACAAGGATAGCCCTGGAATGCCTGGTTCTGGTGAGCAGGGGGAAAGCTTTTCTAGGCCCATGGGACACTACCTTTAAACAAGGAGACATAGCTGACCTACCTAATCCCAATAAACAAACATAGAGAGTCAGATAAAATGAGATAGAGAAATATGTTTTAAATGAGAATAAGACAAAACCTCCAAAAAAGAACTAAAGAAAATGGAAACAAGTAATCTACATGGTAAAGAATTCAAAGTAATGGTCATAAATGCTCACCAAAATTAGGAAAAGAGTGGATGAACTCAGTGAAAACTTAAGGAGATAGAAAATACAAAAAAGAGCCAGTTTTAGCTGAAGAATGTAATAACTGAAATGAAAAATACACTGCATGGAATCAAAAGTAGATTAGAGGATGCAGAGCAGCAATCTGGAAGACAGGGTAGTGGAAATAATCCAAACAAGAGCAAATAGAAAAGAATTTTTAAAAATGAGAATTGGTAAGGGACCTCTATTACATTAAGCAGACTAACATTCACACTATAGGGGTCCCAGAAGAAGAGAGAGAAAGGGATAGAAAACTTATTTGAAGAGAAAATAGCTGAAAAGTTCCCTGAAGGAAACTGACATCCAAGTCCAGAAAGCACAAGAGCCCCAAACAAGATGAACCCAAAGAGATCCAAAATAAGACACATAATAATTAGGATGCCAAAAAGTAAAGATAAAGAGAGAATCTCAAAAACAGCCAGAGAAAAGCAACTAGTTATATACAACAAACCACCCATACAACTATTAGCTGTTTATTCAGCAGAAACTTTGTAGGCCAGACTGGCGTAATATATTCAAAGTGCTGAAATGAAAAAACCTACAACCAAGAATGCTCTACCCAGCAAGAATTAAGAAGAGATAAAAAGCTGTCCAAACAAAAAAGCTTAAAGGAGTTCATTACCACCATACCAGTGTTACAAGAAATGTGAAAGGAAATCCTCTAAGCAAAAAATTTAAGAAAATTATCAAAGGGGAATTTCACTGGCAAAAGCAAAATACAGTAAAAGTAATAGCTAGCATAAAATTTAAAGACAAAATTAGTAAAATCAATAATTAGTTGAGATAGACAAAATAAAAATATGTACAATATGATATCAAATACATAATCATGGAGAGGGTAGATTACTGTGCTTTTAGAATGAACCTCATGGCACTAAAAACCAATAATATATACACAAAAAATAGAAAGGAACCCAAGCATAACACTATGAAAGTCAGGAAATCACAAGAGAAAAGAGCAAGAGGAAAAGAACAGAGAATTACAAAAACAAATAGAAAACAGTTAACAAGGAGCACCTGGGTGGCTCAGTGGGTTAAGCCTCTGCCTTTGGCTCAGGTCATGATCTCAGTGTCCTGGGATCGAGCCCCGTATTGGGCTCTCTGCTACGCAGGGAACCTGCTCCCCTCCCCCTCTCTCTGCCTGCCTTTCTGCCTATTTGTGATCTCTCTCTGTCAAATAAGTAAATAAAATCTTTAAAAGAAAGAAAGAAAGAAAGAAAGAAAACAGTTAACAAGATGACAGTAAGTACATACCTATGAATAAGTACATTAAATGTAAATGAACTAAATGCTCCAACCAAGAGACATGAAGCAACTGGATGGATTAAAAAGAAACAAAAACAAAACCCCATCTGTATACTGCATAGAAGAGACTTAATTCAGACCAAAAGACATGTACTGAAAGTGAAGGGTTGAATGTAGATATTCCATGCAAACGGAGGTGAAGAAAAACTAGGTGGTAATTCTTAGACAACAATAGACTTTAACACAAAGATTATAGCAAGAGACAAAGAAAGGCATTATAGGGACGCCTGGGTGACTCGGTTGAGTAGCTGCCTTTTGCTTAGGTCATGATCCCAGGACGCTGGGATCCAGCGTCCTGGGATCGAGTCCCGCATCAGGCTCCTTGCTTGGCAGGGAGCCTGCTTCTCCCTCTGCCTCTGCCTGCCATTCTGTCTGCCTGTGCTCGCTCTCGCTTCTCTCTCTCTGATAAATAAATAAAATCTTTAAAAAAAAAAAAAAAAGGAGAAGAAGAAGGGCATTATATAATGATAAAGGGATCAATCCAACAAGAGGATATAACAACTGTAAATATTTATGTATCCAACATAGCAGCACCCAAATATATAAAGAAGATATTAACAGACCTAAAAGGAGAAATATAGTAGAAGGAGGAGACTTTAATGCCCCACTTGCTACAATGGATAGATCATCCAGACAAAAATAAGGAAACAGTACCTTTAATGACACATTAAACCAGATCAGCTTAACAGACATAGAATATTTCATCCCCAAACAGCAGAATACACATTTTTTTGAAGTGCACATGAAACATTCTCTATAATAGATCACATGTTAGGCCAAAAATAAGTCTCAATAAATGTAAGAAGATTGAAATATTACTAGCATAGTTTCGGAAAACAGTATGACACTAGAAATCAATTACAATTTTAAAAAACTGGAAAAAAGTGAAGGCCAAAAGCATGCTACTAAACAAGCAACCAGTCAATATAGAAATCAAAGAAGGAATGAAAAAATACCATGAGACTAATGAAAATGGAAATACAACATCTGAAAATCTTTAGGACACAAAAGAAGTTCTAAGGACATTCGTAACAAAACAGGCCTACCTCAAGAAGTAAGAAAAATCTCAAACAATCTAGCCTAATCTAAATTTAGTAGGGAAAATTGCTTCTCGGCCTTTTGGCTAAGATCAAGTGTAAATTTAGTAGGGAAAAAAAGTTAGTAGAAGAAAATAAGAAGATCCCAGTGGGGGGAAATAGAGACCAAAAAAAGAAAAGAAAAGATCAGTGAAACTAACAGCTGATTTTTTAAAAAGATAATGTTTAAAAACCTTTAGCCAAGACTACTCATCAAGGAAAAAAAGGACTTAAATCAGAAATGAAATGGAAAAATTATAGCCAACACCATAGAAATACAAAGGATTATAAGAGACTATTACAAAAAAAATTATATGCCAGCAAATTGGAGAACGTAGAGGAAATGGATAAATTTAGAAACATAATTTTTCAGGACTGAATCCGAAAGAAACAAAATCTGAACAGACTGATCACTAGTAATGAAAATGAATCAATAGTCAAAAAACTCCCAACAAACAAAAGTCCAAGATCAGATGGCATCACAGATGAATTCTACAAAACTTTTAAAGAAGTTAATACAGATCCTTCTCAAACAATTCCAAAAAATTAAAGAGGAAGGAACTCTTCTATATTCATTCATTATAAGGCCAACATTACCCTGATAACAAAACCAAAGACACTACCCCCTACCCCCCAAAAAAATTACAGGCCAGTATTTCTAATGAATGTCGATTCAAAAATCTTCAATAAAATATTAGCATACTGAATTCAATAATACATTAAAGGTATCATTGATCATAATCAAGTGAAATTTATTCCAGAGATGCAAGGATCGTTACATGCAAATCAACATGATATATGCAACAAAATAAGATTAAAAATCATATGATCATCTCAATAGATACAGATAAAGCATTTGACAAAATTTGACATCCATTTATGGTAAAACTTTCAAAACAGTGGATGCAGAGGAATATACCTCAACATAATAAAGGCCATAAATGATGAACCCACAGCTAATAACCACACTCAGTGATGAAAAGCTTGAAGCTTTTCATCTAAGGTCAGGAACAAGACAAGGATGCCCATTCTTGCCACTATTATTCCACATAGTACTGGAAGTCTTGTCATAGTAATCAGATGAGAAAAAGAAAAGGCATCCAAATTGGTAAGGAAGAAGTAAAACTCACTTCTACAGCTAACATACTACATATTGAAAACTGTAAAGACTCCCACCAAAAAAACTTAGAACTAACACAATAAGGTTACAGGATACAAAATTAATATACAGAAATCTTTGTGTTTCTATATAAACTAGCAGTCAGAGAAATTAGGAAAGCTGTGCCATTTATAATTGTATGTTAAAAATACCTAGGAATAAATTCAATAAATAAATAAATTCAATAAAGGAAGTGAAAGACCCTTAAAAAGACTCTTAAAAACTGTAAAACATTCATGAAAGAAATTAAAGACGACACAAGTAAATGGAAAGATGTACCATATTTGTGGATTAGAAAATTAATATTGTTAAAATGTCCATATTACCCAAAGCAATCTACAGATTCATTGAAATCTCTATCAGTGTACCAGTAGCATTTTTCTCAGAAGTAAAACAAATAATACTAAAATTGTATGGAACAAGAAAAACAAAAACAACATAAACACCCGGAATAGCCAAAACAATCTTGAGAAAGAAGAACAATGCAGGAAGTATCACTCCCAGATTTCAAATTATACTACAAAGCTATAGTAATCAAAAAAGAAATGTATGGGCACTAAAATACATAGATCAGTGGAACAATATAGAGTCCAAAAGTAAACCCACACTTTTTAAAAAGATTTTATTTATATCGAGAGAGAAAAAGATAGTGGGCATAAGCAGAAGGGATGGAGAGAGGGAGATGCAGAATCCCCACTGAGCAGGGAGCCCAATGTGAGGCTCAATCCTAGAACCCTGAGATCATGACCCGAGTCAAAGGCAGATGCTTGACTGACTGAACCACCCAGGCACCCCTGGATCCACACTTCTATGGTCAATTAATCTATGACAAAGATAGGCAAGAATATACAATGGGGAAAAGACAGTCTTTTTATTTTTTTTTTTATTTTTTTTTTAATTTTTTATTTTTTATAAACATATATTTTTATCCCCAGGGGTACAGGTCTGTGAATCACCAGGTTTACACACTTCACAGCACTCACTAAATCACATACCCTCCCCAATGTCCATAATCCCACCCCCTTCTCCCAAACCCCCTCCCCCCGGCAACCCTCAGTTTGTTTTGTGAGATTAAGAGTCACTTATGGTTTGTCTCCCTCCCAATCCCATCTTGTTTCATTTATTCTTCTTCTACCCACTTAAGCCTCCATGTTGCATCACCACTTCCTCATATCAGGGAGATCATATGATAGTTGTCTTTCTCTGCTTGACTTATTTCGCTAAGCATGATACGCTCTAGTTCCATCCATGTTGTTGCAAATGGCAAGATTTCATTTCTTTTGATGGCTGCATAGTACTCCATTGTGTATATATACCACATCTTCTTGATCCATTCATCTGTTGATGGACATCTAGGTTCTTTCCATAGTTTGGCTATTGTGGACATTGCTGCTATAAACATTCGGGTGCATGTGTCCCTTTGGATCACTACATTTGTATCTTTAGGGTAAATACCCAATAGTGCAATTGCTGGGTCATAGGGCAGTTCTATTTTCAACATTTTGAGGAACCTCCATGCTGTTTTCCAGAGTGGCTGCACCAGCTTGCATTCCCACCAACAGTGTAGGAGGGTTCCCCTTTCTCCGCATCCTCGCCAGCATCTGTCATTTCCTGACTTGTTGATTTTAGCCATTCTGACTGGTGTGAGGTGATATCTCATTGTGGTTTTGATTTGTATTTCCCTGATGCCGAGTGATATGGAGCACTTTTTCATGTGTCTGTTCGCCATCTGGATGTCTTCTTTGCAGAAATGTCTGTTCATGTCTTCTGCCCATTTCTTGATTGGATTATTTGTTCTTTGGGTGTTGAGTTTGCTAAGTTCTTTATAGATTCTGGACACTAGTCCTTTATCTGATATGTCGTTTGCAAATATCTTCTCCCATTCTGTCAGTTGTCTTTTGATTTTGTTAACTGTTTCCTTTGCTGTGCAAAAGCTTTTGATCTTGATGAAATCCCAGTAGTTCATTTTTTCCCTTGCTTCCCTTGCCTTTTGCGTTGTTCCTAGGAAGATGTTGCTGCGGCAGAGGTCGAAGAGGTTGCTGCCCGTGTTCTCCTCAAGGATTTTGATGGATTCCTTTCGTACATTGAGGTCCTTCATCCATTTTGAGTCTATTTTTGTGTGTGGTGTAAGGAAATGGTCCAATTTCATTTTTCTGCATGTGGCTGTCCAATTTTCCCAGCACCATTTATTGAAAAGGCTGTCTTTTTTCCATTGGACATTCTTTCCTGCTTTGTCGAAGATTAGTTGACCATAGATTTGAGGGTCTATTTCTGGGCTCTCTATTCTGCTCCATTGATCTATGTGTCTGTTTTTGTGCCAGTACCATGCTGTCTTGATGATGACAGCTTTGTAATAGAGCTTGAAGTCCGGAATTGTGATGCCACCAACGTTGGCTTTCTTTTTCAATATCCCTTTGGCTATTCGAGGTCTTTTCTGGTTCCATATAAATTTTAGAATTATTTGTTCCATTTCTTTGAAAAAGATGGATGGTACTTTGATAGGAATTGCATTAAATGTGTAGATTGCTTTAGGTAGCATAGACATTTTCACAATATTTATTCTTCCAATCCAGGAGCATGGAACATTTTTCCATTTCTTTGTGTCTTCCTCAATTTCTTTCATGAGTACTTTATAGTTTTCTGAGTATAGATTCTGTGTCTCTTTGGTTAGGTTTATTCCTAGGTATCTTATGGTTTTGGATGCAATTGTAAATGGGATTGACTCCTTGATATCTCTTTCTTCTGTCTTGCTGTTGGTGTAGAGAAATGCAACTGATTTCTGTGCATTGATTTTATATCCTGACACTTTACTGAATTCCTGTATAAGTTCTAGCAGTTTTGGAGTGGAGTCTTTTGGGTTTTCCACATATAGTATCATATCATCTGCGAAGAGTGATAATTTGACTTCTTCTTTGCCGATTTGGATGCCTTTAATTTCCTTTTGTTGTCTGATTGCTGAGGCTAGGACCTCTAGTACGATGTTGAATAGCAGTGGTGATAATGGACATCCCTGCCGTGTTCCTGACCTTAGCGGAAAAGCTTTCAGTTTTTCTCCATTGAGAATGATATTTGCGGTGGGTTTTTCATAGATGGCTTTGATGATATTGAGGTATGTGCCCTCTATCCCTACACTTTGAAGAGTTTTGATCAGGAAGGGATGTTGTACTTTGTCAAATGCTTTTTCAGCATCTATTGAGAGTATCATATGGTTCTTGTTCTTTCTTTTATTGATGTGTTGTATCACATTGACTGATTTGCGGATGTTGAACCAACCTTGCAGCCCTGGAATAAATCCCACTTGGTCGTGGTGAATAATCTTTTTAATGTACTGTTGAATCCTATTGGCTAGTATTTTGTTGAGTATTTTCGCATCTGTGTTCATCAAGGATATCGGTCTATAGCTCTCTTTTTTGGTGAGATCCTTGTCTGGTTTTGGGATCAAGGTGATGCTGGCCTCATAAAATGAGTTTGGAAGTTTTCCTTCCATTTCTATTTTTTGGAACAGTTTCAGGAGAATAGGAATTAGTTCTTCTTTAAATGTTTGGTAGAATTCCCCCGGGAAGCCGTCTGGCCCTGGGCTTTTGTTTGTTTGGAGATTTTTAATGACTGTTTCAATCTCCTTACTGGTTATGGGTCTGTTCAGGCTTTCTATTTCTTCCTGGTTCAGTTGTGGTAGTTTATATGTTTCTAGGAATGCATCCATTTCTTCCAGATTGTCAAATTTATTGCCGTAGAGTTGCTCATAGTATGTTCTTATAATAGTTTGTATTTCTTTGGTGTTAGTTGTGATCTCTCCTCTTTCATTCATGATTTTATTTATTTGGGTCCTTTCTCTTTTCTTTTTGATAAGTCGGGCCAGGGGTTTATCAATTTTATTAATTCTTTCAAAGAACCAGCTCCTAGTTTCGTTGATTTGTTCTATTGTTTTTTTGGTTTCTATTTCATTGATTTCTGCTCTGATCTTTATGATTTCTCTTCTCCTGCTGGGCTTAGGGTTTCTTTCTTGTTCTTTCTCCAGCTCCTTTAGGTGTAGGGTTAGGTTGTGTACCTGAGACCTTTCTTGTTTCTTGAGAAAGGCTTGTACCGCTATATATTTTCCTCTCAGGACTGCCTTTGTTGTGTCCCACAGATTTTGAACCGTTGTATTTTCATTATCATTTGTTTCCATGATTTTTTTCAATCCTTCTTTAATTTCCCGGTTGACCCATTCATTCTTTAGAAGGATACTGTTTAGTCTCCATGTATTTGGGTTCTTTCCAAACTTCCTTTTGTGGTTGAGTTCTAGCTTTAGAGCATTGTGGTCTGAAAATATGCAGGGAATGATCCCAATCTTTTGATACCGGTTGAGTCCTGATTTAGGACCGAGGATGTGATCTATTCTGGAGAATGTTCCATGTGCACTAGAGAAGAATGTGTATTCTGTTGCTTTGGGATGAAATATTCTGAATATATCTGTGATGTCCATCTGGTCCAGTGTGTCGTTTAAGGCCTTTATTTCCTTGCTGATCTTTTGCTTGGATGACCTGTCCATTTCAGTGAGGGGAGTGTTAAAGTCCCCTACTATTATTGTATTATTGTTGATGTGTTTCTTTGATTTTGTTATTAATTGGTTTATACAGTTGGCTGCTCCCACGTTGGGGGCATAGATATTTAAAATTGTTAAATCTTCTTGTTGGACAGACCCTTTGAGTATGATATAGTGTCCTTCCTCATCTCTTATTATAGTCTTTGGCTTAAAATCTAATTGATCTGATATAAGGATTGCCACTCCTGCTTTCTTCTGATGTCCATTAGCATGGTAAATTCTTTTCCACCCCCTCACTTTAAATCTGGAGGTGTCTTCGGGCTTAAAATGTGTTTCTTGGAGGCAACATATAGATGGGTTTTGTTTTTTTATCCATTCTGATACCCTGTGTCTTTTGACAGGGGCATTTAGCCCATTCACATTCAGGGTAACTATTGAGAGATATGAATTTAGTGCCATTGTATTGCCTGTAAGGTGACTGTTACTGTATATGGTCTCTCTTCCTTTCTGATCTACCACTTGTAGGCTCTCTCTTTGCTTAGAGGACCCCTTTCAAGATTTCCTGTAGAGCTGGTTTGGTATTTGCAAATTCTTTCAGTTGTTGTTTGTCCGGGAAGCTTTTAATCTCTCCTTCTATTTTCAATGATAGCCTAGCTGGATATAGTATTCTTGGCTGCATGTTTTTCTCGTTTAGTGCTCTGAAAATATCATGCCAGCTCTTTCTGGCCTGCCAGGTCTCTGTGGATAAGTCAGCTGCCAATCTAATATTTTTACCATTGTATGTTACAGACTTCTTTTCCCGGGCTGCTTTCAGGATTTTCTCTTTGTCATTGAGACTTGTAAATTTTACTATTAGGTGACGGGGTGTGGGCCTATTCTTATTGATTTTGAGGGGCATTCTCTGAACCTCCTGAATTTTGATGCTCGTTCCCTTTGCCATATTGGGGAAATTCTCCCCAATAATTCTCTCCAGTATACCTTCTGCTCCCCTCTCACTTTCTTCTTCTTCTGGAATCCCAATTATTCTAATGTTGTTTCGTCTTATGGTGTCACTTATCTCTCGAATTCTCCCCTCGTGGTCCAGTAGCTGTTTGTCCCTCTTTTGCTCAGCTTCTTTATTCTCTGTCATTTGGTCTTCTATATCACTAATTCTTTCTTCTGCCTCATTTATCCTAGCAGTTAGAGCCTCCATTTTTGATTGCACCTCATTAATAGCTTTTTTGATTTCACCTTGGTTAGATTTTAGTTCTTTTATTTCTCCAGAAAGGGCTTTTATATCTCTCAAGAGGGTTTCTCTAATATCTTCCATGCCTTTTTCGAGCCCGGCTAGAACCTTGAGAATTGTCATTCTGAACTCTAGATCTGACATATTACCGATGTCTGTATTGATTAGGTCCCTAGCCTTCGGTACTGCCTCTTGTTCTTTTTTTTGTGTTGAATTTTTACGTCTTGTCATTTTGTCCAGATAAGAGTAAATGAAGGGGCAAGTAAAATACTAAAAGGGTGGCAACAACCCCAGGAAAATATGCTTTAACCAAATTAGAAGAGATCCAAAATCGTGAGTGGGGAGAAAGGGGATAAAAAGAGGTTCAAAAAGGAAGAAAGAAAAAAAAAACAAAAAGAAAAGAAAAAGAAAAAAAAAAAGAAAAGAAAAGAAAAGAATTTTTAAAAAAAGAAAACACCTAAGAAAAATGTAAAAAAAAATATATATATATTAGATAAACTAGTAAAAAGTCGTTAAAAAAGAAAAAGGTAACAGTTAAAAAAAAAATTTTACCCGAAGGCGAGAAAAAAAAAAAAATGAAAAAGAAAAAATTAAATTAACTGCAAGACTAAAAAAAATCACAGGAAAAAAGCCATGAGTTCCGTGCTTGGCTTTCTCCTCCTCTGGAATTCTGCTGCTCTCCTTGGTATTGAAACCGCACTCCTTGGTAGGTGAACTTGGTCTCGGCTGGATTTCTTGTTGATCTTCTGGGGGAGGGGCCTGTTGTAGTGATTCTCAAGTGTCTTTGCCCCAGGCGGAATTACACCGCCCTTACCCGGGGCCGGGGTGAGTAATCCGCTCGGGTTTGCTTTCAGGAGCTTTTGTTCCCTGAGCGCTTTCCGTAGAGTTCCGGAGGACGGGAATACAAATGGCGGCCTCCTGGTCTCCGGCCCGGAGGAGCCGAGAGCCCAGGGCCCCACTCCTCAGTGCGCCCTCAGAGAACCGCGCCCAGTTACTCCCGTCTGCCTGACCTCCGGCCGCGCTCCGAGCTCACCGAGCCTGCGACCGGTTCAAGGTAACACGGAGCTGCGAGCTTACTGTCAGCTCTGTCTCTGCAGCCGGCTTTCCCGTTCCAATACCCGCAAGCTCTGCGACACTCAGACACCCCCGATCCTTCTGTGACCCTGCGGGACCTGAGGCCACGCTGACCCCGCGTGGGCTTCGCCCCGGTTTAGCCTCTGGAGCGATGTCCCTCAGCGGAACAGACTTTTAAAAGTCCTGATTTTGTGCGCGGTTGCTCCGCCGCTTGCCGGGAGCCGGCCCCTCCCCCCGGGGTCTATCTTCCCGTCGCTTTGGATTCACTTCTCCGCCGGTCCTACCTTTCAGAAAGTGGTTGTTTTTCTGTTTCCAGAATTGCTGTTCTTCTTCTCTTCGATCTGCCGATGGATTTTCAGGTGTTTGCAATCTTTAGATAAGCTATCTAGCTGATCTCCGGCTAGCTGAAGCAGTCTCAGCTTGCTACTTCTCCGCCATCTTGACTCCTCCCCAAGACAGTCTTTTTAATAAGTGGTGATAGATAAGCTGGATAGTTACATGGGAAAGACTGAAACTCGATTACTTTATCAACCCATATACAAAAAATAAACGTCAAATAAAGACCTAAATGTAAGACCTGAGACCATAAAACTCCTAAAATAAAACAATGGTAAACTCTTGGATGTCAGTTTTAGCAACATTGTTTTAGATCTGTCTCCCTAGGCAGAGGCAACAAATGTAAAAATAAACTTTTGGGACTACGTGAGCAACACAGCAAACCATCAACAAAATGTAAAGACAAACTACTGAATGGGAGAAGATGTTTGCAAATGATATACCCAGTAAGGGGTTAATATCCAAAATCATAAAGAACTCATACAATTTTTAAAAATCAAATTAAAAAATGGGCAGACAACCTAAGTAGAGATTTTTCCAAAGAAGACCTACAGATGTCCAACAGACACATGAAAAAATGCTCAATATCACTAATAATCAGGGAAATAAATGCAAATCAAAATCAAAATGAGATATCACCTCACACCTATCAGAATAGCTATTACCAAACAGACAAAAAATTACAAGTGTTGACTAACAGAAATACCATATGTATGTTCCAGCAATGTGTCTGGTTATTATCCAAAGAAAATGCAAAATCCATTTTAGCCACCTGGGTGGCTCAGTCAGTTAAGCATCTGCCTTCAGATTCCAGGGTCCTGGGATCAAATCCTGATTTGTACTCGTTGTTCAGTGGGGAGCCTGCTTCTCCACTTGCTTATGCTCATTCTCTCTTTCTCTCTCTCTCTCTCTCAGAAATAAATAAAATCTTGAAAAGGCAAACACTAATATGCACTCCTAAATTTACTGCAGCAATTATTATAAATTATATATTATTATTATAAATAATTATAATAGGCAAGATACGGAAGCAACCGAAATATCCATCAATAGATGAACAGATAAAGAAGGTTTGTATATACACACACACACACACACACAGAGTGGACTATTACTCAGCCATAAAAAGAATGAAATCTTTAAAAAAAAAAAGAATGAAATCTTGCCATTTTCCAAAAACATGGATGGACCTAGAGGATATTAGATAAGCCTGAGAAAGATAAATACCATATAATTTCACTTAAAAGTAGAATCTAGGGGCACCTGGGTGGCTCAGTGGGTTAAAGTCTCAGGTCATGATCCCAGGGTCCTTGAATGGAGCCCCACATCGGGCTCTGCTCAGCAGGGAGCCTGCTTCCTCCTCTCTCTGACTGCCTCTCTGCCTACTTGTAATCTCTGTCTGTCAAATAAATAAATAATATCTTTAAAAAAAAAGTAGAATCTAAAAAACAACAAATGAATAAACTTAACAGAAACAGACTCACAAATCCAGGGAACAAATTGATGGGTGGAGGAATGCATTGGATGGGCAAATTTGGATGTACAGTTTTCCATTTATAAAATAAATTAGTGGGGTGCCTGGGTGGCTCAGTGGGTTAAGCCTCTGCCTTCGGCTCATGTCATGATCTTGGGGTCCTGGGATCAAGCCCCACATTGGGCTCTCTGCTCAGCGGGGAGCCTGCTTTCCCCCTGTCTCTCTGCCTGCCTCTCTGTCTACTTGTGATCTCTCTCTCTCTCTGTCGAATAAATAAAATCTTCAAAATAAAATAAATTAGTCATGAGGATATAAAGTATAGCATTGGGAATATAGTCAATAATGTTGTAATAATTCTGTATGGTAGTAGATGGTAACTACCGTTTTTGTGGTGAGCATTTTGTAATGTGTAAAAATGTCAAATCACTATATTGTACACTTGAAACCAATAACAATACTATATATCCACTATACTTAAGTTTTAAAAAGTAAATTAAAGAAAATATATGGACTGATTTGGATTTATATAAACTGGGGAAGCAAATACCAGACAAATGGAACAACCAACATGAGCAAAAACACAGAGCTGTAGAAGGGCTTCATTTTGTTGTGGGCAGGTTGTCCCTTCTACCATACACATGGCTGGAAGCATGGGAGAAGGGAAGAATAAAGGATGAGGCTGGAATGGGACTTTGCCCTTCTCCAGAGCTTGGACTTGATTCTGTAGGTTGTAAGGAACCACTGAAGGCTTTTGAAAGCATGATATAATCAAATCTGAGTAAGAAAGCATTCCCTTGCAGTACCAGTATTTAGAATATAATGAAAGGGAGAAATATAATGAAATGAAAGGGAGAAAGCCAGAATTTGGTCTATTTAAGAATCCATTCTTCCTATAGAAAAAGGTTGTTGGGAGAATCAACTCAAGTAAGATCATTTCAGCATTAAGACTCCTGACTGCAAGAATAGGCATTCAGGGGCGCCCGGGTGGCTCAGTGGGTTAAGCTGCTGCCTTCGGCTCAGGTCATGATCTCGGGGTCCTGGGATCGAGCCCCACATCGGGCTCTCTGCTCAGCGGGGAGCCTGCTTCCTCCTCTCTCTCTGCCTGCCTCTCTGCCTACTTGTGATCTCTGTCTGTCAAATAAATAAATAAAATCTTTAAAAAAAAAAAAAAAAGAATAGGCATTCACTTAATTTTACCTATATGATGAGAGCCTTATTGTAGGGCTGAAAGTAAAAATAAGGAAAAGAGGTACCTTGTGGCCAGGCCTAGTAGAAAATTATAGAGTATCTCAGCCACATAAATGAAATGAATGAATTATGGCAGTTTTGGGAAAAAGTCTGTTCTGTTGTGTCTTTATAGCCCAGTCTGTGAATTTGTTTTGGTTGTCTGATTTTAAGGCTCAGCTAGTCTCCGTTTCTGTCCTCACTACCAGTTGACCAACTTTTTCTATTTTGCATTTAATTTAAGAAAATCTGATTAGGTCTGTTAAATGTCATCATCCCTATAGTTTCACACTGGCTAGATTTAGCTTGGCTGCCTGTGTTCAGTCAGGAAGAGAGGGTCACATAGCACAGGCAACTGCGGTAAAAGCATTCTTCCCTGGATAAACATGACAGGTACTATTCCTGGACTTAGAATATATGAGATTTTGAAAACGTCTTTAAAAATTTTATAAATGAAAGATGTAAGGATGGACAGAAAATATATAAGCATTGATTTCTGTAAAATGGTAACAATAAAACATCTCTCTTCACAATTAAATGAAAATCTATATAAAGTATATATAGCAGAGGGCCTCTTATAAAGTAAGTGCTTAGTAAGTGTTGTTGATGACAATGATACGAAATAAAGGATTATTTGGGGGCAACACACAAAAAAGTAAGACAACAACTTTTAAAATATTCCAGACAAGTGACTTAATGTAAAATGATGGGACTGGGAAGGAAACAAGGTGGATGTGTGGGGTGAGATGTTGCTGTTTGAGGGACTTTACAATTTTAAGACTGAGAAACGGAGTGATGCTATAAATATTAGACACTGAAGTTTCAGGGAAGGTTTGGGGCTTGTTTCAGGTGCTTTGATTTTGAGTGCCAGTAGCAATCTATGTAGAAATATTCAGAAAAGAGTAAGAAATCCAAGTCTGGAAGTTTGGAGTGAGGTTAGGACTGGAAGTATACACTTGGGTGTCCTCTCAATAGTTTCTCTATAGCAGAAGTAGCAATTAGGATGCGAGCAAATCAGATCAACCTACGAATATGTTTTATTTCACCTGCATAAGAGTTTTTGTTTTCTGAAGAAACTACTTGGTGAAGATTTTTAAAAATTGGGAGATCTTACATAAAAACCTTGGTTTCTAGTTTCTCTTGAAAAAAATGAGAGGCCCAGCAACATCTTGGGCCAAGATTCCTTCATGACAATATCAGAACCTCCCCACAGTCTATATCATTCATTTTTATTACTTGTGTGGTCTCTGTAAGCATTTGAATGGAATCCCTGCTCTTATATCCTCACCAACATTAGAAATGCATCTATAGCTCTTTATTAGTTAATAGATATAAAATGGTACCATAAAGTTTTATTTTGCTTGCCTTCAGTTTTTAGCAGAGCTACCACTATTTCCATGTGATAATCTACTGTATGTTGTCCTTATGATTAAATTATTAGTCTTCTTTAGCCATTTATTGAGGCAAGCCCTAATAGTAAAAATCTACATTTTTATCCATGATCTTAGAGGTTTGTATGATAGGCTTTTAATCATTTATACGTATAGACCTTCTATTTGCATAAAATTAGCAGTTTACTTTCAAAACAAAATTGTAGGTACTAAGAAGCCCAACACTGCCTAAATCCTAGTATTTCCTTAAATGCATTTATTCTTTTTTTTTTTAATTAGAGAATGGTTTTGTGTGATTTCCTTTAATCTCCTTAGGAGAGGCTTGGTAATTTTCCATCAGGAAAGCAATTGGCAGAGTCGTATGGCTAAAGACTAGCATTAAGACATAGAATAACTTAATTTCAAATACTAGAATGGGCTATTAGAGCTGAAAAAGACCTTAGATATTACCTCTTCTTATGGAGGAGGAAAATTAAGAGTCAAAAAGTGTAAGTACCTTACCCAACTTTACATATCTATACCAAAATGAAAATGCTCTCATTAGGAAAAAAAAAATGTTATATCACAGCATAAATTCTACACTCATTTCCTAGTTTCTTGATAATACATTTTCCTTGCTTATAGTGTCAAGTACTCGTCCCTGGTGGCACTTGCCTTCGTAATTCGTCCCACAGCTATCATTCCATGGATACCCTTGGTCTTTAGACATTTCTGGCAAGAACAGAAAAAGCTTGATCTTATTCTGCATCAGTTTTTTCCTATAGGGTAAGTACGGCTACAATCCATCTATTAATGTCTATAACCTATAAATTATAGATTATGAACAAGATTTTATATCTTGTAGTCAATTATTATATCTTCTAATGTCAGAATTGTCAGACTAGGGAAACAATATTTCCAAATTTATAATTTATATTTTTATATTTATGATTATTAACTATAATTGTTTTAATTTACTTAAATGGAGATCTTTGGAACTTTTCTCACTTAGAATTTTTCTATACTTCATTTCCTAAATATCTCTCATGTACATTTTAGAGATACTTGATTCTTTTACATTTGTATAAGGCTTTATAATTTACAATGTATATTTACATATTACCTCATGACTCACAATTCTTGGAATAGACAATGTAGGTATTTTTAGTTTGTAGTAAGGAAATGGGGGAGGGGGGTAGGTGGAGCATGGTGAAATTAAACATGCCTTAGCCAGAGTCTCTGGGTTGGTTGCTGTGATGGAACTAGGATTGAAACCCATGTCTTCTGTGTTCAATTCAGTAGCATCTATACTAAAATACAAAGAAGATTAGTGTGGCCCCTGTTCAAAAAATCAAGACCAAACCAAAATAAAAACACATGTCTTCTAATTTTGAGCTGCTAGGATCATACTTATTCCAAGTATCTAGTAGAGTATCCAGAATAATTATTTATTGAAGGGCTGAATTAATTCTGATTCTTAGAATAACAGTCTTTTTACTATACTAGTATTCACTCTGTTTGAGTATTTTTGGGTAAGAATTAAAAAGGACTAAATCATCTAGAAGCCAAGTGACCACTGTTGTCATTTCTCAGATTTATTAACATTGTTTTAATGTATTGCATTCATTCAGCAAATATTTGTTTAATCCCAGTAGGTGCCAGGTACTGTTCCAGATGCTGGAGATAGAGCAATTTAACAAAGTCCCTGCCTTTATGAAGTTTATATTCTAGTGGGAGAAGACAGAAAACTAAAAACATAGAGTAATATGTATCTGTCAAGTGATAAATGCTACAGGGAAAAATAATGATAGATAAGGACAGAATGCTGGTGTAGGGGATGCCTGGGTGTCTCAGTCAGTCAAGCGTCTGCCTTTGGCTCAGGTCATGATCCCCGGGGTTCCTGGGATCAAGTACTCCATCAGGCTCCCTGATCAGCGGGGAAGCCTGCTTCTCTCTCTGCCTGCCACTCCCCCTGCTTGTTCACTCTCTCTCTCTGACAAGTAAATAAAATCTTTAAAAAAAAAAAAAGTATGCTGATGCAGGAGAGAAGCATTGTTATTTTTTATAGGGTATTTTTTTTTAAGATTTTATTTATTTATTTGAGAGAGAGACAGTGAGAGTGAGCATGAGCGAGGAGAAGGTCAGAGAGCAAAGCAGACTCCCCATGGAGCTGGGAGCCTGATGTGGGACTCGAGCCCGGGACTCCAGGATCATGACCTGAGCCGAAGGCAGTCGTCCAACAAACTGAGCCACCCAGGCGTCCCTATAGGGTATTTTTTATGGGGAAGTCCATCATGAAAAGGTGCCACTAGAGCCAAAACCTAAAGGAATTGAAACAAGGAAATAAGGAAAGAATATTCCAGGCAAAGAGACCAGCAAAGACCTTGACATAAAGGTGTATTTGGCATATCTGAGGAACAGCAGAGACTGGAGAATATGATAATGAAGTCAGGGACAACAAGAGCTCAGATTATGTAGGCTTTTACACAGGGAGATAAAAAGCCTTTTTTCTCATCGCAATACAATGTATAGTTTACTCATTCAACAAGCATTTAGCCTGCTTTGTAGCAAACATTTGATGATTCAGAAGTGAGTAAGATGCAGTGTCTGTTCCCAAGGTCAAAATCTGGCGCGGGGCAGGGGGTAGGGGGAAAGAGATACAACAGTAATTCTTGATCAGTGATATAGACTGTTCTAAATAGTTATGTAACAAAATGTTGTACAACAGATAATAAAAAAGCCTAATTCTGCTTCCAAGGGAAACATTAATAGAAGGTTTACAAAGTAGATGATGTTTTAAATAATATCAAAAAGTGAACATGAGTTTGCTGGGTCTAGGCGATCAGCATGCTTCGAGCTGTAAAGGCCTGAGGGAGCCTATTCATATAGATCAAAATGCTTGTCTGTTTTATTTTGAAGGGAAATATATGAAAGAACAAATGAGATAATGTAAGTGAAAATACTTTGAAACTGTACAGTGCATAACAAATATGATTCACAGTCCTAATTAGTCTTAAACTGTCAAGTGTTGTTGCACTGAGTTGGTCCCAGCAACAGCCTTTTATGTATTAACCACCCTTTAAAAATAACCATTTGCAGGGCACCTGGCTGGCTCAGTTGGTAGAGCAAGGTAGGCCTTGCTCCCGGGCTTGTGATTTCAAGCTTCATGTTAGGGGTAGAGTTTACTTTAAAAAAAAAAAAAAAAAAAGGCACAAAATTATCTCATCTGTCATCCCACTTCACATATGAGGCATTGGAGATTCAGAGAAGGAAATGATACCTGCAAGGTGATTGGGCTGGTCAGGGTCAGAACTGGGAAGGGAACACCAAACCTCTAGCACCTAGGGCTATTTATTTTAAAAAAAAAAAAAAAGAAAGAAAGAAAAGAAAAAGAAAAAAAAACCTGGAACAGTAGCATGTTCTGCTGGTAGTAGCATGTCTGTTTCCAGACTGGAAAAGTATCTCTAAATACAGAGAAAAATCTTGGATTAGTCTTAGGAAAATTTCTATTGTGTATGGACCTACTTCTCCTTGCCTTTTATATGACATTGAGAATTTGGGACATCATTTTGTCATTTATTCTGTAAAATCAAAAAAATTGCCTTTCAGGTGCCACATTCTCACCAACAATTAGCAAGACACAACAAACTATGGGACATCATTATAGATCTTATAGGCATTGAGATAAGAAGATATTATGAACAACTTTTTGCTAATAAATTTGACAACTCAGATGAAATGGACAAATTCCTAGAAAAATACAACTTACCAAAACTGACAAAAGAGAAAATAGTAAATATGAATAGTACTATGTATATTAAAGTTAATTTGTAATTAAGGACTTTAAACAAAGGAACACCAGGCTTAGATGGCTTCACTGTGAATGCTACTGTATGTTTAAGGAAGAAGAAACATCAATCCACATAAACTTTTCCACAGAATATAAAAAGAATCACATTTCCCAACTCTCTTTTTTCTTTTTTAAAGATTATTTATTTATTTATTTGACAGACAGAGATCACAAGTAGGCAGGCAGGCAGAGAGAGAGAGAGAGGAGGAAGCAGGGTCCCCGCTGAGCAGAGAGCCCAATACGGGGCTCAATCCCAGGACCCTGGGACCATGACCTCAGCCGAAGGCAGAGGCTTTAACCCACTGAGCCACCCAGGTGCCCCACATTTCCCAACTCTTAATGAAGACACCATACCCTTGATCCCAAAATCTGACAAGGGCATTATAAGAAAAGCCAATTATAAATCAGTATCTCTTATGATAAGAATGCAAAATTCTTAAAACTTACCAAATTGAATCTAACGATGTATTAAAAAAGAGAGTGGGATGCCTGGGTGGCTCAGTCTATTAAGCTTTCATCTCTTGGTTTCAGCTTGGATCATACTCTCAGGGTCATGATACTGTCCTGTGCTGGGTGCGGAGCCTGCTTGGGATTCTCTTTCCCTGTCTCCTCCTCCCCCTCCCTTCCCCCCAACTTGCACACATGCTCTCTCTTAAAAAAAATAAAAAATAAAAAAGAGGGAGCGCCTGGGTGGCCCATTCGTTAAGCATCTGCCTTCAGCTCAGGTCTTGATCCCAGGGTCCTGGGATTGAGCCCCACATTAGACTCCCTGCTCAGCAGGAAGGCTGCTTCCTCCTCTTCCATGCACCCTGCTTGTTTTCCCTCTCTCACTGTGTCTCTCTCTGCCAAATAAAAGCTTCAAAAATTTTTTAAAAAATTAATTAAAAAGAGAATATATTATAAGCAAGGTTGGTTTTACTTTAGGAGACACAGAAAAGCCACATGATAAAATTAAAAGCCTACTCATAATGGGTGAGGGGGAACAACCATTAGAAAATGTGTATTAGAAGGGGACTTCACTAAAATGACAAAGATTTCTATAAACTGTCATAGCAAAATCATACTAAGTTTTGAAGCCCTGAAATCCTTTTACCTGAGATCGGGGGCAATATATTATGCTCATTATTTCCCCTGCTGTTTAACAGTATATGTCCTAACTAGTGCAGTAAGGCAAGAAAAACAACTGGTTGGAAAGGAAGAAATAAAACTATATGGCATGACTGTATGTAGAAAATCCAAAAGAATCTAAAATTAAACTATTAGGATTAGTAAATAAATTCAGCATGTTCACTAAGTACAAGGTGAATATGCAAATATTTATTTCATTTGGATGCTAAAACTAGTGGGTAAAAATTAGAGGAATAAGAGGATATTTATATAGTCTCAAAGTGTCTCCCCATGAAACATTAATTATAAGGGATAAAATAATAATTTTACAGTGGAGAAACTTGACAGACACTTCCTTAATCAAGGGATCAATTGGCTGACTCAATTGGCAGAGCATACAACTCTTAATCTCAGGGTTGTGGGTTTAAGCCCCACATTGGGTAAAGAGATTACTTAAAAATAAAATTTTTTAAAAATAAATAATTTTAAAAAGAAAAAGGGACCAAAGTTAACATTACCAGCAACTGGATGGATCAGTATCATAAGACACATAATCAGAAGCAGAGAAAACACCCTGTCACTTCTATGGTATTACTCTCATTATGTATAACCTGAATCTATTCATGAAAAATATCAGACAAACCCAAATTGAGATACATTCTAGAAAATAACTATCCTGTATTCTTCAAAGATGTCAGTCATGAATGACAAGGAAAGATTAAGGAAATAATCTAGATTAAATAATCTAGATCCCACTCCTCTCCCACTATAGAGATACACAAGTGAACACATCAAATAATAATAAAAAAAACAAAATGTTTTTCTTTGTATAAAGGAAATTATTGTGACAAGTGGTAAAATCTAAACAAGGTGTAAATTAGATAGCCATAAAAACTTTGTATTTCCGGTTTCTGATTATTTGTGATGTAAGAGAATTTTCTTGTTCTTAGGAAGTATAGGGATAAAGGTGAATGATGTCTGCAACTTATTAAACAATTCAGGAAAAAATACATATTTAAATAGAAAGAAAAAGATAAAGAAAATATGGTAAAATGCTAACATTTGGGAAATCTAGGTGAAGGATATATGAAAATTCTTCACACTATCCTTGCAATTTTTCTCAGTCAGAAATTAGTCAGAATAAAAAATTAAGGGGTGCCTGGGGGGCTCAGTAGGTTAAGCATCTGCCTTCAACTCAGGTCATGATCCCAAGGTCCTGGGATGAAACCCCACATCAGGCTCCCTGCTCGGTGGGAAGCCTGCTTTTCCCTCTCCCACTCCTCTCCCACTCCTCCTGCTTGTGTTCCCTCTCTCTATGAATAAAATAATAAAAGATATACAAGGAGTCTACACAGGAAGGTATAAAACATTATTGGGAGAAACTAATAAAGACCTAAATAAATGGAAGAATATACCATGTTCATGGATGGAAGACTCAATATTTTAAAGACATCAACTCTCCCCAAACTGTGATCTGTATATTCAATGGAGTTCCAATTAAAGCCCAGTATGGTGTGTGTGTGTGTGTGTGTGTGTGTACTGATAAAGCTGATTTTAAATATTTAAGTGGAATGCAAAATACTAATATTAATTAAAAGAATTAGAGAAAATAATGTTGGATGACTTGACTTTACTAGATATTAAGACTTCTTACAAAGTTACAGTAATTAAGACAACTTAGAATCAGTGCAAAACAAATAGACTGACTGGTGAGACATAATAGTCCAACAACAGACCCAGACATAAAGTCACTCATTTATGATTAACAGTGATAAGGCAGTACAGTAAGTCTTTTCAATAAATATATAATTAGCTGGATATCCATATGGACCCCTACTTGCCACCATAACAAAAAATTAAAATCCAGGGAAATATAGATATTAATGTAAAGATAAAAGAATTGTTCTTCTTCAAGATGTGATAGAATATCTTCATAACCTTGAGACAGGCAGAGATTTCTTAAGTATAATGTGGTATTAACTATAAAGGGAAAGATAAATGCATTTGAATACATTAAAATTCAAGACTTTTGTTCATCAGATTCACCATTAAGAGTGAAAAAGCAAGCCTCAGACCAGAAGATATTTGTAGTATAAAACACAACACCAAGAAAAAACATCTATCAATTATATACAAAACTTGTACAAATCTTTAAGAAAAATAGAAAATTGATTAAAAGACCTGAACAGGCACTTCAGAAGATGTTTAAATGGTCAAGAAGTATAAAGGTACTCACCTTATTTATTAGTCACTCAGGAAATGTAAATGAAAACCACCATGACATCCTAGTATACATCTACCCAAATGCCTGAAAGGATATAGAGCCTTTATATATTCCTGTGGGAATATAAACTGATACAACCACTTTGGAAAACTAAGAATTTACTAAAGCTGATTACACTTATACCCTGGATCCCAGTAATTCAATCCTAGGTATATACTCATCAGAAATATAAGTACATATATTTGGGAAACAAAAGGCACATAAAAAAATGCTCATAGTGGGGCGCCTGGGTGGCTCAGTGGGTTAAAGCCTCTGCCTTCGGCTCAGGTCATGATCCCAGGGTCCTGGGCTCTCTGCTCAGCGGGGAGCCTGCTTCCCCCTCTCTCTCTGCCTGCCTTTCTGCCTACTTGTGATCTCTGTCTGTCAAATTTAAAAAAAAAAAAAAAAGAATGCTCATAGCACTGTTCATAATAGCTTAAAAAAAAAGCATCCATCAACATAATAAATACATTGTGGCATAGTAATTCAGAAGAATACTATATAGTATTATAAATGAAGTACTGCAACATACAAAAAATGTGGTTAAATCTCACATGATTGAAGGAAATGGGATATGAATACTACAGTGTGATTTCATTTTTGTAAAATTCAGTAAAGGTAAAACATCTAAACTATCATAAACCAGGATAGTGGTCCTCTTTGCGAAAGGAGTGGAGATTGACTGGTTGGAAAGATAGAAGAGCCTTTTGAAGTGCTGCTAATGCTCCATACCCTGGTCTATAGGACAGTTACACAGTTGTGTCTATGCAGTGATGATTCATGAAGGCTTATACTCATACATAGTGTGTTTTTCTGTGTATATGTTTATAGTATGCAGCCTCTGAGATGGCCCCCACTGACCCCATCTTCTTGATATTCATGCTATTATATAATCCTCTTCCCTTGAGCTTGTGCTGGATATTTTGAGTCAATTCTAACAAATAGCAACGTGGCAGGAGGGATGTCACTTCCATGATTGGGTTATTAAAGGACTTGGCATCCATGTTAGATGCCCATCTTACTCTCTCTTTGCTGACTTACCCTGTGGGATGCCAGTCTCCATGTCAGGAGGTAGTCTTTAAAAGTCTTTAAAATCTCCCATGTGTGGGAGATTGAGCTCTGCCAACATCCATGTTGAGAGAGTTGAGCTCTGCCAACATCATGTTGAGTGAGCTTGGAAGCAGATTTCCCCACCAGCACCAGTCAAGCCTTCAGATGAAACTCTCTAGCCCCAGCCAACATTTTGATAATTCATGAAAGGCTTTGACCCAAGGACACCCAGCTAAGCTCCACTTGGATTCTTGGCCCACAATGAAGTAATAAATGTTCATAGTTTTAATTTGCCAATGTTTAGGGTACTTTGTTGTATAGCAATAGATAATACATTGTTCATTACTTTTAGAAACTTTCCTTAAATACAGCTTCTAGGGGCGCCTTGGTGGCTCAGTGGGTTAAGCCGCTGCCTTCGGCTCAGGTCATGATCTCAGGGTCCTGGGATCGAGCCCTGCATCGGACTCTCTGCTCAGTGGGGAGCCTGCTTCTCCCTCTCTCTCTGCCTGCCTCTCTGCTTGCTTGTGATTTCTGTCTCTGTGTCTAATAAATAAATAAAATCTAAAAATAAATAAATAAACAAATACAGCTTCTATCTGTGAAAGACCTCTCAACGTGTAAATCCATATTCAGTTGACAAAAGTGTAAGGCATTTTTAAAGTGACTTTGGTTGGCCAAGCATTTGTAAAAGCCATATGCCAATATTGGATTTTCTGTAACTTCAGAGTGTTAATCACCCTTCTATTTTGTTTTTCAGATTTGTCACTTTGAGTTTGTCTCTGATAGTTGATCGTATTTTTTTTGGTCAAGTAAGTAAAAATACATTAAGCTAATAGCTATTTTTAATCTAACCATTTATTACACTAAAAACTCAACCTGACCTATTATTAATCTCTGAATATTTGGGAACACAGGCAAATCACTTTTTAAAAATTTTATGGGATACATTGAAAAAAAAAAAACTATTGGCATATGCCTTTCATTCAATTTGCTGTGTTTTCTATAAAACAGAATTGTATATTCATAGTTGAACTTAAAAGGAGTCCCATTTTATAGCATTTTTGTCAAGTTTGTACAATTTAGTCAGGTTTGTTACAAAGGTTAAATTTTTAAACTTTAATTGAACTCAATCATTCAGAATTCCAAATTAATCAGAATACTCTCTTCAAGGATTTGATTTGACATTTTAATGTAATGACTGTTGGTTATGGCCTTTGGTTGTTAAGTTCCCTGATTTTAAGTCACTTAGGGGCTCTGGAATCAGGTTGCCACAGTTTGAAACCTGGTGCCTTCGTTATTAGCTATGTGACCTTGGAGAAGTTTCCTTAACTGGAAATAACTGTGGTACCTGTTTCATAAGGTTGAAGGATTAAATGAGATAATGCATGTAAATGCTTACAATATTGCCTGGCAGAAATGAGCACTTACTGTTAACTGCTGTTTTTGCCGAACTGTTGTTGCTGTTGGTGACAATTCAAAAGGTAATGTTCTCAAGGCTTATATTTTAATGTGTGATATCATAAACTATAAAGTTTTTAATATGGGTAACACATATACTCATACAAAACCTATTTTGAGGATCTTCTTTATCATTTACTGTATGTAAAACTTACATTATCAAAATACATACGAACATTTATTCATGATTTCTTGAATTGCAGAAACCTAGTTTTTTTTATAAATTAACACATTAAAACTTAGAACATTAAAAATGAATAAAGAATGATTTCATGTTGTAATTAATCAAAATTATTAATATAAAGTATTGTTTGGTTTTTAGACTTCAAGATTCTGCCAAATTCCCTAATGTTGAAGATTCATACTTGGCACTAATATATTTCTATTTTCTTTCCATCAACTATGCCAGTGGACCCTGGTTCAATATAACTTTTTGAAATTTAACGTGCTTCAGAATTTGGGAACATTTTATGGTTCTCATCCATGGCATTGGTACTTTAGTCAAGGATTTCCAGCTGTCTTGGGTACTCACTTACCCTTCTTTATTCATGGCTGCTTTCTGGCCCCAAAGAGGTACCGAATACTTTTGGTAACTGTGCTATGGACACTGCTAGTTTATAGGTAAGATTTTATTTGTTCAAGTAATTAATTTATTTAATGTTACCAAGAATTTAAATTAAATTCTTCAAAAAGTAAACTGTTTATCTTCTGGATATGTATTGACTCTTATGATTTATTACTGGAGATTATTTAGCAGATAGAAAAACTAATAATTATGCTGATGCTCAGAATGAATACTTCTGATATGTATAGTTTGCTTGACAAGGATTACATTCAGTTTTCAAGGAGTTGAAAAAACTTCATTTGCTCTTAAAATTTGAAACTACCAAAATTTTAAGTATTGAAGGACTAGAGAAATATTTTTAAATGAAAATGTATGTATCTTTATTCCAAATTTGAGTAATATGACTTAATTGGGTTGGTAACAGAAATCTTTTTTAGAATGTAATTGTACTTTAGAATTTCACATTGACATCAAATATTAGGATTACTTTTAACACTTCATCATCTTTTAACTAAAAAATAATGAGACTGCATCCTGAAGCAGGAAATTCAGTCTCAGTATTTAGAAAAACAGATTGCTAATATTTCATTTTAGTATATGTGCTGCCGAAGCGAGCACAGCTAATATTTCATTTTAAATATATTTACTTCTCAAGTTGTCATGTAATTCTCTTAATATCTTTTTTTTTTTATTATAGCATGTTGAGCCACAAAGAATTTAGGTTTATCTATCCAGTTTTACCATTTTGTATGGTGTTCTGTGGTAAGTATTTTTGTTTAATATAGAAAAAGTTGCATTTATGTAGAAATAGGTTAGATAATAAATTTTCCTTAAACACTAAAATACATTTTCAACTAAACTAAATGAGAGTTGCTATTCAATTACAAGGTAGACTACTCCAGTATTCTTTTTACTGCCTAAATATACTTTTTCCTATGTCCTAAAATGTGATATAAAAAAATAAGGATTTAATATCCAAAGGACCTTTCAGTGGTGGTGTTTCTGGTTGTAGGACTCTTTTATTCTAAAGTAATGAAATGTCTATTTTATAATAGCATTTTAAGTTTATGATTAAACTATGGAATTCTTCATTTGACAAATGAACAATATATTTATAGCTGTTGAAACTACTTTTTAGTGCTTCTTCATACACATCTACCACTTTAAGATTCACTCTAATGCATATGCAATTTTTAAAGTGATCCATGCCTCTGATTTTATTTTTGGCTTTTTCTCCATTTTTCCACTAGGTCTTTTGGAATAATTTTTTTTTTTTACATGTGACTTCTACAAAGTCTTATAGCACTGATCTCTGGAGAAAGTGAATTTTTACATTGGTTGTTTTGGAAAAAATATGAATTGAAACTTTATTAACTTCAAGTTTAATTCAGAATAAATGACTTGGCTTCCCTCAAATATTAAAAAAAAAAAAATCACTACTGGGGAGGGAAGAAATACGTATACAATGGAGACTGGAGGCTGGAAAAAACTAGGGAGTTAATGATATCAAACTTTTGACCTAAAAAAAACAAAACACCAAACCATCCACTGGGTTAAGCAGCCAGCTTTGATCAAGTATACACTATCTCAGCTATATGTACTGTCTTCAACTGAGATACAAACATAATTTATATACAAATACATATATAATTTATATACACACATATATAACTTATATATGTATACACACACACATCCAAATATTTGACACATCTGAATTGCTGAAACCAAAGTTCATTTGTGTTATGACTTTATAGTCTCACTTCATATATAGATGCAGGCACAAATTATAGGCATTGAACAGCTATTTGTCAAGTCTTAAGAATAGTGGGCGGATTCATCAGAGCAAATCTGCACATCTGCTCATGAATCACTATTCAGATTTAAAATTTTTCTTTACCACCACTTGAGCTGGAGTTGAGTTATAATTAAATCAAGTCCAGAAGTCAAATATTTGTGTGTGTTATTCAGTTAGTTTAGGAACTTGGTTTCATTTCATTTTTATAATTTAAGGTTTTTCTAGCATTCCACTTCTGTGCCATGTCTTTACAGAGTGTTTTAGAGAAAGACTGGGTTGTCTGAATCCTCATTCCCAGTCCAAAAGAATGCATCTTTTAAGTGGCACATTCTTGGTAACCTGTTTCCAATTCCAAAGATCGAGATAAAATGCTGATGAGGTTTGAAGAGGATCTCCTTCTAATGAACAAGAATCAGGATTTGTTCCATATTTTGTCCACTCAGAAGGATCCCTAAAGGACTGAGAACTAGCAAAACCCCTCATTTTCTCAAAGAATGTGATCCCTCCTTTGGACACATTCCTAAGGTCCTTGAATTGGACCTGAAGAGACTTGTATTCCCACTAAGAGTCCATAGTGAGCTCACCAGGACATTAGTCTTTGGATGTTCAGGAACAATGTCAGATAAGAGTTCTTTTCAGAATTGTTCTAAATGGCCTAATTTGTGTCTTTTCTAACTATATGAAATCTTGAGTTATACTGTACCTCAAATCTCAAGTTTTTATTCTTTTTTTTGGCCTGTTTTAAAAACCTGATTTTTAGGTAAACCTAACAACTCAGTCAGCAATTTCTTTATAATAGACACCTTAAAACTCAGTTGCTTAGAACTTACTATGTCTGTAGTTGTCTCACTATCACTTCCACCACATTCTTTTGGTCAAAGCAAGTCGCAAAGCCAGACCAGATTCGAGAGATGAGAAAGAAACTTCAAGCTCAGGTAGAGATTGGACATGAAGAGTGATAACTGCAGCCATTTTTTCAATCAACAGTAACTTCTCTTGCCTAATTTGAATTTCCCTCAGTTCTATCCAGAACAGGACTAACTCTGAGAAACGTACCTTC
Organism: Mustela lutreola; assembly: GCF_030435805.1. Classification (NCBI taxonomy): domain Eukaryota; kingdom Metazoa; phylum Chordata; class Mammalia; order Carnivora; family Mustelidae; genus Mustela; species Mustela lutreola. The sequence continues at coordinate 43,158,149 of NC_081296.1, forward strand.
TGTAATTGGCTCTGATCCTTAGTGAACTGTATAACCTTGTGCCTCTGTTTCCTTATCTGTAAAAGAAAGGTGCCATTGGTCTAGTAGGATTGATATTTTTAGTTGAACCTCTTGTAATTTGCGCTGATGAGGTTTCCAACACCTGCTACTAATTTTAGGTTGGGTATCTGCTTCATCTGTTTTTATCACAGTGGCCAACACAGACTTGCTAGTCTGTTTCTGTTTCTCCATACACTAATTGTTTTATCAAAACTGCACATGCACGTTATTTGAAAAGCCATTTCATATGTTTGTTTTTTAAAAAAAAAACAAACAAACAAAAAAACAAAAAAACAATGGTACCCCGCCCTCCTTCCAATTCTTCTCTTCAGAGGCACCTTCACTCTTTCAGGTGGTTATTTTGATAATTTATCTCTTTAAATAAAATGGTTATAAAGCCCTAAAACATCTTGTTTTGGGCATTTCTTAGGACTTATATGAAAATAGCTTTATTTCCTTAGTGAAGTAGCAACATAAAATTCTTCCTGCTATCTCTGTGCCCAATATTCTCCTTACTGTTCGTAATAGTTTCAAGTTTCTCTTCCCCAGGCCCATTCTCCTGTATGTTCCATCACAGAATTAAACCACCTTTTTTTTTCATGTAAATGCTGAATTAAGTTAACTGAACAGCTTTCCCAGAGAAACATCTCTGATTGGTAAGACTTGGTAGAGATCTTTTTCTTGGGCTTTTAGATTGGATTTTCTGTCAAGGCTTGTCAAAACAAGGGTGCACCCTTCCTACCCCTGTGTTTGATGGGATCAGTAATGTACAGCCCTTAACTTTCGCATCCACTCCGTTCCAATGAACCTTACCTTGGTAAGAAGGAACTGATCAGTCCTTGCTTAAAAATACATTGTAATAGGAAGTATCCAAAACTTAAAAAGTAACTGTGTGTATCAAGATAAATCATAGGATGATTAGGATATATGGCTGAGTAAAGAAGGAACCAACTCATGCGGGGCCTTCTTATATACTCAAGTTTTTAGATTTTATTCTGGAGAAGAGTCAGCTGGGACATGATGGATTTAAAACTTTTAACAGTGATCTGATCGTGATTGGATAAGAACCCAGTGTGTTTGTTATAAAAATAAACTCCTGGTATAAAAAGAAAAAAACCCTATAGTGTCATCCTCTAATCATCTGGTTCCATTTCCCAGAGATAATTATCAGTCTTACAAATTCCTAAGAACTTCCTCTTTTATGTATCTTTTTGTTGGCATAGGTAACAGGAGCAAATTAAATATTCTGGGATGTTATTTAGCTTGAGTTAGAGTTACTATGGTAGCGTGCCCTTATTCAGTTCTCATTTCCCACAATTTTAGTAACCTGCACCAACCAAGATCCAGAAGCAGATGATCCCCTTTCTGACCTATCCTCAGGTCAGTAGTAGCCTAACACCACATCACAATGCCTCCGTCATTTGCCATACTTCATCTTATCACATAGGCATTTTTATCGTCTCATATCATCGCAAGGAAGATGGCTACAGTACAATAAGAAATGTTGTGACCACATTCTTTTAACTTTTATTACAGCCTGTTACAATTATAACTATTAATAGTAATAGTAATAGTAGCTAATAGTAATACTAATACAGCTATTAATAATAGCTGTTACTATTAAGCTGTTATATAGCTGTTAAGAGTATAGGGTTCTGTACTACTGGCAGTTTTAGGCATTCCCCCAGGGGTCTTGGAATGTATCCCCTGCAGAGAAGGAAGGACTGCTGTATGTAAAGTGAAGGTGTGTGAATTCCTATGAACCCAGGTTCATAGGAGGTCTTTGTTCTCTTGGAAATTACATGAGGCCAAAAGATCTCCCTAAGTGGTTTACAGAACAGAAGAAAACTTGTGTTCACAGAATCTTCAGTAATTGGGAGAGGGGTCTCACATTTCAGGTTAGATGATGCTTACATTACAGTGTGCTGCCTATCCCATTCTGAAGCTTGCTCATTCTAGGGTGGATCCTTGCAGTGAGAATTGCATCTGCATTATTATTTGTACATAGTTATGTAGACTTGGTAGACAGCAGCTACAGGATCTTGTTACCTTTTTTAAATACTGAAGAAACCATACTGCTTCCCTGTAAGTAAACTGTGAATCCTAAGCTTCTCTTGTGGCACAGACTAGCACTGCAGCTGTAACGTATTTCCATCTCTCCCTTTAACAGCTCCAGTTTCTGCAATTCTCTGGAGAATGTTCAGTGTCAGACAGTTTGAAATCCCTGGAAGTCTTCAAATCCAAGTCTGTTCAACTGTTCCTTCTTTCCTCCTCTTCCCAGCATTTTCTGTGTATTTTTTCCCCAAATAATAGGGAGATTCAGTTCTCTCTGAAAAGATCCATCCTACTATCACCACAAAGAAAATATAAAATAAAAGCATTACCTAATTTAAGACTCCATCGTACTGAACCAGATGGAAATACAAGCACATTTTCTTCCAGCATTCTACCCAAAATGCCATTTTTACAGAATTTACCACCGTGCACTCCAGTTTTAGATCAGTCACCATACCATTGTATCCCTAATGCCCATTTTTAAAAAAGCTTTCAAGGAACATTTAGTGAGTGAAAAGACTGTGGATGAGTGAACACTTCACAAATGCAACCTGAAGAGGTAACACTTCATTTGAATATTCCTGAGGGCAAGTTGTCTTCTAAAGTGGCTTGCCAGGATAGGCTTTAATGTAGATTTTTGTAATCTGAGGCCAATAGGTATATTTAGTTTTTTCCCATCTACTCAGGAAAGCGCAGCTCTTAAGCTTGCTGGTCTATTAGTTCTGTGACTAGAATTATTACAGATAAGAGAACTCCTGGAATCCTATTTCAATTCTAATAAAACTCAAATAGTTCTCAAACTTTAGTAGGTTCCTTATTTTACCATAGCAAACATAAATTTAGATATATTGTACATGTCGGTTTAGTTTTCTTGATCTTCCTGCATTTTTTACCACACTTTTTAAAATGTGCTTTGGCTAATCAGCTATTTCTAGTAGTAGTAACGAGAGAGATGTGTGATATTCCAACTAATGAATAGAATGAACTATAGGTAATGATATCTAAAACATTTCCTAGAGGAATGAAATTCTAAGATTTCTTGGCCAAATTTGGTTCGGCTATCAAGTAAGTGGCAGGTATCAGATGTCTTGGAATAGATGAAGTTATTTTATTATTTTCAATTATATATTACTTATGTACAATATATTATTTATAATCTTCAAAGCAATGAATAGAAATAAAAGAAAAGCGATAAAGGCACCATACCTAATTAAGATATATTTAAGTGTACAACAAAAGGTATCTTTAGTTTTTCCTAAACTGAATGTTAATATATACTTTTTAAATTTATGACAATGGTAAGTTGAAAGAATGAGTGTCTTCAGACAATGTGAAGTGTTATGCCTCAATAATGGCTCTGTGATTAAAGGAGTGAGACTGATACAAAGCGAAGGTCAAGCAAAGCTTTATTTCTTGCCAAGCATCAAGAATCAGACCTGCCGTCAAATAGACGGGTCGGGGCCGCCCCTTACAGAGAGGACCACCCCTCCCTGCTTTCCAGACTAACTTGTATGGAGCAAAGGCCATGAGGTTGGACCTGGCCACACACAGGTGGCTGATTGAATTACAATTCACCCCATGGTAGCCATAGAAACTAGCCCACCACCAAGTTAGCTAGAAGACAGTAAGCGCCCCCACTGACTGGATGTCTCCACCTGGCCTGACCCACCCTTGTATTTGAGCTTTCTTACCTGAGGCTGGTTTCCAGGACTTGTTTTTAAGTAAGTCCCCTGGGGGAAAGGGAGCAGGGACAGTTTAAGGGTTAAAAAACAATGTTATTGTTTAACCTCAATGGAAACCTCTGGCTATAAAGTAGGTCCTTACATGAAGTACTAGATGTAAATCAAGTAAATTACAGGTCTTAATTTACTCCTGTTTTTGAAATAGTCCCTCCTAGGCCAACTTCATGTTAGTGTCCTTAAATGGGAACAGTTCAAAATTAATTTTATTCATGTTATTTTCAGTGATTGAGCCAACCTAAAACAGCTGAGGCAGTCAATTAGGTGATGATCATGGAAAACAGTGCCTTAGCCCTGGTGGGAATTAGTGCTAAAATTCCAGGCAAGCCACAGACTGGATCCTGGATACCCAAATTCCATGAAATTCCATGAAAACAGTATATGTGGGGTATGAATAAAATGTCAAGTTCATTAATAAGCTCATTCTTTTCCAATGCAAAGGCCTGTTTTTTTTTTTTTTAAAGATTTTTTTAATTTTTATTTATTTGACAGAACACAAGTAGGCAGAGAGGCAGGCAGAGAGAGAGGAGGAAGCCGGCTCCCTGCTGAGCAGAGAGCCCGATGCGGGACTCGATCCCAGGACCCTGAGATCATGACCTGAGCCGAAGGCAGCGGCTTAACCCACTGAGCCACCCAGGCGCCCCAAAGGCCTGTTTTTTTAAGGGTACTTTCAATAGATCCTTATATGCTCATTATCAGTGGCTACTGCTGGGGAGGAGGACTATAGGAAGGGGATGGGAGACTTTTACTTTTCATTTATTCTATTCTGCTTGGGGTTTTTGCCACATGCAAGAATAACTTTTACAAATTTAAAAATAAGTTGTTCAACATCTCCAAATTGCCCAACACTACAGTAAAAGAAAAGACATACTTCTTTCAGAAGAAGATACCCATGCCACCATACATACAGTAACTTCTGAAAATCTCCCAGTGGTGTATTTTTCTCAGAGGATACTCTGCCACATATGTACACAATCCATTGTTAGCGCTTGGGAGATTAAAGAGAGGAGACAGACAAATGATCTATGTACCAGGATAAGCACTGGACGTACGTTTTTTCCTAATACTTGGAAAAGTTACTGTTACCCCATTTGCAGATGAGGAAAATAATGCTCAGCAAAGTAAAAGAAGACACCTGTGCCAGGGTTAGAATTCAAATCTGGGTCTGTTGGACTCCCTAGCCATTCTTTTTCCTCTATCCTTCCATTCTTTTTTCCAAGAAAAATGTCGAGATCTGAGGACAATGACAGCGAATAGAGAAATTATAAAGATGACATATTGCTTCTTATTTGTCCATGACATTATTTCAATTTGTGCTACTTCCATTAAGGTTTATAAATGTATTTGCAGTTAACGTTTGCTTAGCTATCCTAAAGCAAGAATGCCAGTATTATAGTTCATGTCTGTCTTCATACAGGGTACTCACTAAACCACCTGAAAACATGGAAGAAACCAGCTCTCAGCTTCCTGTTTTTATCGAATATGCTCCTTGCCCTGTATACTGGTTTAGTTCATCAACGAGGTACTCTTGATGTCATGACTCATGTTCAAGAACTCTGTTACAATAAACCAAATAAATCTTCAGCTTCAGTATTTATAATGATGCCTTGCCACTCTACTCCTTATTATAGGTAATAGAAGTTGTTCCACTACATGCTATTAAGAAAATGAAACTACTTAAAAATTCCTTTCAGATTCCTGAGTTTACTTGATAACTGTTCAAATGACTAAGAAATCTGAAACTTTATCCATATTCACTGAATTTTAAAAGCCATTTAAACTATGTCAATGAAAATCATATACAACTTTTAAGTAAGCTTTATTTTAAAAATGTGACATATTTAAATGATCTACTATAAAATAGTATAATATAAAATATTTTGTAGATCATTTGAAGGTAACCATAGTAAAATTGTTATCATTGAGCTTACTATAAATCTTTGTAATACATCTTCCATTTTTAAAACTTTGAATTAATCTCAAAACACTAGATTCTACTCCAGATTTACTGCTGGACTGCTTCCCTGGTCTTATACTAGTCTTTTTAAATCTCTTTATATTAGTTGTCTCACCTATAAAAATTAGGAAATTCAATTAGATGATATTCTAATGCCTGAATTACATATTTCTGAGAAATGCAACACTAAAACTACCTTAACTATGCAGGACATTTCAAAAGAAATCCATTTGGGCCTGTGCTTCCAGTTGCCTACTAACAGAACATGAGCAAAGCAAATTGCTTTCCTTTAAAAAGCTCTACATCTACTTAGCCTGGCTTTAAACAGTCTGAAGTTAAATTTCCATGTGCACATTAACTACAACTAACATTAACATCAACTAACTATCAAAGCTGCTATCATTTTAAGATAATTTAACACTTTTGGAATACTCAACTGAATCATTAATGCCAATCATTAAAACATAATTAGAAAGTTGGGACTGCCTAGCAAAAGCCACAGGTTAGATGTAAGACCCAAGTATCCCTTCAAATTGAGGTTCACCTCCTATATAAAAAAAACTAGAGGTGAGAGTGGGATATTCACTCTTCCTCTGTGCTCACATTAGCAGTAACAATGCAGAGAACAGGAATTCTAGAGGCATAGAGATGCTTTCCATACATGGCTGTATAGTTGATATCTTAGGTTTTGAGTAGTTCACCAAGTTCTCCTCTTATATTTTTCAAACTGCACAATGCAGCAAAAAAAGTCTCCTTCAGAGTAGAAGACTTAGAAGAACTTTTCTCGTCTTGTTTTGGTTTTCTCCCTGAAGCAAGACCTTCCTCTCCTAAATTATACAAGCCATGAAGTGTTAGGTCTTGTGTAAATTTACTCTGTATGCAGTTCATAGATAACATAAACCTTTATCACGTGTTTATTTTTCCTTAGGCAATTACAAACATGGCTTTTGCAGGACCCAAGTAACTGGCTTAAATTGTCATAATTCCATCAATCCATCTTTTTTACACACAGTCTAGTCTTTCTATGCCACAATAAAACCATTACTCAGTGAACATATGTTGCTCTCTATTACTAAATCTTATTTATATAAATACAGAACAACAACAACAAAAAAAAAACCCCACACAGCAACAACTTATTTAAGGATGTGAAAGGGAAGAGAGCAAGAGTCCTTTCTTGTTCATGAAGTTTTCTACCTTGCCAGTTAAGCCCATGGGGAATTGTTCTCTTATTAAGTCACCCACTTCATCCCAAAGGCCCCTTCCATTCCTGGAAAAGCATACTGATGTTGGAGAATTCAAAGTCTCCCACACTGCTGACTTCCTATCCCACCTTAAAGTGGAGTTTCATGCTTTAGTTTGGACTTGAAGGTTATGCTGCTGCTGCATAGGCACATGGTATAACAATCCTATTGTCCATCTTTGAGAAAACTACATTAAAATCTTGCTTCTTCACCTTAATGGGACTCAGCGGAGATTTAGGCTTCACATTTTGTTATGTGAACATGGTAGGTCTTGAGAGTAATTGTTAAACTTTCACCCTTTTTAACTTCTTGTAACTATTATGGTAACTTTCTCTTCACAGCCACGTCCACTACCCACTTCCAATGAGATTTCTCCAGTGTCCCCCAGACCTGACTGGAAAAAGTCAGTACCTTGACGAAGCAGATATATTCTATCTGAATCCCTTAAACTGGCTAGATAAAGAGTTTCACAATGATTCAACATTGCCTACTCACTTGATCATCTTCAGCATTTTAGAGGAGGTAAGGTAATATGAAAAAGGGGAAAAGTCACTATTTTACCTCTGGTTTAGCACTTGGGTAAACAGACAACTTTTTTATGGTCTCTTTCAAGCCCCATATTTTGTAATTGGTTCTTTCCTCTGGTCAATATCCATCCCAGTTCTATAACTATCAAGATATATATGTTACTTACCGTGAGTTAATTCTTTTATTAAGAAATTATATTGCTTTGGGGCACCGGGGTAGCACAGTTGGTTAAATGTCTGATTCTTGGTTTCGGCTCAGGCCGTGATCTTATAATTATGATCCCAGAGTCATGAGACTGAGCCCCGTGCTGGGCTCTGTGGTGAGTTCAGAGTCTGCTTAAGATTCTCTTTCCCTCTCCCTCTGCGCCCCCCATCTGCTTGCATACTCTCTCACTCTCTAAAATTAATTAATTAAAAAAGAAACTATAGTTTTATTAAGAAAAAAAGTGGTAGAGGCGCAAATTAGGTCATTCTAAAGTTCTTGAAACAGTACTCAGAAAATGTAGCCTTTATTTACTTAAACATTTATTTACTTCTAGGAAATAAGCACTTTCCTAATTTCAAGCAACTATGAGAGAACTGCTGTGTTCTTCCACACTCACTTGCCAGAAGGTCGAACTGGAAGTCACATATATGTCTATGAACGGAAATTAAAAGGGACATTCAACAAAAGATGAAATTCTGAACTGTGTTTAAGTCTTTCCTAAAGCTCAGATGGGTAGCTCAGATGTTAAGCGGCAGCCTTCAGCTGATCCCAGGGTCCGGGGATCGAGCCCTGCATTGGGCTCCTGGCTCTGCTGGGAAGCCTGCCTCTCCCTCTCCTACTCCCCCTGCTTGTGTTCCCTCTCTTGCTGTCTCTCTGTCAAATAAATAAATAAAATCTAAAAAAACAAAACAAAACAACAACAACAAAAAACTTTCCTAAAGAAACAGACATTGCTGGGTAGAGATATTTAGATGCTGCATAAATATGCCTGTAAACACTGGGTAAGATTCGTGGAACTAGCAAAAACCACTGGAATTGCTTTACCAAATATTACTACTGAGGAAATGTATGAATAAATATCACAAAGTATAAAAATTTTAATACAAATACCAGATTTTAAATAAAGACCTTTAGTTTTCCTCATGGTGTAGTTTTATTGTTTCTCCCACAATATTCAGATGTGCAAGAAATTTCACAAGAGAACAAGTCAGCAAGCTCATAGGAAGGCAGCATATTCTTCACAAGTCAACGGGCTCTTGAACCCACAAAAAGACAAGAAGCAAGTGTAAGATTATAAAATGTTAAAAGATGAAATTCCATCACAACGTATTTTTTTCAAGCTCTACTGCAAATTTAACACAAATGTCAGTGTTAATTACACTTTGTCATAGGATTTGAGCTTGCTTTAAGCTCATACACTGAAAGGAAGACATTTCATGCACAAAATATGTTGCATGCCCAGCTTCCTTAAAACTACAGTTGAACATTTCCAGTGCCAAAAAAAAATTCAGCAAAGCTAAACTACAAGGAAAATGCAAGTTAGTAAGCTTTTACTTGATGCTTCTGAGTAATAAAGTCATCAAACTGATACTTAGAAATGACAGAAAGACATTATCTTGATAATTTCATTTTAGTTTCAACACCAAACATTGTAGAAAGCATCCATGTTTCTGTTACCATTTTCTAATTTAACTTAATCATGATGATCAGTATTTAGGGTCAAAAGGTAACTGCCCCAATTCTATTTCAAGATTTGCCATGTGTCTTCCATTAGTGCGACCATATTTATGCCATTTACCTTCCCTTTTATAAGGTTGTGGCTGAGGGTGCTTCTGCTCTTGTTTTCGATGCCTGGAGTTTTCAATATTTACCATACGTTGCTTTTTATCTGGTCGACTGAAAGCAGTAAACACATTTTTCATCTATGTTAGCGTTAAATTTAAACAAGACACAATCTTAATGTTTTTCTCCATTAATCTATTATCTGAACACTCTGAAAAAGGATGTTAAATTAATCTGAAGTATAATCCTAACACAACCAAACCAAAAAGATTCAGTATTATACTTTCATCCTACAGGAAAAAAAAAAAAAAAAAAAGACATACTATAGTGGTAAAAAGGGGAAATACTCAACAGATAAATAGAAATGTGACAATAAAATAATGAGATGTGTTTCCATTTTTTCTCCTCTAGTTTAAAATCAATCTCTTCCCAGTGGCTTCATCCCTTACATGTATGTATAGATATCTTACAAACTGAAGAATATGTATATATCTCTTACAAACTAAAGAAAGTTTCTTTTTCTATAGCCACAGCCCAAGGTATGTATCTACTGCTTTCCTCAAACTCCATATTATCAGGCTACTTCTGTCACTACTTCACTGAAACAGTCCATAATGCCATTCACGGCCACCCAATTCACAACCATGAAATCCAGCTTCCTCTTTGTTTAAAGCATTTGAGACATGTATATATACTCCTTTCACTTGAGATGATCTTTGGATTTTCTTGCCATCACATTTCAGTATTCTTAAGCCTTCTTTCTCTACAACCCCGTACGTGTTAGTGTGCCCCAGGAGTCTGAAAATACCACCCCAGCCTAGATGATCTACACACACACACACACACACACACACACACACACACAATCTGGGCTAGAAGGAGTCCTATAACTAATGGCCAACTAATTCTTTCAATTTGGCTGTTAACAGATACCTACAAGCACAATTCTCATTTCCAATTCCCCTAACCCAAAACCTCTGGTATCCCTATCTTAGTGATGCCACTATCCAACTAGTGACCCAAACCAGAAATCTGGTACTGTTACTTTCTACTTCTCTTTCACAAGATATACCACCAATTTTACTTATATTCTTCAAATCTGTCTCCTTCCACTCCTATTACCCTAGTTCAGATAGTTCAGATACTCATCAGCTCATGTCTGTAATTTTTCAAAGACCACCATCTAGCTTTTAGCTTCACTCTTTCCAACCAACATTTCAGACTGTTGTCAGTGATCCAAAATGCAATGAGGCAAGTCTTTTAGCATAAAGAGATCCTTCAGATCTTCACAAAAGATCTGTATCTTTTCATACCCCAGCACTACCTTGCCTCCTTAAAGTGTCATGTCTTCATATCTCCAAATATAGTTCTGAGTAGAATGTCCTGCTCTGCTTAGCAAATTCTCATTTCTCCTTCAATAATCAGTTTAAAGAAGTTCACCTCAAAGACCACCTCACTCCTGAAACTTTCCCAAACATCTCCAGGCTGAGGCCACCACACACAATGTGCCTCCAATACCTCTATTTAATGTCTTATTGTTACCTAACTCTCCAAAAGCTTGTGAGCTCCTTGATGGCAAGAATTTTCCATGTTTTGTCAGGGCAGCCTCACAATGTTTTGCTCATTTAGGTACTATATAGTTAAAGACTAAAGACATCAGAATCAGTCTCATTATTTTATAGACACATTACATTTATTCAAAAAGACATATATAACTAACTCAAAGATTAAAAAATAAAGCTAACATTTGAAGATTAGGCAAGTTTCATGTTACAGAATATAAAGCTGATAAGCAATTGATAGTTATTTTTAGAAATTATGTATATAAAGCACACACATTATAACTTGTGACTTACTAAGTTTGCCCTACCTTTATGAACAATAATTGTGTAATAACCATATTAAGTATAGTTTAGTTGGTAAGTGGAATAGACAAAGAAGTGGGCCAATCCAAATTGTTACATATGAGCTCTTCCAATTTCAGAGTGAACTCTGTACTGTTCACCCAAGCTTCCCAAAGTGAGTAAATAAATAAAAGATGAAAGAAAAATCATTTCACTTAAGATGATTACCTTTTCATATAAACTAGAATGAAAAGAAACGAGCTAAAATAGGATTTACATATCCTTAACTCATTTTTAAGGCAGAATTTAACCATTTGCTCAAGTCAAACTGATTATATGAAATTTTCAGTTTGTAACGGCTATTAACTTAAAATTGTTATCTTTCGACTTAATTTATTCTAAATTCTCTGGCAATAAGGTACTTTTACAAATTGCACTTTTTTTCTTTACAAAAAGTACTTTAACATTCCAAGATGTTAACATGATTAAATTTGCTACCCAATCTATAAATGTCAAAAGCTATTATAATAACATGGTGCTATGTAAACCGACCTGGGTCCATATGGAGGGGAAAGAGTGTGACCAAAGAAGTGTCTATATATATATCCATCCAACTTCTCAAACACTCCATCATTATCTACTTGATATTCCTTCATGTCTTTAAGATAATCTTTAACATCATTAACAAAGTCAGTGAAGAGCTTCTGATCATGTATAAAGACACCATTTAGGAAAAACTTATTGATGAATTGATCAAGTTCTTTCCAGTGATGAAAACTATCCAGTTTTTCTAATAAATACCTTTCAATTAACTGTCTAAACTCATCTATCCCTACAGGATTCAACATTTTCATATTAAAAAGGTTAATGGATTCCTGTTGAGCACATTCAAATACACCAGAACAAGATTTTCTGAAAGAATCATAATTTTCACTACAGTCATGCTCAGCACTGCACTTCTGGGAATTTGTATTTTTTCTAAATTCTTCAAAGTGAGTTGGCTTTTCTTTCCTTCCCTCTCTTTGCGTAGTAGGGCCTTTATTCTGGTTTTGTGTACGTGCCTTATACTGTGGATGTAAATATTCACTAAAAACTGTTGATTTTTTCACTGCTTCTTCTTTTGTGGCACTAAATCTTTTATTGCCCTTTTCATCGAAGATATTCTTGGTGGTATCTTTGAAATGCCTGAAAGTGGATTTAACTGAATCTGAAAATTTTTTCAGATTTTCTTTCACAGCTTCTTTTGCCTGTTTAATTTTTTCTTTATGATGCCTCACAAACTCCTTGGTAGAATTCTTCATGGCATCAAATGTTTCCTTAACTGAACCCAAAAACGTTTCCTTTGATTTATTTTTAGCCCTGTGGTTTCCTCTGCTCCCTTTCTTTTTTCCATCGGTTTCTTGTTTTGCATTTTGATCTTTTGCCTCAATATATAGTCTTTCCCACAAATCAGAACGCTGCTGTTCAAAGGTTAGCTTCTGCTCCAGTTCAGTAAGTCTTTCCCGTAGGACTTCTATTTCCTTTTTTTCAGTCAATACATTGGGAGAGTTTGGGTTGCCATATGACTCACTAGAGCTTAACTGCTGGAGTTCCACCTTTAAAGCCATAGTTACTAGTCGTTCTCTCTCCAGTTCCGTCCTTAGCGTCTTTGCTTCTGCCAAAAGAGTCTCCCTCTGATTAAGGAAGCTGTGTGTCTTCAGCTTTTCTTCTTCCAGATGCTGCTTAAGTTTCTGATTTTCTGTAACTAATTCAGTACCTGTTCCTTTATCTTCCAATATCCTAATCTGTTCTCTTAGTTTCCTTAACTCTTCCTGTAATAAAGATAAGGCTTTTTCTTCCTTCTCCAGAGATATTCTTAAATGCTGATTTTCTGTATCAAGGTTCTTTTTCTGAGTTTCAAAAGCCATCTTCTCTTCTTCAGTAAGGGCCCAACATCTTGCAAGATTTTCCTTCAAAGACTAAGTTTTTTGAAAGAGAAGAAAAATGTCAAATGCTTTATTTAAAAGTTCAATTCAAATCTTCAAAACATAACCCTAGGTAACCAATACTCATAACATTTTTAGTATCTTCTTCTGCAGAGACTATCTTTTATGCAGTATATATATTTATATTTATAGAGTGTATATATATGTATTTCAATACATAAAAGTCAGAAAATACAAGGTTCATTTCTAAAAATAGAGCTAGGGATACTTCTCATTAGTGTTTATTAGTGACTAATGATTATTTCCCATATAATTATATGAAAGACTAATGGTTTCTCGGCCCACCTACAAGTCGGGAGAAAAGGAGACTGGTCTATCTTTGGACAACAGAACTCCAATCTCTCCTGAGAAGTCTCCTAAAGAGAATTTAGGCAGGACTAAAGGCTTCTCTGACCCTTGGGTGAAAGAGATGATCTTTTATAAAAGGGAAAATTATAGCTAGAGATGACTTGAGGATTTAAAAAATTCTATTTATATTCTCTGCACTCTTTGAAAGGAAAACATTTCAACAATCTTAGTCCTATATGAAGTATCTTCAACCTGTGCAAATTTACATCCCAAAGTAAGTTCAGGTAAGTCGTCCTAGTTCTCTCAGCACTACTTAGAGGACTCAATCTTGGTAACATTTATAACTAATTTCTCCAATTTCAAATCATTTTCTGAAGAGACTATCACCAGATTAGCAATATAACTCTGAAATCAGCACCCTTGAAAGAGAGGAAACCATGTTCAATTAGGTTTACGATATTTTGCTGCATTTCAAAGTACTTTTGAATATCTTTTTCAACTACGTATTAGAAACAAAATTTCACAAAAACAGCAAGAAACTAAACAACATGCTTAAATAGGCTAATAGAGCATTATCCAGTCAGTTAAAATACCTTATAGATAAATCAGCAAATGATAAAATTTTGCTTAAGACATTACCATTATCCCATTTGAATCAGACCAGAAAATCAGATATACAGAAACAAAAGAAAAATGTCCTTTAGGAGAATGACAGTATTTCCACTTGAAAAATAACTATCTGAAATGAATGGTTCACTATCTGGTTCATTACTCTTTAAAAAACAAATAAAAATTTAAAATTTCACAATAATCAGAGGTGCCTGGGTAGCTCAGTTGGTTAAGCGTCCAACTAGATTTCGGCTCAGGTCATGATCTTGGGGTCCTGAGATTAAGCCTTGAGTTGGGGCGGACACTGGAGCCTGCTTGGGAATCTCTCTCTCCCTCACCCTTTACCCCCCACCCCGCTTGTACTCTCTGCCTCTCTCTAAAGAAATGCTTTTTTAAATTTCATTATAATCATTTCATCTACTCTCCATATGTAAAAGGAAACAAGTTTCATGTATCCAACAGAAGTGGATCATGAAGTAGTACAGACTAATGTAGCATTATCTTTAAATGCAAGAGCACAAGGGACCACAGAATGAATGGAGGGTATGTTCTGCATTCAGTAAACTCCATAATCTTAAAGTGCCTGGTAAGTAAATCTCAGGCAGGTCTCCCATGAAGATCTTCAAAATCCAAACCACATTTAATAGATGGAGCTAAGAGGCCTGCCAAGAACTGACTCAGGAAGATCTACGTAGGGTCAGGCTCCTAAAAGCCAACATCATCCTACAGAACCAGAAACCACGGTGGTAAAGAAGAAAATACCTACTCTTTTTATAACATCACTTGATCAAGCTGGGGAAAACTACACTATTTACAAATAACTTCAGTAGTCCCTGCCTGAAAAAAGAAATAATCCAGATATCAAGTGGGATTCTGTCTTCTAAAGAAATATAATCATAACCCTGTAAGGGGTACATAAATTGTGAGGGAAATTTGGGGGAATGGAAGGAAAAAAGAACAGTTTACTTTTCTACTGTGAATTTATCTACAAGCCCTATATCTTTCTTATGAAGAACCAGAGAGGAGACCAGCTATTACACTGGTCCTCATAAACCCACATAGGTGTTAAGGAAAGCACAGTCCTGCTGGTGTTAGGTGAGTTTAGGAAGGCAAGTGTAACGTGCTGTCTCTTCCATCAGGCCTAACAAGAAACCAAAGAAAAAGGACCCACTGATTATTTCCCTTGATCAAGGAAAGATCTTAGAGAGGGACTACAAACTCTTTTTTTCACTGAAAATGTTTTGCTAGTTCTGTAAAAATAATGTTAATAACAATGTTTTCTAATACTATTAATTTAAAATGATGTTAATTATAGTAACTAGAAATAACACCCTTGAAGTCAGATAAATTCAGCTTTGCCAATTGCTAACCTTGAAAAAGTTAACTTTTCTGAACCTCTTTCCCATCTATGAAATGAAGCTAATACTTCCTTAATTCACAGGTCTGTGGTGAGCAGTAAGAGAAGTACTGTATGTGAGGTACTCACAGCAGTGACTAGGACACAGTAAGGAATCAACAATTATTATAATATTATTACTGCCTCACTAATCTGCTTTGTACTTTTATCTGAACAATCCAATAATTATTGGCTAACAATTCTTTCTTAAGAAAGTTTGTTAGTAGTACATACCTTATAATCTATAAAAGATTCTTGTTCCTGTTGACATTGGGAAATATAATCCTTCATATCATTCAATTCATCTTCATGTATCTTTCTGACTAACTGCTGACGCTTCTGAATCTGAATTGTGCCTGAAAAAATGTGAAAATTTTTGTTAGGGATACACACACAACACACACACACACACACACACACACAAAACAAACATTATAATGACCAAACATATAATATATATAATACATAAAACATAAAATAAAACATTTAATCTTTATATATTTAATTAATTAATCTGGATAGGATCATTTTCTTCAAGGCCAGCATTTCACAGTTGTATAAAAACTCTTATAATATAAACAAAAGAATAAGTAAAATCTCATGGTGTCATTCAACAAATAGTGGCAGATGAATGTTAATAAAAATCAGTCCAAGGTTAATGTATATTTTTTAATTTAGCATACACCCTGGGACATTTAAGCACTTCACTATCCTTTTGACTAAAACAAGCCAGCCTATGTTACCCTTAGAAAAAAAAAAAAGAAAAAAAAAACTTAAAAACTTATACACTGTTTCTAATCTTACAATATCGAGGGCACTCAACTTTGTTATTTTTGAGAGATTGTTGAGGGACATAAAGTGTTGTCTTCAACGGGGAAAGGAACCATAGAATCTATTCATAGGATG
This sequence comes from Mustela lutreola, assembly GCF_030435805.1. NCBI lineage: Eukaryota > Metazoa > Chordata > Mammalia > Carnivora > Mustelidae > Mustela > Mustela lutreola. The sequence continues at coordinate 43,174,506 of NC_081296.1, forward strand.
TAAGTCAATAAGGAAAAATAAAAATGTCTATCTTTTTCTCACTATATTTTGCCTAGTAAACGATGTTACACAGCCCAAAAAGTACAAGGAAAATAACTGCCTGTGATTACCCACCATTCTCACAGCCAAATCATTTACGAGTTCTGCATTAGTTAGGTCTGTACTAGAGTACCACCAACCTCATCCCTGCAGTGGTAAAGTCTTAAACCAACTAGGATTCTCTATATTTTAACCCTAAAAACCAAAATGTTAATTTGCCAAGACATGCTGTTCACATGCTGCTTGCTACATGCCTCATGCATGAGAGAAAGGAAAAAAAAAAAAAACAACACAAAAACACAACAACACTGAATCAAAAAATAAGGCAAAAGGCATTTGGCAACCTTGACCTTAACATCTACCAAGTGACATATTATTACTATAACATAGGATTTTGCAATGAAAGTTTACTATGTCTTCCCCTACTGCTAAAAGAAGCTAACTTTCAATTTCTTTGATAATCTTGAAAAACACTAAGGAAAACTTTTGCCAAATCACAAACTGTTACCAGCTATCATATTCTTCTGTTAAGATTCATTTCCTCTCTTTCAATTTTTGAATTTACAAAAGCATGGTAGATTTGTCTCAATATTACTCAAAAGAATCTCAGATTTTTTTGAATGCTGAAAATTCATTTGTATTTCCCACAATATCAGAAAACCTCTCTTTTCAAACTGCTGACAGGATGAATTCCTTTACCCGCTGGAAAATAACCTAAAACTACGTGTTGAGATCTCAATTTGCCCATGTTGGACAACTGTCTTTATGTGACTTTTATTTATCTAATAACTATTGGTTAATAACTATTTTCTTTTTCCTACATCTTCAGCCACCTAACTATAAAGTGTTACCACCCAAGGTACAATCTTCGGCCTTCATGTCATGTATACCAATCTGCCTATCTTAATCATAAAAACCCAATTTTTGCTATCCCTGCTGTAAGAGTTCTCTTCTGAGTCCAATCTTACCAGAGCTTCTTGCCAATACATCCAGCTGCCTGTTGGGTGCAATTCTGGGAACATCTTCATGAAAAAAATCGAACCATAACACCTGCCCTAAACCATTTTAGAATAAAGTTGAATAAAAACGGCCAAACTGTGCTCACCATCATATTTATCATCTAGCAAAACTTTCCTAGAAACACCCCTAATTCAAAAAATAAAGCAGCTGGCATACTTCTTGGAATTTAAAAAATAAACCACTAATATCACAAGTTATGTTTTCCATTATTACTTCAGTGTCCCTTATTTCACTAACCTTTTCTCCACCCCGACCTTCACAATAATTGTCAAGACCCTGATCATCAACAGCAGGATTACAAACAGTCTTAACTGTCTTAATTTTTCTTATTCAATATGCCTCTTTGCACTTTTCCTCTAAAATTACCATGAGGTCACCCTATAAATCAAACTCTTACCCGGATTCCAAGATGTTTTACAACATTACACCAACCCATGTACTAAAATGTTTTACTCCACTATTTCTCTACTCTGCTGTAGTCCAGCCAGTCTTCTCCTTGCTCCCAAATCCAGCAAAGTTTACTTTCAGGTTGTCAGGTTCTCAATTGCTGGAATGCTCCACTTTCCTTCCGACTAGCATAAATGTTAAGACTAGACCCTGCTCAAATCCTACCACCTTCAGGATGACTCAGTAAGTATAGCTTTTGGGCTATAATTCTCTTTTCTGTGCTACATAGCTTAGCACCCAGATATATTCTGTTACAGTGTCTGAAGAGCAGGATAACCTATCAATACTTAAAGTCATTAATTCCATGAGAAAATCAAATCGACTGAACCTCACTGTTGATTTAGAATATGGATAGCCTACAATGTAAAGAAAGCATACGGAAGACAGGTGCTTCATACATGAAGATTTTTTTTTTTAACTTTTGTAAGCATTTTCAGAACCTGAAGGAGTAGCAAATACCTGTAATACACTGTTTTACTATCCTCAATCCTGTTAATTCTCCCCTCCTTCTGGGATAGATCTGATTCTCCAAATTTATAAAGAGCTGCGGTTGGCAAATGCCCTGAGTAATTCACTTAAATAGTATGTTTTTGTTCAATAATTAGTAAGCAAACAACTGATTATGGAGTATGCAATGACTAACTTCATGGTGCATGAGAAATTCAAAGTGGTTCTGAAATCAACTCAAACGAGCTCTTTAAGTGTTGAGATCAGTGCCAGAATTAAGGGAAAAAGTGATGTCCTTTAAACAGTGACCCTGAAAAACTAACTGTTTTTATATGTTCGCTGAGTCAATCTCATCACCACGCAAAACTACTTCATATTACCCAGGCTTTTCATATTCCGAAAGGATAATTTTTAAAAGTACAGGAAAATATTTTATTAGATATAATCATTGAAGTAAATTTTACAAGTAACCAAACACTTATTTAAACAAAGCAGCAATTTCTCAATTTTGAAAGCACTCCTCTCTACATTGCTCCTTCTACAAAATACTTAAAGGTCATGCAATTGGTAGTTTTAAAGCAATCTGGATTAACATTAAATCACTGTCCACATTTTTTAGTAAGAAAAAAAGATCAAGATAAGACCTTCTCGTTTGTTAACTCCATGTTTACCTGTGGGGGAAAAAATCATTCTCAAAAATACGCTCATACATTTGTTTCAACTAGAAAATAAACAAAAGTATGCATATTACTTCAAGTCAAAACTCATTACAATAACCTTCAAGGAAGGATACAAATTATACTATCTCAGTATTAAATTCAAGCAGGTATCCACCAGGAGTCTAAATGCTTATTTTTAGCAATATAAATTTAAACAAGAAGAAACATATTTTACTAACTCTGACTTTAAACAAATATTGTCTTAAGTTTCTTCTAACATTACACTATGTATGTTTTTAATGCATCCTTTCCACACATTAACAAAGGGTACATGTAACTCTTCAATTTTTGCATAAAGAAGACATTGTTGAAAGGAACTAACAAAACAGGAACATTCCAAAGTTAAATTGTGGATCATACCAGCAAAAAAACCTAGAAGTACTTCATGTATAGCAAACTGAAATTTGTAAAACTGACAAGATCTAAAACATCTGTTTAAAGTGTTTTTTTTTTTTTTCAAAATTTTAATACAGAGTGTGTGAATGAGCATGAAGTTTTCAGTTCTCAGTCTCATCTTTATACAAAATGTTGAATAAGACTCAATGGTAAGGCTCCCCAATGAAAAATTATACCACATGAAATTCCTTCCTCTTTTCATCTAAGACACTTTTAAAGGGTTTAAAGATAATCAATATACATAAATATTAACAAGGAAAATAACAAGCAAAGTTTAGGGGCACCTGGGTGGCTCAAGGGTTAAGCTCAGGCAAAGAGGCCTTTCTGTCTGCCCTTCCCTGCCCCTCATGCTCTCTCATTCTGTTATCGAATAAATAAAATCTTTTTTAAAAATTAAAAACAGGGGTGCATGGATGGCTCAGTGGGTTAAAGCCTCTGCCTTCAGCTCAGGTCATGATCCTAGGGTCCTGGGATCCAGCCCCGTATCGGGCTCTCTGTTCAGCAGGGAGCCTGCTTCCCTTACTCTGTCTCTGCCTGCCTCTCTGCCTATTTGTGATCTCTGTCTGTCAAATAAATAAATAAAATCTTTTAAAAAAATTAAAAACAAAAAATAAACAAACAGGCATGCTAAATCACGAGAGACTGTGGACTCTGAAAAACAATCTGAGGGGTTTGGAGTGGCGGGGGTGTGGAAGGTTGGGGTACCAGGTGTTGGGTATTATAGAGGGCACGGATTGCATGGAGCACTGGGTGTGGTGAAAAAATAATGAATACTGTTTTTCTGAAAATAAATAAATTGAAAAAATTAAAAAAAAAAGGCATGCTAAAAATCCCTACATTTCTTTTTTTTTTTTTAAAGATTTTATTTATTTATTTGACAGAGAGAGATCACAAGTAGCTAGAGAGGCAGGCAGAGAGAGAGAGGAGGAGGAAACAGGCTCCCTGCCGAGCAGAGAGCCCAATGCGGGACTCGATCCCAGGACCCTGAGATCATGACCTGAGCCGAAGGCAGCGGCTTAACCCACTGAGCCACCCAGGCACCCAAAATCCCTACATTTCTTAAGTAAATACCATCTGACGTAAGTGAAAATAGCTTTGTGAGAAAGCTAGCACTGTGCCCATTTTCCAAATGAGAAACCTGAGGCTCAAATAAACAGCAAGCTTTCCAAGGTCATATATTTAATGATGACACTGAAAACAGTTCCCAGAATTCCTCTCTTAGCAAGTGCCCATACACATGATTTGTTTACGTGTAACCAACTTTCAAATACTTACCATAGAAATGCCCAAATCCCATGCTGATTGCAATCACCAAAGCAAGTATAACACACTTATTCAGACCACTGCTGAACTGGCGTTTACACAGCTCCTTAGATGGGTCAGTTTCTTGTTCAGGGTGTTGCCGTTCTTCGGATTCTGAACTAGAAACAGTCTTCTTCCTTGCGCGGCGGCGTCTAAAAGCAGGACTAGGCTGATGACTGGTTTCATCACTACTTGATTCGTTGTCACTAGGCTGGGATGAAAATACTATTTTAAAAAGAAAAATGTAAATATTAAAAATTTTAGAATAGCTTTTCCAATAAATATGATTTAGAATAGTCAATGCCATCCCTACGTGTCCTTTTACATAAGACAGCCAAAACCAAAAACAAACAACACAAAAAGAAACTCAAGTTTTCAAGTTTTTCAACATAAAACCAAAACAGAAAAGATTTCAACTGTGATACACAAGAATCTATTAATCATGTTCTGTGCCTTTGAGGGTTTATTTGGTTTTATTTTTTTAACTTCTCTTCTAGTTTACACTGTTAGAACAATCATTCTCATAGCCTATTAAATTTCTTTGCTATTACAGCCATAAACAGATACTGTTTCTAGAAAGAAAAAGAAACTCTCTTCTTTCAATTGCAAAAGGAGGTAATTTAAGCTCAACTGTTTAAGGAACACATGGAGGTATATGAACAGTTCCTGCAACTTACAAAGTACAGTAACTACCAAAAGTTTTTTTGGGTGAATCTGGACCCTAGTTTCATTTCCATCCTTTGTGTCCATAATCAACATTCAAAGCACTATAGTTTAACAGGTTTCCAGAAGTCAGATGAGCCCTTCCCTTCGACTGCCACTCTTACTAGAAGGTTATTAATTTTACCCTCTAGTAAATATGTCAGCATGAGGAAGTGACACAACAGCTATCTCCGATATTAACGACTAGTCTGGTGCTGCTCCTTTATGAAAAGAACAGTAAAGAACAACAACAAAAAAATCCATAAGAAATCTCAAGTCCTGGAAATATATCCACTAAAAAAAAAATCGCCTTCAGTTTTTTTAAATGTAGAACTTGTTAACACTGTTCTACCAATCAATAAACTACATATTGACACAGTAAGTTAGATGGCTCAGTAATAATTTCCACAGGCCAGTTTTAAGGAAGAAAAAAAAAAGGAACTAAAAGTAAGGATAAAATGTGAACCTCAATTTGATACAAACAGCTCCAAACAACAAACATCCATGCTTCAAAAAAGTAAAACAGTTCTTCAGAAGACAGGATATCCATGCCACAGGAAAAGTTGGTGACTTGGGTTAGGCAGTACTTTTTAAAGATGGGTCACAGAGGATCTGGTTAACTTTCACACCGACAACACCAAACACACAGACAGAAAGAACTACTGGATGAATGATTATTTCTAGTATTTAGTTATACAGATGCCACTGAGAGTTCTTTTGGTCATGACCCTTATGCCCATCATGTTTATCTGGTTATTCTTGATCACTAGTTTTTCCCAGATGCCGTCGCCTCAGCTGTGAGGTTATATTTCTTGGACAAAGAGAAAGAAAGGAAGACTTAAATAAAGCATTACATAACACAAAGGCATTCAAGATTATGGCTGGAGTATTTAAGTCAGACTTTCTGGCAGTATTAAGATGGGTAAACGTAAAAACAAACCATTTGTCAAAATTCCTTAAATAAATTTAATTCTATTGCCTTCATCATAGATTCTAAGTAAACAAGCCAGCCTAATCCATATTAATAAATTCATATCCTTATCTAATGCTTCCATCTTTTTTAACCCATATATCTAATAGCCAAAGTATTTTGATTTTTAAATTTCTTTCAAAACTTAATTTGGCCCATAGTCCAAGATGCAGGCAATGCAAAGGCATGCAATAAGCTTAGCCAGCTTTATTACAAGATCACTTTGAACACCTGTTTAGAGTATCACAGATGACAACAGTTATCTTTAAAGCACTAATAGTAAATGTGACTAGGCACATTCAGCTCAAGAAAAGCTGATCAGATTTAGTCACACCACCTTGGAAAGCGAGTTGGCTAGGAACATGGTGTTTCAGCTGATCATCCCATCCCCTTATGCATTCAGGAATCTTCCACAGCTTCTCCCACCACCTTTCTTTTGTGAATAAACAGGAAAAAAGATGTATAAAGCTTTATTATAAAGACTAAAAAGGAAAAAGAGAATTGAAAATACTTATTTTAATATTCACTCAACATTGTTATTTGTGCTCCATCAAAATTGAACAATCACACCTTTAAAAAAAACATCTATGCAAATACAAGCTTTTCTACAACTACCAATTTTGCTTTCTTGGGGGAGACTCCAGTGCAAGGGAGTGGCTAGTATTCTTAAATGAACAAAAAGTATATTTCCACAAGAATTTAATTTAGAAGAAGAAACAACTTGGAATCCTACAGAGATGGAGAAGAAGGGAAAGGAAAAATCAAAATAACCAGGCAATGGGGAGCAGGGGATTAACAAACCAAAAAAATAGGAGGTGAGAGAGAACGTAGACTCTTCGCAATGGATTTATATATATATAGTATTTTCAACATAATCCAAAATGCCATTTTTAAAAATTATTTTATATAACACTTTCTTTACTGAAATAATTCATTCCTTTAGGAGAGAGAGAAATGGATAAAAATACTCCTAGTAAAATATTTCTCTTAACTGAAACTGTAAAATTCCCAAGAAGTCCAAGTTCAGAAAGGAGATAAACACCAGAATAATGTGCTTTGAAGTATCCAAGTTCCTGAAAAAATTAAGTTTGTAGGATCAATTCCTTAAACATCTGCTTGGACCGTTCTGCAATACTCCTACTTCAATGTGACTACTTTTTCTGGCCCGTGAATATTCTCAAATTAAACCATCATCTATAGTCTTCCAAAAAAATAAAGGAAAGAAGGAAAAAAGAAGACTACTTGAAAAGAGTGTGAATCCTAGATTTAAACAAACAAAATAAAATTTGATAAACAAAAAAGATTCTAAAGGTCAATTTGTTAGTCCTTGTAATAAATATACTATGTAAACCATTCTGGCAAAGGCTGACCACTAAGAATGCCAGATCAGCATTCAAATACTTGAATCAAGTGTTTTTAAGCTCTTGTTTATAGCCAAACTGATATACTAACTGAAAATAACTTGCCATTAAATGAGATAGCTAAAAATCTTTACTTGACCTTTTATTAGCTTGAAGTGGAGTAACAGAAATTCCATTGTCTGATACTGGCAAATGTAAATATTAAAGAATGATAAACTCTAAGAAAATGATCTAAAATAAACACATCCTTATTTTTGAATCAAATTAGGATATTCTGGAATCACTAGCCGTGTTCCAACTTGTCTTTCTCTCAATTCATCCCTGAGTTACAAGTGTTTGTTAATAACTGTGTGTTAATAGGGCGCCTGGGTGGCTCAGTGGGTTAAGCCACTGCCTTTGGCTCAGGTCATGATCTCAGGGTCCTGGGATCGAGTCCCGCATCGGCTTCTCTGCTCAGCAGGGAGCCTGCTTCTCTCTCTCTCTCTCTCTCTCTCTCTCGCTCTCTCTGCCTGCCTCTCTGCCTACTCTGTCTGTCAAATAAATAAAAATCTTTAAAAAAAATAAATAACTGTGTGTTAATTATAGCTTTGTTTCTTTTATTTCCCTTTGTGTCTAAATATTTATGTGCACCTTGAAAGATGTTACATACACCCCTCAAGCTGAGCCAAAGAAATACAGAAAGGAATTAGCTCAGGAATTCCCATTTTAACCTCCAAATCATTGTCTTAATAGTAGGCACTGAGTGCCTTAAATGTGACTTAAAATAGGCACACTTTCATAACTCAATCTACAATGAAAGATACAAAGGTCAGGGGCTTTGGGATCTGCTGTATTGCCAGCTCTCTGAACTCTGTTTAGCACATAAGGAGCATTCAACAGATGTTTGTTAAATGATTAATAATTGAAAGGATCTAACAGACTTCAATAAGAAGCTTCTTCCACAATTTCTAGAAATTAAAATTTGTACCACTGTAAACAGAAATTTTAACTTTCTCCTATTTTTACTTACAATGGCTTAATCTTCTACCCTTAAATACCTAAAATATATCAAATGCATTCTGGAGTGTTTCAGACAATAACAAAGCTCCTTGAAGATATTTTTTTTCATCTTTTACTTAATAAAAGATGGTATTTACTGTTATAGCATTTCTGCTCTTGGGACCTACAATCTAAGAAAACACTAGACATAACAGTAGATTTTGCAAAAAATCTTAAATATATTAAAAACTTGGCCATTGTATAAAAGGTGGTCCTAAGACACCGTAGGTCTCTATCAGTGTACTCTTTATGCAGCTCTTACCAGTTTCTGGCTGACAAAATGTATATTGGCTGCTGGAAGAAGACCCCATGTTAAAGTCTTCTGGACTCTGCACTTCTTCAACAATTAGAGCTTCCGGATTTCCAGTTTCTTCTAACTTAGGTGGCTCAAGGGTAACAATATCAGAATCATCACTGACAGTTCCAAAATAGACATTGTCTTCAGATGACTTTGCTTCTTCTCTCTGAGGAATAATTTTAAAGACAGTAATTCAACAATTTTTTGAGAGCCTTATATTTTCTACGTAGCTCAAAGTATACAACAGTACTTAAGTACTGTGGTAATTTGGGCTTAAAATAAAAGATATAGGAATCCTGCCCAAAAGACAAAGATGACAATAGCAGGCTCATCTTTTAGTTCAAATCACCATCGAACACCTTGACCAGTCTTTCAGAATTAGAACAAACTGCTGCCTAATCATTGTAGGCTGCAGAAGATAAGAAGCCCACTATTAAAATCAAGGACAACAGAAAAGAGAGGATTCATTTCTCACTAATCCCATGGGTTTATTTGACCATAACTCTGTAGTCAGGAAGCCCATAAGACTCATAACAAATTTCCATGGTTATATATATATAATAAACTTCAATAGCTATGCCATGTAAAAATCATCTAGTTTTATCAAGAAGTCAAGTAAAGCGGCGCCTGGGTGGCTCAGTGGGTTAAAGCCTCTGCCTTTGGCTCAGGTCACGATCTCAGGGTCCTAGAATCGAGCCACGCATCGGGCTCTCTGCTTTTCGGGGAGCCTGCTTCCCCCTCTCTCTATGCCTACTTGTGATCTCTCTCTCTGTCAAAAAATAAATTAAATCTTTAAAAAGAAAAAAAAAGAAGTCAAGTAAAACATCAAAAAACAAGATTTAGGTTGTTCTCAAATTTAAAAATGAATCTTCCTTTTTTGATAAACCCTAATAAATTATTTCTCTACATAATTCAAGAATGTAATCTATTTGCAAAAAAATTTATTAGAGGGTAAATGAAAAGAAATTCTTTTGTAATTACTTCGATAAATTAAAAGACATCTCACTTAAGAGTTTAGAAGACAGAAGCTAAACTCTAATAATAAAAGTGACCAATCTATGGAATCTCAAAATTTTTAATAAAAGTTATTAGTAATTCGAAGAGGAAAAGAACGCACAACTAGAAATGGAAGCTTTAATTATTCCTTAGTATTCACTAAAGAATATTGCTTATCATGTATCTACAGAGTACAACACAAGTTTACCTCAAGTGCTGACTTTGTTTCCTCCAAAGCTGGATAAGCAGTTTCTCCCATTAACACTGTGTCATTCTGGCTACTCTCTGATATAAAGCAAAGATCAATTCAATCAGTTACACTTAATTGAGTTTTTGTAGTCCACACAGATTATAATCTGAGTACATAAAATCTAGTCCTATTTTTTGAAGTAGATTTAATTAATTAACATATACTACAGTTGCTAAAAAGTTCTCTCGCAATTGGCTTATATATAGTACTTTCAACATAATCCAAAATGTATTTTTTAAAGTATTTTATATTAACACTTTCTTTACTGAAATAATTCATTCCTTCAGAAGAGATAGCAATGGATAAAAATACTCCTAGTAAAATATTTCTCTTAACTGAAATTGCAAACTGCTGCTAAAAAGATCTTTATATTTTAAATATAATTATTTGAAATTGTCAGAGGATAACTTTAGATATTGAATTCCTTTAGTATCTACTAAAAAAACAATATAAATCTCTAAGTAAACATAATCTTTACAATACAAAAGTACCGAATCCAGTGTGCCTGTAAATACCTGTTAATATGGAAAACCAATTTTCAGACGTCTGATGTTACATTTCCTACATTCCTAAAAGTAGCACTATTCTAATGACTGTTAATGCTTGGTAACAGAAAAATCAAAACTATCTTCAAATTATGAATTTTTTGCAATAAAAAGGATTATAAAAAGGATTCAAAAGAACACAGGAAAGCAAAATAATGTCACTATTGCAAATGTATTTTATAAAAAACTCCTCAAAGGAAAAATGTACCAAAAAAACCAACTGGAGTTTATAAAATCATATTTTAAATGAAAAAGTCTATAAAATTGAAGTTAAAAATATTAAAACGTGATAAACATATATAAATTTTATGCATAACAAAGAACATATACTAAATGTTAACAGCAGTTATCACCAGATAAAAAGAATTAAAGGTGACTTAAAATTTTTTTTGCTCATTATTTTTTTTCTGTCATGAATGTGTATTTCTTATATAATTCAGCCCCTCCAAAAAAAAAAAAAAAAAAAGGGAGAAAAAAAGAGAAAAATTACCCCATTCATATGTGTTAGAAAGCCCCTAGCAGCATATTAATATGAAATTAAGACACTTCAAAGAAGATGTACTTGGGTCCAAGGACTCCCAAGGAGTAAAACTCCTTTTACATATGTGAGTATGGGCATTTCTTGGGAGAAAACATTCACAGCTTTCAGATTCTGAAGGAGATCTCTGACCTATCAAAGATAAGAATCACTGTTCAAAGGAGAATAATCAATACACAGGCTGAAAACAAGATTTACAGATATAATCTATGGTATTTCTAGCCATGACCCATATACTTTATTCTCCTAAGGAAATGTTCTGTTTACATTTCAATGCAGTTTTTAAAGAAGCTTAAGACGTAATTTAAAAATGAAGAGTACGGCAGTTAAATGCCTTTTACCACCTCTAACCAAAAGTAATGTGAAGTGTGATGACAGATAACTAAAGAATCTGAGTTTAGTAAATCCCTTATGACTAATTATTTTGTACATCACTAGTCTTAATCAAGATTAGCAATATTTAGTTACCGGTTACAAGTGTAGTATGAAAGAGTTATACAGACGCCTAAATAACACACTACAGCTATCAATAAGCAAACCCCTGGACAGGTCGGTACCACTACCTAATCCACACCAAAATTCTAGTCATTCAGCGACCTGATCATTTAGATTAGCTAGAAAGGCTGCCCACCTAGAAAAAAGGCAAGACTCGTACTGTCATTTCCACATTCTATTATTATTTTAAAACAAACAAACAAACAAACAAACCAGACTCTTTTTCGTATCTTACCTCCCTGCTCTGGCTGCAATACTTGTAGCTCCTCTTGCTCTAAAGATGTACATTCTGGAGTGAGCTCACAGCTGTCACTAGTTGTACCATGTTCAGAATTCACCATCTCTGTATCAGACCCCTAAGAAAAAAACGATAATCAGTTCTATGTCTATCAGCCACTCAAAGTTGATTATTACTACATGTAGATACTTCCACTGGCCAAAGTCCTAGATACTGCCATTCTCCGAAGGGAGCAGTATCTAATCTGACTACCTTTTATTCAATTTAGTCCATAAAGGTCTATGGCAATGAAATGGCAGAATGGAATCGCAGGCTTAGATTCTAAGAGAAGTTAGCCAAGTCAAACCCTCTACTCTATTTTATAAGCCCAAGCAATAAATTTGATCCCAGAGGATAAGTTTTTAAACTAAACTTTAGCTGCTTCTGTTATTTTACCTCTACCCAACATTTATGAAGGTACTATGCAAGGCATTTTGCTATGTATTATGAAATATAAAAAATTCAAATCCAAAATTCAAATTTACAGCCTATTCAGAGAAACTTTCACATTCAAATAACTATTTACTATGACAATGTAGAACTAAAAAAGTCTAAGGGCAAGGATTAAAATGAACTATAGGATTAATGGAGTAAACTTTCCCTACACAATTTTATAGAGTATTCTTTATTCTTCCAAGGTTGTCCTTCCTACTTTGATGTCAGACTGTCTTCTGTGTAATAATACAGTGGGTCTTACAGTTTTTTTTCTCCTCATATCTTATTAGCAAAATAAAGTTAGCCACTAAGCTCCTTCTGTTTGTCCCCATATCCTTCTCCCAATCTTTCCTGTAGTTTACTGATCCATGAAATCAAAGGTCTAAGTTCTCCTGATATATATAACTTGAAACAGCAAAAATTAAAAGAATTCATCAAAGGAGTATGTTTTGAGTTGAATTCTAAAGAGAACTCTGAATGTTAAGACCATGGGATTGCCTAAAGTGGCAGGAAAAAGAAACAGGCAAGGTTAGGGCTGAACTGGGGACTGCAGGGGAGATCAGTACTGTCCTAAAATAGCAATGAGAAAGGAAAAGGAAACACATCTATTAGACATTAGCAGTAGAACCTGCAAACTAGATAAGGAAGAGGGATAAAAACACAAGTATGATCTACTCTATGACCAGATATCTCTAATACAGAATACCCTATTGACACACTTGGCTAAATGCCAGAGAGGTTTACTATCTTGCTTCATACTACAGAATCACAAGACTCCCACAGCTTCCTTGCTCCTATACTGTTAATTATCCTTGAAGGAGAATTTATTGCTATGGGAGTTGATCTACTTCATAGAAAACAGGCTAAAAATAGAAAAATCATTAATTAAAAAAAGAAAAAAGAAACCACCCCAATCTCAATTGGTAGAGCTGCTATTAAATTTTCAAATTTTACTGCAGAAAAATCATTTTTTGGTTAATGTTGATTTTAAGAAGACATAACTAGCCATGTCTAAATCTTAAATTATCAAAGTAATTCTAAAAATTACCACTTAAACTTTTTATTAATCAAGGAAAACAAGTCAAGGCTAAGAGCCCCTAAAAACAAACAGGTAAACTATAGAAAAATCCATTAAAACTTTACGATATAGATGATTTTTAACTTATTGCTTCTACTCATCAGTATTTTTATGATTTTTCTATAGTAAACGTATGTTACCAGTGTGGAAAATAAATTAATGCTTATTATATACTAGTCATGTAACATCATACTTCCTTAACAAAACTCCTTTTTTGAAAGCGTTCTAGCCATAGTCCTTTTTCAATCAAGTTCTGTTAGCAACATAATGTAGCATAACATATCCAAAGTAGAACACATGTTCCCCATGCTCCTTTCTGGTTTAAATGCAGGCTCTGATATTTTCTAGTTACATAATCTTGGGTAAATTAATTACCCTCTCTAAGTTCTAGTTTCCTCAACTATGAAATGAGAATGCAAATCTATACCACAGAGGTTATTTAAAATTCTATGAGATTATAGATAAAAGTACAGGGCCAAAACAATAATAAACCCTCAACAAATATTTGCCTACTTTCTCGAAGCTGAGAAATGTACCACATAACAATGCAGAAGACACTGGCTCATGAATGAAGAGTTTTCAGCAGTAAAGTTTAATGTGGGTGGTAAAATGTCCAAGCTAAAGACAATGGAACCTCAGGCTTCAATGCAGCAAACACTGGCCTTCAAAAAACCCAGGTGATACACTGTAGTATTACAAATGGCCTTATAAAAAGTATTAAACAACATACCTCATGATTGATGACAGTCCAGCCACAAGATGAATCACTGTCACTGGAATTTTCAGACATTTTTCAGGTCTACAAATACAAAAACATATTGTCATGTGGGGTACATTTCAAAAAATTCTATAGGAAGCACTATATGTGCCCAAGCAGGAAAAGTAGCTTACTGCCTGCCTTCCAGGTGAAACTGAGACAACCCACCCATAGATTTCTCATACAGGATCTATTAACTGCATACCTGGATGAACAAATAGAACCAAACTTCGAAGACATCCTCCTGAGCTAGAATAGTACAAACAGTCACACTGTAGAAATAAACAAGCTGAATATGAAAGAAGGATTTGGCCACACAGGACAGAAGGGAAAGGAGAAGCCAATTTGAATGTGTGGGTAAATCAAGGGTTGAGAGACCAAATAGGAGAGTGGAAGAGCTCCCAGGCCAAGCAAAATGAAGTCTATTGTGTTGGCAACATGAAGCAATTGAGATTTTTCAAGCAGGGCAGAAACATGATCACAGTTTTTATGAAAATAACGGTGTCAGCAATACTCCACCTAAATTAAAATGGGGGGAGAAGACTAGAAATTGGTTAGAAACTTGTGGTCATTGACAATAACCTAGACTTAAGTCCTAACCCAGCAAATATCCTGGTCATTCTACCTGGTTTATTTTCTCCTTTCTATCTGAAGCTCCTATTTAAACATCAAAACCAAGCTAATTAAATGGAATCTTACTGGCTTTGTTCTATACATTTAAGTCCTATAAATACTTCTATTATTGTACATACATTGAGAACACATTAAACCCAACTTGATGGCTGGTGTTTTAATTGAAAGCTCTACTGCAGAAAATTTAATATGGAACCAGTGGTTAAATAAGAACAGGGCAAAAAATATTGGTCTAAATCTTCCATCAGTGACTCTGAAAAAATTAACATTTTGAAAGGAGAAGGTGTTGGGGTGCCTGGGTGGCTCAGTCAGTTAAACATCAGACTCCTGATTTCAGCTCAGGTCATGATCTCAGGATCATGAGATTGAGCCCTGCATTGGGCTCCATGCTGGGCATGGAGCATGCTTAAGATTCTCTCTCCCTTTGTCCCTCTCTCCCCTAAAAATAATAATAAAATAAAATGAGAAGGTTCTTGGTCACTAAGAATATAAAAATTAGCATGTTTTCAAACAAATTATTCAAAATCTAAAATAAGACATAAAGATGACTGTGAATTTTACTGTCATGCTAAAGCATTTTTTAATAAGTTCACCTGAGATCACTCAATTACATGATTTCTTACTTATAATTGATTAGGGCCCAGACAGTTTATAACTATAAATTTAAAGGTAAACTATTACAATACAATACATGTTTTCCTTCTTAGCACAGAAGACTATCCCAAAGGCTATAGTCTGTATACCTTTGGGTATTAACCAATTTTTATGTCTTAGTAATTTTATTTCAGCATTCCTTATTAAATTGACTATATAACTCCCAATTCCTCATTGAACTAGTTTTTATGAGTTAAAAAAAAGTTTGATACATTACTATTTGTACTTAAATTCTTTTACAACAATTTGAAAATCATGGGTAACATATGAGACCACATGAAGACTGAGCAGGAGGAAAGGAGAATGGTCAATGAATGAATAGAATAAATAAGTGATTATAAATAATATAATAATATAGATAATACAAATATAAAGGAGGTTGCAATGTTTAAGACATATGAGAGACCATTTTTTTACCTGAATTAATTGCTAAAATTTAAAAATTAAGAAATCACAAAAGGTAAAGTTCTGTTTCCCCATTTTAAAAAATGACACTGGCGGGATTCCCCAAAAGAACAGAAAAAGCATTAGAGAGCAAAAACAAGGCAGAAACAATTAAATATGAAAGTTCTAACCAAGGCAATTAACCTAGTATGAGTGGAATATTAAAAGAAAATCAGATATGAATCTTTAAAAGTGCATATATTAAAATGAGGAAGCAATTAAAGAGCCCTAAATGTGCGGGATACAAGCCATCAGCGCAATACTCCTTGGAGAAGATAAGCACCTACATTTAACCAGGACTGATGAGGGGGAGAAAACAAAGCAGAAGGGAGGGGGTGGAAAGATTTTAGAAGACACGAAAGATTTTTTTAAAAAGGACTGAATAACCAGACACATAAGAGGGAGAGAGTGTTGGTAGGATAACTCGCAGGTGTCTGGTTTAAGTGACTGAGTAGTTGGAAAAACCATTCTATATGGAACAAGAAGTAAAATAAAGAAAACTGGTTGAAGCCTAAAAAGCATTCTTTCTCCACCATGTGAAAGATTCGAACCTCTTCTATAAACTCACATTCTCACTGCTGCTCCGTCTCACCCCGAGACTTACCAGTGCTTTATTTTGTTAATAACCCTCCAAAATTTGTGAATTACCAAACCCAATCAGAGGTATTTAATGTATATATCTTCTACCCTCCTCTTGGTAACTTCTATTAAACATTCCTTTTAAATAGTTCCTAGCATTTGTTTTCTAACAAAGTAATCTAATAACTCAGGTGATGAAATTAACAAAGCTAACATTTCAAAATAAAGTTATATACATTGCTAAATTGGAACAACTTTAGCATATATCAGTTTTTCAAATCAAGGAGCCCACTTAAATCAGGACCCAGATTAATTCTTTGTTTACTCATCTTGAAGGAAGAACAAGTTTGACATCTAGCCCAAATGAGAAAAGGACTATTGGTCACATCACAGAAACAGTCTGGATAAGTAAAATTCACAGACCTACTAAAGAATCCTTTTAAGTCAGCAGTTCTCAAAGATTGGGAACACTGTAATTAAAGCAAAATTTTAAAAAGTAAATTTCTGAGCCCCACTCTAGACACACTGACTCTAAAAGTTGCCATTATATCTGAAACTCCTCACTTGTCAGTGATCTTCCTAAAATGATAATTTTATATATTACTCCTTTAAAATGTTAAGATTTTCATACTGGTTTTGTTGTTGTTGTTGTTGTTTTTGGATAATGCCCAAAGGCGCTGTATATCTACTGCTTATTCTTTAGCATCTTATCCTTTCTCCACCCATTCCCTCTCCCCTCGTGATTCTGATTCCCCTAAAAGGCTTCGCTTTCTCAACTGAGGCTTTGCAGATATTCTGATCAGTTCCCTACCCCATTACCTCAACCCAAGCCCCTGTGTCCATCCTTCCATTCTCAAGTAATGCATTACTTTTGTGAACAATTCCCTGACCCCACCCCCAAAGACTAGTATCTTTCCCTAATCTACTCCTGGAAAGAGAATGTTGTGCTATAGTTGCTTATTTATCTATCAAATATTCCAAACACAGCACACTGCTTGACACATATTAAGCACTCAAAAAGAAGAAAGGTGGGATGCCTGGGTGGCTCAGTCAGTTAAGTGTCTCACTTTGGCTCAGGTCATGATCCCAGGGTGCTGGGATTGAGTCCCACATCAGGCTCCCTGCTCAGCGGGAAGCCTGCTTCTCCCTCTGTCTGCAGTTCCCTCTGCTTGTCTGAGCGCGCCTGCTCTCTCTCTTTCTGACAAATAAATAAAACCCTTAAAAAAAAAAAAAAAGGTAAACAGACTTCTGGATGATGATACAGTTAGTAACACAACTCTAAACTATTCCTTAAGAAACTCAAAATTCTAGAGGAACCTCTCATTATTTTGACCAAAGGCAAGTGCACAAACCCTTCCCATTTTAAGAGCTTTACTAATAATTTAGAAATATGCAGAGTTTATGGGAAGTAACAAAGTCATAAAAAATACGATTTCTTTAATCTCTTTAATCAGTCATATATATCCAATTGCTTCTTTAATTTAATTTTTTTAATCAGTCATATATATCCAATTGCTTAGGTTTCTTGGGTATTCAAATACAATCTATACAAACCGAAAACCACTTCCTGCTGTTCTTCCTGTTTTTGGTATCTCAGAGAACAGCATTAGCCAAAAACAATCTGGCTATAAAAAAAAGCCACAAAATATCAGATTAAAAAATCTAGATTTAGGATAACTAAATCACCGTGACCCAAAAATCCAGGGAAGTCTTCTTAACCATTCCTGCTTCCACTGCCTAACCCAGCTTCATTTCCCACTTCAATTTCAGTGACCGCTCCCTAATGGATCTCTACCTGTGATCAATTCCCTTCCAGTCACGCCTCTGTAAGTCTGCCCACACACTAAAGCTATTCTAAAACATGAATCTGATCATTTAAACTACTGAATCACACTCCCTTCAGGATAAAATCCAAAGTCTCCAGAGATTTCAGAACAGGAGACATTATTTAAATTGACTCTTCACTTCATAATAGATCCTAAGGAACATTTCTTCACAACATTTAAGATTTTATATGTAGAACTCTATGCAAGAGAATGATAATACATATTACAGACATATGTTTCAACATAGCACATACTGGGGATAACAAGATATAAATTTACTCCATGAAGTCTCATCTCATTTATGAAGCTACTAAGAGCATAAAGGCCAATTCCACATTGATATAATCACATTCTTCAGCAGACAGGAGGCCTAAGGTGAATGCCATTTTAAATAATTCCTTTATCCATCTGTACAACATTTATTGAGTTCTTAGCACTTGCTAGGTATTGAAAATACTATATACCAATATATAAAATAGATAGAGGAATCTTGCCTCCTGGGGCTTAAATTCTATTTGTAGTAGACTACGCAAGGAACACTGAAAAATCTCCCAGTCCTGTTTTGTCTTCTGACAAATGAAAGCAGCTCTCTGCTCAGCAGGGAGACTGCTTCTCCCTCTCCCCTCTTTGTCTGCCTGCCACTCTCCCTGCCCGCGCATGAGCACGTTCTGTCAAATAAAATCTAAAAACAACTAAAGTATATTTGAGCAACTATTTGAATACGTGATGAAATCGCTATGCAGTTAACCTGGGGAGAGCTTTTCTGTCCAAGCAGCAGGTACAAAGTTGGAACGAAGGCAGCCTGCATTTCTGAGTATCAGCAGTGAGGCATGTGTGCTAACAAGAAAGTAGGAAGAGAGGAGGACAGAGAGCTAACAGGCAGGGGATGGACCATGCAGGGCCTTATAGATCCTAAGACTTTTTAGCTTTTTACTCTCAGCGAAACTAAAAGTCACAAGAATTATGAGGAAAGAACAGATCATTCTGGTAGCCTTATTGAGACAGCACTGTGGGGGACAGCAAGGGCTGAAGCAGGTAGGTCATTTGCAAAGCTACAATAATCCAGCTGAGAAATAATGGTGGTTTGATCCAGGGTGGTAGCTGTGAAGACAATAAGAACTGGATAGATAATATGTATTCTGAAAGTACAGCTAGCTAACAGCACTTCCCAAAATACTGAATATAAGGTGTGAAAGATGACTCCTGGACTAAACAAATATCAAAATGAAATTGCCACTGAGACAGGAAGGCTTCAAAACCAGTAAGCTATGAAAAAAAACAACTGGTGAACTGTTTTGGGGCATTAAATTTGAGACAGCGATTACCAAATCCAAGTGGAAACACCAAGCAGGAAGCTGAACCGAATTTAGGGGAGTTATGGGTTAAAGATGTAGCTATAAAATAATTTAGGTGGCAGTTGTCAAAAGTAGTAATACAGCAACAATATTAATTTTATCTCATAAAGTACAACTGGAGGTGCCTGGGTGGCTCAGTTGTTAAGCATCTGCTTTCAACTCAGGTCATGATCCTAGGGTTCCGGGATCCAGCCCCACATCAGGCTCCCTGCCCAGTGGGGAGCCTGCTCTTCCCTCTCCCACTCCCCCTGCTTGTGTTCCCTCTCTGTGTTTGTCTCTGTCAAATAAATAAATGAATCTTTTTTTTTTTTTTTTTTTTTTAGATTTTATTTATTTGACAGATAGAGATCACAAGTAGGCAGAGAGGCAGATGGGGCGGGGGTGAGGGGGGAGGGAGAAGGAGGCTCCCCGCTGAGCAGGGAGCAGGACTCAATCCCAGGACCCTCGGATCATGACCTGAGCAGAAGGCAGAGGCTTTAACCCACTGAGCCACCCAGGCACCCCTAAATAAATGAAATCTTAAAAAATAAAGTACAACTGGAATGAGTGTTACCTGATATGATGGTACCCCTCATCCTTCCTGAGTAGCTACATTTTACTGTGAAAAAGGGGAAGGTTTCCTATCACCGTTATCTTCTAGAATTAGATATGTTGGAGAAGAATGGGGGCATTATTCTCCCACACGTCTATAATTCCAATGTAAGCCAACCAATGGGCTGTCAGCAAAGGTTCCAAAAGTGCTGCTGGACAATAAATGTGATCAAGAGGAGTCAGAAGCTTTTTCCAAATGCTTTTTCAAAGGCTCCCAAACTTTCACCTTCCCAAAAGGGTATCAAAATGCCTGGTTTAAACCAGATTTCATCTTAAGAAAGGGTAGAAAATCTAACACCCCAACTAATAAAAACTTTAAAAATGTTCTTTATATTCTATTTTTTGTACAATAACAGCCCTACAGAAATCGTTTAAATGAGACTACCTTAACTGAGAACATAAATACTACATTCGTTCATTCAGGCAGCATATACTTATTGAGCTAGTGCTATATGCCATGCATGAATTTTATTTCAAGTTCTGGAGATACAACACAGTGGGGTGGCAGAACACCAGGATGGCCTCTGAAGAAAGTTCATATTCTAGGTGCCACCAACAAGCAGAATATGAAGTAAGTCAGCTCGTGGCAAGTACTGTGGACAAAAATAAAGCATGAGAGGGGAAAACTGAAGGCAGGGAATTGTGGGGAGGGAGTGGATCAGAATTTTGTATAAGGTTCAGGCAGATCTCCTACCAAAATAGTGGGCACCTATTTCTCCATAACCTCAGGAGGGTAATGACCCTATGTAATTTCTGATCACCTCATGAGCAAAAACGATCTCCTTATTTTAATCTGTATTTCCCAGATAACTTAGTGGGATTGTACACCTTTCCCAATATTTATTGGCTATCCTTATTTCCTTTTCTGTAAATTATCTAATGTTCCTATGTTATTCGTTCTTAATTATCTTTATTGATTTGTAGAAGTTCTTTATAAATTGGGTCATGAAATAATTCACTATTAAATACTTATCACAAATATTTTCTTCTAAAATTCTTCAATTTTTAAAAATACCTTCTACCACAAACGTTTTTAAATTTTATGCAGAGGTAGAGGATGGAGTATAGCGTGTTCTTTAGAACACTTATATTTTACAACTTGCCTTAGAAAGTCTTTCCAAAGATTACAATATTATTCTCATATATTGTCTACTAATACTTTTTCAATTTTGGCTTTTATATTTAGCTATTTAAATTTGTGTATCCAGATTTCTCCCTTTTGGTGTTAGAAATTATCCTGATTATTGAAATTCTATACTTTCTATGATTTGAAATGCCATTTTTTTATTACATAAAGTTCTATATACATTTATGAATCAGTTTCTATAGTCTCCATTCTGTTACTGATCTATATTCCTTGTACCAATACAATGCTGTTTTAATTATTAAGGTATTTATCACAAGTACCCATTTTTCAACTCTTTCCTTGGTCCCTTCCTAAACATAACAACCACCCTAAACACTTATATACAAGCAAAGATTAAACTGATTGCAGGTTACATATAATACTTACTCCAAGTACTAGAATTTTTTTTTTCTTCCCATTTAAAAGTCTCCCCCTGACCCTGAGAATAAACATTCTCTATAAAGTCAAAGTCTAGGGAGATATTCAGAAGTTTTCACTACCTGCTCTAACCTACCAATCACTTAGGCCTCCTTCCTGAACTCTCAGCTCATCAAAGTAATCTACTTACTGGGCGTCTCCTGAATACAGAATGGACAGCCCCACCTCCATGTCTTCACTTCTCAAGTTACACCTTTTGTAATGTTTCCTTCCTTCCTTCCTTCCTTCCTTCGGATTTCTCTATTTAAGGCTCAGCCCTCCTCCACGAGAAAGTTTTCCTAGATCACAATTTCCAACACAATGGAAATTGTTGGAAATTGGAATTGTTGGAAAGTGCTGAATTTACAGCACTTACTTCTTACTTCTTAGCATATAAGTTGCCTAATGGTAGTTTATATTACTCTTTTCCCTAAGTAACTTCGCTTATTAGTGTTATGTTTAAGGCTTTGATAAAGAGCTCCAATTTTAGACCCACCCTTAAATTTGCCTCTGTTAAACTTAGCATAGTTATAATTTTTTAACCCTATTTTCAAAAGGGATTTAGAGCCACTAAAATCACTAAACATCACAATGAAGACATTGAAATAGAAAAGCTTAAGAAATGCACTATTATCCAACAATTTTACCCACTCTTCAGCTTCCCAGTAAAGTCTCCAGCAATAAGAAAAGAAAATTGACGATGCCTAATGCCACATCACCACAGAGGTCTTACCTGGTTACTATACTCCCCAACTCTAAAAACCTCTTACAAAAAAGCCTAGCAGAATCTATTAAAAAAGAAAAAAAGAAAAAAAGATGAACGTCTCCAGCTGGAGCTGGCTTCTGTGTCACCTATCCGTCTCACTTTCAGCAGTCATTTGATGATATACACTTGCATCTATCAGGAGGCCAGCCTTTCTGATGTAATACTGAAGATACTCACTGTTTCCTATTAAAGACAGTGAAATCTAGTTTAGATCTATATGCTAAGGCATTTTATTCTCTTAACTGTGTAACAGAGACAGCCCCCAAAGAAGTGCTGCAACTTAACCTTACTTCAACATAAACTCTTGGTTGTGGTACCTTGGATCTACATTAACAAGTCACCAAAAAAAAAAAAAAAAAAAAGCCTTACTGAAGTCATTATCTTCTTTCCTGAAACTGTTAGTAAGCACACATGCACTACATTTTCAAGCATCTTCTTTAGAAAAATCATCAGCAGAAATTTCTTTCTGATTTTAGTGTTAGAATAAATGAGCTTATCCTGACCAGTGGGCTTCAGTAATGGGAAGAGTTTTCCCTCATGATACCTATCTTTGGTAAAAATATAGACATCATAATATACATTGTGGTTAGAAGAATATCTTCATCCTTGGTTCCATTTTATAATTCCTACCACTCCTTCCCTCTGTATCACTCTTCTCTTCTACTTTTGTTACCTTCCTGACTTTTACATATGTTACCTTCCAAACATTTTATGTAATTACTGGGGTCAGTAAGTTTCCTACCTTATACTTTTCCCAATTAGCTGTTTAACAAATTTTTAATGCTTTAAAAATTATTGAAAAATGACTTTAATGACTACATAATGTGCTGTTATATTCATCATAGCTTCTTACCCTATTAGCGGATATTTAAGTTGCTAATGGGTTTTTTTCATCAATGAAAAATAATGATGCAAGAAAAAAGCCATCTAAGACTTATCAAGGCTTATTACAGCAGAGAGAATCAATTATCATATGGTTTCACTTACTTGTGGAACATAAGGAATAACACAGAAGACATTGGGAGATGGAAAGGAGAAGGGACTTGGGGGAAATCAGAGGGGGAGACAAACCATGAGAGACTGTGGACTCTCAGAAACAAACTGAGGGTTTTGGAGGAGAGGAGAAGGGGGTTGGGTGAGCCCGGTGGTTGGGTATTAAAGAGGGCTCGTATTTCATGGAGTACTGGGTGTGGTGCATAAACAATGAATCTTGGATCACTAAAAAAAAAAAAAAAAAAAAAAAAAAAAAAAGACTTATTACTAAGATGGTTCTGTCACTACGTTTTATGGTAATTTGGCAAATTCACGTTTAAAAAATTATTCTGACAAGGGGGCACCTGGTAGTTCAGTTGGTTAAACATCTGACTCTTGATTTTGGCTCAGGTCATGATCTCAGGGTTGTGAGATCCAGCCCCACACTGGGCTCTGTGCTGGGCATAGAACCTGCTTAAGATTCTCTCTCTCCTTCTCCCCTCCTAAAAAATTTGACATAAATACTTCAGTAGTTAGATGATGAGAAATGTGTCTTTTTCAGGAATTAAGGAGTCTTCAATCTGTTCATTGTGGGAGGGAAGAACCTTCCATTGTATTTGTTTCCTTTTTTCAAAGTAGTCTAATCTTAAGTGATAGGTCAGTTTATAATTTTCTTTTTACTATCTACAATGTGGACCCTATTTCAGTCCCCAAATTCTAGCAATAAAGAAACGTAGTTTAAGAGCACCTAGTACCCATTAGACCTTTGTGTTTTGGGAAATATAAGTACTACCCTAAGGAAGTTGATTTCAAGCTTACTGGCTAGAATGGTCAGGTAAACCCTTTATTTGAAAAAGAGTAAGTTTCTATAGAACTTTTAAACTGTTACAGCAGATAAATCCTGCAACATATTTTCACCAAGCAAAGGGAAAACTAAATGGCCTTCCAAAAACATCAAGGACAAAAGATTTGACAGGCAATTCTGAATAGGGAACTAAGTGCTGTCTGCCTTTTTTATGCTCAAAACACAACACAAAAAAGCTTCCCACCATTGGTGTAAAAGGTAGAGGATGAAAGTGATGCAGAAATACAAGAGCCACTTTCACATAAAATACTTCTGAATTAAAAAAGAAAGCAAGTTTCATTGTTCTCCTATCCTCCTTCCCAAAGGAAAAAAAAATTTTTTTGCCAAGTTGCATCATTCAGGAATCAAAGCCTCCATTAAACTTCACTAACATGATATTACAAAATACTTTCAATATGTCATCTTTTGTTTGCCTTGTGAGAGATCAACACTAATATAAGGCTTCACAAAACATTAAGACCACCTGGTAAAATAGGCCTAAAGTTTTAAACATACAAAACTAAACCACAAAAAGACTCAAAGAAAATGGAAAATCACTTTATAATCCTGAGGTAAAACACAATCTTTTTCTAAGCTTTACACAAAACCCGGAAATTGTAAAGGAAAAGATCTTATATAAAAATCATACACTTGTTAGGGAAAAATATCTGTGACATGTATGAAAGAGTTTTCAAAACACTTCCAGCATACCAATAAACCAGTAAGAAAAAGGTTAAAACACTGAGTAGAAAATTTAGCAAGCAGGGTACATGGATGGCTCAGTCTGTTAAGCGTCAGCCTTTGGCTCAGGTCATGATCCTGGGGGTCCTGGGATCCAATCCCGCATCAGTCTCCCTGTTCAGTGGGGATCCTGCTTCTCCCTCTCCCTGCTGCTCCCCCTGCTTGTGCTCTCTATCAAATTGATTAATTAACTAATTAAAACTTTAAAAAGAAAGAAAAGTCTTCAAGGAAATCTTACATAAAGACAAATTTAGCAAGCAACATACTCAATTTATAGAAAACATAAAAATAACATACAATACTGAAAAAATGCTCAAACTTACTACCAAATAACATGAAGAGAAGCAAGACTATTTTAATACCTAACCAATTAACAAAGACTAAACAAGTTAGCAAGTTAGATAAGATATGGGGAAAACAGAAACTGTAAACAGTGGAAATGTATATTATCATCCTTTCAGTGATTCGTTTTCTAAGTTTTATTTAAGTAATCTCTACACCCCACTTGGGGCTAAAACTCACAAACCCTAGATCAAGAGCCACATGTTCTGACTGAACCAGCCAGGCACCTCTTCTTTCAGTGATTTTTAACAACAAAATTCTACAGGCAGATAAGCTGTATCCATCCACCAATTTTCTTTCACTTCCTTTCATTTCATTTCTAAGAATTTATCTGATTGTAATATTCATATGAATATGAAAACATATACACATATGTGTAAGAACTGTTGATAGAACAACTTTTACAATATAAAATTAGAAAGTAGAAGGTCTACCAAGAGTGAATTTATTAAAATAAAAATTTGTAGTATTATAATTAATGCAACCATTAAAAAGACAGACTAGATCAACATGCTTTGACATGGAGAAATATCAATATATTTTTAAAAGCAAGACAAACATGTATAGTAAAATGCTATTTATATTAATTGACATGCAATACTAAAATTTTAGAGTATCTTTCAAATCTTAAAAAATACCAAAATTATATTTATCTTCTAAATTTTCAATGACCATTTATTAACTCTATAGTCAGCAGAAAAAATATTTTCTTTTCTAAAATAAAAATACAAACCCAATTTTAGGTATAGTATATGACTGATACAAATCCAATCATCTTCTGGATGACCAGTTTCTTCAAGACAAAGGGCCGAAAGGAGTCAGAAAAATATTTACTATCCGCGGTATGAGAAATTTACAGTGGAAAATTGACATTTTGATGAAAATCGGGCTTTGATGAGTCCACAATGCAGTAATTATGGTAATTATGTGATCCTATGGTTGCCCTGCCTCTTGGCTACTATATTCATCATATGGGTGGATGCAAAGATAACCATAACCCACCTATAGTAAGTTGCCCTCTCCTAGTTCTAATGGGGTGGAATTTCATTTAAAACACTGAAATCTATCACTAAAGACAGGTATCTGGAAAAAAAAAATCTAGAACAGAGAAGTAATTTCACTTTATGCCTGCCCAGAAAAAGGCACCAACATGGTTACAGGCAGCAGATTAACCTTCTGATGTAGACAATAAACTAAGAAGTGAGTCAATACACAATTTCTTCACAGGTTTCCTTCAATGATGTAACATCCCTCAAATTAGGAAACAAAAGCAACCACTACCATATTTGAAGATGAAAGTACTCTTTTTTTGCTTCCATCTAAAAGAAGCCACACCTTTGATAAAAAAGTGTGAAATGAAGTGAGTCAGCAATATGAATTCAAACACTGTGGGGAAATTAATATGCCTATTAGTATGTAAACATTCCTTTCACCAGCTACACTCATTCTGAGAAAAAAAATCCTGGCTTTCAAAGACTGTTTTATCTTAATTCTGGAGGAGCCTTAAAGAGACAACATATATATAAACTTGACCAAGGCTCCATACTCACTTGGGCACCATGAGCCCCTGGTGGCCCCTTATTCCCTTTCATGAATAAGTAAGTAAAACTATTGGGTTTTGCCTCTTTGTTTTCCTCTATTCTCAAATTTTTAAAAAATAATTCATTTTTGCTTATTAAAAATACATATTCATCACATATCTATACCTTTTATTTCACCCTAATTCTATGAAAAACAAAGGGATTTTACACCTCTATTGTTTTCCATTTTTAAAAACACTGAACAATTAAATATACATCCACTGTTACTTTTTAGTAGAATTTTAGAAAATGTTAGTAAAGATACTGAGTTATCAACTAATCATATAAACAGCTGTCACTAACCCATGCATGATACATATTATATTACTTTGCCTTTCACTTTCACTTACATGTACTCTCAAAAAGTCCTCAGAAAAGTTTCTGAAACACTTTTTTACTTGAATGTTCTGTATGCCCACCTTAGGTAAAGTTAATCTCAAGGGTCAGATGCTGTATAGGCAGGGATGACTTCCCCAAAAGAAGATATCTAAGCTCCAAACTATTTCTGAAAAATCAATGCTTACACATGCAAGTATCTCTCAAAGGACCTAGGATTTCATATTCAGTGTAGGCTCAATGTCATGAAGTCAACTTAAAGTAACATTTTACAACATAAAACACATTTAGAACATTAAAAACATCTACTTCCTACTGTCAGAAGTTACACTGATGATTTTCCTTAGACTTTAGATGTGCAATTAAAAAAAAACCCGAAACCAAAATTAAAACTACTCTTTTAAAAGCACACTGCAGTTTCAGGACCTTTAATGCAGCAGAGTGCAAAGTCACAGTCAGGACAGGGGCCAAGTTTCCTCCAACCTAGAAAAGCCAAAAGATCTACCAAAATATCAAATTAAGATACCATTTCACTGTTCCATCAAACTTCCCAGTCAAAAAAAAAAAAAAAAAAAAAAACCCTATCACATTCTTATCACACTTCAAATGCACAATATACTTTATATAAATGTTACTTATGTAGGCCAATAATACTTTGCATGGGCAGATCACTCTGCCACTTACAAAGTGATGTCATTTTCATACCTGATTTGAGCTTCACAAATACACCATCAAGTATGGCAACTGGCTATTATGTACAATGTACACATGGAAACAAGACAGAGTCACAAATCATGTGCTCAACATCATTAAACATCCTGATTCCCAATACAATGCTCTTTTTACAGTAATTTCATCATGATGGTAGTATGAACCAGACAGAAGGTTTTTAGGATAGTGATTTACGGACAAATACTAAAGAAAAATTAGATTTCTGACTTCCTGTAGTAAAGAAAGAAAATCTTTGCCTCACTTTATTCATTTTTAATACTTACTTCAAAAAACCAACTGGCCCTTAAACAAAGTTTCCACATATCAGACGTCCTTAAAAAAAAAAAAAAAGAAGAAGAAGAAGAAAGAAAGAAAGAAAATTCCTAAACTTACCACTTACTTCCAATCCTTCCCACATTATAGGGCTAAATTTCATCTTAGAACCCAAATTTAGAAACTTTTTTCAAATTTATCTGGTGCAGTATATTGGACATGACCTTTGAAACACACTAATATCTCTAATTTGTTTTAATCTAGTCAAAACTGTAAAACTGCCTGCAAGGAAGTTCTTTAAAATGTAAGTTATTACATACATTATGGCAACTTCCTCACCTAACCACACATAAACATGCAAACAATCCAGCCTCTAGTAGTTCTGCATTGTTAGATGAGTCTGCATATTCTGTTTTAAAATATCCTGGGCTTAACAGGCCTTGCTGCTCTGTCCATGTTCTTTACATGTCAGAAACTACTGCTCTAGGATCTTAGCAGTTCATACTTATCTAGCTTTTTTAAGTCTTTAACTTAAGATAAGAATGCAACTACACAACTGAGACTATAATACTGTGTAACAGGTTAGTAAATCAAACATGTTCATCAATTATGTTTCTTATGCCCTGTAAATGGACTCAAATATCTAGTAAGATACTGAACTAACACAATAGACAATATATACAAAATTAAAAGATACAAAATAGCAAAAAGGAACTGAAACTTGAGGAGGAAGCAAAGCTTCAAAGAAAATAAAATATGAATACTATAGCTTAAAAAACAAAGAAGCTTTAGAATGGATATTGTATTAAGACTTAACAGAAACTTGGGAGTTGAGGCTTAACCTCAATTTTTCAGGGCTGATAATTGCAAAAATACATAGAATATTCCTACAGAAGACCAATGTGACCCTTTCCTTAGGACAGAAAACAAAATGTGGGCTAAATAATATGCTTCTTACCCATTCATATACAACATATCAATAACAGGAAATAAAAGTAAACACAATCCAAAATATCAGTACCGTATAAAACATCGTAGTCAACATGATTTAATGAAAACAAGCCTTAAAAGTCCACATTTTATCATTCATTTACTTCTTTATTTCCACTGGAAATAAATTTAAATTTAAAATTCTCCTACCTCTAGATCTTTTCAGATTAATATGCCCATATTTTGTCACCTGATAGATTTACAGGAATAATCAACATTGCACTGCCTTAACTAAAGACTAAGCACTTTTCTCCTTGATTTTATCATGCAAAATGAAAATAGATTAAAATGAGACATGCAGATATTAAGAATTATTGTTATATCTGGGTTTTTTTTTCCTTTTTAATCCAACAAATGCATTTCTTGCCCCTTCCACACAAATAATTTAGGTTTAAATTGTTATTTATATAATCTGTTGATGCAGTAACAGGGTCTCTGTGTAGGTTCTTTGTTGTTTGTTTTTTAAAGCAATGTTTAAAGGACCTATTGAACTGCTGCACCTGTATCCTTTTTTTTTTTTTAATTAAGTTCTTTTCCTTGGAAAATTTGGAAAATACCAGAAAATATAAAGAAAAATCCATTTACGGTTTCACCATCTGATCACTTTTATAACTATCTTCTGAGCTTATTTTTAGTAGACATGATCACTTCTGGTTCTACAGTTTCATTTACAAAATCAGAATTATACCATTTTCTAACCTGTTTTCACTTCAAAAGTATTTCCCACACCCCTGAATATTATTTAAGAATGGTTTTTATTTAGTAACTTCTTTAATTAGGATCCTATCCTTCGCTTAAAGGGTTAAAAATTACGCAATAAAATAATACCCTTGCTTTCTCCTATCCCTTCACCTTTATGATGAGAACTCAGCAAAGAATAGTAAACCATTGACACTAGCGTCCAAGGTGTGATAGATTGTATCCCCCTGAAAAATATGGGACCTAATAAGATTCAAACCTTAAACCCAAAATATGAAGCGCTAACAGACACAGTTCAAGCACTATCCAATGGAGGTAACCCTATTGGAGGAGGCAAATCTAAAATTCGCAGGACTCAAGTAAGTTACCTCTTCTAGCTACAAGAAAGCTCCCCTTCGTCTTTAAATAAAGCAATTGTGAAGCGGTGCAAACTTCACCCACTCAACTACCATAACTGACTGAGTTCGTTAAAATTGCCGCTCCCAATGGCAGAGATGGATTCATCAAAAAAAGATAAACATGTAGAGCACACGAGGAACTGTGTGGACAGCTGCTAGAGAGAAGTTATCGATTAAGAAGTGGGCCGCGTGAGGCGGAAAAGGATAGGAAGGGGATCTGATCATTATCAGCCTGGCGTATAAGCAGCAATCTCAGCTGCATTATTTAATATTTAATCCACCTATTCCTGGCATCACGGGGCTCAAACGTCACCAAGAGAGGGGCCTGCTGAAAAAACCGGCCGGGTGACGCACATCACATCTTACCATATGGATTCTCATCAATCAAGACCAAGAAGCGCCCAAGCCAGCCTTGTGAAAGAAGGGTCCCCCCGGCCATCAGCTCCCCCAGTCGCCTAGTACGCCGCTCCGGTTCGCAAGCAGGGATCGGAGGGTGCGAGACCTCCCGACCCTACGCCTCAGCGCCCGGCTCCAGACCACCCTTGCACCTGCTCCCGCCGGAGTCAGTCCCAGCCGGGGCAGTCCCAGCCTGGGCAGCCCCTGTCAGAGCAGCCCCTGCCTCAAAGACACCGCCTCTGCCCCCGCCACACAACTCAACAGCGGACAGGGCCCCGACAGGCGGCCGAGACTCCTCTCCCGGGGTCCCAACCAGCCCAGGGCCGTACCTCAACGGGCAGCGCCACCTCCGCCCGACTGTGTTGACTGTCGCGGTGGCGGCGGTCACAGCTCCGAGCACAGTGACGCCTCACTTAAAAACAACAACCTGCTCGCAGGCGTCCACAGCCGCGAGGCGGCGGCCGGCGGAGCGCCGCAGCGCATGACGGGACTCGTAGTCCCTCCCGCTCCTCATGTAGGGCACGGGAGGAGGGAAGAACTACGACTCCCGAAGAGGAGCGCCGCCGGCCGGGGATGGCAGCAGGAAGCTAGGCAGGGCGGCTACGATCCTCACAACATCCGGGCCCCGGCGCGAAAGCGGCTCCGCGGCCGGTTGCTATGGAGACCACCACTCTAAAGGATTCGCGGTTTCACCCGGAGGGCGGCTCCCTGGATTAGGCGGATTAGTAGATCCCGATAGATCTTGCGAATGGTTCCTATTCTCTGCGGCTTTAATTGGATGTAGTAGAAAGGCCGCTCCTCTGCGCGCTCCCTGGTCGTCTTGCTATCCGCTGCCGGAGAAGACTGCGTTGGCCGAATAGTAGAGAAGATACCGAGAATGACCGAGTACGACTGGGTGGGTTTGGGCAGAGGGCTGAATGTTTTTGACAGCTGGTATTCCTCGCTATAAATTTGGGCGCCACGCACCGCCACTCGCCCCACCTCCAAGAAACACCTTTCTAGACAACCACTGGGCTACACAGACGTAAATGCATCGCGTTGAGCCAGAGTTGCCTCTGGAAGTATGAAATGACGGGATGATGTACAACTGCGGTGATGGCTTTAAATGAGAAAAACGTACCTTGTTAATTTTACATTTTCCTTACACTGCTTTGTTCAAAAAGGATAGGAGGGGAAAAAAGAATAATACAGTGCACTTGTATTCACTTTTGAGGGAAACGTAGCAAGTTAAGGTTTAGGGTTAAACAAGGTTCTGTCCGCCAATGTGGCACAAAAAAAAAAAAAAAAAAAAAAAAAAAAAAAAAAGACAAAAAGAAGCATTAACAAAGAGAATGATGGGCCTGAGCAGAAACAAAAAGGTGCCTCAAAATTAGACTTTGGGGGTTTTTTTTGCTTTTGGTGTTGTTATAGTTAACATCACCTGTGACACAACATCAAAAAAAGAAAAAAAAAACTTAACTTTAAAACTACAGCTCCCATAAAGAGCATTTTTATTATCTCAATGACTTGTTCTTATTTATCTTTTAAAAATGTGTACATGTTTATAAGAAAGAGTTTGAAAAACCCCAGTGGATTGGCTTTCCTCTAATTCCAGGGGAGCCTGAAAATTACATTAGTGGTCTTTACCACTAATATGATCTCTTTGTAGATTTTTATTCCATTCAAGGCACTTTCACAGTCCAATTTTTTAAGACCTTCAATTTTAGAAGAATCATTTACACTTTTAATTAACCTTTTAATCCTTAATAATATTTGCTGATCCTGTGTGTAACCTGATAGGGCACTTAAAATAATCCTTCTATTGTTCTTTGTATAATTCTTCTATTGTTCTTTTAATTGTATCTAATTTGAACTCCACATTTTAAGAATATCAGATATGAAGAGGGTGAAACCCAAATAAGAAAACTGCAGTAACCTATGACATAAAGTAAAAGAATGAGTATTTTAGTTCTAAGTATGTAACAATTATCCTGGAAGTCAAAAAGATTCATGGTAGACCCTAACATTTCCTGATTGGGTGGTACAAATTATGCCAACAAAGTTTATCAGTTAATTTCTCTTGTTTCGACTAGATTTGGTTTACTGTAATTCTAACTTTCTGAAGAACCTCCATACTGTTTTCCAGACTGGCTGCACCAGCTTGCATTCCCACCAACAGTGTAAAAGGGTTTCCCTTTCTCCCCTTTCTCCATATCCTCACTGTCATTTCCTGACTCATTAATTTAAGCCATTCTGACCGGTGTGAGGTGGTATCTCATTGTGGTTTTGATTTGTATTTCCTGATGTCAAGTGAGGTGGAGCATCTTTTCAAGTGTCTGTTGGCCACCTGGATGTCTTCTTTGAAGAACTGTCTGCTCATGTCTTCTGCCCATTTCTTGATTGGATTATTTGTTCATTGGATGTTGAGTTTGATAAGTTTGGGGTTTGTTGTTGTTGTTGTTGTTGGTTTTTGTAGATTTTGGATACTAGTCCTTTATCTGGTAAGACATTTGCTGGTATCTTCTCCCATTCTATCGGTTGTCTTTTGGTTTTATCGACTGTTTACATTGCTGTGCAAAAGCTTTTTATCTTGATGAAATCCCAATAGTTCATTTTTGCTTTTGTTTCCTTTGCCTTTGGAACATTTCTAGCAAAAGGTTGCTGGGGCTGCAATCACAGAGGTTGCTGCCTGTGTTCTCCTCTAGGATTTTGTTTTGTTTTGTTTTGTTTAAATTTTTTTTTTAAAGATTTTATTTATTTATTTGACAGAGAGAGATCACAGTAGACAGAGAGGCAGGCAGAGAGAGAAAGAGAGGGAAGCAGGCTCTCTGCCGAGCAGAGAGCCCGATGCGGAACTCGATCCCAGGACTCTGAGATCATGACCTGAGCTGAAGGCAGCGGCTTAACCCACTGAGCCACCCAGGTGCCCCTTGTTTAAATTTTTTAAATTTATTTTTTAGTTTATTTTCAGCATAACAGTATTCATTATTTTTGCACCACACCTAGTGCTCCATGCAATCCGTGCCATCTATAATACCCACCACCTGGTACTGTGACCTCCCACCCCCCACCCCTTCAAAACCCTCAGATTGTTTTTCAGAGTCCATCGTCTCTCATGGTTCACCTCCCCTTCCAATTTCCCCCAACTCCCTTCTCCTCTCTATCTCCCCATGTCCTCCATGCTATTTGTTATGCTCCACAAACAAGTGAAACCATATGATAATTGACTCTCTCTGCTTGACTTATTTCACTCAGCATAATCTCTTCCAGTTCCATCCATGTTGCTACAAAAGTTGAGTATTCATCCTTTCTGATGGAGGCATAATACTCCATAGTGTAAATGGACCACGTCTTCCTTATCCATTCGTCTGTTGAAGGGCATCTTGGTTCTTTCCACAGTTTGGTGACCGTGGCCATTGCTGCTATGAATGTTGGGGTACAGATGGCCCTTCTTTTCACTACGTCTGTATCTTTGGGGTAAATACCCAGTAGTGCAATTGCAGGGTCATAGGGAAGCTCTATTTTTAATTTCTTGAGGAATCTCCACACTGTTCTCCAAAGAGGCTGCACCAAATTGCATTCCCACCAACAGTGGAAGAGGGTTCCCCTTTCTCCACATCCCCTCCAACACATGTTGTTTCCTGTCTTGCTAATTTTGGCCATTGTAACTGGTGTAAGGTGATATCTCAATGTGGTTTTAATTTGAATCTCCCTGATGGCTAGTGATGATGAACATTTTTTCATGTGTCTGATAGCCATTTGTATGTCTTCATTGGAGAAGTGTTTGTTCATATCTTCTGCCCATTTTTTGATATGATTGTCTGTTTTGTGTGTGTTGAGTTTGAGGAGTTCTTTATAGATCCTGGATATCAACCTTTTGTCTGTACTGTCATTTGCAAATATCTTCTCCCATTCCGTGGGTTGCTTCTTTGTTTTCTTGACTGTTTCCTTTGCTGTGCAGAAGCTTTTGATTTTGATGAAGTCCCAAAAGTTCATTTTTGCTTTTGTTTCCTTTGCCTTTGGAGACATATCTTGAAAGAAGTTGCTGTGGCTGATATCAAAGAGATTACTGCCTATGTTTTCCTCTAGGATTTTGATGGGTTCCTGTCTCACATTTAGGTCTTTCATCCATTTTGCGTCTACTTTTGTGTATGGTATAAGAAAATGGCCCAATTTCATTCTTCTGCATGTGGCTGTCCAATTTTCCCAATACAGTTGTTGAAGAGATTATCTTTTTTCCTTTGGATAGTCTTTTCTGCTTTGTCGAAGATTAGTTGACTATAGAGTTGAGGGTCCATTTCTGGGTTTTCTGTTCTGTTCCATTGATCTATGTGTCTTTTTTTGTGCCAGTACCATACTGTCTTGATGATTACAGCTTTGTAATGGAGCTTGAAGCCCAGAATTGTGATGCCATCAGCTTTGGTCTTCTTTTTCAACATTCCTCTGGCTATTCAGGGTCTTTAATGTTCCATACAAATTTTAGAATTATTTATTCCAGCAGCTCTGTGAAAAGAGTTGATGGTATTTTGGTAGGGGTTGCATTGAATGTGTAGATTGCTCTAGGTAGCATAGACATTTTAACAATATTTGTTCCTCTAATCCATGAGCATGGAACTTTTTTCCATTTCTTTGTTTCTTCCTCAATTTCTTTCATGAGTGTTCTATAGTTTTCTGAGTACAGATCCTTTGCCTCTTTGGTTAGGTTTATTCCTAGGTATCTTATGGTTTTTGGTGCAATTATAAATGAGATTGCTTCCCTAATTTCTCTTTCTTTTGTCCCATCGTTAGTATATAGAAATCCAACTAATTTCTGTACATTGATTTTATGTCCTGCCACATTGCTGAATTCCTGTATGAGTGCCAACAATTTGAGATGAAGCCTTTTGGGTTTTCCACATAGAGTATCAAGTCATCTGTGCAGAGTGAGAATTTGACTTCGTTGCTGATTTGGATGCCTTTTATTTATTTTTGCTGTATGATTGCTGAGGCTAGGACTTCTAGTACTGGGTTGAACAATAGTGATGATAGTGTTCCTCCTGTGTTCCTAACCTTAGGGGAAAAGCTCTCAGTTTTTCCATGTTGAGATTGGTTTTACTGTGGGCTTTTCATATATGACTTTTATGATATTGAGGTATGTTCTCTCTATCCCTACACTGTAAAGAGTTTTAATCAAGAAAGGATGCTGTACTTTGTCAGATATTTTTCTGCATTATGAGGATCATATGGTTCTTGTTCTTTTATTAACATAGTATATCGCACCAATTGATTTGCAGATGTTGAACCACCCTTAAAGCCCAGGAATAAATCCTACTTGTTTGTGGTGAATAATCCTTTTAATGCATTGTTGGATCCTATTGGCTAGGATCTTGGTGAAAATTTTGGCATCCATGTTCATTAGGGATATTGGTCTGTAATTCTCCTTTTTGGTTAGGTCTTTGTCTGGTTTTGGGATCAAGGCAATGCTGGCCTCATATAATGAGTTTGGAAGTGTTCCTCCCATTTCTATTTTTTGATACAGCCTCAGAAGACTAGGAGTTACTCCTTCTTTAAATACTGGATAGAATTCCTCTGGGAAGCCATCAGGCCCTGGACTCTTGTTTGTTGGGAGATTTTTGATTACTGCTTCAATTTCCTTGCTGCTTATGGATCTGTTCAGGTTTTCTATTTCTTCCTGTTTCAATTTCAGAAGGTTATGTGTCTCTAGGAATGTATCCATTTCTACCAGATTGCCTAATTTGTTGGCATATAGTTGCTCTTAATATGTTCTTATAATTGTTTGTATTTCTTCAGTGTTGGTTGTGACCTCTCCTCTTTCATTCATGATTTTATTTATTTGGGTCCTTTCTCTTTCCTTTTTGATAAGCCTGGCCAGGGGTTTATCAGTCTTTCAAAGAACAAGCTCCTAGTTAAGTCGATCTGTTCTATTGTTCTTTTGGTTTCTATTTAAGTGATTTCTGCTCTAATCTTTATTAATTCTCTTCTCCTGCTGGGTTTAGGCTTTATTTGTTGTTCTTTCTCCAGCTCCTTTAGGTCTAAGGTCAGGTTGTGTATTTGAGACCTCTCTTGTTTCTTAAGAAAGGCTTGCATTGCTATATGCTTCCCTCTTAGAATCGCTGTTGCAGCATCCCAAAGGTTTTGAACAGTTTTTTTTTTCATTTTCATTTATTTCTATTAATTTTTTAAATTCTTCTTTAATTCCCTAGTTGACCGATTCATTCTTTAGTAGGATGCTCTTTAACCTCCATGTATTTGTTTTCTTCCAAATTTCCTCTTGTGATTAAGTTCAAGTTTCAAAAGAACTATGGTCTGAAAATATGCAGTGAACGATCCCAGTCTTTTATTACCAGTTGAGACCTGTATGCACTGTGAAATGATTACCATAATAAGATTAGCACATTCATCACCTCACATAATTAAAGTTATTTTGTGGTGAGAACATTTAAAATCTACTCTCTCACAGACCTGTACCCCTGGGGATAAAAATATATGTTTATAAAAAATAAAAAAAGTATTAAAAAAAAAATCTACTCTCTAGCAACTTTCAAGTATATAATAAAGTATTGGTAACTATACTTATCATGCTGTACATTAAATCCCTTGAACTTATTCTTCTTATAACTGGAAGTTTGTATTCATTGACCAACATCTTTCCATTTCCCCCATACCCTGGAAATCATCATTCTTCTGTTTCAATGAGTTTGACTTTAAAATTTTAGATTCATATATATGTGAGATTCTCATATTCTTTGTCTGACTTAGTTCACTAAGCATAACGCCCTCCATGTTGTCTGAAATGGCAGGATTTCCTTCTTTTTTATGGATGATTAATACTTATGTATGTATATATTCATGAGAATATAGTATACTACATCTCTATCCATTATTGCATTAATGGACACATAGATTGTTTCCATATCTTTGCTATTATTGTGAATAGTGCTGCAACAAACATGGGGGTGCAGATATCCCTTTGAGATACTGATTTAACTTCCTTTGGGCATATACCCCAAACTGGGATTGCTGGATCATATGGTAATACTAATTATAATTTTTTGAGGAATCTCCAAACTGTTTTCTATAGTGACTGTACCAGTTTGCATTCCCACAAACAGTGCACAAGGGGTTTCCTTTTCTTCATATCCTTGCCAACACTTATTTGACACAAGCCATTCTAATATAGGCATGAGGTTGTACCTCACTGTGGTTTTAATTTGCTTTTCTCTGATAATTAATGATGTTAAACAACTTCTCATGTTCCTGATGGCCATTTGTCATCTTGTCTGGAAAAATATCTATTCAGATCCTCTGCTCATTTTTAATCACGTTATGTTTTGTTACTGCATTGTATGAATTCCTTGTATATTTTGGATACTAATCCCTTATCAATATGATTTTCAAATATTTTCTCCCATTATGTAGGTTGTCTCTTCATTCTGCTGACTACTTCTTTTGCTGTGCAGAAGCTTTTCAGTTTGATGCAGTCTCACTTGTCATTTTTGCTTTTGTTGCTTATGCGTTTGTTGTCATATCCAAAAAATTTATACCAAGAACATCAAAGAGCTTTCCCCCTGTGTTCTTTTCTAGGAGCTTTGTGCTTTCAGGGCTTACATTTAAGTCTTTAATTCATTTTAAGTTAATTTTTGTGAGTGGTATGACAGGGTTGGTGCTAATTTTAATTTTTTTCCCAAAATTTTATAATTGAGAATGATTTGATATGTTTGTATTTTAGGACAAGAAATGTGCTTCAGCTTCAAATTCAGGAACAGAAGTGAAACCTGAACAAGTTCCTCCTTGTGTGAATCCTGGAAATCCTGTGTTTTCATGTATGTTGGACCCAAAGACACTCTATACAGCTACCTCACTATCAAAACCTAAGATGATTATGTATAAAACCAATTCAAGTAATTATGGTGAATTTTTACCTAAGCCACAGTTTTTTCCCTGCAATTATACTCCAAGAGACCAAGTATTTTCAAACCATATCAGAGCTACTGGATTTTATCAAAATAACTCTCTAAACACTACACCTGATAGAACCAGAACCCTTGATTTTCCTAATTTTCAACGTACTCTATGAAAATATTTTCCTTTGAATATTTAGGAGAAAATTACTCAGGAAAAGTGCATTTTAAATCTAAGACTAGAATACCAAACTTGAAATATAAAAGTATTTGAATTAGTTAAAAAAATACTTTAAGAAATAAAACATTTCAACTGATACCTGAATAACAGTGACTTCTTAAATAAAAATGTGTTCAAAATAGAATAAAAAGAGACATGTTTTAGTAAATCTTGGCTTTATTTAGTACATATTCTCCAAAAGTTGCAAAAGGCTCTCAAATTAGTGTTTTCATTTTCTTTGGGTAAATACTCAGTAGTGGATTTATTAGGTCATATGGTAATTCTATTTCTAATTTTTGAGTAACTTCCACAGTGTTTTCCACAGTGGCTGTACCAGTTTGAATTCCCACAACAGTACCTGAGGGTTCCTTTTCACCCACATCCTCACCAACACTTGTTATTTCCTTTCTTTGGCACCAGCCATTCTGATAGGTATAAGGTAATATCTCATTGTGGTTTTGATTTGCATTTCCCTGATGATGAGTGATGTTGAGCATCTTTTTGTGGGTCTGTTGGCCATTTGTATGTTTTCCTTGGAGTTATGTCTGTTCATGTCTATTTTCAATTTTGAAATCTGGGATCGTGATACCTCCAGTTTTGTTCTTTTTCAAGAATGCTTTGGCTATTTGAGGTCTTCTTGGTTCCATACAAATTTTAGGATTGTTTGTTCTAGTTCTGTGAAAAATGCTGTTGGTATTTTTATAGAGATTGCATTAAATTCATAGATTGCTTTGGGTAGTGGACATTTTAACAATTTGTTCTTCCTATCCATGAGCATGGGAGATTTCCCACTTGTTTGTGTTATCTTCGATTTATTTCATCAATATTTTATAGTTTTCAGAATACAGGTCTTTTCTCTCTTTGGTTAGGTTTATTCCTAGGTATTTTATTATTTTTGATGCAATTGTAATGAGATTGTTTTCTTTTTTAATTTTTTTTTAAAGATTTTATTTATTTGAGAGAGAGAGAGCATGAAAGGGACGAGGGGCAGAAGGAGAAGCCGGCTCCCTGATGAGCAGAGGGCCTGATGTGGGACTTGATCCTGGGACTCCAGGATCATGACCTGAGCTGAAGGCAGTTGCTTAACTAGCTGAGCCACCCAGGTGCCCTGGGATTGTTTTCTTAATTTCTCTTTCTGCTACCACATTATTGATTTATAGAAATGCAACAGATTTCTGTGCACTGATTTTGCATACTGTGACTCTCCTGATTCATTTATCAGTTCTAGTTTTTTTGGTGGAGTCTTTAGGGTTTTTAATATATAGTATCATGTCATCTGCATACAGTGGAAGTTTTACCTCTTCCTTACCAATTTGGATGCCTTTTGTTTCTTTTTCTTGTCTAATTGCTGTGGCTAAAACATCTAGTACTATGTTGAATGGTGAGTAGATATCCTGTCTTGTTCCTGATCTTATGGGAAAAGCTCTCAGTTTTTCCTCATTGAAGATGATGTTAGTTCTGAGTTTTTTTTATAGGTAGCCTTTATTATATTGATGTCTCTTCCCACTAAACTTATTTTTTGAGGGTTATCATGAATGAATATTGTACCTTGTCAAATGTTTTTTTCTATATCTTTTAAAATGATCACATTGTTTTTATCCTTTCTCATATTGATATAACGTGTCATATTGATTAGTTTGTGAACATTGAACCACCTTTACATCCCAGGAATAAATCCCACTTGATCAGGGAGAATGATTTTTTTTAATGTATAGCTGGATTTGGTTTACTGATATTTTTTTGAGGATTTAAGCATCTATGTTCATCAGAGATATCTCTCTCTCTCCCTCTCTCTCTCTCTCTTGTTTAGTGACTTTATCCGGTTTTGGTATCAGGGTAATGCTG
Organism: Mustela lutreola; assembly: GCF_030435805.1. Taxonomy (NCBI): domain Eukaryota; kingdom Metazoa; phylum Chordata; class Mammalia; order Carnivora; family Mustelidae; genus Mustela; species Mustela lutreola. The sequence goes on from NC_081296.1 coordinate 43,215,234, forward strand.
GCCTCATAGGATGAATTTGGAAGCTTTACTTCCTCTTCTATTTTCTGGAATAGTTTGAGAAGAATAGTATTAACTCTTCTTTACATGTTTGATAGAATTCACCTGTGAAGCCAGAAATGACTCTATTTTGCACTTGTTTCTTTTTTTAACATGTTTGCTAAGCAGCTTTTTATGATGTGATTTATCATCTATCTGCTTGTAAGGAGAGTGAATTTTCATATAACCTATCATCCCCTTAGACATGCTCACTCAATTTCTACTTATGAATTAATAGTAAGTAGGCAGTCTGTTTGGTTCAGTCTCCTGAGCTTGGTTAATGCGAATCTGATACTCTTAGATGGGTCAGCTCTTGATAGGTCTTTGTCTGAGGGAGGGAGACTGAGCCAGATCAGTTCAATAAGATAATGAAATACAATTTTCTGAGTCCTTTTGAGAGGACTCAGATAGTATGTGTAAAAATCGTTTGCCCATAGGATGCCTGGGGGGCTCAGTCATTTAAGCATCCAACTCTTGGTTTCAGCTCCACTCATGATCTTGTGGCCATGAGATAGAGCCCCGTGTCAGGCTCGGCACTCAGCACTTATCCCCCCTCTTTCCCCCTGCTCTTCCCCTCACTTGCTTTCTCTCTCTCTCAAATCCATCAATCTTTAAAAAAATATATTTTGCCCTTTTTGCCACATGGATGAAACTCACTGGAAAGTACTTGACTTGCTAGTGACCAGTGGCCTCTCCTTCACCTAACGTTAAGCAGGTTCCTTTAAGCCACTCTTTCAACTGGGCCTGATACTTGGGCATTGTCCTTAAGAGCTCAGTTGTTAGCAAGAATACTGCTAAGTTGGTTTAGCCAGAATCCCCATCATCAGTTTTTATCACTCTCAATATCTGACCAAATTCTTCATCCCCCACAATCTCCCAGATGATACCCAGTCAACCTTGACTGCTTTCAGCAATAATCCTGATAATTCAGCTTAGCCAGAATCTCCCTACCCTTGATGTTTCCTTTTAGTAATTTTCCAACCACTGACAACCCCAGCCTTCAACCCAACTTGCCCCTTAACTATAAATCATCACTTGTCCATTGTCCATGCTATATTAGGAACTGACCCCAGTTCTATACTGAGGTCTCTTTTCATATACTGCTATAGTTCCCACGTGAAATCTGTTTTTACTGCTCTACTGTCCAGCTCTAGTTTTCCTTGACTCTAGGAAACCAGGACAGGATATGTTTATACATACATATTGCCCTTGTCCCACAAGGATGACAAGATGCCCTGGTTCAGATGCATCTTCTCTCTCTTCTCTCTCTTTATTTCCGCAAGTCTACACACTTATATACGCTTACATGACCAATCAGCGAGCAGGGTATAGGAGGGAGCGAATCAGGCTGTGCACCTAAACGAACAACTTCGCTAGCAACCAATGCTGTTTACTTCCTCTTTGGGCATTCCGCTTAGTCTCACGAGGCAATCCTAACCTGGCAACTAGCCAGGTGCCATCTTTTAATGGCAGAGGCCGCCCTGGCCAGGGGCCTGCCTCTGACACATACATACATATGTGTTTACTCTCCATTTAGGTCTTAGACAGTACTTATCTATTAGCAGTATTATTTTTACTTGTCAGTAAAGAGCTAAAATATATAAAAGAAAAATTATACCAAACCTGGTCTGAGACAAACCATTTTTGCTTGATGTAATTCACAAACCTCTTTCTGGGAGGAAAGAAATGAGCATTCTTCATAAAATGCTTAAGTACTCTAATGAGATAAAAACAGGTTCTGTGAATCTAGCTGACTCTCAAGTGACTATCAGTCAAAGGGCAAGTAGAATATTAGAAAATATTTTATTTTTAAATTAAATCTGACAATAATTATTTACTATTACTATAAAACATCCATAGCAAAAATGGACTAGTCATGCTCTTTCCTTTGTAATCAATATTTTGATATAGTTTTGATATTTATTCATAGATAAATTTGTCAAAAAGTTGTCTTTATTAATAATCAGGTATACTCTGTATTTATGTATGGCAATCACACAGTAGTGGGAGATTAAATATCCCTTCAGTTTACATTTCTGTAACAGCTACGTTTAGCTTATTATCCACTTAGTATCTTGAAATTAATTTCAATCAAATAATTGACATTATGAAAAAACTAAGGGACTACCATAAGAATTTTTTTCTTATCTTTTATTCATGGGCCTTAGTAATAATTAGCACTATTGTTTGGGAGGTATGTTTTTATCATAAAGGACATAAAGGACATAAAGGAAATGTTGTAGCAATATCTCAACTCTATCACTACTTCAACTTAAGACAAAAAGTCCCTTGCAAACAATAGGAGATTGCTCAAAAGAGGTCAAGTATTTTGTGAATACAAATTTGTCTGTTGAGTAAATATAGTCCAAGACTTTATTTAGAAAATAGGGCCAAAAATATGAATAAATAACTAGTTAACACTATCCCTTTTTTCCACTAAGGATAGATCTTCTGTCCTTAGGGTAGCTATTGGTTGTACTCTTTTTTGGGGGGTGGGTGGATGGTAATAGGAAGAGCCTGAAGAAACACTAGGTTGGTTAACATATTTTGAATATCAAACTGGTTTTTGACACACATGGAGACCCATCTTTATTTTGGTAATGTTTATTTTTTAAAATAACAAACCATAAGAAAAAGCAATCCTATCTTATTAGAAGGTCTATTAACTGGACAAGGCTGCTATGTAATTTATCTAAGGTTGCTTTATAAAAGTAAGTCTCAAGGTTGCTGAACTAGGATACCCTTACAAATTCAAAAAAAAATATTGGTTTAAAAAAAAAAGAAGAATGAAGCTGTTTTATGGTCCATTTGAATGACATCAGATTACCAAATACTATAAAAACTTACTCCTAAATATTGTGTTTTGTATTTCTAAAAATCCTCTAAATATAATCAGACAATTGCGATAATTACTATATACAAAAGGGAAGCTGTACTGGTTTTGCTTAATGCTTGCCTCATTGCTGTGGTACAACACAAACAGTGGTACAATTCAATGCCAGTATCTTAACATTCTATGTTAACATTTGCTGTCTTTTTCTTTCTCCTGTTATGCTTGAAGCTACTAGAAAATATCTCATTAGAAAACTTACCTTCACCCGATATTATGAAATATAATCCATGCTTTGGAAAACACTACATACAACTAAAGTCAAAAATAAGGTCTTCTTAAACAGGGTGCCTGGGTGGCTCAGTTTGTTGAGTGTCTGCCTTCACATGATCCCAGAGTTCTGGGATCAAGTCCTGAGTTGGGTTCCCTGCTCAGCAGAGAATCTGCTTCTAACCTCTCGCTTTGCTCTTACCCCCTGCTGCTCATGCTCTTCCTCTCTCACTGTCTCAAATAAATGAATAAGATCTTTAAAAAAAAAAGGCGGGGCGTTTCCAAACAGTTGTTTTGCTAGGTTGAACTGGTCTACCCTCCCACAGTGTGATGGAGAACTAGTAAAGGTTTTGTGCTTTGAATACTAGGTGAATATCAGTACTGATTATACTAAGGTCAGTCATTCAATTAAGTAGTACATTTAATTTAAAATATAACATAGTCTTCTATTTTCAAATTTTACTTTGTCAGAAATGAGTCAGTAATGTCCTAGTACTCATCACACCAAGAAATATTTTGTTAGTTATAGGGGTGAGCTGATTTTAGTAACAGCAACAACAACAACAACAAAATATATATGTAATTAATCCATGTATTGAAGCAGCAAAGAATTAAATCATTCTTAGTTTTATTTACTCATTCAGAAACCATTCAAATCAAACATTTCATTTTCTATAGATTTATAATATTTTGCCATCTACAGAACTAGAGAATGAAAAAAAAAAAAGTGATTCTGCACAATCAGCCGCATTATTTACAAAGATTCCTAATGCCTCCAGTTATTTTTGAAAAACTTAAAACAATACCTAGTACAATACCTAGTTGCTTCAGCAGTCATTAGGATTTTAGTTCTGTTCCTTGAATTATCTTCCGAATCTTCTCAGCATCATTTTGTACAATTTTATTGGATGGATCAATCTTAAGTGCAGCTTCATAATCCTGGAGGCCTATATTTATATTGCAATGATGGTCAGTAAAATTAATATTTTATAAATCCTTGTGTTATCTAGATGATATTTTTTAATAAAAATAACCTCTAAGAACATGGTTCAGGACAAGTATCAGATTTTAAATCAGATTATCATTTTCACAAATATGTCTCTATATAGTATTTCTTAAAAGACTGCAGAAATTTTTCAGTGACTTCAGGAATAATTATAATCATTATATTCAGGATTCAGTAAGAAGCAGTTTTGGGGTTTTTTTTGTTTTTGTTTTTTAAGCTTTTTAAATGCATTTAATCTCTACCCCCAATGTGGGGCTCAAACTCATGATCCCAAGATCAAGAGTTGCACACTTTTCAGACTGAGCCATCCAAGCACCCCAGAAGCAGTTACTTTAAGTTCAAGTATAAATAAACTGACAGCTTAAGCTCATTAAAGCATGAAAAGACTCAATAAAACTCACTATAAAAAAGACATTTTTATTACCTCAATGAGAAAGTAATAAATGGCATCTTATTTAGAAATTCTAGATTTAAAAAAATAATTTTGGTAGTCTCAATTCATACTTTATATAATTCATAGACTACAGTTTGTGTTTTTTTCTATAGTTGTCATATATACAGAATTCCTTTGAGGAAACTTAATTTAAAAGGAAAGCATTGTGGACTGTATGTTAAATAAATATAAATGAGTCTAAGTTTTTACCAACATAAGGAGTGGGAAAATTTCTTTGAGTAGGAAGACTTGAGTTCTAAGTGCTACTTATTTGCCATGCCACTTAAGGTAAATCACTTAACTTCTCTAAGCCTCCATTTTCTCATCTTTAAAATGAAGAGTACTTTTAGCTCAAAAAGTCTATGATGCTACAATTTCTAAAGAATGCTTTATATTGGGGCACTTGGGTGGCTCAGTGTGTTAAAGCCTCTGCCTTCGGCTCAGGTCATGATCCCAGGGCCCTGGGATCGAGCCCCACATCAGGCTCTCTGCTCTGCGGGGAGCCTGCTTCCTCCTCTCTCTCTGCCTGCCTCTCTGCCTACTTGTGATCTCTGTCTGTCAAATAAATAAATAAAATCTTAAAAAAAAAAAGAATGCTTTATATTATTTCATTCCTGTCCTGATAATTTTTAACTTCATGAAGCTGGTTAAGAGACTAAAAATAAAGGGTGGGGCACATAAATCTAATTGGAATGCTTTGTTTAAAAAAATCTCCTAAAAAATGTCAGAAACAAGTTTAAAAATGTATTCAGAAATAATAAAACCTTATAGACTAGCCCATTCCCTGGTAAGGCATCATCAGGGATATGCCTCGAGGTCTTGAATAAAGGAAAATTGTCTGGTCCTCTGGGTAAGGAGGCATGAAGAGCATTAAAGATAAAACGCTAACTACTACAAAATTTTGCTTTTGAAGCAACATGAATAAAAGCAAAAAGTACCTAAATACATTAAAAATGAAAAACAATAAAAAATAAATGTTATGGCTTCTATACACATGAAGCTGAAACAAAAGATAGTACAGTCTCACAAACATAAGCAATGATCATACACTGTGATAGATCAGTTGTTTCTGAGCTTGTGTGTCTGTCTGTATGACCAAAGTAGTTCATTTTAAATTTCCATCATATCTTAAGTGACTCTGTTATATCCTTTATTACACATCTTTCCATAAAAAAGTTGTCTGGATACTGTAGCATTTTCCTACACCTAAACTTGTTCATATCTTGTCTTAACTGCCTTCTACAACAATAAATTTTTTAAATACTTAAAAATCATTTTTATCACATAAACTGCAAAGAATATATTAAATGCTAAAAATATAAAACAGTGGAGTCCTAAAAAAAATATGATCTTAAATAATTCCAGCGATTTTTTTCAGAGTATAACTAGGAACTCAAAACATTTCTATCAATTTCTTACCTTCTATGTATAATTCCAGTTGACAGAATGCTGTCCCACGTCGTATATATGCCTTCATTCTTCCATTAGCATTGTCTGCAACGGGTGGTGTCAATAACTCTAGTGCCTTACAGAATAAAATAAGGGAATTTAAACTCGGGCAAAAACATGATGAAAATCTTAACTTTAAAACAAGCATCAGGGGCGCCTGGGTGGCTCAGTGGGTTAAAGCCTCTGCCTTCAGCTCAGTTCATGATCTCAGGGTCCTGGGATCAAGCCCCGCATCCGGTTCTCTGCACTGTGGGGAGCCTGCTTCCTCCTCTCTCTCTGCTGCCTCTCTGCCTACTTGTGATCTGTCAAATAAATAAGTAAAATCTTTAAAAAAAATTTAAAAATCATCAAGTCTCACCCACCAAAATTTTGACTTAACTGGCACGGAAATTTATCAAATACTTGTATTTGTGTTGAACTTAAGGAATTGTTCAATTGTTCCTATACCAGATGCATAGCTTTTCTCCAAAGTGGTGATTTGGTTTATCATTTGAAACCTTTACAGCTTTATCTTTATTAGCAGGAGTGATTAAAAACATTGGAGGTCTTTGCATTCAAATTGGGTGATCCCATTCATTCATTCAATAAATATTTGTGCACAGAATGGTGCTAGTAAAAGGAAAACTGGAACATAAAAATACTGTCAGATCTTTTAATAGCTTAATGAGATCAAAGCAGGAGGATATGGTTATTTCCTTCACATTTTCAATCTAAAGGAGCCACATGAGAGATTTTTGCATATGATTTTCCCCTAAAACAGATTACTCTGACATGGAAGAAAAAAAAAAGAGAGAGAGAGAAAACTGAAGTTTAAGATAATGACATGATATTAATAATAAAATTAGAATATACTAGGTTTATTCTGATAATTGGGAAATTAATGTAGAGCTATCCTTCTACTGTGCAGGTCGTAGTGATAATAAGAAAAAATCAAGTTTTCTTCCTTCAAACTTTAAGTCTGCAAAACTTTAATAAGATAAAGGGTAAGCACAAACTGACAAGCATTTACTAATTTCCTTGTGAACTTCAACTGATACATACCAAGGCAATATAGTGCCTTAAAGTCTTCAAAAAAATCTCTTTTTTCAGTTAAAAAAAAAAGTAACTAACAAGATGACTCTTAAAATCCTTGCAACTCAAGTATATAAATTTAAAAAAAAAAGATTAAAGGCATCATTTAAATCAATAAACAAGAGGATAACAATTTTAAAGCACCATATATAAATAAATAGATATATATACCTTAGAAGAATCTTCAATAGCCTTGTGTAAGTTTTTTAGTTTTAGGTGGCAAGCAGCCCGATTCAAATACAATAGTGGAATCTTGTTATTTAGTCTTATGGCTAAGTTGTATGCATTAATAGCTGCCAAGTAGTTTTCTTTTGCAAACAGTTTGCTAGTAAGACAAAAAGAGAAAAGGAAAACAATGTAATATTGAAATAAAAACACAGAAATAATATCTAATGGTATGTGGCAGAGGAGATGGCTCACCTCCTTTTCTATTGCCTGTACATTAGACTTCGTTCCAAGGCTGCACCAGCTCCATCTTTCCCCTACATACATCAGCATGTAATAGATCTGAATGGGACTGACTTCGACCCCACCTCCGAGGGTACTCATCTGTAGTTTAACCAGTAAGCATATTTCTACCCTGTTAACTAACTACAATGACTGACTTGGGGAGAGGTTTATGACCTAAACTGGTCAATTCAGAATGAAGCCTATGACTTTCCAAAGTTGGAGAATGGAAAGTTGGAAAAACTCCTCTTACTGGATACAAGTGAAGAAAACACACTGCCCAAACTGTTAGTCACCATGTTTAACACCATGGGAACAGCTAGCACTAGAATAAAGCTGATATATGTAATTATGAAAAGAATAAAAAGGCAGATAGAAACTGAGTCCTTAGTGATACAGTTAAGCTGCTGGATCAAGTTTTACCTGAAATGCAACATGCCTTTAGCTTTTTTAGTTATATAAGCCAATAAATTCCTTTAACATAGAGCCAGTTTAAATTGGGTTTTTTTGGTTACTTGCAAACAAAAGCATCTAATAGATCAAGTCTTCCAAAATTCTCTTCAAATAGATGTTCACAGTTAAAGGATTTAGTTAAAATGTAAAGTGTTTATTTTTATATATAATTCTTAGAATTTTGAAAAACACATAAACATAAGGAATATAGGAAATACCAAATATAAATGTACCATAAAATACTTTGTATTCACTTCCAGTTGATTGTACTGCATACTGTACAGTTCTAGAACACGATGACATCAAAGTAAAAGCACCCAGTACATCATTAGTAAAAGGGAAGATGACACCACTGTGACATCTAACCTAAGCCTGACTTAAGTTTAAAATAACCTGTACAGGGACGCCAGGGTGGCACAGTGGGTTAAAGCCTCTGCCTTCAGCTCAGGTCATGATCCCAGGGTCCTGGAATTGAGCCCCACATCGGGCTCTCTGCTCAGCAGGGAGCCTGCTTCCTCCTTTCTCTCTCTGCCTGCCTCTCTGTCTACTTGTAATCTCTGTCTGTCAAATAAATAAATAAAATCTTTAAAATAAAATAAAATAACCTGTACAAAAAAACAAATAAATAAATAAAAATAAAATAAAATAACCTGCACAAACTGGAAAAGCTAATTCTCTGGGAACAGTTTATTTTTCTGAAGTGCCTCATATCAGCTAAGATATTTTTGAATGCAAGTAACGGACAGAATTCCAACTCAAACTGGTTTAAACAAATAAGGAAATAAATTACCTCACATTTAAAAAGTCCAGACCATGGAAAGTTTCTGTGCCCAATGAAATCACCAGCTTGAGGATGTTATCCTAAGGCTTAAGGTTCCTTTCATTTCTCCATTCTACTGTACTCAGCAACTACTTCATCCTAGGGCTGATCTGATCTGCCTCATAGGATGTATGGTGGCCGCATAATTTAAGGTGCCACATTCAAGCACAATATTCATTCAAAGAAAATGGGATAGTATCGTCTGACATACGCTCCTTGAGGGTGAGAAAACCTTTCCCAAAAATCTCCTGGTTTACCTCCTTTCCCATCACACTGACCAAGAGAACAAACCCTTAAAAAAATATTTTGCCTTAATAAAACCACCAAGTCTCTCCTTCTCTTCCTCAGTCTCTCTCCCCCTCTAACTTTCTCTCCCCACCTTTATTCCTTAGTACTACAAATTGCTGTTTGGGGGCACTTATGAAAATTCAACAATATGATCATCTTTTCGTATTAAGAAATGGAGACATACTATTTTTACAAAGTTGTTTTTGTTGTTGTTATTTTTACAAAGAAACCTCTAATTTGTGCCAGGATTTTTGAAACCAGTCTCCTTCTACCGATGGACATTTAGAGTTTTTGTTTCCCAATACTTTGCTTGTATAAACAACATTACAGTACATATTTTTGTTCATCTAGCTAAAAATAAAACAACACAAACAGAAAAACCTCACCAACAGTGTAAGGAAAACAAACCTGATTTGTTGAAGTCAATCAGAATTTATCCTGGGACTTGGGAAAGGTCCCCATCTAAGTCACAAGGGTAAGTTCTACATACCTAAATGAAATAGGGTCTCAGCCAGTGAGAATAAAGGGAGACCATACATTTTGGCCAGATAACCAATAGTGTCTACTACCAGCCTTTTTTAAGACTTGTGATAAAATATATATAACAAAATTTACCATTTTTAACCATTTCTAAATGTATAGTGGCACTAAGTGCATTTACACTGTTGTCAACTATCACTAATATCCATCTCCAGAACTTTTTCATCTTCTGAAACTGAAACTCTGTACCCATTTAAACATTAACTCCCCATTCCCTCCTATCTTTGACAACCACCATTCTATTTTCTGTTCTATGAATTTGACTGGTCTAGGTACCTCACGTAAGTGGAATCATGCAGTATTTGTCCTTTTGTAACTGGCATATTTCACTTAGCATAATGTCTCCAAGGCTCATGTATAACAAGAGTTTCTTCCTTTTTTTTTTTTTTTAATATTTTATTTATTTATTTGACAGAGAGAAATCACAAGTAGATGGAGAGGCAGGCAGAGAGAGAGAGAGAGAGGGAAGCGGGCTCTCTGCTCAGCAGGGAGCCCGATGCGGGACTCGATCCCAGGACCCTGAGATCATGACCTGAGCCGAAGGCAGTGGCCTAACCCACTGAGCCACCCAGGCGCCCAAGAGTTTCTTCCTTTTAAAAGGCTGAATAATATTCTGTTGTATGGATATACCACATTTTGTTTACCAAAATACCCATCAATGAGCACCTGGATTGCTTCCACCTCCTGGCTATTATGGATAATGCTACCATGAACAGGGGTGTACACATACCTGTTTGTGTCCCCTGATTTCAATTCCTTTGTGTATACACCCTGAAGTGGGATTGCTGGATGACATGGTAATTCTATTTTTAATTTTTTAAGGAGCCTTCATACTGTGTACCATCTTCCATTCCCACCAACAATGTTCGACGGTTCTAATTTTTCCATATCCTCACCAACACTTCTTATTTCTGGTTTGTTTTTTTTAGAACAGCCACTGTAATGTGTGTAAAGTAGTATCCCATTGCAATTTGGATTTGCATTTTCTAAATAATTAGTGGTATTCAACATCTTTTCATGTGTTTTTGCCATTTGTATATATCTTCTTTAGAGAAGTGTTTATTTAAGCCCTTTGCCTAATTTTTATTTTTATTTATTTTCTTTGCCTACTTTTAAAAAGGTTGTTTGATTTTTAGCTGTTCAGAAGTTTCTTTCTTTCTTTTTTTTTTTTTTAAGATTTATTTGTTTGAGGGAGGGGCCAGAGGGAGATGGAGAGAGAAACCCGTGCAGACTCTGCTGAGCAAGGAACTGCCAAGGGGTTTGCTCTCACGATCCGGAGATCAGATCAGAGCTGAAACCAAGAGTGGGATGCTTAACCAACTACACCACCCAGGGGCCCCACAGAAGTTCTTTATATGTAGTCTGGATATTAACCCTTTATCAGATATATGATTTGAAAATATTTTCTCTCCATTCCATGGGTTGTCTTTTCACTCTGTTAATAGTGCCCTTCATGGACAGAAGTTTCTAATTTTGATGCTTTTCAATTAAAGTACTTTTCTGTTGTCTGTGATTTAAAAAATTTTTAAAGTGAGAAAGAGAGAGAGAGAGAGAATGTGATCAGGGATGGGGGAAGGACAGAGGGAGAGGGAAAGAAAAAATCTCAAGCACACTACCTGCTGAGTACAGAGTCCCACTCATGATCCTGAGATCATAACCTGAGCCAAAATCAAGAGTCAGGCACTTAACCAACTGAGCCACCCAGGCTCCCTGATGCCTTTGATGTCACATCCAAGAAAAATTGCCAAATCCAACATCACAATGCACTCTATGTTTTATTCCAAGAATTTTATAGTTTTAGCTCTTATGTTTACGTGTTTGATATATTCTGAGTTAATTTTTATATAAGGTAGTAAGAAGGTCCAACTTCACTCTTTTTTATATGAATTTCCAGTTTTCCCACCACCATGTGTTAAAAAGACTATCTTTTCTACATTGAATAACTGTTGAAAAACATTTGATCATAGGAGGGAGGGCTATTTCTGGACTATCTATTCCATTAGTCTATATGTCTGTACAAATCTTGTATTGACATACACATCTGAAGAACAGTTCCATTTTTGAGGCACCTGGGTGTCTGTCTCTTGATTTCAGCTCAGGTCATAATCTCAGGGTTTTGAGACTGAGCCCACATCAGGCTCCACACTGGGCATGGAGCCTGCTTCAGACCCTCTCTTCTCTCTCATCACCTCCCCCCTCTAAAAAAATAAAAACATAAAAAATTTAAAATTTTTCAAAAATAAATGAAGAATGCTTCCATTTTTCATCTTTCATATAAATTTACAGTTTTATAATATAACAGTTTTGTCAGAAAAATTCTCCCAGGTTCTAAGGAAAAGAGTTTACAAAGAGCATTATTAAAAGAACCACTGTAAAAGGCATAATAACAAGAAATATGAAGTATTAAAATATTTTTAATGTTTACCATACATATTAAAACATAAATCCAAAGGAACATTACATTCTTTTAAGTTCAATGCCACTACGAACATTCAAGAATTTACATAAGGGCTTTCAGAATGATTTTGAACTTGGAAATAGCCAAATTTCAAAAGGAAAGGGGAAAAAAATTAAACCTATATCTAAAGGGCAGTAACCTTTGAACACCAAATTTAAATAGAGAGGTTAATAACCATGAAGTCTACCCTAATGTTCCAAACAAGACAACGTCATTGAAAAGATTTATGCAAAAGTACTCATTAATTCAACACATACTGAGTGTTTATTAAACTGTATATACAGTGAGAACCAAAAAGTCATGGACAACTGCAAACATTCCTGTCATTTTTATGATGACTGATTGGTGTGCCCTTATGAAAAAGAAACATGCTGATTCGCAATGGCCAAAAGGGCCAAAGATTTTGTACAAGAGTTGAGGGTGGAAGAAGAACCAGAGGCAGGACTGATAGGAAAGAAGCACTACAGAGAGAAGTGAAGTAAAGGGCAGGAAAAAGCTGGGAGAAATCAGTAGTAGTAGGGACTAGACACAGCAATAGAGGCAGGAGCAACACAAATTCCAAGAGAAGGCAGAACTGCTCTGTTGTGTGAGCAGTAAGAACTCTAACAGCCACCCGCCCCTGAAAGGACTTTAAAAGTCCTTGTCTCTTTCAGCATCTCATCATTCAGCTAAAAAACATTCTTGGGTGTCTTTTTTTTTTTTTTTAAGATTTTATTTATTTATTTATTTGACAGAGATCACAAGTAGGCAGAGATGCAGGCAGAGAGAAAGAGAGAGAGAGAGAGAGGAGAAAACAGGCTCCCCGCTGAGCAGAGAGCCCGATGCAGGGCTTGATCCCAGGACTCTGGGATCATGACCCTAGCCAAAGGCAGAGGCTTTAACCCACTGAGCCACCCAGGAGCCCCATTCTTGGGTATCCTGAGAGCTTCTAAAGCTGAGTAGCAGCACACCTTAGTGAAGGCACACAAGCAGTACAATTTAGCACTCACTATGGATACAGGAAGAGGAAACTACATACTGAACAAAATGACAAGTTAGGCCATAAAAGGTACTCTATTGCAACAGAATATTATGGGCTATAAAATGCATACAAACAAGCAACTGAACAAAATGGTAATTACCTCAAAGAAGTCATCTTAGAATATGGATTCTAAACGTCTTTAAATCAGGCAAAAGGTAGTGGTATAAGAAAACTGTCTTATCTCCAGAAACAGAGTCTTTAAAATGCAGCAGAGCAAAGCAGATTTGGCAAACCTGTCCTGAAAGTATGCAGGTGCAAAGGGCTGTTGGGGGATGAGTCTCCATGGGAATCTTATGTTCATGCATGTCTTAAATCAGATGCAGAATCAGCTTTTAATTGGCACAATCATTTCAAAGATGTTTATATAGCACACAGCCTTGGAAAATAGAGATAGTGTCTTCCTCTGGGGCAAAGAACAGATTTATTTGTTGTTCAGTATGATAAAAAGATAGTATCTCCTTGTGGGGCAAAGGTTAGACATGCTTGCTTATAATCCTCTTATAAAAAATTGTGTTCCTTGGGGGCATCCGGGTGGCTCAGTCAGTTAAGCATCTGACTTGATTTCAGCTCAGGTCATGATCTTGGGGTCCTGGAATTGAGCTTCATGTCAGGCTCCTGCTCAGTAAAGAGCCTCCTGGTCCCTCTCCTTCATGCTCCACTCCCCCCACCTTCCCCACCCCTGCTCTCACACACATGCACTCTCTCTCTGTCTCAAATAAGTAAAAGTAAAATTTTTTTTAAAAAATGTTTTCCTTAAATATGGTATTCTGAGCTGTGGTTCAAACCTGGGCCTGCCTTTGCACTGACCTTATAGGACTTGAGCAGCAAAGGGAACCAACATAAAGCTCACATTGTTTGATGTGCCTTGAAAAATAGCCCTTAGTCTCTGACCCATGCATCTCCTTCCTGTCTTCTCCCCCATATCCAAGAAACTGTGGTAGGCTAACCCTTCATAGTTCTTGCCAAGGCATGGACCCAAACCTAAGAATTAGAAAGAAATTCAATTTGGCAAGTAGAATTGTATACTGTATTGGGAGAAGATCGTCAATAATCAGCATAAAAAAGTCCAAAACATGGGGCACCTGGGTGGCTCAGTGGGTTAAATCCGCTGCCTTAGGCTCAGGTTATGATTCCAGGGTCCTGGGATCAAGCCCCGTATCAGGCTCTCTGCTCAGCGGGGAGCCTGCTTCCCTTCCTCTTTCTCTCTGCCTGTCTCTCTGCCAACTTGTGATCTCTCTCCGTCAAATAAATAAATAAAAATCTTTATTAAAAAAAAAGTCCAAAACAAAGTAAAAGGACATCCAGATAGGGAGACAGAATCCAAACACAGAACATACACAAAAAACAAGCAGAAATATAGACTGGCAGAGTAGGTTAGTCTGTCAGCAGGGTCCTATAAACAAAGCTGGGGTTCAGAAGTAGAATTAGCCTGGTAGCAAAAGATAAAGCAAAACCAAAGCAGATCCTCATCTTAAAATGACTGGAGTACTAGACAGGATATAAAATCTGGCACTTAGGCCAAAAGAATAAAAAGAAAATTCAGGGGACGCCTAGATGGCTCAGCCGGTTAAGCATCCGACTCTTGATTGCAGCTCAGGCCTTGCAGCTCAGTGTTGTGAGTTCAAGCCCCACGTACAAAGGAAAGGAAGAAAAGTTCCAACTAAGAACTAGGGTAGACAATTATTTTATATAATAATAGCAATATGATGCTGGGAGCTAGATTGTAGAGTAATATATCCTCAATTCTCTTCTAGGTAACATTAGACTTTGTTGTAGAGTGAGGTATGCAGAAGGGTCTCAAGTAGCCCTAGGGTGGGAAAAGAAGGGATTTAAGTCTAAAGTTAAGACAAAGTCCAAAAAAACTTATGCTAAAAATCAAGCACAGAGCTATGTCAGTGACACAGAACAATGGTCGATTTACTTTATATGATTACAAGCATCTAGAAGGGTAGCTATTAAAGTTATTTACAGATTCTGAGTCATGCAAGCCTGTTAAATAACATCATACCATGCATATATCTAAATTAGAGCATCTTGACTCTGTTTTATATGAGATGTTCTCAGTAAAAAGCTATCTGGTACTAAGGTTAACTGGAAAAGGTAAAATGTTCTCAGGAGCAAATAAAATTGCCTAAGCTTATGTATTTTCCCAAAAGGTAGAGATTTGGCATTTAAAACTAAGACACAGCAGTGGAAGGGTAGGCAGAGGAAAATGAAAAAGCTATTGGTCTTTTGAAAGGTTTTCCCACCTCTACTCTTCTGTGAAACAAGTGTCCCATGGGTTTTAGCATAGTAAGACTACTTACCATGCTATATTGGACTATTTTCACCTGTGTGAATATAGAAAGCTGTCATGAAACAAAGTCTCCGTAGATTAAAGTATTTCATCCTTTGGCTTAAATTCAACACACTACTTCTGAATCAGTTCTATTAAGTCTATTTCTATCTTTTGTACTGCATTACATTGCTAGTGAGGATACAATTCTAACAAGTCATACCTTTCATCTATTTGTACTTGGAGCTATGATTAACACTTTGATCTATTTCTCTCAGTGTTATTAGTTACTAAGTTTTCTTCCAACTCTCCTCATTTTCAGCTTTCTTTCTCTGGTCCTCTTATGTGGCTTCTCTTTCTTTTTCTATCTAATTGGAGGTAGTAAGGCAAAAGTATATGTAAGCAAAAGAGACAAAATAATGACAATCTACCATGTTTGACAGCTTCAAAGTCTACTTTTGCACTAGGGTTGCTGCCAATTCGTTGTTTTTTCCAGCAGTCAATTTTACTTCTATGTTTTAATTTTAATTTTATTTTAACACACATGTGTGCACGCGTGCGCACAAACACACACACACACACACACACTTTTGCCACACTTGTCAGTCAAAATTCCAACCCAGGCTCAACAATCTTATCTGTCCTAATTTTTTTTTTTAAGATCTTATTTATTTATATGAAAGAGGGAGAGCAAGCACAAGGAAGTGAAGGGGCAGAGGGAGAAGCAGACTTCACTGGGCAGGGAGTCCAAAGTGGGGCTTAATCCCAGGACCCCAGGATCATGACCTGAGCTGAAGGCAGATGCTTACCTGACAGAGCCACCCATGTGCACCCAGCACTTTCTACTCCTAAATCCAAATCACATCTTTAGTGTATCAGAAATAAGCCCACACCAACACTGCCTAGAACCTTTAGCCCGTCCCAGCATCATAGCACCTGTACCCAAAGACTGTCTCCCCCATGTCAATTAACTGTGTTATTCTGAGCATTGATCTAAAAGCACACTTCTCCCTTGTCCTCATGTTCTTGGACTTTCCTACTCCTACCCCCCTCTACTCCTTTGCACTTTTTTTTTTTTTTTTTTAAGTAATCCCTATTCCCACTGTGGAGCTTGAACTCAAGATCCTGAGATCAAGAGTCCCTGCTCTACCAACTGAGCCAGGCAGGTGCTCCTCTTTTGTACTTTCTTATTCTTAGTTCTACCATAATAGACTCCACCTCCCAGTCCCTCCCTATAGCCTCAACTTTTCCACAAAATCCTTTCTAAAATAAACCTGGCTCTGCCCTGAAGGCAGTATTAATCTCTACCACTCTCTCAACTAAATATCCCTCCACTCAACTCCCCACATCAGGGACTTAAGGGGGGTGGGATGGGCATTGTCTAGGCTCTCTTTGTCCTTATCCTTTGGAACTACTAACATCTTTGCCCTATAGCATTCTAGTCACAGTCATCTACTGGCTTTTTAAAGTCACTCTTCTCATATTCATTCAGGACTTTGAAACCTGGTTCCCAGCATCTGTCTCTATCCCAACTTCTGCCATGACTCCAGAGGATTCTATTATGTATATGACCCATTTATCAGTTTATTCTTGAAATACATAGCACTCCTTAACTCAGCATATCTTTCTTTCAACAATACTTTTGCTACCCACTCCTAGGATCACATATTGGCCTCCGTCATCACTTGAACTACACTACCTTGGAAATATCAAACTCTAGAATCCCAGCCACTAATCAGAAATTTCTAGTCTACCAAATTTCCCTTCAATCTTCAACCTTACAATAACCTTTAACTTCTTTTTTTTTTTTTTTTTTTTTTTTTTTTTTTTTTTTTAAAGATTTTATTTATTTGTCAGAGAGAGCGAGCGAGAGCGAGCACAGGCAGACAGAGTGGAAGGCAGAGTCAGACGGAGAAGCAGGCTCCCTGCGGAGCAAGGAGCCCGATATGGGACTCGATCCCAGGACGCTGGGATCATGACCTGAGCCGAAGGCAGCTGCTTAACCAACTGAGCCACCCAGGCGTCCCAACCTTTAACTTCTTAATTGCTCCATTTTCTCTTAGTCCAATGTGTCCCTCATGGCGTTTCTTCCTTTCTAACTCATCCTGGACTTCATGGGTAGACATCTGAGCTATTTTTCCATGAGCAATCTGGTCCCTTGCACTACTAGTCTTTTACTGTACTTGTCAGTTAAAACTCTCACTCTGGCCCATAGATCTATTCTTAAATTCAAAATACTAAACACTATAGGAGATATATCACACAGCTGTACTGACATCTCTATAAATTCATGTTCTCCAACCTGGCAGGGCCAACAATATTCACCAATTTCTCTTATCTAGATCCATACTTGTCTTCACTTTCTTTCCTCCAATTTCAGAAAATGAAGTATCTCTATCTATTCCAAGTCAATCTGTCAACATTTTCTAGAGCAAAGTAATCAATCCAACAGGACAGCCCAGTCAGCTTTGCTCACTTCAGCATTCTCAGATTGCAAGGAGGAGCAATTCATAACCAAACCACTTAGACTGCCTTCACAATTGGAATGAAGGGACAGGAAGTAGATTTTATTCATCTGTGAAAAGTATACAGCAGTAGTTAGAATACAAGCTTTTAATCATACTGACCTGGAATTGAATCCTGGTTTTACTCATTAACCATCACCTTAGCCATATTTTCTTAACCTCTCTACCCTTGTTTTCCATGTTTGTAAGAAGAGGATAAAAACAATAATATCCAACTAGTCACACTGTTATAGGAATTAAGTGAGCTATTTTGTGTACAGCTGCTAGTTTCTCAATAAGCATTTGTTAAATAGTGCAAAAGGAGTAGGTCCTACCCAACTATAGTTATGAGGAATTAATGAGATAATATAAATACACAAAAGCTCTTGTAAACCATCACAAGTTATGAACATATTAACTGTGATCCCAACAACGGCAGTTTAGAGATAAGAAAATGCAATTAAAGAAATGAGTTAGAATGTTAGAGCTCGAGGGCAGGGCAAGCAGTTGGCCAAGAAGAATGGGTGAAAAAGAGAGACTTTCATTTAATATGTGCTGTGTAAATTTCTTCCCCCCCCAAATATTTGTTATTATAAAATATAAAAATGAATGAAACTTTTAAAAAGAGGAAAAGGAAAACAAAACCAAGACAATCCATCCATTCTTGGCTTTCACTCAATTTTCTCCACTCTGCTCTGAGAGATTTCAATCATTTCTTCTTTCTCTTGTCTCCAAAGCTATCCAATCTTTTATATTCTTAAGGAAACAACACAAAAATTCTTTAGAAGTTCTACTCCATTGGCTTCTGGAGTATTTTGTGTACTATCTTCTTTTGCAAAATCTTCAAATGTTGGTAGCTCATGGAGTGTCTATCCTCAGGCCACTACTTTCCTGGTTTACACACTCTGCCTATCTCAGCTCCTTTTTCACTTTTATAAATTGAACTACAATATAAATGCTGATAACCTCCAAATCTATTTCCATAGTGTTGGCTTCTCCTCTAGGTTCAGACTTGCTGGACAGTGTCACCCAGACTGGCCCAGAGACATCTTAAACTCAACATATTAAAAACTGAACTTAAGCCCCATTTTCTCCTGACTAGCCCCTCATCTTGTACTCTCTAATTTAGCTGGTGGCATCATGCAATCAATCATTCAAGCTAGAAACTGGGGACTCCTTCATCTTACTCCCCAAAAATCAAACAAGAAGTTCTTCCTATTTTACCTCTTAAATAGTTCTCAAGTTGCCCTCCTCTTCACCCCTACAACAACATCTCTAGTAAAGGCAGTTTAAGGCCTTCGCCATGTTTTCTGCAACATTTTCCCCCCTCAAAGTACAGAATAAAATCTTAAAAAAAGGCAGATTCTTAAATACAGTGAACAAACTGGTAGCTGCCAGAGGAGAGGTGGGTAGGGCAGGTGGGTGAAATAGATGAAGGTGATTAAAAATAATCTTATTGTGATAAGCACTGAGTAACATATAGAAATGTTGAATAGTTATACTGTACACCTGAAACTAATATAACACTATGTGTTAATTATACTCAAGTTAAAAAATAAATTTAAAAAAAGAATCTTAACCAAGTAAACGAGGCCCATGCTGATTTCTCTAGGTTCAGTTGTCATTACTCATAGCCTCAAATTTTATGTTTTAGTAAAAAATAAACCACACATAGTTCCTGTCCACACTATTTCTTGTCTTTTGAGCTTTTGTTCACATTATCTCACTATTTGAAATGAATGTCTTTCTTTCCTTTTCTCTTGAAACTCCTACTTATCATTAAGAGGAGCTCAGGTGCTATATTCTCTATGAAGCTTTTTCTGAACCTACCTTCCTCCCTTTAAAGGTAAGTACCCTCTTCTCATTTTTTTTTATTTTTTTATTTTTATTTGACAGACAGAGATCACAAGTAGGCACAGAGGCAAGCAGAGAGAGAAGGAAGCAGGTTCCCCCCTGAGCGGAAAGCCCGATGTGGGGCTCGATCCCAGGACCCCGAGACCATGACCCGAGCCGAAGGCAGAGGCTTAACCCACTGAGCCACCCAGATGCCCCCCCCTCTCATTTTACTTTGTTCTTTTCTATGTATTGTACTTCCCACACAGTATTTTATAACTATTTGTGTATATCTATCTCTTCCACTGATCCTTGTAGCTCAGAGCCTAGACTATAGTCTGGTAAATTACAAGATCAATAGATGTTTATTTAATGGTTGAGTAAATGGAGAGGAAGGGAAGAAAGAGAAGGAAGGATCATATAGGGCTTTAATGTTGGAAGTAAGAGAAATCAACCTGTCAGGCCCAGGCCTCTGACCTTCAGAAAAACTGACCCTTCGGGTGCCTGGGTGGCTCAGTCGGTTAAGCCACTGCCTTCGGCTCAGGTCATGATCCCAGTGTCCTGGGATCGAGTCCCACATCGGGCTCTCTGCTCAGCCAGAAGCCTGCTTCTTCCCCCCTCTCTCTCTCTCTGCCTTCCTCTCTGCCTACTTGTAATCTCTGTGTCTGTCAAATAAATATATAAAATCTTAAAAAAAAAAAAAAAAAAGAAAAAGAAAAACTGACCCTTCAGCTCAACCCAACATATCAATCCCTGGTGTAACAGACAGGAGAAAAGTCCAAGAAAGAACAGAGGAAAGATAAGAAAAGAAAAATATAGACTTGTGATAGACAGGTAATAGAAAACTTCCCTCCCCCAAAAGATGTCCATATCCTAATCCTCAGAACCTACTCCTCAGAACCTACAATGGTGTCACCTAACAGGATAGGAAGGATTCCATGGCTGTGCTAAATTAAGGTCTTGAGGTGGGATATTATGCAAATGAGACTAATGTAATCACAGGGATCCCTACAAAAGAAAGAGGGAAGTGGGAGAGTCAGGATCAGAGGAGATGGGATTATGGAAGCAGAGGTCGGAGTGATGCAATTGATGGCTGGCAGCCAGAAGCCAAGGAATATAGGCAGACTATAAACTAGAAAACAAAAGAAAACAGATTCTTCCCTACAGGCTCTAGAAGGAACACAACTGATACTTTGATTTTAGCCCAGTGAAACCCATTTTGAGCTTCTGACTTCTAAAACTGTAAGATAATAAATTTGTGATATTTTAAGCCACTAAGTTTATGGTAGATTGTTATGGCAACAATAGAAATATAATATAAAAGCCTATATAATGAAATATAACAAGTAACATCTAATGAGAATAGGCAAAGAGTAATAATGAAAAGCTAAAGATAGTTTAAAGATAGTTTCATTAGTAATAATGAAAACCTAAAGATAGGCATCTACAAAGGCCTCAAAATACGAATTCAAATTGCCATTTATAATGTATCAAAATTCACTGTTTTTTTTTTTAATTCACTGTTTTTAATAATTGTATAAAATAGGGGCACCTGGGTGGCTCAGTGGGTTAAGCCTCTGCCTTCGGCTCAGGTCATGATCTCAGGGTCCTGGGATCGAGCCCCACATCGGGCTCTCTGCTCAACAGGGAGCCTGCTTCCCCGACCCCCACCTCTCTCTACCTGCCTCTCTGCCTACTTGTGATCTCTTTCTCTCTCTATCAAATAAATAAATAAAATCTTAAAAAAATATAATTGTATAAAATATTCACACAGAGCAACAAGTAAATAAATGAAAGGATTTCCTGCATATAAAATGATAATTTATAAGATAATTTGGTAATCTTTTGAAGATGGAAATGAATAATCAAAGAAACTCTAATTTCTAAAAAGCATATTTCTTTTTTTTTAAGAGAGGGAATTGTGATTTTGTTGTTGTTTTTGTTTGTTTGTTTGTTTTTAAGGAGGAGCACAGGGAGAAGAAGAAAAAGAATCTTAACCCACTGAGCCACCCAGGCGCCCCAAGAAGAAAAAGAATCTTAAGCAGACTTCATAAGAGGAGCCCAACATAGGGCTCCATCTCACAGCCTTGAGTTCATGATCAGAGCCCAAATCAAGATTCGGAAACTCAACTGACTGAGCCACCCAAGTGCCCCTAAAAAACACATTTCTGAGAGAGAGATTAGGAAGAACTTATGTTAAATGTAAGTGATTTTAAACGGGATTTTAAGGGGCGCCTGGATGGCTCAGTGAGTTAAGCCTCTGCCTTTGGCTCGGGTCATGATCTCAGGGTCCTGGGATTGAGCCCTGCATCAAGCCCTGCATCGGGCTCTCTGCTCAGTGGGGAGCCTGTTTCCCCCTCTCTTTCTGCCTGCCTCTCAGCCTACTTGTGATCTCTCTCTCTCTCTCTCTGTCAAATAAACAAATAAAATTTAAAAATATATATATTTAAAAAAATAAAAGGGATTTTAATAAGTACACCAAAAGATGTCATATTTTCCATTTCTGTGACATTTAAATACAAAAACAAATATAAATATGAGCCTTGTTATATGATCTGACTTTTTAAATAAGGAAGCCCTGCCTAACTTATTTATTTGCATTATCTTTGCCCAACAACACACACACACACACAGGCACATATATGAAGATACCTTGGAGATGTAGTAAGTACTAATGTATACCTAATTTATTATAAACCTCATAGCCTGAGTTCAAGCAACTTACTTTCCTTTGTCCTTCAGCCATTCTGGGTTCTTTTCTTCTTCTTTTAAATCAGAAAGTTCAGGAATATCAGTATTCAGTGCTCTTCGTGCCTCTGCTTGTTTGTGTAACCACTGAAATCAGAGGATAAAGTCTAATGAAGGACACAAAAGTTTTATTTTTATTAACAGCTACTTTGAGATTTCTCAGCTTCTACAATGAGATGGAATACTATTTGTTATGGACTGAATGTTTGTATCTCCCAAAATTCATATGATAAAGCCCTAATCCCAATGTGATGGTGTTTAGAAGCAGGACTTTTGGGAGGTAATTTGATTTGGATGAGGCCATGAAGTTGGGGTCCCCATGATGAGATTAGTGTCCTTCTAAGAAGAGGGAAAGACCAGAGCACAACTCTCATTCCTCCACTCCCTGTACCTGATCTTGGAATTTCCAGCCTCCAGAACTTTGAGAAATGTCTATTGTTTAAGCCACCCAGTCCAAGGTATTTTGTTATAGCAGCCTGAGTAAACTAATATGCTATTTGATAATGTGATTTTAAACTTCCAGTTTTTAGCCTTTTCAGTTTAACATTACTAGCTGGTAAAGATCAGATGTATAAAAATTTCAAATCCAAATTTCACACAGATTTCTGGGAGTTCATGTGATTATTATTTTACTTTTCTTGTTTATAATATATTTGCTTTTCTATAATGAAAAATATAAATGACTTAAATAATTATAATTTTATAGTTCTAGATATAATTTTACAAATAATAAAATTCAGAATTTATTATTCAATAATAAGAAAATAGTTAATATTTTTAAAAGATTTTATTTATTTGAGAGAGAGAGATTATAGAGGGAGAGAGAGAAGCAGACTCCCTGTTGAATAGAGAGCCTTACTCAGGGCTCAATCCTTGGACCCCAAGATCATGACTTGAGCCAAAGGCAGACACTTAACTGACTGAGCCACCCAGGTGCTCCCCAAATAGTTAATATTTATAAATTGTCATGTCTTAAGGATCTTCAATTACTTCCACAACTTTTCAATTGTGAGAGGCGACAACTAATATCTTGTAGTAAAAAAAAGCAGTTCTTAGTGCTTATATAACTAAAGATATAACATTCAAAATTCCAGGGCCCAGGAATTTATAAGTGAATGAGAGATATTCTAGAAAGTCACATTAGAAATACCTGATGATAATAATAATTAGTTGTAAAAATATATTAACAAAAATGTCCAAATCCCTTACCAAACACATATGGATCCCTTACCAAAACACAAGTTTACAAATCTAATATGCAAATGATGTATTTGATAAATTATGTGGCAAGTATAACAGTAATAGATGAAATAAAAAATAAAGCATTCTCATTTGTGATCACTGTAACTAACAACAAGCATATCTACCTCTTCTTCTTCTGCTACTTGTGATTCTCGGAGAGCAGTTGGAAATACTCTAGGGGTAAAGCTGATTTTAATACTGCCAACAGAGCGAGGACCAGGAATACTGTCTTCCTTTAACTTCTCCAAAAATATATTTTCTGAATTTCTTCCTTGAAAAGCAATATTAACAAGTGAGTTATCTTCCTCTCATTTTCTAGGCAACAATCAAACTGACTTAAAGTAATTACACATCAAAGCTACCTCTAAAATCCTACACAAATAAACCAAAGATAACTTCTACTGGAAGGAATATAAAATCCCATCATCGAAAGTGTGGCAGCTAGTTATCTCTTCTTTAATCAATGACCCCAGCTACTTTTCTAGGATTCTCTTTGCTAAAACACACAGTGGTTTAATTTACATTCACTCTAGGGAAGGGCACTCTGAGTATTTCTACATCCAGTTTAGAAAGCTGTCACTACCAATATTACCTCTATTTCCCTTAAGCTCCTATAGCAGTATCTTCTATAAGCTTCCTTGTGGCAGTATAAAAATTTTTCAGCCGTAAGAAATTGTTAATGAGAATAGGCAAAGAGTAATAATGAAAAGCTAAAGATAGTTTGATGTAATAATGGTTAAGCCAATATAAGAGAAGAAATCAATGTGTTCTATGTGTTAGAATATAATTAGAATAAATCTATGTGTTAGAATATAAAATATATGAATTAAAAGGAAGGGTAAGTTTAAAAATTGAAAAAGTACAAAAAATATGATACACAGATTTAAAAGGCAATATCAAAACTTTAAAAAAACCAGATTTTCCACAATTACAAGAGTAATATCCTTGATATAAAATGAATACATACAAAAAGGAGGAAAAAATAAGGACTGAAACAAAATTTGAGTGCAAATTTTCTGGATGTCTGTGGTTGAGACATCTATCTTCCAGTATTCTATCCATTCTTCCCTCTTCCTTTTAGAGATAGAATTTGAGTTCTAAACTAGGCATATGACTATTGTCAGGCTAGAATCTACATAACCCAGACTCCCTTGAGATTAGATGTGATTATATGCCAAATCTGAGGCAACAAAATGTGAATAGAAGTGATGTATGCAATGGATCATTTTATAGGTACATCTGCTTGCTGTGGACTCCTCTTACCTCCTTCCCAGTGGCTAAAACACACTGCCAACCTTGGCATCCAGAGATGGAAGTCAAATGGTGTGATGACAGAGATGGCACTGCCAGCCTGGATGGCCTTGTAGGAAGTCATTTATCAAGCCTACATGGGTCACTGTTACATAACAAGTATTGGATTATGGAGAACTAAATTTCTGTCTCATTTGATCTGTAATTTTGGATCTCATTACCACAACTAGCTTTCACCTACCAAATACAATGTCCCAAGAATTTTATATCCAAGTAAACTGCTGCTTACTTATAAAGGCAAAAGATACTCCTAGATATCTAAGAACTAAGTAAATATACTACTTTAGCCATCTTTTCCAAATAAATTAATCAAACCAATGTTCCAGAACATGGAAAAATGAAACTAAGAACCCAGGAGTGAGGAAATTAAGGTAAAAATAAAAAGAATTAGTTTTCTATACAGTGGAGAACACACTAAAAATGTTGTGAATAAGATTCTTAAATGTTAGTGTAACAGAAGGAAAACAGAAAAAGTAAAAATGAAGTATATAACTTTAGATTACTATACTAATGATTACTAGGATACAGAACATGAAGGGAATAAGCACTATTTTCCATAATGAGGAATTAAAAATTTATTTTCTTGGGTGGGTGGGTGGTTCAGTGGGTTAAGCATCTGCCTTCAGCTCAGGTCACGATCTCAGGTTCCTGGGATCAAGTCCTGCATCAGGCTCTCTGCTTAGTGGGAAGTCTGCTTCTCCCTCTCCCTTTCCCTCTATACTATCACTCTCTCTCTCTCAAATAAATAAAGACAAAATTTTTTTTTAAAGATTTTCTTTACTTATTTATCAGAGAGAGAGAAAGAGAGAGAGCTCACAAGCAGGCAGAGGCAGAGAGAGAAGCAGGTTCCCTGCCGAGCAAGGAGCAGGATGCGGGACTCGATCCCCGGACTCTAGGATCATGACCTGAACTGAAGGCAGCAGCCTAACCGACTGAGACACCCAGGTGTCCCAAATAAATAAAATCTTTAAAATTTTTTTTATTTTCTTATTAATTTTGCTAAAATAAACAAATGTTTTTAAATGTTCATGAAAAACATTAACATAACAACCAGTTACATTAAAAATAGGGTATCTAGCTTCCAAACCCTTACTGTAGAATAAGAGAAGTAGTAAAACATAAAATAAAAATAAATTAGCACAGGTTTCTAGAAACACAAGATAAAGTTTTTAAAACTTTTTACAATCTCTAGATAAAATGCAATAAACACATAAAATGCTTGATAAAATATAGAAAATAAATAAAGTTTCAAATATACAGTTCAGTTTAAAAAGTAAGCAAAGAAAAAGTCTTAATTAGTGATTTATAGCTGGTGTAATCTAAAAGCTGACAGAAAGCTGTTTGGAAAGATATTTAGATCTATATCTAAAATACATATATAAAGGCAAAAGGCTGGAAATTTAAGGCTGATACAGTTACAGAGGTAGGAAGCTGAAAATGAACCTAGAAGCTTAGAAGGGCTTCTCTCTTAGTGAAAAGAACATTTATAAAATCACTGTCCACTGGTCCAGGAAAGTGAAGCCTATTCTTCCTGGGGCTTTGGACAGGAGGAGAAAAAAATATCTCTTGTGAGAAATCAAAACTCTAGGTATTCCTCGTGAGCAATTCTTACTTCCACACACCATAAAACACCTGAGATTTTTAAATATATACCCATTAAAAAAAAAACAACCTTGCAGAAGAGGGACACACAATCAAAAACTACAAATTACATGAGAAAACAATGCAGTATAAAAGACAGTAAGCAGACACAAAAAACAGGAGGTATGGCTTCTTAAGAATTTGAAAAAACAGAACAATCTGAAAGAGATAAAATAATTTCAAACATGTTTATTTAAAGAGCAGAGACAAGACAAATCCATAATGAAAAATGAAGAAACTAGTGACAAAAGAATTAACAACAACAACAACAACAACAAACCAGATGGAACTTCCAAAATGAAAAATATTGCTGCTGAAATTTAAAACCTTTAGTATAAGTTTAACAGTACATTAAGCATAGTTGAAGAAAATTTGCAAACTAGAAGAGATCTGAAGATAATATATAGAATGTGGTCAAGAAATACAGAGAACAGAGGGAGACAATAGCTTAAAAGTTCCCAGAACTTTACTGAAAACATAAGTTCTTTGACTAAAAGTATATTCCATGTTCTGACTTTATGAAGCAAATAAATTAAAAACTGCACAGAGACTAATAAAATCAAAGTACATCAAAGTGAAGAATTTTAAAGCAACCAGAGACAAAGCATGGGTTAACTTATAAAGGTTCAATAGTTAGACTAGTTGCAGACTTCTCAGCAACATTAGAGGGCAAAAGGCAATAGAAAAATACCTTCACATTACTGATGGAAAATAACTATCAATGAGGAATTCTACAACCACGCAAACCATCCTTCAACAACAAGCACAAGATAAAGATAATAACTGAATTGAATGCCCTACAAATCTTCATTAAAGAACTACTAAAGGATTTATTTGTAAAGGGAAGGCAATTTAACCCACAGATGTAAAACACAAAGAAGCAAAGACAAATTAAAAATCCATAAATATGCATCAGTCTAAACAGTAATGACTGTATAGTGGGGAAAAAAGCCATACTAACAGTGATGACTAAATTTGGGATTTAAAAATAAAGTGAAGTTGGGGCACCTGGGTGGCTCAGTGGGTTAAAGCCTCTGCCTTTGGCTCAGGTCATGATCCCAGGGTCCTGGGATCGAGCCCCGCATTGGGCTCTCTGCTCAGTAGGGAGTCAGCTTCCTCCTCTCTCTCTGCCTGCCTCTCTGCCTACTTGTGACCTCTCTCTCTCTCTCTCTTTCTCTCTGTCAAATAAATAAAAAATATCTTTAAAAATAAAAAAAATAAAAAGTAAAGTCAAGTCAACTGATCTCCCTTCCCTCCAAAAAACTGAACTAAAATGTTTAGACAATTTAATAGAAGATGGGTATCACTGGACCTTACACACTAAACTTCCTTGTAATATTTACAGGAGTGGTAAAGATTAACCTTAATCTTTGTTTAATATGTATGTTAAAATAATAAGAATTATATCTATGTACCAAAACAGATACAAAAAATTTAATATTAATCATTCAAAGAACAAAAATAGAATACATACCTTTCAAATTAGTAGAAAGGAAGTAATCAAGAACATTTTTTAAATCCAAGGCCGAAAAATAGAAGAAAGAACTAACAAGAAAGTCTAGTAAATATAAACTATGAAGTAAGATAGTAGAAGAATATCCTAAGACATTAGGATACATTTTATTTATAATAATAAATCTAAGTGGCCCATAGCTTATTAAAAGAAAGCCTTAGGATAAACACAAATACACACCATAAACTACAATCTAGAAACACACCTGTAACATGATGATACAGGAAATTTTATTTTTTTTTTTTATTTTTTTTTTTTTAAAGATTTTATTTATTTATTTGACAGAGAGAGATTACAAGTAGGCAGAGAGAGAGAAGAGGAAGCAGGCTCCCTGCTGAGCAGACAGCCCGATGCGGGACTCGATCCCAGGACCCTGAGATCATGACCTGAGCCGAAGGCAGCGGCTTAACCCACTGAGCCACCCAGGCGCCCGATACAGGAAATTTTAAATATGAGAACTATAGTCATTCCCATTTTATATATTTCAAAACTAAAAACAAAACAAAATGAAACAAAAAACAAAACAAAACAAAAAACCCACCAAAAAAAAAAAAAAAAAAAAAAAACCTCCCTACAAATTCAAGGGCCAAGGGAAAAAATGATGATGAGTTACAAAATATTTGCAACTAAACAACAACAAAAACACAAGATTTCAAGGCTTGTGAATGTATTAACATACTCTTTAAGACAAAAAAAATTTAACTTAACATGCATGTATTAAAATATTCCAAAATTAATGAAAACAAGTTGGACAAAGAACAGAGAAAACCTAAAGAAACTAATGTACCTCTATAAAATACTCCATGCCCAGGCATTTTAGGGGTAGTTTAACTAAACCTTTGAACACCAGATATTTAATAGCGAACTAAATTATTTTGAAGAATAAAAAAAGAAAAAAGGTACAATTCCCAGCATACTGAGCCATAAATATTGTTAAGACTTTGCATATCTGAAAAGTCTGTATTCTGCTTCACACTTGATTATTAAGCTGGGTATAGAATTTCACACTGAAAATTATTTTCACTCAGAATTTTGAAGGCACTGACCCATGTTTCAGGATTCCAGTGCTGAGGTTAAGAGGACAGATGCTAACATTCCCAGTCCTTTGTGCATGATCTGTTTCTCTTCTCTGGGAACTTTCTTGATCTCTGCAAAAAGTGTGCTGAGGGATGCTTGCATGGATCAGTCAATTAAGCATCCAACTCTTGATTTTTGGCTCAGGTCATGATCTCAGCATTATGAGATCGAGCCTCACATAAGGCTCTGAGGGGGGTGTGGAGCCTACTTAAGATTCTCTCTCTCCCTCTGCCCCACCCCCGGCTCATGTGCTCTTGTTCTCTCTAAAAAAGAGAAAGAATAAAATATAAAGTGTCTGAAATTTCATGTGTTTTTGGCATGAATACTATAAAATCTGCCGTGCTGGACATGATAGACTCTTTCAATGTGGAAATTCATTTAAGTTTTCAGAAGTTTTGCAACATTAAAAATATTATTTCCTCTCTTCTGTCTCTCCCACCCTCTTTCTTATACCCCTATTGAATGTTGAACATCCAGGATGGATACTCTGATTATTTAATCTTTTCTATTTTAAATTTTTTTGTCCTTTTTTTCTACTTTCTGAAAAACTTAGAAACCATATTCCAACCATTTGATTAAATTTATAATTTTTATTGCATTTTAAATTTCCAAACTGTTTTATTCTCTTAATATTCCTTACTATAGCCTCTTGTTCTTAATGATTAAAATACGTCTTAAATGACTAAATGTCTTAAATTATTAAAATATGTCTTAAATATGTCTTCATCTTTCTGAAGACATGTTACAATTAAGTTTTCTTCTGTTCTTCTATTACTTGGCTGTTCGAAGTTTCTATATCTTGCCTATCTTCTCCTATAAAAGTATAAAAATTCTGACTGAAGTTCTATGTACATAAATCTGAAATCTGTTGGTTGACTGGTAAGCTTCAGCAGGGAAAACCATCTGGGCCATTACAGATATCAGGATTTTTTCATCCTACACTCATTAGTTTCCCTATGGAAGAATTCTCTAATCTGCACCCCAGGTGCACTGGGCTTGTGAATGCATATATGCAAGAGCTAAGGGTAGAGGAGGGCTGGAAGAGATCCCTCGGACCGGTATTTAGATTTACACAATGTTGACTTTCGCTCTATCAATTTTCAGAGCAGAATCTGTAGTCTTCAAATATGCAGAAAGTAAACCCTCGATCTTCTGTCATGATCTGGAAATCTGGTAGTGAAACTCTATTTACACACTTTCAATCCATCCTTTTTCTTTTTTTCCAGACTTACATTTGCCCCTACCTTTAGGAGTACCTAGTTCTTCTAAGCTGAAGAAGGACAAATCCACATGGCCTAAAATTTCATTTATCCATCTACCATGCTTTTAGTAGCTTCGTAAGCAAGTCAAAAGTACTTCAACAGAATAGGCTGGTACTAGTAACTGAATTTCTAACAAGATACAGAAGACCCTATACTTAATTAATTAGATGCTCAATGGTTCCTCTTTCCCAGTCTCCTATAAATATACACAATAGTACAAGGGCCAGGACCTTCAAAATCGGCTTCATTACGGCTGGCCTTAAGCATTAACTGTGGAATAATAAGAACCTGAAGATATTATATGCATTTTGATGCTGTTCTGCCTAAAAGTATTCCCAATAAACTTTATTCAGTTTAACAAAGAAATAATTCATGTACAATAAAATGTACATGAAATAAAATGGGGCACCTTGGTGCCTCAGTTAGTTAGATGTCCAGCTCTGTTTCCACTCAGGTCATGATCTCAGGGTCATGCGATAAAGCCTCATGTTGGGCTCCATACTCAGTAGGGAGTCTACCTGAGATTTTCTTCCTCTCCCTCCCTGCCCCTCCCCCAGCACTCCCATACATGCATGTGCTTGCGCTCTCTCTCTTAAATAAATCTTTTAAAAAAATAAACTGTACTCATTTTAAAGTACATTAATTCAATGAGTTCTGATATATGTGTGTACCCATGAAATTATAATCATAATGAAAATGGAAAATTTCTATCACTTCTAAGAGTCCCCTATAGTCCCTTCCTTTTATTTCTGGCCCCAGATAACAATTGATATTCTCTCAGTCATTATAAAATGGTCGGTATTTTCTAGAATTTCTGTTGCAGTCTCATTTATTGCAGAGTAATATTTCACTTTATGAATCTATGAGAATTTGTTTATTCACTCATCTAGTGATGAGCATCATTTCCAGTTACTCACTATTACAAATGAGGTTGCCATGAATATTTGAATACAAGTCTTCAGGTGAATACATCTCTCATGTATAAATACTGAAGACAAGAAAGACTGAGTTATATGATAAGTGCATACTCAACTTTCAAGGGAAGAGCCAAACACTCTTGCAAAGTCGTTGTACCATTTTACATTTCTACTATCAGTGTATACTCGCAGCATATCCTCAACAACAATTGTGCTGATGATCTTTAGTTTTCTGTTTTATCATTTTATTTTTTTAAAGGTTTTAATTATCTATTTGTGAGAGAGAAAGAGCACAAGTAGGATGAGCAGCAGAGAAGAGGGAGAAGCAGGCACCCAGCTGAGCAAGGAGCCTGATGTGGGACTTGAACCCAGGACCCTCATATCATGACCTGAGCTGAGGACAGACGCTTAACTGGCTGAGCCACCCAGGCATCCAGTTTTAGTCATTTTAATGCATATGTACTATGGACTGTATCTCACTGTGGTTTTAATTTCCCTACTAACGAATAACATTGAACATCATCTTATGTGTCTGTTGGTTGTTCATGTCTTCCACTGCAACAAGAGCATTCATATCTTCCATCCAATTGTTTACTGGATTGTCTTCTTACATATGTATTATGTACATATGTACATAACTGTCTCATTGTGTAGTGAGGCAAGAGTCTACTTTCACTTGTTTCCATAAATATATCCTGACCCGTTCCTTCCCCCCATTGAATTACCTTGTTACCTTTCATTAAAATCACCGAACCATACTTGTATAGATTCATTTCTGGTCCCTGTACTCTGTTGTTTTGAACTTATCCTTGTCCTTTCACCAATTCCATCTTGTCTTGATTATGGTAGCTTGATGCTAAGTCTTCAAATGAGGCAGTGTGAGCCCTACATCTCTGCTCTTATTTTTAAAAGTTCCTTTGAGGGGCGCCTGGGTGGCTCAGTGGGTTAAGCCACTGCCTTCGGCTCAGGTCATGGTCTCGGGGGTCTGGGATGGAGTCCCACATTGGGCAGGCTCTCTGCTCAGCAGGGAGCCTGCTTCCCTTCCTCTCTCTCTCTGCCTGCCTCTCTGCCTACTTGTACTCTCTGTCAAATAAATGAATAAAATCTTTAAAAAAATTAAAAAAAATAAATAAAAGTTCCTTTGACTATCCTTGGTCATTCACACTCTCATATAAATTTTAGGATCAACTTGTCAATTTCTACAAAAAGCTTACCAGAATTTCTAATGGATTTACATTGAATCAACAGATCAATTTAAGAATAGACATCCTAACAATATTTAGTTTTCCAACTCAGGAACATGTTGTATCACTACATTTATTTAGGACTTTAAAACATCTCTCAGCAGTTTTTTGATAGTTTTCAGTGATGTAGTCTTTCATTTCTTTTGTTAAATTTATTCCTACGTGTTTTCTCTTTTAGTGCTACTACAAATTAATTAAAGTTTAATTTTCCAGTTCTTTGCTGCTGATAAAATTTTAAGTGACTTTTATAGCCTTATATCATGAGACTTTGCTAAATTCAGTTATTAGTTCTAGCAGTTATCCTTCAGATTTCTCAGGAAATCCCTATCAGGAAATACACAATCATGTCATCTATAAATAAATACAGTTTTACTTCTTCCTGTCTAATCTTTATGACTCTCATTTCTTCTTGTCTTAATGTAATGGTTAGGACTTCCAGCATAATGTTGAATTAAAACAGTGAAAGTGGACATACTTGCCTACTCCTGGAACTACAGGGCAAGGCAAAGTATTCATCAATAAATATGAAGCTTACTATACATTTTTTGTACACTCTTACTCACCAGAGTAAGAAAGTACCTTTCTATTCCTAATTTGTTGAGAAATTATTTTCATAAATGGATGGTGGGTTTTATCAAATGCCTTCTGCAATAGAGAAATGGTCATATGTTTTTTCCTTTACTCTGTTAGTACAGTTATTACATGGAATGATTTTCAAATACTAAACCAACCTTGAATTCCATTATCCATTTCTATCAGTCAAAAATTCTCGGGGCGCCTGGGTGGCTCAGTGGGTTGAGCCACTGCCTTCGGCTCAGGTCATGATCTCAGGGTCCTGGGATCGAGTCCCGCATCGGGCTCTCTGCTCAGCAGGGAGCCTGCTTCTCTCTCTCTCTCTGCCTGCCTCTCCATCTACTTGTGATTTCTCTCTGTCAAATAAATAAATAAAATCTTTAAAAAAAAAAAAAAAAAAAAATTCTCTAGGCTATGTGGAAACATGACTATAGTTGTTTAACCAAGGATGGGTTTATTTTCTCACTTAACAAACTTGAAAAAAGGTGATTCAATTCAGAGGTACCATCTTTCCAATGTCATTAATGTCCCAAGCTCTTTCTTCTCCCCTATTCCACCATTCTTAGGGTATGTCTTGCCTCGTTGTGGTTTTAAAATAGCTAATGAATTTTTTGCACTGACCTTCATCTTAAGTAGGAAAAGGAAAGGAGAAGCAAGCAGTAAGGAGTAATACTTTTCTATAAATCTTTAGCAGATTTCTTCTTGCATTTCCTCAAAATTTGTCACCTGGTTACATCTAGTTATACAAGAGTTTGGGGAAGTGAGATTTGCTTGGTTTTGTTTTGTTTTACTAATTTAAAATGACGTTGTAAAAATCTCAATGTGTGCTTTTTTAATTTTTTTCTTTTTTTTAAATTTTATTTTATTTTTTCAGTGTTCCAAGATAAAGTGCTTTTTCAGTGTGTTGCCTATTTTTTTATAATAAAAAATTTCAAACATATATAAAATTAGGCAGAATAGAATAATTAACTGTCATGCATTCATAACCTGCCTTCTATTATCAACTCCTGGCCCATATCACTTCATCTTTATTTCTATCTACTTTCACATACCATATTATTTTGAAGAGAATCTCAGACATCAAATACTATACTTTCACCCATAAATATCTCAGTAGGTTTCTCTATGAGATAAGGGCTTTCTAAATCTAACTACAATTATGTTATCACATCTCAAGGGAAAAAATATAATTATTCTTTAATTTCTTCTAATATCCAATTGGTATTTAAATTACTAAAAGGCAAGGTTTTTAGCTGAACACATTTCTTCTGTCCCTTCCCTGAAACCATGATTCTGTTAGTAAAAAAGAAAGGGAGAGAAGGAAATCTGCAGCACCTGCCACACCATTTGCATTCTGTATATAGAAAGTGGCTTAGCTATTATACTATTATAATAGTGTATATAAAAGTGGCTTATCTAGTACATTACATATACTCTTATTATACATTGAGTCTTACTTATTGATGTGGCAAAAAATAAGAGTATAATAATCCAAACTCCAAACATTTAAGTTGATTTTTAAAATCACATAAAATCTTATCAAAATTTTTTGCTTGTTAAATCACCTTAATATAAAATATTAAGTAGCTTTCATCAAAATGACACCACTCAATATTTAAGTTCTAGGTCCAGAAGAGTATGAAGCCCACAGCACATTTAATTCCTCTGCCCTGCAAAGTAATCATGCCATAGCCTGACGCCTAGCTTCACATTAAGAGACAAAATTAGTGGGGTGTGTTATATTAGGGGACTGTAATTAAAACTTCTGAAGTTTTGCTACTTCATAATTAGTAATACTTTGGTTAAGCATAAACCGATTCATTCTTGAAAATTACTGTAAGGCTTTGGGATGCTCAATAACAAACATTTAAAAGGTAATACTTTTCCAAACCAGGATTATACATTTTGTGTACTTTTTCTCCTAACAAATTTCTCAGTGAAAACATCTCCCTAATACAAACAGCCAGCTAAAATATGTTATGAATTAGATAATGAACATGGTTAATCTGCCTATCTTACCTGTGTAGCAGTATAACACAGTGGTGGTCACCTACTCTAAAGCCTGATCACCCACGTCCAAATTCTGACTCTGCCATTTATTAGCAGTGTTACTTTGGGCTAGTAAGACTCTCTGTGCCTTTCCTCACCTGGAAAATGGGGATAATCGTGGTTCCTAACTCACAAGTTCATTTATTGACTTTCCAACACACTAGAACTTGAGAGCTTACAGTAGAAAAGACCTAGAGTACAGTAATAAAGCCTAGAGCATAGGTTTCAAAGATGTGGGTTCAAATCCCACAGGTTTACTTATTGGGTAGTTTTTATCTTTTCTGAACACCTATTTCCACTAAAATAAGAATAGCAGCACTTATCCCAAAGTGGTGTTGTGACAACTGCATGATACAACCAATATAATGGCCTGGCATATGGAAATCACCCAATAATTATTAATTATTATTATTACATAAGTGATTTTACAACAAAATATTCCATTACTAAAGATGCTAACTATTCCCAAAACAAAATTTACTATTCTAAATTCAGATAAAATCAAACTCTTAGCTTTCAATAAAGAAATAGGTGCTTTCACCTATTTCTGAACACATCAGGATCAAAGGCCAGATGAGCCACTATTTGCTTACAACTAAATTTGTGTAATAGTATTCATGTTCCTCAATCATATGAGGAAAATGTCTTTTTTTAAAAATATTTTATTTATTTGTCAGAGAGAGAGAGAGAGAATGAGAGCACAAGCAGGGGGAGCGGCAGGTAGATGGAGAAGTAAGCTCCTATGAGCAAGGAGCCAGACGTTGGGCTCGATCTCAGGACCCTGGTATCTGAATCATTGCTCACTCTCTCTTGAAAATGTCACTACTTCCTAAAAGAAGAAATAAATCTTTCATCTTACCCTCTATACTATAGTACTTATTCTCAATATGCCAAAATAATGACCTAATATTATAAATAGATTACGGAAGAAAAAGTAATAGACTCACTTTCCCAGAAAATACAAAGAAATCATCGTACCTTTTGTGGCAAGATTTCTAGATGCTGCAATTCTAGTAAGGCTTTTATGTTTTAATTTGTTTCTCTCTTCTCCAACTTGCTTTCCTTGTTCACAGAATTTCTCTTCTCTCTGAATTGTTTTTTGTTCTTCAGCTTTTCTTTGACATTCTTTCCAGGCTTCCAACTCTTTAGTTGCTTTTAGTCGTTCATTTTCTTTCATATCTTCTATTTTTTTCCTCTCCTCTTCTTCAATCTATAAAAATTACAATTATAAAACCTTGAAACATGCAAAAAGTAACATTTTAAAAATAAGAAATTTATTATAATAATTAATTAGTCTTACCTCTAAACTCTTATCATTGTATCTGTAGCAGTAGTAGTAGTGAATAAAAACTTAAAATGGGAATGGTAAATGATTTAGTATGGAATACAGGTTTTAGTTCCAGATTTACTTATTAGTAAATTATTAATAAATTATAATTAATTATTAATAATGATTAATATTAATGATTAATAAAATCTTGAGCAATCATTTTCTCTAGCCTCAGTTTACTCACATGTAAAATGGGGGCAGGCATTCAATTAAATGATATCTAAAGGCTTGGTTAAAAAAAACATTTTCTAAAAATCAAGTCAGTTCTCCCAAAATTTACACGCACACACATTTGCCTTTCTTTCTTTTTTTAGATTTTATTTACTTATTTGACAAGAAATCACAAGTAGGCAGAGAAGCAGGCACAGAGAGACGGGGCTGAACAGAGCGCCAGACGCGGGGCTCAATCCCAGGACCCTGGGATCATGACCTATGCCGAAGGCAGATGCTTTAACCCACTGAGCCACCCAGGCGCCCCCACATTTGCCTTTCTACTTATGCCAGTGTTCTCTTGTCTTGGGACTGAAGTTGCGCCAATCTTCACCTTAAGGAATGAGGGAATAGTAAGAAAGGAAATGGGAAGAATAAACTAGTAAGTATGTCTCTGGTGGGTTTGAACTTTGAATGCTGCTGCCAACTGCATTTGCAATGGCAGTTATTTGAAGCTTCCACAAGAAAAGCTAGTTATCAGATGAATTTGGAAGCAGTACATTGTACAGGTGTGTGCTAACTTTTTCTCCCTTTCACAAACTTCCTTCATTATTGGCAAGGAAAAAACCATGTGAAAGAGCAACTGGTTGGTGTATATGATTGACTCTACGTATCTGACTTTCCTGTGGTAACAAAAATATTCTCACCTCTATCCTCTGGAGAAGCAGTGTCTAACAGAACTTTTCTCAGTGATGGCAATGCTTTGTGCTATTCAACAACAGCAGCCACTCACCACATATGGCTAATTAAGAACTTAAAATGTTGCTGATGTGACTGAAAAGCTAAATTTCTTTTGAGTTTCATTGATGTAAATTTAAATTAATTTACATTTAAATAGTACATTTGGCACAGCTCTAGAATAATACATTGGGATGAAGTTTCCTAGATGCTGAATTACTTCAGGATACAAAATAAACATAGGTATGAAACTGCACTAAAGAAGTGTTCTGTGGGGGTGCCTGAGTGGCTCAGTGGGTTAAACCCTCTGCCTTCGGCCTGGGTCATGGTCCCATGGTCTCATGGTCCTGGGATTGAGCCCCACATTGGAGCCTGCTTCCCTCTCAGCAGGGAGCCTGTTTCCCTCCCTCTCTCTGCCTGCCTCTCAGCCTACTTGTGATCTCTGTCAAATAAATAAATAAAACCTTAAAAAAAAAAAAGAGTTGTTCTATAATATCTGCATGACCTAATACCCTGTTCTGGAAGAGTGTTTGTTATTTTCCAATTGGACTGTGAAACACTGACTTTAAAATAAGCCTCACAGATTACTGAACAGGAGTTTCCTATAGTCCCAGAATTGCACATAAGGCCAAAACTAAGCACAAAAGTAACTTTTACATATTGTAAGTTCAGAGAGTTGCCAGTGAGCTGCCAATAGGTTGGGCCAGAAGAATCTGTGGCAATGAACCAGACTTTAATTGCCTGACAACAGGGCATGATGACCTGTCAGTGTTAGCCAGAGGCAGCCACAACCTAAAAGAAGATGACAACTTCACCCAGTTTAATGATATGTTTGCTTTTTTCCTGCTTCCTCTCTGCCCCAACAGATGGAAGAAGGGAAAAGTATGTAGAGTCAGAACACCCTCAGTCCCTCATAATCCCTACAAAGGGAGTGAATTTTGAAAAGCTTTTAAAAATGTGTAACACAATGGGGCGCCTGGGTGGCTCAGTGGGTTAAGCCGCTGCCTTCGGCTCAGGTCATGATCTCAGGGTCCTGGGATCGAGTCCCGCATCGGGCTCTCTGCTCGGCAGGGAGCCTGCTTCCCTCCCTCTCTCTCTCTGCCTGCCTCTCCATCTACTTGTGATTTCTCTCTGTCAAATAAATAAATAAAAAATCTTAAAAAAAAAAATAAATAAAAATAAAAAATAAAAATGTGTAACACTAAGTCTTAATTACCAAAAATGAGACTGTCCTTATACCAAAAAGTAACAGGAAAATTATGATATTATAGTAAAGATGTAATTAAGAAAACTAAACACACACACAATTTATAATAAGCCAAATAAGAAACAAAAAAGTTTTAATCCTTCAGAGGCTAAAAAGGAAGAGGAGGGACTAAAAAAGGCTTCACTGAATAGGTGACAGAGAGACTAGAATGAAGAGAAAAAAATAAAGAATACCACAAAATTCATTATAAAAGGAAAAAGACTAACTATGTCAAGGAGAAAGATAAATATTAATCCTTGAAATTCTTTTATTAAAAAAATACAATATAAGAAACATAGCACTTTTTAAAGGAGGACTGTACAGTAACAGAAAAACTCAGAAAGCTGGAAAAATAATCATCACATGAAGAAACTGGATTTTAAGAACTCTGTGCTACTAAAAACAAGAAGGATGCCATTAAGTGTGAATTATTATTTTAATATAGACAGTAAATGTAAATAATAGGAGGATAAGAACAGGCCCTAAACCAGATTCCTTAAAAGGGGAAATCTTCTTTTAATTTGGAATGAATGTCTGCTTCATTAAGTCAATGTTCTTTATAAGCCAATCTCTATTATGAATTACATGTACAAATCATAAATAAAATATTAGCAAACTGAACCAAGGGAAATATTAAAATTATAATACATCTGGATCAAATAGCACATTTCTTATTTACAATATTAGGAAGTCAATGAGAAAAACATATGAGCTTAGTACATGCCAAAACATCAGTTGATACTAGGAATAAAAGAAAAATTTTAGCTTAATAAAAGGACTCCTACATGGGGCACCTGGGTGGCTCAGTGGGTTAAAGCCTCTGCCTTCAGCTCAGGTCATGATCTCACAGCAGGCTCCCTGCTTCCTCCTCTCTCTCTGCCTCCCTCTTTGCCTACTTGTAATCTCTGTCAAATAAATAAATAAAATCTTAAAAATAAATAAATAAATAAAAAATAAAAGGACTCCTACAATGTCACACTTCATGGTGAAGCACTAGAAATATTTCTAACAAAGTCACTAAAGCCACTATGTTTAATATTTTGTCACTTTCCTAGAGATCATAACCTATATAACAGAATTTTTTAAATAAATGTAAATTTCATGTATATTTAAAAATTATACATATGAATATATCTATTTAAAAATAATATATCTAAGATACATCTATTTAAAAATAAATATAAAACTATGAATATAGATTGTAAGTAAATAAAATTGTCATTATTTGCAAATAATATGGTAGATTACGTAAAAGAACTGAAATAACAAACTGACAAACAGAACTATTAGAAAAGTAAGTTCAGCAAGGCAATCATATAAAAGATCAACTTTATATGAATTCATAAAAACTAACCCTTCTACAAATTGGAAATAAACAGAAAAATACAATGAAAAAAATCATTTCATTAGTAATTGATTAAAAAAAATTCAAAATGCTAAGAATAAGCTTAACAAAATATGAGTAAGTCCTAGATGTATGTTAAATAATTTTGCTGAGGGGACACTTGGGTAATTCAGTTGGTTAAGCGTCCAGCTCTTGATTTCGGTTCAGGTCATGATCAGGGTCATGAGACTGAGTGGTATGGGGTGTGGAGTCTGCTTAAGATCCCCTCTCTCCCTCTCCCTTTGCCCCTCCTGCCACTTGAATGCA
This sequence comes from Mustela lutreola, assembly GCF_030435805.1. Taxonomy (NCBI): domain Eukaryota; kingdom Metazoa; phylum Chordata; class Mammalia; order Carnivora; family Mustelidae; genus Mustela; species Mustela lutreola. The sequence goes on from NC_081296.1 coordinate 43,255,660, forward strand.
TACTCTCTGTCTCTCTAAAAGAATATGAATAATAACAATAATTTTGTTGAGGGCTAAGTCCAAATAAATGGAGATAAATGTCATGTTCCAGGAGGATTACATGTAATATATTATATTAATGTAAATATATTGATATTCTGAAAATTAACTTATAAAGTCAATATAGATCTAGTCAAAATACCAAGAGAACCTCTTAGGAAGCTTGTAAGTAAATGTAAAATTCACCTGTAAAAAAAATGTACAAGTTTTATAGAGGGATGAAAGGGTTGGCAATTTCCATACACAAATATCAAGTATAAAGCTGGACAAATCTATCAAAAAGAACCATTTCAGAGCACTAGAAACTAAGCAAAGTCAGCCTGCAAATTGAGAAGTGCTTGTTCTAGAATAAATGCTAAAGATACAGGTAAGAACAGTGGGATGTTGTGTCCTTCTGCCTGTGGTTGCTCCCAACAACCCAATGTCAGCCTAAATAATGAGAATGGCAGTTCTGTCAACATGAAACTAGCAAAAAGAACCTAATAGCTTTGTTGGCAAAAAGGGTGCACTCATTTCAGGGTGGGGGGAGATGAAAACCCATGTTTTTGGTGGATAAAAGTGATAGACTTTTTTGGGAATGAAAAGAGAAAATTTGAAGTTGGAGTCTGAAGCTGAAGTCCTGGTTAAAGTGAATGTCTGACTAGTCAGAAAATTAACAGAAAGATCACGTAAATAAGAAAACCGTAGAAGGTCTATGATAAGCTTACCATACAACTCTGGCTAAACAGAAAGCTAAGTATTTTTGGGGAGACAAATGAAACCATGGCGGGCACCTGGATGGCTCAGTCAGTAAAATGTGTGACTCTTGGTCTCAGGGCTGTGAGTTTGAGCCCCACTTTGGGTGTAGAGGTTACTTAAAAATACTTAAAATACTTAATACTAAAAAATTACTTAAAAATAAAATCATTAAGGGCGCCTGGGTGGCTCAGTGGGTTAAGCCGCTGCCTTCGGCTCAGGTCATAATCTCAGGGTCCTGGGATCGAGTCCCGCATCGGGCTCTCTGCTCAGCAGGGAGCCTGCTTCCTCCTCTCTCTCTGCCTGCCTCTCTGCCTACTTGTGATCTCTCTCTGTCAGATAAATAAATAAAATCTTAAAAAAAAAATAAAATCATTAAAAAAAAATGAAGCCAAGGAAGGGTGAAGACTGGCTCCTACCACAAAGGAGACTAGACTGACTTCACAATTAAAGCACAGGCAACCTTCTAAAAAATAAACAGCCTTCAATAAATAAGCTAACAAACAAATATAAATAAAACAGAACCCAGAATTGTTATAATCTGTTAACTAAAATGTATAATTTTCAACGAACAATGTTTCAGAAAATAATTGGTGAAAAATTTCTCAAATTTGATGAAAACATTAACCCATAGCTCTAAGAAGTTCGAGAAACCCAAAGTAAAAACACGAAGAGATACACCTAGATACAACTTAGTAAAACTGCTAAGTTAATATAAAAGCCAAACAAAGAGGAAAATCTTGAAAGCAGCAAGAGAAGGAGGATTCATCATGTACGGGAAATGACAATACAAATAAGATTAATTCCTCATTAAAAATGATGGAGGACAGAAGACAGTCAAACCCTGTGTTCAAAGCACGGACCGGAAAAAAAACATATAAACTATGAATTCTATGTCCAACAAAACCACTCTTCATAAATGAAGATGAAATAAACATATTCTAAGTTAAATAAAGCTGTTGTTAGCAGACCTGTCCTATAAGATATACTAAAGAAAGTTCTTCAGGCTGAAAGGAAATGGCACCAGATACTAACTCAGATCCACAAGAAGGAATGAAGATCCGCAAGAAGGAATATGTGCAAAAGTATAAAACACAATACAAATAGATAAACAAAATGTGGCATATACATGTTAATAGACCATTATTCAGCCTTCATATGGAAGAAAATTCTGACATATGCTATGATGTAATAAACTTGAAGATATTCTCGTAGTGAAATAAGCCAGTCATGAAAGGACATATATGGTATGATTTCAATTCCATGAGGTGTCTAAAGTAGTCAAATTCATAGAAACAGAAAGGAAAATGGCAGTCTGAGGGAAGGGGGGATAAGAAGTTATTATTATTTAATGGGCACAGTGTTTTAGTTTTGTAAGATAAACAAAGTTCTGGTGATGGATGGTGATAATAGTAGCCCAACATTAATGTATTTAAAATCATTGAACTGTACAATTAACGATTTAAATAATGGGTTTTATGTTATACATATATTATACCACAATTTAAAAATAAAAGACAATACAAATCAACATCAACTTATGATAAAAACTCTCTAAGTGGATACAGAGGTAACATACCTCAGCATAAGAAACAACATACATGATAAACTCACAGCTAACATCATACTCAATGGCAAAAAGCTGAAAGCTTTTCCCCTAAGATCAGGAACGAGACAAGGAAGCATACTTTCACCACTTATGTTCAACAGAGCATTAGAAGTCCCTAGTCAGAGCAAGAAATAAAAGGCATCCAAATCAGAAAGGAAGAAGTAAAACAGTCACTATTTGCAGCAGACATGATATTATATATAGAAAACCCTACAGACTCTACCAAAAAAAACTGTTAGAATAAACAAATTCAGTAAAGTTGCAGGATACAAAATCAATCTACAAAAATCTGTTGCATATCTGTACACTAATAATGAGCTACCAGAAAGAGAAAGTAAGAAAGCAATCCCATTTACAATTATATCAAAAGAATAAAATACCTAAAATTAAATTTAACCAAGGAGGTAAAAGACGTGTACACTGCAAACCACAAGACATTAATGAAAGAAACTGGAGAAGGCACAAATAAGTGTAATATTCCATGCTCATAAGTTAAAAGAATTAATAGTGTTAAAGTGTCCATACCACACTATAATCTATGAAATTGATTCAATGAAATCTCTATGAAATTCCAATCGCATTTTTCACAGAAATTGAAAAAAAATCATAAATATTCATGGAACCACATAAGACTCTGAATAACCAAAACAGTCTTGAGAAAGAACAAAGCTAGAGGCATCAAGTCCCAGATTCAAACTATATTATAAAGCTATATAGTAACTAAAACTTGAAAGTATGGTATCAGCATAAAAACTGACACACAGATCAATGATAGAATTAGAGAGCCCAGAGATAAACTGATGTATATATGCCAATTAATTTATGACAAAGGAACCAAAAATATATAGTGGGGAAAGGACAGTCTCTTCAAAAATGATACTGGGAGGAAAATATATCCTCATGCAAAAGAATAAAGACTACTGTCTTACAACATACACAAAATTTAACTCAAAATGGATTAAAAAACTTGAATGTAGGATCTAAAACTGTAAAATTCCTAGAAGAAAACATAGGCAGTAAATTTCTTGATAATTGGTCTTTGTGATGATTTTTTGGATTTGACACCAAAAACAAAGGCAAGAAAAGCAAAAATAAAAAGTGAGATTACATCAATCTAAGAAGTTTCTGCATAGCAATGGAAACCATCCACGAAATAAAAAGCTACTGAATTGGAAGGGGAGGTGAACCATGAGAGACTATGGACTCTGAAAAACAATCTGAGGGTTTTGAAGGGGCGGATGGTGGGAAGTTGGGGGAACCAGGTGGTGAGTATTGGAGAGGGTATGGATTGCATGGAGCACTGGGTGTGGTGCAAAAACAATGAATACTGTTATACTGAAAAATAAATAAATAAATAAATAAATAAATAAATAAAAGAAAAGCTACTGAATGAAAGAAAACATTTGCAAATTAAAATATCTGATAAGGGGCTAATATCTAAAATATATAAAGAATTCATGCAACTCAACACCAAAAATACAAACCATACAATTAAAAAATGAACAGAGGATCCAAATAGACACTTTACCAAAGAAGACATACAGGAGGCCAACAGGTACATGAAAAGATGCTCAACATCCCTAATTACCAGGGAAATGCAAATAAAAACCACAGTGAAAAATTACTGTACACCTTTTAGAATGGCTAGTATCAAAAAGAAAAGAAATAACAGGTGTTGATGAAGATATGGAGAAAAGGGAGTCCTTGTACATTGTTAGGGGGAGTGTAAACTGGTGCAACCACTATGGAAAAATCATATGGAGCTTCCTCAAAAAATTAACAATAAAACTACCACATGACCCAGTAACTCTACCTCCAAAGAAAACAAAAACACTTATTTAAAAAGATACATGCACTGTCCCAGATTTACTGCAGAAATATTTACAATAACCAAAACATGGAAACAATCTAAGTGTCTACTGATGGATGAACAAATAAAGAAAATTTGTATATATATCTATATATATAGATACACACACACACACTAGGATATTGTTCAGCACAAAAAAGAATGAAATCTTGTTATTTACAACAACATTGTTGGACCATGAGGGCATTATACTAAGTGAAACAAAACAGTGAAAGACAAATACAATGTGATCTCACTTATATGTGGAATCTAAAGCAAACAAAAAAACCCTAAGCTCATAGGTACCATGATCAAAGTGGTTGCCAATGATGGGTTGCTGGGTTGGGTAAAATGGGTTAAAAGGAGTCAAAAGGTACAAATTTCCAGTTATAAAACAAATCATGAAAAGGACTGCTGACATTATATTATATTGTTTAATTTTAAAAAAAGACCTTGCCTTTAATCTCTTGGTTTCTTTAAAAACTTATGATTTTTAAAAAGTGACAATTTTTTTTTAATTTTTTATTTTTTATAAACATATATTTTTTATAAACATATATTTTTATAGTAGAATTATAACATACATTGTTGAGTTATAACAAATACATACACATGAATGGCAAAGCAACCCAAAGATAGAGGAAGATAACAGACTTGTATTAGAGGAAGGCTGCTATATTTTATTGGAATTGAGTCAGTGTTTACTTGAAGTAGATTCTTATGAGTTAAAAGTACACCTAGCAACCATTAAAAAGTTTTACAACAACATATATGTGTTTGTTTGTGTGTGTGTGTGTGTGTGTGTGTGTAATAAAAGAGCTCTAGTTTCAGCTTTGACAGGCAAAAAGACTCTTTCAGAAGATGCATAAATGGAGAAGCCCAGAGTCAAAGGTGGAGTTTAAAAAAATATATCAGACACTAGAGACCTTTAAAGCCTCTGATACCTACAGCTACAGCTAACATTAAACACAGCAGCTCTTGGGACACCTGAGTGGCTCAGTGGGTTGGGCCACTGCCCTTGGCTTGGGTCATGATCTCAGGGTCCTGGGATCGAGCCCCGCATTGGGCTCCCTGCTCAGTGGGGAGCTTGCTTCCCTTCCTCCCTCTCTGACTGCCTCTCTGTCTACTAGTGATCACTTTCTGTCAAATAAATAAATTTTTAAAAATCTTAAAAAAAAAAAAACACAGCAGCCCTATTAAAATAAATCAACACCCTAACAGTCTAATAACCTCAGTTTCTGATACCTGATACATGTCTAGCTTTCAATCAAAAATTGCAAGACATGCCAAAAGGCAAGAAAAACACAAACATAAAGAGACAATAACCAACAGAACCAGACTCAGATATAACACAAATGTAAGAGTAATCAGACATGGAATTTAAAACAAATTCCATGGTATGGTAAGAATTCTAATGGAAAAAGTAGACAATATGCAAAAATTCCAGGTAAGAATATCTCTTTTTTTAAAGGTTTATTTATTCTAGGGAAAGGAGGGGCAGAGGGAGAGAGAATCTCCAGCAGACTCACCACTGAGTGCAGAGTCCAACTGCAGGTTAGCCCACAACTGTGAGATAAGGACCTGAGCCAAAATCAAGAGTCAAATGCCTGAGCCACCCAGGTGTCCCAGGCAAAAGTATCTTTAAGTATTACCTCCCACATGTAGCTATATATTATTCTAATAATGAATTCCTTTAAGAAAGAAAATTAAAATTCAGTCTAAAGTTTAATAAATATAGTTTTAAATTTTTTCTTGAAAGTTATAAACTTCTGAAATTATTTAGTTATGTTCTATGGAAATGGGAATCTGGTGTTTAGAAAGATAGACATCTGTTACAGCCCAAGCTAAAATGTAGTTCTCTTCTGTGAACTAAATCCATGGTCCCCAAATCCATATGTTGAAATTCTAACCCTCAAATGTGACAATATTTGGAGATAAGACCTACAAGGAGGTACTTAAGGTTAAATAAGACCATAAGGGTGGGATCCTAATAAAACATAATCAGTGTCCTTATAAGAACAGATACCAGAGAGCTTTCTTTCTCTCTCTCTCTCTCCCTCTCTCTCTCTCCCTCTCCACCATGTGAGAATATAATGTGTAGGCAGTCATCTGTAAGTCTGGAAGAGAGTCTTCATCTGAAACCAAACTGACCCACACCTAGAGCTTGGCCTTCCCAGCCACCAGAACTATAAGGAAATAAATTTCTGTCATTTAAAGCCATGCAATCTGTTGTTTTTTGTTTTGATAGTTTGAGCCAACTAAGACACTTCTCTTCCTTTTGGCAGATTTTCAAAATAGGTGAAAGGGCCCAAAGAAATCAGTAAGAGCTATAAGGAGAACCAATGGCTAATTAATTCACAAACCAAAAATAAAACTCATGAATTACTGACAGGAACTTGTTCAGCTTTCCAACAAATTAGGACATAGGTTATTCTCCCTTTCAGTTTACTTCATTACATTGATATCCAAACTTAACTATAAAAAGCACAAGAATTTGTAAGTAATTTGGAAGCTATACATGTAGCCAAGGATAAAAGCAAACTCTTTTTACACTAATTAGTTCTCTCTCTCTCCTTCAACAGAAGTTATTAGGTGGTAGAAAATTCTGTTTTTACACTATATGACTTCATAACCGTATCATGATTTGTTTGGTATCTTTTAAAGATTCAGTTTCAGCTTACTGATGGAGAAATTTTTCTTAAGCATGTACCAAAATTTACTATACACAGAAACTGTATCAACACATTTAATATTACACATGTTACAAAGTTCCTGTTTGAATAGCCTTCAAATTCAAAGAACAAGTGTGCCTCTCTGGCTGTCAGTAGAGCATGTGACTCCTGATCTCCAGGTTGTATGTCAGAGCCCCATCCTGGGTGTGGAGAGTACTTTAAAAAACAAACAAACAAACAAAACAACAACAACAACAACAACAAAAAAAAAACCCTCAAAGACCAAAACTGACAGAATTGAAGAAGAGAAGGTTTCTCAAACCAGGTTTGGGCCAATGAAAATGAGTTAATATACTTTTGTACCCTAATCTTCATCTTATCCTTGCTGCTCAGTAATAATTTTATTCATCTCTGATAACTGATGTTTGCAAACAATTTCCTTTTTAGAGGTGCTTAATTGCATTCTGCTACTTCCATCTCAAAAGCTTTTGATGTTGAGAAGACAAGAACCATTCAACAACTTTGGTTCTTTCAATTTTTCTCTTCTTCCACACTCTGTTCTTTCCAAAGTTAACAGATACCCTAATGGGTAGAATGAATGAATGAATGAATTTTAACCACATCTCTACAGAAGATGAAAAAGTTTGAAATAAAGAAAAAAAATTGGACATACACAGGATTGCTGAAAGTTTACTTCTACACAAATGCTGTGAATCTGGAATATACTTACACAAAAAGGAGGTAGGTCAGCATTCTTGACAAAATGAATATATAAGAAAGGCACTGTCAGAGATTACTGCCTTTTCTGATGTTACGACATTAATAGCTAAAGTTAATTTCTCATATGCTTAGAAATTTGTGAGATTCACACAGAAAATCAGTACATTCCTGTTAGAGCAAAAAGAAATTAAAGTAGGAAAAATGGGGTGCCTGGGGACAAAGTCAGTTAAGTATCTGACTCTTGGTTTCAGCTCAGGTCATGATCTCAGGCTCATGAGATCAGAGTCTGCTTAAGATTCTCTCTCCCTCTCCCTTGCCCCTCCCTGTTCACATGTGCACACACACATGCACATGCGCTCCCTTGTGCGCTCTCTCTCTCTCTCTCTCTCTCTCTCTCGCAAATAAATAAATAAATAAATCCTTTTTAAAAAAAAGTTAGGAAAAATAACCATAAGAAGGTAAGTATTGCCCTCTTTTTAAAAAAGTTTCTTTATTATGAAAAAATATGTGTTTATTATTGGGAGAACACAGAATATACAAAAAATTACTAGTAATTTTTATCACCCATTCATTTTTTTTTGAAGTGTGGTTATTATTTTTTTTATTGTATGCAATTATAGTTTTTTTTTAATATAATTTTTTGTTTTTTATAAACATATATTTTTATCCCCAGGGGTACAGGTCTGTGAATCACCAGGTTTACACACTTCACAGCACTCACCAAAACATATACCCTCCCCAATGTCCATAATACCACCCCTTTCTCCTAAACCCCCTCCCCCCAGCAACCCTCAGTTTGTTTTGTGAGATTAAGAGTCACTTATGGTTTGTCTCCCTCCCAATCCCATCTTCTTTCATTTATTCTTCTCGTACCCACTTAAGCCCCCATGTTGCATCACCACTTCCTCATATCAGGGAGATCATATGATAGTTGTCTTTCTCCGCTTGACTTATTTCGCTAAGCATGATATGCTCTAGTTCCATCCATGTTGTCGCAAATGGCAAGATTTCATTTCTTTTGATGGCTGCATAGTATTCCATTGTGTATATATACCACATCTTCTTGATCCATTCATCTGTTGATGGACATCTAGGTTCTTTCCATAGTTTGGATATTGTGGACATTGCTGCTATAAACATTCAGGTGCACGTGCCCCTTTGGATCACTACGTTTGTATCTTTAGGGTAAATACCCAATAGTGCAATTGCTGGGTCATAGGGCAGTTCTATTTTCAACATTTTGAGGAACCTCCATGCTGTTTTCCAGAGAGGTTGCACCAGCTTGCATTCCCACCAACAGTGTAGGAGGGTTCCCCTTTCTCCGCATCCTCGCCAGCATCTGTCATTTCCTGACTTGTTGATTTTAGCCATTCTGACTGGTGTGAGGTGATATCGCATTGTGGTTTTGATTTGTATTTCCCTGATGCCGAGTGATATGGAGCACTTTTTCATGTGTCTGTTGGCCATCTGGATGTCTTCTTTGCAGAAATGTCTGTTCATGTCCTCTGCCCATTTCTTGATTGGATTATTTGTTCTTTGGGTGTTGAGTTTGCTAAGTTCTTTATAGATTCTGGACACTAGTCCTTTATCTGATATGTCGTTTGCAAATATCTTCTCCCATTCTGTCAGTTGTCTTTTGATTTTGTTAACTGTTTCCTTTGCTGTGCAAAAGCTTTTGATCTTGATGAAATCCCAATAGTTCATTTTTGCCCTTGCTTCCCTTGCCTTTTGCGTTGTTCCTAGGAAGATGTTGCTGCGGCTGAGGTCGAAGAGGTTGCTGCCTGTGTTCTCCTCAAGGATTTTAATGGATTCCTTTCGCACATTGAGGTCCTTCATCCATTTTGAGTCTATTTTCGTGTGTGGTGTAAGGAAATGGTCCAATTTCATTTTTCTGCATGTGGCTGTCCAATTTTCCCAGCACCATTTATTGAAGAGGCTGTCTTTTTTCCATTGGACATTCTTTCCTGCTTTGTCGAAGATTATTTGACCATAGAGTTGAGGGTCTATTTCTGGGCTCTCTATTCTGTTCCATTGATCTATGTGTCTGTTTTTGTGCCAGTACCATGCTGTCTTGATGATGACAGCTTTGTAATAGAGCTTGAAGTCTGGAATTGTGATGCCACCAACGTTGGCTTTCTTTTTCAATATCCCTTTAGCTATTCGAGGTCTTTTCTGGTTCCATATAAATTTTAGAATTATTTGTTCCATTTCTTTGAAAAAGATGGATGGTACTTTGATAGGAATTGCATTAAATGTGTAGATTGCTTTACACAGATGCGAAAATACTCAACAAAATACTAGCCAATAGGATTCAACAGTACATTAAAAAGATTATTCACCACGACCAAGTGGGATTTATTCCAGGGCTGCAAGGTTGGTTCAACATCCGCAAATCAGTCAATGTGATACAACACATCAATAAAAGAAAGAACAAGAACCATATGATACTCTCAATAGATGCTGAAAAAGCATTTGACAAAGTACAGCATCCCTTCCTGATCAAAACTCTTCAAAGTGTAGGGATAGAGGGCACATACCTCAGTATCATCAAAGCCATCTATGAAAAACCCACCGCAAATATCATTCTCAATGGAGAAAAACTGAAAGCTTTTCCGCTAAGGTCAGGAACACGGCAGGGATGTCCATTATCACCACTGCTATTCAACATAGTACTAGAGGTCCTAGCCTCAGCAATCAGACAACAAAAGGAAATTAAAGGCATCCAAATAGGCAAAGAAGAAGTCAAATTATCACTCTTCGCAGATGATATGATACTATATGTGGAAAACCCAAAAGACTCCACTCCAAAACTACTAGAACTTATACAGGAATTCAGTAAAGTGTCAGGATATAAAATCAATGCACAGAAATCAGTTGCATTTCTCTACACCAACAGCAAGACAGAAGAAAGGGAAATTAAGGAGTCAATCCCATTTACAATTGCACCCAAAACCATAAGATACCTAGGAATAAACCTAACCAAAGAGACACAGAATCTATACTCAGAAAACTATAAAGTACTCATGAAAGAAATTGAGGAAGACACAAAGAAATGGAAAAATGTTCCATGCTCCTGGATTGGAAGAATAAATATTGTGAAAATGTCCATGCTACCCATTCATTTTCTATTCATTTTTTCAGTTATGAAAATAACACTGTAAAGTCTCAGGATATAAAATCAATATAAAGAAATTAGTTGCATTTCTACACTAACAACAAATTATCAGAAAGAGAAGTTCAGGAGAAAATCCAATTTACAATAGCATTAAAAAGAATAAAATACTTAGGAACAAATTTAACCAAAGGAATTAAAGATTTGTACACTGAAAACTACAAAATATTGCTGAAAGAAATGAAAAAGACACAAATAAATGGAAAGATATTACATGTTCATGGGTTGGAAGAATTAATATTGTTAAAATATCCACACTACACAAAGTGATCTGGAGAGTCAATGCAACCCCTATCAAAATTTCAATGGCTTTTTTCACAGAAATAGGAAAAAAATCCTAAAATTTATATGGAAACAAATAAGATTCTGACTAGTTAAAGCGATCTTAAGCAAGAAGCTGGAGGTATTATACTTTCTGATTTCAAACTATACAAAGCTATAATAATCAAAACAGTATGGTATTGCCATAAAAAAAACAGATATTCAGATCAATGGAACAGAACAGAGAGCCCAGAAATAAACCTATACGTGTATGATCAATTAATTTTTGACAAAAGTTCTAAGAACGTACAATGATGAAAGGATAGTCTATTCATTAAAAAAAAAAGAATAGAAAAAAATCAATATTCAGATACAAAAGAACAAAACTGGATCCCCCACCTTGACCATACGAAAAAATCAACACAAAATGGATTAAAGAGTTGAATATAAAAACTGAAACCTAAAACTCCTAGAAGAAAACATAGGTGGTAATCTCCTTGACATTGGTTTGGCAATGACTTTTTAGATTTGAGACTAAAAGCAAAGGCAACAAAAGCAAAAATGAGGCGAGACTATATCTTCTGAGCTTCTGTACAGAAAAAGATAACATCAACAATATGAAAAGGTAATGTGCTGAATGGGAGAAATATCTGCAAACCATATAACCAATAAGGGGTTAATATGCAAAATACAGAAAAACTCCTATAACTCAGAAGAAAATAAATAAGAACTTTAAGGTTCTGACTAGTCATTTTTCCAAAGAAGATCTATAAAAGACTAATAGACAAACATATTTAAAGTAAACAAAATCACTATCTCCAAAAGGTGTCTACATACCATGCCACGTTCACTGCAGTATTATCCATAATAGCCAAAATATAGAAATAATCATTTTAAAAAAGATTTTATTTATTTATTTGAGAAGGGGAAGAGGACAGAGGGAGAGGGAGAAGCAGACTCCCTGCTGAGCAGAGAGCCTAACATGGTGCTCTATCCCAGGACCCCAAGATCAAGACCTGAGCTGAAATCAGATGCTTAACTGACTGAGTCACCCAGGCACCCCTTAGAAACAATCTTAAGTGTGCACTGGTGGGTGAATAAAGAAAATGTGATATGCAGTGTGTATATACATACACATACACATTACACACACATTTTAAAAAAATAGGTATCCATTTATTTTCACGTGTAATAGGAAAAAACATAACTAGCACATAAGATTGATGGCAGGATATGTTGTTTAACATAAGACTAAAGTTTGAAGTAAGTAAAATAAAAAAATATGTTGATCAAAGAAAATATTAAAGGAGAAGAGAACAGGAGGTCCTCAGTTACAACAAGAATTGTGGAGGTGGTACACGAATGCCCGGAGTTTGGGACTCACTCTCCAAGTTTTGAGCCAGAAGCTGGGCTCTGTTCTGAGACCCTTAAGGGCTCTACAGGGAGACCCTCCTCGTGCTCAGAGTCCAGGACATCACCATAGGAGTGTGTGTTGGATCCAGACCACCCCAGGGAGGAAAGTAGGTTTTATTTCATTTGTTTGTGCTCTACAAGACATCTCAGAAGTTAAAAAGCAACAAAAGTGGTTTTCCTTAAAAGAGAAGAAGAATCTTCTAGGTACAGCTTTGAGGAAGCAATAGTCACAGGGTGGTCTGGGTTGGAGGGTCTGAGAGGGACACGGCTGGGTGGGGATAAACAGGGAGGTGGAAGGGACACCCCAGCACTCTCCTGGAAGAGTGTGCACAGGTATGGGGTTTGTGTACACAGCCCCAGTCAAGGATGTAGGATGAACACTCACAGCTCCTGGACCCTGTTTCCCAGCATATAACTGGCACTTAATGCTGAATCACTGTGGCACTGGGAGGAGTGCCGGAAGGCAGGGCCGAGGTGTGGCCGGCGTCCCTGGCATATCAGCATATACCAACCTCTTCTCCTGAACATTATGCTCATTATATACATACACATACACATATATTATGTATATACTATATATAACATATGCATAATTTATATGAAATATAACATGATATCGTTTACACATAGAATTTTTCTTTCAAGTTGAATTCATGGAAACAGAGCAGAATGGTGGAGGTCAGGGGCTCCAGGGCAGGGGAAATGGGGAGAAGCTGTAACGGTATAAATTTCTAGCTGTAAGGAAGCACTAAGATCAAATGTAAGCGTAACTATATGAAGTGATATATGTATTTTTTAATTCCATCGAACATGTATTTTTTATTATGTTCAGTTAGCCAGCATATAGTACATCATCAGTTTTTGATTTAGCATCAACAATTCATTAGTTGCCTATAACACCCAGTGCTCATCACAACATGTGCTCTCTATAATACCATCGCCCAATTACCCCAACCCCCTACTCTCCGCCTTTCTGTAACCCTCAGTTTGTTTCTTGGAGTCCAGAGTCTCTCATGGTTTGTGTCCCTCTCAAATTTTTTCCCATTTAGTTTTCCCTCCCTTCGTGATATATGTATTAATCAACTTATCTATGGGATTCCTTTCACAAAATATATGTATATCAACAGTTCAGATTGTACATTTTAAATATATATTTTTGTCAATTATACCTCAATAAAACTAAAATGTAAAATACTTAAAAGTAATATAATATAAAAGTAATTAAATACTTAAAAGTAAAATAAAAGCCACCATGGCAGCACTTTGAAGGAAAAACAAACAAAAAAAAAGGTATTTGATCTGTAAAACTTCTCAATAAGAAATGTCAAAGATAATAAAGGTAAAAAATAAAATTCAAAAGGAATAGTGATACAAAGACTGAGTACACTAACAACAATTAGGTGTCTTATGATGGTAATAACTGTTAATAACAAATAAGGTAAGAGAATGAAGATTTCACATATAAAGAATAGGTCAAAGGAATTAGAACAGGAGATACCAAAACACAGAGCCCTAAGAGTGGTTTATAGGGAAAATGTTAAACATGCAATAGCAAGAAGCAGGATGATGAGAAAGTAAATAGGGTCAATAGTGCTGATGTGCTTTGGAAGGGAAGAAAATGCAGAAAAAGGAGGGGCTGGGCATATAAAAAATGCTAGGAACATGAACATTACTATTAAAAAGTAGAATTTTAAAAAAAAGCCAAGCAGTTCCTTGTGGTTTTTGCACATTGTACGTACTTCCAATAAAAAGGGCATCCGGTTCACTGATAAGAACTTTTTAAGACCCTATAGTATAACCTAGACAATTTCAGAAAGCAACTCATACCTCATCTGCATGATTATACAAAGTGGTTTCACAGTTTGAGATTTCTGGCTTCAACTTTATGAAAATGACAGAAGAAAGCACTTCAAATTTCATCTACCTAGGTTAAAAGTTCAGAGCGCAAAAGTGTAATAGTACTTCCTCTGAAGAAGAAAACAAAGCAAAATCAAAACTCAAAAGAAAAGAGGGCAATCTACAATACAAAATAGTAAAGACGACAGACAAAGCAAGCAATAGCAGTCAAAACTGTCAGACAAAGAGAGCATGCGTCAGAAGATCAGTTTGGCATCAGTATTCCAAACTTTCATTAATCACCTCAAAACCCATACCTCCACCTCAATCTCTTTCCCTCTTGCCTCCTTCACCCTGAAAACAAAGGATTCTTTTAACTGTCTGTGTCCTTAAGAATTTTCCTAATCCTGTTATTCCTTATTCCTGCCCTCTAGCGTCCAAAGATAAAATATCCTGCTCTTAGCTAAGACTAATTTTTTCACCTGTTCCAACCTTCATCCCACTTGTTCCATCATCATCATCAATCCCCTCCTTTGGTTGTGTTATCAACTTCTCCCTCTTTACTAGCTTTCTTCTTCAACATATAAATATGCTCAGGTTCTTCCATCTTAAAAATACAAAAGCTCTGCTTCCACCCTGCGACCACTCCATACTCATTAGCCAAAATGAGCTTTTCCAACATACAAACCCAATTAATTTGATATTCTTGCTTAAAAATCCCTAAAGAGTTCCCATTACCTTTAGAAAGATTTTCAAGATATTAAGATTTTATTTTCAACCAATAAATATTCCCTCACTGGGCCATATTCTGTCATGGACTTATCTGTCTTGTAATCATGGACAAACTGCCTGTAATTTCTCCATTTACTCCTCAGTTACCTGTAACTCATTCTCCAATATGCAAAATATAGAAGAACTCATATAACTCAGTAGCAAGAAAATAAATAAAAACTTTTAACTTGTAAAAAACAGAATAGATAAATTTATAAAGACAGAAAGCAGATTAGTGGTTGCCTGGGACTGGAGTGAGTGGGAGAAATGGGGAGTGACTCTTAACAGGCACAGGGTTTCTTTTGGGGTAATGAAAATGTCCTAAAATTGATTGTGCTGATGGTCACACTTCTCTAAATATTATCAACTAATGAATTGTAAGCTTTACATGGGTGAATTATATGGTATGTGAATTATATCTCAAAAAATATATTGCTAGTTAAAGCTTTAACTTGAGGGGAACCAGAGTGGCTCAGTCAGTTAAGTGTCCGAATCTTGATTGCAGTTCAGGTCATAATCTCTGGGTAGTGAGACTGAGTCTAGCATCAGGCTCCACTATCAGCTGGGAGTCAGAGTCTGCTTGGGATTCTCTCCCTCTCCTTCCACTCCTCTCCCGGCTTATGTGCTTTTGCTCTCTAAATAAATAAATCAACCTTCTTTTTAAAAAGTTTTAACTTGGAAGCCTCAACAGTTAAAAAGATATTAATATGTCAGTGTTCAGTGTTCAATCTAGGCTCTTACTGTTTTAAATAGTCATATCCATGTTTTCCAAGATTGAAAAAGAAGTAAAACACTTTTACCATAGAAAATTATATTTTTTTTTTACTCCCCTGGAAATAGAACATTCTCCCTGAGACAAGTAAATCTATTATCTAACTTTTATACTCTCCACTTTCATATAGATTTTTAGGAACACATGGAAGTAATAGAGAGCCTCTATAACATAGTAAGTCCTACAACCAAAGTATAAATAAAGAAGTGAGGAAGTACAGTGATTGGAATAAATTATCCTCACAGCGTTCACTATCACATCTTTAATGAGAGGACTTTCCCATCAATCTGCAACTTACCTTCATCATAACATTTAGTGCATATTTTTGATCTTCTCGCCTTGCTGCTGCTTTTGCTTCTGTAGCTTCTTTTGCTCTTTCTTGTGCTTGTAAAATAGATTTCTCCCTTATTCTTTGCATCATCTCTTTGTCAACTAAAACAAGAAATATCACTAAATTAGGATTATGATGAGTGTTTTACTTAGGAGAAAACTGCTTAACACCCTGATCCAGGATGCAATGTGGGTGGGGGGCGGGGGAGGACAACTTCACATGGAGAAATGAAAGCATTTTTCAATATTAAACTGGCCAAGAAGCTAACATTAAAAGGTAAGCAGGCAACTGTAACCGCGATTATTTACCACAGAGGTAGAGAAGGAGAGAGAAAGAAAATACGAATGAGAGGAAGTGGGAACAAGAGGAAGGGTGAATCAGAGTGAGAGGGGAAACACTGAGGACAAGGAGAGGGACATAAAAGGGAGAGGTGGAAGAGGTACAGAGAGGGAGATGGGACAGGGTGGAGGGAAAGAGTACACATTTATCCTTTTCCCTCTCTTTCAGGAAACCAAGGGTATTTGCTTAGAAACCTAATCACAATAAATCATCACTATGAGGTCTCCTAGAAGAGAAGATGAGATTTGTTTTGTGATGGCGTAATAAATACTACAATTTCAAAGTAGTGAGGAGAAAACATAAATGTACTTCATAATATAAATGTCTTCGTGATACTTGTTGACACAGCTGTTGTTTGTTGCCTACATTCATGATGGAAGAGAATGCTAAATTTCAGTTAACAGTTTAAAAAAAAGTCTGGAATTTTAATATTCAAAGAAATTGCCTTAAAAAGGAAAAGGAAAAAAGAAGCATGGAATTTTTACTAATTCAAGATCTTAACTAGGCCTTTGGACTGGAATTAAGTCTGAAACTTCTCCCAACCCTCCTCCTGTTTAATAACAGTGACAGACAACTGGACCAGATTCAAGGATAAAGGTAGCTATGAGAACCTACTTTCACACTGAAAAATAATGAAGAGTACACCAAGAAAAAACTTCAGAAGAAAACTAACCTATTATGTTCTGAAAAATGAGGAAGACTTGGCATATAGACTGGAGTTGCACACACTTCATGTGAGAAACAAAATTGTTAAAGAAATAATTTCACTGAGTTGCTATGTAACTGAGTTTGATTTCTAAAGGAATTTCAACCCTGGTTTTTGAAGTAAAATCAATGCTCATTACTTATTACACAAGCTAGTTTTAAGACTGTGCTGATCAATCTAAATCAGAGTTGGCACACTATGACCAAATCTAAACCGCTGCTTGTTTCCTCTAGCACACAAGTGAAGAATACTTTTTACATTTTTAAATAGTTGAAAAATCAAAATAATACCTGGTGACATATAAAAATTAGATAAAATTCAAATTTCGGTTCCATATATATGCATTGTCTATTGGCTGCTTTTGTGCTACCACAGAAGAACTAAGTAATTGTGACTGAGACCATAGGGCTCCTCATATTCAAAATACTATCTGGTCCTTTACAGAAAGAATTTGTTAAACCTTGGATTAAATGGTCAAAATTTGGAATGGATGACCATATTACCATGAAAGAGAAGACTCAAGCAGGTGTGCATTGAAAGCAGATTGGAAAAATAGAGAGGAGGATCGTGATTAGGAAATAAAATTCTCTTCCCACTCCTGGAAAAGATAGCCAAGGACGTTAAGAAGAGAATTTGACATAGAAGAAAGTGTCATGTAGGGAAAAGTAACAGGTTTTCTGACATGATTCTTCTTTCTCTCTCTCTTTTTTATTTATTTACTTGTCAGAGAGAGAGCGAGCAAGAGAGAGAGCACACAAGCAGGGGGAGCAGCAGGCAGACGGAGAAGAAGGCTTCCCGCTGAGGAAGGAGCTCAATGTGCGACTTGATCCTAGAACCCTGAGATCATGACCTGAGCTGAAGTCAGACGCTTAACCAACTGAGCCACCTAGGCATTCCTTGATTCTCCTTTATATCCTAAAATGTCGGCAGACAAAATACTTCCTGGAGAGAGACAGACACATACACACAAACATTTAAGTCACTGGTTCTCAAGCCTGGTCAGTCATCAGAATCACCTGCGGTCCCACCATTCTCAATCTGTTTATTTTAAAATCAGCCATTATAAAATAGATGATGGTTCTGGGACCATCTTACTTTAAAATTAATATCATCAACAAGAACTTAAATAAATTAAAGTGTTTACATTTGATCTTAGGTAAGAAGTCAGAACACGCTGAGTGTTTCACAACAGAGTCCCAGGCCCCATCTCAGAATTTAAAAACTCTTCAGTTAGTCTGGAACCCACTAAAGAGCTAAGGTAACCTGACTATAGTAATCTACCTTAGCCAGTATTTTCTGAGCTGAATACTAGACTTTAGAGAAAAATTCTACCTGGTCTTGGGGATTACAAAATTAAATTCCACTGCAAGGTATCAAGAAATAATTATTATAAAGGACTGCAGGGTGCCTAGCTGGCTCAGTTGGAAGAGTATGTGACTCTTGATCTAGGGTCATGATTTCAAGCCGCAAGTCAAGTGTAGAAATTACTAAAAAATAAATTTTTTTAATATTTTTATTTATTTATTTGGCAGAGATCACAGGTAGACAGAGAGGCAGGTAGAGAGAAAGGAGGAAGCAGGCTCCCCGCTGAGCAGAGAGCCCGATGTGGGACTCGATCCCAGGACCCCGGGATCATGACCCGAGCTGAAGGCAGAGGCTCCAACCCACTGAGCCACCCAGGTGCCCCACTAAAAAATAAATTTAAAAAAAGAAAAAGAAAGCCTGCAATCTCCCCATTGTCAGTAGTTCCTACTCAAGACTTAATGCCTGAGGCCCAAGAGAAATTTCAGGCAGTAGATATAAAGCCCTAGAATACATGACAACTAGAACAGGGAGGAAGGAAATAAAGGCAAAGCAGCAGAGGGCAATTACTCAACCACAAAGTCAACTGTGGCAGAAGAATAAAGTACTCATTAAGAGTACAGAGTAGATGTCCATCAACAGATGAATGGATCAAGAAGATGTCGTATATATACACAATGGAATACTATGCAGCCATCAAAAGAAATGAAATCTTGCCATTTGCGACAACATGGATGGAACTAGAGCATATCATGCTTAGCGAAATAAGTCAAGCAGAGAAAGACAACTATCATATGATCTCCCTGATATGAGGAAGTGGTGATGCAACATGGGGGCTTAAGTGGGTAGGAGAAGAATCAATGAAACAAGATGGGATTGGGAGGGAGACAAACCATAAGTGACTCTTAATCTCACAAAATAAACTGAGGGTTGCTGGGGGGAGGGGGTTTGGGAGAAGGGGGTGGGATTATGGACATTGGGGAGGGTATGTGCTTTGGTGAGTGCTGTGAAGTGTGTAAACCTGATGATTCACACACCTGTACCCCTGGGGATAAAAATATATGTTTATAAAAAATTAAAAAATTATAAAAAAAAAAAGAGTACAGAGAACAGAGGATCTCAGCTTTGCACACTATAATCCCTGGAAAGATTTTCACACTCACAGAAACTGATTTGATTGGTCTAGGATGAGTTTCAGATATCCGTATTATTTTAAAGTTTTGTAGGTGATTCAAATACGTAGCCAGGGTTAGGAACCACAGCTCTAGAGTCAAATTGCTAAAGCTCCAGTTCCAGGCTGCCACTCATTAGTTTTCGGACCTGTGCCAATTATTCAACACTTCTGTGTCTCAGTAGCCTCACCTTAAAAAAAAAAAAAATGGGGATGGGTAGGAGGTAACCTAAGTAAGAGGTTGTTCTTTTCTTTTCTTTTTTTTTTAAGAATTTATTTATTTACCTGACAGACAGAGACCACAAGCAGGCTTCCCGCGGAGCAGGTAGCCCAATGCGGGGCTCGATCCCAGGACCCTGAGATCATGACCCAAGCCGAAGGCAGCAGCCCAAACCACTGAGCCACCCAGGCGCCCCGTAAGAGGTTGTTCTAAGGATTACCAGATGTGTTAATGTCTAATACAAAATAAGTGCTCAATAAAGATCATACCAAGAGGCCTTATCCTCTGAGAATACAAGCTCACATGTGTTTGATAGCTATTATAAATGTGCTCTAACTTTTGAATGATTCAATCTTTATGTTATTTAAGCAGCAGCTGAAGCACTATGTCATTTAAATCATGCTCACGTTCCTATTTTTTCTTCTAGAAGAGAAACAGTTGTTCTGAAAAAAAAAATTTTTTTTTAAAGTATAAAATATAAAAAGCACAACCAGATGAACATCTTTTGGTGAAAAAACTTACCGCCTGACACAGAAAGTGTCTCCCACATGGCCACTTCTTTTTTATATAATGTGAATACAATAGTGTCATTCCCAATCTTGGCTTTGCTGTTTTCATCGTCTATGGGTGCATAGAGAAACACTTCAAATAAAAATGGAGAAAAGTTGACCTATTCAGACGGGAGTAAACAGAGATTAATTTAGTTAAAATAAAGACACAGCCATTAAGAAACAAGTGATAGAGGTCCAGATCCCTTTTCTTAAATTCCTGCTATAAATTTATCCGATTAACAAGGCACATGAAGAAACCCTGGATTAAAATAATCTCTGGTCTGATGACATCTTTCAAAGATGAGGTGTCATCTCATGAGATTCTACTTAAAAAAAAAGAAAGAAAGAAAGAAAGAAAGAACTAAATTTTAGGACGTTTATTTGCAAGAATGCGCGGGTGGCATATACTGAGCTGCGCTCTCAGAAGCTTGGGACCACACCCCCGGGGACTCGGCGGGCCCAACCCGAGTTCCTACCTTCAGATAGTTTTCTGTGCAGAACACGTCCGCGTCTCTGGCGCAGACGCCCCGGAGAGGCACAGAGATAAACACCGCCGTCTTTGTCTGCTGCCAGCTGTAATCGCTCACCTGCAGCGGCATCCCGGGGGGTGGCTGGACGGGAGGATGCGGATGGTTAGGACTAGCGCGGCTCGGTTGCTACGGCAACCGGGGTTACCACGCACCAGCCCTTCCGGGTCAGTTCGGCCAAAGTGCCCCGGCTCCCAGCGTGCCCCGGGCGCACCTCTGAGACAGCCTCACACACTCCCGCCTCGTGGCGGCCCGGGCTTCTTGGAGCGGGCGGTAAGACTACTTCTGTGGCTATAATCCGTTCCCTGGAGCCTGAATGAATCATCGAATGAATAGGTCTTCCTTTAAGAAAAGAGCTTTGCTCCTGAGGATGCAAAAAAAGAACAACAACAATAATACGGTAGAGAGTGACCTGACCTGTGCGAAGCAGGTGCACCGCCCCTGCGCCTAGCAGCCCTGGCCTTTTGTTCTGATGGAGGCTGTCAGAACATCATTTGGTGTTCCTGTTTTGGAAATTTCTTGGCTGTGCAGAGGTCCTGATCTGGGAATTTGGCCTTTACTATTGCAGTGCTCCAAATCCTGTTAACTCTAAGGCCTCCAAAAGATCAAATGTAGGGTTCCCTACATGGCTTAAGACCTGGAAAGAAAAGGGACTTGTGACTCAAGTGACAAATGCTTGGTTGCAAGGATAGCTTGGATTTACACGGATACATTTTACAATTGCTTAAGAAGAAAGGACCTTAGCTCTGGAGTGACCTTGTAGGTGATGTAGTTCATCCTGCATATTTAAGGAATTTGACACCCACACACTTAACCCCACTGCCATTTAGATTAATGGCAGAATAGTGATTAGAATCCTGTTCTCTTAACTCCCATTCCAATAATCCTTCCCTAGGTAGCTTTCTCTAGACTCAGTTTATAAGTTACTGAATTTGATGTTTTAAAAAAAAGAACAAAACAAGGGGTGCCCAGGTAGCTCAGTCCGTTGGGCGGCTGACTCTTGTTTTCCATTAGGGTCCTGATCTCAGGGTGGAGAGAGCAGAGAGGCCTGAGCTGTGTGTTTTGGGAAGAGTCTGTGTGAGTTTCCCTGCCTTTCCCTCTGCCTCTCACCTCTCTCTCTCTCTTTCTAAAATAAATAAAATCTTTAAAAAAGAAAAGAAAAGAAAAGAAAAAAGGACAGAGTGAATTTACCCAAATTTAAGCACCTATGAACGACTTGCCACCTATGGATTTGGATTTTAAACTTTTTACTTTTGCCGGCCACTAAAACAAATTTCAAACCTCCTGAAAATACTTGAGAGAAAAAAATATGTATCTTCTTTTCCCCTAAACAGGCTCCCCCTCAGTACCTTATCTAATTTTGTCAGAGGCTCATCATCTCAACGTTCTGTAATTTTGACTACTGGGAGCCATTCTTAGACTTTTTTTCCTTTGTCCTCACTTTTGGCATTTTCTTCCCTTTGATTCTATTCTAACTTTTACCATTTTGTTTCAGACTTTCTTGTGTCTTCAAAAGAGAGGATTTATACATTTCTTTCATGTAAAATTTTAAAAGCTAGATTCTCTGACTATTTAAAAAAGTGAGATAATGTATGTATGGAAGATAATGAAAGGGATACTTTTTGTCATTTGGGACTTAAAAAAAAATCTATTAGCAACCACTTTGTTAAGCACATACACACCTCTGCAGTTAAATTGTTCTCTGGACTACCATAGCTTTACTAAATTTTCTACACTCTGAATGAATTATCTTTTTTAAAAACTTGGTAAGTTTTATTACTGAATCATTGCATCAACTATTACTAACTTAAAACACTAATTTTTAACATTGTTTTATGATTTATGTATTTATCTAAACAAGGTTTCACAATCTTGAAACATTCCATCTTAAAGCCTTAAACTATTTATTACATTTTAAAAATAAAAGAGTTGTAATTTAACTCATGTATAGACAGAAGTTTGATATATAGTAGAGGTGGCTGTGCATGTAAGTGGAGGAAAGCACAGAAAGGAATGGCTCTTGAATACACTGTTGATATGAAAAATGGTTACCACATTAAAAAATGAGATTAGATTTCTACAACATATGGTATCATACACAAAAATGAACTTCAAATGAACTAAAGACAAAAGTTTGGATATTAGAAATACATACCTAGCAAAAAAAATACATATCCATATGACCTTGGAGCAAGACAGGAATTCTTAAATATGACACAAAAAGCACTAACCATAAAGGAAAAAGATTGAAAATTTGAACTAATACTAAGAACTGGTATCCATCAAAAGGCACAACAAGGAATGTGAAGATATTTTACATATAAGCCCTTCAGCCAAAGACCACAGGCACACATATACTTGAATAAGTTGAGTTCAGTACTCACTGAGCAAGGGAGAACACACACCACTGGGTGTCTCAGTAAGATGATGTTAGAATTTGGGGAAAGGTCTAAGGGACTCTCTCTCTCTCTCTCTTTTTTTAAGATTTTATTTGACAGCGCACAGCAGAAGGAGAGGGAGAAACAGGGTCTCCACTGAGGAGCCCAATGTGACACTCAACTCCAAGACCCTGAGATCATGACCTGAGCCAAAGGCAGATACTTAACCAACTGATCCAACCAGGCACCCAGGAGGGTTCCCTCTAGATAGGTCCTTTCAGAAAACAAGGGTAATTCTATGACTAAGGAAGTGACTCTTTCAAACCTGAAAACAAGCCAAATGTCCATCAATAGTTTTATTCACACAACAGAATATCATAGAACAGTGAAAATTAATTTTAACCATACACTGGATGGATGAGTGAGAAAAGTAAGTCAAGTCATCTCTTGGTTAAAAATTCTTACCTATGTGGTAAAATTATAAAGGAAAGTAGGGCACAAGAAAGGACAATGATTAACTCCTAGGTGAAGGTCTTGCCAGTGGGACCCTTTGTGAGCTGATTTCTACTGTGTGAATTAAGACAACGGTTCTCAGAATGTGGTCCCCTTACCATGATATCAGCGATACCTAGGAATTTTCTAGAAATGCAAATTCCCAGACCTCATTCCAGGTCTACAGAAATTCTGGAAGTGGGATCTAGCAATCTGTGTTTTAACATGCCCACCAGTTAATTCCAACCTACACCAAAGTTAGAACCACTAGGTTAAGGGCTAGGTTTTACTGGTGAAAAAGGAAGTTTGTTTACAAAACTAAGAAAAAAAACACAGGTTCCCCCATTCTGCAGTCATCTCAAGGAGAAGTATATTGGGGTCAGAGCACTATGTTAGATCTTCAGTGTGAGTTTGCATTATAGGAGACAATTCCATCCCCTTTTTGCTCTCCTTTCTTGCAGGGAAAACATTAAAGGAATCTTGTCAGTAGGGAAATAACTGGGACACAGGGCAGTCTTGGTTTAGAAACAACTATTTATTTGTCCAAGGGGGCACCTGGGTTACTCAGTCAGTTAGGTGTCCGGCCCTTGATTTCCACTCAGGTCATGATCTCATGATTTTGTGATTGAGCCCCACACCAGGCTCTGCACTCAGCAGGGAGTCTTCTTAGGATTATTCTCTCTCCCTCTGTCCCTCCCCTATGCACTCTCTCTTTCTAAAATAAATAAATTAATCTTAAAAAAAAAAAAAGAGAGAGAGAGAGAGAGACTTGTCCAGGAAACCTACCCAGTATCTTTATACCTTGAATCACATGGAAAGTTTTAGTTGGAAGAAGGTGATAGTACCATGGCCAGCTGAGTTCAGATGCACTCCCTCCCACTGGGAGACCAAGAAGTCCAAGACCTATTGGCTTGTTCCCTAAGAAAACCCAGAGAAAAAATAATTTTTGTTTGATTCTGTTAATTATATCAAAGCAAGCCCTCAGAGAGCACCAAAGAAATTGACAGGTTATATTTCTCTCTCTCTCTCTCTCTCTCTTTTTTCTAATTTCAGGTAATAGATATGTACTATTTGTATTGTGATTCATAACTTAAAATACAAATATCTGTATCGTGCTTTATGTAACATATTATAAAATTGAAGTAAAAATTTAAAAACTCTTTGGTAAAGGAAGATCTCTATTTTCTCCTTACATATTGTGAGGTTCTGATGGAGTGAAAATGTACATTATGAAGTCACAATTAAATCTAATTTCTTCTTCTTTTTTTTTTTTTTAAAGATTTTATTTATTTATTTGTCAGAGAGAGAGAGAGCGAGAGCGAGCACAGGCAGACAGAGTGGAAGGCAGAGTCAGAGGGAGAAGCAGGCTCCCTGCCGAGCAAGGAGCCCGATGTGGGACTCGATCCCAGGACACTAGGATGATGACCTGAGCCGAAGGCAATGCTTAACCAACTGAGCCACCCAGGCGTCCCTCTAATTTATTATTCTTAACCTAAAAATAAGTAACTATAATTGTTTATTTTTGATGGTCATATTATCATATTTGGCCACTGGGAAAGTTGACTATGATTTTTAATACCATTCCAGAATTTTAAAAGCCTTTTAAAGATTGTTTATTCTTAGAACAAGATGATTTAGACCCATTTTGACATTTTTTCCTTTTTTTTTCTCTAGGAAATGGAATCAGTTATTCTCCAAGAAACCTTAGTTCTTTTTAAGAACTTTTTATTTGACAGAGAGAAAGAGAGATCACAAGTAGGCAGAGAGGTAGGCAGAAAGAGAGAGAGGGTAGGATGCAGGCTTGCTGCTGAGCAGAGAGCCTGATGCGGGACTCAATCCCAGGACCCTGAGATCATGACCTGAGCCAAAGGCAGAGGCTTTACCCACTGAGCCACCCAGGCACCCACCTTAGTTCTTTTTAATGGAGACTAGCATATCAGATCAAAATCTAGGCACTAGATCTTAAATGCATTAGTTATTTTATTATTTTAAATTTGGGTTTTAGAAAAAGACAATGTGTTCTACAGTTAGACAAGAATATATAGTTAGATCTCATTTAGAAACTATAAAGTGGCTATTCTTTTCCTTTCATTTTTGGTCCACATATCATAGATTTACACTTACGGGGTATAGATCTTGATGATTTTTTCTATTAGATTGCTTTAGCACAATATCAGCTATTTAATTTTTTCAAAAGTCTGATCGGCTCTTTACAGACAAAGAGCTTGAAAGTCAACACTCCACCCTATGTGAACAATAAAAATCAACAACTCTTCTTAGATCCATTAAAAAAGTGAGGTCACAGAGGAAATCACTACCCCCAAAATTGGAGAGGCCAACAAATGAGTACAGAGAATCACAACCAATTAGAGAAGAAACCTCCATGGGAACAGTGTCAAGATGGGAAAACCTGAACTGTAGTTCACAAATTGCTGCTCCCTGTGGGTAAGTTTCAGACATAAAAACTCCAGGGAGACCCAATCATCAGGGAGCCCCTACACTTTTGTGAATTTCACTTCCTAAAGCTGTACTAGGTTCTCACAGTCAAAATCAGAGAAAAATCTCCCAGTGTTCCCAACAGGGAAAGGAGAAAATGAACTATTTTGAAATATGCTGAGCATTCTGCTCTTAGCAAAGATCGGCCTTCAGAAGAAATTATTTAAATCAGATCCTAATCCGCTGGGGTTTTACCAGAGTTTAACTGAATTTATACCATCAAATGCATATGTTAGGGAAGAAAAAAAACTAGTCATTTATCTAAGCTTCCACCTTAGGCAACCAGGAAAACAAAGATTAAATTAAATCTGAAGTAAGCAGGAAAAATAGAATAAAAATTAGAGCATAAATCAATGGAATTGAAAACAGGAACTCAATAGAGAAGATCGATAAAACAGAGTTGGTTATTAGAAAAGATCAACAAAATTGACAACCTCTAGACAAGCTGGCTAATAAAAAAAGAGAGAGGACACAAATTACTAATATCAGAAACAAAAGAGGGGACATCACTACAAATTCCATGAATACTAAAAGGATAATAAAGGAATACTGTGAACAACTAACTCTATGCCTATAGGTTTGATAACCTCAATGAAATTGACCAATTTGAAAAAATTGCAATCTCTTAAAACTCACAGAAGAATAAATAGGCAATCTGAGTAGACTTATACCTATTAAATAAACTGAATCAATCATCAATAACTTTTCCAAACAGACGTAGATAGGATCGCTGGTGAATTCTACTAAACATTTAAGGAAGAAATTATACCAATTTTCTACAATCTCTTTTAGAAGACAGAGGCAGAGGGGATATTTCCTATTCATTTTGTGAGGTGAGACATACCAGCTTCCTAGAAATCTCCAAGGTGTTGTAGCCAGCCTTGTAGCAAGTAGTCTTGTGTGTGTGTATGTGTGTGTATGCACATGAGTGCATGCCAACACTTGATGTTGGGTATTGTCACTCCTCTAATTTTGTTCTTCTCCTTCAATATTGTGTTGACTATTCTTGGTCTTTTGCCTCTCTTTATAACTGTAGAATCAGCTTGTCAATATCCACAAAATAATTTGCTAGTATTTTTATTGGGATTGCATTTAATCTAAATCAATAGATTGAATCTTGATCAATCATAGATCAATTTGGGAAGAAAATAATCAATGCAGTGTAGTATTAATGATAAAAACAGCCAAGTAAATCCAAGGAACAGAATAGAGAGCCCAGAAATATACCCACATGAATATAGTCGACTGATTTTTAAGAAAAGGAAAAGAGGTAATATAATGGAGAAAAGATAGTATTTTCAACAAATGGTGCATACATGTACATACAAAAAAGAGAATCTAGGTATAACCATTACATCTTTCACAAAAATGAACTCAAAATGGATCACAGATTTAAATTTAAAATTTTAAACTATAAAACTCTTAAAAGATAACACAGGAGAAAATCTAAGTTGCCCTGAGTTTGATGATAACTTTTTAGATATATACCAAAGGTATGATCCATGAAAGAAAGAACTGATAGGCTAGACGTAATTAAAATTAAAAATATCTGCTTTGTAAGTGTCACTGTCAAGAGAATGAAGACAATACACAGATTGGGAGAAAATATTTCCAAGAGACATATTTGATAAAGGACTCTTATCCAAAATATAAACTCAAACAATAAGAAAACAAATTCAATTAGTTGGGAGTAAGAGATACAAACTTTCAGTTATAAAATAAATAAGTCATAGAGATGTAAAGTACAGTATAGGGAATACAGTCAGTAATAGTATAATGATGCTATATATGGTGACTAGACATCATGGTGAGCACTGAGTTAATGTCTAGAACTGTCAGATCACTTTCAGGTGCCTGTACACCTGAAAGTAATATAACATCATATGTCAACTATATTTCAATTAAAAAAAACCAGCCCTATTAAAAGATGAGATCAAGACTGTAATGGACACTTCACCAAAGAAGATATACAGGTGATAAATAAGCATATAAAGAGATGCTCCACATCTTATGTCATCAAAGAAATGCAAATGAGAACAACAAACAATAATGAGATACTACTATGCATGTATTAGAATGGCCAAAATCCAGAACATTGACAACACCAAGTGTTGATGAGGATGTGGAGCAACATCCTCATTCATTGCTGCTAGGAATACAAAATGGTAAAGCCACTTGGAAGACAGTTTAGCAGTTTCTTACAAAATGAAACATATTTGGGGCACCTGTGTGGCTCAGTTGGTTAAGCATCTGACTCTTGATTTTGGCTCAGGTCATGATCTCAGGGTTGTGAGATCAAGACCCACATCAGGCTCTGTGCTGGGTATGGAGCCTGCTTAGGATTCTCTCTCCCCCTCCACTTCTCTCCCCACTCCTCTCCTCTTCTCTCTTACCCCCCCTCTCTCTCTTCCAAAATAAATAAGTAAATAAATACATAATGATAAAAATAAATTTAAAATATTTTAAAAAATAAAACATATTCTAACTGTATGATCTAGCAATCATGCTCCTTGGTATTTGCTAAAAAGAACTGAAAACTTATGTCTACACAAAAACCTGCACACAGATGTTTATGGTAGCTTTAATCATAACTACGTAAATTTGGTTGCAACCAAGCTGTCCTGCAGTAGTTGAATGAATAAACAAACCATGGTACATCCAGATAATGGAATATTATTACATGCTAAAAAGAAATGAGCTATTGAGCCATGAAAAAACATGGAGAAAACTTAAATGTATATCACTAAGTGAAAGAAGCCAGTTTGAAAAAGTATATACTATTGGTTCCAACCGTGTAACCTCCTGAAAAGGCAAAACAACAGAAGCAGTTAAAAAAAAACAAAACAAAAAAAACAAAAAAACAGTGGTTGCTAGGGGTTGGAGAGAGGAAGAGATGAATATGTAAAGTACAAAGGATTTTGTATGATAGCATAATTGTGGACACATGTCAGTATACATTTCCAAACCCTTAGAATATGAAATACCAAGAATGAGCCCTGATGTAAACAATGGACTTTGTTTGATAATGACATGCCATTGTAGGTTAATCAGTTGTAGCAAATGTATTGTTCTGGTGGGGGATGCTGAGAATGGAGAATGCTGTACAAATACGGGGGCAAAGAGATATGGGAGAGCTCTGTATTTTCTATGAAACTGAAACTGGTCTAGCTTATAAAATGTGTTGAAAAAAATCTTAATTTATCATTATGGAGAATAGCTATTAGGGAAATTTTGTGTGCTAGTTACTAAAGATTAGTAAGAGAAGAATGTAACAATAATTTTTTTATTTTGTCAACAATTTTTAAAAACATTTCATAACTGGGCCACCTAGGTAGCTCCGTTGGTTAAGCCTCCAACTCTTGATTTCAGCTCAGGTCATGATCTCAGGATTGTGAGATCAAGCCCTGATTCAGGCTCTGTGCTGGGCATGGAGCCTGCTTATGATTCTCTCTCTCCCTCTCCATCTGCCCCTCCTTGCTTTCTCTCTCTCTCCCCAAACCAAAAAAATTTATAACTGAGTTTAGATTAAAATTTTAGAGTTTTATCTTTTTTTTTAAGATTTTCTTTATTTGAGAGAATGAGAGAGAGAGAGAGCATGAGAAGGGGGAGTGTCAGAGGAAGAAGCAGACCGACCCCCTGCCAAGCAGGGAGCTTGATGCAGGACTCAATCCCAGGACTCCAGGATCATTACCTGAGCTGAAGGCAGGCGTTTAACCAACTGAGTCACCCAGGCACCCCAGAATTTTATCTTTAGATAAATATGGATATTTATTACCAAAACATTCAGCTATTAAAAGTTCCAATATTTATTAAAGAGTATCAATAAATATTAATATAAAAATTAATACAATATTATTAGAAAAATATTAAACCATTACTCTATAAATATAAATGAAATAATGTACAGTAGTCCTAAAACAAGACAACTGTTTTCTTACCTTGACTAAATATACCTCAAAAGGACCTGGAAGGCCAAATTCAAGAGTTTTCTGCAGAAGCGTAGGAGAAGAAAAGCCTATTTTTTTTTAAATTTTATTTATTTATTTATTTATTTTTACGATTTTGTTTATTTATCTGACAGACAGAGATCACAAGTAGGCAGAGAGGCAGGCCGGGGGTGAGGGGGGGGGGAAGCAGGCTCCCCACTGAGCAGAGAGCCCAACGCAGGGATCCATCCCAGAACCCTGAGATCATGACTTGAGCCAAAGGCAGAGGCTTATTAACACATTGAGCTACCCAGGCACCCCGGAAAGCCTGTCCTTGAGCAAAGGGATACACACACAAGAAGTACAGGCCAATCAATGCAATCTTGAGAAAGAAGAACGAAGCTGAAGGTACCATGCTCCCTGATTTCAAACTATACTACAAAGCTATAGTAACCAAAATAGTTATGTTACCAGCATAAAAACAGACACACAATTCAATGGAACAGAATAGAGAGCCCAGAAATAAACCCATTTATATATGGTCAATTAATTTATGAAAAAGGAGCCAAGAATACACAGTAGGGAATGGACAACCTCTTCAATAACTGATGTTGGGAAAATTGGACAGCCACATGCAAAAGAATGAAACTGGACCAACTCCTTACAGAAAAATTAACTCAAAAATAGACCGAAGACTTAAATATAAGACCTGAAGCCATAAAACTCCTAGAAGGAAACAGAAATGGTAAGCTTCTTGATAATAACATCAGCATTGAATTTTTGAATTTTATTCCAAAAGCTAGGGTAACAAAAGCAAATATAAAGAAGTATGACTATATCACACTAAAAAGCTTCTGCTCAGCAAGAGAAACCATAATAAAGTGAAAGACAAACTACTGAATAGTAGAAAACATTTGCAAATCATATCCAAAATATATAAGTAACCCAAAAGCAAATAAAATGAAAAATCCATTTCCAAAGAAGTCATAGAGATGGCCAACAGGCACATAAGAATATTTCCAGTATCACTAATTATTCGTGAAATGCAAGTCAAACCACAATGAGATATCAGCTCACATCAACAGAATGTCTGCTATGAAAACAGGGGTGGCAGGGTGACTCAGTTGGCTAAGCATGCCAACGCTTGATTTCAGTTCAGGTCATGAGCTCGGGGTCTTGGAGTCAGGCTCCTCACTCAGCATACAATCTGCTTGTCCCTCTCCCTCTGCTCCTCCCCTGCTCTCTCCCACTCTCTCGAATAAATAAATAAATATATATTTTTTTTAAAAAAGACAAACAAAAATCAAGAAATAATTGTTGGAGAAGATGTGGAGGAAGAGGAAGCCTCATACACTGTTGGTGGGAATGCAAGCTGGTGCAGCCACTATGGAAAACACCATGGAGGTTCCTTGAAAAAATAAAGATAGAATTAACATATGATCCAGCTATACCACTTCTGGATATTTATCTGAAAAAAATGAAAACTAATTTAAAAAGATATATGCATTTTGATGTTCATTACACTATTTACAATAGTCAAGATAATGGAAACAATTTAAATGTTCATCAATGGATGAATGGATAAAGAAGATGTGAAATACACACACACACACACACACAGGAATACTATTCAGCCATAAAAAGAAGGAAATCCTGCCGTTTATAACAACATAAGGGGACCTCAAGTGTATTTTGCTAAGTGAAATAAGTCAGACTGAGAAAGACAAATACTGTAAGATTTCACTTATATGTAGAATATATGTATATGCACATATATTTTATATGTGTAGAGTATATCATAAATATACATATATATGTATTTTTATATGTGTATACATACATATATGAACAATGAAAACTCATAGAACGGATTGATGGCTATCAGAGGGGAGGGAGGTAGTATGTGGGCAAAATAGGTAAAAGGGGTTAATTGTATGGTCACAGATGGTAACTGGATTATTGTGATTTTTTTGTAGTATGTACATAGTATATACAAAGATCAATTTATTATATTGTACACCTGACACTAATAATGTTATGTATAAATTTTAGCTTAATTTAGAAAAAAAAAGGTAGCAGCTGCACAGGCTACCCTCTGCTGGCTAGCCAGAAAAAGACTCATAATGTTCCTAAGGATACTGAGTAGGAATTCCAGATTTGGAGCAGCCCAAACATGGTCTAGAAGAGGGAACATGAAGGTCCCTGGATACCTCAGTTGGTTAAGGATCTGACTTCAGCTCAGGTCATGATCCCAGAATCCTGGTATTGGCCAGCATTGGGCTTCCTGCTCACCAGGGAGTCTGCTTCTCCCTCTCCCTCTGTGCTCCCTCAATCTCTCAAATAAATAAATAAATAAATAAAATCTTAAGAAAAAAAATAGAAGAGGGAGCATGAGTACTGGATGGCACATCCTCTTGACCTGCAACTTCTTTACCTTTTGGAGAAAGTAAAGATAGAACAAGGTCAGAAAAAGGTCCTCAAAGGCAAGAGGTTCAAGATCCAAGGCAGGAACTTAGGAATGTTAACATGTTTTCAGGCTAAAATTATTTATTTGTTTGCTTGTTTGTTTGTTTTTTATTTTACTCTTGATGTTAAAATTTGGTACTACAATCTAGTGCTTAGAATCAGGCTAATTGGTTTGGAATCTCACTCTACTTTTATTAACTGTATGACCTTGAGTGAGTTTCTCACCATCTGAGCCTTAGTTTCCTCAATCTGTAAAATAGAGGCAATTATATCTATTTGCAGGGCATTGAGAAGATTAAATAGGATTTAATCCTCTTTAATAGAGTGCAAAGAGCTTGTTATTGTTGCTACTTAGACATTTGAACAGATCCAGGGCTTTTCTCCTGGACTTAACCATAAGCATTTTTTTCTGATACACATCCTGACAGATATTTCATGAAATGGCTTTCTACCTGCATGAGAATTAAAGTGTCACTTTTAACATTCTTTTTTTTAAATTTTTTATTTTTTTATAAACATGTATTTTTATCCCCAGGGGTACAGGTCTGTAAATCGCCAGGTTTATACACTTCACAGCACTCACCAAAGCACATACCCTCCCCAATGTCCATAACCCCACCCCCCCTTCTTCTAACCCCCCTCACCCCAGCAACCCTCAGTTTGTTTTGTAAGATTAAGAGTCACTTATGGTTTGTCTCCCTCCCAATCCCATCTTGTTTCATTGATTCTTCGCCTACCCACTTAAGCCCCCATGTTGAAGCACCACTTCCTCATATTAGGGAGATCATATGATAGTTGTCTTTCTCTGCTTGACTTATTTCGCTAAGCATGATATGCTCTAGTTCCATCCATGTTGTCGCAAATGGCAAGATTTCATTTCTTTTGGTGGCTGCATAGTATTCCATTGTGTATATATACCACATCTTCTTGATCCATTCATCTGTTGATGGACATCTAGGTTCTTTCCATAGTTTGGCTATTGTGGACATTGCTGCTATAAACATTCAGGTGCATGTACCCCTTTGGATCACTACGTTTGTATCTTTAGGGTAAATACCCAGTAGTGGGTCATAGGGCAGTTCTATTTTCAACATTTTGAGGAACCTCCATGCTATTTTCCAGAGTGGCTGCACCAGCTTGCATTCCCACCAACAGTGTAGGAGGGTTCCCCTTTCACCGCATCCTTGCAAGCATCTGTCATTTCCCGACTTGTTGATTTTAGCCATTCTGACTGGTGTGAGGTGATATCTCATTGTGGTTTTGATTTGTATTTCCCTGATGCCGAGTGATATGGAGCACTTTTTCATGTGTCTGTTGGCCATCTGGATGTCTTCTTTGCAGAAATGTCTGTTCATGTCCTCTGCCCATTTCTTGATTGGATTATTTGTTCTTTGGGTGTTGAGTTTGCTAAGTTCTTTATAGATTCTGGACACTAGTCCTTTATCTGATATGTCGTTTGCAAATATCTTCTCCCATTCTGTCAGTTGTCTTTTGATTTTGTTAACTGTTTCCTTTGCTGTGCAAAAGCTTTTGATCTTGATGAAATCCCAATAGTTCATTTTTGCCCTTGCTTCCCTTGCCTTTGGCGATGTTCCTAGGAAGATGTTGCTGCGGCTGAGGTTGAAGAGGTTGCTGCCTGTGTGCTCCTCAAGGATTTTGATGGAATCCTTTCGCACTTTGAGGTCCTTCATCCATTTTGAGTCTATTTTCGTGTGTGGTATAAGGAAATGGTCCAATTTCATTTTTCTGCATGTGGCTGTCCAATTTTCCCAGCACCATTTATTGAAGAGGCTGTCTT
Source organism: Mustela lutreola (assembly GCF_030435805.1). Taxonomy (NCBI): domain Eukaryota; kingdom Metazoa; phylum Chordata; class Mammalia; order Carnivora; family Mustelidae; genus Mustela; species Mustela lutreola. The sequence continues at coordinate 43,290,212 of NC_081296.1, forward strand.
TTTTCCATTGGACATTCTTTCCTGCTTTGTCGAAGATTAGTTGACCATAGAGTTGAGGGTCTATTTCTGGGCTCTTTATTCTGTTCCATTGATCTATGTGTCTGTTTTTGTGCCAGTACCATGCTGTCTTGATGATGACAGCTTTGTAATAGAGCTTGAAGTCAGGAATTGTGATGCCACCAACTTTGGCTTTCTTTTTCAATATCCCTTTGGCTATTCGAGGTCTTTTCTGGTTCCATATAAATTTTAGAATTATTTATTCCATTTATTTGAAAAAGATGGATGATACTTTGATAGGAATTGCATTAAATGTGTAGATTGCTTTAGGTAGCATAGACATTTTCACAATATTTATTCTTCCAATCCAGGAGCACAGAACATTTTTCCATTTCTTTGTGTCTTCCTCAATTTCTTTCATGAGTACTTTATAGTTTTCTGAGTATAGATTCTGTGCCTCTTTGGCTAGGTTTATTCCTAGGTATCTTATGGTTTGGGGTGCAATTGTAAATGGGATGGACTCCTTAATTTATCTTTCTTCTGTCTTGTTGTTGGTGTAGAGAAATGCAACTGATTTCTGTGCATTGATTTTATATCCTGACACTTTACTGAATTCCTGTATAAGTTCTAGCAGTTTTGGAGTGGAGTCTTTTGGGTTTTCCACATATAGTATCATATCATCTGCGAAGAGTGATAATTTGACTTCTTCTTTGCCGATTTGGATGCCTTTAATTTCCTTTTGTTGTCTGATTGCTGAGGCTAGGACCTCTAGTACTATGTTGAATAGCAGTGGTGATAATGGACATCCCTGCCGTGTTCCTGACCTTAGCGGAAAAGCTTTCAGTTTTTCTCCATTGAGAATGATATTTGCGGTGGGTTTTTCATAGATGGCTTTGATGATACTGAGGTATGTGCCCTCTATCCCTACACTTTGAAGAGTTTTGATCAGGAAGGGATGCTGTACTTTGTCAAATGCTTTTTCAGCATCTATTGAGAGTATCATATGGTTCTTGTTCTTTCTTTTATTGATGTGTTGTATCACATTGACTGATTTGCGGATGTTGAACCAACCTTGCAGCCCTGGAATAAATCCCACTTGCTCGTGGTGAATGATCCTTTTAATGTACTGTTGAATCCTATTGGCTAGTATTTTGGTGAGAATTTTCGCATCTGTGTTCATCAAGGATATTGGTCTATAGCTCTCTTTTTTGATGGGATCCTTGTCTGGTTTTGGGATCAAGGTGATGCTGGCCTCATAAAATGAGTTTGGAAGTTTTCCTTCCATTTCTATTTTTTGGAACAGTTTCAGGAGAATAGGAATTAGTTCTTCTTTAAATGTTTGGTACTTTTAACATTCTTGAACTGAATGTTGTTGACCTTGACAACTATATCTATGATAGACTACAAATCCAGTCTCCATGTCTGAAATATTTCTCAGATCCATCCACTTTTCACTGCCACTCTCTTAATTTCTTTTTTTTTTTTTTAAGGATTTTATTTATTTATTTGACAGACAGAGATCACAAGTAGGCAGAGAGGCAGGCAGAGAGAGAGGAGGAAGCAGGCTCCCTGCTGAGCAGAGAGCCCAATGCAGGACCCTGAGATCATGACCTGAGCCAAAGGCAGAGGCTATAACCCACTGAGCCACCCAGGCGCCCCCACTTTCTTAATTTCTTGAGCTATCAGTAGTTACCTAGTAGAAGAGTAACAAGGTAAGCAACCAAGTACCTTGAGAGTACATAACAGAATCTTTTCTTCAAGACTCGAAGACTCTTCTCCTTGGCTGAAGACCCAATTTCTAACCTGTGAATTACAAGCAGAGACTTCAGGCAAGCGTGAGAGAGAAACAGAAAGAAGCTCCGATGATAGGACTGAATGGCTGAGGCTAAATGAGAATGGAGGAGAGTTCTCTATTAGGATTCAATACATGACTATATGATAAGGATTTGATCACTCTTCCCCTCAAGGGAATGAAACATAGTGTGGATAGTGAGGGCAGTGAGAAATTATGCTTAGTTCACAATCTCTGAAACATGTTTGCGTAAGTAGTACTTACCTAAAAGTTGACCTAGAAAAGATTGAATTTTTCTTTTGATTTGACACCTCTTCTGATACAGTTCTTATAATCACATTGAGCCAATTAAGAAATGGGAAACATATCTGACCATCCCAAATTTTTTTACTTTTTTTTTTTTTTTGTAAGGTAAAAGAACAAATCTTTGTAACTTCCCAGGGAAACTCTTGGAAAAGGTGTTTTAGGTCTAAAAGGCATTTTGGAAATGTATTATGTATATATTTAATATATTAAAATATGGAATAAAAATACATTTATATTTATCTTTAGGGTCTGATCTTAGAAACCATAATCAAAAAGAGTTATCATGGGATTTTGTCACTCGATTAAGAAAGGTTCACAGAAGTCAAAGAACAATGAATGACCTTAGCTTGGCTGCCTATTAACCAAGATACATAGAAGGTGACAAAAACCATATTAGATAACACTGTTATAAGGAACTTTAGCTTTTTTTCAGACCTAAGGACTTCTGTGTTTGTTTTCATGTTAGTAATCAAAATCACCACAATGCAAAGAAAACTTGAAAACTTTTCTGGTGACATAGAAAATTTTAGTTACCTGGGTGGATTATACAGACTATAAAGAATACCCTCTTACTATTTTTCATTAACAGCAGACTAAAGGCTCTAAAATCAATTTATCTTTTAAAAAATATTTTATTTATTTATTTAATTGACTGAGAGAGAGAGATCACAAGCAGGCAGAGAGGCAGGCAGAGAGAGAGGAAGAAGCAGGCTCCTTGCTGAGCAGAGAGCCCAAGGACCCTGAGATCATGACCCAAGCCAAAGGCAGAGGCTTTAACAGCTTGAGCCACCCCGGCGCCCCAAACCAATTTATCATTTTACAATAACAGGAAAAAATTCTAGATTTGTATTGATATGATAGCTGGCAATAAATATATCTTAAATTTGTAAAAGTTATCTTAAATTTTTAAAAATTATCTTAATAAAAACTAAGCATAATTTGACAAAAACACATTTCATTGCTTCTATTTAGAACCATTATCTGTGCCTATTATGAAATAGGCAAATAAAGTTCACCTTCTGTATGACATATCATTTTCCTCATCCTTTCACATTTTTATATCCTTTTATATCCTTTAAGATTTGACATCAAATACTTCACTATAGAATAAAACTACTCTCTTCATGCTTCCTTGCCATTATGACACTTAGGATAGTCTTGATCACCCACATTTAACCAAAGAAACTACTGATACTTCACAGAAACTACTGGGAAGAGACTGCTGAGAATTACCTGTCATATACAACAAGCTTTTATTGGACTAGTACAGCTCATAAGTACATGTAATGTGGCCACACAGTCATCTCTTTTCATGCTTTAAGTTTCACTAACAGGACTCAAAGATAAAACCACTCTATAACCAAAGAAATCCAGTCCAAAACTATACATATGAAAATTATGCACAGAGTAATAGTCTATATTACTTAGAAATTATCAAAGCATCCAAAGATTATTAACTCAATTTAAGATAATTCAAGCTCTTAAAGCTAACATTTAAATTGACACACTATAGAATGTAATACATTCTTGATGTTTAAAATTTTTGTTAGAATTCTAAAGTAATTAGGTTAAATAAAAGAAATAGTAAAGATTTATTTATTTGTTTTAGAGAAAGAGAGAGAGAGTATTGGGGGGGGGGCAGAAGGAGAGGGAGAGAGAATCTCAAGCAGACTCCCCACTGAGCCCGGAGCTCAAACTCTGAAATCACCACCTGAGCCGAAACCACGAGTCAGTCACTCAAGGGACTGTGCCACCCAGGTGCCCCAAACAAAATTTTTCATTGTCCCTTATCCTTAATATATATGAGCCATGTTAGTTTATGACATCAATTCTATATAGAAAATGTAGGGAGTTCGACTATTCTCTTTTAAGAGAAAGCAAATCCAAATCTTTAAAAAGAATAAAATGTACTTTTGTATTTTACTTCACGCTGACATCATCAGGTAGAAGGTGTAGCTCTTTTTTAAACCTGTGTTTTCAAAGAAGTCTGATTTGATTGCATGAACTTGAAGAAATGCTTCTAATCTAGTGGCTTCTGTGAGAATTTTTCTTTAAAAGATTACCACATTGAAAGTATTCATTGTATAGTTTCTTTATTGGAGGGAAATTTTGAAATTATTAGATTTATATAAGTGCTTTTTAGTCTCTCTAAGCTAAAGTTTCTCGCCCTTGTCACTACTGATACTTAGGGCAGATAATTCTTTGTTATGCAGGGCTATCCTGGGCAGTGTAAGGGGTTTGGCTGCATACCAGACCTCTACTCACCAGATGCCAGAAACACCTCCACGTTGTGACAACCAAAATATCTCTAGACATTACCAAGTGTACTCAAGGGAAGATGGGACAATTGTTGCAAATCAATCAGAATAGTGCACCTTTATTTTAAGAGCTTTATCATTTATTAATACATGCCAGAGGTAGGAGTGTATCTCACAGACACAAACAGAGGTTAAGGCTTTTTTCACTTGCAGATGCCGCAAAACATAAGAATCTTACAGCTTCAGTTTAGCAGGTTAGCAAGGGGTTAAAAGTAAACAACAGAAAAATTCCATTGCTGGGTCCTACGGTGGGTGTATGCTTAATTTTATGAGAAACTGCCAAACTATTTCAAAAGTACAAACATTGCATTCCTACCGGCAAAATATCAAAAGTCTCAACTATTTTGCTATTCAGGTACAATTGCTATTAGCACTATTTTAACGAGAATTTTTTAGCAAACCTAATAGGTGTATTGGTATCTCTTATGCTTTTTTTGTTTGTTTAAGATTTTATTTATTCATTTGACGGACAGAAATCACAAGTAGGCAGAGAGGCAGGCAAAAAGAATTAGGAATTAGGCTTCCTGCTGAGCAGAGAGCCCAACACGGGGCTCTATTCCAGGACCCTGAGATCATGACCTGAGCAGAAGGCAGAGGCTTTTAACTCACTGAGCCACCCAGGCGCCCCTCTCTTATGCTTTTTATTTGCATTTCCCTCGAGACAAATGAAGTTGAGCGTCTTTTCATGTGCTTTTTTTCATTTCACTCTTCCATGAATTGCCTGTTAAAATATTTTAATCATTTTTTTAAAAAATATTCTATATTTATTTTGATTTGTAAGCAATTTTTGTATATCTGGATACAAGTCCTCTGTCAGATATGTTTTTCAAATATTTCCTCACCTTCTGTGGTTTAGGTAAAGCTTAATTTATCAACTTTCAAAATATTTGTCCCTTTTGATTTTTATCTAAGAAATGATTCCCTAACCTAAATTCACAAAGTCTTTCTATTTTCATCTAAAAGTTTTATAGTTTTAAATGTCTTAAATTTGAGTTCCATTTTGAGTTTCTTAAAAATATGGTGCCATATGTGTTAAGTCCAGGCATTTTTTTAAATGCATATGGTTATCTAATTATTTCAGTATCATTTGTTAAAGAATCATTTTTCAACTGACTTATCTTGGCAACTTTTCAAAATCCAATTGACTGAGTATGTGTGGGTCAAAGCAGTTTTTAAAAAAAGAAAAAAATGCCTTCTATATTTAACCTTTTTTTTTTTTTTTTTTTTTTTTTTTTACCATTTCCAACACTCCTAATTTTTTGGTGTAGTTTCTTTCTGGTCTAATCCTACCTCAAGAACTTTGACATTTCTGTTAGCACAAGTCTATCAGCCCATGAAACAGTTTACGTACTGCATCTCTCCTTGGAAAGGCTTGTCCCCCTGTGATATTCAAATTATTTTATAGCTTTTGAAATCAGCTCTCTGATGATCTTAGGTAAAATTACAGTTTTGTAGATTAGCTAACTTCTTTTTTTGTTAGGGTGGGAGTGAGGTTCCTTGTAACTTTCTATATTCTAAACCTATGCTTTTAGTTTTGATACGTAGTATTTAAATTGTCTTTAGGTTTAAATATTATGCAACTTTTGTTTTAATTAGTTATTTAAGAGGTTATTCTTATATACTATATAGACTGCTTTTTGTTACCTTTTGGTCAGGCAACACAGTGTACATAATAAAAGTTCTTTGAAATGTGTTGCAACTTCTTTTATAACTTAGGACAAGGCAAAATTTTGCAAATATCCATTGAATGCTTGAAAAGAATGTGTATTTCTTGTTTGGTGACAGGTTCTTCACTAGCTCAAGCTTGTTCATTTTGGGACCAGGTGCTATTGGTTGCTTATCTCAAAACCATTCTCCTTATTTTCCTTGTTTCCATAGTTTTCCTTATTTCTTTTATTTTCTTTGCATATTAGATGGCAATATTTTCAGAAAAGTTGGGTCTAGCTCCAAAGGAAGAATCATGTTTGGTCTAAACTAATGATTCCTATTTCTCGAAGGGAAAGGCTGCTGGAGACCTCTGAAGGATCCTCCTTTTTCACAAAAATAGAGCAACATGAGCCTCCTTTTCTGCTTGCTTTGGATGTTATTCTGTAAGAAAATGATATATGTAGCAGTGGTAACCATCTTTCAATCATGAGAGGAAAGCCAAGAAAATCATAGAGAAAGCTACATGGTTTCCTGATATTGAGTTGATGAATTAACCAGTCCTGAAACTATCTATCTTCAAAGTTGATTTTATGTGAAGTAATAAAATTCTGTTGTTTTTGGCACATCTGGTTAAATATTCTAAATTCATCTTGGTATGTGTTTATTCTTTAACATACAACATATACCTGAGCTATCATTTTCAGATACAAATTTTTAAAAGATCTCACACAATTGCTACTTTTCCTTCCTGTAATTCTGTCTTTTGCTTTATGTATGTTGAGTCTCTGTTGTAAACATATGTATTCATGATTATTTTATCATTTTGGTGGGTTGTTCCCTTTATAATTATGAAATGTTATTCTATTAATACTTTTTGGCCTTTTATTTTTTAAATGTGTAACCAGAAATACTTTTCCAGTTCTCTTGTGATATGATTGACATATAACATTTATTAGTTTCAGGTGTACATCATGATGATTATATATATATATATATATATATATATATATATATATATAGTGAAATGATCACCACAATAAGTTTAATTAACATGCATCACCTCACATCATTATAATCTTTTCTTATGATGAGAACTTTTAAGATCTATTCTCTTAGCAACTTTCATATATATATACCAGTATTGTTAACTTTACTCACCATGCTGTGCATTACATCCCCTGAACTTATTTATAACTGAAGTTTATACCTTTTGACTCTCTTTACCCATTTCAACCCCCACCCTTCTACCTCTGGCAATCTCGAATCCATTTTCCGTTTCAGTGACATCAGTTTTTTAGGATTCCAGTCCACATCTCCCCAGTCATGTGTTTTTACAGTTATTTTGTTTGAATCAAGACCAAACAAAATCCACATTTCACTCCTTCCACTGTTATCTTTGTGGTTCTAATCACATTATATCTCACATGAATTACTATAATAGCTTCCTAACTAGTCCTCTTTCTTCAACTCCCTGCCTTTTGAATCTATTTCAACACAGGGGTCAGAATGATCCTTCTCTTCTGAAACGCTTCAGTAACGTCTTCTTTTTTTAAGATTATTTATTGAGAGAGAGAAAGAAAAGAGAGAGAACACACACACGTGTGCAAGTAGGGGAGGGGCCGAGGGAAAGAATTCTCAAGCAGACTCCTGGCTGATCTCAGAGCCCGACGCATGGGCTGTTCACTCCATTCCAGGCATACTGGCCTCCTTTGAGGAGCATGCTCTTTTCACAGGATCCTTGTATCTGCTGTTACCTGTGCCTGGAATTTTCTTCCCCAGTCATCTGTATGATAGTATCCCTAACTTCTTCACTGAGATATTAAAAATTAAGAATTTCACCTCTTGCCCTACCAGGTTCAGCATTTTCTATCTCGTGCCCTTTTTTGTGTATAGCACTTATTCTCTCTAGAATGATAATCTCCTGAGGGTGGTAATTTTTGTCTGTTTGATTTACTGCTGTACTTTAGCATCTAAAACATGGCCTTACACATAAAAAACAATAAATGTTGAATAGATGAATGTCTACTTACCAAATTTTGTAACTGCAGTTTTTACTCTTTAGTTTGGCTTTCAGGATCCCAAAACATACTTCTCTTAAAGTCCTTTTCAGTCTACTCTATTATTTTCATTTTGGGTGGATTACAATTCCACAAGGTGTTGGTTAGCCATCTTATCATTATGTTTCTTCACAAATTTGAAACCTTTATTTACAGTGGCTTTTTTAACATTTTATTTTTCTTTCTTTCCTCAGGGTTCATCCTTTCTAGCAGTTTTAAGTTCCCTCCAAGTTGTGGCCTGGAAACCCCAATTCAGCCAAGCATGATGTGCTGATTCACTGTGCCAGTTCTTTGGTGATAACTGATGTCTTTACCAACTGAGCAAACTGCAAACTGGGCACTTCTGCCCACCTTGGGCCCACATCTTCCTCCATGAGCTGGAGCTCCACACACATATCATTTGCTTTTGCTGCTTAGTCTCCTTCGCAAGTGGTGCAGCAAGGGAGAGGAATCCTAACTTGGCCTTTCACCCAAACAGTGCTGTTTTGGTCCCCCTTTTCATTCCTGTTATTTCTGCTATTAAAAAAAATTTCATTTCATCAGAGGATCATTGATTTTATTATTCTTTTAAATAACCTGTTTGTGGTTTTATTATTCCTCTCCCGTTTTTTATTTCTTGTTTTTAAAATTATTTTCTTCCTTCTACTTTCCTTAGGATTTTTTCCCCTTATCCTCTTGAGATCAGTGCTTAGTTCATTATATTTGGGCTCAAAAATTATCTAAATGTATACATTTCTCTTCTAGTACTGTTATCACATCTCACAAGTTTTGAAACAGAGTAGCACTTTTAGATTTCATTACCCTGCCAGATTAGAACTTCTGTTCTGGACCTAGAGTCGGGCAAGCAGCTGCTTCAGCATGGTTCATGGTGTCTTCCTTTGTTTCTTGCCCCTCAATATACATTTCAATTTTGAACCCGATTTTCTCTTTTTATGTTTATCATACTATGTTTGGAACAGAGGGGGTGTTTTAGAGCAACCATTCAAGATGTTATTTGATCAGAAGTCTCTGTATAGCTTTCTCTCTTCTACAACAGGTAAAATAAACACATTTTTATTGATTTTTTTTCTTCCATATACTTTAGTTTAATAAATTTTTAAAGGTTTTATTTAAATAACCTCTATACCCAACATGAGGCTCAAACTTACCACCCAAGATCAAGAGCCCCACATTCTTCCAATTGAGCCAGTCACGCACCCCATTCTTCCATTAATTTGTAATTCATTTTTTTTAAACTTAATATTAAGATTTGTTTAACGTGTGTGATTGATTTGACAGATGTTTTTACATTGAAAGAAGGTTAGTGGGTTTGGTTGGGAGATGGAATTTTTTTTTTTAATCTTACATTTTTTTCAGTGTTCCAGAATTCATTGTTTATGCACCACACCCAGTGCTCCATACAATATGTGCCCTCCATAATACCCACCACCAGGCTCACCCAACCCCCTACCTCCCTCCCCTCCAAAACCCTCCATTTGTTTCTCAGAGTCCACAGCCTCTCATGTTTCATCTCCCCCTCCGATTTCCCCCAGTTCACTTTTCCTTTCCTTCTCCTAATGTCCTCCATGTTATTCCTTATTAATTCTTACTTAATTGACTGATTTTTAAAGTAGGTTACACTCCCCAATGGAGCCTAACATGGGGCTAGAACGTTCTATCACAACCCTTAGATCAAGACCTGAGCTGAGGGGTACCTAGATGATTCAGCCAGTTAAGCATCGAACTCCTAATCTCAGCTCAGGTCATGATCTTGGGGTCATGAAATAGGCCCTGCCTTGGGCTCCACACTGGGCATGGAACCTACTTAAAAACAAAAACAAAAAACAACCCAAACAAAAAGACCTGAGCTGAGCCTGAGTTGGACACTTAAATGACTGAACCACTCAGGCATTCCCTTCCATATATTTAAGTAGAACTTTCATGCATTCAAATTTTATCTTGATGTAATTTTATCTTATTGCTATTTTTGTTACCTCTTATGCCAAGTTGCAACAACACATTCACATGCATTTTTCCATGTAAGATTCTAGACAGCTAATGATTTTTTCCAACAAATTTTGGAGGTCTTTTGTAAACATGATCTGATCTTAATATTGCTACAGTGGTGTCTCCGTTTCAGAGATTGTTAAGCTGCTGAGGTTGTAGAACTCCTCTCCAATTAATTTTCTGTTAACAGAAAATAAGGAGAATGGTTTTGAGATAAGCAACCAATAGCACCTGGTCCCAAAATGAACAAGCTTGTTAAAATCAAGACAGAGACGGGTTATGCTCAGATTTTTAAAGAGAAACTCAGGACTCAGTGTTATGTATAAACTTCATGGGGCGGGGGGAAAGAATGCATATAACTAGGCCTGTCCAAAAGTAATAGCTTGGTCCTCAGTATAAAACTAAATTCCTGGAAAATTGTAGGCTATTGCTCTGGTAAATGTTTCCTGGAACATTTCCTGCCCAAAGCCGAGACTGTCATACCTATAACCTAAGATTGTCCTGTTGAAAATCAAGCACTTTAAAAAAAGTTATTTTTCTCTTTAAAAACTAGCTTTATTTAAAAGAATCTGAGGCATAACACTATAGGAACAAACTTACAATACATACTGTTCAAGAAAGCCTGCCATACATAATTTCTACTAATAGTAGGTCTAAATACTGATAAATAACATTCTTTATACAATGCACAAATGACATTTTGTATGAACCTTGGAAAGAATGGCCAACAATAACATGGACTGTTTTGACAACAGAACCTCTACTCGTCTTACTACTTATCTGAGAATAAAAAACTAAAATGCCGAAGATAAGTTAAACTTCTCTTAAATTCTACCATGATGTCTGAGGAAGAAAGAAAGGGATCAAAAGGAGGAAACTATAAGAATTAAAGATCTTAAAATAAAAAGAAAAAATTGGCTTACCACTATTAATTATTAAAAAGTAATTCAGAATTGAGAATTTTTGGTTTAACACTTGGAAGCCCTTAGACAAACTATCTATTATCCACTATATTCAATTAGTGACCAAGCCAATTTTATTTCTCTGAAAACTGTAACCTGTACAAAACCATACAAAGAAAATAAACAATTTGGGGGTAACCTCATCATTTCATACTTTAAATTTTTCCACAAAGCAATTCATGAATCATTTAATACTAATACTTCTTTAAACCTCTATGACTTAAATAGAAAGAGACTCATTTCTCAGTGATTATATGTGAAGATGCCAGGGAAAAAGATGAATCCCTAATATGTAATTCTAAATTTTTAACCCCAAAATAGACCCATGTAAACACTGGGCATTCAAATCAAATATAATGGAATTGTGCCATAGTATGGTATATGGCATTTTTTAAAATATCGAGAACTGAATCAGATTTATTGCTATGTCAATCTTATTAATAGCTGATAATTAAATGTACGAAATACACCACAACATCCATGCCAAAAATGATGCTGTATAGAGATATCATTAACATAAATAGGTAAACATTTATCTTGTAATATATATCACTAATATAGTAAAACCTTATTCAGGGTAGTTTGAATTGATAAAAGTCTAAAAATTTGAATACTTTAAAAAGATATGCAGTTTAAGCACTCATAAGCATTCTTTTTTTTTGCTTTCAAGTATACAATTTCAAATATACAATTTGCATTGGCCAAGTATTACCTTTTGGGTATTTCTTTTGGGTATTTGTTTTAAAGACAAGAGAATGCTTTTAAAATAGTATTCTCAAATAAATGCTCTATAAAGCTTAATATTTTCCTAAGATTAAACATTTTTTAAAATATCTTGATTATGACTTTTATTAATAAACCTTTCATCAGATAATACAAAGCAACCACCACTCAAGTCCTTGTATCAATGGTTACAAATTCTAAGTAAATCATAGGACTTGTATGGTATCATACTTGCTTTTTAACAAATGAAGATTAGTATTTCTACTTATTTTGGTTAAGGTGAAATGAATAGTATCTTTTTTGGTTGGAAGAGATCAGACTAGGTTCAAGGTCTAGTATATAATTTTAATAGTAAAGGCTAAGAAAAATCCTAATATTCACAATTAAGATATTAATTCCTTGATAAATTGTAACTGTGAAAAGAAAATCAAAATTTTAAGAAGTATTTATTGTATTATTAGTGTTATGAATTGCTAACACCAAATTTTACCCTCTCTCCCATTTCAAAACATCAGGCCATCTACTAATCCATAAATATTGATGTTTCACATACTTCATAGAGTAGCTTAAACATACCAGCACAAGAAATAATTAGTATTACATAGTAATTTCCTTCGCCATAGGAATAAATGTTGGACAAAGTCTGGAAACATTTTATTTTCCAATTTGAATTACAGTAATTTTGCCACAGACCACAGCACTAGTGCATGTGTTACTTTAGACATGCTCTAAGAACAAAACGAAAAATTACTGCAAAAATACATGTCACCAATGTGGAACACACTCAGATTTGTATAAAAGTACTGAACTAATATCCCAAAAAGAGGTATATGTAAACAGTACATAAGGAAGAAATAGTTTTAATATGAAACAGTCATTTAAGTCACATACATCATGATAAGAAGCAGGACTTTCTTTTATAAAAGATATTTTAACTAACAAGCAACATCATCTATGTCACCTACAGAACAAGAAAAGTACAAGTCTTTAGAATAAGTTTTAATATAATTGCAAGTAATGTATTTTGACAAACTATGATCAAGATGAAGCTTATCCATTGGGTTTCATTAAAAATTGTCAAAGAAATATAGGCAGCCTCTGATGAACTCACATCTGGCTTAAAGATAGCCACTGCTCATTTCCCCTAGACTGTATGTCAAGGGAGTTGTTAATGCCAGCCCTTGTCTCCCTACTCCAGGAGTACCTCTAAAGTTCCATCTCTGTACCAAGAGTTAGAAAAATGCAGATGTGACTTCTATACTCTTCTATTGGATAAACAGAATAGGGAGAAAGGGGAAGCTACTAATTTTGAAATGAGAAAAAAACCTCTGAGTTCATAAGTTGAGGGAAAAAACTGTAAAAAGTCCCAACAATCTAAAGGAAATTGGTAAGTACTCTCAAGAGGCATCTACCAATTCAATAAAAAATACTGCTTCCCACAGTGCCTGAGATGTGGTCATATTGTCTGAAATCCTATTAGATAAAAATTCATTCTGAACTAATAAGCAGTCTTTAAAAATGTTTAATCCCACTTTCTTCACTACTCACATCTTGGTGGAAAACATTTTTCTCTTAAAATCTAGCCAGCCATAACCACAGGGGAAAAAATGGGAATTCTGAATGGAGAAAAGATGAAATTTTGAAGCACAGAGCATCCAGCAAGGGAAAAGGCAAGTTGGCTTATATAGTATTCCACTGGAGGGTTTAGGATGGTAAGAGGACAACTAGGAAAGACTAACACCAAGAAACCTAGCTTTCCTGAATCCCACCAGGAAAAAGGAAAGACCCCTGTTTCTTTCTACCTCCTACATTGATTGGTTCCCTAAAGAAAACTCAGTGCTCAGCATGATACTAGTGGTTAACTACATTATGGTTGAAATAAGCCTTTATCAGCTTTCTTAACAATCTAATCATTTTATATAATGTTCCAAACCACTATTTACAAATGACATTTGGGAGCCTGGATGCTCTTAATTGAACTTTTTAATTAAAAAAAAATCAAAATAGCACGAATGTTCATGCATATGAAACCTCTATACACTGTAAAAAAAAAAAATCCAAAAATTCTTTAGCGCTCCCTTAAAAAAATTATTACTTACTTTTTTTTTTTTTACTATTAAATACAATTACTATAGTATACACTGGACAATAAGTACTAGCACTTTTAATATGTTCAAGACAAACAAGTTTGAAAGAATTCTAGATGAAGACCCCTGATACTTATTTGGATGACTAAAGTCAGCAGAATTCATGGTGACCCACACTACTGAGGTTTTTTCCTACCAGTAGGCAGAGCTGGAAGGCTTAAAAAAAAAATCAGATTTCTTTATATTGTGTTAATCCAGGAAGAGTAAGCCCCACTAGAAGAAAATCTTGCTTTATGTACATAATCTTCTAATTTGGGTAACAAGAATCCTAATAGCAGTACTCTAAAAGTATTTCGCACCAAAGGAAAACACCAATCACAAAACTAATTCTAAGCACTCTATCTGAAGAATAATTTTTCTTTTACAAACTAAGCTACTTCAGCATTAGTGAGTCCAGCAGTTCAACAAGTAAGTAGACTAGGAATTCTCTAGTAAAATGAATAAAGCAAGTTCTGGGAAAGGAATAGATGCTTTAAAACTATCAGTAATCTAGCTGTCACGAGATAAGCCTAGCTGCTGAGAGTTAGCCAGGTTGAACTTAGACAAAACTTGAGAATATGGGAGAAACCATGTTTTCCTGCTCAGTTGTGTATGTGTATCTCTCTGGGTGTATGTGCGCATGTGAGATGAGGCCTTCAGTGAAGGAAAAGGATTATATAAAAAATGGTGCAATGCTACTGGAAGATTATTCTACCTAAGTACAATTCTTTTCATTACTGAATATCTGAAAATGTTTAGGGTAGCTCATCACTTGTCCTAACAAAGCCATATCAATTTGTATAATAGCCTTTTGGGGTCAAATTGGACATTCTTACACTTTATCACTTTTTATCAAAAAACATCTAACTTTTGACTTAGTAATCATATACAGACAAATGTGGAGCTAGTTAAGAAAAGTAATTTGAATACATGAAAACACTCACAAACTATGGTTATAGTTTACCTGTGACTCATGGTCAGTCAACCACGGGTTTTTCTCTGAATATTTACAGACTTACTTAAATAAGGTGCTCAGAAGATCTAAATACTTGAATAAAAATTCACTTGTAAGTTTTCAAAAATGGCTATTTGGAAATGGAAAAGAACCACATTACAAATCAAGTACCTTTAGACTAGCTTGGGAGAGGTTACTTCACTTTCACAAAACAACTACTGAAACTGTAAGCAACAGATGGCTTAAGAAAATGCATAATCAATTCTAACAGTAAGTACAACTCAAGTACTACCATGGAGAATGTTAACTCCTGAAGACACTGGAAGTGTCTTCAAAACCAGCACTCACTAGGATTTCAAGATTTCAAGAACAACATAAGTAGGTCCTTAAACATTTAGAAAATCGTGTACTTCAAATATAAAGTAAGCAACATGGAATCTTCAAAAATGCTTCTAAATACATCAAAAGTCAGAGTCAGCCAAAAATACTGCATTTTCACCTGCTTCAATTGGTAAAGTTTTCACACGAAGGAGTACCTAGTATAAGAGTTTATATCATTTCATTTCCTAAAATTGTAAAGATATATAATTTACAGCTCTATTGAAAATATTTTGTACTCACCTCTAACTAGTCACAGGTAAATGGAGAAAACCTTCTACTAAATTGTACCATATGAAATTGCTGTTTTTGTAGGTCAAAATTAAAACACTATTTAAAAAAATAAATTTTATTTAATCAAAATATGCATCATGAGCATTAATAGTTTTCTTCTAGTAGGATATTAAGTATTTCATTTTTATAAAATTTGTCATGTCTTCAACTATATAAACTGTTCATATCCCTCCAATTACTGTTTCTTAATTGGAGAACATGTTGTTTATTAAAAAAAAGCTTCAAATGATGAAAAAGATGGTAGTTTGCTGGATAAAGGTCTGATGACTATAATGGATATGACAAAATTTAAAATCCCAATTCAGTTAATTTTGCTTTAGTGGCTTGTGGCATGCGAGGTCAAGTGCTGTCATGTAAAAGTGTAGGGTCATGTTTATTAACCAAAGAATGTTTTTTTAATCAAGAGTTTCATGCACAATTTTAATTTCTTGGCGAGACACTGCTGCTGCTGCTGCTGCTGCTTCTGTTGCTGCTGCTGCTTTACTAGGGTTTAAACAGTAGTAATTAATTATTCTTTTGCAGATCCCTACGCGGCCTTCAGAACTTTTTTGGTCACAATGATAATGATGGTGCAAGTTTGGGAGCTTCACCAACATCCAACCATTGTATGAATTGCTATCAATCCTCAAACAGTATCTTGTGGTGTATTTTGTTTGTTTTTTTGTGTGGTTTTTTGGTCACAGGTCACTGTTTTAAGTCTCAGCAAGTACACCTCTGTCTCTGTTCTTGATCATCGCCCAGGAGGATGTTCTTGAGTCCATCGTTACACTTTCCCCAGTCACAACAGAAACTCCTATCTACTTCAAGGCCTTGAAATTGTTGTTTGTAAGTTAGCTTCACCCTGGCTCTTAATTGGTCTTTGCTCAAAATGGATTCTGATCTCCCCCGAGGCTTGTCTTTGAATCCAAATCCCCAGAACAAGATTTTTCAAACCACCACTGAGCAGGTCTCACCAGCTGAGCTTTCTAAAGGCCAACTTGACGTTTCCACCTATGTCATGTGCAGTATGTCCTGGCTTCAAATCGTGTTAAAAGAAGTATTCACAATTCTTCCGAAGACACTATGTTATTTATTTCTCTGGAAAACAATAATAAAACAACTCAATAATCGAAGGAAACTGAATGAAGAGCATAATACTATTGTAATTCTAAACAGCACAACTAGAAACATATTTCACTTCAACTCTACTAACTGCAGTCCTTTTTCAACTGATCTAATATTAGCAATTTCATGTGGTACAATCCACAACTTAATGAACAAATACTTACAAAGCATCTACTATATGCTAACTTCTGTCTCATATCTGTATAAACAGACATCTTGAAAAGACTGACTTGAAAATAGGAAAGTCACTAACTTCAAAGACCCGAGTGGGAAGAAATCTGGTAACATACTCTATTTTTTTTTAAACATCCATTAAAATGTATGCTTTTTTCCATGTTATAGCTACACATATCTTTTCCTGAAAACATGTCAAGTAGATTCTTGAAAAATTTTTTGAACCATTTAATGTAATATTACCAAAGTTCAGCTCTGCAATGTACATTTTTCAATGATTCTAACTTTCTAAAGTCAAAACTTGCCTACATTTGCTATATATTATTTTGAAGCTTCAAGAGGCTTTTTTATGTTTATGATTAACAACAACAACACCAACTAACATTTATTAGTATAGTACTTTCTAAAGCACCCCCATATACATTATTCTCATTTAAGATAGCAAACAAGGACAATATAAAATTTGCACTGGTAATGAAGTAGAATATTAACAAAAACTAAGGTAAATAATCTTTTTGTGTGTGCATTTAAAAAAATAATGTAAAACATTAAAACCCTGTGTCACTGAACCTCTGTAAAACACGGGGGGAGGGGACCCTTTAGTTAATGCCGGTGATTAAGCATCACTGCCCACTGCAGGTGGACCAAAAGTCTCTCGAGTGCGCATCAACTGGACATCCTTGTCAGCCATACAGGTGTCACAGCCCCATACTGCTGAGGCCTCTGCAGTTAGGAGGCCATACGCGGTTTCAGTCATTCCAGTGCAGATCCGATGAAACCATTTCTGACAAGAGGCTTCACACAAGATGGCATCCTGATCATCATTCACTTCATTTGTACAAATTCCACAAGGATACACTGGGTCAGAAGAAGAATGGCCATGACGGCTTGGGTGAAGAGAGGACTTATTGCTTTTTTCAGTGGTGCAGGTATCTGGGGCACCTCTGGGTTGTCGCGGCTTATTCTGTGTCCCATTTGCATGGCTGTTATTTGTTGCTTCTGTGGTACTCGAACGGCTATTCTCTTGATTTACTGCATTATTTCGATTAACATTTTTTAATTCGATATTACTCTGATTCACTGTGTCATCCATATTTAAGTGAGGTGGATGAGCAGAGGAATTTTGATTAGTATTTTTGGTTGCTCCTTGACTAAAGTCTTGTTTTTGGGGTGGTGCTTTTGCTTGACTGAAAGTGTTTGGGGGAGGAATAAAAGAATGATTAGATTCTAATGGGGAAGTAAAATTTGCATTATTTCCAGGGACAAAGTTAGATGACAAGTCAGGGTTAGAAACTTGGTTAGCATTCTGTGGAGGAATCTGATTAAAGTTTTCAGCAGGATTCTGTCGAAAATGTTGATTAGGCATATTAACATTCTGACTTAGTGCATTATTATAGGATGGGTTTCCAAAGCTTGAATTATCATGTGGCCCAAAGTTAAAAGCATGAGGTCGATTAAAACCCATGCCCAAAGGATTCTGAGGAAATGGGTGTGGCTGATTCCTGAGTGAGTAAGGACCACAGTATGGGGAAGACATTCTTGGAGGTACGTGAGGTGGCATTCTGAATGTGCTATAGCCTCCAAAGCCAGGATAACCAGGGCCAAGATATGGATTTGATGAAGGTAGTGGTTTATAGGAAATAGTATTATAGTTGTCATCAAATGGATTAGCAGCCACTAGATGGTCAGAGTTTGGATTCGGTGGTGGAGCATACTCAGACAATGGAGGAAAAGAAGGCCCCTGAAATGAGAATGTAGAGTAAAGGACATGTTTCGATCAAAGAAGTTATTAAAACTGTTATCTCAACATGTAACAACCTAGCTTTAATCAAATTTCTCTTGCTTTGTTTATGAAAATCTAATTCATTTGACCTTTCAATTCCAAATAGTTTTCATATTTATATTTAATGATTAAAATGTGTAGACTTCTTTCTTTAAGAAAGGAAAGGAGGTATGCTTTTCTGAGCTCAAACTCATTGTTACTTCAAATTCCAAATGTATTTAAGCTTCAAAAGAAGCTTCATTATGTAACTTTCATTTAATATGCTTAACTGTAATTCTGGAACCTTTCACTTAAACCATAAAATTAAGTAACAATAAACAGGATCTAAGTTTTTTTGTTAGCTTAACTTCAGGGAGTAGCTATTAAAGTATTCCCCAAGCACTATGCTCTTGGCCTCAGAATGGAAAAATAAACTTCCAGTTTTAGTCACGCTGGAAGTTTAACAGATGGTGGCCAAAATGGAAATAATCTGAATACACATCTTTCTTTCTCGTAGTCCTTAAAATAGAAAGAGTGCTTCAAATTTATAAGGGATAAAAGCACAGAATCCTATTCTTATAATGGTTATCTAAGCACAGGTTATACACAAAAGATTCTTCCACCACATTTGCTTAATGACACGTATGTACTACTGAATTACTGTTAACAGCTGAACACTACTTCAAGTTAAACCTGTATCCCCAGATTTTACAATCTTTTAGTAGAACTACAGTTACCTATGGTTTTTAAGTTAGATTTAAGAACAAGCATTTTCATTTGTCTGCCTACACTTCTTTCTTGCAATACTCACTTTAGACCTATAGGCCAACATCAGCCACTAGTTGCAGAATTTAAAAAAAAAAAAAAATCACTGTAGAATTCACAGTTAGGTTATGAAGAGGATAGGAAACAAACCCATGACCAAATTTAAATTTACCTCATCAGATTGATCTTATCAGTGAACAAAAACCATTATTAAAGAAAATGTTAATTTACCTGTGTATTTGTCTTGCGTTTTTTCTTGTCAGGGCTTCCTAGTTGTACACCTGGTCCTCCTAACCCATCCAGTCCACTATCACCACCTTAAAAAAAATAATAATAATAACATTTCCACTTGTAACTAAAATCATTTTACATCTCTCACAGCAGTATCTATCATAACTAGCTGTCAATATATGTTCTATTTTTATCAGATAAAAGCAATACCAAGCTTTAAAAAAAAAATTTGTTTTTCAAACAGTCTTCCCCATAGTTTCAGCCAGAAACATTCATCTCTACTCCCACAGTAATTTTTATTATTCTTTCAGTGAGAAAGTATCCATCCTACCCTTGAAGCTTTAGTCATCTGGTTTCTTATCCTTGAGGCAACCACCAGTTTTTGCTCTATCTTTCAAAAGATAATCTAGCAAAATTCCAGCGTAATATCTTTTGCGGGGAGTACACAAACCGTAGCATGCATACTATACAACAATGCTCTCTACACTTTGCTTTCTTCTTGGAAATCATTCCATGTAATTACCTACAGAACTGCTCCATCACCTCATAACTGAGTAGTATTTCGTGGTATAATTATACCATAATTCATTAAACTAGCTCCTTCCCTACTGATGTGAACAAACCTTTGTTGTCTGCAATGAAAATCTATGTATAGGTGTCTTAAATACATATACAAATCATTCCTAGAACTTGAATTATGGCATTAAATTTTATACCTTTAAATTCTTAAAGGTATTGTCAAAGTACAACAATGTACGTGAGTATTACTTTCTCAACAGTATACCATGAAGCAAAAGCAAAAGCTTGACTGTGAAGTAAAGAGGCTAAAAAAAGTTTATCAATATACAACACTGTGAATGAAATTAAAGTCACTGATTTGTATGCTTAAAAATGGTTTAAATGGAAAGTTTTATTTTATATATATTTTACCAAAATAAAAACCAAAAAGTATGGAGTTGACATGATCTGAAAATATCAACAAAATTTTTTTCTGCTGGAAAACAATTATGGAGGATTCTGATCATTACAAAAGTAGACAGAAGAATAAAAGTATGTATACATACGTAGATATACATTTGTAATAGATTCAGTGAGTTGACAATTAGAAGAGACATGCTCACGTATGTGGATTCTGAGAAAGAATTTAAGCTGAGACTTAAAAGATAAAAATAAAAATAAATATAAAATTAAAAAATAAACTGAGACTTACAGGACAAAAAAATATCTCATTTAAACAGCCTAAGGAAGAGCCTCTAGGCAGAGAACAGCATGTGTAAAGATTCTTAAGTAAAAAGAAGCCCGATGTGGGGCGCCTGGGTGGCTCAGTGGGTTAAAGTCTCTGCCTTCAGCTCAGGTCATGATCTTAGGATCCTGGGATCGAGCCTGGGATTGAGCCTGGCATTGGGCTCCCTGCTCAGTGGGGAGCCTGCTTCCTCCTTTCTCTCTCTCTGCCTGCCTCTCTGCTTACTTGTGATCTGTCAAATAAATAAATAAAATCTTAAAAAAAGAAAGAAAGAAAGAAAGAAAGAAAGAAAGAAGCACGATGTGTTTGAGAAATTTAAAAGAGGCCAGTGTCTGAAGGGACTCTGGAGAATGCCACTACAAGAGGTTAAAGAGATAGGCAGGGATCAGATCATTTAGAGCAGTGTGGACTGAATGTGTCCCCCCAAAATTCTTATTTTGAAGACCTACCCCACAGTATGCTGGTATTTGGGTGTAGGGCCCATGGGAGGTAACGAAGATTACCTCCGGTCATGAGGGTCAGGCCATTTTGATGTGATTAGTGGCCTTAGGAGAAAGAAGAGTATGTTCTCCATCCTCCCTCTGGAGTACAAACACAGGAAAGGCCATGTGAGGACACGGGCAAGAAGGTGAGCATCTGCACACCAGAAAGAGAGCACTCACCAGGAAGTGAATTGGCTAGCACCTTATCCTTGGACTTCCTAGCCTCCAAACCTGGAAAATAAATTTCTGTTGTTTAAGCCACCCAGTCTACAATACTTTGTTCTTAAAGCCCAAGCAGACTAAGACACAAAGCCTTGTAGGTTATACTAAGGAATCTGAATTTTATCTGAAGAACAGTGAATGATCACTTAAGGGTTATGAGCAGGAAAGTGATATGATTTAAGTTTTTAAAATATTATATTAGCAACTGTGTTGAGAATGAATTGGTGATGGGACAGGGTTAGAAGCAGGGAGACTAGTCTTTTACAATAATAGTTCAGGAAAAAAAATGGTACTTGGCAATAAAGAGAAATAAGTGTGTTGGACAAAGACTCCCACCTAACAACAAGTGAAACCGATTTCTCTAAGAGCTATTTAGAGAAGCTTATAAACAACGAAGAGCTATTTAGAGAAGCTTATAAACAACAAAGTGAAAAAACTAACAAAATTCAGTAAGGATTCTGGATGTTAAATCAATATTTAAACATAAGAGTGCTTTTTATACACAAACTAAAACCAGTCATAAGATAGTATGAAGAAAAGTTTTCACCTATAGGAACAAAACTAAACTAAATTAGCTAACAATAAATTTTTTAAAATACACAATATCAGTATAAATAAAAACTTTCAAAAGTTCTATATTGAAAGACACAGAGAAATACTTCTAATAATTGGAAAGGTATTCCCTGTTCTGGCTAGCCATCTAGAACAAAATAACATTGTTTTTTTTACCTCATTTATTATGCCAAACAGCCTTTTTGTGCCCTCCTCAGAGACAATAGCACCAGGCATTTGAGTCCCAGGCCCGTGGGGCTCACCCTCAGAGTCCAGAGGCTTTAATACTACAATAAGCAGGACCTCCTTCTCAGAGATCTGAGTTTAAATTCCACAGGGCCCCTCCTGTGAATTTATATACTCTAATAAGTCCAACTTCTTTCCTATGGCCTTAGGAATGGTAGCTGCTTCCCACAGTCAACACCTCTCTGAAAACTTTAATATCCTATTTTGCCACTTGAGTTTAATGTCTGTTAACAATACCTTATATTAAATTTTCTATTAAAAGTAACTGGTATGGTTTCTATCTCCTGAGTAGATCCTGACTGATACATATCTCAAGTGCCACCAGCCAGAAACCGTCATTACTAATAAGTTAACATCATATCATTCTAGACATATAGCTTAATATCTCCTACCTACTTCTCCCTCTGTGAATATAGAGCAGTAGTAATAACTTTACAAAGATGGGATACATTTTTACATAAAAGCATTAAATTTTAACTTTTTTATAATGTAATAAAGGCAATAAGAAATTAATTAAACTACAGAATATGTTAAATATTTCTTTACCATAAGAGAAGTTTTTGGAAAGAATCCTCTAAGTCTAAAAGAAATCAAGGAAAACATTAAGTTGGAAAATGTATGTCTTTTCTCAATTTTAGATAGCATTGATTGAACTTTGAATGTTTAAGATAATATGGTATCACATCTTACTCTACTTTTTTCCATCTTGTTTGCTATCTACTTTTTCTATCTCTACATTCAATCTTTTTTTAAAAAAGATTTTATTTATTTATTTGACAGACAGAGATCACAAGTAGGCTGAGAGGCAGGCAGAGAGAGAGAAGGAGGAAGCAGGCTCCCCGCCAAGCAGAGAGCCTGACATGGGGCTCTATCCCAGGACCCTAGGATCATGACCTGAACCGAAGGCAGAGGCTTTAACCCACTGAGCCACCCAGGTGCCCCAATCTCTACATTCAATTCTTTATTTCAGCTAAATTTTCTTTTATCTCATTTTTGAATACATTTTCTGCTCTTTGTTGAGTGCTTTATTTGGGGGGCACTAATTATTATTATGGCAGAGGAATTTTAGCCCCATATCTATTAGTTGCTTTTCCAACTTTACTCTTTTTTAATATCTACTTAATCTATCTATAGTTTTCCTATTTTCTTATTATATAATTCATATGTTAGCCATGTTATGTTCTTTATTTCTAATTTTTTAATTTGTTCTAGAATTGGTTTAGTCCTCAATTGGTTTCCTGAAATCTGCAATTTATATTTAATCTAATTTTGTTGTATTAATCATCCTGTCTTTGAACTCTTTCCTGCTCTTATTTTTGCTTTTGTTTTTTCATTAAAGTCTACCACTTAAAGTACATATGAGATCTTTCTTTCTCTCTTTTAGGTTATGGGTCTTCATCTTCTGCATGCTATTTATTTCTTCTTCTTCTTCTTCTTTTTTTTTTTTTTTTGTTAATTCATTAGTTTCCTATAGCATGTTTACATAGTTATGCTTTTATTTTTAATATTGCAATTCTGTCTAGATCTTTTAGTTGCTCTTTTATTTAATATGGGTGACTTTCTAACTCTCTTATTTACATCTAAGATTACTTGGTTTTGGTGGTATCTCTATTGAGATAATCATGTGATTTTTTTCCCCTTTAAATTATTATTTTTTAAAGATTTTATTTATTTATTTGACAGAGAGAGATCACAAGTAGACAGAGAGGCAGACAGAGAGAGAGAGAGGGAAGCAGGCTCCCTGCTGAGCAGAGAGCCCGATGCGGGCCTCGATCCTAGGAACCTGAGATCATGACCTGAGCCGAAGGCAGCGGCTTAACCAACTGAGCCACCCAGGCGCCCCCCTTTAAATTATTTTAATGTTCAACTCAAAACTGATATTGCTGAAATAAAGCCAACTAACTCACTTTTATACAAATGTTATCATTTTCATGTGACTGGATATGCTGTTATCTCTTTAGAACACCTGCCTCTTCTAGTAAGATTAGTAAGAACCTCTTGTATTTCCTTGGTACATCCAGGTTTTTAATTCTCACATTTTGTTAAATGCCCATCTACCTAGTTGGGGGGTGTCGTACCCCACTCACATGGGAGGTTTCCCTGTGTTCCTTGATTCAGTTTGTATCTAATAGAAATAGTACCTTTTTTTTAACTTTTTGTTTCATTTATTTTTTTTTCTTGCACAAAAGAATGAGAAGATAAAGAACAGTCATTTAATTTCCTTCTTTCCAGACTTGGGGTTATTAGTAAGAATTCTTAAAATTCTGTAAATTACTAATAGCTTCCAAGGGTAGAGACTGTCTTAGAAGTCTTAGTGCATTTTGCACTATTTCAGAATTACATTATTGGGCCTTTGTTTGCTGCTGTTGCTGAACATTTTTGCTCTTTTTCAAAAACAGCTTTGGTTCATTTTACTTAGAATTTAAAAAGAGATTCTATAAAGTAGTTCTGTTTTAGAAGTCTGTATTTGCTTATATCTATGTTCTTTCAGCTCAATCTTCATGATGAACCTAAGAGGTAGGTAAGTCATCCCCACTTTTTAAAGAAAGAAAAAAGAAATGGAACGTAAAGAAATCATACCACTGGTAAAAAGGGGCATAGAAATCTAAAACTAGGGGTTTTGTTTCCTTTTGCTTTTAAGTTTTTGAATATATTCACAAGGTCGTATAACCATTACTACTCTTTAATGCCAGACCATTATCATCACCCCATCATATATGAATTGGCAGTCATTTCCCAGTCCCCCAGGCCCTGGCGATCATGAATCTACTTATATATTTTTGTCTATTCTGGATATGCCATATAAAAGGAATCATACAATATGTGCCTTTTTGTATCTTGTTTCACTTAAACTAGAGCAATATTTTCAAGGTTTATCCATGTTATAGTATGTATTATTTCCTTTTTATGACTGAATAATATTCCCTTGTATGGATATACCACATTAAATTTATCCATTGATCAGCTGGTGAACAATTTGGGTTGTTTCTACTTTTTGGTTACTAAGAATAATGCTGTTATGAGTACTTGTGTATAAGTTTTTATATAACATATGCTTTCAATTCTCTTGGGTATATATCTGGTAATAGAATCTTTGGGCAGTATGGTATCTCTTAAGTTTAACATTTTGAAGAACTGCCCTACTGCTTTCTATAGCAGCTACACCATCCAACATTCCCACCCGCTAAGTTTGAGGGTCCAATTTCCTCACATCCTCCCCAACACTTATTTTGTTTCTTTTTAATTTAACTTTATTTTTTAAAGATTTATTTGAGAGAGAGAAAGAGTGGGGGTATGGGCAGAGAGAGAATCTAAAGCAGATTCCCAGCTAAGCACAGAGCTTGATGCAGAGCAGAATCTCATAACTCTGAGATCATGACCTGAGTAGAAACCAAGACTCCGATGCTCAACTGACTGACTCTCCTCTGCTTGTATTTTAAATGTAGCCATTCTAGAAATTATAAACTGGTATCTCTTTGCGGTTTTAACTTGCATTTTCAAAATTACTAGTGACGTTGAACACCTTTTCATATACTTATTGATCATCTATACATATTTTTCCTTTGAAGAAATGCCTACTCCAGTCACTTATCTATTTTTCAGTTAAGTTATCTTTTTTGTTAGGTTGTAAGAATTCTATATGTATTCTGGATACTAGACTGTTATCAGTTATAATATTTGCAAAGATTTTCTTCCAATATGTGGGATGTCTTTTCACTTTAATAGTGTCCTCTGACACATGTAAGTTTTTAATTTTGATGAACTCCAATTTATCTTTCTTTCTTTTGGTGTCTGGGTAAACAAAGATTATACACTTCTAAGATACTAGTTTGCCTCCCTAAAATCTTACAAACATACTGTCTTCCTCAGTGGACCACAAAAGACAAAAATGAAAACTTCAGGTTCAAACTAAAGGAACCCCTATTTTAAATTCTTTGATGTGGTAGTAATCCCATTTCAGTAGATGTTAAGTAAAGAACTAACAGTGAGATCCAATCCACCCCTCAAAGTCATTGATTTAAAATTTCATGGTTCAGAAATGACTGAATCTATTACTAATTTATAACTATTCAGTAGACCATATAAAGTGAATTGATGATTCCATATTAACAAATCGTATTTGTTACACTGACATGCTGAGACAAGAAATGTGCTGTTCTCAAATACGAATACCTAGAAATTCTGATGGGTGTGGTAGAGAAAAAGAATCAGCAATGATTTTAGAGGTCAAATAATAAAGTGGTTATATAAATAAAGGTACCAAACAACAAAGTCCTGTATTTCCTAACAGCTGTCATGGATATTTCATTATAACAAAAATATAAAAAGAAAACTCCAATTCCTAAAAATAAAAACAATTACTATTAATTTAGTTTCTAATCTCCAATCTAGAATATATAAATTCTCACTCAGAGCATTAAGAATACTGAATAACTTTAATTTTCCAATTAAATGTTGTAATTTAAAGATGGACAGAAAGTACTTTCAATTAATGGTATGTACATCTCTGTTCACTTTCCAAAAATTTAACAACAATTACTTGTATTCACTGTAAGACAAGGCTTTGACACTTGCAACTATTTAAATAAACATAATTTTCAAGTAATCTGTGAGTAAAACCACCTTAAATTCTTTTTAGAATCTGACTTCTATGGTATTAATTTTTTATTTAAGAGTATAACATTTCCCTCCATAAAGCAAATCTTCAAGTTCCACTGGTGTCTGTTGCTCCATTTATTGTTCATCTAAAGAGTGAACTATATAACATTTTCAATGGTTCTGACACTTTGCCTTACCTGGGTCCTTCCTCCTGCTACCTGTAATACTGGTAGTTCTTCTCAGTGAGGTAATCATTGTGTTAGATCAGAAGCATAGACCTAAGGCCTAATTAGACTACAAGCTACCAAGAATTTCCATGATTCTCACTCTTTAAAAGTAGTGAAAGGTCAGAATCCAAGGAACAGGAAAGTAGTGGCTGTGGAGCTAGTCAATTACATTGCCCTAAGAACTTTTGGTACCAAAGCTTCTCTCCAGCTGCTCTATAATCCAGCGCAGCTAACTCTGCAAGTAAATCATTACTCAGTCAGGAGCTGAGAGCTGTGGGGCAGAGAACCAAGAAAAAGGAAACTGTCAAAGCTCATTGTTAACACTGGCCACTGTTACACTTTTAATCTGTTAATACTTGAATCTCTTTATCTCTTCACTCCTACCTGCCCAGTGACCTCTGAATTCACAAGAGGAAAAGACATGCGAAAGGGTGAAGACAAAAACGGAAAAAAAGAAGCCTCTCTTGTCTTAAGAAAGCAAAGAAACTTTATCTCTGTAGATATTATCACCCTACATTATGCCACTCAATCTCAATTAAATGAAATAATTATCTTATCTCTCCTTTACCCTTTAAACTTTACCTGGAGCTGGAAGTTGAAGTATATGCCTCTTCATAGTCTTATTAGAGATGTCATCTATTAGACAAGGCAATTTTTTCCCATCTAAAGAATCTACAAGTTATTCTTTTATATGAAATCTATTGGAAGTATAGTTATTTTTTCTATTTATAATTTTTATTTTTATAAACTATGGATTATTTGCTTTAGGGATTTTATATATTTTTTGTTCTAATTACATTATATATTATATATATATTCCACCTTTTTATTTCTTCTATTAAAGAATCTATTTCAGCCTCAAGTCCTTAAAAAGGAAGTGAGGGCATTGTTCTGTACACTAGATAGTGGTATGCCTTTTATGTCCTTTAAATTTTCATTTTTTAACTTCACATTTTGTAAAAACTTGAGGGAATCAACAGTAGATTAGAGGATGTAGAAGAATGGATCAGTAATCTAGAAGATAGGGTCATGGGAAGAACCCAACATAAATAGCAATAAGAAAAAATAACTTTTTAAAAACATTTTATTTATTTATTTGCAAAGAGAGACACAGTGAGAGAGGAAACAAAGCAGGGGGAGTGGGAGAGGGAGAAGCAGGCTTCCCGCCGAGCAGCGAGCCCAATGTGGCGCTCGATCCCAGGACTCTGGGATCATGACCTAAGCCCAAGGCAGACACTTAACAACTAAGCCACCCAGGCACCCCAAGAAAAATTATTTCTTTTAAAAATGAGGATAGGTTAAAGGAGCTCTTGGACAATATCAAGTGAACAAACATTTGTATTATAAGGGTCCCCAAAGGAGAAGAGAGAGAAAAGGGGGCAGAAAACTTATTTGAAGAAATAATAGCTGAAAACTTCCCCAGCTACAGGGAAGGAAACAGACATCCAGCTTCAGTAATTCTAGAATCCCAAACAAGATGAATTCCAAGAAGTCCACACAATGACATATAATAATTAAAATATCAGAGATTAAAGACGATTTTAAAAGCAGCAAGAGAAATGAAAATGGTTACATACCAGAGGAATCCCATAAATCAGCTGATTTTTTAACAGAAATTTTTTAAGCCAAAAGAGAGAAGCATTATCTATTCAAAGTGATGAAAGGAAAAACCTACAACTAGGAATACTCTAGCCAGCAAGATTATCATTCAGAAATTCAGAATTCAGGAGAAATAAAGTTTCCCAGACACATAAATGTTAAAGGAGTTCATCACCACTAAGCTAGCCTTGTGAGAATTGTTAAAGGGAATTCTCTAAATGGAAAAGAAAAGGCCATAATTAAAAGTAAGAAAATTATGGGGTGTCTACATGGCTCAGTTGATTAAGTGTCTAACACCACAGAAATGCAAGGAATTATAAGAGACTACTTCAAAAAATTATATGCAACAAGCCTGACAACCTAGAATGGTTAAGTTCTAAAAACAACCAACATTCCAAAACTGAACCAAAAAGAAATAAAAAATCTGAACACAGACCAATTATTAGCAATGAAACTGAACTGGTAATCAAAAAAACTTCCAAAAAACAAAAGTTCAGGATCAGATGGATTCACAGGTGAGTTCTACTAAAGAAGAGTTAACACCTATTCTCCTCAAACTATTCCGAAAAAAATAGAAGGAAAATTCCCAAACACATTCTACAAGGCCTACATGATCCTAATACCAAAACCAAACATGACACAAACAAAACAAAACACAATTACAAACCAGTTGGTATCACCAACGAATACAGATGCAGAATATTAGCAAACCACATTCAATAATACATTGAAAGGATCACTTACCACCAAGAATGGTTCAACATCTGCAAAGCAATCAACATGATACACCACACTAACAAAATGAAGGGTAGAAACCATATGATCATTTCAGTAGACACAGAAAAAGGATTTGACAGAATTCAACATCTTTCCTGATATAAACCTTCAACAAAGTGGGTTTAGAGGGAACATACCTCAACATAATAAAGGCCATATATAACAAACCCAAAGCTAACATCATACTCAACGATGAAAAACTGAGAGCTTTTCCTCTAAGATCAGAAAAAAGACAAGGTTGTCTACTCTCACTGCTTTTATTCAACGTAGTACTGGACATTCCAGCCATAGCAGTCAGACAAGAAAAAGAAATAAAAGGCATCCACATTGGTAGAGAAGAAGTTAAACCATCACAATTTGCAGATAATATGTAATACTATACATGGAAAACCTTAGAGACTCCACCAAAAATCTATTAGAAGTAGCAAATGAACTCAGTATAGTTGCAGGATACAAAATTAATACTCAGAAATCAGTTGTGTTCCTATACACTAATAACGAAGTAGCAGAAAAATGAAGAAAACAACCAAACAACAACAAAAATCAAGAAAATAATTCAATTTACAACTGTACCAAAAAGAATAAAATACCAGGAATAAATTTAACCAAGGAGATGAAAGATGTTTACTCGGAAAATTATAAAACATTGTTGAAAAAAACTGAAGATAGCACAAACAAATGGAAAGATACTCACGCTCATGGATGGAAGACTTAATATTGTTACAATGTCCATATTACCCAAGGCAACAACAGATTCAATGCAATCCTTATCAAAATACCAATAGCATTTTTTGGAGAATTACAACAAATAATCCCCAAAACTGTATGGAACCACAAAAGAGCCTAAACAGCCAAAGTAACTTTGAATAAGAAGAACAAAGCTGGAGGTATCATAATCCCAGATTTCAAGCTATACTAAAATAGCTGTGGTAATCAAAACAATATGGCACTGGCACTAAAACAGACACAAAGATCAACAGAATAGAATAGAGCTTAGAAATAAACCCATGCTAATACGGCCAACTGTATGCAAAGAAGGCAAGAATACATAATGGTAAAAAAATAGTGTCTTCAATGGCTGCATGGGTGGCTCGGTTGGTTGAGTGTCAGCCTCTTGATTTTAGCTCAGGTCATGATTTCAGCATTATGGGATCAAGCCCTGCTCTACACTCAGCAGAGAGTTTGCTTGAGATTCCCCCCACCCCACCGCCCCTCTCCTGTTCACACTCTCTTTCTCTCAAATAAATAAATAAATCCTTTTTAAATATGGAAATAGTCTTGCAATAAATGGTGCTGAGGAAACTGAGGACAACTACATGAAAAATAATGAAATGCGGCCACTTTCTCACACCATAAACAAAACAAATTTAAAATGGATTAAAACCTAAATGTGAGACCTGAATCCACAAAACTCCTAGAAGAAAACAGATAGCAATTCTTTGATATCAACATTTCTCTAGATATGCCTCCTAAAGCAAGGGAAACAAAAGCAAAAATAAACTATTGAAACTACACCAAAATAAAAAACCTTTCCGCACAGTGTAAGAAACCATCAACAAAAGGAAAAGATAACCTACTGAATGGGAGGTACTCACAGATAACATGTCTCATAAGGGGTTAATATCATAAGTAAAGAACTTACACAACTCAGTAACAAAACTCAGTAACAAAAAAACCCCGATGATTTAAAAATGGATAGAAGACATGAACGTTTTGTCAAAGGAGACATATATATGGCCAACAGACATACAAAAAGATGCTCTACATCACTAATCATCAGGGAAACACAAATCAAAACCACAATGAGATATCACCTTACACCTGTCAGGATGGTTAGTATCAAAGAGACAAGAAATAAGTGTTGACAAGGATTCGGAGAAAGAGGAACATTTGGGTCCTGCTGGTGGTAATGCAAATTGTTGCAGCCACTATGGAAAACACTATGGAAGTTTCCTAAAAATTTAAAAATAGAAACACAATATGATCCATTAATTTCACTACTGAGTGTTTAGCCAACGAAAAGAAAAACACTAATTTGAAAAAACATATGCACCCTTATGTTTACTGCAGCATTATTTATAATAGCCAAAATACAGAAGCAACCTAAGTGTCCACTGCTGGATGAATGCATAAAGAAGATGGGATATGGACGGACACACACACACACACACACACACACACACACACACTCCCCACACTGGAATATCACTCAGCCATAAAAAAGAAAGATCTTGCCATTTAGGACAGCATGTGTGGACCTAGAGGGCATTATGCTAAGTGAAGTAAGCCAGACAGAGAAAAGCAAATACCATACGATTTCACTTTTATGTGGAATCTAAAAAACAAAACAAACAAGAAAAACAAAAACAGACCCATAAAAATAAGAGAAAAAACTGGTGGTTGGCAGAGGGGAGGGGATGGGAGGAAGGGAAAACTGGGTGAAGGGGAGTGGGAGATTCAGGCTTCCAGTGATGGAATGAGTAAGTCTGGGGGATAAAAGGTCAACATAGGGAATACAGTCAACAAGAGGACTGTAATAGCAATATATGGTGACAGAAGGTAGCTACACTTGTAGTGAAAATAGTGTAATGTATAGAGTTGCCAAATTACCATGTTGTACACCTGAAACTAATGTAACACCGTGTCAACTATATTCCATAATTTTTTTTATATTTTACATTTTTTCCCTCAAAAACAGCTTTACTTCAAAAGTAGTTCAAGTAAGTATGCATTCTAATTACTATGCTGATTAAATGACAGAAACCAAGTCTCCGTCCCTCCCAAAAAATTTACGTGTTGACATCCTCAGTTTGATGGTTCTTGGAGGAGGGACTGTGGGAGGTGACTAGTCCCTGCCTTAATGAATGGAATTAGTGTCCTTATAAAACAGACCTAGGAGAGCTCCTTTGGCTCTCCTAGCATCCAGAATTGTGCCCAATAAATTGCTATTGTTTATAAGCCACCCAGTCCATGGTATTCTGTTACAGCAGCCTGAAATGACTAGGCAGTGCTTAACTGTACTGCCTGGCACACAGTGAACTCTCAAATATTAGTTTTCATTTTGCTCTCCTTTCAACTAAACTATACCATAATATCACTTCATTTCAGTTTCTATAGTATTTAATGCCCTATCAAAAGATCTCATATCAAGCATTGTCAACTCATTCAGTGGAAAATATCAATTTTTCATAATAGCACAGAAGTCTGGGATATAATGTCAGTTTATATCATTTACTATGGATGTGAACATCTTAACTAACAAGCTTTGCCTTCACCTGAAATATGCACTTCTGTAACACTGGTCTCTACCATTGAAAGAAAATATTATGAATTTATATGTCAATACAGTATTATAAGAAATGGCCTTGGAAGGGAGGGGGGTGGGAGGATGCGTGAGCCTGGTGGTGGGTATTAAGGAAGGTATGTATTGCACAGAGCACTGGGTGTGGTGCATAAACAATGAATCTTGGAACACAAAAAAATTTAAATTAAAAAAAAAGGAATGACCTTATATGATTGAAATGAAAATGCCATTATACTCTTTTAGAATGTAAGGCAGAAAATGTCTGCCATGTGATACTCAGAACCTAGATCAATCTGGGCATGTAATAAATATTAAATTCTGAAAACCCTCAACATCTGTGATTTAAGGTTCCAAATATTTGTGGTTCCTGTACCAGCTGTTCTCCCCAGACTAATGATCTTTCTATTACTGAGGTGCATGAGGTTTAAAGTTGCTAACGGATGTAAACTTATGGAGGGTGGGTAGCTAGCACTCATGTGTGAAGCTGACTCTATACAATAATGACTCTAATAACAAACTTATTTTATGAACAAAGTCAACCAAATTTTGAAACAAAAAACTTCAAAACTAAAGGAGAAAAAACCTGCAAATATTCATAAAAATCACATAATAAACAGCTTATACCTTTCTGTTTCGGCAAAATTATGAAATATGAGGGGTTTCTGCTTTTATAATTTTTTTTGCTTCATTGTCTTTCCCATAAAGGGAGAGTACTTTCTTTTCCGTTCATATCCACTCCTAATCAAAACAAGAAAAAATATGCTGTCTTTTACTTATTAATTGATTAAATACACCTAAAAGTGAATGTTGGTCACATTACCTGTTATATTTTAGAATGTGTATTTTAGAACGTATATTCTATTTCTGATTTTAAAAGTAAACAGGTAAATTTAAAAAATAGTAATTCCTCCCTATAAGGATCCCATAATCTACAGAAAACAATTTCTTTCTTTCTTTTTTTGGAATTCTTAAATTTAATGCAATAAATATTATGATAGACAAAGCACAAGATATGGAGGGAACATAAGGAGGTCCCATCTAATTGTGACTGAGGGAGGAATATCAGAAAAGACATCCCAGGAGGTTTCAACAAAGCTGAAGCTGTGAGGATGGGTATTCTACCAAAGGTGAGGAAAAAAGAGGGCAAGCCTAGCAGACAGAACAGAATGTGCGAGAAAGGTTTAAAGGCAAGAGAAACCATGAGAACCTCTAAAAAGGGAATGTGATTATCTCACACCTGGACAGGAGACCGTTTCATGGAATATGAAGATTAGAGAACTAAGGGGTAGGCCTGGACCAAGTAAAAAAAAAGCCAATATGAGAAGGTAGGATTTTTATCCAAAGATAATGGGGAACAACTAAAGAGTTTTACAAAAAAAAAAAAAAAGAGTAACATGACTGAATTGTGTTTTAGAGCACACTGGCAATGAAACACAGTTAACTAAGACTTTCAGGCATAGAGTTTAGCTCTAGCTTTGTCACTTACTAACTAGGTAAACTTGAGTGTTATTTAACCACACAGTACTTGACCTCTCTGAGCTTTAGTCAGCCAACTGTAAACCTAGAATGACAGTAACATCTAACTCAAAGGGTTCTTGAGAGGTTTAAATAAGACATCCATTTAAAACAATTAACAAGCTGCTTGGTAAGTACTCAATAGATAGTAGTTATTAATCATCAGCAGTAGCAATGTGGAAAATGGATTAAGAGGGACAAGACGGGAGGCCAGGAAACCAGTGAGAGGCCTATGATAATAATAAAAAAGATGAAGTCTAAACTAAAGAAGTGGTTATAGAAAAGTCAAGGAGATGGTGGGTTCAAAATGTGGAAAGGAGACAGGTATTCTAGGACTTTGGGAAAGTGTTGGCTGGGAGTGGAAGATGGGTTCGGGTCCCTGGATAAATGATGTTCACCAAGACAGGGAGTGTGGGAGGAAGAGCACACTGGACATCTCACAGATAAATACATTTCAATCAACAGACTAAAAACAAAATTCATTTATCTTCCCCTCATAAATCTTTTCTTCCTTCTACATTTCTGTGACACTCTCCTCTTTTGGTTTTTCCTTCTACCTCTTGGGCTATTCTTCCACATTCTGCTTTTCAGAGTCCTCTTTTCACCCTTTGTCTTCTAAACACTAGTTTCAAAGTTGCTTTTCTCACTGCTTTTCTCTTCTCACTTCTTACTCTCCCAAGTGAGTTATCTACTCCCAAGGCATCAATTAGTTTACTTGTTTACTGATAACTTCCAGATCTCTATTTCTGGCTCAGCCCACTTTCCTCAGTTCTAAACCATGTATATCCATTGTGCACACTGAAACACCTCAGGGGGATATTCATGCAAGGTGTTGAAAATCAAACTACTTTCCTGATAATGTTTAGCCTTTATTTTCCTTATAATGTTTAGCCGTTTTTATTAAAAAATAAAACAGCAAAACCCCCTAAAATCTTTCCTTTGGACTTCGATTGGCTCCTCCCCTCTACTTTATGTCTACCTAAATTAAGTTTCATCTCCAGTCTGAATTCAAATCCTCCATACACTCATTCAACATGGCCTACAAGTATATTTTTACTACTTTTATGATATCTCTATGCTATTATCCCATTCTAAACCAAATCCCAACATCTCCAATGCCATGTCTAACTCTATTTAAAAACACTTCATCTGGAATGAATGTTCAACTTCCTTCTTCACCTCTAAATTTCTTTCTTCGCTCTTTTTTTCTCCATGACTACCTCTTCATTTCATTCTATTTCCTTCTCTCACCTGCAGAGATGTGACTTATGAGAAAGAAGCCTTTTCTGTCTCACCTCTAGCTTCCCACATTGAATGCTTAGCACATGGTACATATTCAAAAACATGTATTGAATGTTTTATTAATGAATTATCCTCTCTTCTGATGTTTTTCAGTTTCTCCCCTCTCAGGTTCTTTTGTAAGTCTACCAGTATGTTTGCCTATCTTTAAAGGAAAAAAAAAAAAGACACTTTCTCTTAATTGTATCCTTCCAACCTACTAGCTATGTCTTTCTGTCTACCACCATGCTTCTTTACATCACATTTTTATCTCTCAATTTTTACTACTTGAAAATGTGCTTTTTCCCAGAAGTGACTTTATAAAACCACTGCTGACTTACTAAACCTTTTTCTCATCCCCATTGTCTTTGCTGCTTTTTCTATATCATTTCCACAAAGGAACACTCACTGCTTCTTAGAACGCTTAGAACACTTCTCCAGAAGGCATTCCTTGATTCCCTTAAAGATAGGTTAGGTTCCATTATTTCCTATAGATGATCACAGCACTTCTCATGCTCTTTCTAACTACTTATTTGTCTGTATCCTAAAGACTTCTTGAAAACAGTATTATGTCTTCCTAATCAATATTTCCACTGTCTAGTGCTATGACTGCTCAATAAATATTTGCTGAATAAATGAATTGATATTGTGATCAGATCAACACCTAAGAGTTCTGAGAATACTGCATAATGGGAATATTGGTTAAAATAAGGATGACAGGTAACATTTTAAGAGAACAGACTATCAAAAATCAGCATAAATATATGAATGAGTTACTTCATGTATTCACTCATCCATTCATTTGGCATATACTGCAGGCAAAACAATGAGGGGAGAAATAGTAAGATAACCAAGATATTGTACCTATCTTCATGGATCTTTCTTATAATCAAGGCCTGAGGGGCTGAGGATGGTAACAACTGGTAGAAAATAAGAGTAAGATACATTGCCACTAAATAGCAATTCTGAATCTAATATTAAAATATCAGGAC
This sequence comes from Mustela lutreola, assembly GCF_030435805.1. NCBI lineage: Eukaryota > Metazoa > Chordata > Mammalia > Carnivora > Mustelidae > Mustela > Mustela lutreola. The sequence goes on from NC_081296.1 coordinate 43,326,825, forward strand.
AGGTTTAGAAGACCCCCAAATCAGCTTCCTCTTGTCCACTCACCTTTTCAATCTAGGCCTACCATCATTGGGTCTCAAACCTTAGTAGGCATAAGGAACACAGGGGATCTTGTTAAAGATGTAGAGAAATCACCCAGAAATTCTGATTCTGTGGGCCCAGAAACCTACATTTTTAATAAATATCCCAGGGGATATGATACTTTTGGTCTACAAAGCATACTACTGTAAAGTCCTTAGTCATGTTGTCATAATTTTGTCATATCTCAGTTCCATCTGTGACACTGTCTTAATAATTTCTTCAAATTGAAATTGTGTGTGTGTATCTTAGCCTTAAACTAAACAAGAGGTTTGATGACTTATATTTTTTATAATACACATGAAACAAACACATAACTATTTAAAAGTCTGTCTGTATACATTGGTAGATGGTAAACAGTTTAAGAAGCACTGTTCACAGTTTGTATTCTGCAAAGACCAAATCCTGCATGTCTTAGGATATAAATTACAACAAAAAGTTGCAGAGCAGTCAAGTTCAGCTGAATTGTGTTTCAGAATCACTCATATAGATATTCTGGTACCTTTTATAAAATAATCCAAAATATTTTAAAAATTAATGCTATAGTCACTACAAAGTGACTTATTATAAAAAACTCCTCCTCATTGTGATTTTTCATTTTGAAAAGTGCTTTCTTTGCCTTTTATTCTGGTACTTAACTTGCAGAATATTCTTGAGCTGACACCTGAGCCGACTACACACAGCTAAGGCACCAAACTTAAAAGCAGTAGCTGGAACAAAATAAAGATAAATCCGTGCTCTTGATCTACAGCAAAATATCCATCCATTTTATTTAAAATTACATTTGATTAAGACTGATAATAATTGAGTTCAAAGGTATAAACCTGAGAACTCTCTTTCTTTTCCTTCAACCCCAAAGTAATTTATAATAATCGGCAAAATAACAGGGCAAAAATATCAGAGGAATAACTGTATTTCAGAAAGGTCTATTCCTTAAAGGGTTTGGCAACTCAAAACCACAAACAGAAAAGGAAACTGCAATAGAAAACCTATGCTGGTATTAAAAACAATATTCTGAGAGAGCATGCATGCGCTCTTAAAAACAATATTCTGCTCTAAATTATGTTTTTGCTTAAATGGCTAAGAAAATCAATCTTTACCTAAATACACAAGTGATGTCTTTTGGATCATCAAGACATTGTCACTGTGTTACAATCCGGTTCTCTGGGATTAATCTGCAGTCACATGGAACAAAAACATAGATGAATGACTGTGGTTCTTGATCTCTACATCTCTTAAGTCAATTGGAAATTTACCTTACTACTTACTGATTTATAAAGCACTTTATCCTGTTTGGATGAAAGGATTATTGCAGTAGCTTCCTAACTAGCTTCCCTGCCTCACCCCTTGTTCCCCCACAGGGCAGCAGAGAAACCCTGCTAAAAATATAATTCCTGGGGTGCCTGGGTGGCTTAGTCAGTAAGTGTCTGCCTTGGGCTCAGGTCATGATCTCAGAGTCCAGAACTGAGCCCCTGCTCAGCGGGGAGTCTGCTTCTCCCTCTCCTTCTGCCCCTCCTCCCCTCGTGCGCATGCATGCTCTCTCAAATAAATAATATATATACCTCTTCTCACCTTTTCTCCTCAGCTCATACTACTCTCCCTTTGCTCACTCTCTGCCGGTTACCAAAAGTTCTTTGCTGTTGCTTGAATACACTCAGCAAGTTCCAGACCCAGGGCCTTTGCACTCGCTGTTCCTTTTGCTGAGACTGCTCTTCCCACGCATACCCATATGGCTCTGGTCTATCACTTCCTTTGGTTCTGGCTCAAACATCATCTTCTAGATCAGTCCTCTTACACATAACCTAGACCTCTCCACCTCTTATGTATTTCCTAACCACTTTACCTGCTTTGTTTATGTCCAGAGCGCTTACTATCTGACATTCTCTATCTTTTGTTCATTATCTCTTTAGAGTGTGAACTGGTACCCGGTGAAGACTCTCCCTGCTTTGTTCACCGTTGTACCCCAGTGCCAAGAACAGTGCACAGCACACAGTACATGTTCAATAAATATTTGCTTAATGAACAGTGTTATTTCAACTTTGGGACTTTCAGCCTTAACCCCACTTAGAGTTGAAAATAAAAGCTGGAGGATATCCCCCAAATTTCCAGCCGCTATTTGGCATCTGTGAACTTACACGCATTATCTTTTGTCTGGTACGGCGTTCCCTCCGATTTTTCTTCGATGGTAAGGCAGCAGGAAATTTCCTAACTAGTGTGCAAGGAACACGCAAACCAATCACGTATAAAATTGATTTTAGGTGATTTGATTCTTATCCAGAAGCCCATAAAGAAAATGCCTTTTGAATTTATATAGTGTGTCCTCTTCAACCCAAGGAAAATACGCTGTATATTTGTGTTGCCTTTGGGGGTGGGAAGGGGGCTGGGAGAGACGCGAAGGCCCGGTACACCCTCCTCAAAGCGTCAACTCTTGAGCAGCCCAACTTACTTTTGGGGGGGGGGGTGGGCACCGATCGTGGTCTCTGCCGGGGAGGGGGTGTTTCTTTCTCCCCCTTCGAGGTGCCTATTGTGCTGTCTTGCGAACGAGCTAAGGTGGGAGAGGAGCGGGGTACGGAGGGATGCTAAGCGCGGCTTCAACTGCCGCCTAACACAAAGTCGGAGGCGAGGGCTCCGCGCGGGCGTCTGGGGCGAGCGGGCTCCGGGGCCGCGCGCCTCGAAACGCAGCCTCGGCCCCGGGGCGCAGGCGGGACGCGCGGGCTGCGCGGAGTTAGGCCCGGACAGAGCCCCGTGGCCTCCCAGCGGCCGGGCACGCGGCCCCCGCGCACCCCACTCACCCCGAATCCCCCAATCCCGTGCCCTTCCCGGTTACCTCGAACTCTCTTCAGCGAAATGGGATCCTTCTCCTGTTCTGCTGACATTACAGACCGCAAAGCATGACTCCCCCCCAGGCCGCGGGAATTCGGTCTCTTTGATGCTGCGGCGGCGGCTCCTCCTCCTCGCGGGGCCGCTGCGGCTGCGAGGCGAGCCTCCGAGCCGAGGCGCGGCCGAGGGCGGCGGGGACGCGGGCCGACTTTGCAAAGTTTGGGAGGAAGACGAGGCCTCGGGGCGGCCGGGCGGCGTGCGGGGTCTGGCCGAGCTCAGCGGCGGCGGCCGGGAGCGCGGCCTGGGGGCGGCCCCCCGCCCGGGGCCGGCATGTGCGGAGGACGAGTGCGCCGCCGCCGCCGCCTCCTCCCACTCCTTCTTCTTCGCCGCCGCCGCCGCCGCCTCGGGAGCCGCTGACAGGGGAGGCAGGAGGCGGGTGGCCGGGCCCTGGCGGCGCACTCACAGCGCCCTCTGAGGAGGAGGTCTGCGCTCTCGCCGCTCCCGAGTCGCAGACACAAAAGCCCCCAGCCTGGAGCCGCCTGCAAAACCCGCTCTGGGGCGGGCGAGGGACGTGGCGCGGCCCCGCGGCTTCCCCGCCCTGAGCTCCCCAGCCCCGCGCGGGGACGGACTTCGGGGGGCGGGGGCCGCTGCCTGGTCCCGCGGCGCCCGCCGCCGCTGCCGTCTCGCGCTCCGCCTCGGCCCAGCCCCCACGGCCCGCGCGCGCCTCTCGCTCCGCGCCGGGACTCGCGGGCCCGCGGCTCTGGCAGCCGGGGCGGGCCGTCGCGCGCCGAGGGGCCGCCCCGCCCAGCCCCGCGCCCGGCCTCCCCCGCCGCCCTCCGGGCCTGAGGACGTTCGGCTCTGCGGCTGGCCGGCCGGGGCCACGCTCCTGGGAGGAAATGGCATCTCCGAACTTCGTCGGAGGCCACAGCAGGCATCTTGGCCTCGCAGCCAGGGATCTGAAAGAGAAACGTAGGATCCGAGCAAACTTTGTACGCGGGAGCTGGAGAGTTCTCGGCCGGCATGTGGAGATCCCCATGCTCACGCTCCGTGTCCGTGGTCTGGACACCTGTTTGTTGAATGCCCCAACTTCAAGTTTTAATGGCTCGGCTCTTCGAGAAAGAGCGATGAAGAATTTCATACAAGAAAGGAGGATGGGTGGGAGCGGTGAGAAGACCGGACCTGATTCAGACGTTACATTTTAGGAGAAGGAACACCAGTGAGATTTGTACATTCGATTTGATCACTGATTCACATCCATCAATTGGGCTGTGTGTCCTGAGGCAACCCAGGTGACCTCTCTGAGTCTCAGACTTAGGATCTTTCAAAGGCAGTGGGGCTGCATCTCTGAGGTCCCTTCTAGCTCTGACATTCTTTGACTTCCTTTTACAAAACTTGTCCCTATTTCTTAGGTTTTCCAGTAACCCCTCTAAAGAGAATCCGTAGGTGCAGCCTCTAATCTTCAGTCAGGTGAGACACTGGGCTTATTTTGATGTTAGTATCACTGAAAAGTACTCATTAATCATACGAGGACTAACTCCAAAAGGAGTGTCATCCCTCCTGAGACTAGACTCGAAACTCACTCAGCTACACATACAGTATCAGAAAGAACAGAAGTAAGCATGAAGCCAATGGATAGTCTTAGCAACTACATTAACAGGCAAGCACCGTAGCCTCAGAATCGGCTTTCAAAGGACAGGGTGTGTCCAGGGAACACATTTTACCCTTTCTCTATTAAGTTTTGAGAAAATTTCTCATTGGAAGATCCAGACTAGGATAGGCTGGGGAAAATTTTGTACTGGAGGCAGGTCTAAAGAGAAGCCCATCCTCCTCTCCACCCCACCCCACCCCACCCCCAGCAGCTAGAAGGTAAGCTCCCTGCAGTAGGAATTTTATCCAGTTCACTGCTATATCCTCTGGTACCTAACAGTGACTGGCAAGTGTTCAGAATTTGTTGTTGCTGTTGAATGAATGCATGAATGAACAGACTGGAAGTGGCCCTGGGATGACAGGATTGATAGGGGTTTCTTGAGTGTGATAAAGCCCAAGCGAGTTCTATGACAAAGCAAATTGGTCTTACACTTTCAGTCAATATGGAAATGTAGAGTTTTCTTTATATAAACCTAGTGCAACGAGAGTGCTTGAGCAAAATCATTGCTGAGAGATTTTGACTTCTTTATTGTAATTGCCTTAAAGCTAGAGACTCAGAAATAATATGTAAATCAAGAGAAACTAATTGGCCTCTTTTTAATGATTCATCAAGAATAAAAAGACCATCTTACCCAGCGATGGATTTTTAGATCGATTTGACTTCCAGATTCTGACTACTTACTTGCTACATACCAGAATTACTTGGAGGGCATTCTAAAATTTCAGATTCCCAAATCCCAACCCAGATTTACTGAGTCAGGATTGTTGAGAATGCGGTCTGGAAATTTGTCTTTAAATATTCTTTATGTGATTCTACAGCAATGAGAATTTTGCATGATATTCCTTAGGCCTCCAGTATGACAAAATCCTAACAAAAATATCCCTTCACTTTGCTGTTATAGTCTTTATCCATGACACTTGGTTATGAATCCCAGAGTTCATCTTCACTCCCTCTTTCACACAGAGAAATTCAGGTACATCTATTGTTGGTGGGCCAGTCATGCCCTGTAATGCCCAGTCATGCCTAAACTCAGTAGAAAGCACATCTTAGGATCAACAAACTTTTTCTGTGGCGGGCCAGATAATAAATATTATAGGTTTCACAGGCCCTTGTTGTCCTCTGTCACAACTACTCAACTCTGTCATTGTAGTAGGAAATCAGTCATAGACAATATGTAAAGTGGGTATGGCTGTATTCCAATAAAACTTTATTTTATAAAAGCAGGCAGTGTACTGAATTTGGCTCAGAGACTAATCTGACTCCCAGACTAGAGGTTGGATCACAAAGTTGAATTTTGAGCTCAGAGAACAAGCCTAGGTTGCAGATATAAATGAAGAAGGCATTACCTAAAAATGGATAAACTACCCAGGATCAATGAGAAATGAGAGCCAAGGAAGAATACAGGGAAACAATGATATTTTATTTTATTTCATTTTATTTTATTTTAATGGGCTTTATTTATTTGAGAGAGAGAGCATAAGCAAGCAGGGTGGAGGAGGGGCAGAGAGAAGAAGGACAAGCAGGCTTCCCACTGAGCTCAACTGAGAGCACCGGCTGGGGTGGGGTGGGGTGGGGTGGGACTCTAGGCCAGGACTCTGAGATCATGACCAGAGCCAAAGTCATATGCTTAAACGACTGAACCACCCAGGCACCCCAACACTGACATTTTAAAGGCTAGGTAGAGATAGAGGAACCTGTAAAGGAAATTGAGAAGGAATGAACAAACAGGAGTGTTAGGGCAATTGAAAAAGAAGAGAGAGAAAGGATCAACATTATCACATGCTGCTGAAGGAAGTACTCATTTCTGTCAGAAGCCATCCTTGGTCTGCAATCTACTAAACTCCTGTCTCATATTTTGAAATATTGAATTCTTAGTTTTCACTTTAAATATATTACATCTCAAACTTTGCCTGTTTGTATTGTGGAAGGTAGCACAGTTTTAAGTACAAAGATTCCAATGTAAGTTGCTTTAGATTTACACATAAACTTATTTTTCAGGAAAAAAAAAAAAGAAAATATCCCTGTAAGTTCTATTTTCAAACATTTAAAATCATAAATGTGTTTAAAATTGAATAGAAGTAAAAAAAAAAAAAAAAACCCGATTCTAGGTATCTGGGAGTTTTGCAGCATTGGTTTGAATCCTTTTGCGATATAATTACAAACGTGGTCAGACCAGCAATCTCTGGTCAACCACCAGGAGCCCTTTGTTGACAAATATAGATGGGCTTTTGAATGCTCAAAATTGAGAGAATCACAACAGCAAACTTTTGGAGATGTCTTTATGAGTTAGGATTCAATCAAGACACAAAACCACATAGTAATTTGAATAGAGTTAAGTTTAATACAAAGAATTATTAATTATAGCAAGAGATTGCCGTAGGGAGGGATTTTAGATAGTAAGAAGTCAAAAGAAGAGGGCACCTGGGGCTCAGTTGGTTAAGCATCTGCCTTCGACTCAGATAATGGCCAAGCGGTCCTGGGATCCAGCCCCACATCTGTTGGCGGGGAGGGTCTCTGCTCAGCAGGGATCCGGCTTTTCCCTTTCCCTCTGTTCCTCCCCCTGCTTGTGTTCTCTCTCTCCCTCTCCGTCAAATAAATAAAATCTTGAAAAAAAAAAGTGAAAAGAAAGCTAAAGAATATTAGAAAAGCAGGGACACCTGACTGGCTCAGTTAGTAGAGCATGTGACTCTTGATCTTGGGGTCCTGAGTTCAAGTTTCATGCTGGGTGCATACATTACTTAAATAAATACATAATTAAAAAAAAATGAAGGTAGGAAAAGTAGGTATGAGGAGGAGCCATTCCCCTTAAGGCTGAGAGGAAGCACCCGGAGAAGGGGGCTCTCCCTCTCCAGGCTGCATTCTGACCTTACCAGAGAGTGCCAGAGGAAGCTGTTGGCTTGGGTGCTACATGTATTGCAGGAGCCTGGCCCTGGGTAAGTGCTCAGCACTACAGAAGCTGGATGCTGGAGAAGACATGGGGGCTACAGGAGCCCACCAAGAGGAGGACTGTAACAGGAAGGGAAGTCCCTTCCTCCTGCACCTGCTACTGACAACACATAACATCATGCCAGTTGGCAAAGGAAGAATATTTAAGGAATCTGTCTTAATTTTTGCAGAGCAGGCAGTGAAGGATAAATTGGCATTGAGAGGCAACAGACTGATTATTCACACAATGTTCGTGTGCACTTTAACCTAGGAAGGGTCCCTAAGTGATCTACCAACAGCACCTCTGGTTCTGGAAGTCTCTATTTAAAAAAAAAAAAAAAAAAAAAAAAAAAAAGGTACTTTCCAAATGTTGCTATCTTGTCCTAAATGAATACTTATTTTCAAGGTAATGAAATATGGGACAAAGTTTAACTTAAAAATACTCTTGAAGTCATTCTCTTTAACCTCTTCTATCCCACCCATTGATTTTATAAATTCCATAAATTTTACCACTTAAATAATTCTCAGATGTGTTTGTTATCTATTTCTGTGGCTACCACCCAATCCCAACCATGACCATTTATCTCTTTTCTAGACTAATACATTAATCACCCAGTGGTTTGCCCCACATTCACCTTAACCTCTATTCGAATCCATTTTCTACTCGGTAGCCAGAATGATCCTTTTTATTTTGAAAGAATTATTTTAGATTCACAAGAGCTATAGGGAAGGCCTGTGCATTCTCACCCTGGCCTCCTCCAAAGTCAACATCATGTACAACTACAGTATGATATCAAAACCCAGAAACTGACATTGGTACAATCCATAAAGCTTATTCATATTTTACCAGTTATGCATGCCCTGGTGTGTGTGTGTATGTTTGTGTGCGTGTGATTTTATCACATGTGTCACCTTTATAACACTACCCCAAATCAAGATACTCAACTGTGCCATCCCCACAAGACTCCCTTGTATTATCTTTTTATGACCACACCCACTAGCTCCTTCATTGCTAATAGATCAGGGAGAGCCACTAATCTCTTCTTCGTTTTTATAATTATGTTATTTAATGAGGCTTACACAAATGAAGTCACGCAGTATGTATCCTTTTGAGGTTTTTCTCCCCACCCAATAGAATCTCCTTGCTTATTATCCAAGTTACCGTGTGTGTCAGTGTGTTGTTCCTTTTAACTACTTAATGCTATTCCATAGTATGGATGTACCACATTTAAAGCATTCACTCCTTGAAAGACTACATGAGTAGTTTCTACTCTTTGGCAAGTATAGTAAAACCATTATGAACATTAATGTACAAATTCCTGTGTGAAATTAAGTCTTCATTTTTCTGGGATAAATGCCCAAGAATGCAAATGCTGGGTCGTATGGCAAGACCATTTTTAGTCTGAAAGTAACTGCCAAACTATTTTCCAGAGTGTGGAGTGCTCTTTTTAAAACACAGAAATCATCCTGTCATCACTTTACATTAAACTTCTCAATAGCTTCCCGCTGTTATTATAATAAAGGTTAGACTTTTTAAAAGATGGACTATAAAGCCTATGTCATATGATTTCCACTGATTTCTCCAGCCTCATCCTCTACCACTCCCCTTGCTCTTGAAGTTTACTGGCCTTTTAAAAATTTCCTCCAACATTTTCCTGCCATGGGGACTTTGCAAATGTTTTTGGGGAGTGCTCTTCTTTCTGGTCCTAGTCCAATTAACTCAAATTCTACTTGTTTCCCTGAAGTATTTATCTCCAGTATTTATCTCCTCAGGGAAGCCTCCTCTAGTCTACCTCAGGTTCTGTGTTTTCATGTTCCTTTCTTTCATCACTTGTCTCAGTTTGAAATTACATGTTAATTTCTGTGAATATCTGATCAAATTTTGTCTTCACCTCCAGACTCTAAAATTCATGAGAACAAACATTGTGTTGATATTTGCTTATTTTCGTCTAATATATAACAGGTTCTCAAGAAACATTGTCTGGTGGGGTACCTCGGTGGCACAGACAGTTAAGCCTTTGACTCTTGGTTTAGGCCCAGGTCCTGATCTTAGGGTAATGAGATCAGGTCCTGCACTCAGCTGAGAGTGTGCTTAAGATTCTCTCTCCCTCTCCTTCTGGCTCCCCACCCTGCTCTTTCATTCTCTCAAAGTAAATAAATCTAAAAACAAAAAAATTAATTTTTGAATGAATTATGAATGAATTACATACTTGCGAAGAATTCAATGTCAAAGCCTTACCATTCTGTAATTGTGTTTATTCATTATTTATTTAAGATGTATTAACTAGGGGTGCCTGGGTGGCTCAGTGGGTTAAAGCCTCTGCCTTCGGCTCAGGTCATGATCCCGGGGTCCTGGGATCGAGCCCCACATCGGGCTCTCTGCTCGGCAGGGAGCCTGCTTCCTCCTCTCTCTCTGCCTCTCTGCCTACTTGTGATCTCTCTCTGTCAAAAAAATAAATAAAATTTTTTTAAAAAAGATGTATTAACTACTCTAAAGCTGGTGGGAAAAGGGAGATAATTAGCTACTCATGTTCAGGGTAGTCAGATAAGCAATAGATTCCTTTAGCCGAATTTCAAATCCATACAGTTTACATTAATACATTCCGAAATATATATTATTTCAGCTAAGACTTATTTTCTAAATAATTCTATCAGATAAATATTATTGAAAAAATTTAAAAAAGGGGCACCTAGGTGGCTTCATCGGTTAAGTGTCTGCCTTCAGCTCAGGTCCTGGGTCATCTCTGCATCCTGAGATCCAGCCCCATGTCGGGGTCTCTGCTTGTCAGGAAGTCTGCTTCTCCCTCTCCCTCTGTGCTCCCTCCCTCTCAAATAGCTAACTAAATGAATAAATCGTTAAAATAAATAAATAAATAAGAAAAGGATTAACAGGACACTTGTAATTCTTTGAAAGTACAAAGGAGGCTTGAAAGGCAAGGGACGAATGTCTAGGGAGCTCTACAGCTTGATCATCGTCCTCTGAATGTGACAAACCCCTTCCCATCAACACCCAGAGATTTTAGTTTAATGTAACTGTCCTAAGAACTTTCTTGGGACAGCGTGGTTGAAAACATTCACAGGTTAAGTAGAGGTGCCTCTAGTGAGCCACCTGTTTTTGATCTTTGATTTTAAAGACAGTGAATCACATGCTTCTTACGTGACAGCTGATGAAACCAATATGGCAAAGTAATGTAGGATTTTTGCCTTGTTTTGCTCTGTTTCTTACAGCAATGGGAAAAGAGGCAGATTTTTTTCAGGATGTAAATACTGCCAACATAGGCAGACTGCAACACTGTGGGTGCCTGAGAAATTTTTTAAGAGCATGTGGGAATGAGCAAGATATGTGCATACTCGTGAATGAAACACAGCAAAGCAGGACTACCTAAGAAACATGACAAATCTTGGTGTTAAAACAACAAACTGTAAATATGGAACAATTGGCATTTTATGAAATCTCTTTTAAAAGACAGAAAATGTGCCAATTTTAAGCCTTTTTGGTTTGTATATGTGTTTGGAGGGAAAGAGCAGGGAAAAAGAAGGCAAGGTAATGACAGCTTTGTGCGAAAGCCTTCCTTGGAGTCCCCCCATTTCCTTGTACATCCACATTTTTTTAATGAAGATACAATTAACATATCACAGAATTCACTGTTGTAATGTGTGCAATTCAGGGTGTAGTATTTTATTCACTTTTTAGTATATTTTCGTATATTCACAGTTGGGCAACCATCACCATATCTAAATCCAGAACACTTTCATCACCCCGGAAAGAAACCCCGTAGTGGTTCCGCAGCCACTCTGTATCACGAACTTTCCCTTTTCCCTACTCCCCAACCCCTGGGCCTGGGCACTACTAATCTACTTTCTGTCTCTATGCATTTGCCCTCTCTAGATATTTCATTTTATAGAACTGGAATCATACAATACGTGTATGGCCTTTTGTGACCGGCTTCTTTCCCTTTGCATAAAGTTTTCAAGGTTCATCCAGCCTATGTACCAGTATTTCCTTCTTTTTTATGGCTAACAACTTTCCACTGTAAGGACATACAGAACATTCTCTTTGTAAATTTTTAAAATTTGACTTACCTTCAAAATTACAGAAGAGGTACCAGAAAAGTGAGAAGAGCACTCATATATCCTTCATCTGGGTAAATAAACTAACCTTAAGCCTCATTTGCTTATTTGCTGTGTTTCAGGCTTTTTTCTCTCTGTACACACACATTATCATCCTTGTTGCTCTCCTTATTTTTTTTTTTTAAAGATTTTATTTATCCATTTGACAGAGATCACAAGTAGGCAGAGAGCGGGGGTGGGGGGTGGAGGCAGAGCAGACTTCCTCTTGAGCAGAGAGCCTGATGCCGGGCTCCATCCCAGGACCCTGGGATCATGACCTGAGCTGAAGGCAGAGGCTTTAACCCACTGAGCCACCCAGGCGCCCCGCTCTCCTTGTTTTCTGAACTGTCACGCCCCTCTACCCTTGTACATTTGTTGTGTATTTTCCTAAGAATGAGATAGCCTCTTGCAGAATCACAGAACAATGATTAAAGAACTTTTAACACTGGGAAAATACTAGTATCTAATACGCTGTCCATATTTAAACATCACCAATATTCCCAGTAATGTCCTTCACACCAGTCTTTTCTCTGTGATCAAAGATGCATACTGCATTTAGCCCACAGGTATGTCCCTTTGGTCTTCCTTTACCTGGGACAGGGGTACCTCCGTCTTCCCTTGTCATTCACCATGCTGACAGTTTTGTGGCCAGTTGTTCCATTGAATGATGCTCAGTTTGGACTTGTATGGTGGTTTCTCAGTATTGGATTAAGATTTTTGCATTTCTGACAGAAATGGTGGATCGATGAGGCTGTGTCTTCCTCGGTGCATCATACTGATAGAGAGGCACGTGATACCAATGCTTTATTACTGGTGATGTTAACTTTGACTACTTGGTTAATACGGTGTCCACTACATTTCTCAACTATAAAGTCATCATTGCTGTAAGGTTAATAAGTACTCTCTGGGAAAATATTTTGAGATCGTGATCCTTTCCTCATGAAACTTTCATTCATGAGTTTTTGCAACCATTGGGGAAGGATGTTTACTTGGGAATGATATTAATTTGTTTTAAGAATTTTTACTTATTCATTTGAGAGAGAGAGAGAGTAGGGGGAAGGAGCAGGGGGAGAGGGAGCAGCAATCTCCCCACAGAGCAGGGAACCCAATGCGGGATTTTATCCCAGGACCCTGGGATCATGACCTGAACTGAAGGCAGAGGCTTTAACCCACTGAGCCACCCAGGCGCCCCAGTGTGGAGGAATGACATTTAGAAAACAAACTCCGAGTGCTTGGTTTGCTATTGCCACTAAAGTGTCACTGCTTATAGGATTTTTTTGGTGGGGGAGGGGTAGAGGGAGGGAATACAGTTCATGTAGTTCAACTATATATATTAAATCACAAATTTGTATCAATACATAGGGAAACCTCTAATCGTGAGCCAATTTCACACGGTTCTTCCTTGCCGTTACCCCTTCTCTCTTTGTTTCTTTCTTCCCCTACAGTGAGAACCCTGGTTCCCCAAGTTCCCATTTTATTAGGGCTTTTGTTACTAAATAAACAAAATGTGAAAGCCCAGTTTTCATTTCTAATTTCAAAATATTAACAACACACAGAAATTACAAACACATGCACTCAAGTGTACATATACAGACAATTTGAGAGTATATGGTCATTCATTTTAATGAATTTTAATCCAGTCCTCCTTCCGTAAAATGCAGACCTCACCACTTATCACTCTACTATTACGGTTTCATTCTTTTGGATTGTACAATTATTTTGCTTTTGAAGAGCTATCTATTAAAATGTATATTATGGCCTTATAATTAGTTAACGCCTTACACAGAAATTAGTAGATATCTCTTGTAAAGTTGAGTTGGAGGGACTTGGAGATGAAGAAGTTTTAAGACAGAAGGATTGAACACAAATTGTACACAAAGTTAGAATTTTCTAATTATCAGTTTTCCTTTATGTATGTATTGATCTCAGCACGAATGTTTGTGTAAACGATGTAGTCAGTACATATAGTGACACTGAGTCAGTATGGTTGAGCATTCATTTTCTTGGATCCAGGCTGCCTGACTTCAAATCCTGCCTCAATGTATATTAGCTGTATAATCTTGGGTAAGTACTTGGGCTCTCTGTGCATCACTGTCCTCGTGTGCAAAATAGGGACAATAAGAATACGAACTTCAGGGACGCCTGGGTGTTTCAGTCTGTTAAGTGTCTATCTTCGGCTCAGGTCATGACCCCAGGGTCCTGACACCAGGTCCCGCATCGGGCTCCTCGCTCGACAATGGAGCCTGGTTCTCCCTCTCCGCCTCTCCTCCTGCTTGTGCTCGCTCTCTTTCTCTGACAAATAAGAACAAAAATACACACATAAAAAAAGTCCTGAAAAGTAAAAAGAATACATATTTCCTGAGGTTGGTGTGAGGATTAAATGAGTTAATGTGTATAATGTGCCTGATACACAGTGAGTACTATATAAATGCTTGCTATTACTATTGTATTTAGTCTCTATTTTCTTACAAAGATTATGTTCTTACAAGGAATCTTTTCTTACAAAGATTTAGTCACTATTTTGTTACAAAGATAGAATTGAATTATACATACCTGTTAACTCGATTATATTCCAGATGTTTATCTCCCCATCAATGAGAAAAGAGCTGCCTTATATTCTGTCATGGCATCATAAGAGTCGTTTATATGGGTGTTCTCTATTTTAATTTTTAACCCATCCTGATGAGACAGGATTTTTCTCTTTTTCCTATTATAAACTGTGCTAAACATTCTTAGACATAAATCTCATTTGTGCACTTTATTTTCTCGCCAAAGTGCCCCTTAAAAGGTTGAGTTAATTTGTATGTCCTTCAGTAACTTGTTTTAATTTCCTTCTTGGGGTTTGTTGTTGGTATTGAGAAACTCGATTGCACTTTGTATTTTGGTCTTACAATCCATCAGTCTTACTTGACTCCTCTCTTTAGACTAGTAGTTTGTCTACAGAATTTTTCTTGGATTTCCTATGTGGGTGATCACATCATATGCACATAATGAAAGCTTCTTTCTTCCTTTGCAATCCTACCTACCATCCTATGTGATGATGTCTAGCTCCTCTAGCACATTGTTGAATAGGAGTGGTAGTTTTCAAGGTTTGTCAATGTTGTAGCATGTATCAGAACTTCATTCCTTTTTTACGATGGAGTAACATTCATCGTATAGGTATGTGTAGATACACCACATCGTGTTTATCTATTTATCTGTGGATGGACACAGGTTGTTTCCAACTTTTGGTTACTGAACAATGCTTTTGATAAAAATTGGTGTACGAGTGTCTGTCTCAGTCCCTGTTTTCATTCTTTTGGGTATAGACCTAGTAGTGAAACTGCTAGGTGCAGTACTGCAATATGGTAATTTCTATGTTTGCTTTTTTGAGGAAGCTGAGCCACTTTCCCAAGTGACTCCACCATTTTATGTTTTGATTAGCAATGTATGAGGGTTCCAAATTTCTCCACATTTATTTTCCTTTAAAAAAAATTAAATTTTTATGTATGTGGAGGTTTCTTATTGTGGTTATTTGAATTTCCCCCAGTGACTAAAGATGTTGAGCATCTTTTCATGTACTCATTGGCCATTTGTCTACCTTGGAGAAATGTCAACTCAACTATTTTACCCATGTTTAAGTTGGTCTCTTTCTTGTATTCTACAAGGTCTTTATATTTTTGTCTTATGTAATCAATGCTGATTTAGATTTATCCACATTTCTCTATGTCTTTGCTCAACTTTTTTTGATAAAAACAGCTTTATTGAGATATAATTTATATACCATATAATATACCCATTTGAAGGGTACAATTCAATGGTTTAGTATATTCATAGAATGGTACAAACACTATCACAATCAATTTTAAAACATTTTTGTCATCCCAACAAGAAACCTTATACCCACCATCAGTCATGTCCCATTTCCTGCCACCTTCTAGTCCTATGTAACCACTAATCTATTTTTGTGTCTATAGATTTGCCTCTTCTGAACATTCCAAACAAATGGAATCATACAACATGTGGAGTGTTTTTACCGGCTTCTTTTACTTAGAATGTTTTCAAAATTCATCCTTGATATAGCATTTATCAGTACTTCATTCCTTTTTATTGCTGAGTAACATTCCATTGAATTGATATACCATAATCCATTTAACCATTCATCACTTGGTAGACAAGTGGAAACAACTTTTTGGCTGTTACAAATAATGCAGTTATGAACGTCTGTACAAACTTTTGTGTGAACCTTTGTTTCCATTTCTCTGGCTATATAACTAGGTGTGAGATTTCTAGGTCAAAAGACAACTCTGCATTTAACTGTTAAACTATTCCATGGTGACTGCATCATTTTACATACCCACCAGCAATATATATGGATTCTAATTTCTCTATATCCTTGCCAACACTTGTTATTATCTTTTTGGTTATAGCTATCCTACAGGATATGGGGTCATATCTCATTGCCTTTTTGATTTATATTTCCAGTTCATCATTGCCTCTTTCTTCACATATCTTCCCTGCGGATTGTATTTTTTTAAGTATATCCTTTATTCACTCAGCAAGCATGTATGAGTGGTAAATTCTCTCAATCTTAATCTAGAATTATGTCTACTTAACTTTAACATTCAAATGATAATTTATCTGGGTATAGAATTCCACATTTTAGTTATTTTTCTTTGTGATGTTTTGAAGATACTATACAATCTTCTTGCTTCTTTTATTGTCACTGAGAAATCCTCCCACTGGAATCTGCGTCATCTCTTTTTCCCCCACCTCCTGCCTTTAAGTTCTTCAATTTGTCTTCAATGTTCTGCAGTTTTATTCAAACATCTTGGTGTGGACTTATTTTTATATTTCTAGAACAAGAGTTGTAATTCCCAAGTCTGATGATTTCATAAATTAGTCATTTTGTCTTTGAATATTACTTATCCTTCATTCTCTTTAGTCTTTCATTTTAGAGTGGCTGTCAGAAGTATGTCAGGTCTTCTCTGTTTATCTCGTTTTGTATTTTCTATTTCTCTGTGCTGCATCCTGCATAATTTCCTTACATCTATCTTTCAATTTTAGAATATTCTTTCAGTCTATTTTGTAGGCTATTTAACAATTTTCAAAAATTCAATGACTCTACCTTTTTATTTCTAGAAATTCTGTTCATTTTTCTAATATATTTATTAAAAATAGTTTCTTGTTCTCTTATGCTTTAATTCTTTATGTTCTCCACAGTCAACACAATATCATTTCAAGAAATTACTGTTCTATTTTTCAGTTTCCCTTTCATTTCCCAAATCAGGAATTTTTTTTAAAACATAAGAATTCAACTATCTTAAAAAAGCTTGTTTAGGTCATATTTTGTCTATCATTTCTAGATTTTCTAGTGGGAGCATTTTCAGTATTTGTTAACCTTTTAAAATAAGAATATTAAAAAACAAAAATAATTTTTAAAAAAACACTAACTCTTCATTATTTCTTTTTTAAAAAGATTTTATTTATTAGAGAGAGAGAGCATGAGAGAGAGAGAGAGAACAAGCATAGGGGACAAGCAGAGGGAGGAGGAGAAGCAGACTCCCCATGGCGCAAGGAGCCCAATGTGGGGTTCAATTCCAGGACCCCGACATCATGACCTGTGAAGAAGGAAGACACTTAACCGACTGAGCCACTACCGAGCACCCTGTCTTCACTGATTTTTCTTCTAATTACAAAAGAAAATCCAGCTACACATTTGTAAGTAACAGAGATCATGAAATCTACTTCATGCTCCTACTAGTAGGTGATCACTGTAACATCTGCATATTTTCCTCCAGTTTTGGGGGGCATATACCTACAAACATTTATAAAAATGGGCTCTTTCTGAAATAGCATTGTATGCCTTGATATCTTTTATCTTGTTAGATATAGATGTGCCTCCCGTTGAACGCCTGCAGAGTATTTCATACTATGGATATGCTCTACTTTACTTGAACATTCCATTATTTATAAACATTTAGGTCAATTTCTTTTTTACTCTTATCAGCAATGTTGTTATAAGAATCCTTGAATATTTATGAGTGCCTGTGCTATCATTCCTGTAGTAGTTCCTAGAAATGGGATTACTAGGTTGTAGGGTATGTGGTTTGAAAGTATTATGTAATACTGCAAAACTACTCTTCTAAAATTTAGCCAATTCCCCCACCCCTCCAATGGTTTATGAGCACTTATTTCCCCACATCCTTGCCAGCAATGGTTGTTATAAATCATTTTAGTTTTTCTCAGTCTGATGGGCAAACATGGTATTGTGTCATTTTCATTTGCATTTTCCTGATTGCTAGCAAGATAGAACATCTTTTTCCATATGTTTATTAGAATTTAGTTCTTTCTCTGTGGATTTCTAATCCACTGACAAATTTTCTTTTCCTTTGGACTTTTCCTTATTGACTTATAGGGACTTTTTGTATATTGATATTTTCTTCTATGTCTTACTTGCCTTTTGTTTATAATGTCTTTTGCTGTACAGATATTTTACTTTAAAAAAACAAAAAATTTTAACCTGAATTAGAACTGTGTCTAACTGGCTGAGCCCTTAGCTTTTAGGCTACTTACTCTTTAGTTCCTGAGGTGATCAGTCATCTACTGGAAAGGGGAAATTGTTATTTCCCTGCTGCTATGCAGTAAAATGACAGATGAAAACAATTCCTAGATCCCTAAAATAGGCTCTATTCCTGTTTCTTGGAGCGGACTCTATAATCATCCCATATAGGATATGAAAGTCATCATTCTATAAAGTGAAAGAAAACAAAAGGGAAAAAAAAAGTTTTTTTTTTCTTTTTTAACTAAGGAAAACTTTTATTTAAACTGTGCAATCAATCAGTATTTAGACAGCAGTTTCATAAACATTTTGGCATTTAAACTTTTACTTATTTTTGGCATGACCTGTAGGATAGTATGTAAACTACCCTGGGGAGGGGGGGGAAATACTAGGCAATATTTACTATGCTAGAAAAAGAAAACAAACCCACATTATTAAACAAAATATGTTTTAAGAAGACATTAAAAAGGTACATTCAAAATCAAGGCAAACATTTGCTTTCTTCATGCAATGGAGTTCACAGAGCTGATCCCCTGAGTCAAGTATAAAATTAAAATAGCTCAGCTCTAGAGTCCATTAGCTAGTCTGCAAATGTTGCCCTTACAAGAAAATGGTATACAGAGTGAAAGGATCCAGAACATCCATAATATGAAATATATAGCTGGCTCCCACACTTTCATTTAATTCACATCTTTGAAGAAAATAGAAAAAAAAAAACTGCGCATACATAGACATAAAATTTTGTCCAACAACAGCAACAAACAGACAAACTTAGGTAATATGTCCTCTATTCTACCGATAGGCTAAGGCAATGTGTGTGTATACCAGGCTTTGCAAATTCTTATAACAGGCTCAAGTCACTAAATCATTAATAATCATTTCATTTGCAAACAGAATTAATATAGAGTATGTGGTAACAGGAAGAAGAAGGTTTTAGGTCAAAATTTAAAATATTTTTGTTACTTTTAAAGATAGTTCTGTAGAAAAATATACTTCTGTAACATAAATTCTTAAAGATGGTTTGAAAGGACTGTGTCTACATACCATGAACTACTTACTTACAAGATATAAACTTGAGTAAATCAGCAGAGATGTTCAGATTCATGATAATCATGAACACTTCACAGGAAGCTTTAAAGGTAGAATCCGGTAAACTAGAATTTGATGCCAGTAGGTGTAGCCCTATATAAAATTCATTCCAAATAGTTTAGAGAAATGTTAAAGACGTTCCATAACCTTGAAAAAGTGGATGTGTAGATTAAGTAGGGAAGAAGCCTAAAGAGGCACTTTTCTCTTCACCCATCTACCCCTCCCAGGCTATTTGACTCTCTTTAAATCTTCAGAAGCCATATATATATATCTATAAATCAAAGTGGGGGGAACATCTAGGGGAGTAGAGAAGTGGCTGTAAGGCAGCCAGGCGGGACGGGGTTCTCACCAAGGCCAATACATGAGGCTTCCACACACTCCCTGCCCCCAGTCCACAGCTGCTCCCCTCTCAGAGCCCTCTGGGCACTGGACCAGGGTGAGTCACCTATCCGTGGATCCCAAGCAGGTGAAGGGAGGGCCCTGCGCTTACTATCCCCATCCTCCCATCCCAACCCCGCTCTGGGCACTGCATCCCCTCAAAACGCCACCGGGAGGGCAGAGCCATCCCGGGGAGTCACTGAGGGTGAGGACCCTGGGAAAGAGAATCCCATGGATAGCTGCCATCAAACTGTGCCTTACCTGCTCTTTGGTGCTGAAGGACAATTCACAATAACACAGTGACAACTTTTTTGACACTTACTCCACAAGTAAACTTCGTGTCTTTGTCAAGGATGTCTGGAGATGGAACCCAGTCACTGTGCTGTGGGGAAGCCTGAACCAGCCTTTCTGGAGAGACTCCGTGGGCCAGCACAATGGACAGGAACTAAGGTTCTCAGATGACATTCCCCCCATCAACACCAGATTTGTTTCTATGGTGACTGCTCTACAGTTAATATTGGAAGCTGCAGTATCCTTATTGACATCTTATCTCATAGTATTCTACCTTCAGTGTAGCAGTCTTGAAGCAAGTTCCCTGGTCTATTGTCTAACTTTCAACCAAAAAAGTCTCCACAATAAATGCAAACTAGAAGGAAGGAGAGGTCCTTGCTTTAGATTTGAGTTTTGACTACTGTTTGAAAAACCAAGATTCCAGGAAAGATGTTAGGCATCTAAAGTTAAAATTATAAATTCATGAGTCTTGTTCTCATGGACTTTATAAACCAAAAGGAAAAGTGGACATTAGACAGAAATATAAATATAAAATGTAAATACAGATTTTTAAGAGTCATATTAAACTGATATTTAAAAAAGCAAGATGTTGCATAATTAGAAAGTCTATCCAAGTTATCCTAGTTAGCTATTTATAGAATGCTTTTCATAAGAAATTTCATTTCTGGCAAGTCTTAAAAGATCTTTAAGTTTAGTAGCTGTGAGGGTTTGGGGCGCATTTAAATAAAACTTGATAATCTCTATGGTGAACTTTTTTTACTATGAAAAATCATGAAGAATAATATTTAATACTTTTTTTTGCTTTCTTGATATATAGCTTAAATTACAAAATGTATCAGTTTAAAGGGTAAGTTTTGATAAAGTTTGGTAATTGTATACAGTCATGTAAATAGCACCATAATAAAATGTAGAAGAGTATCCTCTTTAAAAAAAAAATGAAAGATTTAAATTGACGTAAATTCCCATTTCCTTTTGTAGACTTTCCTACATTACAGATGGGTGGGGTTTTTTTGGTTTTTGTTTGTTTGTTTGTTTGTTTTTAAAGGTTTTATTTATTCATTTGACAGAGATCACAAGCAAGCAGAGAGGCAGGCAGAGAGAGAGGAGAAAGCAGGCTCTGGAGCAGAGAGCCCAATGCAGGGCTCGATCCCAGGACCCGGGGATCATGACCTGAGCTGAAGGCAGAGGCCCCAACCCACTGAGCCACCCAGGCGCCCCAAGATGGGTGTTTAAATACTAGTCTTTATCTTTTAACAACCACTGTCTTCTATTAGTTTTTGGTGCATATACAGGAAATGCAAACATGTTTCATTTTAGCACAGGCAAAATGTAATTGAAAAGGCTGACCTATAAAGAAAAAAAATCCGTTAAGACTATTTCACAACCTTATAGAAATGACTTTCAGATTATAATAATTTACACTTGAATTTCCTTTTAAGTCTTCACAGTACTATTGCTTCATTCTGCACATCCCCTCATTTGATGATTAGAGATGGAACAGAAATAGGTTGAGAACTTTCCTACCAAACAAT
This sequence comes from Mustela lutreola, assembly GCF_030435805.1. Classification (NCBI taxonomy): domain Eukaryota; kingdom Metazoa; phylum Chordata; class Mammalia; order Carnivora; family Mustelidae; genus Mustela; species Mustela lutreola. Next base: position 43,348,235 of record NC_081296.1, read on the forward strand.
TCTCAAAATGGTAAATGATTAGAATTTAGGTGGTCCAATAACTAAACTTACACTTATTCTATTATAGGACTCTCCCTCAGCTTTGCTCTCTCCTCAACTAGTGTGAAGAATTAGTTACACTGTAACTCATATAAAAACTATCGACTCCAGATCTAGCAGGAAGGATGACAGGTTATATGCCTGGTTTTTTCCAGTGAGTAAATTCCTACTTGGATGTGGGGATTATAGAAAAATCACACAAGATGAAACCGAATTCTGAACACCTAATCTATTAGGCAAATGCTTAAAAAGATAAGGACTCCAGAAACCATAATTACCTTATTTCTAATGCAACCTTAGGCACAAACATCAGTTTTCAGGCAATATTGGTTAAGAGAAATTGAAGGTTTTAACAGAGAAAAGAGAGAGGTTAGGAGATGACAAGAGGTAAGTTATGGCTCAGCCTCCTAAATTCCTCCTGTGAATAAAGGACACAACTAAGATTTCTGTTGATTGGCTATTACTATGTGGACAGGTTGTGTTGGTACAGCAGAAGGCACCACGAGCCTGAGTAATTAAATATAATTTCGTAGCTGAGAAAATACATCCTAGTAGAAATCCTATCAGCTTTGGAAGTAGACCAACTCGGGTTTGTAACTTGAGTAAGCAACTTAACCAGCTGTGATCTTTGGCAACTTAGACATTTTAAACCTTAGTTTCCTAATCTCTAAAATGGGGGGAATATTTGCCTCACAGAATGTAGTAGTTTGCAGGAATGAAGCACATATTTGGCATAGCACATCTGCTCAGTAAATCACATTATCTCTTCCTAGAGACTGGGATCAAAAGCAGCTGAAAAATGACCAGCACGTTATCCCTACTCAGAATATCATCATGTCTTTACCCTATAATGGAGATAGCTGTATCTCCTTAGTTAAGACATACTGAAAATTAGGGTTAGAATTAGAAACTATCTTTCAAAACAGAAAGAAGGCTTGACTTGAACAATCCAGGAATTAGAACCAACTAGAGCTGTGGAATGTAAAGCTCTCCAGGGAAAGGCACAACTGAAATCAAAGACAGAGCATGACAAGAAAAACACCACTGCCTCAGATGCACACAAGCTGGAGAGGTGAGTGGAGGCTCCTGCTGAGGTTGATGGGAAATCGAGGGATTACCAAACTGAAAAGAAAACAGGTGGTGAAGCTTAAGAAATAAACCTGACTTAAAAGTAGAAAGGGGGCATGTTGCAAATATGCTTTTAGAAGATGAAGAATGAGCATGAGCATGATCTTGTTCATCTACTGAGTCCCATGTCTGAGGTCTTTTTTGCCTCAATCCTCCGCCGGCAACAAAATTACTTAAGAGAAAAGCAGAAATTTCAGCTATAGTAGAAACAGTTATCAAAAATTTCTGATGTTTCCATAAATTTCAGGAAACTTTCTGTGAAATGCATAGATCTCAGACATTAATTTATGAAGCACATATTCAAAAAAGTTTAAAGCTGAATTATTTTTGCAAGCAATCTAGAGAGGGAGTTTAATGTGTACACTTGATAAGCTATAAACCAAGGTATTCACAGCTTTGAAATTTTGAAGATCTCTAAAGGGTACATGACTTCAGACTGCCAATCTCTGTAATGCAGCCGACATTTTGTAGAAATCAGAATTCTACAGTAATAATGTGTCTACAGGAGGCAAAATAGTGGCCACCCACATAAGTGCATGCCTGAATCCTTGGACTCTAAATACGTTACCACACGGGGCAAAAGGACTTCGCAGATGTGATTAAGTTTAGGATTCTAAGATGGGGAGATTATCCTGGATTATCCAAGTAGACCCAATGTAATCACAAGAGTTCTTAAAATTGGAGAACCTTTTCTGGTTAGGGTCAGAAAAAGAGATATAAAAATGGAAGCAGGGTCAGAGTGATGCTACACTGCTGGCTTTGAAGGTGGAGTCCACAGCCTCTAAAAGCCAGGAAACAAAACAAAACAAAAAAACGGATGTTGATTTTATCCCAGTGAGACCTGTGTCAGACCTGTGACCTACAGAGTGGAAGGTAATAAATCTGTGTTGTTTTAAGGCCATCAAGTTTGTGGTAAATTGTTACAGCAGCATTAAGAAAATACAGCATCTGTCTGATAAAAATGCAAGACTGTCATAATCCTAAACAACTTCAAAGCCTTAAAATGGGAAACAGCCTGACAAGATTAAAGCCTGCAAACATACACATTGCATTAGCCTGTGATCTGGTATCCTGAGCATAAATCAACTTAACACAGAATTCTATGTATATGTTCTTCTAAACATCAGTAACAGTTCAACAAGTTGGCAACTGGTTGTATATGGAAATCTCCGGAACCCTCTACTCTTTGCTCACAGCCCACAAAAATTATTCTATTAAACCAAAGCAATTTTAGCAGAGAGCCATGTGGCAAATTGTCAGGAACACAGTTTACAAAATACAGGTTTAGTCTTAGAATGATCATGACTCTTTCCATACAGTTGAAACTTTTTTTTTTTAACATTCAGTATTAAAAATTTACATTCAACGAAATGGAAACATACATGTGAATCACTACAGCTACCACTGAAATGGAGCCACATCTGGATATTCTTACATTAAAAAAAAAAAAAGATACTTTCAATTCCATTTTTCGGACACTCTTCAAAGGTGTCTCCATATGGACCTTAACCATCGATCCTGAGTAGTCAACACCAGCAAGTTTCCGGGAGAAGTCCTTATCAAAGTCTAGACAAACTAATGCAAATCACTGTCACTGTTATCAATGTTGGCAGTGCTCTTGTTTGAAACAAAGCCAAATAAAAGGCATTTCACCGAGGACCAAGGATCGAATTTCCCTGGTGTGCCAAAGCCAATCTTTTAAAAGCTACTTATTTAGTGGATAAAGCTGTGTCTTTACTTTTAGGCTAATCAAAATATAAAACCCCCGATTTCATAAAAAAAAGATTATGGTTTTACCCAAGGTTCCCCCTCAAGTTTGAAACACTAGGGTCCTTGATGCTGTTAAAATATTTCAACTTATGGACAACTTTAAAGGGCACAGCCATTGAAGGACAGTCTACTTAAACAGTGATACGATTTGTTTGCCCACTGTATGTCACTGCTCCCAGGAGATGAGAACGTCCCTATTATTTTGGGACTGCCTCAACCTTCTGAGTTAAACAGGTAATGCTTTAAGCAGAAGGAAGACGGCACAGGCTAATTCAGAGGTTACCATATGCTCTGGAATGGAAAAACTTGCTGAGATTTCTGTTGACATCTCACACTCAAGGTGCTTAGGAAAGTAATCACATCATTTGGCAAAAACATCCTGTGGCTGAATCAGCAGACTTGATGGAAAGTCCCTATGTATGCTATTTGGATACAGACTGGGTTCTGGAGAGACAATTTGGTTGACATAAAAACAAGAAACAACAGTTTAATGTACAACTAAATCTGTCTATATGCGGAGGTAATCTTAAATATCTTTGGTTTTTTTATAATTTGCTGATAAAAAGTACTTGAATAAAACACTGATAAATACCAACATAAATTGTATTGCTTTTAATTATGTAAACTTAGCCCTTTGATATCTTTTACTACTAAAGCTAGAGTCCTATCAGCCTCTAAATAAATTTATTTCAAATCTGCTCATCTTTACCTCCTTACAGGCTAATCTATATATTTTAATGGTCTTTGGTATGAAAATACTGATGAGCAGTATCTCATAATATTTGGCATAAAAATGGCATGCGTGTATCAGTACTTACAGCAAATAAGTCTTTGGAAAAGAAAATAATTACCATTTGCGTATTAACCCCGTTGGAATGAAATGCCATGAAGTAACACCACTATGAGAGATGAATGAGAAACTTCACTTTTAGTTACAGTTTCATACTTAAGACTTCAAAGAAGCTAGCTTTGGCCAAGTAAAAAGAAGTCTTTGGTGTATACTAAACATCTTATTTAATGAGACCAAAATACATATCTTTGGTGAAAATATTTTTTTTCTCTCCAACAAGTAGTTTCAACAATTTAAAAGTACTTTATTCTAATACTGTATATGAGGATTTACTTGCTGAAGAAAAAAAAATTACACTTGAAATTCTTTGGAACTATCTGCTGGTAAAGAAATCATTTTAAATGCTCTGGTAACAATAAGGTAGTTGAAATTACTAGTCTATTTAACTATAACAATCAATATAAACCCTATTATTTTGGGTTAGTAACTACTTATATAAGCTTCAGACCTATAGATGTTTCTAGTTAATTCAATTTTGAGGGGAAATTAGAGTCAAATTTTTACTTTCTGCTGAAATTTCTTTGGTAACAGGATTATTATGGAAAAAATCTGTATAAGAACAAAATGAAAAGGTGAAAGAGTAAAAATGTACTGGTAAATAATTAGAAACAGTTATAGCCTAAAGATCTATAATAACTATGGGCCTATTTATCAAAAAAAAAAAAAAAAGAAAGAAAGAAAGAAAAAAAGAAAAAGAAAAACAAACAAAATACTTTCCTCAAGGACTTTCAGATCATCTTTTTAGGTTTTTAAAAATGATTCAAATTCATGCAGTCCTGGACACATCTTCCATAACCATGATGGATGATGTTTCAACTTTAGATTTTATCTGCCTTTTAATGAAAATTTAAAAAATAAAACAAACTCCTTGTATTCCTTAATTTTGTATGCTGATAAAAGTTGGCCCCACAAAACTACTTACGAACCAAAAGACACCATACCCTGTCAGTTTGCCCATGCTCGCATGAGGCAGCTTAAAAGTAACAAAATGTTCCCTGAGTACAGGAAAAAAAATAACACTAGAATAACTTTAAAAGGAGGTAGTATAAAACAGGAGCTATAAAGGCAGGAGCAGCATTTTTCCTTGCCTCAGATTGTTCACCTAAAGCTCTGCTTTTTTTGTTTTGCCAGGAAGCCCATACTTAGATAACTAAAGGGGGACTTTGAATTTAGTTCACAAGTGGTTGCTGGCACTTAATGTTGATCTGCTTCTGAACACATCCAGTTTGGCACAAAACCACAGATTAAGAAACAATAAGAGAGGCATCATCAGACACAGGGATAGGCAATGGCAGAGGTGGGACTAATACCCAGGAACATTCTTTTGATTTTAGAATGCCATTTACATCACTTCCTCACCATCACCCCACCCCACCACACCCCATAAACCAAAGGTTTCAAGGGGAAACCCATGAAGATTCCTTTTAAAATAAAGCTCAGAAGTCATTTCCAAATAATGTGAAGAAATACCAAAAAACATGGGGCCCCTCTCTACGCCATGTGTTTAATTTTCTTTTTCCTTTTTCACTGCTGGTTACCTAGTAGGTAACTGTCTCATGACTGAAAGAAGGTCTATTCTATGTGGCTGAGTAAACAGTTTGCTGATTTCAAACCAGCAAGAGGATTAACTCACTCCTGGAGTTAGGATAACTCACTCCTGGAGTTAGCATTCCTCATTCACAGCATTGACACGAAAAGAAGATTATAGAGCACCAAATTCTCTTAAGAATTCAAGAAAATACAAACAAGGTGGTAGAGCTCTGAACACTTATCCTTAAACCAAACCTGCGTGAAAACAAACTAAAGCGCTTTGATAAGATACTATACCATCAAAATAGTTATTGATAAAATCCAAGAAACTCTTAAGGCAACTTTCTGTACTCCTGTCCTGAACAATTTCATGAATATTAAAAAGGTATAAGGCAAAGAATTTCATAATACATAATGGAAGGCACTGTTACCATGATATCCTCTAGTTTATTTTATGGTCTACTTGCATTTATCTTTTATCTTTATTCTTAATATTTAATGAAATTTCTTTACCCTTTTTTTTTTTTAAGTCAAGGTGGGATTAAAAAACAAAACTCTAACCAATTCTCTTTAAAAATGGAGTTTTGCAACTAACATTGGAAATGGTGAGGATGCTTTGCAAACTAGACAGTGCAGGCTTTGGCCGACCATCAGGCAAAGGGGAAGGTAGAAAAGGCACGGCTCTAGGCAGCTGAGGTTTGGGGTACAGCAGGTAAAGCACTCTAGACTCTAATGCCCAAAACAGAAAGGCCCTTGAAGCCAGAGTATTCCCTATATGCTACTGAAGAGTTCTGTTCTCAAAAGAGACACTCTTTGTTTTGGTCATTCGTTAAAATCAGCAGTCCCACTTTTTCTCTACTCAGTGGTTCGACAGTCCTCATAGCAGAGGTATGACATTCTCCAAACCATGCAGATGTCATAGTTTTCTTTAAAAAAAAAAATCAGAGCTTCAGATAAACATTCTTACTCATATACCTATATGACTCCTTTGATCACACACACTACACATACAGCAATGAAAACAAAATGCTACTAGGAAGTATCATTGGTTATGGAGCGGAGATCAACTATCACAACACACGAGGTAACAAAGTTGTCTTCGGAGTTTGCCATCTGGCAAACTGAGGTAGATAGTCAGCAAAGGGGTTTTCAAAAGTCTTCCCTTTGCTCCAGTGACATATTTTATAATCCAGTCAAGTATCTAGACTGTCTTTTCACATTGCTGACAACAAAACATTCAAAATACATTGTTTAAACATAAAAAATGAAAACACATTCAAAAAAAAAAAAAAAGCTGAAATACCCAATAAGACATCAAGATTTTCACAAAAGGCTTTGGCTCCCTGTTCCTTGTCCTTCGAACAGACTTAGAGGTGAGAATACCTGAACATGGCTGTCTAGATTGGAAAATCATTTTTGTCAAAGCGCAGCATGGCAGACGGCGGCTGCAGACCCGAAGAAGTCGTCTGCTCGGCATCCGGGAGCATGGCTGGGTCTTCACACTTCTTCACAGAGCCATCCCCACCTGAATCACTGCCGGTGAAGGAACTGGAGGTCAGGGGCGTGGTGCTGATAACTGAGGACAGGTGGATCTCATCATTGGACTCATGGGAGAACCTTCCAGAATCCCCAGTCTCGTGGCTGCCTTCACTGTTTGCGGAGTGCTCCGTATCAGCGGCAACACCACCAAAGGGCCTTGGGAAGCTGGTGGTCTGACCTGGGGAGCTGGGGGAGTCTTCATCACTGATCAACACAGTGGTGCCTGGCTGGTAAAAGCACACTGCTTGAGTAAATCTTCTTTGAGGCTAGGCAAAAACACATAAAACACTGTTAGTGATGGCAGGGTGCTCTGGGAAAAATAATAGATATGGTTTTACATACCCTATAGATTCTGAGATAGTCATCTGTTCAAGGACATGGGTGAAAGGTCATCATCAGGAAGAGATGATCTAGGTCAGTAGTTCCCTCCCCGAGTGGTAACCCATCAGAATTACTGGGGCAAGTGAAGTGTCCAAAGGCTTCTTCAGTGATTTTTTGAAGCTTACTCCTGCCATATTCCTTCCTCCACTGCCACCCATTCCCTGCTGAAAACCACAGCTCTGATTACTTTCCAACTACCACTTCAGTGATCACGCATCATGGCTTTCCACAGAGTTATGCCCCAAATTAATAAAATCATATCCAGACAGAACATGAAAATTAAGGCCTTCATTTACACTTTTTAATTATCATTTCATGATACCATGAGCTGCCAAAAATTTTTCTCATTAAGTTGGGTTACCTGGTCAACTTTTATCTTCTTGGAATCTTGGAAAAATAGCCATTTTTTCTTAGAGTTGTTTTTAATTATAGGACCATAGCTATTAATTATCAGGTCAGTTCCTCCCTGGAGAAATAAAAGGAGAAAATAGAAATACTACAGATTTCAGTTTATTATATGTAGTATACAAAATTTTTAAATGTTAAAATAAAAAACCGTCAGGGACACATCACTATTTCTTCTTTTACACAAGCAGTACCCCCACAAATTCAGGGTGTTTGTCAGTGATCAAAAAGATGTAATAGATTTAATCTTCAGAGATATATATGCTGAAGTATTTGGGATGAAGTGTAATAATTCCAAAAACTATTTCCAAATGTTACAGCAAACAAAAATACATAGGAATATGTATGACAAGGCATTGACAATTATTTGTGCATTCATTACATCACTCTTTCAGTCTTTCCACATATCTGAAAAACGGGAAGTTTTGGGAAGCGGTTGGGAAGAAAAAACCGTGGTCCTGCATGTGCTCAACAAAATGGCAATAAATGGAAGATCAGCTCTTGGGCTAAGCCAAGGACACAGAGAGACCTGATTTATCTGCTTTATACAGATCCCCACTCCAAAAAGGCCTCTTTTCACTTAAGATTCTCTCTCTTTTCTCCCCATGTCCTCCCCATGCTGCTTCTCCGAATCCTTTCTCATGCCCAAGGTAGTTCCAAGGTAGTAAAAAGAGAACCCCAATGTGCTTTAGTACTTTTTATGCTTATTTGGAAGTTTTAGGTTCCAGTGTTCTAGATTAACTGGAAATAAGTGGAATGGCTTACACTGGTTTCAGAAAATAAAAGCTAAATCAAGTTGCAAACAATAAAGACAACAGGAGCAACGAAATGAAGTCATTATTACTTACTCATAATATATATAGTATATTACACTGTACTAGATTTGAGTAGCTTGCATTTGTTAAATATAACTATATTAAATTTAATAGCAGGGGCAACTGGGTGGCTCAGTCGGTTAAGCATCTGTCTTCAACTCAGGTCATAATCCCAGAGTCCTGGGATTGAGCCTTCCATCATACTCCTTGCTCAGTGGGGAGAGCCTCTTCTCCCTCTGCCTACTGTTCCCCAGCTTGAGCTAGCTCTCTTGGACAAATAAATTCTTTAAAAAAATTTAGTACCAAAACTTCCTGAAATTTTGTTGTATTTCTGTTATTCTAAATTTTAGGGAAGGGTTGGAGAGGAAGGATTTAGACCAGGATTTGTTAAGCTTCCTCTGTAAAGGGCTAGATAGTAAATATTTTAGATTTTGCGGGCCTCATATGGCCTATATCTCATTTTCTCTTTTATTTTTGTCCTTCAAAGTACCCTTTAAAAAAGGTGAGAAACAGGGGGCCCCTGGGTGGCTCAGTGGGTTAAGGCCTCTGCCTCCAGTTCAGGTCATGATCCCAGGGTCCTGGGATCGAGCCCTGCATCGAGCTCTCTGCTCAAAGGGGAGCCTGCTTCCTCCTCTCTCTCTCTCTCTGCCTGCCTCTCTGCCTACTTGTGATCTCTGTCAAATAAATAAATAAAATCTTTAAAAAAAAAAAAAAAAGGTGAGAAACATTCTTAGCTCATATAAAAACAGGCTATGGGCTGGCCTGGGATGGGCTACAGTTTGTGGATACCTCGTTTACACCACATTGGCTGCAAGAGCTATTATAATAATGCACACTATCTAATGTTGCAATGTGACCAAAAATAATTTTCATTTGGTGTCCCTAATGCTTATCTCTGTACTATTATTACATATAGTAGGACATGAAGTAACATCATCCAAGGACACATCTTTCTTGTGTCCAACTTCCTCAGGCCATAATAGGAAGGATCTTGAAACATCTATTTAGATAGTCTATATTTTTAAAAACATAGTTTATACCTGGAATGTTCTAATGTCCATGGCAGTTAAAAAAAAATCAAATGAAGTATGAAAATGGATTAATAAAAAAATTGCCCACTGAGTAAATACAGGGCAATCCAAATTGTAGTAAATATAGACTAATGACCCTCTGTTCTTATCTAAAACATGTTAGCTCTACATAATCCCATCTAATTGCATTTATGTTGTTTTTTCATTTTTTCCCCCTCTATCTCTTTAATCTTTTATTTCTTTATCTTTTATCCATCCCTATCTTTATCTCCCCATATATATTATGTAAGGAAGGATCTGGGTGAAACTGTTTTGTATTCCCTCAAGTAGAATATGGATGTAATATGTTCAACATACAATTTTTTAGTAAGCAAATCTCACATACCAAGCTGTGAGATGGGAAGGGAACGGAGGGAAGGATTACACAGCAGATCAGTATCTCAGCTCAGAGTACCTTTGCATCAATGAAGCTGTTTGGCATTATCATTGGTATTAAGGATTCTTCATGTTCTACAACTCCCCCCAGGTTCTTTCCAGCTTCATTTCCACCGGCTAGAGAGGTACTGGTGCAAGATAACTGCTGAGTTCCATTCTGTGCTGTCTTGGAAGCAGATGACTTCCTGAAATATTGCAAGCAAAGGAAATCTTCCAATTTTACAGGAGATCTGGACAAATGTACCAAATTTGGCCTATAATCACGACTTTGCAAACAGTGAAGTTCTTCAATGCTTATTTCTCAAATACCTTTAGAAACTGAGTATTAGATTTTTACCTCAAACTCACTCCCGCAAACTTTTATGATTTGAGGACACGTCTTTCTTTTAGCCCCAATATTTGCTTACAGAAAATTATTTTTTACACTTACTAAAAACCTTAATATTTACAAAGTACTATTAATTATTGCTGTTATTTACTTCACAGTTACACAGAAATTATAATTTTAAGATTTACGGGTTCTCTCTCAAGTCTGCCTGAATGTCACACTAACATAACAACTCACTTGCCAGTTAATGATGGCAAATTTACAGTAGCACTTCTGGAAGATTTAAACAACACTAAAACAATGTACGTAAATATTTTATTTGTACAGAAAGATTTTATAAAAATATTCTTCAAGTGAGAAACCTGTACAGCAAAACTAAGCTGTTAAATATACAAAAAGATGTTAGAATTCTTTAATAGAGTATGTTTCCTGAGTATGTTTTTATACACAAGTACCATACAGAAAGAATAAATCTCGATAGTCAATACTAATGCAGGGAGTCTAGTGATAAGGATTATCTGAAAATAGTGTGTTTCTGACCTTGTATTAAATACAGTAAACAACCTTAAAATAAATGAAAGCAAGAGCCAAAATATAAAAGGTCAGAATTAGACAAACTTACTGAATGCTGAGAATTTAGCTGAAGTCAAACTACAAAGGAGACCGCTTAACAGAGTTTCCAGAGGACAAATCCCTAGTTATTACATTTATTTTAACCCCATGTCTGGAGAATCCCAAACATATGTCCTATGGAAATAAGGGAGGAGCTCTCAACGGAAGACTGCTTAGATATGAAAATATTCCAGACAGTAAGAAATCTCCTCAATCAGCATAAGCATCCGACTAAGTGTGCCATTTTAAAAAAGAAACCAAAGGATATACTTTGTACTTCTCAAAATAAAAAGGAAATGAAGAAACTAGGGCCTCATTTAAGAACATTTTATTGGCACAGTAACTTTTTCAAATGGAAAAGTGAGCACATCTCTATAGCAATTAAGAACTCAAGTAACATTATTTTAAAATGGAAAATCCCAGTTATTCTAGAAAGCACTTGATTTCAATTTGCTTCTCATAGTTACTGTAATTTAAATGTTTTTTTAACCACCTCAGCATGGCTAGCAATGGAAACACACCTGGCTTTACTTCGGTATATCAGGATGAGAACACAGATGAGGATGCAGGTCAAGGCTATGCCAACGCCTACAGCAATGCCAGTCATTGATTTTTGGTCCAGATGGTAGTAGCCTGAATAAACTAGAAACAGAAACACATTAACTCAGTATCAATCACAAAAATAAACGATCCCATTTAAGTCAAAGATAGCTGTTTGCTTTTCTATAATTTTTCTACCTCTCCTGGGAGAATTTTTTACTGTATCTGTGTCTAAGCAGAAAAGACACATATTACTCTTTTTATCAGTGATCTCAAAGATCAGTTATATTCCCATATTGAAGATTCCAAATATGAGTTCTAAATACCATATTATTGTATCAAAACATGAACATCAGTTAATAACTTTTAATGCTTTGGTTTCCTTGAACCAAAGGGCAGCTTTCATGTCCTGCTACCTTAAAAGCAGATCTGCATATTAAAGATGAGTTTCCTGTGTTTTCTGCATTTACATAGCAGTGCTCCTCTAACTTTAATGTGCACACGACCACTAGAGGGTCTGTTAAAATACAGATCCGGATTCACTATGTCTGGGGTGGAGCCCATGATTTTGTACATCTAACAAGCTCTTGGGTAACACTCATGCTGCTCGTCCCTAGACACTCTGAGCAGCAGGTATTTGAGAAGTGACTATGACTTGCTCTCCTTTGCCATGATAAGGGAGCTGCCCCCGTTACCTCACTGCAATGCTTAAACCTGTCTGCCTTGCCTTTCTCTTTCTTTCTCCCTCCCTGTTTCTCTCTTCTCTCAACACCCCCTACACACACACACACACACACACAGGCACTGAATGACTCTCATCTGAGGAGCTATAAGCCCTTAATCCTGTTGAGTTCAGCTGGCATTTCCTCCATTTAAAGCTCCCAGGGAACTCCCCCTGAAGAGAAGGAAAGGAAGGGGTCTTGATCTGTACCACAGGGGGGGTCCTGGCTTCCTTCGGGCCAGGACAGTTGCCCTGGAGTGAGGGTGGCTCTTTAAAGACACTACTTCCAACTGCTCTTTGGACAGAGAACTTTCTCTCCGGAAAGGCTGTTTTTCTGTGGTAACAACTCTTAATGAAAACCATGCTCTCTGCTTAAACACCACAACCAGCACAGCTGTTTATTTCCATGGAACCTCCCTGGAAGCCTCCTGCCGTCAGTTTTTGGACCCCGTGGCTCGTCTGTCTGGGACAAGGAGTAACTGGGACACAGTGGTCTGAAACGGAGCTGATTCGGAGGTAAGTCTATTTCCCCTGTAAAGTGCCAGGAACGGCCTGTAGCCCCACAGCATCCGGACAGCACCGCCAGCGACAATTCAAGAAACCAAGTGCAGGGATGCCGCTGCCATGGGGAGAGAAGCAGTACAGTGCAGGAGAGCGGAAGGAACACTGATCTAAGAAAGAGCAATGAGGACGGCATACAGACCTTTGGCATCAGCTGAATCCAAACGCTTGGGCCTCTGATTAGATTCAGAGGTTTCCTTTGGAAGGACTGCCAGCTCCACAGAATTTGAAAAGGGTCCTTCTCCCACCTCATTAGATGCAGATATCTTGACAATGTACACGTTTCCTGCCACCAGGTTTTCTAACAGAGCCATGGTTATTGCCCCTATAAATAGATCAATTACTAGTTAAGTAAAACTTATCTTTATTCATTCTCTCAAACACACCATCATGACCCTTTATTTAATAAATATTCTTCTGATTATAAAAGGAATACCATGTTCATGGCAGCTGCAAAAAAAAAAAAAAAAAAAAAAAAAAGAAATGTTTTAACTACTTATGGTAATCAGTGTGGCCAATGATCTTGTTCTTAAATTAGAAACAACACAATTATTTTTGGAAGTATGAATATATTTCTTGCTGGTCCATCATTATCTAAAATTTCTTGAAAATAAATAAAAAGGAAAAGGCCAATGTTATATTGGAATCTCAGAGTGTTGAAGATCTGGACCTCTGATTAACTACTAAAACTACCACCAGTAATCTGCCCAGAATCTACTTCTCTCCAAAGTCACCGTCACCAGAATTTATATATGATATTTGGTATCAAAGGCATTTTCTCTGTTGGCATGATGGCTAAGAAGGATTCCTATGTGCGTACTGCTATTCCTTGAGGGGTCTTTCTGCTCTTGGTTCTGCCACAGCCCTGAAGTACTTTTTTTACAAAAGAGACTCCCACCCTAAGAATGAACTCTAATGTTAAGAACGCAGGTGTAACAGAATTCAACCACAAAGTTATTTTGGCACGGACTGCATTCATGAGTCGATATTCACAGGGAGCCTAGCTTCCCTCAGGTGACATCATCTCACTTTTTCCCCAACTCAGAGCATCCTTGCAATAGCTTTGAAGAACTTACGATAGCTTGTAGCAGTCCCCTTCCAGGTCAGACTGGACTATTCTCTTACACTTGCTAGCGTATATTTCACTATGCAGTGAAATGTGGGGTAATCTCAAAGCTCAGGTCATGATTCAGAGGCCACCTGGGAGGTCACATGGTGTAAGGCAGCTCAACCAAGCAGCTATGTGAGGGCTGAACATGGCTTGTTTTCATGTTCTCTGGTTTCAGCTTGGCCTGAATAGAGTGTGAGCTACTTGAATGCACAGCTGTTAAATAAACAAACTGACCCTTACTTAGAATCACGAAGAATGTTTGTACAGTTACCATGTTCTCAGACAGGTGAATTAAAATCAAAGATGTATTGTGATGTGAAGGATGAACATTTCAATTTCCTCACAAGAGTTACATAAATAAACTGAGTTTCCATTTTAGCATAGAATACTTCACATTTAATTTTTTAAAATGCTTGGCAAAAACTAGTCCCTACCTGAAACTGAAAGTCTTTTCATTTTGAAAAGATCTTACTTATTTATTTGAGAGGGAGTGAGAGGGAGAAGCAGGCTCCCTACTGAGCAGAGAGGCTGGCGATGCAGGGCTCCATCCCAGAAGTCCAAGATCATGACCTGAGCCAAAGACAGAAACCTAACTGATGAGCCAGCTAAGGTGCCTCAAAGAATTTCTTAAGTTCTATAAGCAGATGAGCTGAGCTGTGTGGATGTGTGCAAGTGCTCCCCTTCCTTCCACAGTCTTCTTTCACACAAAAAAAGGGAAACTAACACTTTGGCTCCTCTATGAGGAAAAAAAAAAAAGCAGTTCACTCAAAGCAGTTCCCAAATACTAAAGTGATCTGCCTGTCCTTCTATTCACTCAGCATGCTATCTCAATCTCACTTACTGTGTTGATGCCAGCCCCCTGCCTTTCATATGTGTCTGAATCTTCAGCTTATTTTAGGAGTTTCAGAAACCAGACAGAACAATAGCCTCAGTGTTGGATCAATGCTGATCAAATGCTGGCATGCTACCAACAAAGTAATTTGTGACTTGGGGCACATTACTGAACTTTAATTTCCTCATGGGGGCAATAATTCCCACCTCAAATAGTTTTTATAAAGGATTAAATAAACTACCATTGGCAAGTCTCCGACATAAGTATATACACTCAATGAAAGTGAGTCTTCCTCTTCACCTCTGACTCTCCCTTCTTCCTCTTCTGAAGGACAGAAATTTTTTTCACATTTGAACAGCTTAAGGTGGCTGGCATAATGCTTGGACAAGATAATTCTCAGGAAATGCCAACTGAACTTATATTAAAATATGAGCTATCTGTCACCAAAGGAGTGTTCATTGAGGATAAAAAAGCACGGGGTTAAGATTCTGAGGTTGGAGAAGTGCTCCAGAATGCGGTCTTAGAACTTATTTCTGTCTACATTCTGGAAGTGATTGTTTTCCAGTTCCAAAGTCTTAAAAATCATCCACTTAGTTATACCACTAGAATATCTTTCCATACCTCTCCCATGAACTTAACACTCCCACTGCTTAATCAACCTCTCCACTTGGATATCTAGGACATATCTCAAATTTAACATGTTAAAAACTAAACCTTTGATTTTCCCCGTCAATTCAGCTTTTTTTTCCCCCTTACACTTCTCATCAATCTGCAGCAAACCTTGTAGGCCATTCTTTCAAACTGTGTTCTACTAGCTTCTTTTACCTTCCTTGTTATCACCCTTGTCCAAATGCCCACTAACTCTCACGTGGACACCTGTATATTCAGTGGTCTCTCAACTTCTACACTTACCAACTTATAATCAGTTTTTGGGTGGCTGATAAAGTAATCCTTTTAAAATGTAAATCTGATCCAAAGTCTCCAGTGTCTTTCATCTCTCTTAGAATAAAATCTGTGGTCTAAAAACTCTGCTCTTGGTTTCCTCCCCACTGATTTCCTACTGCTTGTACTTCCCCTCACTCTAGCCTCCCTGGCCTTCTTGTTGCTCCTCTAACATGCAAGCATACTTTTGTTTCAGGGCCTCTGCACATCCTCCAATATTCACATGGCTCTATTTAGATGACATTTCTTCCAAGAGGGCTTAACCTTACTACCTCCATCACTCTGTCTCTCCCCACCCCACCCCCCAGCTTTCTTAATATCACTTATAACACGACCTGAATATCTACATGTTTGTATATTACTGGTGATACAAGCATCAATGGGGAAGGAACATTGTTTTGTTCACTGTGGTATTGCCAATGCCTAGAAAAAAGCCTGGCACACAGTAATCACTCAATCATTCATTTAATGAGTATGTTCCTTACTATTGGTATTCTGATTTACTTGGCTAATGTTGAGTTAAATTCCTTTACTGAAGAACTTTAATGTCCAATGTACATCTCTAATAGGAGGAAATGGCATATTTATTTAGGCTAAGTTTAGTCATATAACTTTTTTTTTTTTTTTTTTGTTAAGAAGGAGCGTCTTTACAACTGTGGGAAACTCATGCTATGAGGACTAGAGTTCAGGAATTGCTGCAGTATATAGGGCAAGATTGTATATAGTGCCTTTTAGATTTTAAAATAATTGGCTAGTTTGTGCTAATTTACTACATATAAGGAAGGTAAAGACTTAATTTCTGATTCACTTCAAATTACATACAAGTATAATTTCATGTCACATCACTGCTCAACCATTTTAACCATGCATGCTTTTAGCCACAGATACCATCTGGTCATCAGGAACATTTTAAAAATGCTTTCCCTTATTCCATTTGGCAATAAATATGTAAATTAATTATACACATAAATATGTATAAGCAAAACCTGTATAGAAGATTAGTAGATCCATAGGAAAGAAATACTGATATTCTCCCTCTTCTTCTTTCCTCATCTTTTTCTACACTTTTACCTTTTCCAAAAGTTGCCATAATTAGACATTAAAGACCATTTTACATTTTATTTTTTTCTTTAAATGCCATGATGTATTTTTTTGCTTTTGGTTTAAAAGTGAGTGACTCAAGGGGCACCTGTCTGGCTCCTTTGGGGTTTGATTTTGGGGTTGTGAGTTCAAGCTCCACACTGAGTGTAGAGACTACTCAGACATAAAATCTTAAAAATAAAAATAAAAGTGGGTGACTCAAATCCTTTATGTTTTTTATTCTCAAAAAAAACCCCAAAAAAACACCTCAACTATTTTTACCTATATCGTTCACTTTGTCCTCTATGAAGTACTAGCATTAGCCATAAAAAAGGACATGTACAAGATGGTATAGTTTTTTGCTAAGAATTTTTCTTAAAATCACAAAAGTAAGATAATAACAAAAATGGATTTTTCCCCCTTTCATGCAATTCTTATAGGAGTGTAAAAACCTGCAATTACAATTCATTTCACTACTGGGTCACCAATGAGGCAAAATGTTGTTTTCTGAGCCTTGTCTGAAACTGACAAATGAATGCATTAAAAGGACAAAACAAAATACTGTTTCTTTTTAGGCAGGTACAAATGAAGAGCTAAAGGGAAGAAGCACTCACGTGATAAATCAGGTTAGTCGGGGTCAAAGGTGTCAATAAATCATTTTGGAATTAACTAAAAGTGAATTGTACATTTTAAGAATATTGTGGTAGTCTGTAAGACTAATAGTTGCAAATAAATCATGCCTCCATCTATCCACACCCCTGGGCAGTCCTCTCCCACACTAACTCTGGGTTTCCCTACCTGATTTGCTTTGCCCAGTGGGACATCAGCAAAGTGATACAAGCAGAGGCTTGCAAAGCTTTGTATGTGCAACCTCTCCCTCTCCTCCTGGCATTGGAACTCACTCTTGCTGTTTTTGAACTACTCACACTCTGTTGAAACCATGAGATGATTTCAGTCTCATGAGTGACCTCAGGAGAGACTAAGAGAAGTGTCCAGCTGATCCCAGTCCAAATTGCTGACTCACAACACTGTGAGAAAATACCATGGCTAATTTTTAAAGTGGTTTGTTAGGTAACAATAGGTAACTGATACAAATATAAAATTGTATTGCTGGCAAGTACTTATCACTTTCAAGTCTGTTCAGGGACTAAGAAAGTATTACTTGGTAGAGATTCTGCATAATAAAAAACATGAATATAGGACTATCAAAATTCCAACAAAAGTCACTATGTGTTTTACAACTGCATAGAAAGTTTTATATTATATTCATATCTTTAAAGTTCATCCTAATTAGGTAAACATTCCTTTTAAAAGGTGAAATATAGGTACAAATGTCTAGTGCTGTAAAAGTGTTTAGAATATGCAGGTGGCCAAAAAATTACCCTCTTGAAATCCTTCTAAAGCTTTTAATTGCTTAGCAAACTGTTCTTTTCCCAGCATGCATGTTTAAAGTAAGTACTTAAGTGGGACCCTGATATTCATGTGGGCCAATTTATTTGTATGTGGACCATTTTAGTGCAAACGTCTGCTCCCTTAAACCAGATCTTCATCCAGCATTTGCTACTCCACTGCAAGACACACAACCACTGGAAATCTAGTAGTCGTCTGTAACAATTCGTCTTTCCTTGCTTGCTTGCTTTCTCTACTTAAGCTACTATCATCTGGCCGTCCTCTTCCTTCCATCTCAAGCCTCCATATCCTGATCCAGGCCTATAGTTTTGGGCCACTACAGTCACTTCTTAGATTCCACATTATTCTGACCCAACCCTCCTGCACCAAACCCATTCTAGTCACAACAGTCAAGAGTGATCTTCCTGGAAGGTGAATCATATGCTCATGCTCAAAATATGGTGATGGTTTCCCAATGCTTTGCTAATAAAACCCAAATCCTTTATAATTTGTTACTTCCTAAATTCAAAACAAACTCTAGATCCTTCTTTCTGTTTGTTTCCTTATCATCCGTAATCTTACTGTTCATCCTCTTGGATCCTTTATGCTCATATTTACCTTCTCGGTGTAGGACCTGCCACTCTCCTGCAATCCAGGCCTTCCTGGAAGCGTACAAGATGGTGTAGCGTGTCACCACGGTCTCTGGGCCATCAGGTGGTTTCCAAGAAACCAGAGCAGTGTCATCTTCTATCAATGTCACTTTTACTCCAACGGGTGGGCCTGCCGGTGCTGCGCACACATGGAGGAAATACTGTGTTACTAGGATTAAATGGTGATAAACACTCAAATACCTGGCTAATAGGCTGGAAACTCAGGGAAAAGAGTAAAAAACTAGAAACCACTATCAAAACGTCTCAGAATCACAGCCTTTACAGATCATTAGCGGTAAAACACTCTTTTTTCTTCTTTTTCTGAGAGCTAATTTCATTTTTATAATGTTTAAAACATAAAAATAGAGGGGGGGATATGGTAGATTCCTAAATGGAGAATTACTAAGTCAAATTGTGTAGGAATTCCGAGAGCTTTTGATAATTGTTTTGCCCACCTGATAACTAGAAAGGTTTACAATTCCACAAGCAACACCACCATTAGGTATTGAATCTAAACTACATTTCTTACTAAAACATACAGAATATATATTTCACTTGATCTAGGAAGCCACTGAAGAAAATACTTCTGAGACCAAAACATTTAGTTATTCTCCAAAAAGTTGTGAATCAGTGAGTTCACAGGAGAGACCTTAGACTAAGTCTTTATACCTGCGAAAGCAGTCAAGTCTTGGGATTTTAGTTGACCACATATTTAGTAGGAGCTAAAAGTGTAAAGAGCTGGGTTTTGGCACCACATCAAATACAGAACATAGCCAAGAGGCCCTATGCTTGTTGAAGTCAGTGTCTTTCCTTTGTTCTCTCTCAGCATAATCAGACTAGAGCTGTGAGGGTCCTTACATAGATCATCTACTTCTTCACCCTCATTCTAGAGAAAAGAAATGCAGGTCCACAGACATGAAATACCTTAGTGAGTAGCACAGAGAAGCTCCAGAAAGGGTGCTTGATCAGATATCCCAACCACCACACTGCATAGCCTCAAGCCATCACACACATTACTTTTAATGGGCTCCCAACATCATTAAATACACTATTCATTTACTTCCATTTTAAATTACATGGGTACAGTCTTGAACAGCCCACCTGATTTTAGAAAATGTAGTGGTTCCCCAAAGAGACATTAGATTTAAGCCTACTGGCTTATGAAATATATAAAGTGAGAGGAATAAACATTTACTATAATAAAAGAAAATACATTTCAAAAGTTAAAAAACAAAACAAATGCATACATGCCAATCTGGGTAGTAACTAGGTAGTACCTTCTTTAAAGTGACATTTCTATTTTTTTTTTAAAGATTTTATTTATTTATTTGAGAGATTGAGAATGAGCAGGTAGAGAGACAGAGGGAGAGAAAGAAGCAGACACCCTGCTGAGCAGAGAGCCTGACACAGGATTCAATCTCAGGGCCCTGAGCCAAAGGGAGATGCTCAACCGACTGAGCCACCAGGTGCTCTTAAAGGACATATCTATTTTTTAAACATTTAGATAAATGCCTGTACCTTCTGGAAGTGTTGAATGGTAGACAACGGGGCTCCAGGGGCTGGAAAGCTGGTCCACATGCAGTCGTACAGCAAATTCATATTTGGTGTTTGGTTCTAGACCTTGAACCAACATGTGAGTTTCTGATCTATAAAGTGAGTATCGAAGTTGGTAATGCCGGTAGTACATTGTTTCTAAGAGATTATCAGTATTTCCAGTCAACTCAGGGAAGTATCCTGTTATTATTACCTCATTTTCTTTAAAAACAATTTTTTAGACTAAAAAAATTTCCTCTATTAAAATATAATATTTGGTATTATCCTATAGAAATTAGCCTACAAATTGCCTCTCAGAAACTATGAAATAGTTTAGAATAGCATTTGGAAATATCCCAATACAAAGGGATTTCCTCTAAAATACTGAAAGTCGTATCATTCTTTTAAACCATAATGATGGGCATTTTGCTAACTATATCCAAAAAACCAGAATAAGCTTTATTTTTTGATACCAGCATGAAAGTGGTCTTTTTTTTTTTTTTCCTTTAAACATGCTAAGTTTAACCAGTTGGAAGTAATAATACCTTCTTGCCTAATCTTGTTGCATGAGGCTGAGGAACCAAAAAAAAATAATAATAATATTAATTTATAGAAACTGAAAGTCAGATGTAGTTTTCAGAACTGAATATGGCAAAGATGCAAAACTCCCAGCCATTTTAATAAGTAAGGTAAGTCCAGAAACAGGTTTTCATAGCTAAATGTCATGCTGGCCCAAGAGGGTAAGAAACAAGTGCGAGTAGGCAAAAGAGCAAAGAAAACCACTATTAACAGAAGCTACATACGTTTGAAGGTATAGAACCAAAGAAGCATTCTGCAGGCCAACAGGGTTACAGCGGATGGTGTAGTTGATTATTTGTGCAGTGGTGAACGCAGGCCTCCTCCAGTGCAGGAAGATGGAAGATGAGGTGTTAGCCTTCGCATAGAGATGGTGGGGTGGCGGTGGAGGGGGAACCATGCGATCACGAACAGCTATTGAAAAAGACAATGTTAATTTACTGCACCGCATATTACTACAGAAAGTGGTAAAATGATAAAATCACAATTCCCCACCCTACTAGTTGACTTAAGGTCCTTTTTTTCATTAAAGAGTTTTCAGGGATACATTTAGAGATGTATATCATTCAATTCTGAGCAATTCTTCCATACATCAGGTAAGGAATCAAATATTAATACTTAGATTATAAAAGAGAAGCACCAAGAAGACAGACTACTAGCCCAAGACATTCAGAAGGCCAGCAATGGACTTAAAACTAAACTGACACCCTCTTCAGTAGCAATAAAACCAAACAGGTCTTAGCACCAGTAAAACTGAATAGTAATTGGAAGGAAATAAATAGCCTCAAGATTAGAGCAGATAGGTATTCAGGGTTATTTTTCCCAGTTAAATTTCTGAAGGTCTTTTGTTTGCAAAAGTAAAATAGGTTCTTATAATTAAATACACCTCACTTAAATATTTATTCTGAGCATGTACTTGTTCAAAATAACTATGGTAGGTGCCATGGAAGATAGAAAAGCACCAAGGATTCCAAGAAGTAATGAAACTTAAATTTACAGAAGGAAATGAAGAACAAGGCCTGTGCGCCATACAGAGTGAAATGTGCTACCATAACCCTTACTTACACACGCATCCTGGAGTGCTGACTGTCTGATCTGCCTGATAGCCATCTTCTATGTTGTTGTAAGCCAGAAGCCTCACGTGGTACTTTCTTCTGGGGTCTATAAAGAAACTGACAGGTAATAATTTGGTCCAGGCCTCTAGATATCAGCCCTCCAGAGCCTTTGCAGAGTTTGGTTTAAAAATCTTCTGGATACATAACAGTTTAAAATAAAATGAGATTTTTTCCCTTTTCCTAGCCTACATAGTGACTCAGCAATGCACCTTCGTGTGACATTGCTACTGTAACTACCAGTTACTTACAATTTTACTTAACCTTTCTTCAAACAATAACATTAACACCAATACTCTCTGTCCTCCTCCTCAACTGACCAGAGATAGATTCTTGATCCTAAAAGCCTTGGAGATTGCCTAAGGGGTCACTTCTAAGACGTTTCACTATACAGAAATTTTTTGTTTAGTTATCGGAGGTTTAGCTACCTTAAGAAGGGAAATCAAAGTGAGCTTATTCTCCCCCTCAAAGGTAAAGATAATTATGATTGTCATCCTTTAGTAACTTTAAAAAGTTTCACAACCATGTGTTACTGAAGTTTATTTCTATGTGTACCCTTTCCATTAACCCATTTTCAGGCCAACAGCTAAATTCACCAAGAAAGAGGAGCTGGAGCTCCCTCTACTGGTGCTCATTAACTGTCAAAATAGGAAACCCAAAGGCCCTTGGATATATACAAAAATTTTTCAGTTTTTTGAGGAAATAAAGTTACACATTTTATTTTATTTTTTGAAAATATTTTATTTATTTGACACAGAGAGATTGAGCACAAGTGGGTGGAATAGCAGACAGGGGGAGAGGGAGAAGCAGGCTCCCCGCTGAGCAGGGAGCTGGATGAGGCGCTCTATCCCAGGACCCTGGGATCATGACCTGAACTGAAGGCAGACGCTTAACCCACTGAGCCACGCAGGCACCCCTAGTTATAAATTTTAAATGACATGTTTTAGGACATATTTTGAGAAGTGTAATGATATAAATACATTTAAATATAACTATGATAACATTTAATTATCGAGTACTTGCTTGGGACAAAAATAAATACTACTGAGAAATAATGTGTTTTCCCCCCAGCTTTGCTGAGGTATAGTTGATGAACATATATTTAAGGTATATATTTAAGGTATATGAGATGATGTTTGACACATGCGTGCATTGTGAGGTGATCTCTACAATCAAGCTAACAAACATATCCTATCATCTCACACAGTAACCATTTTTGGGTGGGTATGTACTTAAAAACAAGATCTCGGTAAAGCTCAAGTTTATAATACAGTATCGATGAGTATCATCACCATGCTGTCCATCAGATCTCCAGGACTTATTTATCTTGCCTAAGTATAACCTTGTACCCATGAGCAATACTTCCTCATATCCTCCATCCCTGAAGGCCCTGGCAACCACTGTTCTACTCTCTGCTTCTCTGGGTTCAACTATTTGGGATCCCATACATTATTGAAATCATGCAGTAACTGTCTTTCTGCATCTGGCTTATTTCACTTAGCATAACATTGTCTAAGCTCATTCACGTTGTGCAAAGGCTGAATTGCCTTCCTTATTAAAGGCTGAATAATATTCCATCGTGTGTATAGGCCATATTTTCTTTGTCAATTCACCCAGCAGCAGACATTTAGGTGGTTTTATATCTTGACTATTACAAATAATGCTGCAATGAACATTGGTGCAGTTATCTCTTCAAGATACTGGTTTCATTACCTTTTGATACATAACCAGAAGTGGGGCTGCTGGACTATATGGTATATTTCTAACTTTAATATATTTCTGTATTACATTTCTCTAAATAATAATAAATGTGTAAATAGATCTAATACTTCATAAGGGAAAAAAAATCCTTGAAAGATATATCCAATGTGCAAAAACTTAGAATAAATGGATAAAAATAATTCTAGAGTGAATTTAAACATTTAAAAATCCAAAAATAGGGCTGTGTCTGGCTGGTTTAGTTGGGGAAACATGCAACTCTTGATCTCGAAGTTGTGAGTTCAAGCCGCACATTGGATGTAGAAATTGCTTTAAAAATTCAAAAATAAAATACGAAGTCTGTTAAAGTTTCCAAAATAATTTTGAGAGTCTCCATATTTTAAAAACTGATATATTCTATTATTTAATATTAAAATGGGTTAAAAGAATGTCCTAAAATACAATTTTTTATTTGTTTTAACGAATTTCTATTCATTTTAACAAAATTAAAATCACAAGAACAAAAAAAATTTATACAACTTAGGACATTTCTATACTTTTTAGATAGGAAGTAGGAAGGCTAATATTCAATTATACTATAGGAAATGATATATGAGTAACACAAAATTCTATCAATGTTCTTCCCATTCTATAAACGGTGGTACCACGGTGTTAAGTAGCATGTCTAGTGCTACACAAAACTAAACCGAGGACTTGCTGATATTTCTATCACATGTGCTTTTGTTATAGTAGGTAACTTTGTCTCTTTATAATGAATTCTAAAACAAATATTTTTAAACGTTTTGTAAAATAACTACAGAAAACAAACACAGAAATACATTTGGACTTCATTACTCAGATGATTTCCAACAGTAAGCACTGAAATTCTAAGATTCAAGGACTTCTGTTCAGATTAACAGCAACCTAATTTGAACGTGTTCATCTTTCTTCCCTCTTAACATATTGCTGAACTCATGAGGCAGCTGAATCCTGAGTGCTGTCTTACAAATACTCCCTCTGAATGGGTACAAATGGAATTCATTTGGCTCTCTGCCGTTGAGTTCTTCAAATGTATTTCTTTCTTCTGTCTCTACTCAATCAGAAACTTATCTTAAGGAAAGCCTACCGAGTGTGGGGCGTTGCACCAGGAATTAGGAAATACAGAAGACGAGGGATGAGACAGAGTTTGTCCCAAGTAGCTCGCATCGTCAGAGAGCCAGACACAGATATAGCCACTCTCACCGAAAGCAGATTTTGATGAGGTTATGAGTATGGGTGGAAAGATTAATCTTTTTTTTCCACTGTGCAAATAATCAATTAACACTTCATGAATATTTCTCTGGAACGGTTATTTATTTTTAGTCCTAAAATTGATTCTTCATTTTCCCGTCATCTTTGAAAAATGAGCTGCTTAAATTTTAAACCCCAAATCAACCTTTTCTGGTTGACGAGAAGCAACGTCTGTGTCCTGAGACAATGAGAGGAAAGCACGCTTAGCCCCTGTACAACCTACTCAGCATGGTAACAGCCCAGTTTTTCTGGTGCCCATCTGGAAATCATCCAAGTCACCGGAGCAACGACCTCCCAGGCTGGGCTCCTTTGCCTGCACGTTTCTATGAGGTCAGGAAAAGGCAAACCATCAGAGGCTGGCAAATCAAGTATATCAGGTGCATGAGATTCCGTTCTATCCATACACAAGAAGTACAACAAGGGTCAGGATAATTTTTAAAACCATCTTAGTGGGAAAAAAATAAAGGAGAGGAAAGCCCATTTAACGTTCACATGTGATCGACTATGCTCTTCAAAGAATCTCGTGTAACAAAATTGAAGTGCCAGGTTGGGGGCCAAGCTGAGCAGCAGTGGGACATGAGCATTTACCATGTGCTCCTTTCAGGCTCCGAGAAATAGGACTCCAGCCTCAAAATCTAGTGACATTATTTTGGTTGGTTAATCGAGTCCTCAGAGCAATAAGACTCATGTTCATGCACCAATTTGTTAGAGATGTGATGTCTTGGACCCAGGGGACCAGAGCCCTGGGCTAATGTTAAGAGGAGCACTATCAGACGGCAAGAGTAATCAGCTAAGAAAGAAAAAAAGGCTATACAATTAACAAAATTAAAGATACAGAGTAAGAAATCAGAGTTTAGGACCAACATATTCAATATAGTTAAATGCACAGATAATGTACCTCAGCATAAGAGCACAAGTCCTAAAACTCTAGAGTTCTGAGAAAACCCTCCAGTGCATAAAGGACAAAGCAGAGACCCAGCCTCAGTACTGTGAAATGCTACAGGGACCCTGTACATATAGTTTCCAAGGCCTGCTAACAGCCCTTCTTGAGTCAAGGACTGCCACGTCTGTGGTGCTTGGTTACATGAGACTCAGCAGACTTAGGCAATGTGGTTTATGGGGAAAACAGCAGAGTCAGTAAAAGCAGCCACAAAGAATTGTTCAGGACTTCCCAAAACCCAGTGAGGATAAAAGGAGAAATAAAAAGAGAGGAGAGGGTTGGTCCCATTTCCTTCCAAACTCAACACATGGAGCATAAAAATCGCTCATTGGGGCTAATTCTTAAAGGTCTCAGGAGTGACGGTAGTATTTGCCTTTATGGTTAAACTTAAAGATTTAGCAATATATAAAGATGGAAGGCCAGGAAATATGCTCAAATTAATTGAACACAAACTCTAGTGAGTGTCAGCTGAGGTTACCATAACTGTGGTCCCAACCAAATTAACCTGTACCTTTATTATGGACTCAACCTTTGCCCAAAAAATGAAGCTCTCCTTCCTCAAACACTGCTATGGTAGCACTCCTTCTTCTTTTCTCCTCCGCTCTAGGATTTGCTTCACCTTCTTTCCTTTCTGATTC
This sequence comes from Mustela lutreola, assembly GCF_030435805.1. Taxonomy (NCBI): domain Eukaryota; kingdom Metazoa; phylum Chordata; class Mammalia; order Carnivora; family Mustelidae; genus Mustela; species Mustela lutreola. The sequence goes on from NC_081296.1 coordinate 43,374,711, forward strand.
ATTCTCATCACGAACTTTCCCACTTGACTTTGTTTCACATGAGGAGAAATCAAAACTAGAAGTCTGACTGGCCAAGAAAGAGTATACAGGTATCCAATAACATTTACCAAATGCCTACTAAAAGTCAGATACTATATGAAGACTCAGCAGTTAGAAAGCCATTACTGTTGGGGATCCTGGATGGCTCAGCTGAAAGAGCGTATTACTCTTGATCTCGGGATTGTGAGTTGGAGCCCCATGCTGAGTGCAGACATGACTTAAATTTTTTTTCAAAAATGAAATAAATTTTTTAAAAAAGAAAGCCATAACTTGTGCTTTTAATTTCAATCTACCAGAGTACAGACTGATCAATGAATATTCTGTAAATATTATTTACTAAATGTATAGCCTTGAGAGCATATTTTTTTTAGTTTTCTAAGCCTGGCTTACTTTCATTTGGAAAATAGACAAATAATCCCTGACAGGGATTTTAAGAGTATTAAATGAAAGCATGGCTATTAAGGAATTTGTATAGTTCCTATAAATTAGTAGAGATATAATATTATTATTGTTGTTATTATAATGAGCAAAGTTGCTCAGGAGAACAGAAAGGGTACTACCAAAAATACCGTACACTTAAATTTGGAATCATGGCAAAAAAACCCATCAAGGATGTTCATTCATGCAACCAAGGTCTGGAATTCAGAATGTCAGTAAGTGAGCTGTTGGCAAATACTAAAGCTGAGCTCTAACTGCTCTCTGTCCTCATTAATGTTCCTTGGTTTGTGGAGCAGGCAAAGGCTCCCAAGTGTGTGTCTGCCTTGTATTCATGCTTGAAGGAGCTGTGCTCTGTATTTTATAGCCACTAAGAAAGCTTGCTGTTTTGGCAACCATGTCACATGGTGTATAATCCTCTCAGCTTCAAATCCACCTTCGCCCACGTCTTCCATGTTCATTCAATAATGTCTCATCGTCTAACAAACTCGCTGATGATATGAAAGTTTTAGAAAACAACATAACAGATTTCTTCCCTAATGGAAGAACAGTAGATTGTTTCATGAAATGGAAATATGGAAGTTTGAGAGCTAGCATTAGCAAGAGCAAGCAGATGGAGACAACAAATTCATTCATTGTTAATTACATCCAGTTTTAACAATTCAGTATTTATTACTCTCAATGACTGCAATGAGAACAAGAAAAAGGTTCAATAAAATCAGATTCTCTACAATGCAAAGGTCTTAATCAAGGACCTAAATTCCTTTCTAAAAGTACCTGATTTAACAACAGTAGTGAATTAATTGTATCTTTATACATCCTAAGTAACCTACAAAAACTTTGGTATAATATACCTAATTTTCTTTGCAACATGTTCCCAAAGACCACAAAACAGCAGAAAACCCAGGTCTTCCAGGGTTTCATCCCAGTAACTTGCACTTCTCTTATCTACCACTAGATGGCATCTGTGTGCCTGTACCAAGAGATGGCCCCACTTCATCTACTGAAGGTGGGAGCTACCATGACATATGGCAATTGCTTAAATTTCGTCAAAAGAAGGACTGCAAGAAATGCAAAGCAGTGAAAAGAAGAAGGGTGCTTTGAATCCGTATTTGTCATATATATAAATATTTCCCATGGAGTTAAAAAAACCCTGTGAGCTAGATCATTGCTCTTGTCAACTGACCTCTACAGAGAAGAAGGCTGAGACAAACAAAAGACAACTTTCCTAATGACTCAGCACTACTTGGAAGCTACGAGACAGTCTAGCACAACAGCGAATGTCTCAGATGCCCCAGGCTTCCTGGATTCTGATCCAGCTGGGTCATTACTGCGCAACCTGCAGAAGTTATTTTCACCCTCCATACCTTTGTTAAAACCGCCTGTAAGATGGGTAATGATGATGATAACAATCTACCTCTCAAGGGTGTTAGGAAGAGGAAATGAATTAATCCACACAAAGTATCTCTGAGAGTGCCACTCTGTAACAATAATATACCGATAAGAATACCTTTAGTAATGAAATAATTACTAGCAGCATCACATGACCCCTGCTCCCTGCTCCCTCTCAGGCAGAAGGGCAGGCTGGCATGGTGACTAAAGGATAGACTCTGGAACCAGACTACTTTGGTTTAAAAATTGAGTTTCCTTATCTATAAAATGAGGACTTGATGGATTTATATTTGTAACTTGCTTTTAGAAATGCACACCAAGTAGGTGCTTTCCAGTGCTAAGTAAGTAAATACAGAGGAGAGGGCTGCTTTGACCATTAGGGGATTTGGATTTGAATCTTGGGTTTAGTAGCTCTGTGGCTGCAAATGCAGTCCCCTGGAAGTCAGTTTCCTCGTCTTTAAGATTAGCAAGTTGAAGTCTATCGGTTGTCTTCAAATTTGTTTAGGTAACAGTATATCAGGGAACCTAAGACAAAGTACAAGTAAATATCGTGCAAGACAGGAATAACTACTGTGAAGAGATGTGTTAAGACTAACGGAATTCAAAAGAAGGAAAAGTTACTGGTAGTTTTTTACTGCATGAAGGAGGAAGTACTTCCACTACTTCATGGAAGTAGTCCATGTGAACATAAGAGATTAAGGCCAAAGAAGAGTGTAAGGGAAGGCTTGAGGACAGGAACATGTAGATCAGGGATGAGTAACAGGGAAGAGATGGGTAAGTGCATGAGTGAAGGTCACGTAGAAAAGTTAGGCTGTGGGTAGATCTCAGGTTTAAGAACCAGGCTAGCCAGCATGGATTTTGTTATATAGACACAAAAGATGGCTTTAGTAAATGGAATTGTTGAGAGAAGGTACTCATCAGTCAGACAGCTCCAAGTGTCCAGCCTGGGTGAACCAACAGAAATGGTAGAGGAGATGCAGAGCCAATGACACATGGCATCAGAGATGCGGGAGTAAGTCAAGGGGAGCTGACCATGGGTGAGAAAGTGTGGGCTGAGCTGGCAGTGAGGACAGAGATCCACAGTCAGCAGTCCAGTACACAGAGGACGGGGTACCAGCAGGGACTAGAGACCTGGGTGTGAGATGGGAAGTGGTGTTAAGGAGTCATGAGGAAAACTGGGAAGGTATCACGGGAGCCATGAGAAGACGATGTCCAGGGCTACAGGGATGTCACGGAGGATAAAAGTGACATCTGGTATCTAGGTCTTTTAACAGAATAAACTCATCAGGAAAGGGTGGGGTTTTGGGGGTAGCAGAAAACATGGATTTAAGCAGCAAGGATGTGGTAACACTGGTAATAGAGTGATAAAGGAGAATGAAAATAGAAATGCATTATTTTCTGATGTGTACCAAAGTGTTAACAGTAGTATTTAGGTCTAAAAGGTAGAATTTGTGGTTATTTTGCTTCCTATATTTCTACCTGTTCTATTGTAAATGGTTTTGGTAATAATAAGATAGTAAAGAATTAGAACTCAGATGGCAAAACTGACAGACATCGATTCAAACTTTATGGATTCCTTGTTGTAATACTAATACTTCTAGAAGTTTGGTTTCCTGGAAAATGCATAATAGAAAACTATTAATTACAAAGTATTTAGCTATGGACCAACAAAAAAAGAAATATTATTGGGGTCATGAAAACCAGTCCTTTGTTTCCTTTAGCTGCTGTGTTGGTGACACTCCAGAACCCTTGAAAAGAGCAGGGCTGGAGTGGACAGGTCAAGGTAGATAAAACTAAGAAAACACCTGAGGTCAGGACCATGAGAAAACTTTTACCTTACATCTATAAAGCCTCCTCTGACATCATTTCTAAAATCCAAATCTAAATAAGACTTAATGAGTCTTATGCCATATCCTTCTAAGGAAAACTTCTCAGGTGGTGGGGGGAAAGTCTTCCAAGGACCAAAAGAAACATAAAGCAATTATATCTACTTTGGGACAGTTCCTGCCACTTGGTTTGATTTAGACATGGAACATGTTTAGTAAAATGTCTTAAGAAAACACAAAGCATTACTTTAGAAATCACTATGTACTGCTTTAAATTATTCGCTTAAAACATTACTGTAGGAAGCTTTGCTAATGTTAACCACAAAGCCATTAAGATGGCTATAAAGCATTCAAGAAGTCAAACTAATTAGACTATACAGAGGTAAGTAACAATCTGAAAGTTTGCTGATATAATATCACCACATGTAAAGTTTGGAAATGTTAAATTAGGAAGTACTCAGAATCAGTGAGAAAGGTGAGATTCTGAAGGATGAAACTGAGTATCTGGCCCAATGTCCACTTTTAATTTACTCTTTTGTGTTACGCGGTTTTGTGCGAGCCTTTTCAGGGCCATTGTTCCCCTGTGGTCTGACTAGAGAGCCCCTTGGTCTGGCTAGCCGGGGTGACTGCACTGCCCCCAAGCCTGTCCCTCCAACACAATACCCCCCACCCCATATAATTATTCAGAGAAGAGGCCAACAGCATGACTGCTCTGACACCTGGGTCATGGCCTCTGACACAGGATCTGGGGCCAGGTCAAGTCTGGTCCAGCCGCGGAGGAGCAGGAAAAATGCTAAGGGGGATGGGTGGGAAAGGCAAGCAGAGTGAAATACTCTGCGTTTAAAGAGGGTGTTTAAGCACAGTAACAAAAACACAAATCACATGCAAACAATGTTATCCAAACGTCGTTGGACTGTAGTTTTCTCCTCTCTGAGAGAGAAACCCCAATGAGAGAGATTAGAGAAGCAGGCTTCGTTCCAGTGATTTCTTTGTCTTCTATCATCAGACGTACATTAGAATGGAAAAGGTTAATTCATGATGGTTAAAACAATGTCTGACCCAAACGTGTGAGTATACTGACTTAAAAATAGGTTTTTGCCTAAAAGAATGTAAATTTTACTTAAAGTGCAGATTAAAATTTCTTTCTTCTGTTTATAAACTGCATTTCCATATAGGATTGTGAAGGATAAACATCTTTCATATCCATTATAAATTTAAAGGATTTTTGTTAATGATCACTATGCCAAAATGTTATAAACCTGTTGTAATAATATAGAATATCTGAGTATACAGTAGACACAACAGTAGATGGGAGGGGGCAATCCCTCACTCCCCAAATTTCCCTGTGCTCTGTGTAACAAGTTTCTATGGAAGCTGATGGTAGAGTATTTGTCTAAACCTGAAATGACTCAGTGCCTTTTGTTCAGCACCCCTGAAGAGCCTTAAGACAAATAACTCTCACTCCCAGCGAAAACATCCCTTCTCCTACGGAGTTTAGGATAATTTAAAAGAAAGTTCTTTGCATGTGACATTTGAGAATCAGTTTCCTACCAAAATAAGCAAACCCTACTCATAATCCCTATTTTTAACAACACCACCCTCACACACACACACAAAACTCAGATTGCTTTTGCAAAATCCAGAAGCAAATGGCTTTTTCAATCATACTGTGTTCACTAATATTTTGGTCATGTTATTTTTTGAACATGTGATTTCATTTTTATACATCTATCAGGCTTTCAAGACTTCTTGTAAAAAGTATTCTTCATTTTTGACAAATGCATTACTTGAGGTTGTCTGGATAAGAAATATTTGGTGTTGAAGAATTCTACTTGAACACTGCCTCAAATGAATCCCATTTACATCCAAACCCTGCAAAACCAAACCTCTCACAAACACCATTTTTAATCTTTTATGTTCTTTTCTTATGATACTCCTTTCTGTTTGTGAATCTCTGTGGAAAAAAAGATACCTCACTGGTCCAATTTTGCAAGTTGAGAGAGCACAGCCACTGAGTCTCTCTACCACATAATCAGTTAATGGATTTATGCCGGTGGCTGTTATCTCCTATGGGGTAGGGAGGAGAAAAAGGCAGTGGCTTAACTGTCCCCAAATTTATAAGAGCTGTATGTGAACAGTACTAATAAAGCTGGTCCACATTCATGTTCCTGAATTACTTAAAAGTGAATATAATGGAATAATGACTGATTATAAAAATTCAGAATTGTAAGATTAAAAAATTAGAATGGGGGGGATATGCAGAATAAGTTACTTTAATTATATTGATATTTCTATCACAAACAATCCTTACCCTACGCCTGGGTGGCTCAGTGGGTTAAGCCGCTGCTTTCGGCTCAGGTCATGATCTCAGAGTCCTGGGATCGAGTCCCGCATCAGGCTCTCAGCAGGGAGCCTGCTTCCCTCTCTCTCTCTCTGCCTGCCTCTCTATCTACTTGTGATTTCTCTCTGTCAAATAAATAAATAAAATCTTTAAAAAAAAAAAAAAAAAAAAAAAAACAATCCTTACCCTAAAAACATCCAGGACTTGACTTACGATAAGGTTCTTGGGTTAGCATTTGTTTAAGTAGCTGCTCTGTCTGCCAACACACTTACACTGTCTGTCCCACATACATCACTGCCTTACAAACAATATTTTTATAGACTGACAGAGAGAGCCTATTCACGACAACCAAACTTCCCCCGAAGCCATGAAATAAATTTCCTTTCAGGACTAACATTTCTCTGTCTCACTGTCATGGGCTGGCCATGCCATTTTGACCCTTTTGTAAGGCAACATGGAAATACCATCTATCATCTCCTGAACCACAGCGACTTGGTCGGAGGTGCACAGTTTCATTGCAAAAACATCTGTGGTTTGATAACCATTCCTCCCAATCTCAGCCCTCGGCAGTTAAAAGCGTGCTTACAAGATGGGAAAGATGCAGGTAGACAGCTTGAAACCAATCTTAAATTTCTTCTCAAGTGGGAAACTCGAGCCAGTGAAATAGCAGCGTCCTCAATCACAGAGATAAACACGGTCCTGTTATTTATTTATGCCTCCTTTAGAATTCACGAGAAACACTATGTTACAACAACTTATTTAAACTTTCCCAATGTATCACTCTGAAATCGATTTTAATGTTAGCCGATAAGGGAATGTTGGGAGCTCTGTGGTACTAGCAGGGGCAGGTCATTACCATGTTAACTGGCTATCAACAGCCTACTGCAATTCTATATAAACCTTAAATCTGTCAGGTATTCAAAGACAGTGAAAATCATTGGGGTCCTGGAAAGTATTCAGTATATCTTAAGATGGTTTTCAACACGTATAATAGAGAATCTCAAACAATTTGAGCATGAAGAATCAAATCAAAAGGCATTTTCTGATAAATAAAACATAGAAGATCTCAGGTTTCTTGTGTTCAATATCCGTTACTTCAGAAATGCTATTGTTTTAACCATGTGCGTAGTCACTGTAAAACCAATCCTAATTTGGAGATACTGATTAAAGCTTAAAAACAAAGCAAGGCATTTTTTTAACTTTAAATTTCTTTTAAGCATTTTGATGATCTGCTTTATTACTTGTTCTCTTATTTGTGTGTGCATGTGCAAGTGTACAAACACACACACACACACACACACACACACACACACACTTTTATTTTGTTGAATCATCACTTCACACCTAAATATGTGGACATGCTTCCCCTGAGAACAAGGACAGTCTCTCCTATACAACCATAATACCATGATCACATTCAACAAATTGAGCAAAAATGCAATTTTATCCAATATATAACTCATTTCTAAGTCTCCCAAATTACTTCCAAAATGTCCTTTGTAGCTGCTCCCTCCCTCCCGGCCCAGTGGAAGATCGCACACTGCCTGTCCTATCTCCTTCATGGAGAACTGCTTCCTTTCCTCTTCCTATCTTTCACAACAACGACACCTTCAAAGAATCCAGTGCAGATGTTTTGTAGAGCAACTCACAATTTGGCTGTATCTGTTTGTTTCCTCGTTATTAGATTCAGATTAAACACTTTCTTTTTTTGGTAAGTCTACTCTATCAGTTAAATTATGGCTGTAAGATAGATTCTTTTCTTCAGGGAAATAAACCTTAAAACCCCTATTTTTTGCAAGTGAATTTGTTTTGAACTTTGAATTTGTTACAGTGCTTGTGGAAGGGGGATATTATGGTTTTGAAAGCCTTCCTAACCTCAGAAAGGCCTAATTTTCTCACTGCCCAATCTTATCTATTTATCTACATTTATCCATATAAATGAACTTTTGCCTGACACTGAGGACAATAAAAAAAAGGCACCAACATATTTTTAGGATTCTTGAAAGATTTCTAGAACTATCTGGTATTTTTTGTATAAGTAATACAAATGCAGATTTCTTTTCTAAAAAATTCTCAATGAGTCACACTGGAATGCCAATTTTTAATACGCACACAGCATGGGAATAAAGTGTACAAAGAACCAGAGCCACACAAATATGCCACTGAGTCAACACAGGAAAGAGAATACGATAAAAACAATCCTTGTAATTCCTCAGAACAGAAATGTGCATTAGCAAAATCAGAGTGTCTCCTTACTTTTTGATGTTTTCAGAGGTTTAAAATGTAGTCTCTATAGTTTTTTGGGTCAGAGTTAAGGTCCATCTGTCATGATTTTCTTCTGAGACAAAAGGTCATTTTATGAAAAGAATGGGAATGTATTCAAGAAAGGGAAACAAAAAAGAAAAAAGAAAAAGAAAAGAAAAGAAAGGGAAACATACCAAAAACAATCCTAATTGGCCATCCAGATGGAGAAAGGTGAAAGTTCAAAAAAATTATTTTAATTGTTTCCTCCACTAATATCTCTAGATCACCCAAAAGCCTATAACTTGTCAAATGATCCTAGAAACTACAGGAATCTTCTCTAATACACTAAAAGTCATTGTCAAGTATTAGTATGGTGTTCAGTACATAAATTCATAAAAAATCTTCAACAATTTGAACATAGAGAGTTTTTCTGGAGGTACTGTATTTTGGAACTTAATTAGTATAATTTTTTCTAGTAATTAAAATACCCTGTGCCCCATAGCTAGCAGAATTTGTGGTTTGCTTTGGTTGCAAGAAAGCTCACAGGCATTTCTAGCAACTGTACAAACCCTACAGCATGTGATTAAAGAAGCCAATATCCTGGTTTCACCGATTTTCCAACTTTTATCTTTCCTCCGATTTCTTCATCTAGATATATTCAAAATTTTAAAAAATGCTTTTTTCTCATTAGGATCAAATGTTTGTTATAGAAAGTTTATAAAACTCAGACAAGCAAAAAGAGGAAATAAAAATAAAATGTCCTAATACCAGCACCCAGATACAAGCACTTTTAACATGAGGTGTTTTTTTTAAAATTCTCTTTTCTACTCACATACACATACTGAATATTTTTTTGTATTTTATAGACTGCCTTTTTCATTCAATATGCTGTGAATAACCACTCATGGTACTAAATAGTCTTCTAAAACATTCCTTTCAATGTCCACATTTATTCAAATTGTATGGATGTACCACATAGAGGTTAACTAAAGCTCTGTAATTGAATATTTAGGTTTCTTCCAGCTTTTCACAATTATAAATGATCCTGTACATTACAGTGAACATCTTGATGGTTAAATGCATGTGTGGCTCAGTTGGTTAAGCGGCCAACTCTTGGTTTTAGCTCAGGTGACAATGTCAGGGTCGTGAGATTGAACCCCATTCAGGACTCTGCCCTAGGCGGGGAATCTGCTTCTCTCCCTTTCCCCCTGCTTGCTTGCTCACTCTCTCTCTCTTTTTTGTTCTCTCTAAAATAAAAATAAAATAAATCTTAAGTGTGTGTGTTCTTTAGTATTTTCTCATGACAGGTGTCTACTAACAGAATTGCTGTGTAAAGAAAGCAGTATGTATATTACAGCCCCCCCCTTGTGGTATTACCCAGTGACACCTAGAAAAGCTGTGTTATCAATTTACATTCCTACTATTAGTATGAATGTTGTTTAATCCCAAACCCTTACAAACACTGAGACTCCTATCACCTATTTGTTTTTTGTTGTTGTTGTTGAATTTTGTGTTTCCATACTGAGTCACTCCTCCCAATCTTTCTAGGAAAAGGAAGCAGGAGATATGCACATCTGAAATAATGACTTGTTAGATGTATTTACGTTACACAATCTACCAAGGAAGATGGACACACTATGGTAATCAGGCAAAATGTGCTGCCTACTGTCTCTACGGGTTTCTTAAGTTATTGTTAACATCCTGGCAGGCTGAGAGTGGGAAGATGCCATTTTGACTTCGGCTGAAGGAACAGCTCTAGTTTTTGTAATAAATCAAGAGAAGAGTCAATGGAGTCAGCTATCTCAGCTGATACAAGAGGCCTCCACCTACATAGGGCAGCCTACATTTTCTGGGATGTTATACAAAGTCCTTCAAGGTTTCACCTGTTTGAAAACAGAGTAAAAAAACATGCAAAAATCTCAATAAAGTCTTCAGGATTATGTTATCACACTAGTTTACCCTAATCAATTGATTAATCAGATTGTTTTAATAGTAAGCTACTCCAGGATTTAGCCTGTTCTGATGATTAGTCTATAACTATGTTTATGCCATGCTTTCTTTAACTCTTTCATTATACCATCAGGGTTTTTCACTTAGTTAACCTGGTATCCTTCAGATAACAATACAATATCAGCTCCTCAGGGAAGTCTACCCTGACCTCCACCCTCAAGCTCTTCTGTCCCTTGTAACACGGTCTTTATAACTCCCTCTGCTTCACCATCACAGGGCCTACTAAGGTTTGTAATTACAGTTTCTGGTGATTTTATGAATGTCTATTTTCTCTTCCAGATATTACAGCTTCATAACTGGGTAGTTACGTAGAAATACCTGTTTCAAAATTTTAGGACAACGGTCTCTAAAACTTTATTTTACCTCCTTTTAGTAAAATATTCTTCTACCGTGTATACTCATAACATATAAGCTTTTATTTATAGCATATACACGTATGGCTGCCCTGATATACTATCACATTACAAAATAAACACGCACAAATATTTTTAAAGGCTAAGGTATAAAATATTTTCCTCTAGTAATGGCCTATCTTGCAGCTCCCTTTCTATCCCATGGAGTACATAATTAGTGCAAAACTAAAATTTTTATTTGCATGAACTATTTTTTTTTTAAAGAACAGGCTTAAAACAAATACAAAACAAAACCCACAAGTATAATTACTACTTTACAACTATTTTTTTTCTATCCACCCTGAAGTTTCTTTCATGTGCTAATGGTGGTATTTTAAAAAAACCTACTCTCCTTTAACTTACTTAGATCTTTAAGGACCTCACACATCTAAAGACTCTTTACATTCACCAGAAACTTCCAGAGTAGTCTGAGGGCTGACAAGCAGTATGATTAATGGACAGTATTGATTTAATTTTCTCCATGAGTTTTTCCTTCTATAAGGAAAACTGTTCGTAATTCATGTCCTTTTGCCATGTTTACAGATTTTTAAAAAGAGGAGAATGAAAAGCTTACTGAAGTTTTTCCATCATTCAAAAAGTACCATTTGAAAGCTCTGGTCTATAAAACAATCAAGAGCTGATCGATGGCTCTGAGTATCTTCCTAAGACCAAGGAAATACTGATTTTATTTGTCACCATTTTAATGGGAGTTTATTAGCACATCTAGAAAAGAATTAGGAAATAAAACCATAAAATTAGTTTAATAAATAAGCTTCAAAATATAAATACAAAGTGCTATAGAGGACAACAACGGGATATTTTAGAAGAAAGATACATTAAGTTAAATGTTCAATATAAGCCTTTTAGTTAAAAGCCATGAAACAGATGTCAGCGTCATCAGATATAAATGATTAAAGTTTCTCCAAATATCTTAATTTGAAGTGTCATTTGGAACCAATCAAAACACTTTTTCTGGAGACAAACAATGGGAATAATACTTTTTATTTTTTATAGCTGAAGAAAAACTTAACTTCTTAACATATGAAGAGCTACACAACTGGTAATTCTCATCCTCACCCATATTTTGATAGTACTTTTTTTTTTTTTAAGTCTTCTGTTGTTTGCTTTCCTTAAAGGAAAAATATTTCAAATGAAATTTAATTTGAGGGGGTCAGCAGGTAGGGATATTTGCTGGTGGCAAAAGAGACAGAGAAGGATGATCTGCCCAGAGCATCCCTGACTCAAACTATTCTAACATTAAACCCCAAACTTAAGTGACATCAGACTCAAAACTGGAAACACATCCCAATTGGTATTTCACTTTAGGGACTAGTAAAAATAAAGCAACACACTGCTACCTGAAATAATGTAACTTCCTTATCCTGCTTATTTTCTCCATCTCCACAGGGGCCTTATACTTTATTTAAGGCTCTTTTCAGTCAGGCATGTGAATGAAGCTCCACAAGTACTCTAAATCTTTACCCAACGCCATAGGTCAGAGGGTTATCTGTGCTATGTAGTTTTAGGGTAGATGATTTTCTTTCCTCTTTTCTTTTCCTTCCTTCTTTTTTTTTTAAGCAGGAGAACAAAACGAATGCATATCAATCAGAGCAAACTAATTTAGGTACTAAAAACGTTCTTCTTCTACAGATAAACTGCCTTCTCAAGAAACCACTAAATATCAACTTTTCAGGCATTCTACAAAGAGAAACCAGATGCAACTGAACTCCCCTCCCCACCCATTGTCTGCTAGAAAACTTGTCCCACAGCTGCGAAAGCCGTAAAACAACTTCAAGCCTCCAAAAGTGATGACCATTTAGGCAAAGGCATCCATTTCGTTCCTGGGGGAAAAAAAACAAATTGGCTTTATCTTTAAAAAAAGAAAAAAAAAAGTGGTAGCTGTGCATCGTTTTTGTTCACAAATTACACTGCATTTAATAACAAGACAAATGTTTCTCACAGAGCTTTCCATGTTTTAGAGCATTTTCAAAGGTGATGACTATTCAAGACTAAGAATATAAAAGCCCAGGAAAAACCATCAAAATTCTTTTCTAAATTATTTTTTGGTGTTTGATATGGAAAGTTGAAGCTCATTTTTTTTTAAGATGGTAAAAAATAATGTAACAAAATACAAGCATTTATTTCTCCCTTCCTTCTATCTCTCCAAATGATTTTCCTTAAAAAGAGAAACAGAATTATTAGGTATAACATCCCATAGGATGCCATTAATACAACTGATGCAGTACAATATACAGCAGAAGAATATAAGGTATTTATTCTTTCAGGAGACATTGTCATTTTAATGCTGTTTACAATCCTCTGAAGTTCAGAGGCAAAAATGCAAATTATGATAGTATTGCTATTGCAGTGTAAAACAGCTTCTGTAATTTGTTACAAGATTTGGTTTGGAATTTGCCAACTGTATTTCTCCTGTAACATAGCAGTAATGATTCACTGGATCTTCTTTGCTTCCTTATTTAGAATTCCTCTGTATTTGTGTGGCCAGAAAAGAAACTGATAAATGTTCAGAATTGCACCAAAATGAGATTATGTATGACCTTATCTATATGGAAATCATAGAAAGAATTTCAGTTTCCTGAGGTCTAGGAAGATAATTTAAAAAAAAAAAAAAAGACTGGACTGACAGTGATTAACACAGAAAATGAGACTGTTCAAAGTTTCACAGAGTAAGAGGAATTTCAGTGGGATTTGTTGGATGTGTCTCACTTCCCTGAAAATGACCTAATGTCCTTTGTTTTACAGTTATGCTGACAGAGGTTTCTCCTGCTCAAGTTTTTCATCAGTTTCTTTCAAGGCAGCTAAGCCAGAGAGATGCCAAGTCTCTCGGAGAAGGGCTGCCTCAGTATGAAGACCTAACTCCCAGCTGTACACAGACTCACCATTTTGGATCTTCTGAACGCTAAATATATTAAGATGTTACAGACATCTCCCCTAGGACACCGATCTTTTCAACCCAACGTGATCAAAACTCAACTCAGTATCTGCCACTTCTCCAAACCTGATTTTGTTCCTGAAAGTCTTACTCCAATTAAAGTGCCGTCCACTCCAAGCTCTTGGGAATCATTCCAACTTCTTCTTCTCTGTAATCATATTTATATAGAGTAACTAGTTCCCAAGCACTTACTTTGTACCATACAGTGTGCTGAGGGTTCCACACGCACTAGCACATTTAATTCTCAAAAACCCGGAGGAGCCTGGGTGGGCTCAGGGGGTTAAGAGTCTGGCTCTTGATCTCAGATCAGGTCTTGATCTCAGCATCATGAGTTTAGGCCCTGCATTGGGCCCCAAGCTGGTGTGGAGCCTACTTAAATCATCATCATCATCATCATCATCATCCTCAACATCTTAGACATTTACAGCAAGGTGAGGATCATAAAGATAGAGTGACTTGACACTAGTGGGTAGAGAGCTAGAATTCAAATCCTGGCCATTTGGGAATGTAAGTTGTTGCAGCCACTCTGGAAAACAGCATGGAGGTTCCTCAGAAAGTTGAAAATAGAGCTACCCTACAACGCAGCAATTGCACTACTGGACATTTACCCCATAGATACAAATGTAGGGATCCGAAGGGGCACAGGCACCCTAATGTTTATAGCAGCAATGTCCACAACAGGCAAATTATGGAAACAGCCTAGATGTCTGTCAACAGATGAATGGATAAAGAAGATGTGTACATGTATATACAGTGGAATATTATGCAGCCATCAAAATTGAAATCTTGTCATTTGCAACAGCGTGGATGGGACTAGAAGGTCTTATGCTAATCAAAATAGGTCAATCAGATAAAGACAATTATCATATGATCTCACTGATATGAGGAATTTGAGAAACAAGGCAGAGGACCATAGGGAAAGAGAGGAAAAAATGAAACAAGATAAAACCAGAGAGGGAGACAAACCATAAGAGACTCTTAATCTCATGAACAAACTGAGGGCTGCTGGAGGGAGGGGGGTGAGAGAGATGGCTGGGTGATGGGCATTGGGGAGGGTATGTGCTACGGTGAGTGCTGTGAAATGTGTAAGACTAATGAATCACAGATCTATACCCCTGAAGCAAATAATACATTATAGGCTAATAAAAAAAAAAAGAAAAAAAAAGAACAAATCCTGGCAATTTAGCTCAAAACCCAGTATTCTATTTTACTTTCTAAATTTAGATACACTTAAGTGGACCTTTTTGGTATAAAGTTTTATTTAACATGTACAAATTTGTCCACTACCACCACAATCAGGATACAGAATTCCATCACAGCAAGAAACCCCTCTGTGCTTCCCTTTGTAACAAAGTTTAAGCCCCCACCCCTAATCCTCGGCAGTCACTAATCTAGTTCTGACTTTCCAAGAATGTCATATCAGGGAAATGATACAGAATATAACCTTTGAGACTAGCCTTTTTCACTCCATATAATGCCACTGAGATCCGCTTACAAATTGTTGCAAACAGCAAACAGTCCATCGCTCTTCATTGCTGAGAGTGTTTCCACCATTCAAATATACTGCAGGTTGTTCATCCATTCTCCCACGGAAGGACATTCATGGCTTCCAGTATTTGGGGTGGAACAGAGCCATGCATTTGTGTTATAGGTTCTTGTGTGGACATAAGTTTTCATTTTTCTAGAGTAAATACCTAGGATGTGACTGCTGGGTCATATGGTACAGGCGTGTTTAAGTTTAAAAACAACAAAAGCATTGAACTGTTTTTCAGAGTGGCTGGACCATTTTGCATTCCTACGGTAATGCATGGGATTTCCCAGTGTTCTGCATCCGTGGCAGCACTTGCTATTGGTCATCTTGGCATTTAAAATTTTTCAGTTCGGCATCTGGGTGGCTCCATCACTTAAGTGTCTGCCTTTGGCTCAGGTCATGATTCCTGGAATCTAGTCCAACATGGAGCTCCCTGCTTGGCAGGAAGTATGCTTCTCCCTCTCCTGTTCCCTTCTGCCTGTGATCTCTCTCTCTCTGTCTCTAACAAATAAATAAAATCTTTTTTTTTTTCTTAAAGATTTTATTTATTTATTTGACAGAGATCACAAGCAGGCAGAGAGGCAGGCAGAGAGGGGAGGAAGCAGGCTCCCTGCCGAGCAGAGAGCCCGATGTGGGGCTCAATCTCAGGACCCTGGGATCATGACCAGAGCCGAAGGCAGAGACTTTAACCCACTGAGCCACCCAGGTGCCCCCAAATAAATAAAATCTTTAAAAAAAATAAATAAAAATTTTAAGTCATTCTGATAGGCATGTAGTGGTAGCCTACTGCAGTTTAAAATTTTAAATTTGCATTTCTCTAATGGCTAATGATGTTGAGCCATAGATCCCTTAGGTGTGACCCCGATACTTATATCTGAAGGCCTCCCATCAGGCCACATGTAATCAGTGAAGTCCTGATTAAGCTGAGATTCAGAGTTGGATGCTTAAGCGACTGAAGCACCCAAGCGCCCCATGACTGTTGTGAGTCCCAAACAACTTTGTATCTTCCTTCTCTCCAATAAATTACCATCTTAGCTCACACCCTCATCCTCTTAGATTACTTCAACACCCATCATCTTGATTTCCTGTCTTCAGTAACTCCCTCCCTGGCCCATACTCAATGCATTTTCTAAACCTATCCTAGACCTTGTCATTACTTTATCTTTCTAAAACAAACCATGTTATACTCTCAGTTAAAAACTTTTGAGGCGCCTGGGTGGCTCAGTGGGTAAAGCCTCGCCTTCGGCTCAGGTCATGATCTCAGGGTCCTGGGGTCCTGGGATCGAGCCCTGCATCGGGCTTTCTGCTCAGCAGGGAGCCTGCTTCCCCCTCTCTCTCTGCCTGCCTCTCTGCCTACTTGTGATCTCTCTCTCTGTCAAATAAAGAAATAAAATCTTTAAAAAAAAAAAAAAAAAACTTTTGATGGCCCCTCATTACTGTATTGCAGGACAAACACCAAATCAATTATTAATGTCCACAGGGCTTTTAAGACATGGCTCTATTTAACTCTACAGCTTCAAACTCCTACAACTTCTAAACTCCTACGCATGTGACCCACATTTTAGCCATTATATACCACTCAGGCCACCTCTTCAATCTTCTATTTTGTACCTTATAACTTCCTATTATTAGAGTGACTTTCCTCCATTCTCTCCTAGGTAAACCGTTCTCACACATGCAGTCATGTGTGAGTCATAAATAAGTCATTTATCCTTTGTGTTCTATCTCAATATTGTCTATTAGGACATTTTCCTATGGGGACTAATAGGTCCTTCATGCTGAGCTTAAATACTCGGGAAGCGGACATGCCATCTCATGTCCATATTCCTTGTCCCCAATACAGAACCTGGGACACAGTATGTGCTTTCAATCAATATATACTAATTTTTAAATTTTAACAATAATAGAAAATAAACTTAACATACATAATTAGGCTAGGTAAACTTTAATATGAAAATTTTATGAAACAAGAAATGGCAATAACATTGGTATAGATAGCAATCTCATGTTATTAAACCAAGTAGATTTACATTAAGTTCTAAGAAAAATATATATTGTATAATCCTAAAATTAGAAATTTTGCATTTTTTATTTAGCACTATCTTCTAGGCAAGGTCTTCAGAAGGTGTTAGCAGAAGAAATCAATCACACAAGCCAAAGCTGTATGTTGTGAGGATGATTTCAATTTTGTGACTGATTTACTGGTAATTAATTTATATTAGTTTAATGGTAACTGCAGCCCATTATCAGTAACTTTTAACTTGAGTTCATCTCCTGATTTGCAAGGCCACTGAGCTTCTGTGTCACAAGCCTTCTAGGAGGGGCGCAAAAGAACCACCAAGAAAGCATAGAAGTCTCTTTATCTGAAATCTATTGAGTTCCATAAGACACTGTACTCACTGTATTCACACAGTGTTAACCAGGGCTTTGTAAACAGTATTGTAGCTCTAAAAGCCTATCCTCAAGCTCAATGGTAGCAGCTGAGTGAGTTCAAAATATTCTTCTTTTGAGTGACTTATAAATGCTCCTGGATTTACGCTGTGGCTTCGAAGAACAATTTATATTACAGGTTTATGTTTATGGAATCCATAGCTATATTTCCTTTACTTCCTTGTTCATTTAAAAACATGAAATTTAATTAACTTGGCAATCACAGTTGCCTAAAACGAAATGTACCAAATCAAGAGTAATTAGGCATTCTCAGGGGGCACAGAATACACCATTAGATTTGTGACTACATGCGTCTTGAGAGCTGACTCAAGAAAAGGGAGGAAGAATTAAAACACTTTAACACAGTTATGGAGCTGACTTTAAGACAACCATAAACCAAAGATCCAACAATCTTTCCCTTTATAAAACAGTAGGGTTTGTATTTTTAGATATGGGAACAATATTACCTTAACACTTTGATTTCTGAAGAGGGTCAGCACAAAGAAATTTCCAAATTTACTGTTTTGGTGGAGGTGTATATGTATATATAGATATGTTACACAGTGACTGTAGTTCCCAAAAGTCAAGTATAAATTGATTAAAAGCAGCAGAATATGCTGTTTTCTGAAGAAATCTTTATCATTTGTGTGCACAAAAATTGCCACGTGCAACAGGACCATAGCAAACATGGAATATAGGCTTATCTCTGAATCAGAAAGAAAGTGAAAAAGAAAACTCACAAAAACCTCTTTCAGGCAGTAGGCAGTTCTGAGCTGCTACGTGTCTTACTTCTCCACATTACATTTTACACACTACAACAGAAAGATACTTCTAAACAAATCTAATTGGGTCACTAGCTTGCTTAAAATGATTCAGCTTCATGCTGCCCTTAAGATAAAAGCCCAAATTCCCTCAGGCAGTCTCCCAGGTGCCTGCCGCACACTGTCGTCAGACAGCAACGCTTCATCTACTCCAGAGCCTGGTCTCCACACCTCCTGGACGTCCCACGTGAATTTCACCAGTCCCTGAGTATCTCCTGGCTTCTGCTACACCCTCTTCTCAAAGCAGATTTACCACAAAGTTGTGAGAACCTTTTAATTTTCAGAACCCTTCACTTTTAATGGAGCCTCTACCTGCAGGGTAAGTCCAAGGCCCCATATCGATAATATACTTTTACATTATTTTTATGTTATTACACATTATTTTCTTAGGTCCCACCTAACCTGTACTTGCCCCTGCCTCTTTGCCTGACTAATCCTACCCACCCTTAAATCTCAACCTAAATGTTACTTCTTCCTGGAAGCCCACCCCCATTCCAGCCCTGAAATAGGTCAGAAGCACCTGCAGAATGTTGTCAAAGAGTTCGTCGCCTGGTATTTTAGTTGCTTATTTGTTGGTCTTCCTCCTAGACACAAATGCTATAACCATGTTTACATTAAATATATATGGCAGTCCCTGAACTAGGGACTGCCATACAGTAAGCTCTGTAAGTATCTAAGAATGAAAGAAGGACTTTGTCAATGAGCACTGAGTGACAGACAAAACACAGGGAGGAAGGGCCTCAACTGGAAGATTATACCTGAGAGCCTGGGATTCATCCACTTCCTGGATGTCTGGGGGAAAAAAATGCATCGATTAAAGGATGATACCCATGAAAGGCCATGTTTCTTTCCCTGTGAAAGCTGAGGAGTATGGGAAGATAGACTTGAAACAAAGTATGCAATAAAAAGTGCAGTGAAAGTAGACTTAGGGGAAGGCTACAATAATTAAAAACTATAATTGGCCTGACAATCAGGAGAGTCAGCTATATAGGAGCTCAGAAAGCACAAAAACAAATTCTGAAAGATTTCCAACAAAAGTAACAAACTAACCCTAAAAATCTATTAACTTTATAAAGAATATTCACTATTTAGAAAAATATATACCAAGTCATCCAGACCAGTGTTTCCCAAGCTTCAGTGTACGTACAATCACGAAATAATCCTGTTAAAACAGAGATTCTGATTCAGAAGATCTGGCAGGAGAGGGGACAAGGGAAACCCAAAACTTCTAGATTTTGCTGCTGTTCCTGGGACCACATTTTCAAGAGCAACAACAACACTAGAGTCTACACCTGGCAAAAGACAAAAAACACTACCTAAAGATACCTGCAGACTGAAAGTGAGGGGGTAGAAAAACACCTACGATGCAAATGGAAGTCAAAAGAAAGCTGGAGTAGCAATACTTATATCAGACAAAATAGACTTTATTTCTTTTAGAGACTTTATTTATTGACAGAGAGCACACACGCACAAGGGGGAGCTGCAGAGGGAGAGGGAGAAGCAGGCCCCCACTGAGCAGGGAGCCCAACCCCAAGACCATGGGATCATGACCCGCATCAACGGGAGATGCTTAACCAACTGAGCCACCAAGGCGCCCCCAAAATAGACTTCAAAACAAAGACTATAACTAGAGTCTACACCTGGAATTGCCAACATATAGTAATATAGTCCCCTGCCTCTGGGTCAGCCTGCTAGCTAAAAACAGTTTTTACATTTTGAAGTGATCAGAAAATAATTTTAAATAATAGTATTTTGTGACATGTCAAAAATATATGAAACTCAAATTTCAGTGTCCACAGATAAAGTTTTATTGGATATGCATTTTCCTCTGGCTGCCTTTGTGTTACAGTGGCAGGACGGAACACTTGTGGTATCTCTTACAGCCCACTGTATAAGTCTGCTGGGGCTGCCATAGCAAAAATACCATAGACCGGATGGCTTAAGCCACAGAAGTTAATTTCTTGCTTCTGGAGACTGGGAAGTCCAAGATCAGGTCGTGGAAGTGTTCAGTTTCTGAGGAGAGCTCTCTTCCTGACTTGTGGACAACCAGCTTCTCACTGAGATCCTGCACACATGGTAGAGAGCTCTGTTGTCTCCTCCTCTTCCTATAAGGGCACCTGTCTATCACATTAGGGCCCCACCCTTATGACCTCACTTAACAGTTATCCCGTACTCCAAAGCCATCTTTCCATATCCAGTCACATTAGGGATTAGGGCCTCAACATATGACTTTCATGAGGACATGAATATTTAGTCTATAACACCCACAAAGCTTAAAATATTTACTATCCATTCCACTGCAGAAAAAGTCTGCCTACCCCTGGTATAGATGTTGCTTCTCCAAGTGGGTAGGAATGCAAAGATTATTAGGCCCCACTCAAACCTATTAAATTAGTATCTTCATTTTTAACAAGACCCTGGGTGTAGATACTAAAGTTCAAGGAGCACTGGTTTCCAAATCTACTGATCACAGTAAATCACATGAAAAAAAATTTTAAATATAGATTTCCAGACTCCATCCTAGAAGGAGAACAATTTTAAAAACAATTACAACAGCTAACATTTGTTGAGGACTTACAGTGCAGTTTTCTAGGAACCATGTTAACTTTTATATACATTATTTCATTTAAACTTCCTAATATTTTAAAATAGCTATTACTATTATTATTATCACTACCTAAAAAGATTAGGCAAATAACCAGGATTTAATTTGCTAATAAGTTACAGAGCTAATGTCAGGCAACAGACATGAAATTTACTTCACGGCTATTTTTCTTTTAGCTATTGGTGCCAAGTGCCTCCTATAATAGGGCATTATAAATGATGTACCATGGGAATGACTGACACCATCTGAGATCACAAGACGATTCCCAGAGGGTTGAAACTTAAAAGCTGGGGAAGATTTTTCCAAATGGAAAGAGACATATCTCCAATTTCGTCCAGGGAGTATCAGAAATATTTTAGAATGGCAGATAACCTTTCATTCAAGAGAGAGAATTTAAGGAAAGATCACCAGATGACAGCACCGTAAGCTTTGTATAGTTCATACAGTTTCACAAGTCTATAAATATTTTGTCTTTAAATGGAGGTAGCTGCAAACTGTCAAATGAAAATCTGTCCCTTCCTTTGTTACTGTCATAATATAACAGTATTTTTTTTTTTTTTTTTTTTAGTAACAGGATTTTTAAAGAAATGGATGCTCTGTTTCTTTTGAGCATCTTTTTGAGGTACTTTTGAGGTACATTCTTTTGAGGTACTGGTTTTTAAATTTTTCAAGTATTAAGATTCTAAAGTTTGAGCTAAATAGCTCTTATATGTGCTATGTTCAGATACTGTAGAAATATTTAAAAGTTTTTGATCTCCTAGTAAATTAAGAAAAAATAGTTGAATATTTCTTAAAATCTGCATTGAATTTTCAACACATTTTGGCTAGATAATAGATTAAACACAAGAAAGGGTAACTTAAAATATAAGTAATAGAGAAATAAGTAAAATACAGTATTTTTACAATGTTTCCTTTGTTATAATTTGTACTCCCACATTGTCAGTCAGTTTTCTGGTCTACAGAGTAAGTGGTTTCCAAAATTATTCACGTGAGTTAAATGAATTTATTTTGTAATTCTTTTAAAGGAAGGAAAGGGAGAGTGCAATCAGACACTGTTCAGAGGAACTATTTCTACTAAAAGTGGAATTTAACAGTTATAAAGCATAGGAAGAACTGAAGAGAGACAAAAAATGTGAGGTATGTCCCCAGTGATCTTGCCTGTGGTAAATGACAGCAATAATGTCCAGGAATTTCTACACCAATCCCTAAAAATGATCTGTTAACAAACAAATGCAAACTGATCTCACAGAAACCAATGCTACTTTGTGAAGTCAACACTAATCTGGGCAGAGCGCTTCATGATGCCTACGTTGATTATATGTTACTTTAGAAAACAGAAGAATCCTGGCATCTATAGTGATATTTGAGATAGTAGTTGAAATCAAGCCACCAAATTATTTGAAAGGAATTTTTAGGCTAAAAGTCAGTATGCTAAGATATACTGGAAACTATACACAATTGGGAAGATTTGTTTATAAAATATGGTGTAGTTTTTTACTCTATCTTAAGGGGTGCAGTAAGAAAATTGAAAAACAGCCACAATACAAGGATTTTCACCTGTAGCATGTTGCCAAAGAATTTTCTGAATGTTCTCTAAGGCTTCCTTGTGTGAGAGGAAAGAGGGAACAGAGTCTCTGAAAAGACTTTGGCCTGCCTTAAAACGTGACTTCCATATTTCGTAAACTGAGTGATTCTAGTTCTTTTCAAAACAAAATCACTATTATAGTGAGGTTCACAATGAACCCTCTCTGATAAAAGTAGTCTCTTTTATGCCACAAAATCTTGTCCTCTCTTGACTAAAGGAAAGATTACAACTTCCTCCAGCTACATGAGTTTGGCTCACCAGTAGTACCTCTTGATTTTCTTTCCTCAGATCAACCGAATCCTATTCTGGTTATGGTAAAGGATAACACCCAGAAATCCGACTTAATTTTACCATGTTTCCATACAAACTGGCTAAGGGACTCTAAAACTACTTGTCACTCAGGAATTGTTTTTTTTGTTTTTGTTTTTTGGGGTTTTTTTGGCCTCCTATTCCCCCCAGTTAGGGGAATTCCATTTTGGATTTCTCAAAAAAAGATCGGTAAGTTTTGAAGGTGTACAAGGAATCCAGGAACATTACTGACTTTAAATATTTTGGATCTTTGTAATTGCTACTGAATCTCATGGTCACTAATCAAGCTTGCTGTGAAGTGTTAATAGTACACATTCTTTGGCAAAATAGAAGCTAAAGATTATCAGTGTCCCAAACGCTAAACTAACAATAGGACCATCTAAATAATCTCCCCTTTCCCCTTTTTATATAAATACTGAAAAATTAAGAGGTTTCTGACAGCTTATGAAAATAGTTCTCTTTGCAATTAGAAACTAACTTCAGAATTTGAAGCCAATTTCTGAAATAAACAGACAAAAAAACCAAATTATTGGGGCACCTGGGTGGCTCAATGGGTTAAAGCCTCTGCCTTCGGCTCAGGTCATGATCCCAGGGTCCTGGGATCGAGCCCCATGTCAGGCTCTCTGCTCAACAGGGAGCCTGCTTCCTCCTCTCTCTCTGACTACTTGTGATTTCTGTCTGTCAAATAAATAGATAAATAAAAATCTTTAAAAAAAAACCCCAAATTATTTCAATCTGTTATTAGGGAATACAAGTATGCTATTAATTTTGCTTCTATTTATTGTGTGATAAGCTTAATGAATGTTTTAAAATTCCGCTTAAAAAGGTAAACATGAGAAGTGTTAAAGGGAGGAAAAACTGAATGAAAATCATCACAACAAAGATGCAAATCTTAAAGAAAACCTCAAAAAAACCACAATTTAGAACAAATCACATAAACATTTAATCACAAGCCAAATGCTTTTTTCCCAACCACCAAACCATTTCTAATTAAAAGCAAACTGTGTATTTAAAAATCATTAAACTAGAACAACCAGCAACATCAAAATACCTCTACTGCTCTACCATTATTTCTATTACACTAATAAGGACAAAATAATCTTTTCAGCCATTTTAAAAACAAAACATTCTACATCTCTGAACTGAGCATTGAGGGTTTAGTGTAAAATGCTGTCAAACAACTTTAATTACTAAGTACAATTTAGTTAATCAGAACTTCGGGAAGAAAGTAAATCAAGTTAGTGTCTTTTGTTTTAATTTTTCTTGTTTTGAGCAGAGGTCACATCTGTTAAATCTGTTCATTTAGTACCACAACGTCTTATTTAGAAAAATAATTTGTTAATTCTTGTTAAATGAATCGAAATACACAAATTCATTTCTTTTTTTTTGGAAACAAAGAACTGTATGTTACCAAGGACAATGTGTCCCAATAACATACTTTTTAGTTGAAAACTTAATTAGCAGAAGTAACAAAAGGAAGTGTATTAGGGCATCAGAGAAGGGATTAGTATGAAAATGAAATTTTGAGACATCAGTTTGCTACTCAAATTGACACTGAATTAGCAAAGAGAAGCATTTAAATTACATTTCCAAGCCTACTTAGTGAATCTAGTTCTAGTTAGAGCATCTTTAATGTACAAAAGCTCTGTGAAAGAAAGTATTCACCATGCAAGACACAGATAGGGTTCCCTTAACCTACTGCCCTCTGCACACATCACTCTCTGTTAAACAGGCAGCTACCGCCAGATGCTCTTGCTAAAAATGGTCACAGATGGTCAGTTGTCCAGTTAACAGAACATACTGCCCTCCCAATAGCTGAAAGTAAGAAGGGAAGGAGTGAGAGCTCTTAACACTTGCCTGCTCAGTGAGTTACACACATTCAACTTAGTGTAAGCTTGGCTAGGCCTCAACAGTGTCTTTCCAAAAAAGAAGACTCTACAGACCCTACAGCTCTCAAGATTAAAAAGCATTTTAAAGGTGAGCTAGTCAACAGCCATATAATACTTAGATCTATACAACTGCATCTCTGCTGGTCAACCCATTGCAGCCCTGGCTTGGGACCTCCAGAGGTGTGGAATCCACTATCCAAAGAAAGTCCCAAGGCTGAGATGGAGTCCCCTGTTACCCTGCACTGCAATTACCCCAACTGCTCAGTCTAATTCCACAGTCAGGAAACATGGAGTTATTTTAACAGAGAGGCATACTGACTATAACAAAATAATTTCCCAGTGTATGCATTACACAGTGATTTTAAGCTGGGTTACCCAAAACACATGGATACACAATGGATTTTATAACATAAAAACACAGGCTATAACAGATGTGATTTATTTTTAAAACACAGGAGGAAAGTAAAGTCCGTAGTACTAAAAGCTATTAGCTAGAGATTATAAAAAATTTCAACAAAGATCAATGGGTCTTCTCTATATTTATATGCACCTATAGAAAATGTTTAAATTTTAAAGCACTGTTTTGTTTTTAAGATTCCATTTATTTATTTGACAGAAAGAAGGAGAGAGCACAGCAGGGGCAGCAGCAGAGGAAGAGGGAGAAGAAGGCTCCCCGCTGAGTAAGGAGCCCTATGTTGGACTCCATCCCAGGACTGTGGGATCATTACCCAGGCCAAAGGCAGATGCCCAATCGACTGAGCCACCCAGGCACACCCCAAAACATTGTTTTAATTGACAAAGTGTTTGGTGTTTTTTCTAAAGATTTATTTGACAAAGAGCACAAGTAGGCAGAGAGGAGGAAGTAGGCTCCCCACTGAGCAGAGAACCTGATGCAAGGCTCGGGATCCTAGGGTCCTGGGATCATGATCTGAGCCAAAGGCAGAGGCTTTAACCCACTGAGCGACACAGGCGCCCCTTGACAAAGTTTTAATAAGATGTTTCTACAAACTTTTCACAAGCAGAGCATTACTCTGTTCTTCCCAATACATTATTCATTTGTTTAAAACAAGCTACCTATGTGTGTTCAAGAAGATTGCTCCATGAACTTACTTTTTGTATCTTCTACTTGTTTTTTTTTTCCTTAACAGTGAAGGAATTGGAAATACTGAGTTTGATGTATGATTTTTCTATTGTCCCAAATCCTGTTTCTTTTTTTTTTTTTTTCCCAAATCCTGTTTCTTACTTGATAACTTAGTGCAACTCTTTTGAATAAAGGATATGAACATAGAAAGTAAGAGCATACTGAGAAACCTCAGCTAGGAATATGTGCTCCTGACTCTGGTGACAGGCTGGGCTAACATCACCTCTGAGTCCTTGGTTTTTAAGGAAGGTCAGCCTGGAACATATGTAACTTCTCCTCATCATTTATAAAACTGTGTGACAGGGATCAATAGTGAAATTTATTTAGGCAAATGCAGATTAAATTAACATCCAAGACAATAAGATTAGAAGCAAAATGCCATCTGGAAAACTACAGTAAAGAACTGGAGGATGGGGTCGCATGTCCCTGCCTCTAAAAACAGACTCCCACCGCTGCTTTTCACCGGCAGGGTCTCAGGACTCCTGCTGTTTTCACAGGCCTGAAAGAAGCAAATGGAGCTCTCCCTAGTGGGGTCCCCCCACCTCTTCCCTTTCTGCACTCCAAAGGGTAGTCTGCGAGGGGGAAAGCCGGAGAGCACTGTAAGATTCCACTAGGTGCAGAAGGTGCTGTAACAATTCAGCAGCAATTTAGTTGGGAATCCTAAGTAAAGTTGCTGCGTTAATTAACAAATAACTAAGAACTAACAGAGTATGCATTTAAACCTTAAGTATCTATCTGTTTATACCCAGGTACTTATTGTAGACATAAGTTTCCTTACTTTCCATTAAACATGGTCACATGATGAAATTCTTCACTCAGCAATGATAAGACGAATAGAGAATAAAATGGTGTCTTTCACAATTGTGATAAACCCAAACACAAGGCTGAATGTGTTTTCTCTAGTGTTTCTGTGTCACAGCTATAAAAATAAATATGTACAGCGGCATGGGTCATATGTAAGAGCATTATTTTATACATAATTTAAATATGTATTTTATATATATATAATTTATATATTAGCACTCTCAGGCAATTTCTAAGTTAATCGTTGCCTACTTTCTGCTCTTTTTGTGATACTACTATTTTATGTACACCATATACTCACCATATTTGATCAGTTCTCATTCTACCAGAAGTGAACTGCAGAAAGAAAAGTGGATGCCCAGAAGTAGGGGAAAGATAACATGGTTATCTGACCACTGGAAAGTTTGCTCATGATGGTGAGTCAAAGGCCAGCCTGGACTCCAGCAGTAGGACATACACAGTGATTTGATAAGGGCAATTCCCTTTTTACCAGTAAGTCAGTTCTTCTGCCTTATATCCAAAAACTCTTTCCCAGCTGTTCAGAGAGGAAGAAAAAAAAAACGAAAGCCCAGGACGGGCTCACTCACCTAAACCACTGAGAGTGTAGAGAAGGTCACTGGTATCTAAGAATATGGGTCCATTTTCCTGCTGCCCTTCTTCTTTGTAGTACAGCTTGTAGCCCTGAATGGTTGCTGTGTCCTCCGCATCTTGCTGCCACTTCACAGAAATGGCGGTGCAGTTCAGAGGCTCCAAATGTAACTCTGGAGACTTAGGGGCTAGAAAAATCCACCGGAAATGTATGCATTAAAAAATCCACAACTCATACAAATACACCCAGTTTTAAATGAACAGCTGCAAAAAAAGTGCGATTCCAAGCAATCATACTTTAATTTTCAAAATTCCACGATGATATTAAACTTTGAGACAGAATTAAAAATATAAAATACTACCTTTAAAAAACCCCTAAGGTATATAAATAGGAACACAATACCATCTATACTTGAATTTTTTTTTTAAAGAGACAATGAGGACTTCCTAATTTTGACCATTCATTAATCCTCTGTGTAGAACAGGCATTATTATTAATCAATGAACAACAAAAACCCCAGTCATGTTACATTTCACATTATTAAAAGAAGAGGGTCTAGGACTTCCTAGTCTATGGTCTTTCTATTAAATGGATGATTTAGGGGCGCCTGGGTGGCTCAGTTGGTTAAGCGAATGCCTTCGGCTCAGGTCATGATCCTGGAGTCCTGGGATCAAGTCCCACATCGGACTCCCTTCTCAGCAGGGAGTCTGCTTCTCCTGCTGACCTCTCTCCTCTCATGCTTGCTCTCTCTGTCTCTCTCAAATAAATAAATAAAATCATTAAATAAATAAATAAATAGATAAATGGATGATTTAAAAAAATATATGGTAAAAATATTAATTAGGTCTCTATTAATATACAACTTTTGGTAATTCAGTTTGACCTGGACTCAGCCACCTATGAAGAATTTGCTGAGCAAACTGACAGCGTAACCAAAGGTTTTACACACTATTGATCTCTATGTCAAAAGGGACTATGCAACAAAAAGTTGAAAGTTACTTTCAGTGAAGTCCATGATCTACGGAATATTTTCTTTCATAAAATACCATTTAAACATAACTTTGATTTCACAGAAGTTTCAAAAAAGTAAAAGTACTCTTCCTCAATAGCATTTTGGGATTTACCTTTCACACTTGTAGCTTTGGGTGTCCTATGTGAGGTCCACACAGACGACTCTCCCAGCCCCACCCTGGTGGCAGCAGTAATCCGCACCAGGTAAACACTGTCCGGTTTCAGGCCCTCCAAAAGGTACTCATGTGTGGTCCCCGGGAGCTCCAGAACTTGGATGGAATTCTCAGTACTCAGGCGGAAGGACAGGCGGTAGAGGACTACCTGACCCCGTCGGTACTTGGCCGGGATCGGCAGCCAGGAGATGAGGATATCAGTGGGACTTCGACTCGTCAAACTGATTTCAGGAGGCCTCAGCGGAACTAGTCATGCAACAAAACAGGATGCTTATGAATATTTAGAGTCAAAACTGTCAATCAGCACACCAGTATTTACTGAATTCTCTTAAGAGCATCACACAACATAATAAAGGGGAGATACTATCAGCCTTAGCAGAGGTTTTCAGGTGAGGAGATCACAAACCAGAAAAAATGAAGGAAAAATAATTAGGAAGGATCAAGCATAGAGAACCAAAGAAAGCAAAGTGTCACTGAAAGTAAAAGCCCGGCATAGGGCTCCCTGCTGGGCAGGGAACCTGTTTCTCCCTCTCCCTCTGCCTACTGCTCCCCATTGCTTTCTCTGTGATAAATAAATAAAAAAATAAAATCTTTCCAAAAAAAAAAAGTAAAAGCTCAAGTCCTCCCGTGGCTTCAAACAAAGCCCTATGTACTTACAGGGTTGGCTCCTCATGAATTCTGTGCCCTAATCTCCTACTGCTCTCCAGCCGTTAGCAATGTCCATTTCCTCTGCTAAGCCGGCACCTCCCCCAGTCATCTGCCTCGCTACCTTCACTTCCTTCAGGTTTTCATTCAAATGTCATCTACTCAGTAAGCCCTTCTTGGGTGACCCTGTCTCAAGTCTCAAATCCTCCCCACATTTCATACTCCCTTTCCCTGCTTTTTTCTCCTGCTCCTAGATAATTATCAATATCCCACATAGGACATAAATACGTAATGGACTGTTTATCTTGTTTATTGTTCCTCTGCCCCCTCTCCCACTAGAAAGTAAAGTCCATCAAATCAGGGACAGTTTTTGTCTCTTTTGTTCAACTACTAAATAATGAATAACAGATAGCAGGTACTCAATGAATATTTGTTGCGTGAATGAACTAACAGGTGGAAAAGAGAAAATCAATTTATTAAGCATTCCTGAGTCGTTGATGTGTATGAACTCATGTGCGAATGAATTAATAGGTAGAAAAGGGAAAGTCCATTTATTAAGCCTTTCTCAGTCCTTGATGTGTATGAACTCATGAATTCTCACAAAAACCAAAGGCAGTACCATGATCATTTCTACTCTATAGTTCAGGAAACTGAGGTACAAAGAGGTCAATTCACTTGCCGAAGGTCATACAGGCTGTTGGTGAAGGAGCATAGTTAGATTGAAAAAGCCCACATTCTTACTCCCTGTACTTTACTATGTCTTCTATAACCAAAGTTCTTCTATCCTGCGTTATGTAGGGATTACACGACATAATGGAGAGAACTGTTACTTGTATTTACTGCAGGCTGCTATGCTCCTGAGACACCCACACACCTTCATCTGAGAAGTATGGGGTTAGGAACTGAGGAGAAACTGGTGCAGAAACGGGAAAAGCAGGGTTAGAAGTCTGTGTTATTCAGAAAAGACAATGAAACTTCAATAAGTAAAACAGTTACAAAGTAAGAAAAGGTTTAAAAGAAAAAAATCTTGAGGTTATAACTTAACTGGAATTGGCAGGCTTTAACAAGTGGCTTGCCATGGTCAGACTCCTCTTCTTCAAGGATATAGGGAGGAATACACCTCATATACCAAGAAACCCCCAGAAGCCCCAAAAGAGCACACCTCCCCAGCCCGTGTTTCACCTTAGATACACATGTCAGAAGTTAAATGTGATGAGAACTCGAGAGGTCATAGAGACTGTGATTCACTCTAAAATGGAACAAACTTTTTTTTCTTTAAGATTTTATTTATTTATTTGAGAGAGAGAGAGAGCATGCACACAAGCAGGGAGAATGGCAAAGGGAGAGAGAGAAGCTGGCTTCCTGCTGAGCAGGGAGCCCCATGGGGGACTCGATCCCAGGACTCTGGGATCATGATCTGAGCCAACACTTAACTACTGAGCCACCCAGGCACCCCTAAAACAGAACAGACTCTTTAATGAAAACTGAATTTGGAGCTGAGCATCCAGATTAGTAATTTTTTTTCATTTCATCAAACTCTGAATTTAAAAGCATCTAAGTAAGGGGCATAATAGAGATATTAGTAAGAGATCTGGGACCAAATGAACAAAGAAAGTGATATGAAAATTATCTACCCAAAAATGTTTTGAAGGCCACCTGGGTGGCTCAGTCAGTTAAGTGTCTGCATTCGGTTCAGGTCATGATCCCAGGGTCCTGGGATCAAACCCCCTGACTCCTCACTGAGCAAGGAGTCTGCTTCTCTCTCTCCCTCTGCCCCTCCCTCCACTCGTGCTCTCTCTCTCTTGTTCTAATTTTTTTAAAAAATCTTCAAAAAAATATTTTCAAAACTAAAAGTGGACCACTCTGTGAGGATGGAAAATACCTGTAGAGGAAAGCAGTATAATTAAGCGTATGTTAAATCATTCCCTTTTCCCAGTGAAGGGTATAAAAATGGGCCTTCTGGAGAGCCCCTGGAGAGAGAGAATCAGGCGGAGAATCAGTCTCAGGACTTTCCTAAGGAATGGGATCTCCTACCATTATAAGAATATATGGAGGCCTGCTTCTCAAAAGCACTCAACTTCCAACCCAGAGTCTGTTACTGAACTGAACTATTACTTTCCTCCTTAAGCAGAATAGACATATTATACCTAAAAATAGACTGCTGATTTTTTAAGAATATTTTTTAATCAACAGTTTACTAAATTTCAAAAACTCCCAGTTTCAGAAGTCTAAGACCTCTGACCTCTCTTCATTATATATATTCACTCATATTTACTCATGCTTAGAAAATTTTACATTTTGTTCCACTTGCTTAAAAAAAATCTGCAATGTCAAAAAAATATTTTTTAAAAGGTCATCCTTACAATTTAAACTAAGAAACTTGAAGAAAAACAATAATACAAGAATTTTATTAAAATTTATGTTACAGATTATCAGTTATAAAAACTCTTTACCTATATCACATTACTGTCAAAAAATGAGGGTCAAATTTGAAATGGCAAACTACCCTGCTGGTAACCACACCTGTTTTTATTTTTTTTTTTTAACCAAAAAGAAGATATTTTCTCTAATTTAAAACACATTTATTCATTGAAATGGATTAAACATATTGATGTTCATACTTAAATGACACAGACTGTTTTCTTACCATCCTCTAAAGTATTCTGGGTCACATGGTCAGACATCTGGCTGGCTCCCATTGGCATATATGCCACAATGTAGAAAGTATAATTGCTAGCAGGTTCTAAGTCATCAATAATATAATGAGTTGTGTCATTTCCGATGACTACTTGATACTCTTCATTATTTAAACCTAGATTAAAGTATCAGCGTTTAAAAATTAGGAATATTCAAACAATAAAGTGACCAATTTCCCTTACTGTGAAACACTGATTCTCTGATCCAATCTCTGCTAACTTTTGTGACCCTTAGAAAATAAAAGTGATTTCTAAAAGTAACTATGTCTTGCTACAAATTAGTTTGAACTCTTCCCTAATAAATGAAACTGAAAATAATTAATCTCTTCTGTATTTGTTTTAAAATCCAGTCAAAACCCATAGCAGAGACAATGTACAGAAGTAACACAGAAGAGCGAGCTTAAAGTTGCAGAACTCTGTAGTTTGTAACAGTGTTAAGTTTTACTTGCTTAAACTCATGCCTTTTTTTTTCTTTTATATATAAATGGAGAGACAGTAGGGAATGTAATGGCTCTGCACTTTACAAACCAAACCAACAGTTGTCCTGCAAAAGGTATTAAGTTTTACTTGCTTTAACTCATGCCTTCCTTTTTCTTTTATACGTAAATGCAGAGACAGTAGGGAATGTAATGGCTCTACACTTTATAAAAACAAAACAAACCAAAAGTCGCCCTGCAAAAGATCTCATTTTGGCCCTAGAGATTCTATTAAATTTGACTGACACAAGTTGTTCTTTTTATTTATACTGAAAGCAAAAGAACTGGGAGGCACGGAATGTGCTTCAAAACACTTTGTTCCACAACGAACTTTTTTTCCCCCCAAAGAGGGGAAAAAAAAATTCTCAGCAATTCTTTATAAAATATGCATGGCAAGGTACAGAAAAGAATTTGTCTTTGTGGGATTTAATTCCTATGGTGCAAATCTGTAAAGTGCAAAGGCAGCTCCTGTGCTTTGAGAACAATTCACGATAAATGCACGTCAACTTCATCAAAATGCTCTAAGACGAAGGCCCTTCTTCCCCCACACTGGATTTATAAACAAAACAGAAGGCAAATTCCACTATTAAGTTTTCCCACATTTCTGAATTAACTTGATAGCATTTTAATTAGACAAGATTACAGCCATTTCACAACAGACTGGCTAATGGCTCGTTAATTAGGAACTGCATAGTACGATTTCTGACCTACCAAACAAGGTCCTTGAGTTCGAATTAAGAAGCCTTGTTCTGTCCTTGAATAGACCACTGAGCCACATGTGGAGGCTCTAATGAAACAACCATAATAGCGAACAAGAGTGGTCTCCACCAAAACCAGCATTCCTTTTACCTTCCTAAATCACTAAGAAGGGAATTAACATACTCCAACAGGCTCAGTTAGACTTTCATTCTTCTTGCTAACACAACTCCTGATTTAAATTCAAAATATTCCTTTTCAAAATACTACTTCAAAGTACAAAAAACAAACAACAACAAACCACCTGTTTCTATGAACAACTTTATCATACCATCATTTTTGGGTGCTGAGGTTTGTTTTAATGTCTACTGCATAAAATCTGGACTGTGTGCACAATTAAAACTTGTAAATTCTGTGGTTTCTACGAGAGATCACTAGAGAAAGCTCTAGGATTTCTAAGTAGCTTTCCTTTTCCAATTTTTTTTTTTTTTTTTTGCCAAAAGAAAATACTAGGGCAAAAATAGAATTAATAGTTCTGAATAAAAATTTTAAGGCAGATCTGATTTTCTAGTTTTAATATAAGAAATGACATATCAATAAAGACAGTCCTGTTCAATATTCAAGGTTCTAAATGGTTTCAGGAAGCATTCAAAACATATAAAATCAACTTATGGAGATCTGATAATGTGTACTTCCCCCCCTTAAAAATAACATGTTATAGTGACCATAATTTACCATATTCTTTTCTTTTTTTTTTTTCCCATATTATTTTCTGAACCAGTTACACCAGTGTTCCTATGTAACTGCATACTTTAATTGCTAAAGAATTTATATCTTGGCTGGAATGAAATTCATCACTCCACCACTCTGTCATTTTCAGCAGGCAGAGATAGTACTTATTTCTAAACATAAAAATCTTAAACTATACATATATATATACCATGTATACAATAATAAGAACATTTAGCAAAAACTGATATGTGGGTGATAGATTATTTTACTAAAAGAGATAAATACTATAGAACTGACATTCAGAAAAAAAATTTTTTCTGGATTCTGTAAGATGTCACTCATACTGAAATTACTGACAAGAAGTAGCAGTTGAAGATAAATACTCCTCAAATTGCTTACCTTCTGCTTTCATGTAGTGCACAGAATAAGCAATGACTTTGTCTGAA
This sequence comes from Mustela lutreola, assembly GCF_030435805.1. Classification (NCBI taxonomy): domain Eukaryota; kingdom Metazoa; phylum Chordata; class Mammalia; order Carnivora; family Mustelidae; genus Mustela; species Mustela lutreola. The sequence goes on from NC_081296.1 coordinate 43,408,922, forward strand.
TTATAAAGTGGCCTCTCCCAAGCCAAAAGGATCGCTGAACTGGACATGGTTTCAGCATGCACATTGTATGGAGCGCTGGGTCTGTCTTCTGACATTACTACGGTCAGTCTGGCTCTAGATAAAATAGATCCTTGGCTGTTCTCAGCCATGCACTGATAAATAGCATCGTCTTCAGGAATAATCTGGTTAATTACCAATTTACTGAAGAAAGAAAAAAATACTTCTATGAAAAATGCTAAGAATGATGTAAAAATATATATAAACTATTGTTAAATTCACTCTCATTTTAAGTGGCAAAAGTTTATACTAAGAACAAAAAACTGTGTAGTCAACCCTACGAAAAATCTGAGTTGCTTAAAATTACTCTTATTTTCTGAGTTTAATTAAGTAATAGTGATAGCCAAATGCTGTTTGCTTTAGGTGAGTGACTAACCTCTTTTTTAAAATTTGGCTTTTATAAGAAAGTATATTACTTTGTAATAGCATCTAATTTATGTAACTTTGCAACATTACATAAATTCAGATAAACAAAAATTTTAAAGTTTTGTTAAACATCTGGCAATGTTACAAGAAGATTCATATTTATACTAATAAAAAGGAGTTCTTAAAATCATTAAGTTTGAGCTGTGGAAAAATTCCTTGAGATTTGAGTATTTCCTTCTTAGTTTCTCTTTTTATCCGTAAAGGAAGAAGGAACTGAGACTGCAAAGGCATAATATGCTTGCTAGTAACTTAGCTATTAGCTTATCAGGATGAGTACCCAAGTCTAGGGGACTGTCCATCATTTATTTCATTATAATCTATCACTTCCATGATCCATATAAAACACAGAAGAATCTAGGGCGTGCTGATGTTATAATCTTAACTTCTCTTTTATATTAGTTTAAAATACCAAGATAGGGCGCCTGGGTGGCTCAGTGGGTTAAGCCGCTGCCTTCGGCTCAGGTCATGATCTCAGGGTCCCGGGATCGAGTCCCGCATCGGGCTCTCTGCTCAGCAGGGAGCCTGCTTCCCTCTCTCTCTCTGCCTGCCTCTCCATCTACTTGTGATTTCTCTCTGTCAAATAAATAAATAAATCTTTAAAAAAAAATAAAATACCAAGATAATTTTGATATTTGGTATTACAACCAGTTCACATAACAATTATGAAAGCCATTATATGTTCTCTAAAAGAGTAGCACAATAGCATAGCCTACCTGTTGTACATTTTAATTCTCCCATTTGAATGTATCTTCCTCCCGTTTTTCAACCATGACATTTTGGGTGAGGGGATTCCTTCTGCTTGACATACAAATCGAGCAGTGCCAGCTCGAGGCCTTGTTAAACTTTCTGGCCATTCAACAAATGAAGGTGGAGCTATTTTTAAAGAAACAAGAAAAGGAAAAAATTTCCATGTCCCCAAAACAGGAATCATACAAACAGTCAAGGAAGAGTCTGGCAAATGACTCAAGTTCCATCCTTGAAAATATTTAACAGTCGGAGCCTCTTATCTATGCTCTACATATATCTATCCAGATGCCTTTTCTCAGCATTGCTCATTTAGATGTTCACTCCCCCAAGGTTTTTCCTATTGAGAACCTCTGTGTCAACACGCTAAAAATATATCCACTATAGTCCACCTTAACTAAGCCCAATAATATACAGCCACTTGTGAGTACCCACAACCAACAGAATAAAATTTTAGATTGGTAAATGGATATGTGGATTTGCTGGTGGGTAAACAAAGACATAAAAGGGATGCTTAAATAAGAAGGAACATAATGGTATGCAGGCAAACAGGAGGCATGATAATTACGTTTTAACCCAGGGCTTTAATTTTCTCCTAAAATTCATTGTTGGATTACAGTACTTCATATCAACTTTCATATCAACGCTACAAAACTCAAGAAAGGCATAAGTAAGCAATGAATGAGATAAAACAATAAATGTTAAAATACAAGATTCTCCTGAATGCAGAATGAAATAGAACATACCTAAGACAGTTAAGGTTGCCATGGCAACCGTAAAGTTGCGCGTGCCTGGGGTTGTGGCCCGACAAACATATACTCCAGCGTGTTGCAGCTTGACATCAGATATCATGAGATTACCGTTTCCAAGTACCCGAGTATTGAAGACATCGATGGACTTGTGATCTATTTCCAAGAGAATACTTCAGTGAAAATAATGTAACATAAGATCTAAAATTATGTCAAAAGATCACTATCCAATCATACCATAAAAAAGCATAAAATTTGCTACACAAAATCCTTTTCTCTACACACTGAAATGCCATTAAGTTAAAAGCTACTTAAATGACAAACATGTGTTTTGCAAATAAAATAAACATTTTATCAGTTTCTTTAGAATGAAGAAAGTTTAAAGACTTCTTTCCCTGAGAAAACTTACCAAGGCGGCTCCAAGAAATGATTGGTTTGGGATTTCCTGTGGCCACGCATTCCAAAACAACCGTCTGATGGAGAGACGTTGTTATGTTCTGTGGGCCTGCTATAATGGTTGGTGTGTAGAAGGAATTAGACTCCTTAGCTTTGAGGAGGAAAAGGCACAACATGAGAACAAATTACAAATAAGATATAATAAGTGAAACAAGTTAAAATATCCTTAAGTTATTCACTTAGGAAATAATTTTAGGGAGATATAACTCACATAATAAGTCACCATTTTGGTGATATTTTAATGATTTTTTAGTATTTTCAGAGTTGAGTAATTATTACCACAATCAATTTTAGAACTCCAAAAATAAAGAAACACCACACCTATTAGCAATCTCCTCTCCCCAGCCTGGCAACCACTAATCTTTCCGTCTCTCCAGCTTTGCCTGTTCTAGACATTTCGTAAGAACGGGACTATATATTTTATGGTCTTTTTTGTAACTGGCTTCTTTTCACTTAGCAAATGTTTTCAAGATTCATCTGTGTTACAATGTGTACCAGTATTTCATTTCTTTTTACTGAGTAATAATAACAGAAAAGACTTTAATTACATGGATAGAACACATTTTATTTATCCATTTTTCAGTTGACGGACATTTAGTTGTTTCCGTATCATTCACTTTTAATTGAGGCTCAAACATTCATTTAATCCTTTCACTAATCTTGTTAAGAATTTATGTGACAGTGGGGAGAAGAAGTGTTGGAGTGCTTTTGTCTTTAATCTTTCATACCAGAAAGCTAACAGATACTACCTGATGTTAAAACATAGTGTTAAAAATACAATTTTTAATCTCCAAGAGATTTTTTTCCAAAGAGATTTTTTTTAATCTCCAAGGATCTTTTAGGAAACTTGTGAAAAACAAACATTCTTATGAAGTTCAACAATGTCTTCAGTCCAAATTTTCTTCCACTATATTCAAGTAAATTTACATTATTTAAAAATAAAAACTAGTATATATATATATATATATGTAATTCCATTTTAATAAGACACATATTTTTTTCTGCATCTTCATCTCTTTGGCTAGTTTCCCTTCTAACTATATTCACATATGGCAAAATATAGAAATTATGTTCACTTAAAGTTAACAATGATAATTTCTGGGTATTGGAGGTGGAGATATTTTTAAACTTCTATCTGTATATTTTTACATTGTTTAATGTAAAGGTTTTTCTTTCTATACTTTTATAGACATATAATATGCCTACATTATATATATTATGTCTATATTTATATATTACATATAACATATAGACATTAGATATTATATAATCTTTATAATAACCATGTATCATTTTTATAAACACAAATTATAATTTTTCTTAAAACAACAAGCAAAAAAATACCAAACTAGAAATACATCTTTATTGACAATGGATAGTTTTGGTGGAAATGGATAATTGTTTTTCTCTTTTCACATTTTATATTTTTACAAAACAAATATTCATTCTTTCTTAAAGATGTTGACGTAACTTAAAACAAGCTGGCCTGTGAAAGAAGAGGTGCCCAATAAGGATAAAAGCGACCATTTCCAACTAGATAACAATAATCTAAGTGAAATTACAGTACTACTTTATGGCACACTATTACAGCCACAAAAGAAAAATAGTTGGGCCAATAAAAGCTGAAGTCTCTTCCGCGTGGTACCTGGAATCACTGTCAGAGAGGCTTCCATACTTTTACGTCTGTGGGCTACAGTAGCAGCAGCACAACGATAATTTCCAGCATCCTTTTGGCCAACATCATAGATCTGCAGTACTCCTGTTGGTAAGGCAGTTATCCTGTTACAAGAAGAAAGGGGATTAAATTCTTTGAAGTGAGATTTTATATTTTAACATGTATTCTATGATTAATACCTTCAACCTTTTTTAAAGTGCCAGACAATGCAATACTTTAAAGACCATTTAAAATATTAGCTTGATGCAACTGTTCTCATTTGGGTTACTACAGCTCTCTGAAACATGCATAACTACGCAGTATGTGATTTGTGAAATCTACCAGTCTGATTTTATACAAGTTACATTTGACATTATAGCTTATATAACTGGTGGTCTAGAGCTTAGTATGATTTTTTTCAAATCCTGATGTCTTGCCTATTAAAATAGATGTATTCTCCAAGATATACCTGAATCTACTTAAAAAAAAGCTTTTTTGAATAACATTTTCCATCTCAGCATCCTACCATTTTAGCAAATGATTTTTACCTACTTTGGAATACTGCTATTCATGAGGACAGAAATCAGACTTTATGAAGTTGCTATGAAGTTCTTGATCCTTAAACCTCGACCTGCAGATCACTGGGGGCGTGTGTGGTGGGGCCAGAGGAGACCAGAAATGGGAGGTGGAGACAGAATGGGCAACTACCAGGGCATATGAGAGACCCCCAAAGTAGGAGTGCTATAGCCACAGTGGAGGTCTAATTTGGTTTCCTAAATCCTTGGGCGGCAAAGCAGGTGCTCAGGTAGTCCTATGACTGGAAAAGTTGTTTGAGGAAAGTAACAAAGCAGTAAGGTAGGTTATTTGAATTATGATCTAAACCAAAACTCGGAAATTATTCCCTATGTACCAAAGACTGATGATCTAATTGTTACCTTAAGTTTGAAATGTCTTAAAGAGGTTGGTAATCACTACTGTAAATGAAAATAAGCTCCATAATGGTTTTACCCCTGTAAATCTCACGACACCTTCATTACTCCTGCATCATCTCCAATGACAAAAAGCTGCATTTACCTGTCCATAGTTACAGGCAGAGTTGTCCGATTTAATTCCCATGTGATGACTGCAGGAGGGTTTGAGGAAATCTTGCATGCAAATCTAGCAACTCCACCTTCTTGGACCTCAGTAGAAATCGGCTGAACTTCAAATGTAGAAATCGCTATAAGATAAAGTTTACAAATTTAGAATAAGTACAGGTACTATTACACTGTACTATACTTGGAAATAACATTATGCTAGATATCAGACTTGAACTCCTGCCCAGACAAAAGACTGACCCAGCTTAACCAGCACAAAGATAGTTTAGACAATGATTTTGGAAAAACAACTGACCGTGGCCTCACTCAGGGAATCTGGTCTTTACCAGGATGAAATTCTAAATAAGTTCTCAAGAAACTTATAACCCATTTGAAAAAAAAATTAATACAACTGAAACAAAATAAACAATTAATGATATGTAATCACATACCGTTTTTGTGTGGTATGAACTTCACATACTACTATATTTCAGAGAAAAGGGAAATCAAGAAAGACAAATTAGACAGGTAAAAACCATTTACAGAGATTGGATTTGGAGATTCAGTTGGGTTGGGATGGAAGGGGGGGAAAAAGACATTCCAGGTGACAGGGAAGCAAGCACAGAAGAAATGTGTAGCCTCTGTTTACAGGACTGTAAGGAAATAGCAAGAACTAACTATTGCAGAATATTTCAGATTAAGGGATCATGTGAAAGGGGAAGGAGACTAGAGATAGAACAGATCTGTACCATGACACAAATTAAGACATCACTGAAAATGTTTAAGCAAAGACAATAGTAGTTCTGATAATAGCTGTGTTTGGGCGAAATCAGCCAGGCATGGATATGCAGGATGGAGTGGAAAAAGGAGAGCCTCAAGTCAAAAGACCAATAGGTTGTTTAAACAGGAATGACAGACCCCGGTGGTGGCGGTGAGAATGGTGAGATTCTACAGATATCTCAATGGAAACAAAGACTCGGTTCTCACTGGACACAGACACGTCACTCTGTGTTTGGAATCAGATGATCCTGGTATTGATGAAGCCGAATGAGAAAGGAGAGAATGAAGACAAATGGTGTGTGTGTGCCTGACGAATTAAAGGTAGAGAGACTCAAGAGACTATTTTTAGTCTCATGTATTTCTTAAGTGGAGATAAATCTCCAAGTGTTGATATTTCTAGAGATAATTCTTCTTTCTCATTCTAGGCAGGCCTCCAGGAGCCAGACATCAGTGTCCACGCTTTTCCATTTTGATAGAGTCCAGACTCCAGAGAACGCTGTGGTTTTCTTTCCCTCTACTGTTTTTCAGGATATAAAGGGCCCCAATGGTGGTCTTACTCCCCCGCTCTGCAGAGACCAGTTCAATATACATACATACATACATACATACATACATATGCGTGTGTGTGCTTACAGTTTATCAACAAAGTGCGAAGTCATGAAGAAAAGCAGAGGGCATAAGGTCTACATGACTTAACACTTCATTAGACTGAGAAGGGTAAAAAGAGACAGAAGACTACATATTCTGCCTTAGCCTTACTTTCATTGATCTGTAAATGGATCACAAGACTTTAGAGTATAAGACAAAGCCAGTGGATAATAATGGTGAAAATACTCAGGAACATCTACTTCCAAAAAGCAGATGGGGGTAGAGTAATACCTTATGGGTGTATGTAACCAAAAATTTCTGCTTCCTCAAGAACAGTGGTTCTCACACCACTTTTGTCAGTGGATAACAAAGTCAAAACCATTTTCATGATCACTGTCATCTGCCTTTTTCACTCTTATTTCTCCAGTGTATCATGTGATGGATGATTTTGTAACAGACTTAATGCAGAAGGAGATATGCCTGATGATGAAGCATTAATTTCTCTTATTGATCCCATATTCACCTTGTCCATGATTTCTTGGGGGGGGGGAATCTTTTAAATCCCCCAAACACCTTTATATTTAACATTTCTCACTCTCTGATCCCTTTTGAAAATTCAACCTGCTGGGAAAATGATTTTTCCTAAAGAAGACCAAGCACAATACCCTTTGGAACTCTCATGAGTACCTCTGAGACGAAAGAAAAAGAATGCCTCATGAATGAGGCATTCATGATTCCACAATAAAAATAAGTTGCCATCCTTGTGTCTGTAACTCCTCCACCTCAGGGCCAACCCCATTCTTCTCCCTCACCTCTGGGAACCTGATGTATCTGCTTCTCTCTCTTTCTCGCCTGCATATTCAAATTCTTTTCCTGGATCCTTCCTTCCAACTATGAGAGTGATTAAATTTTCCCAAATCTCAAAACACAAAAAGAACAAAACTCCAGACATCTCTTTATGGCATGTAACCCTCTAAGCGGCTATCCACCCTCTCTCTTCCCCATGGCATTAAAACTTTTCTAAAAAGAGTCACTGATGTTAGTCCCCTCCCCTTCTTCCTCTCTGACATTTTATCTTGAACATCTCCTCTGCCTTCTTCCCCTATTATTTTATTGAAACAGTGTCAATGACATTGCACACTCCTATTTCTTCCACACTGTCTTATCTATTTCTCTGATTCCTCCTTCCAGTCTCCCTTTTCCAGGGTGCTCCCTCCTCCTCCTCTGCCTTTCCTTCCAGGGATTCCCTGCTCTTTTCTCTCCCCAGATTCTCTTTGGGGGATTCCATCCACATTCAGTTTTCAGTGACATCTACTTCTTGCAGCTGATTCCCCAAAATACATCTCCAGCTTAGATCACCATCCCCAGGGTTTCATACTCATGGCTCTAATTGCTACTGGACACCTTCACCTGGAATTTATAAAAGGTAGTTCGAACTCATCAAGTCCAAAATGAAACCCTCTTATTTCCTCCAAGTCTGGGTCTCTACTTAAGTTTATCACACAACTATCCAGATACTCACCTGAGCTAGATACTATTAATTCCTTCTTCTACACTCTCATTCACTTGTTTCCACTGATATTAACTCCTGAACACATGTCAGATCCACTCCTGTGTTCCTCTCCTAACATCTCTCACTGAAACCACGATGAAAGTCCCTTATCTGGTCTTCTTACTCCCACTGTTCCTCTTCCCTGCTTCAAAAACATCCTCTAAATGTATACAAGTATGTGATATGGATGTGCTGGGCTCACAAGCAGCTTCCATCTACTAATTCAAAGGCTTCCATAGGTCAACCCATTACTGCTAAAAAACAAAAAAGGAATAATCTCACAAAAAATGTGATTCCAATTTTAAATGTCAAAAACACTGTGTGATAGCAACAAAACCCCCCTTCTAAGTCTTTAAATTGCCTAGCCGAATTTTCAGAAAAAGTGAATGTATATATCCTTGCTACATCAAAAGGAACAAATAGCTTTCTTTATGCCAACTACATATTTTTAATTCTTTTTAGATGAGTACATTCTCAATAAACAGATTTATTGGCTCCTTTCTGCACAAAGGAAAAGTAGTTTGACATCAATTACTCCAAACCAAACTGCTTATATGGTAAGCATGCAGCAGTATTTAAAAAGTCACTCTCATGTAGTTATATTTAAAAAACACTGAATATCTCTGCAATTAGAGATACACATTATAACTGTGACATAAAGCATTTGATTTCCACAAGTCACACAGTATCAATCCCATTATCTGTATAATCACACTATTCATTTAGTTTGTAGTTTACCCATGCTGGCAGGCTTTGAGTCATGTAATTATTCATCACTAATGGGCCAGATGAACTATCTCCCCAGTCCAGAAAAGGATTTTAATTACACCTATTTTAGAAATACTTTAGGCTACAGTAATCTCTTCTAAGTTCATTCGTTCATTCAACGAACATTCATTCAGTGTCTAGGATATTCTAGGTGTCAAGGATCCAATAATGAACAAAACTAACAGAGGCACCACTCTCAAGGATCTTCGTCTAATGATACAGAAAGGCATGCACCTAAATTACTATGCCAGCATACAACTTCCAACTATGATAAATGCTTTCAGGGAAAAACACCAAGCATTATGAAAGCACATAACAGAGGTTATAATAATGATAGAAATAATAATAGTCCAACATATTTTATTGGCAGGCAGTGCTTTAAACACATTATATAATTTATTTAAGCCCCACAGACATTATTACCCCACACTTCAGTTGAAGAAACTGAAGCATAAGGAAATTAAGCACCTTTCTCAAGGTTTTGCAGCTAGGGAGCAGTCTCTGGACACCCAATGCAAATCCTCTCGTGAGATCCCCAACCTTCCTACTGAAGATGAAAATTACTGGTTCTACATCCAAGCAATTCTACTGCTCTAAGTTAATATGCATTGACTTTCGAGTTGGAAAAGAATATGTGTTAAAATCATAAATTTCCAAAACACAGTAACACCTTTAAACCCCTGCATACTAGGATAATATTCTCAAGCGAAGGCTCCCGTCACAAGCAGGAGAACCTCTATCTCTAGGAACCCATGAAAGATAAGAGACAGGAGTGCATGCAAATTGAGTCTACTACCTCGGTCTAATATTTCTTTAGAAATCAAATATATTTTTTAAAAAATCTATTTGAAGGGTGTGTGGGTGGCTCAGTTGAGTGTCTGACTCTTGATGTTGGCTCAGTCATGATCTTGGGTCGTGGGACTGAGCCCCATGTTGGATTCCACACTTAGCATGGAGTCTGCTTCAGATTCCCTCTTCCATTTTGCCCCTCTTCCCCTTGAAATAAATAAATAAACAAAATCTTTAAAAAGTTTAAACTCTATTTGAAAAACAATTTACCTAGTGGGAATTGCTAGCTATTCCTACATTCTTACTCTCCTAGTTCTAAGTTCACATACATTTGAACATCAGAAAGCCAAATACTTGGAGAACTATTAGACGTAGGGAGACCATTTAAGAGGCTATCAGAACAGTAGACAAGAGATGGGCTGTGGGCCTGAATGATGCAGGAGATTATGGAATGGAAGAGAGAGCACATATAAGAGATGATATACACAGAACACCATGATTTGGTCATAAGGTATTCAAGGGAAAGTGAGGGAAGGATCCAACAGTTGAGGTTTCTGGGCTATGTGCCTGGAAGGTTGGAGTACAGTATGGTACCTATACAGGGAACACAAAATAAGAGCTCAGATGCACTGACGAATCACCATTACAGACTCTCATTTCCTCAGAATGAGAAGAAACCCAACATATTAAGGAAGACTGGGAAGCTATAAAATTTATAAAATAAAAGACCAGGGCTTAATAATATAAACCTCAAATACTTATCCATCCTGATTTTTTAACTGGTTCAGGTGGTCAAGATGTCAGGCTGTCATTAAGATTTGAAGAAAGAGGGGCGCCTGGGTGGCTCAGTGGGTTAAAGCCTCTGCCTTTGGCTCGGGTCATGAACTCAGGGTCCTGGGATCGAGTCCCACATCGGGCTCTCTGCTCAGCAGGGAGCCTGCTTCCTCTTCTCTCTCTGCCTGCCTCTCTGCCTCCTTGTGATTTCTGTATGTCAAATAAATAAATAAATCTTAAAAAAGATTTGAAGAAAGACATCCATGAGTTTTTAGAACAGCAACCTACAAAAATAGCAATGTATAACATGTAAAATTAGCAGAGAAAAGAATTTATTATTTCTGAAGCTCTGTTGGAATGAGCTCAGGAAACAAAGTGTTCACTGTTCTTCCAATTTAACTTATGCTCTTTTCTTGATGATGGAAGTTAAGGCAATAGAAAACTGAAGTAGAGAGCTAAGGCAAAACCTTAGCCTTAGCTGGTTTAAAGAAAATCAGGAATAAAATCTAAATAAACTACAGGACATAATTTAGGCAGACAGAGGAGGGCAGTAAAGCAGTACATCCTTGCAGTTAAGAGCGCGGATATTAGGGATGCCCGGGTGGCTCTGTTGTCTAAGAGTTTGCCTTCAGCTCAGGTTGGAGTCCCGGGGTCCTAGGATTGAGCCCAGGGTTAAACTCCCTGCTCATCGGGGAGTCTGCTTCTCCCTCTCCCTCTACCTACCCCGCCCACTTGTGCATGCTTTTTCTCTCTCTCTCTCTCAAATCAATAAATAAAATCTTTTTTTTTTTTAAAAGAAATAATGCAGATATTAAAATCTATGGCTCTGGGTTAAAATCACAGCTTTAGACTCATGCTACATGCCCTTGTGAAGTTACTCAACCACAAGCCTCAGCATCCCTCAGTAAAATGGGGATGATACTTTACAAGGTTATTGTAAGAATACTAAATGACACACACATATACATGTATGTACACATATACACACAGAACAACATGAGTGTGTGCTCGGGCACTGCTGGGCACCTAGTAACCTTGGTTGTGGTGCTGGAGGTGGTAACAGTAACAGGATGTCCTGCTGTGAATACACTGCTTTTACTTTCAGAATGATGACTTACAGAAAGGCAAACAAAGGATGTTAGTGACCATCACGCAATAAAAATAAACTTTAAAGCCCTAACAAAGTCAGGGGTATTTTAAGATTTAAAATTCTTCTTTTCTACTGAGCTAGACACTGTAGACTTTATGTAAAGAAACATAAAATGGAGAGAAACAAATAATTTTCCTATTTTTCATGTGTACAGGTCAATTTTTTGTAGAGGATAAAATCCCCTACTTCAATAATGAAGTAATAGGGAATAGACTACAAGAAGATAGGTAATTAAGTTCAGATCTCTAGTGGAAGAATTATATATGATAATTTGTTTTAATTTACATTTTTCCTACAATACATGTAACTAAGAAAAAGTAATATTTTTAAAATAAATTTTATTACTTACATGGGGCATGGAATGGAAAGTTTTGCCTGCATAAATTTTCTGCTATTATTCCCCTATCTGAGAAAATCCCTCACTTTAATTTTATCTGCCCTCTTTTTAGTACTTTGAACTTCATTCTTTGGGCAGACATCACCTATGAGCTATGGATGCTTGATTCTCAACCCAACAAGGGCCCTCAATCTGGCAATTGCAAGAAAAAGAACATCTGAATAATAGCTACTTTTCAACAAATTGTATAAACTTTTACAGGAAAACTTAGAAACTTGAGAATATGTAAATATGCATATCTCTATCATGATAGTCTTAAACTTTGCTTTCCAACAAGTGTTTTTCTATATTGATTTTTTTCTCACCTTTTTTTTTTAATCGTATTTTTAAAAATTTTTACTTACATTTTAGTTAACATACAGTGCAATATTGGTTTCAGGAATAATTTTGATTTTTTTAAGGGGGACATTAAATGGCAAAACATCTTATGTTCTTATGCAAATCTTGGCTTTCTCCTTGACATGGACTTTGTTTCTACCAGTTAGGTATGATTTTACAAGTCTACGGCCTCCTTGTGAAACCTGACCTCTTTTTTCCCTCCACAGCCAGTGCTAACATAAACCAAGAACCCCACAAGAAGTCATTAAAGCAGTGCTGTTAAGAGGCCAGAGCCCTATAAAATAGGTAAGAAACAAGGTCTCAAGAAACATATGCCATCCTCAAAAACAACCCTGCAAACACAATAAATGTAAGTGCCTATTTTATTTGTAACTTCCTCCTCTCCACCTGTCTACTTAATCATTTGCTTCTATGATTTATAGTCAGAAAAAAAAAAAGGATCAAAGACGCTAAGAGAAAAATGTTCTCCAAACCTTTATTTGATCAGAAAGCAATATATCTACATTTCTACACTGGAAATGCAGGACTATCATATTAAATGATGCCATTCAGGCTTCCAAAAGGTTGCAATGAATTTAAAAAAAAATACTTAAAACATTTTGATTTTAAAACCAACTAAAAATTATGGAACCACAGTATGAAATGGTAAAGCCATGCAATAACTTTAAAGTAAGTTCACAGAGGACAGAGTAAAAAAATAAATTAATAAGTTCACAGACTATTCCCTAGTTTAAGAAAAACATTTTCTTTTGTAAATCTAATTTAAAATATTCTTTCACTCAACAGAATACTCTTCAGTGGGTCAGAATCTTGATGCAGGGATTACACCAGTGTCCTTAAGGCTGTAGATCAGCCAGAGTTCTGAGGGGCCTGAGATGGTCGAGGATGGCACCAGTTGCAACTGCCACACCCCCTCCGTCGGGAGTCCTAAATGGCAGGGGCGCATGGCCAGTAGTCACGTTCCAGTGTCTCTGTGCTGTTTCCAGGGGTCTAAGGCACCTATCAGTAGCCTGAGGCAACCTGTAAGCTCATCAAGAACACAGGGAGATTTCTATCTCAGACTCTCCCATGGGTACAATTTCAAAGTCCATCATCATGGAGTGTTTATACATTAAAGTTGATTTTTATGACACTGATCTTTCAAATCATGCTTTTGTCTATCCCAGACCCTACTGATCCAAACGGAGCTGTGACTTCTTACCTCATCGCCTCCAATTCACTTTGAGTCTTCAAACTTGAAGACTGACCTGCAAATGAAGAGCAAGTAAACCCAGAGACCCAATCCATCACTTAAAGCATCAAGGTAACCGCTGCTTTACCTACTGAGGTAAAAACCTGATCAGGTAACCATTCGTTTACCCATGTGTCAAAATAAATATAAACAAAATAAAGTCTAGAAACTTTTTAACAAGGCTGGAATGCAGGGACTTTCAGAAATAGATTCCACATGTAAGATTTCCAGACTAGATTATTTTCCAGTATAGTTCTACTGTATCCATGTTAAAAGACACCTTTAATAACACCGGAGAATTCTCTGTTTCTTTGCTATTTTATCAACCCTGTCCTGCCAAATGCCAGACATGGTTCTCCCCACACTCAAGTTCTCTAACTGGAAAGAGTGACACAAAGCTCTTCAAGTCCCCTTCTGTCAGCGGGCCACTCACTGCTGTTCAACAGTACTCTTCTTAATAACTGGTTTTAGGAATTCTCTAACTTTCCAATTTATTCAGGTTCCTAACTACTTGAATCCTAGATTATAAATTCCTTGAGTTCAGACAACATATCTTATATGTCCATGTGTTGTCAAGGGCCAGAACAGTGCCCTGCATACAAAAGGTACTCAACAGAGATTTCTTGAGAGTGAACTTCAAATGAACCACGTTACCACCTCCCTCCTATCTGCAACAGAAAACTGTGACTCTTATCTCTCTGAGAAGATTATGGTAATTTTGGCTAGAGCACTCCCTACAGTTAACCCTGAGCAAATTACTCTTCTTAAACACGGGTGGTTATGTAGGGGTGCCCGGCTTGCTCAGTTGGTAGAGTGATCTGAGGATTGTTAAATTTGAGCTGTTGGGTATAAAGATTACTTTAAAAAATAAAATCTTTTTAAAAATGTGGTTATGTAAGGACGCCTGGGTGACTCAATCTGTTAAGCGTCTGCCTTAGGCTCAGGTCCTGATCCCAGTGTCCTGGGATCAAGACCCCCACTGGGCTCCTTGCTCAGCAGGGAGCCTGCTTCTCCCTTTGCCTGCTGTTCTGCCTGCTTGTGCACTCCCTCCCTTTCTTACAAATAAATAAAATCTTCTTTTAAAAACGTGGTTATGAAAAATAGGGTTCTTAAAATTAGAGAAGGTAAATGCATGCAGAGCACTTAGCACAGTGGCCATAACATTAAAGGCAGTAAATGATTTTCAGTTCTCCCTATTATTGTATTGGAGATAAATTTTCTTCCTTACCACCTAAGAATCTCTCCCTCTTCATCTTGCTTCTCTCCCTTCGCTCCCAGTTCTGAGGAAGAAGTAACGATTCCAATCAGTACCCAGGTTAGCTCTCTCCTGGTACTCTCAATCCCTTCCCTGATGACCATCACTGGGCCCCTATTCCATTTATTATTCCCATTCTCTTGCATCACTCCCTCATTACTAGTCTCTTCCTCTCTGACTATAAACATACTTAAATATTCCCATCCTAAAAAGTAGTATAGAACTCAAGCCAAGCCAATTTATCAGTATATCTCTTTTCTGTCACTGTCATTCTTCTGGAATTACTCCAGCCACCTAATTCTTTCCTTCTACTGGGGCAGGGTGGAGTGCCATGGGACAGGGTGGGGATGGAGACAAGAGCCGCAGGTGTACAGTCCACCCCTGAACAACGTGGAAGATTTAGGCTCACTGACCCCTCCCTCCACCTCCCAGTGCACTCAAAAACTTCCACTTTCCAAAAACTTTACTAGTAGCCAACTGTTGACTGGAAGAAGCCCTACAGATAACATAAACAGTTGATTAACACATTTTTTTCTATGTTACACATATATTATATACTGTGTTCTTACAACAAAGCTAGAAGAAAAAATGTTAAGAAAACCAAGAGAAAAAGCATTTACAATATTATACTATATTTACTGAAAAATCCATGTATAAGTGGACCCACACAGTTCAAATCCATGTTGTTCATGGGTCAACTGTATTTGTATGCAGGGATCAGGAACCTCCTTGGGGATGAAATTTATCCACCCCCCTTTTTTTTTAAAGATTTATTATTTGAGAGAGAGAGAGCGTGTGCGTGAGAATGCTCATGAGTAGGGGAAGGGGCAGGTAGAGAGGGACAGAATCTCAAGCAGATTGATCGCAGAGCTCAATCCCATGACCCTAAGATCATGACTTGAGCTGAAATCAAGAGTCAGACACTCAACTGCCTGAGCCACACGGATGGCCCCGGGAATGAAATGTATCTTAAGAGAAGAAGTCATAATGCAGATAGTGCTCATGGATTTGGTTCAAAACAAACTGACCTAAACTGGGGAGGACTGTGTCAGAATGCATGGCTGCCTGATTCTCAAGACTAGGCAACCATGAGGACCCATAAATATAGGTACATAAAGGAGAAAGGGAGGGGAGGGGGAGATGCATGCGGGCTGCCGGCTAAAACTTCTGAAAGCTTTAAGGAGACTACCAGTGAGAGAAGCAGGGGCAGAGAACACAGGGAGGCCCACCATTTGGGGTTACTATAGTACCAGGTAAAATGGGGCACAGCAAATATAGTTCATCCAGTGCACCTGACCAGAAAACACCTGAAGAAAGAAACCATAACCCTCCTTGGGGGAAATACTCAACTAACAGAAGAAAGAAGAGGCTGCTGACTCCTCTAGGGTTCTGAACATGGACACTGAACTAAATTGGAATAGACAAAAACTCACCTCTCCCACAGACACTTTTTTTTTAAACTTTTTACCACTCAAGACTTGTTTTTATCACTGTTTACTCATAACATAATGCCTAGTGTGTCCCTGTAGAGATGCCTGGCATATTTGTATTTACCTGACACTTGGCCGTCAATTTTCATCTTAGAGAAAAAATTATAATCGTTGACTTTCTGTTGTCCAGCCACTAACACAATCTCCTTGCTCCTCAATTTCTTCCTTCTCTCCTACCTCTGTCCCTCTCTCTCACTCTTTCTTCTCAAATTTCCATATTCCTTTTTCTCTGGAAGACATTCTGTAATAGTAACTATGCTCTGGACTGGAGGAATGACTGGGGAAGGGAACATGGGGACAGAATAGAGATGTTTGGGAGGTGGAACCAGTATGACCGGAAGGGGCAAATTTTCCAACAGTGCAAGATAACAAACATTCTCGTATCACACTGCTATTGGCAGTACAGTACCAAAAAAGGTTAACGTATAACAGTAACAATAAAATGCCTATGGACACTATTCAATCCTCAATTAATGGAACTCAGAGACCTTAAAATGACTATGTTATCACACAGGAAAACGTTTGTGTCATGCTAAGTGAAAAAAAAAAAAGATACAAAATTATTTTGACAACAGTCTTATGATCACTCAACTGGAGAGGTGGAATTCACTCTCATGACTTCTTTTATTCCTAATAAAATACGAGCAGGCCAACCAAAGTTCTTTTTTGCAGGCATCAAAGAGCTAGCACTTGACAACAATGCTGGGCTTAATAGAGTGGCATGGGCCAATGCTGATGCACACAGACTGGAGCAAAAGATGTAAGTCCACAGGACTATGAAAAAAGCAAAAACTTAAGCAAAGACATTTTACCTCTCTGTAAAACTTAAAAACAGCTCAATGAGAACTCAAAAAACATTTTTAGTGGCAGCCAAAGATAATTGTTTTAGGAGACAAGCAAGACTGAGGCAGAGAATTTTATTTATTGGTTGATTAAATAAATGAATGCATATGTAGGTAACTACTAAAAATGTGTAATAAATATTTATGAGTAATAAAAATCAATGTAAAAGTTGCTGCTTGTTTCTCACCCTAAAGAATATGGTAAAAGATTTCCAAATTGGGTGGAAGGTTGAATGACCTTCATGGTCTCAAAGGTGCCTTCCACGACACTTATTCCAGCAGCATATGTTGTGCTCTTGGAAGCTAAATCCCTGACACAGAGGTCGCTGTGGTACAAAGAAGAGATCCCGGAGTCAGGAGCTCTAAGGTATGGTCTCGGCTCACTCACTCACTGCCTTTAACACATATAAATCAGATTCTCCCTTGAGGTAGTGCCCTCTACTTCACAGGTTCTTCTGAGGAGGGAATAAGATTACAGGCATGAATGGGCTCCTGAGCTGGGGTATGAATGGACCTTAGCTATGGGGCAGAAAGCAATGCAAATCGAGAAACAGGACTGGACTGAGGTCAGGGACCTGTATTCTTTCCAAGCTCTGTCATGAATGAGCTGTAGGACCTGTCAAAAGTAAGCTCTCCCTGGTTCTCAGTGTCCTCATACACAGAATGGTAGTGCCCTTCTCCATTCATTCTTCGACTCTGATCCCCAGCCTAAGTGCTGAGCTGCAAAGAATGGACCCAGTTGCTTAGGGTTGGGTGTGGGAAGGATGGGGGGACCACAGGCATGGTTACTTATGGCTACCCAGCTTTCTCTTAGGGAGTATGAACATGTCCAAAAATTAGACTGGTTATAGGTGCCCCAAGTGAATATACCAAGTATTCTTTTCATTATATACTTTAAGTTGGTGAATTGAATAGCATGTGAACTATATATCAATAATGCTAATTTTTAAAAAAGAAAAATGGTGGTGTTTTTCTCAACCATCACTGACATTCCTTCCACCCCCAAAGAACTTTCCAAGAGGCACAGTGCAGTATGCCCTGATCCATCCTTGAACTTGAAAACACAAGATTCATGGAGCTAATAGAGATTACTGGACCAGCTATAGCCACTGTAGCCTTAAAAAAAGATCCAACATGGATGATCTCAATGTTCAATGATATGTTCCAAGTTATCCATAATTTTCAATGGCAAACTTACTGAGGCTGAGGCATTTCCAGTTCCCAAAAAGAACTGAATTTTCAAGGGTGTTGTCAAGTCTGCAGCAGGGAACTCTTAAGCCTCAAAGTGGCATAAATATATTAAGTAGCCAGCAGAAAGAAGTTTGGGTACAAAATATATGGAAGAAAGAAGTCACAGAAGACTAAAGACAGACAATTTCCCAGGCCACACCTGTTCTTACATATAGAATAAAAAGCTACACCCTATGATAAAATGTCAGTGGAAAGGCAAAAGAACTAGAATAGCCAAAATGATTTTGAAAAGGAGGAACAAAATTGGAGCATTTGCACTGCTTGATCTAAAGACAGAATTTCAAAAATTATGATAAACCTACAATAATCAAGGAACAATGGTATTGGCAAAAGGACAGACTCATAGATCAAAGGAACAGAAGACCACAGAAATAAACCAAAACAATTCATTTTTTACAAAGTTGCAAGAGCAATTCAAGAGAGAAAGGATGGTCTTTTCAACAAATAGTGCTTAAGCAACTGAACCCCCAAATCTTGACTTACACTTTACACCTTCCATAAAAATGAACTCAAGGGGTGCCTAGGTGGCTCAGCTGGTTAAGCATCTGACTCTTGGTTTTGATTCAGGTCACAATCTCATGGATCCTAAGATTGAGCCTAGTGTCAGGTGTGGGCTCAGTGGGGAGTCTGCTTGAAGAGTCTCTCCCTTTCCCCTTTCCCCATGCCCACCTCCCTTCCTCGCTCCTTCTCGCTCTCTCTCTCATGTAAATACATAAAAATTAACTCAAAATGGGTCACAGACTTCAACGTGAAACATTAAAGTATAAAACTTTTAGAGGGAAATATAAAAAAATCTCTGTGACCTTGGGTCAGGTGAAGTGTTCTTAGATACAACACCAGAAATGCAATCCGTGAAAAGAAAAAATTTATCAACTAGACTCCATCAAACAAAACAGAAAAACTTCTGCTCCTGATTTAAAAAAATAATAATAAATAAACAGCCACTGTTAAAAGAAGGAAAAGACAAGCCATAAACTGGGACAGAAAATTTGTAAATCACATATCCAACAAAGTATTTGTATCCAGAATATATAAAGAACTCTCAAAATTCATTAATTAGGAAATATCCAGTTAAAAGGGAACAAAAGATACAAACAGATACTTTACTAAGGAAAATGTAGAACAGTAACTAAAAAGATGATCAACCTCATTAGTTATAGTCATAAGGAAGTGCAAATTAAAACCACAAGGAGATACCACTATACACCTAAAAGAATGGCTCACATAAAAAACACTGACAACACCAAGTGCTGTTGAGGGTGTGGAATAGCGGGCACCCTCATACACTGCTCGTGCGAATGCAAATTCGAAGTCACTTTGGAAAATAAGTTGGAAGCTTCTTAAAGTTACACACTTATCACAGGCACTTAGAGCATTCTCCTTTTTAAGTAGAGTACTCAACAGAAATGAAAACTTATGTTCACACAAAAGCCTACACAAGAAAGATTGCAGAAGCTTTATTTATAACAGCCCCAAACTGTAAGCTACCTAAACACCTAAACATCCTTCAACCAGTAAATGGATAAACCACAGTAAATCTATACAAGGGAATATTACTCAGCAATAAAAAGGAACAAGCAATTAACACAATCATTAGGCTACATGAAGAAAGCAAAACCCAAGAGCCCACATCATTTATATGACATTCTGGAAAATGCAAGATAATGTGGCTGCAGGGGTTAGGGGAAGAGGAGTAGGACTACATGGGCAGTGAAAGAATGCTTTGGAGCGATGAAATTCTTCTCTATCCTGATTGTGGTGATGGTTCCACGCCTTTGCATATGTCAAAAGTCACAAAACTATGGACCCAATAAAGTAAACTTTACTGTCGTTAAAAGGAGATTTTTATTTATCTATTTGAGAGAGAGCGAGCAAGAGAGCGTGTGAGTGGGGGGAAGGAGCAGAAGGGCAGGGAGAGAATCCTCAAGCAGAATCCTTGTTGAGCACAGCATGGAGCCAGAGGCAGGTCCCCAAGATCATGACCTGAGCCCGGATCAAATCAGACACTTAACTGACTGAGCCACCGTGGTGCCCCATCAGCTTTACATTTTTTAAGTATGTAAATTAAAAAATAAATTTCAAAGAAGGCTATGTTCTTTAGAAAACAGAAAGGCTTTTAATTTTCTAGTTATGCTTAATAAAGAATTATAAATTAAGCAAGATGGTAACACACATAAATTTTACAAGCCAACTCCTGCAGACTGTCTTTACTTGTTCTGTGAGGTCACACTTGATTTTCCCAAGTGCAGAATTCTTTTATACTCCCAAGATCTTGGGAGTATGCTGCTTGTTCCATTGTTTTATCAGCTCAACTTTGTGCCCCTACTCACGGGACAAGGCCTGTGTCTTTTCATCTTTGTATTCTTGGCAGAGCACAGAGATGAAAAGAGCACTCGACAGATAGCTGATACACAAATGAGTAAGATATACCGAAGGTACACTCAGTTCCCTCACCATCTCCATCATCTGGAAGGTATACACAGTAGAATGTGGGCAACACACTCTGAAGGACCACATGAGGCTGAAACTAAGTTTACATTATCTTTAGTATGCCATAATGAAAAGTGTAAACAAATATTTATCATAATAAATAGGAATGGATCTATGCTCCTAAGGAACAGAAGGAGGTAAGAAACCTAGAGCTCTCCTATTCCCCTTCCTATGGAAATGAGGGGAAAACTGTCACACCTTTGCTGGGAGAGTAGAAGATTAGGGAGTCAGTAAGGCATCACACACACATATGTGAACACACACACACACACACACGCAAGCATGCACCTGAAAAAATGAGCCCTTCCTGAGGAGCCCAGCACAGTCCCGGGCTCCTGATGCCAGCTGCACCCTGCAGGGCTGCATTTCTGGTGGGGACCTTTCGCAGGACACTGACCCGGCATTCACTCCAGATGTTAGTTCCCAGGCCCCCTGACATTGAGCCTGTCTTGGGAAGTCACATAATATTCAGCCTGACACAGATCCCATCAGACCAGGCTTGAAATTATTTAGAAATTGGGTCCTAAAACCAACTGGCTTGAGCCAAAGAACCTCACATGTGAAACATTTTCTAGAGTGGTGACAGGGTTTTGGAATTCATGTCTGACGAAGACCACTGAACATCCAAGCACTCCTTCAGGATTAAACTGCACCACTGAATGCTTAGACAGAAGTGCACTGTGCTGCACACACACTTGTGCCACAGCCATACTTCTGCTCTCCTAAAACAGAGATGGAAAGAGTCCCATGAATGAGGGTTGCAATGCTGAAGCCACAGCTACTTCTCCTGACATTTCAGCTATCACTGAAGTACAGTCCTCTCTAGCTATCCTTTGGCCTGTGTTCTGCTGGACTCATGGTGTCCATCCTCAAGAGATCAGCACCAACTGGAGAGTGACAGGCAACAGGGGTGGCTTCTCAGGACCGGATCATAAGAATACCAGAAGCAGATGCAGAAATGTGATGCTCCAAGAGAAAGAGTCTGTTCTGGTAGAAATTTAAGGAAGAAATTAAGAACAAGGAAAATCACACACCAAGCAAAATAAATAGGAGCTGGCTGCCAATAGGAAAAATATCCACTGAAATAAAAACGGTTTTCAATGTAAAAGATTTTATTTATTTTTATTTGAGAGACAGAGGGAGAGAACACAGCAGGACAGGGAGAAGCAGGCTCCCTGCTGAGCAGGGAGCCCAACACAGGGCTCAGTCCCAGGACCCCAAATTCATGACCCAAGCTGAAGGCAGCCACTTAACCAAAAGCCACCCAGGTGACCAATATGTTTTAACCACCATAAAATTACTACTAATATTCCTGGTCTTGCTTTTTAGAACTTACACAATTAAAATACGGCACTACTCACTTTGCCTTTCACCTTTCCCAACTACTTAATCTGGAGGTAAAAGTCTTTCTTAAATAATCAGTCTCCATATGGTACTCTCATAATCTAGACAGAATCCTGTTAGTTGGGAGTAAAATCTGATCTTACTTTGAAAGATGTCCCCAACTGGGATTTTCTTCTTCTCAAATTATCTGTCTTCCCAGCAGTCGCGTGTGGTCACAGAAGTGTGTGGAACACGCTAATGCGTTTATCAAGTGATTATTCTTGGCCCCTTTGCTGGCAAAAACAAGCAGGAAACAGTACAGAAAAAACATGTCTAGTAAGCCACATTATCCAGCTTCAAAGCTGTTCAACTTGTGTGGCTCCTATGAATTCAAGGAGAAGAGAAAAAGCGCCGTTGCTTTGTCTTCCCCAAGGCCACTTGCCCTTCAGCCGTTTGCCAAGTGTTCGCCTTATATTGCCTAATCCAAGAGATGCCTTTTGTAGGCCTTGTTGTCATTCCGTAAAGAATTAGTTCTGCTTAATAGCTCAACTGTGCAGGAAGAACATTCCATGCAATTTTACACTTTGCATCAGTCAGAGAACCAGAAGGATCAAGAAAGCATTAAGCAGAGTGAGGTTTTGTAACAGAACTCATGTCACTTAGCAACTTCATCCAAGTAGAAATTTATAATGAGAAAAAATACATAATCTGTCAAAACTACAGCAGAAATGATTCTACTAGGATTGTTTTTGCTTCTCCCAAATGATTATCTCCTCAAACTCAATTCCAGAGTTTTAGTACCTTGTCATTTTTTAATAAAACTTTCAGTATTCTTTTCTGCAGCTGTTTGATATATCGTTTTCTAAGATTATGATTGGCCTGGTTTTCCTTTCTCTTCCTCTTAATCACCTCACACTTAGTGGATATTCAGTCAACGCCTGTTATGCAGTACAATTCATTAAATTTTATGTAATCACAATTTATCACACCAACTAAACATTCTATATATGACATACAATTTATAAACTGGGAATCAATCACTATAAAATGTCCGGGTAGGTCTTTCATCTTCTAATAGCTATTAAAGACAAAGCCTATTTCATTGATAACAGAAAAAAAGTACACACATACACACATATCAGATAAACCTGTTAAAGTGAATTCATAATGTGGACCTAGAGTTCTAAGCTGCCTGTCTACAACATAATGAGGTCTTTCAATAATACTGTAGCTCACATTTTTATTAGGCTTGGTCCCGTAGCCCTAAAGGGGAGAAGAGAGAATTAACTTACAACATGTGTTCTATATATTATCTCATTTAATACTGCTATAAACCTTAACAAGTAAGCAATATTACCCTCACTTACAGGTAGGGAAGTATGTTCTGAGAGGTTAGGCCACTTGTTCAGGTCATAGAATTAGTAAATAGTAGAGCCAGGAGTCAATATGGTGTTACTATCTTTTAAATTACGCTCAAAAGCTGCAGCCTTAGGGAAGTAAGGAGTCCCCTCTCCCTGCTCCCCAGAACTTTACAGCAGTATTCCTTTTCCCACCTGGTGAATTTACTCTCCTAGTGGGAAACATATATTCACACACAAAGCACAGTTTCGCTCTCTCCCAGTTTTTTTCTTTTAAAAATTCCTGGAAGCAGCAACAAAAACATATTTCTCCAATCTTTCACTTGATTAAATACTCATTATTCCCAAAGTCATCAATGAGGGCTTTAGGATCTTCGGTCAACAGTTTTTTTTCCTTCATCTTTCTACCTATTTTTGACCAACATCAATTTAATTGTACAATTATTTATCCAACATTCTACATCACTCTCCAATATGGATCCTTTTGGCTACTCCAAATACATCCATCCATTCTTTTAAAAACACTCAAAATCCAAGTACGTTACATCTCTCCTGAAAAGCAAATCTCACAGGATGCTTTGCGGTCAGGGAAGGCTTTGCAGGAGAGGGGACCTGTGTGGTTGAAGGCTGAAGGATGAGTAAGCAGCAAGGGAATATGATGAGTGGTTCAGGGAGAAGGTAGAGCATAGGCAGAGACACATTCAGAGAACCAAAATCCCATGTAAACCAAACGAGAGGTGTACAGAAGAACCAAGGGGTGAGGTGAGGGGGAGACATGGAGACAGGATGGCAGAGACATGGAGACAGGATGTCAAAGGCTGCTGACCAGATGACGAAGAGGCTTGCCAACTTATTATGCTCCAATGCCTTGCTACTCTAAGTGTGGTTAGTCCTTAGAGGAGCCCTCTAATTTGTTTGATCTGAAATCCATCAGCCTCCACCGTGGAGCTCACCACGTTCAATCAGCATTTTTTTACAGATGCCCGGGTGACTTACATGCACTTTAAAATTTGAGAAGTACAGTTGTAACCATTTAAGGTTGCATTCTGAAGAGAATGACAAGCTACTAAAATACCGGAAGCAAAAGATATACATGGTCAGATCTGAAAGCCATGTGCAAGACTGATTATGAGCAGGTACAAAGCAAATGTGAGGGGTTTTTTTTTTAATGGTTTACTTGCTACTGGATTCTTCTATTTGAGAATGATTGTTTCATACTTTCATAGAAGTACCTCCTACTTTTCTACTCTGTTTCCATGGCTGTCAGGACCCGGTGGTGGGTACAAACTTTCAGCTACAGGATTAATGAGGTCTGAGGATCTAATGTAAGTTGATAAAACAGAGTTAAATTATTATAAATTATATAATAATAATAAAATAATAATATAAATTATTATAAATTATTGAAATTTACTAAGAGAATAGAACTTAAATGTTTTCATACATACAAACAAAAATAAGTATGTGAGGTAGTAGATATGTTAATTAACTAAGAGGGGAATCCTTTTATAACATACACATATATTAAATCGCCATGATGTACACTTTAAATATCTTATAATTTTGTATGTCAATTATTCCTCAACAAAGCTGAAATTAAGAAAAAAAAGTCTTCCTTATCGATACAGAAGCTCCTGCTGAGAGGAGTAACATACAAGGTTATCTGAAACACCAAGAATGTACCTTCTATAGGACAAAAGTATGTCTAATCATACCCAACTAGTGATTTGAATCAAATTTATGCAATCGTGCTCCCTGAACGGTTTCATAAACTCTAAGCTGCTGCATAAACAGCTCACTCTTCATTTACCCGTTAAATGCCTTTGAACTACTTAGGTAGGGGAGATAGAGGTTATATTGGCTGCTCATAAATAATCCTTTAAATGAGCAAAGCATATATCCTCCTAGAAATTTTTTGCTAATTTATATGCGACCTTTAGCTCAGAGGAATAAAAGCACAGAATTCTGGACCACAGCCATACAAAAATCCGCTATGTTCTATTCAACAAGCCAAATCAAAAGAGCACATGGTTTACAGGAATAGGCTGAATGAGACGTGCAGCTCTTACCTCAGCTGCTGTCAAGTGTCACAATCAATCAAGAAGAAAGTTAACTGGTAAAATCTGCTTTTTAATGCCTGTTATTGACAACAGAGAGAGCCAAACAGCCTGACTTTTTCTTTGATGGCATATAATGAATGTCACTGAAAGGATTTTGTACTTAAAGAAACATGACCCTGTTAAAAAAAAAAAAAAAAAGATAATAAAACTGGTAACAGCAGCAAAAATGTAGGTATGTGTGTTCGAACATGCAATGCATCTTTTATAGTGATCCTGAAGTTATGATACTTCTGCTTCTGTTAGTCCCCACAGCCACCTGACCCAAGATTGATATCCCAAAAGGATCATGACTTTGATATGAATAAACTACATTCAGAACCAGTGGTAGAGCTGGATACCCCAGCCTTGTGTAGAGTGCTATTCACAGCCTAATGTAAACATTCTGCGGGGCTTAACAAGAGACCCCGATTATCAGTGGCATCAAGTCATTGGAAAGATTTTTGAACATATACCGATGCTTGGAGGCCACAAAGGTAGTGTTTTTCAACCCCTTCCATTCTGTGATGGGCAGCCCTTTAGAGAGCTGGGAAGTCTCGTTACCCACAAATACACACTTGCTGATGGGAGGAGTTTGTATGTATGTCCATGGAAAGGTGGAGTAAGCTGGCAAAGACAAGTGAGGCAAAGCAGTTAGTGAGAAAAAGGGGAAAGAAAAAGGGAGAAATGGGAAAAATATTACATGACAAGAAGACAAGTAAAAAGACAAAGAGAAGGAAGAGATAAGGAATGAATGGTGCAAATAAAAGGAAAGAAAATTTAAAAGGAAAGAAAATTTAAAAGCAAAGGAACAGGGGCACCTGGGTGGCTCAGATCAGTTAGGAGCAGCCCACTCTTGATTTCAGCTCAGGGCCTGATCTCGGGGACCCAGGATGGAGCCCTGCATTGGGCTCCATGCTAAGCAGGGACTAGGCTAGAGGATTCTCCCTCCATCCCTCCCTCCCTACCACCTTACTCTCTCTAAAATAAATAAATCTTAAAAAAAAAAAAAAAAAAAAAAACAAAGGAACAAACCACTGGTCTACTAACCACCGCTAAACAATTATCAATCATGAGAATAGCTTCTCATACCTTTTAGTTTGTTGTATTGCAGCTGACTCTGTTAATACTTACTAGTAAATAAATAAAAATTAGTAAATATGTATATGAGTAAATATGCCAGGATTATTTCAAGCTGATCCCTGCTGGCACTGTCAAATAAATTCTTAAAAAAGTATCTGGGAAAATGAGTAGTTTATAGAATTAGCAATTTTCTTAAGGTCTAAAAGAACTTACCAGTGGTTTAAATTTCTTTATAACTGTAATTATGGTTACAAGGATGTGATCAAATTCAATAGTATCAAGGGGGCCAATAACAAAAACAAAGTATCTGTATATTAAGTGAAAAAAAAAAGTTAAATATCAACATACAGTGAAATCTAAGAGGATTACAACAACCACTTTGAAAATAGCTTGGCAGTTTCTTAAAAAGTTAAATGTATATCTGCTATACAACCCAGCCATTTTACCCCTAGGTATCAAGCCAGGAAAAATGGACTCAGAGTCCTCACGAAGATCTGTACCTGGCAGCTTCAATAGCTCCAAACTGTTGGAAAACAGCCCCGGGTGTCCTGTGATGAATGAATGAACAAACAAACAGCGGTATGCCCACACAATCGCATACTACTCAACAACAACAATAGTGAATTATCAATATATATTGATAGTTCACAACATGGATCAATCTCGAAATATTTACACTGAATGAAAGAATCCAGACAAACAAAACAGTACCTATTATGTGATTCTATTTGCATAACATTCTAGAAAAAGCAAGCTAATTGGTGGAAACATGAAGCAGATCCATGGTTGCCTGTGGATGGGGAGGAAAGATGGATCACAAAGAGCACGAGGAAGCCTTTCGGAGTGACGAGTCTGTTCATCACCTCCACCACAGTAATGGTTTCATTGGTACATACATATGTCAAATTCACTAAGTCATGTACTGTGATATGTACACAGTTTACCACACAATCATACCTCAACGAAGTTCTAAATGACTGATGAAAAAAAAAAACCTCCGCATGTATGGACACAAACACGTTTATAAATACACAGAAAAAAGTCCTGCAAGAATCTACATAACCATTAACAATAACCACATCCAGGAGAACTCTGCATTTTATTTATTCTCCACTACTTCACTATTTAGGGTAGCATGTATTACTTCTGTAACTTCAAAAATAAAAATAGAAATCAGTATCCTCAAAAGCCTTTAAAAGTTCCAGAAAGCCCTATTCAAAATTATAAACATCTCCACCAATTTTTTCATCCTCAACTGTTAAACATTATTTCTTACTAGTGTTAATGGGAAGCTACTTAATTTTACACTGATTATAGCAACTCTTTAATATTTTTAATTACAGATGTACAATTTATTAGCTACTACATGAGTCAAACAGGTCTGCTTGCAAACTAATTGTTATTTGTAGAGCTTTTTTCCTTATGCTAAAGTATTCTCTAACTCCAAACCACTATAATTATTAAAACTTAGTTTGTGTCTTTCTCTGATAATTACACTTGAAAGATGTGGAGTTGGAGTTCTGTTTTTAAAAGTTTCATTTTCTGAAATTTTAGGAAATTTCCATGCATTTAGTTGATTTCTGCTCAGTTTAAACATACGGATTATCTATTCAAAATTATCGATTAAAAATACATTAAACCCCCCAAATTTTATCTAAGACACATTGAGAGACAGAAAGAAAAGTTAAACTTTACACCTGCCCTCAAAGGACTTGCCTCTTCCCCTCTAAAAGGTGCTGTAGCAGGTATGTTTTTTAAAAACACAAGTAAACAAATCAAAAACAAATCTTATGGTGAGGGTTCAGAAAGAAACAGTGAATTAGGTCCACCAATTAATAGCTGTGTGACTTTGTAAGTTACTTGATGTCTCTGTGTCTTAGTTTCTTAATTTATAAAAGGGTGAGAAATTTATTTCACAAAGTTGTGGGGAGGATTAAATTAAGTATCTCTATAAAAGATTGAATTCTGTCCGTCCCATCCCACTCCTCTGTGATCCTGATTCATTTATAACCCATCTTCCAATTCTTCCTCATCCCTAGGTGCCACTGGCTTACAAAGACACCCATGTTGTTTCCTATCCTACACAGATGGTCTCCTGGGCTAGCTTCTATACCCACTGGCTTTCCTTCCACTTCACTCCTCCATCACTACATTTCCTACTAATTCTTCAACCCCATCATGATGATAGCAATGGACCAAATGGTTTCTCATCCATCCTCAGCTGATTCGGATTCCAGAACATCTCCAACAGTGGAATTTCCTCATTTGGAGACTTCCTTCCTTTCTGATTCCCAGGTCACTGTGTTCTCTCACTGACTACTTCCTAGACCTGCTTTGATGACTCCTCTTTGTTCACCCTCTCCTAATGTGCAAGGATGACTGTGTCTTCAGTCCTCCTATCTTTGCACACAATCTCTTTCTTCAGCAATCCCATCAACTTCTGGCACCCAATATGCTCATAACTGCTATATCTGTGTTTCTAGACTTAAATTTTTCTCTTGGAAAATCTTCAATTCTACCAATAATATGACTAAACATCTCCATCTAGATATCCCAAAGACAGCTAAAGTTTGGCATGACAGGACTAAACTCATTTTCCTTTTTACTCGTTCTTATTCTTTCCTACTCTTTACCCTTTCTTCCTCTACCTGCACCTTAAAACTTTCTCCCTGTCTAGCTACCCCCACCTTCCTAATACAATTTAATGATATCACCATCCAAAAACACAAGCCATAAATCTTCAAGTTATCTTCAAGGGTAGAAGTCACCAAATCTTCATTTCCCCACTTTCTTGCATATCCTTCCCATCTGCAGTAAACTGACTGCAAAAGCAGCTAAAATTCTTCACTCTTCTATATCCATGCTCTTTCCAATGTAACTTTGCAGCTCCTTCCCACCTCTCAAATCTGAGCTACACTTGAGACTTGCTTTGGCCGATAGAATGGGATAGAAGTAACAGCACACTAACTCCTGCCAGAGCCTTGAGAAGCCCTCACTCTCTTGGAACTTGCCACAGACATGTGAACAAACTCAGAAGAGCTTGCTGGATGATGAAGGACATTTGGTCCAATCTCTCCCATCACTCCACCCAACAAGCATTCATGTGGGATGAGATCATCCCAGACCAACCAGCACCCCTCCTCCCAGGAGACCTCCCAGCCAACTGAAGACACACCAGTGAGTACAGATGAGATCAGCTTAAAAGACTTATAAGAGGGGTGCCTGGGTGGTTCAGTGGGTTAAGGCACTGCCTTCAGCTCAGGTCATGATCTCAGGGTCCTGGGATCAAACCCCACATCAGGCTCTATGCTTGGCAGGGAGCCTGCTTCCCTCTCTCTCTCTCTCTCTGCTTGCTGCTCTGTCTACCTGTGATCTCTCTCTCTCTCTGTCAAATAAATAAATAAAAATCTTTTTAAAAATATTAAAAAAAACTTGTAAGCAATAATATATAATTATAGTTTTAAGTCACTATGTTTAAGAGTAGTTTGTTATGCAGTGATAGCTAAACTGCTTTCATGATTACTGCCCTAACTTATACATCCATCTCTGATCTGGCTAATGGAAAGGTCCAATAGTTGGACCTTTTTTTTCCTCTTACACTGTAATTACTCATATATATATATATACATGTGTGGGTGTCTATATATTACAAAAATAGTTTTAGTAGCTATTTATATCTCTATATACAGTGGGGCAACTCACAAACCATGTAGCCTAAAAATATTCAAAAAATTAAGAAAAAGGGAGACGCCTGGGTGGCTCAGTCAGTTGAGTGTCTGCCTTTGGTTCGGGTCATGATCCTGGGGTCCTGGGATCAAGTCCTGCATTGGGTTCCTTGCTCAGGAGGGAGCCAGCTTCTCCCTCGGACTGCCACAATCCCCCCTGCTCAGCAGGAAGCCTGCTTCCCCCTCTCTCTGCTGGCCTCTCTGCCTATTTCTGCCTACTTGTGATTTCTCTTTCTGTGTCAAATAAATAAATAAATAAACAAATTTTTAAAAATTAAAAATTAAGAAAAATGTGTGTAATGAATACATAATATCTATGTAGATGCTAGTATATTCATCACTTACCACCAGAAAATATATACAAATCTATTACAAAAGTTAAAATCTATATAAACTTATGCAAACATTTATAAGTCACACATGGTACCATTTGCAGTAAAGAGAAATGTAAACATAGATGCAGTGTTAAATCATAACTGCATAAAATTAACTATAGTGGGTACTGTACTACTGTAATAATTTCAGTCACCTCCTATTGCTACTGTGGTGAGTTAAAGTGTTGCAAGTATCCACTTAAAATATGTATTATGATTCTCCTCCCTGTGAGCACGTCATCTCTCCAGTAAATTGCATTCGGTGGTAAAAAGTGATCGCTTGTATTCCTGCTATTAGTGATTAAGTTTTAGGGGACTTGAAAGTTATATGCAGAGCCTCAAATGTGCAGGGGTCAAATGTTCAGGTGTTGTTCAAGGGTCAGTTGTGTGTGTGTACATGAAAAACATCTGCTCAATGAACATGTAAGTGATAAGTAAAATTAAGTGAAATAGGTGACAACTCTCAGCAGAGAAGGGAGAGACTACAGTGAGATGAAATGGTAAAAAGGGCAAATGATTCTGAATATAGGATTTGGACTGGGTCAAATTAAAAGAGAACAATAACAGCATTCCCAGGCCTCAAAGTAACCTTGTCAATCACACGACTGCAACCTAGCCTTTTAAATAAAATGAATAAGCTCACATAGAATCTTTTTCTCCCTACACTGATAAGTTTTTGACATAAGAATGTGAACTCTAGAGGGTTAATGAATCAGTCAGTAGCAACCCACACTATGATCAAGATGGTAAAATGAAATGCTTGGTCAGAGTTCACTGACCACTGGTCAAAAACAGACAAAGACCCTCGTCTCAAACAATAGCTTTAGTCTTCTGAGAGAGGCTTGTTTTCTGTACCAGAATGCGGTTTTGCTGCATGCCCCAACCAAATTCACAAATCTCAGGTGGACTTGCATTTTGCTGGGGGGGGGGGGTAGTGGTATTACAATAGCTAATTGAAAAGCAGCTGTTTCAACTTCTAATTGTTCATCCAATCAGACAACCAGAATAATGGTGCATGATCTGGTTATTATAATTGTGCTACCTTCCAAATTGAATTAACCATGTGGCAATCTGACTGACAACTCAAAGGCTATGCTGTATCAAAATAAGCCAATTTGGTGCCAAACACAGATACGGTTTTGACTTTTCAACGTATACCACAGCAGATGTTACTCCAGATTATTAGTAGCCTTTTAAATCATAAAATTTAATGCAAATTCAAGTTATTGTTAAGGCTTGGAGTAAGAAAAATTGTAAAAAAACAGTTAAGATAAAATTTAAATATAAGCTGTTAAATAACTCAAGCAAACAAAAAACATTTGTAGCAACAATAATTTAATTTCAGAAGGCCACTAATAGATCACTTTATCTCTGACAAAATAGAGAAATGCATTCTATTTTATTTTATTTAAATATTTTATTTATTTATTTGACAGAGAGAGAGAGATCACAAGTAGGCAGAGAGGCAGGCAGAGAGAGAGAGAGGGGGAAGCAGGCTCCCTGCTGAGCAAAGAGCAAGTCATCAAGACCCCAGGATCCTGATCTAAGCCTAAGGCAGAGTCTTTAACCCACTGAGCCACCCAGGCGCCCCAGAGAAATGTATTTTAAATCACTCATCTAAAGATTGTTTATTCAAACTATTTCAAACATACGGAAGAATAATACAATAAACACTTCTGTATATTCCACCGAGCTTTATCAAATATTAACACTTTGCCATATTTGCTTCAGATTTTTTAAGACTATAAAACATTACAGATTTGGTTGATATGATCTTATTCTTTCCCTTCCCAGAAGTAACTACTATCCTGAATTTAGTGTTTGTAAATCCCATGGATATTTTATACTATCATCAAATATCTATGTATTCACAAACAAGATATATACTGCTCTGCATACTTTCAATCTATATACAAAGGCATCATACTCTATTCTGTAATTTACTTTTTTAAAGATTTTATTTATTTGAGAGAGAGAGAGAGCACAAATGGTGGGGGGGGGGGGTGCACAGGGGGAGAGGGAGAAGCAGGCTCCCTACTGAGCAGGACCTAGAGATCATGACCTGAGCCAAAGGCAGACCTTAACTGACTGAGCCACCCAGGTATCCTTAATTTATTCTTATGCTCAACTATGTTTTTATTTTCCCATTTATCTACATTGACAAATATAACTTTAATCATTTAATTCTGAATGAAATTAATTGAATTCATTTCACTGTATATAATACCCCACAATTTGTTGGCCATTCTCTTATTGATGGACATGTAAGTAGTTCCCAACTTTCCATTATCACAAAGAATAACTTCAGGAGCATTTTTTACATATATGTTCTCATGTACATGGGCAAGAGTTTTTCTTTGACATATTCCTAGAAATGAAATTGGTGTGTCAAAGGGCATATGCATTTTTAATTTTTCTAGATATTGCTAAGGTGCGTTCTAAAACAGCTCTACCAGTTTAGATTACCATCAGCTTTCTTTGCCATCATTTGGGATATATAAGGTATATTTCGAAAGGTGTATTTTTTTACACATATACATATATATACTTTTTAAAAAATTTTTTTTAAAGATTTTAATTTATTTTTTTGACAGACAGAGATCACAAGTATGCAGAGAGGCAGGCAGAGAGAGGGGGGAGAAGCAGGCTCCTTGCTGAGCAGAGAGCCCAATGCGGGGCTCGATCCCAGGACCCTGAGACCATGAACTGAGCTGAAGGCAGAGGCTTAACCCACTGAGCCACCCAGGTGCCCCTATATACCTATATATAAAGGTATATAAGGAAAGGGGGGTGTGTGTATAAATATATATATATGTATGTATATATATATCTATATGGTGGGTGGTATAAATATATATATATATATGTATACATACACACACACACACACACACACATATATATATATATATTTTAGGTTTTACTTATTTAAGAGAGAGAGAGAGCACAAAAGTGGGGCTGAGGGGATGGGGGAGAAGGAGGAAGCAGACTCTCTACTGAGCAGGGAATCTGATGCAAAGCTTGATCCCAGGATCCTGAGATCATGACCAGAGCTGAAGGCAGATGCTTAACTGACTGCACCACCCAGGTGCCTTTGGAAATATATATTTTTATCAATATATATTCATATATTTTTGACGATCTGGTGGATATAAAATTGTATCTTGGTTTTTATTTCCCTGGTTACAAGTGAGCTACGCATACTTTCCTGTGTTTAATAGGTACTTAGGTTTTCTCTCCTGTGAATGGACTCCTGTAAATAAACCTTTTCTACTAGGATGTTTGCTTTCTATTGATTTGTAGAAATTCTTTATGTATTTAGCTGCTTATTGTTGTTATTTAGGTTCATTGCACATGTTTTTTTTTAAAGATTTATTTATTTATTTGACAGACAGAGATCACAAGTAGGCAGAGAGGCAGACAGAGAGAGAGGAGGAAACAGGCTCCTGCTGAGCAGAGAGCCCGATGTGGGGCTCGATCCCAGGACCCTGGGATCATGACCTGAGCCAAAAGCAGAGGCTTTAACCCACTGAGCCACCCAGGCACCCCAATTGCATTTTATTGTCATTTTATTCCTAATTTATACTGTCTTTTTGAAATTCATGTCTTCAATTTTAAGAAATCTATAGAATTTATTTTTTTCTTCATGGGTTAGCCTTTTTATAAATATTTTTAAATCCTTCCTGACCTAGAATTAGGTAAAAGCCTAACATGTCAGGCCACTTAACCCTCTATACTTCTCTTCTGTTTTGGTTTCCATAGATGTTTCTCTTGTTTTTGAGCCGGGATATCTTTTTAAGTTTTCTATTCTTATATTTTACCTATCATTGTTGGGCATTTGGAACAGAGAGAGTATGTCAAAGCATTTACTCACTCTCCCCATCTTTTTTTGTTTAATGGAAGAGCGGCTTTAGGTAAGGATAAGTTTCTAAATGAAGACTATTTCCCTTGCTTATGTGTCACATAAGCTTTGAAATGTTAAGCTAATTGTTTCAGCTGTCATGATATAGTCTGGATTGTGACTACTCAACTCATTTAACTGCTTATACTTTAAAAACAAACACATACAAAACAGCTATAAGAGATAATACACATTTTTTTCTTTTTCTACCTAAAATGTTTATGCATTGAAATTGAGTAGCAGCTTCTTAAAAATACATAGAAACATCTTTGATGTTGCAGAAGTTAAAATTTAGGAACAATCCTCAAAAATCTGTGTTTAAGGAACTCAAATAGTGACCCCACAGGGGCCTTTTGAGAAACACACATTTACAAAGTACCTTAACCTCTCAGGAGCAGAACTTTGTAACACACAGATAAGATACTCTCATAATAATATTGAATGTAAGGGTTGTAATTTTTTCTTTTAATCTAATAATTTATCTCTCATTTCTTCAAACAGTAAAATATGTTAACACCAAAAACATTTAATAAAATATCATGTCTTGACATTCATTTCATTTAAAAAGAAACTATTAAGTAATGTATCTACTTTGAATTGAGGCTACAACAACAGACTATACACTGAAACAAAACACGACAGTCCAAAGACCTCAGTGCCAAAGCTTTCACATTTGTTTCCTGTCTAATGAATGTTTTCGCCATGCCCATGGCAAAACCGTAAGAAAATAAATCTGAATTTTCAGGCTAATCAAGAGATTTTCCACTTGCCTTCAGGGATAAGAACACTTTCTCTAAATAATCCCAACTATGTTTTTAATCTTATTGATTCATTGATTCTATACACAAAGCTATTAGACTATTAGGAATTCCAGCCCAGATCCCTGAAAGCTAGAACACAGGAGTTAGGAGCCAACGTGGGGCCTTCAGAGTATTTGAAGCATTTGTAAAAGTGACCTAAGGGCAACTCCAAGCCCTAAAGGATGCTTTCAGTGTTTGCAAAAGCAGCAGGAAGTTCCTAATCCCTTTTTCCTTAAAAGAAGAGATAAACGTCTTTGATTTGGGATCAAAACATCCAGGGTCCTCTGGAATTATAGTATCCCCAAAAAACCCTTGAGTACTAAGGATCCAAACTAGAGGTCTGTGGGGAAAATAATATTGATTTTAAGATTAAAAAGGGCTAATGGTTAAGCTATAAAGGCAGTCAAAAAACTCAAAAAGGAATCCAACCACTCTTGGTTTGGTCTATCAATTAACACCAACTCCAAGTGAGAGGAAACCTTTGTGGCAAAACATTTAGGTAAATAATTCATTTCCTTTTGAATTGGCACATGTCGGACAAGGCATAGATAGATTATCCGGTAAGTGCATGGCTATTAAAATGCTCAACACTTGTTTGTGTTATCTCATTTTTCAGATACCGTCCAAAAGCTATCAAAGAGTACAGCACTTTCCTTGAAGAGAAATACTATTTACCAATTTATAAATGAATTTAGACTGGTGATCAGCTGATTCTCCAAATAAAATTTTGTTATCGGTCATAATAACCCAGTTTGTTGTTAACTAAGACTGAGCTTTCATTCAGAATAAACAACCTTGAGCTGAAGAATGACAATTACTCTGCCAACTACAGAACCGTCCCCTTCCTCTCTCATCCAAGCGACTAAACAAGTAGTTAGTCCCTATTTTTGTGAGAGGCAAGGACTCTGAAAACGGACTGGACTCTGAAGAGGCTCAGGTCATGGTCTCAGGGTCCTGGGATCGAGTCCCACATTGGGCTCTCTGCTCAGCAGGGAGCCTGCTTCTCTCTCTCTCTCTCTGCCTGCCTCTCCATCTACTTGTGATCTCTCTCTGTCAAATAAATAAATAAAATCTTAAAAAAAAAAAAAGAATACAGTATAATCTAGTTTTTAATTTTTTTTTTCTAAATAACCTACCAGGAGAAGAAAAAAAAATCACTCCTATTCCTTTCTTGTTTTCTTTTTGTATCTACCTAATCAAAACATACAAGCTATGAAAATTCTTAGGATTATAATTGCTGACTTCAACACAGCATAGAAAAAATAATTTCACAGAAATATATGTAATAAAAATACATATTCTGTGTATGAATATTTGTAAAACTTGATAATCCCTACAACTCTAGCTGTGATTACGAAATTAAAAGAGTTTTTCACTCTCAGATGGGATTTATGTCCAGTAACATATTCACATACAAAGTGGTCTGCTAGCGATGGTAAAAGATGTAGCTTTAGCTACATGATGAAACAACTTAAACAAAACACCTTAATGAAAAGTGGAAAATCCAGTCATTGTTACAAGGGCTATAGGGATATGACACAATTAAGTGACAGAAACATCCAAATCCTTAACTCTTTAGTGGTCCATCCTGATGCTTAGAAACCTGGCTTTTACAGGAAAGTAGAAAATGTATATATTTAATACAGGTGCAATTTTCTAACTTATTTCAAACAAAATGCTTTAACTAAAAATATAAATGATATCACACAAACAGTAGTATACACAAGAAGGCATGTTATAATGAACACTTCCTATTGAAAACGGTCAAAATCTGGGTAAAGTACAATATTATCCTGCAGTGGAATTCTACTAGTAGTTAATGATTTTACAAAGCCTTATAGGGGTAAAGGCTCTCTCCTGCTGATTTATGAGATGTTTCTTTCAACCATGCTTCTCTAGTAAT
The DNA here is from genome assembly GCF_030435805.1 of Mustela lutreola. NCBI lineage: Eukaryota > Metazoa > Chordata > Mammalia > Carnivora > Mustelidae > Mustela > Mustela lutreola. Next base: position 43,446,343 of record NC_081296.1, read on the forward strand.
TCTATGCAAGAGAGGGAAAAGCAAAAGGCCACAGTGAAGGTTTCTGGGATTTGCCATCTAAAAGCTTTTTATTCTTCCAAAGAAAGAAAGTTACGACCTTTGACATTGTGCTGTGATGCCGAAGAAACTGCTCATAAATGTATGTCAGTAATGAAGCAGAAATCAATAATTTCATTTAATCTAGTGAACTATTATGTAGCGGGACACAATATGTTTGAAGAGTCAAATGTCCTTGTCTTATTAATGACACCTATGTTACTGTTTCATTAAGATGAAAGTTGTTTGTTTTGTATTTTTTAAAATCATCATAATTTTCACTATCGTATATGAAAATGCCCAGAATTTTAAAGTTAACGTGAACCCTTTTTTTAAAAGAAAAACACTTTGTGGGCGCCTGGGTGGCTCAGTGGGTTAAGCCGCTGCCTTCGGCTCAGGTTATGATCTCAGGGTCCTGGGATCGAATCCCGCATCGGGCTCTCTGCTCAGCAGGGAGCCTGCTTCCCTCTCTCTCTCTCTGCCTGCCTCTCCATCTACCTGTGATTTCTCTCTGTCAAATAAATAAATAAAATCTTTAAAAAAAAAAAAAAAAAAAAAAAAAAAAAAAAAAAAAAAAAAAAAAAAAAAAAGAAAAACACTTTGTAAAATTCATGCAAATTTTAATGCAATATTTTCATTTGACCTCAAATATGGAGATACTGCATTTATGATGATAAGTCTTTTAAGAATCAGATAACTTTCCATAAATGATTTTATGCATGCATACATATGTAACTGGTTTTACAAATATACACACTTTTAAGTCACTATATTAGTTGGATTGCTTATTAAAATTAAATAACTGAATTGCCCAGAAAAATCACAATACCAAAAACAAAGGTTGGGGGATTGTTTTTCTCATTTTAATTGATTTTAATAAAATATTTCAAATATTTACAGGCTAATGAGAAATGGTGGTGGTATTTGTTATACTACATTAACAATAGCTGCAAAGTTTATATTAGAAGATAAAATAAAGTTTGTTTCTTTAAAAATCAAGCTTTCCCTCTCAAACTGAGGAACCAGTAGGCTAAAATTTAGAAGTACATATTTTGAAGGAAATTAATAGATGGCACAGAGAAGTTTAATAAATAATGAATGCTTACTAATGGTTTCATATATTCATGGATTGTTATTTTTAAAGAGTATGCTCCTCAAGGCAGAACTCCTCAAGGCAGAACTGTTACATATGTAACAGTTATTTCAGGTAAAATACAATAGCAATTTAGCTATTTTATTTACACTAAATAACTAAATTTTCTGATAATCACCATGACATTGATAAAAGTTTCAGGAAAACATAAAATGGTATTATTTTCCTAAATCATAGCATAGTAGTATTATTTGTAATTTCTAATATCTTTTTTTTTTTTAAGTAGGCTCCACACTAGGTGTGGGGCTTGAACTCACAACCCTGAGATCAAAACCCAAGCAGAGATAGAGTCCTATGCTTAACTACCTGAGCCATCCAAGTGCCCCATAATTTCTATTTTCTAATTATATATTTCTATTCTAATTATTTCTAATGTCTACAATAATGTTGGACAATATTAAAACAATGAGAAATTATCTTGCTGTCAGGTTTCAGGCAAAATCCTATGTCCCTAAAAATTGTGCTTGTGTATCCTCTAAGACTTTAATGACCTATTAATTGCCCAGTACAAAGGCTATTTTTCAAATCTTGTTTTATCAAAACTCTGACGCAGCTGATGTTGCTTAATAAGTTCTTTGAAACCTTTCCTTCGGCATTTGTGATTTAGTACTCTTGTCCTGGTTTCTTCCAGCTACCCTGTTGACAACTTGACCAACTGCCTTCGTCTCTGTTGATTGACCATGGTTCTTGCACTGCGCACTCCTCCTGCTCAAAATCACCCATGATTTAAACTTCACTTAATGGGGCGACTGGGGGGCTCAGTGGGTTAAGCCTCTGCCTTCGGCTCAGGTCATGATCTCAGGGACCTGGGATTGAGCCCCATATCAGGCTCTCTGCTCAGCGGGGAGCCTGCTTCCTCCTCTCTTTCTCTTTCTGCCTACTTGTGATATAAGTCTGTCAGATGAATAGATCAATAAAATCTTTAAAAAAAAGAAAAACTTCACTTAATTACTGGTAATGCTCAACTCAGTATCTTTATGCCATGCCTCTCCTGGCTTCCAACTGTTCTTTGGACCACCTGCTAACCAGTTCTACCTCTGCATCTCACAGACACCTAAAATGAACACTTTCCATACCAAACTCATAACCTTGATCCCTGTATCGGCTCCTCTTCCTGTACTGTCTATTTTAGTTGGTGGCACCGCCATTCACCAAGTCACCCAAACTAGAAATACTGACATCATCCTGAACTACTTTCACCTCCCTTATTCCCCACATCTACCAAGTACTGACAATTTTTAATCCTAATTATAACTCAAGTCCTTCTTCCTGCATCTCCTTACTGCTCCAGTCCAGTCCCTTAAACACTCTCACTGTGCTGCAGTTACAGCCTCCACCTTGCCTCTCGCCCTGCTCACGGGACTTCTGTTTTCCTCCCAGTCTCCAGTAGGATCAATCTAAAACAAAAACTGGCCAATCCAATCCCCTGCAGCTCATCACTCACAAATTAAATTCCAGGTTCCTTAACATGGTATACAGTATATATTGTCTTTCTATGAGTGGATCCTTTCTACGTCTCCAACTGCATATCTGGCCACCGCTTCCTTGAAATTTACTCTCTAGCAACGCCAAAAAGCTTATTATTCCACATATACCATGTTGTTTCTCACTACTATAACTTAATTGGACTATCCATCCCTCTCATTTACCTAAAATCTAAAAAAAAAATTTTTTTTTATTATTAAAGCTTTTTTTAAATTATTTATTTATTTGACAGAGAGAAATCACAAGTAGAGGGAGAGGCAGCCAGAGAGAGAGAGAGATAGGGAAGCAGGCTCCCTGCTGAGCAGAGAGCCTGATGCGGGACTTGATCCCAGGACCCTGAGATCATGACCTGAGCCAAAGGCAGTGGCTTAACCCACTGAGCCACCCAGGCACCCCTAGTTTTCCTTTTAAGTTTAGCTTAAGCATCACTTCCATAAGAACCTGTCCTTAAGTGCCCTTCAGCCCATACTCCAAACTCAGAGATGCATGGAGAAGTATTTAGAGGTAAAGTGTCAAGATGTCTGCAACTTTTTTAGAAAGAAAGATGAAGTAAACATAGCAAATGTTAATTAACAGCTAGGAATCTAGGTGAAAGGTAGTCAGGTGTTCATTATTCTATCCTTCCACTTGTCTGTAGATCTGAAAATTCAGTATAAAAAGTTAGAGAAAAAAACACCTCATATGCAACTCTGTTAGGAGTACACTCTGTTATTGCACAACCATACCATTTTAGTTATTACCTATTTATGAATTCCTTTTTCCATCTAACAAATCAAGTCAGAGACTGTTCCTTATAAACTGTGGCATTCTCAGGACCTAGAAAAGTAGGTTTCAGTAAATATTTATCGAAGAAATAAATGTTTGTCCTAAGTCAGAAATAAACCTGAACACAAAATTCTCAATCAGCAAGTATTTTAGTGTCTACAACGTGCAAAGTATCTTAGGTGCTCTAGCAGTAGAAGGGAGTATCACACAAGGTCACTGAAAAATCCCATTAACTAACATAGGGACATGTTAATTACATGAGACAATGAGACATTAGTAACATGAGACAATGAGGAAAGACAGAAATGCAGTTGGGAGGGATGATGAAAACTAAAATGAAGAGAACCGGGATTATACGGAGACGTGAAGTTAGGAACTAAGTCCTCAAAGATGAGGCATATAGCGTCTAAGGTACAAAGAAATTCTTCAGGACCCCATCCTTATTTCAATTCCTACAAAATAGTAGAGAAAAAACAAAGATGATCTCTCCCACTAAAAATATATAGAAATGCTGCACTGTACATATTCAAAACAACATCACTGACTAACAAAATTTCAAGGTCAAGATCAGAGCAGTAAACTTTGGCCTGATGCCATGATGCTCTAGATGTGGCTATGGGCTCTAAAGGCTTCTGGAAGTAGAAGCGGTTTTGTTCCATCACAACATAGTTAACTGAGACCTGAACCTGAAAGCACTTGTAGAAAGGATCAGTGGAGAAACTCACTCACCATCCAGATTAGGAATAAGGGGGTTTTATTCTCAGTAAGAAATGTTTCTTATAACAAATATAAACCCTGACCTATATCACACACTTGTGTAGAATCTAAATGTATACAACTAATGCAGAGCAGCCAAGAACTAGCCCCAAAATTGGTTCATGACCAGTGAAACCTTAGAGCACCAAAGAGAAATAAACACTTTCATAATATAGTATATACTAAGTTTAACCAAAGATGAGATCATAATAAAAAAATTAAAAATCACATAAGGAAACAATCTGCCATAAGGAAAAATTACCAGACACAGAAAAGAAGGAGGATGACACCTCGAGAACCTGAGATAATGGTACAGTTGAAGGAAATTAAAAGATAATAAAACATTTAAAATCATGGAAGAAAAGACAGAAATAATAGCCATAGGCAATGAATAATCTAGTTTCTCAGTTACTCAATCTTTAAAATGAAAATAATAGTATGTGTTTCATAAGATTATAAGGATTAAAAAAACTAAATACATGTAAAGTGCATAGATAATGTCCCTCCCCCTACTCAGTTGGTATTATCTATTATTACCTGCCAGTAAATATCAGGCACCATATTATTTAATTCATATGTGTAATTTAAAAAACAAATGATCACACATGAAAAAAGAGAGAGGAAAACCAAGAAAGCGACTCTGAACTATAGAGAACAAACTGATGGTTACCAGAGGAGAGGTGAGTAGGGGGGGGTGGGTTAAATAGGTGGTGGGGGAAAAAGCAGAGCACTTACTGTGATAAGCACCGGGTGTTATATGTAAGCACTGAGTCACTAAATTGTACGTTAACTTACTGGAATTTAAGTAAAAACTTAAAAATAAATAAATAAATAAATGGATAAATAAATAAATGCAAGAGAAAATAACATACAGATGTGCAAAAAAGGGAAGGATAGGTGAACAGAACCCATGAGACATATGGAATACCACTGAGCAGACCAACATATACATTACGAGAGTTCTAAAAGGAATAGAGAGAAGTAATGGGCACAAAGAGTATTTGAACAAATAATGGCCAAAAACTTTCCCAATTTGATGAAGGAAGAGAATCCATGTACCAGAGAAGTTCAATGAACTTCAAGTAGGATAAATTAAAAGAGATCCACAAGGAAAAACATTTATAATCAAACTGCTGTAAAACAAAAAAAGACCCAGGAAAACAGGAAGAAAGAAGAAACTCATCACAAACTTATTATTCCTCCAACAGGATTAAGAGCTGATTCCTCATCAGAGACCAGAGGCCAGAAGACAGTGCGATGACATATTTAAAATGACATAAAGAACTGTAAAACAAGAATTCCATATCCAGTAAAACTGTCCTTCAAAAATGAGAGAGAAATTAAGACTTCCTAGATAAACAAAGGCTAAGGCAGCTTATTCCATTAGATCTGCCCTACAAGAATGTTAAAGTGAGTCCTTCAGGTTGAAAAGAAGGGACAGTAGATAGTAATTAAAAGCCATATAAAGAAATAAAGATCTCCAGTAAATGTATCTAAATTGGCAAATATTAAAGTTAATATTATTCTATTTTTTGGTTTATGCCTCCAATTTTTTTTTAAGATTTTATTTTTTTATGTGTGTGAGAGAGAGAAAGCACAAGAGGGGTAAGAGGGAGAAGCAGGGAGCCCATGTGGGACTCAATACTGGGACTCCAGGATCATGGCCTGTGCTGAAGACAGTCACTTAACCAACTGAGCCACCCAAGTGCCCTTACCTCTAGGGTTGTTTGTTTTGTTTTTAATCATTTATTTGACAGAGAGAGCATGAGAAAGCTCACGTGGGGGGTGAGGGCAGAGAAAGAGGGAGAAGCAGGCTCCCCACTGAGCAGGGTGCTGGACATGGGGCTCGATCCCAGGAACCTGGGATCATGACCTGAGCTGAAGGCAGATGCTTAACCAACTGAGCCACCCAAGTGCCTCTACACAACCACTTTTTATTTTTCAGTTTAAAAGATAAATAGACTTATATAAATATAAATCTATCTTACTGGATACACATGTATGAAGATGTAATGTATCATAGTAACATAAAAGGAGACTGAACTGCATAGGAGCAGAATGAAAATAAGACAGCATCAACTCAAACTAGATAGTTAAAATTCAGTATATTAAATGTAATCTCTATGGTAACCACAAAGAAATATCTAAAAAATAAACACCAAATGAAACAAGAAGGGAGTCTCTATGGTTCACTACCCCAAATCAACTAAACACAAAAAGAATGCAGTAGTGGAAGAAAAGAGAGACAAAAAAAAAAACAAAAACAAAAAAAAAAACCATTCAGGACATTCAGAAAATAAATAGAAAAATGTCAGAAATCCTTCTTTCTCAGTGACTATATTAAATGTAAATAAATTAAATTCTCCATTAAAACACAGAGACTGGCAGAATGGATTAAGATAAACGGGATCTAACAACATGCTGTCTACAAGAGATTCACTTTATATCCAATGACATAAGTAGGTTGAAGTGAAAGCACTGGATAAGGTATTCCATGCAAATGGTAACCAAAAGATAGCTGGGTGGCTGTAGTAGTAGCAGACAAGAGTGACATTAAGTCAAAAACTGTTACAAGAGACAAAGGAAGACATTATATACTAATAAAAGGGTCAATTCACCAAGAGCAAATAACATTTGTAAACATATGTTCACCAAATAGAGTCCCAATATATATATGAAGTAAATATAGACAGAATTTAAGTGAGAAATAGAGAGTTCTATAATAATAGTTGGAAAACATTCAGCCATGGGTAGAAAACATCTATACAGAAAAACGATATGGGTTTTCCGTCTCGAACAGAACACGGTACGCTAACTAGACTTAACACACATATAAGATATTATACCCAATAAGAGCAGAACACACATTCTCAAGTACACATTGAACATTCTCCAGGACAGACCACATGTTCAGCTGCAAAACAAGTCTCAAACATTTTTAAAGATTAAATGCATAAAAGGTATATTCTCCAAGTACGGTGGAATGAAGCTAGAAGCACAGAAGGAAAAGTGGAAAACGCACACACATGTGGAAATTAAACAACAAACTGAATTAATGGGTCAAAGAAGGAAGGAAGAGGGGAGCAGGAAGAGAGGAAGAAGGAGGCGGAGAAGGAGGAGGGGGAGAAGAAAAAAAAATACTCTGAGATAAATGAAAATGACAATGCAACATACCAAAACTTACAGAGTTTTGGTGGAAGCAGTGCTCAGAAGATCTGTAGCAGTAAATGCCTACATTAAATAAGAAAAACTATCTCAAGTCAATAACCTTTACTACATCTTGGAAAACTAGAAAAAGTAGTAAAAACTAAATTGAAAGCTAATATAAGGAAAAAAAGAATAAGGATTAGAATGAAGATAAATGAAACAGGCTAGAAAAACAACAAAGACAACAGAACCCAAAACTGGTTCTTTGAAAAGATGAACAAAATTGGTAATTAGAAAGCGAGACTGACCAAAAAAAAAAAAAAAAAAAAAGACATAAACAAAGAAATGAAAATGGGGATATTACTACCAACTTTACAAAAATAAAAAAGATTGTAAGACAATATTATGAACTGTATACCTACAATTTGGATAATTTATATGAAATATACAAATTCTAAAATCACACAAATTATCTAAATGACTCAAAAAGCAATTGAAAATCACAATAGCCTTGGGGCGCCTGGATGGCTCAGTGGGTTAAGTCTCTGCCTTCAGCTCCGGTCATGATCCCAGGGTCCTGGGATTGAGCCCCACATCGGGCTCTCTGCTCAGCAGGGAGCCTGCTTCCCCCTCTCTCTGCCTACTTGTGCTCTCTCTCTCTCTGTCAAATAAATAAATAAAATCTTTTAAAAAAAAATCACAATAGCCTTATAATGAGTAAACAGACTGAATCACTAATCAAAAACCTTCCAAATAAGAAAAGTCCAGGACCAGATGGCTTCATTGATGAATTCTACAAAACTTTTAAATTAGAATTAACATCAATCTTCTCAAACTCTCCCAACAAACAGAAGAGGAGAGAAAACCTCCTAAACCATTCTATAAGCCCAACTCTAATACCAAAGGCAGATATATATCACAAGAAAATTACAGACCGAGAAAATAGAAAGCAACAGACCATCTTTATCAATATAGATGGAAAATCTCAACAAACTACTAGCAAACTTGATCTAATATTACATTAAAAAGACTGTATTTACCAAATGAGATCTGTCCCAGGAATTCAAAGAAAAAAAATTAATATACAACATTAACAGAACAAGGCAAGAAACTATATGACATCACAACTGATAGAAAAAAAGCAGTTAAAAAGCCAATGCATTTTCATGATAAAACACCTAGAGAACTAGAAATACAACGGAACTTCCTCAATATGATAAATAACATTTATGAAAAGTCCACAGCTAACACCATATTCAATGGTGAAAAGACAAAAAGCTTTTCTCCTATAATTTTTAAGAAGAGTATTCTACTTTTCAGTTTGGCTCCTCTTACATTATATTCTGCGTAGCAGGTAAAGCAAATATTCCTCCACAGTGCAAGTGAGGTAATAGTCTCAAAAAAGGTGAACATGACCAAGATTTTCAAGAGCACAAGGAAACTTACACTAAGAACCCATTTCACAGTTGAGTATTATTTCTACAACTCCTACCAAAAAGCAATGAAAACCTGACATCGCTAGAAACTTAGCCTCTTTTAGAAAAATACATATACAACAACTCTACCACCACCCAATTCAGGTACAAAATGCAAACATTTTATTTACTGGAGAGGTGATATTCTTCACATGGTAAGAGTTGTAAGACTTTTGACAAGTTCTGCAAAACTGCTTGAGGTAATCCTTGTTTACCCTGTATGTACCACACCTAAGCACTTTCCCATCAGTTATGCAGTCTTTGTAGTGTTAACAGTCATATTTCTAATTTAGGGACAGGAAATGAACACTATTCAACATTCTACTAGAAGTTCAAGCCAGAGGAATTAGAAAAGAAAAAGACATAAAAGGCATCCAAATTGTGGGGGAAAAGAAGTAAAACAATAATCATTCACAGATAATATGACTCTATACATAGAAAATCCCAAAGAATCTATAAGAAATGTACTAAAGCTAATAAATGGATTCAAATTTCACGGTACAAGATCAACACACATAAAGCCATTGTGTTTATACACACCAGCAATAAATTATTTCATTTACAATAGCATCTTAAAGAATAAAATATCTAAGAGTAAATTTTATTAAAAAGATCTGTGGACTGAAAACTACAAAACACTGCTGAAAGAAAACAAAGACCTAAATACACAGTAAGATGTATTGTTTTTGGATTGGAAGACTTCATATCATTAAGATATCAATATTACCCAAAGTAATCTGCACATTCAATGCAATCCATATAAAAATTCCAAGATTCTTTTATCCAGAAATGGAAAAGCCAATCCTGAGATATGTATGGAATTGCAAGGGGCCATGAATAGTCAAAAAAAAAAAAAAAAGTCAAAAGAAAGAACAAAGTTGGAATACTCACATTTCCTGATTTTAAACTTACTGCAAAGTTACAATAATCAAAATAGTATGGTACTGGCCTAAAATGTAGGGATATAGACTAATAGAATAGAATCGAGAGTCCAGTAATAAATCCTATATACCCATGGCTAACTGATGCCAACAAGGGTGCCAAATCCATTCAATCACGAACAAAGAGTGTCTTCAGTGAATGGTGCTGGGACAACTGGTTCACCATATGTAAAAGTGTAAAGCTAGACTCCTACCATTGGATTTGCTGAAGGGTTATCAAATCCAACAACAAAACTACAAGTAACAAAAGAAAAAATAAATCAAATTTAATCAAAATTAAAAACTTTATGCATCAAAGGACATTATCCAAAAAGTGAAGAGACAAAATACAGAACTGCAGAAAACATTTGCAGATCATATAACTGATAAGATGAATATCCAGAATATTTAAAAAAAAAAACCTCCTACAACCCACCAACAATAAAAAATTCAATGATCTAATTTCAAAAAATGGGCAGTAGATATTTCTCCAAAGAAAATATACAGATGGCCAATAAAGACATGAAAAGATCATTAGCCATTAGGGAAATGCAAATCAATACCACAATGAGGTAACATTTCACACTTATGGTAGTATATTAATAAGGAAAATAATAAGCATTGGTGTGGGCACGGAAAAACTGAATCTCCTGCACATTGCTAATGGGAATGTAAAATGGGTGCAGCAACTATGGAAAACAGTTGGGTGGCTCCCCAAAAGGCTAAATGCAGAATTACCATATGATCTAGCAATTCCACTCCTAGATATATGCCCAAAGAAGTGAAAACAGGGACTGAGAAACTTGAATGTCAATGTTCACTGCAAAATTATTCACAGTAGCCATAAAAAGGAACAATCAAATTATCCATCAACAGATGATTAGATAAATGTAATGTGGTTTATCGCATAATGGAATCTTATTCAACCATGAAAATGAGGTACTAATTAATGCTACAACATGTATGAAACTTGAAATTATGCTAAGCGAAAGAAGCCAGACACAAAACTCGACATATTGTAGAATTCTATTTTTATGTCATGTCCAGAATAAGCAAATCTATAGAGACAGTAATCAGCTTAGTGGTTGCAAGGTATAGGTGGAGAGAGAACTGGGCGGTGTGGGGTTTCTTTTTGAGGTGGTGGATATATTCTGCAATTACATAATGGTGATAAAGGAATAAAACCCACAGAAATATAAACTTTCAAAAGGGGAACTTTGTGATATGTGAATTCTACCTCAATAAAACTGCTACTTAAAAAAATATATCCACAAGAGACACAGGATATCACTATGTCCCTCCTTCCAAGGAATAGTAATAATAATGACACATAGTCAACCATTTATTTAAATCTCAACTTTTTAAGATTTTATTTATTTGAGAGAGAGTGCAGAGAGAGAGAGCCTGTGAGCAGAGGAGGTGGAATGGCAGAGGGAGAAGCAGCAGAATCCCCACTGAATGGAGAGCGGATGTACCCTCTCCCCACCTTCAATCCCAGGGCGCTGGGATCATGACTGGAGCTAGAGGCAGAATTTTAACCAACTGAGCCACCCAAGTGCCCCTCAACCTTTTGATTAGAAAGAGCCTCATTCCTTGGAGGTTATTTAAAGAAACATTTGAAAATCACTGCCTGAGCTCAAACTTCCATTTGTACAGATGTATCAACAAATGCAGCCTCTAAAAGGACTGGCTACAGCTCTCTCTCCCTGCATTGAGGTCATACACAGGAAAAGAAACTCCATGAAGTGTTACAGGACAGGTAAAATAGAAACACATTAGTGCTTTTGTTTCAAAACTGCCTATTTTCTACAACAACAAAGTCTTACACAAATACAACAGTAAAGGGTGAGTTCCACAATGATAAAGTAATACTTTTTAAATAAATATTAAGAAATTAAAGAAGTGTCTTTGGGCGCCTGGGTGGCTCAGTGGGTTAAAGCCTCTGCCTTCGGCTCAGGTCATGATCCCAGGTCCTGGGATCGAGCCCCACATTGGGCTCTCTACTCAGCGGGAGCCTGCTTCCTCCTATCTCTGCCTGCTCTCTGCCTACTTGTGATCTCTGTCTGTTAAATAAATAAATAAAATATTTAAAAAAATAAAAAAAATAAAAAAAAAAATAAAGAAGTGTCTTTAATCTCAGGATCAGTCCCACTACAATTCTTTTCCTGAATTCTGGATTAGATGAGATATTTTGAATTTAGAAAGACACATTTCCACACAATACATGGGAGAAAAACTTTACTTGAACATTGCAAATTCATGACTAGAATCAGCAAACCTGAGCTCTAATCCCAGACCTGGTAGCTATGCCCTTGGGCAAGGCAGTTATCTCCCTTCAGCTTCATATTCCTTATTTACAAATAGAAATTTCTAAGACTACAAGTTATTATCTTAACTCATGTTAGAAGGAGCCAAAATGATACTGCAAGTCAAATTAGGGAGCAAGGACTCTACTGACTGTGGGTTTCAGAAAATTTTAAAGGTTTCTCTTCAAAATGTTCTTTGCCAGTATCTTAACAGTCTAAAAAGTTTACAGATCAGCAGAAAAATAATAATGTATTTTTTCTTTATCTCTTATTCCTTCTTTTTTTTTTTTTTTAACATTATCCCCTTCCAAAAATTGTTTAACAGGGCAAAACTTCTGATTGTCAGCTTCTTTCTGTCCTGAGAAGAGTCAATTCTACTATAAGAAACCAGTCACTTCTCTATTGACCAACTTGTAATTTCTCAATGTACCATTTGCTAAGCAATAAAATTCTCTCCCAAATATTATAGCTTCCAAGTTGACATCTGGTGGACTGAAAATTAAACAAATTTCCCAAAGTTTCTTCTGCCTGTATACTATCTTTCATGTATTATCACAGACTTCTAAAACGTAGTAAATCATCCAGGTAAAGATACTCACAGGCTTTGAAGAAATCATTCTATCACTGGGGTAACTTCAGTAATGCTTTTGGTAAAATTTTTGATTTTAAAATCTTACTGCTTTACTGAGATTGGTCCCTCAGTTAAAATATTAAAAGTATTAATTAAGAGAGCATGGAAATGTGACTTTCTTAAACACATAAAAAGTGAATTGTTTTTATTAAAAAAAAAACAGTAAATACATTTAACTATGAAAATTGTTTAAGAAAAGCTGTGATCACTCTTTTAAAAAGAAATACCAAAATGGTAATACCAACATCAAGGCATTTTTTTCCTATTATGTGTTCACATTGAGGTCAATATTTTAATTGGAGTTACTTTAAATCCAATCAGAGGGACTCAAGCTAACTAAGTTTGAAAGCTGGGGGGAAAATTAAACTTTATCATTCTTAATAGGAATTGGTGGTGGGTGGATGAAGGCAGTATAATCTATTTCTATTAAGATACTAATACATTAGCTAAACACTGTTAAGATGAAACTGGCACTATTTCATTTAAACATTGAGTCAATAAACATCAGAATACACTATTAATTAGCAAAACTAGACACATTTGTAAAGTTATACCTCTCGTGTACTATGTTAACCTTCAAAGAGCACAACAATTATGAACTGCCCAGTGCCAGTTAAAGTAACTTATTTTTCTGACTCTTAAAAATAATACTAGCTCAAATTATCAGTATTAGTTTAAGACTCCCCCCACCAAAGTTGATTCTCCTATGATTCATGGCAGGAGTATGAATTCTTAAAAGTACCAAGTTAAATAATGGCCAAGCCATTTTAATTTTTTTCCCAGTGACTTAAATGGCTCTCTTATAATGTGTGATTAGATTCAGTCTTATAAAAAATATAATTTATTGGCCATTTATGTAGAATTACAATAATAGAATTACAAAAATAAGGGCACTGTGTTGCTCAACACCCATTCCCCCTCCTTTTTGTCCTTTTTACAGATAACACAAGGTAGAAATCAGAATGATTAAGTGATTTGTCTATAGTCATATAAATCACAAGTAATGGATTTGTGGTTCTCCTGCCTTTCGTCATTCTGCTTTTCCACTGTAGCTCCCAGCAACTCGATAAGGGGGAAAAAAAGCAGCAAGGAAGAATATTTACCAGATATTGTTACCTGGTAATATTTCATAATTTCTTTATGAAAGGACTATAGTAAGAAAACAAGAACACTAAATTTTCTGTTTTGACACAACTACTATTTACCTCAAAATAAAGAAATGTGCAATTTTTCTCTTCTAGTTTGAACTGATTTTTTCTACTCAAGGCACTTTTATGGAGTAGAACACATGGTGCCAAATGTTCCACCATCCATGCTCAGTGCTAGTCACCCATTAAAAGATCTGGCTTTCTCCTTCATCCATCTCAACTGCCACTTGGGCTACCAGTGGCTTACTGCCCTCAACAGGTGACCAAACTACCTATAGGAAAAATCTTTTAACTTTCAGTAGCTCAAAAACCTAACCAAAATGAAAGCAAACACAAAGAATGATACCTTGAAAAAGATGAAGACTGAAATCCCTGCCCACTGCTCCTAAGTAATCCAAGTAATCTAAAACGAGCATTTCATAATAACCTTGTCTGTCACTTTCTGTGTGCTAGTTAGCATACTGCAGTGTCTAATTCTTTTCCCTTCACTTACCTCTTGATGCCCTCTCAAGACACCACCTTCTTTATTTACATCATTATCTAGAGGAAGTTAAGTTGTTTCTGACCAAAATAAGTCCATGGTACCATTGAATTAGCTGAAAAGATTTCTGTTAACCATTCACCCAAAGAACCACCTACCACACACCAAATGGAATTCTCTGGGCTGTTAATCTCCTACAGGTTTACTTGTCTCCATGAAGAGCATCACAAAAGATGTTCTTTACCACTTACCACACATGGAGATTTCTCCTATCTTTTTCAACATTGGAGTCAATGACATCCAGAAAATAAAATTAACTAACTAAACAGGGTTAAATAAAATTTGCATTCACTCTTTGACTAGATATCCTCAAGAAAATATCTAAAATACTGAGATCAAAATGAAGGGACCTATAGAATGGTGAGCTCTTAGTAGGTTTCAGTGTATCACATGTATGAAGAAGGAATGGAGAGGCAAATCATTTCCAATTAGACAAATACTGACCCAGATGCATTTTTTAAATCAAGTTTCCTTCCCAATACTTAAAAATAGTTATAGTTCTACAATCAATACATTTAGCACTATGAATATGAAAAAATCAGATTACTAAGCATAAGACAGAGACAGTTAAAATAACTCCTGGCCCAGGATCACTTGGACTTCTTGGACTTGGACTTCTACCTCTTTCAGAAACATCAACAGTTTTCAACCAGGTATCATTTTGCCTCCCAAAACACATTTTTGGTTGTCACAACTGGGGAAGGGCATGCTATGGGACTGGGATCTGGTATGTAGAAGCCAGGGATGCTGATGTAAATTCTAGACTGCGTAAGACAGCTTCCACAATGAAGAATTATCTAGCCCCAAATGTTGATTGCACCAAGGCTGAGAAACCCTGAGAAATGTAACCTACAGTAAAAATGCATTATCATTTTTTTTAAGTTGGTGGAGTCAAAGAGACCCATTTTGAGTATTACTAAAAAGACTACAAAACCGTAACAATAAAAAGACCATTCTGGAGGATTACTCCCAAAGAATATGATTTAGAAAAAGTAGTCTATGTTAAGTAGCATCATAAAAAAACAAACTATCACTGATTTACTATTGTTTCATTAAGTAAAATTTTTTCCATTTTTAAATTTAATTTAGCCAACATATAGCACATCATTAGTTTTTGATGTAGTGTTCAATGATTCATTAGTTGTATATAACCCCCAGTGCTCATCATCATAAAGTAAATTGTTAAAAGAAAATTTCCCTCAGGCGCTTGGGTGGCTCAGTTGGTTAAGCATTGGACTCTTGATCTCAGCTCAGGTCTTGATCTCAGGATGGTGAGTTCAAGCTCCCATTAGACTGGGGATGGAGTCTACTAGAAAGAGAGAGAGAAAGACAGAGAAAGAGAGAAAGAAAATTTCCTTTCCATCAATCCTAAGAAATAAGCCCAGTAAGGACCTGAACAATAAACCCTGAACAGTGATTGCATTCTCCAACAGTCACTTGATTAAACTAGCCACAAATGCTAAAGCTATTAAGAAAAAAAATGCATATACATAAACATGAGAAAAGGGCAAACCCTCCAGAAACTGAAAAAATAAACATTTTTAATTCATGCCTTCCATTCAGCCTATAAGAATTTGGCTTTTAACGTGCATCAAAAGCAGTCTCTGAGAACCAGAGGTTGAAAAAAGAAAAAAAAAAGGAATGTATAAGTCAGGAAAGTATTTGTCAGATTAGTGTCAGAGACCTTTGTGAGGATGACACCTTCATCCTCTGCAATACATATCCCTAGAGGGATTCACTTGGCTTCAGAACTACAGACACTGAAGGTAATTTAGTACATTTTTACCCTTTTTGCCCATCACCATTGTCAGTTGCTGAATGAGCTGGCTCTGTGCAGATTCCCATGTTAAGGCAACTGCCAACATTACTTCAGTGATTACAACTATGTATCATTACAACTACTTCCTCTCTTATTTACCAAATTTAAATGATGAGCTTAAAAAATGCTTTACTGAAGAGTTTGGACACACGTAAGTATTAAAATAGTCCTGACTGTAAGTGAAAATTTGGGGTACAATTTTTAGGTCTTCTCTTAAAACATCTCAATAACCACAGCTGTTCTTAAAAATTCAAGTATGATCCGGGCACCCAGCTGGCTCAATTGGTTGAGCCACTGCCTTCGGCTCAGGTCATGATCCCGGAGTCCTGGGATCAAGTCCCACATCAGGCTCAAGCTCCATGGGAAGTCTGCTTCTCCCTATGACCTTCTCCCCTCTCATGCTCTCTCTCACTCAAAAAAATAAATAAAATCTTTTTAAAAAATTCAAGTATGATCAACAAAATGCCAAACATTATTTTTTTCATATAGTCATTGCCAATTTAAAAGCTGAAAGTAATCCATCCTTATAGAGCAAATCTGCCTGGGAGAGATAAAAATTCTCTCTCAATATTGTAGTCAGGGCTATTAGGGTTTTCCAAAGAGTAACCTCAAATGTATTTATTTATTAATTGAAATACTCCTTCAAACTTAAAGTCCTGCTTAAAAGATTTGGTATTTTGGTGGGGGGCTAAGGGAGTTTTTTGTTTTTGGATTTTGTTTTGGTTTGGTTTGGTTTTGGTTTTGGTTTGGGGATTTTTTTTTGTTTGGTTGGTTGGTTGTTTTTTTTTTTTGTTTTTTGTTTTTTGTTTTTGCTATTCTCTTAAATTGCTCTGGACTCCATCAATAGGCCCAGCTGTTAAATTCAGGAGCAGTGACAACAAATCCCTCCGCAAACAAGTGCTGAAAGCAAGACCCCTTCTTTAGAATAATCAGAGATAGTTGACAAAGAGGACCATACCAAATGCTCTTTCAATATTCCATTAAGGAGCTGAACAGAAATAAACACATTTATATACATCTTAAAGCAAATTATAATTCTACCCCTCAGTGGATCCTGCTTGGTTATAAAATTAAAGATCCAACAACTATGAAAAACAGTGAGATAGTGTTATGGGTTTCTGAAGATGAGAAATGTTCCTCACTAATCAAGTGTAAAGTGGGAAAAACTGGTTCCATCACCCAGAGATTATCAGGTACCTGATAAACCTTTTAAGAAGACAGAATTAAAGAACCAAGTATAATTGTATATAAGCCTGTAGAACTCTTTGTGCTTTTACTTCCCTGACTTAAGCAATTTTAAGATGGTCAATTTTTAAGTTAAACATGTACTCTTGAACCATACATAACCCCTTCTCTTTGAAGATGATTTTTTGTGATCCCAGAAAGCATCATCTGAACCTTATCTATAGTCTCTCTAAATACCTCAGTTCTGTCTTATTTTTCTGAAATCAGACGACTTTTACTTTTGTGTTACAACTGTTTAGTTAGGGCAGGTAACTGTTAACAGCTTGAAGTGAACAGGCACAAATGTAAGAGATGTTCCCCTTTACAGCATCTACAAATCTCAATAAAAAGTGACACTGTAGCAAAATCTTGCCCATCTTGGGTCCTAGGTCACTAATACAATTCAAAATTTAGGCTAATAGCCTCATAGTTCTTATCTTTCTCTTTTCAACCACCCACTTTTTTTTTTTTTTTTTTTTTTTTTTTTTTTTTTTTTTTTTAGCATGAGTCATTAAATATTCTCAATATATTTTAACTCATTTTGGACTATAATTTCTGTTTTACTCTTTAAAATACAAACCACACTCATAGAACAGTTTTTCATTAATCTAACTACAACAACAACAAAAGCCTTGAAGTCTCATCTCCATTTAAATTGCAGTGATAAAAATTTATTCAGGGAAAACAAACTACATCCTTTTAAAGGGAATTACTACTGCTATGTAAAGGTATAGATACAGACTACCTCCTCCCCCTCCCCACCCCCCACCCCCCCCCAACTTTACACATGCAAAACCTAACCTCAAAATTGGGGGGGGGGGGTGGAAATCATAGTTACAATACTATGATCTTCCAGCTAACGCTCACTTAAAAAATGACTTTTCACCCAAATGAAGCACCCTGAAATACCTAAGAAATATAAGCTGGCTTTATGTTCTCTTTCCCTCTATCCTAAGACTTCAATTTCCACCTTTTATGGAAAGGAAATAAACAACTAGCTTCCTGTTCAATCACTAGCTTACAGCCAGTCTCTTACACATCACAGAACACACCCCGCCTCCTCCTCTACTTCTCTCAAATGTCTCTTATCTTAATTTAAACTTGTTGAAATATGAGACCATTTTACCACACTAGTGCTTTCCTATGAAATTTATCTTACTTTAATGCTAAGAATGCAAGGAACATCAAAATGTCCAGGGATTATTTCTTACTCCTAAAATATTTAAATTAAATAATTTACATAGTGAAGACTTAGCATGTACGTGAAAGTGGAAATTCGATTTGCCAAAAGCTAAAAATACTGAAATTTATAGGAAACAGCTTAATCTTCCATTCTTACTATCCTATACAACTAGAAAAAGGGCCTCACACATACTCTCCTTTCTCTACTAACTTCATGAAAATGTAAAATGGCTAAAATGCCTATCAATAAAAAAAAACACAACTAAATATTACTTTAACCCTATACTTTCCTTTAAAAATGGGATGCCTTAGAAAAACTAAGTTAGACAAATTCTTTTGTGCTTGGATGAACAACAGGAAAGCCAAGCCTCCAGGCCTTTGGGGAGGAACCTTGTCCCCGCAGCAGGGCTCTGATGTGCTTGGGAGATAAGGCTCCAAAGTGACACTTAAGGAAAGGCCGGTTCACATTTGAATTTCTGCATTCCTCAAGAACAATTCATGGCAATAACTAACTTTGCAGAAGAGCTACATGAAAGCTTTGGCCAATGAATGAGGGTCATCTGCTCTTTATCACAAGGGTAAACCTCATCCTGGCCAGTTTCTAACCTTTTAACCCTGTGAATTCCTAATTTACACATGAATAATGGAATTCTTGCCTAGAGTGCAACTTTCAGCTTCTAGTTCCTAAATTTAGAAACCAAGACTTGATTGCCTACGTGTTAAAAATCTAAAACTTGCACAGATTAAAGTTTAAGATTTTCAGATGCTATACTCTTACACTTCTGAATCAAAAGATATGCTTGCTGGCAAATCTTTGATCAGAAAAATAAAAAGAACATACTTGCACCCTGCTGCTATCAATAACTGAAAGAGAACAAGCTTTTTTTTTTTTTTTTTAAGCGAAACAGAATGTCCACTTAATGCCTATTCTCTTCCTGTTTAATATGTATAACATCTTTACCCTGAACTTAGGATAAAGTCATTTGAGCCTACATCACTGTCGGACATTGCTTTTTAAATACCCAAACTAACTTTGTAAATTCAGAATCCCTAAGAAGTCTCATGTTTCTAAAGGAAAATCTAAAACCACTATGTATTCATTTCAAATCTATAATACTAAATGTAATTTCCTAGCAAAGTTATCTCTACAGAGTTCCTATGAAAAGTGTGGTCCCTATAACTGAATACAATTGACATTTGCCACCAATGTTCTAGTCTCACTAGAAAGTTTTTGATACTCATTACATGAAAACTTCACCACAAGAGCTTTCAAAACTATTCACATCTAATATTTATTATCCATAATTTTTACAGTTAGAAAAATCTAAAGATACTCAAAAAGCCAACACTAACATTTGTTTCACTGTTAATAACACTTATTATCCTACACAGACTTTAAAGCTCTGTGTGTTTTCAAGGCATTTCTGAGTGCCTTAGAATTTTGTCAGGCTACTAAGGAGGTCCTGGAAACAATGTGTGGTCATGATAAATGCTTCATCCTTTCAAGGCCCATCCGCTCTCCTCCACTTTTCTGTTCTGCTCCTCTCCAGCAAAGAAATACAAACAACAGTTCCTGGTATGAAAAGCTTCCCACAATGCTGAAAAGGTGAAAAAGTTACAACTCTACGCAACAATGTTATGTTACACACACACACACACACACACACCACAGCACACTATTCTGAAAACAGCAAAGAAAAACCAAAAACAAAAAGATTATTGGCTAGTGATTTATGCCAAACAAAAAAGTTTATCAAAAATTTTCTCAGGTTTTTGTTATTTGGGGGTGGGGGAGGTTAGAACTGGAAGCTTTTCTCCCTTTCTGAAATATTTCAGTATATAAGTATCTTTGCTTGGAACTTATTTTCTACAATTAATCATTACTGCACAAGTAAATTACTATTATGATGGTGACATAAATATGGCCATACACTGTTATAATAGTTAAAGTCATCTAGAAAATCCCTGCCAATAGCTTTCTAAATTTCAGTTGTGTAGACGGTGAAGAAACTACTTCTTAAAGATCATGTCTTTATCTTATGAGCTCCCTCTTCCTATTGTTCATTCTGTAAATGATCAATTTGTCAGTATTGCACAAAATCTATCTTTTGTGGATTAACAGAAGAATGTAGCTACGAGACTTGTAAAAACTATTTTTAAGGGGCGCCTGGGTGGCTCAGTGGTTTAAAGCCTCTGCCTTCAGCTCAGGTCATGATCTCAGGGTCCTGGGATCGAGCCCTGCATCGGGCTCTCTGCTTGGCGGTGAGCCTGCTTCCTCCTCTCTCCCTCTCTGCCTACTTGTGATCTCTGTCAAATAAATAAATGAAATCTTTAAAAAAAAATAACTATTTTTAAGGGGCGCCTGGGTGGCTCAGTGGGTTAAAGTCTCTGCCTTCTGCTCAGGTCATGATCCCAGGGTTCTGGGATCGAGCTCTCTGCTCAGTGGGAAGCCTGCTTCCTCCTCTCTCTGCCTGCCTCTCTGCCTACTTGTGATCTCTCTGTCAAATAAATAAATAAAAATCTTTTTAAAAAAACTATTTTTAAGATACTGTTTAAAGGTTTACATTGTCTATTGCCATCTGGAGTGTCACATGTTTGATCCCTCAAAGACGCGGGAAAGCCTCAGTGGGAACAAGGAGTTCCCCATCCGTCCTAGGCCCATCTTTACACTCAACAGTTATCAGGTCAACCACCAAGCACTGGATCACTTGGACAAATGGCTGATCTGATGGGGCTGTTAATACAAAGGAAATCATTAGACAGCAAACTTTATGACAACTGGAATAAAGGGGGCAGATCTGGTTTAAATCCATTAGACATAATATGGAAATGGCCTTAACCTCTTTCTCTCCCAGCAGAAAAAGACTAGGAATACTTCAAAGGCTTGAGAGTTACTGACCAATGCCCTCTCTACAATTAAAAAGCAACATGAGTGATCTTAAAGCACTCTGAGAAATGGAAGGCTGGGTTATAAGAAAGATTAAGCAATCAGGGGCCATCTACAAAGCAGAAAGATCTACTTGTGTTTAAATTTTGATTATTAATTTATGAAAGATGAGATTTTAAAACTTTTGTTGTGTTAGCTAAAACTTTTGCACCCAACTCTTTTCACAGCGTGAAACACTTATAAATTTATATAAAGCTACTTCTACAGGTTTAGGTGTTCTAAATTTAACTTGACTTTCATTCTCAATCACTCATTAATTTTTTCCTCAGTCTTTTTAAAAAATATTTTATTTATTTGACAGACAGAGATCACAAGTAGGCAGAGAGGCAGGCAGAGAGAGAGGGAAGGGAAGCAGGCTCTCTGCCCAGCAGAGAGCCCAACACGGGGCTCAATCCCAGGACCTTGGGATCTTGACCTGAACCAAAGGCAGAGGCTTTAACCCACTGAGCCACCCAGGTGCCCCTTTCTCAGTCTTTTGCTTGCCCTTAGGATCAGCTACTGTCTCCAGGAAAACTCTTCAAGTTTGTGTGACTTTCAGGGTTAGTACATAGTGAATCACAAAATCATCAAAATGTAGCAATGAAAACTGTCAGACAATGAAGAATTTAAACACTTACTTGACAAGGTAAGATGCGCTTTTTGACTAAGAATGGCTCCATATTTGTTCATTGCCAAGCACTGATAAAATCCTTCATCAGACAGCTCTCCTCGCTTGCCTTCCACTTCACTGATGTATAAAGAGCCGTTAGACAGAACCTGGATCCGTTTATTTTCAGACACTTTTGCTCCATTTTTCAACCATGTGACCTTAATAGGAACTTCGCCATGAGCCTGGCAATCTAAAATGACTGGGTCCTTTCTTGTGACAGTTACATCCTGTGGTTCTTTTATAAAAAACAGTTCATTAAAGCACCACACTCCTATAAGGAAAAAGAGAGGGGAGGCATATCCAGAATTACAAGTATAAAATCATTTCTTAACACATAATGGTAAAACATATTCAGGATGTAACACGACAAAGTTTAACAAACATATTAGTTAACTGATAAACACCTTAATAAAGCAATCTAAGTTCAGCAAACCTTTTCAGCAAATCAGAAAAATCACCTTTTACAACATCTACTCTAAAAGCATAGGGAAGATTTCATAATCATCTATCCCTTGTAAAAATCCTGTTCTCAAGCTCCTTGCTAGAGTATCAAAATCATCAGGAAAACTCAAGAGCACAAGCTGTTTGCTACTTTTACAAGCTTGTCAAAAAGATCTTGAACAGAGTAAGTCGTAAAAGTCTAATTTTACAAGAAATCATTAGCAAAACTCCAACCCTGTGAACAAGCAAGTTTATTTCCTTGTCCCTTGAAGTGTTTTGGACCCCTTGGCACCTACTCCTCTGGGAAGTGCGTTTATCTTTTGTGACAAATTACAAGTTTGCATTTTTCCATCTGTCCTTTTACAGCAAAGACTGTCTCCTCTCCTTGAAATAGATCCATTTACTTAGTTTCTGCAGAGTAAGGTGGGTATTTAATGGGCAAACTGTAGAGTTTGAAACGCTGGTAACTTTTGCTGATTGTACTCCGTGGGTGATCAGATTAGAAAACTTTTATTTTTTCTTTCTTTTCTTTCGAATTACCAACTGCTGGAAGAAAGTGTGACTAATTGGTCCTTACTGTCTAATAAGGATAGAAGATTGCTTAATCAACCAATACACATTTTTATCAGAGTAGAGGAAACGTTTTAATCTAAGCATGCCCATCGCCCCGGTCCCTGCCTGGAGAAAACATCCGATGACCTCTTAATACCCTGTCACGTCCTGCATTCTGCGCAAAGGTCAGGTAAAGTCTGGCATACTGATTGGGGAGTGTTAGGAGTTTGGGAATATTTCATTTTCCTTATGATGTTCTGAATACATGATTACAAATTCCCGGGACTGATCTGTTTCTCATCAAGGCAGGTCCTCGGAAAACTCACACACTAGGCATGCTCCCACGCTCGGGCTGCGGACTTCTAATATACGCCCAGGGCGACGAGAGCGACCCTAACAGCCCCGCGCTGCGAGGACCACTCCGGAAGGCGCCCATTGTGTTTCCGAGTCACATCTGACTTTGATCCTTTTCTCATGTTAACAGAAAACTAACTCCTCCAGAGAAGATGAAAGTCCGGGGTTTGTAACCTGTAAATAAATAAAATAACCCATTCTCCTGAACACTCTTCCTCCTCGCCCCTCACAATCATCACATCCACTTTATACTTTTTTATCTCTTTGAGGATAAACCAGCGCAGATGCAAACTAGAGAAATTAGTTCATCCAACTTTGCACAAGGCTAAACTGGAGTTTGGAGAAATCTTCACAGTGGCACACACCTCAGGCCCTGCCCCCAAAATACCTAGGTACGGGGGAGGAGGGCTCCCATTCATAAGATTATACCTGCCTCCTCCGTTCCCGATACTCCCCGCCCTCCCCCCAACACAAATCAGCCACGCACCTTCCAACCCATCTTGTCTCTAATTCCACCCCTCCCCTGTCCTTCTCCTCTCTAGATCCGGATCTGGGGAAATGGGGGCCCTAGGGGTGCTGCCCCCAAGGCTGAGTTCACCTATTCTCTCCCCTGGCCTAAAACGCGTGGGAAACCCCCACTGCAAAAAGGGGAAGCAGAGGGAAACCACGGCGCCCCCTGCGTGGCCAGGCTGCCACTAAGGAAACAATATAAATAAAGCCACGTGCGCCGCGGCGGCCCCGGCGGGCTAGCGAGCGGGCGGGCGGCGCGGAGCTGGAGCTGAGGCTGGCCGCGGAGGCGAGGACTCGGCCGGAGCCCGGACAATGGCGCGAGGAGAAAGGGGGAAGAGTGGACAGCGGGCGCCACGGCCCTGCAGGCTGCGGCTCACGAAGCGCAGCGAGGAGGGGCGTGTGCCGGGAGAGGCGCCCACCGCTCTGCCCGCGCCCCCGCACAGCCCGCGGGCCGCCCGCGCCTCCGGCAGCCGCTCCAGACTGGCAGCAGGGAGGGGGCAGGTCCGGTGGTCAGCGCACCGCCGCGGACCTCGCCGTCCCCCCAGCATCCCCCCCGCCCTGCGGTTTCCTCTCTCCCCAGCCCACTCGCGCCTGCTCAAACGCCACAGACGCAGAAGAAAGCGCGCCCACCTGGACCGGAGCCGAGCAGCAGCAGCAGCAGGAGCGCGCGGAGCAGCATCCCTGGCCGCCGCAGCCGGGCGAGGGGTCGCAGAGAAGGCGCCATTCAGCGGGGCTGCGCGGGCATGCTCCCCGGCCGCCCGGTAGCCGCTGTCCGCCTGCCTGCCCTCTCCTCCGGGCGCTCCCCACGCCGCTACTGGACGCGCGCAGCCTGGGCTTCCCTTTCGGGCTCCGGCGTGGCGTGGCGTGGCGTGGCGTGGCGTGGCGTGGCTCGGCGCGGCCGGCGGCGGGTCTCTGTGTCGCGGCGAGGCCGGCGCACGGACACCCGCTCGCAAGAGGCGGGGGGCCGGAGAGTCCGGCCTGGGGGCGGAGTGAGGCGGCGGCTGGAGGGGGCGGGGGCGGCGGAGTGGACAGCGCCGCCGCTGCCGGCCTGGGGACTACTTTCTACATCTGGCCCCTGGTCTGGGGACCGCGAGGTCGGTGCGGCCGGCGGAGGGAGACGCCAGGAGGGGGCCCCGTGGCGGCCCTGGCGCTGCCCCGCGGGGAGGGGGCGGGCCCCGCCGGACAATGCACCTGGGGGTCAAGCCCCGGCTGAGGGTCTTCGGCCCGCGGCCCCGCCCCCTCTGCCTGCCCGCCACCGTCGAGGACAGAGCCACAAAGGCCGAGCTTCGAGGCCCAGGCTGCCCCCGGGGCCCCTCTCCCGCCGGCTTGTTTAGGATTCGGGGAAGGAGGAGGCGGGGTGGGGGAGGGATGGTGTTGAGAGACGTGGAAAGGCCGGAGACTTTTCCCCTGATGGCCCCTGCCCATCCCCCTCCTTCCCTCACACGCCGAGGCCCTGTGGAGGGAAAACTGACGATTCCCACTTCGGAGATTTGTCAGCCTGACTGGAGGCATGTCCGGGTGCTAAGTGCCACATTTGGGGACGGCTCTTGCCCTCCCTGCCCCCCATCAGATGCAGCCCTGGCTTAAAAACAGCTTCCAAAAGTGCCCTGAAATCAACAATCACCTTTTGGGGAGACGTTTTATTCTGTTTCTCAAGTTAGTCAAGTTCTCGAATTCCTAAGAACTGTGCACACAAAGGGCCCTGTCCTAAGAGTTGAGGGGAGATCAGGAGATTTCTAAATTCTCTGAGCTTGCCTTGGGGAACTAAGCGTTCTTAGACTACGTGAGTTAAACTGACCAGGAAAGACACAAATGTTATTAATTTGTTCACATCTCTTAAAATTAAGGACAACGAGAGGAGTTAAAAGGTACATTTGAAAATGTAATCAGATTGCTAAACATATGTGGATCTTAAAGATCATTTCCATGTGGATTAGCACTTGCTAATCCAAAACTAAATCTATGGCACATGATGAGGGCACAGGCTAAATGCAAACCTTAATGAAAGCTGCTGACAGAAATCTAGCTTTTGTCACTGAGTCATCAACACACTGCCTTTAGCATTTTCCCAAAACCCTCCTTATGAGAAAAATGTGTGTGTGGGGGGGGTGGGGGTGTGGTCAACAGTTTTAGAACATCTGCTAGGAAGGCAGCACTACCTTCCCCGGAAGCTTTCTGTAATAAGGATCAGCCTGTTTAACAATCTTAACCCGCGTGAAGCAGAAAAACCCTTGGCTATAGTGCCTCCAATACTTTACTTAAAATTTAGATGAATTAAAAGGATTTCTAAGCATCAGTATAAAGGTTCATGGAAAGGGGAAAATGTTGAGGTAATAAAATGAAATAAAGAATGTTTTAAATATCTAATAAATTTACACAAATTTACGTGACATTCTTGACTGTGTGCAAGCTAAACTAAATTCTCTAATTGTATGACATTCTTCTTCCTCTTGACTCCCCCTTATCCCAGTTTCTTTTCAATTGACCCTAAGTGCTCGTATTTCCTGCGTGAGAATTGCTAATAAGATGCTTTTATACTCTCTTTCTTGAATAAATCAGAAAAATAAAGGCTGGGGGAGGGGACGGATAAGCTAAAAAGCAGGGGAAGAACTTTTTTCTAAATTGCCACTTTGCCTTTCCTTTAACATTTTAATTGATCATAGAAGCCTCTGATTCTTACAGGATGGCTTTGCACCTTGAGTTGCATTGGAGAAGGACCTAGTATTGCTCTAATGTGAAATAAAAATGTGATATTTATATATGTATGTATAATATATATAATGTAGTGAGATTAAACAGCCCTATGGAACTTTTCTGATATATTTACTGTCTCATGTTAGGTGTCAATAAAATTACTCTGATGATGTAATTATACAATATTATGCAGAACTTGCAGAATATCCAAGGTCACTCATTAGTGAGTAGTAGTTGGGAACCAGAATTCATGTGTTCTGATTTGTTTGTTGCCCTTTCTACTATATAATCCTTTCTGCCTTCAATTTAAACTTCTTTTTTTCTTAAATATTTATTTGAGTTAAGGAGAGGGAGAGAGAATCCTCGAGCAGACTCCCCACTGAGCGTGGAGCCCAACATGGGGCTTGATCCTCCCCACCCTCCGGGATCATAACCTGAGCCAGAATCAAGAATTGGCCACTTAACTGACTGAACCACCCAATAGCCCCTCTTCCTTCCTTTCTTACTTTCCTTTTTTTTTTTTTTTTTTTCTTAATCATCTATTCCTATTGGCTTCAGAATTTATAGCATACTTCTTTAACACAGTATATGTCTTCTTGGCCAGGTACATTTTCTTTCATCTGTAGTACTTGTCTTATATCATGTGCCAGGTTGCATAAACTACTTAAGGCCTTGTTACACAGTCCTCAAATGCTCCGTAGATTCCAGCACAGTAGCGTGCATTTGGTAGGTAGTACTGCAGTGATGAAAATCATGTGTTTTGCGTTCTCACAGATAAGGGTCCAAATTTCAGCATTTCACAGACAAATTGTTTATTGTCTCAGATCTCATCTCTTTAATGGGCATCAATATAATACCAGTAGGCTGCTGTGATATGCATGGAAAGTGCCTGTGTATAGCTCTGTAAATAATTATAATGATTACATAGTAAGTAAATATTCCCTATAGTGATAAATCTTTGTCCTTTCAGAGTGGGTTTAATTTTTAAATATTTAAGTTTTTAAGAGTCGAATCTGATTAATTTGTTTGGTGATTACATTGATGGTGACTCTGATGACTTCTTTCAAAAGCTTCTATGTTGGTCTGGAAAGAGATAGGAAGTGTCTAGTTGTTTAATCTCCCGAAGTTATCCCCTTAAAAGATCAAGCTCATTGAGATAAACAACTACCTAAGCTCTATTTCTATTTTGCTTTCACATTCTAAAACAGGAACAATTATTTTCAAGCTAAAATGAGTAGAGCCCAGATAGTTGAGAACTGAAATCTGAGGGTAAGTTAAAAAAAAAAAAAAGGAATGCTGTTTCCTTAAATAAATATTCAAGTCACCTGTCCCAAGTTTGGGGGGTGGAAAATCACATAAATTTACCCATCAAATTATGGAGCTATATCAAATGATCTTTGAGCTCTTTGATCTCTGAACATCAATCTGGTTCCATGAAATCCTAGGCCATTTGTATATGTTTGTGAAGCAAGAGATTGAGAAAAGACAACAAAAAGTCTAGAGTTGTTCAACGTTTCATTTAACAAATATTTATTGAGCTCCTACGATGTTGGTTAGAAGACCTGGCCCCAGATAAGGATCACATGCTATGATTGTCTCATGACTTCAGAAATCGCTCATCCATGAACTTAATTTTTGCCATCAGAAGCATTCCGAAATGGATTTTTTTTCATAGGAGGGTGGTAACTATTTGTGGAATTATAAAATTCCATAGCAGCTGCTATGGAAGATGGTATTGAGATTCCTCAAAAAAATTAAAAATAGAACTATAATATGATCTAGCAATCCTACTTTCAGATGTGTATCAGAAGAATTGAAAATAGGATCATGAGGAAGTATTTGTATACCCATGTTCATTGCAACACTATTCACAGTAGTGTTGTTAATGTGGAAGCCAAGATGTGGAACCAACCTAAATGTGCATCAAAAGATAAATGGATAAAGTGAGAGATATATATAAGAGATATCTCTAATATTATTCAGCGCTAAATATATATACATATATATATATATATCTTATATATATATCTCACTTTATCCATTTATCTTTTGATATATATCTTTCTAATATTATTCAGCACTAAATATATATATATCTTATATATAAATATATATATCTAATAAATATCTATATATAAAATATAAATATATATAATATTATTCAGCGCTAAATAAGGAGGTCCTGTCATATGCCACAACATGAAAGAATCTTGAGGACATTATGCTAAGTGAAATAAGCCCATCACAAAAAGACAACGTATGATTCTGCTAATCTAAGGTATCTAAAGTAATCAAACTCATAGAAACAGAAAGTGGAATGGTGGTTGCCAGGGGGTATGGGAGAAGGAGACAGAGTTATGCTTCAATGAGTATGAAATTTATACAAGATGAAAAATTTCTAGATATCTGTTGTAAAGTAACATACATATAGTTAACAATACTGTTCACTTAAAATTGTTAAGAAGAAATTTATATAATGTGGGTTGTTTTTACAATAAAAAAAAATGAGGGGTTGTAAACGCATAAGAAAGTGAGTGTTGATGACAAGTCAGAAGCCCATGTTTGCTAGGAATACATGTACCAATGTAAGTCAAGGATAATGGATAAGCAAAACACATCTTGATATTTCAACAAGACATCTGACCACCCACATCTCTTGATATTCTTATGGAAAAATACTGATTGGTTGTTAAAGGGATTATGCAAAATCACACTCTGTTGAAGCATCCACTGCCATTCAAGAGCTCCATGTTGTCAACTTTCTCTGATACCTTTTAAAATCTGTTCTCCACTCAGTACCTCCTGCCACTGGTATTGTTCAGCTCTCAATCGACTTCTCCCAAATCTCATCTTTCCACGCTCCAATCCATATCTATAGTGACTACCAGGTTAACTTTCTTGTGATCGAGTTTTTCTTCTTATCAAAAAACTTTCACTGCCCCCTCATTGCCTGTAAAATATCAAAGTGTTCATTATATAACAAATGCCTTAATCCTAATGGCCCCCTGCTCTGGTCCCAATCTCCCATTACCACTTTACAGTCAATCTTTTCCTAAATGTATCTGACACTAAGGCCAAAGTGAACCTTCTGATGATTGCCCGATAGTACTTGAATTGCCCTGACCCTGAGCCTTTGCAGAAGCTCTTCCCCGAGCCTAGAAAACTATTTTTACCCTCATCTCCACACTGTGTTGAGAGCCCTTTAAATTTTATCTGTATTTTCAGACTCAGCACAGATGTTATTTTGTTTAAAACCTTACAGTATTTTTGTGGCATATAACATACATATTTTATCACTAGCATTTTTTTTAAGATTTTTTTTATTTTTTTAAAGATTTTATTTATTTATTTGAGAGAGAGAGATAGTGAGAGAGAGCATGAGCGAGGAGATCAGAGGGAGAAGCAGACTCCCCATGGAGCTGGGAGCCTGATGTGGGACTCGATCCCGGGACTCCGGGATCATGACCTGAGCCCAAGGCAGTCGTCCAACCAACTGAGCCACCCAGGCGTCCCTATCACTAGCATTTTGAGGGTACAAATCATATCTGATTTCTCTTTTGTTTCCTTAAAGTGAGAAAGACCCTGGCCTTGCAATTAAGAGGAACTGAATAGATACTTGCTTACTGAAGAAATTATTGTAGTGAAATATTGTTTAAATAGGTAGAAAACAATTGGGAGAAATTTCTTGGGGAGAGTAGTACAAAATCGTGTCCTTGGAGATGAACTTACCTAGTCTACATTTATGTCATTGGCTTGAATTAAAAGACAGAGGACACAGTTATCTGAATTTGCATGTAAAACAATGCGTAACCAATAAGTTGCATGATAGAATAAAAATCTTTTCTATTCCTGATTGTTGTCTAGGATGGTAGAAACTAAAAAGAGGTCCTGAGGGGCTCTTTTGGTGAAGATTTGCTACTAGAACAGAAAAGAGGAAACAGGAGCCAGGAGTAACTCATAAGCCATTAGAACTGAATTGGTCATTTCAGGGCAGGAAAGAAGAGGTGATCAAGGGTTTGTGGCAGAAGAGAGCACAAGACATTTAGAACTGGGGCCAAGAGCACTGGGCATCCCCATGGAAATATACTAGCAATGGGACGAGTCTTAAAGGAATTGCTGAGGGCTGACCATATCCACTCATTCAACGAAGTCCTGTGTGTTCCAGGCATCGACAGATGTTACAGATACAATTATAAGAAAATTATGTAGGGATGCCTGGGTGGCTCAGTCCATTAAGTATCTGCCTTTGGCTCAGGTCATGATCTCGGGGTCCTGGGATTAAGCCCAGTGTCCCTGCTCAGTGGGGAGCATACTTCTCCCTCTGCCTGCTGCTTCCCCTGCTTGTGCTCTTTTGCGCTCTCTCTCTTTCTCTCTCTCTGAGAAATAAATAAAATCTTAAAAAGAAAGAAAGGAAGGAAGGAAGGAAGGAAGGAAGAAAGAAAGAAAGAAAGAAAGAAAGAAAGGAAGGAAGAAAGAAAGAAAGGAAATGTATACCCCTACAGTGAGATGAGATAGGAAGGGAGGAAGCATGCTACCAAGGGGTATGAAAGGTCTTAGATTTTACCCTGCTTACAAGTGAGCAAAGTTAGCCTACCACCATTTTGTGGATACTGATTAAAGACACAAAACTCCTGGGTCGGAGATGAAGGAGTGTTTAGTGCTCCTGGCAATAGCAGTAGCCAAAGTACCGGCAATTTTGTATCAGTTCCCTAAGCACACACAGATCCCACAGGGCCATATAAAGAGGGCCGAATGTCCCTCACAGAGACAGTAGATTGTGTTACAGGAGAGGAATCCTAAACTTAAGAAACCCAAATCTTTAGTAAGAAAAGAAGAAGGAGGAGGAGGAGGAGGAGGAGGAGGGGGGAGGGGATAGCTGGAGGGGGAAGGAAAAGGAGGAGGAGCTGCCCAAAACTTATAACGGGCAGCAAGCACAGCTTCCCTCTGTCCCAGAGAGAGACACTCTTTGTGTCTTCCTCAGCTATTCACTATACCAACATCCTTGAAGACACAGACCAGAACAAAGTGCAGTTGCTATCTCTCTTGCAAGCTATTCTCTGTTGGGCAGAAATTCTAGAGAACCACGAAGAAAGGTCTCCTAACACATGGATCACGGAGTGGCTGATATCTGAGGTGAATTTTGCAGCTGAGTCAAAGTTTTCTAGCTGGACTGGATAGTGGCTAGACTTCCGGAGAGTCAAGTATGGGTAGGGCCCTGAAGTATGAAAGTTCACGATATACTCAGGAAACCAGGGCTAGGTCGGTATAGCTTGATCCAGACCACAGTGAAGAGTGGAGGGAGGAGAGGGGGACCATGTCCCAAGAGGCCTCACGCCATGCTAAGGAGCTTGAACTTTGTCCTGCAGGCCATGATTTTCCAAAAGCCTCCCTGGGGTCAGCTGCCTCTAGAGCACTCTTTGCTATCTGCCCTATGCCGGCACTTCAGAACTTTATCTCCGTCTTCACAACTCGATAGGCTGGCTTATTGCTGTCCTCATTTTGCCGATGAGCAGAGGCTCCAGGAGGCTAAGTAGCTTAATCTGTTTCACACAGCAGGTACCTAACACAAGCAAGCATGGTGTTCCCCCAAGTCTACTGGACTCAGAGTCCTTCTTCGTAGAACCCTGAGTGTACTGTGAAAAGTTGAAGAGAGGGGGAAGTGGTAGCCGGAGGTAGGCAGAATGACTAACAGATTCTAACAAGATCATTTTTATTAGCCAAGAGTTCTATATTCTATATAGAATATAGCTTCTATATTTTATGCTCTGAAATAACGTTATTCACTGGTTCTTACTGGCATACTCTCCATGCTTCTATCACAGTCTACCTGAGACTACCGCCTGTTTGTCTCTTTGGCACTGACCAGTAAACCACAGACAACTGGTATAGCTGGGCTGTGTGATGGACGAGAGCTCCCTTGTTTTTAAAACAGAATGGAATTCTGCCTGCCTCTCTGCCTACTTGTGATCTGTCAAATAAATAAATAAAATATTTAAAAAAAGAAAACAGAATGGAATTGAACTGAGACAAATACAAACTTCTATTTTTTGGCCAGTTTAATTGTATTTGATGGACAGGAGTCAGAGTTGGGCATGAGGAAACCTGACTTACCTGCAATTTCTGGAAAAAGACTTGTAGGTGTCAATCACAACTGAGCCAACAATGTGTGTGGTTGCAGTCATGCTAATGCAAACCTGTGCTGTGTTCATAGATACACATATTGTCCAGGACGAGGAAGGGTTAGATTTACTATGTGCCACTTTGGTCAAATTATATTCATCTCTGAATACTACCAATTTATTTATTTATAAATATTTATTTATTTATTTGATAGATCACAGGTAGGCAGAGAGGCAGGCAGAGAAAGAGGAGGAAGCAGTCTCCCTACTGAGCAGAGAGCCCGATACAGGGCTCGATCCCAGGACCCTGGGATCATGACCTGAGCCAAAGGCAGAGGCTTCAACCCACTGAGTCACCCAGGCACCCCTGAATAGTACCTTAAAAAAAAAAAGATTTCATTTATTTATTTGACAGACAGAGACAGAGAGAGGGAACACAAGCAGGAGGAGCTGGAGAGGAAGAAGCAGCTCCTCTCTGAACAGGGAGCCCGTTGCAGGACTCCATCCCAGGATGCTGGGATCATGACCTGAGCCAAAGGCGGATGCTTAATGACTGAGCCACCCAGGTGTCCCTGAAAACTACATTTTAAGAGACAAAGTCTAGCATGCAGGCAGAGAATAACCAAGAGGGTGAAATGTTTAGGAGGCAAAATGATAATATTAGCAAAAGCAATAGCTAATCCTATTCTACAGAGAAGGGCACAATCTTGGAGAGGTTAAGAAATTTGCGTAGGGTCATACAACCAGTAAGGGATCATGCAGAACTCAGGTTTGGGCTTGTTTGATCCATGCTTTATTGCTTCGTGTGTATTTGTTTTTTAAACCACACCAAGAACAACATATCATTGGGTTCATTGTCTTTGATCCTGTTCTAAAGTCTATAAGAGACTGGATTTAAGACCAATTGAATTCTCGTTTCAGGAGTTCTACTCCAAAGCATTGAAGAAATAACAAGCAAAATGCATGTATGAAAACATGGCAATGGGAAGCCTAAAGAGAACTTCTGGCATCTAAACTTAATTATTCCGTCCTCTTTAGCTTATCTTCAAATAAAGGCTCTATTTCTGGGGGTGCCTGGGTGGTGCAGTCAGTTAGGCATCTGACTTGGTTTGGGCTTGGGTTGTAATCTCAGGGTCGTGAGATCCAGCCCTCTGCTGGGCTCTGCGTTCAGCCAGGAGTCTGCTTGGGTTTGTCTCTCCTCTCTCCCTGTCCCTTCCCTCCTCCTCACACACACACTCTCTCTCTGTAATAAACAAACAAACAAACAAACAAACAATCTATCATTTTAAAAAGTTCTATTTCGGAGCACTTGGGTGGCTCGGTTGTTCAGCGTCTGCCCTGGGCTGCGGTCATGATCCTGGGGTCCTTGGATCGAACCCCACATCAGGCTCCCTGCTCATTGGGAAGGCTGCTTCTCCTTCTCTCCCCAACCCCACCCCCCAGCTTGTGTTCCCTCTCTTCTACTCTCCTTGTGTCAAATAAATAAAATCTTAAAAAAAAAAAGAGTTCTATTTCTAGTGCCACTTGATACAGCTGAAGGGGAAAAAAAAATAGGAAATGGGAGATTTGAGGATCTGAAGAAGAGTGCAGTGACGATCTATAAAGCAAAAGCAATAAGAAGAGGTGGGAAAACATTTAGGCCAAAGAAGTGCAAGCTGTGGAATAAATTCACAGCATGACTGTGAGATTAGAAGTTCCGCATCTCCTAAACTGCCTAGCTGCTGATCTCCCAGCCCCCGGAGAGGTGCGTGTTCTTACTCACGTTCTGCTTGGGGGGTGAGAAAAAAAGGAAAATGGTGGCGAGGAAGGGAACACTGTGTACTTAGATATTGGCCCCAACACCTTCATGCTTCATTAGAGGCACTCCAGGGGTCTAAAGGGACTTCAGCACTCCATGCCTAGACACACCCATGCTAAGCTTTTATTTAGTACAGTCATAAATCTTTTATGACTGTCCTCAACTAGCGCACCATGCCTCAACACCTTTACATAGCACCTAGCAAAGTGCTTTGCACACAGTGGGCCAGGGGGACCCCAAATTTTCAAAAGGAGGAACAATTACGTTTGTCTCCTGATGAATGGAGTGGTGTCTAGAGTGCGTGGTCGGGATGCCTGCAATGGGGCTGATGGGGAAGTAGAGAAAGTTCACAGTTAGAAGCTCTGAGTCGTGTCTGCCCACTTCCAGCTCACCTGGCCTGGGTTCCAAGGCCCGAGCTTCAAGGAGCACCAAGTTCTCTCCACTCCCTGCCATGGGAAATGTTGATATCACACACACACACACACACACACACACACACACACATACACACACAGAGATATAGTAGCAATTTCTAGCCTATAATTTACTGAGTCAGGTTTTAGGAACCAACAATTTTTTTTAAGATTTTATTTTGTTTTTTTCAGGTAAGTTCTATACCCAGTGTGGCACTTGAACCCACAACCCTGAGACCAAGAACTGCACACTACACCGACTGAGCCAGCCAGGTGCCCCTAAACCAATAATCTTCTTGACCAACTCCTGAAGGACCTAAGTTGGTGAATAATTAAATATTTCATTGAAAATGTATTTTGTATCACTTCGGAAATTTGAAGTCTGTCACTTTCAAGTCTGGCAAGTCTGTCACTATCTATTAGCGTGCTAGTTTTTCTATTCCTATCATAAATGATACTATGTAGTATTTAGTAATACTTAGTGTTTCGTAATTGCTGTTTACCGTCTCCTGGGTGGCCACACCCACGTGGTCCACCATCTGTGTCTAGGAGCTCATAAACCGGTAGATCCTTGATTAAGTCACACGTTTCCAGCTAACAAACATACATTCAAATTTCTCTAGTTTACAAATTGTATGGCTCTCATTGCCAAAGGATAATATACTACGTGAAGGTGATTAAAGGAGAAGAGTTTTAATGACTATAATTACAGATATAGAATTTTTTAAAGTTTGTCTAAGTTTTCCAGAGGTTTTTGGATCACTGCAAAGTAGTTTTTTTTTTTTTTTTCCTCTTGGCTATTAGAGAAGAAAAGGTAAATAATGTAGGGATATACATCATCATACCAGTAGATTTTAATTCTTTTGCTTTGACTAGCATTTTTATTTATATTCTGCAAGTTCAAATTCTAATTAAGATAATTAAAATAACTAAGACTGATGACTTAATAAGCTACTAGTTGCCCCTTTTTTTTTTTTTTTAAATAACTGTCTATCTGGGACACCCAGAGGCTCAGTCAGTTAAGGGACTGCCTTCGGCTCAGGTCATGATCCTGGAGTCCCAGGATTGAGTCCTGCACTGGGTTCCCCACTCAGTGTGGAGTCTGCTTCTCCCTCTGACCCTCCTCCCTCTCATGCTCTCTCTCTCCCTCTCTCACTGTGTCTCAAATAAATAAATAAAATCTTAAAAAAATACTGTCTATCAGTAAGTACTCATTTTATAACAAAGCAACTTTCTTAGGCAGCATTTTTAGTGACAACACAACTGTGAACAAAGACTGAGGAGTTAGGTATGTCTTCACTCTCCAAGATGAAAACGTATGACTCTGTATTTTGGGAGGGGTAGGTATGACTTACTCCTGGACAAAAATCAATCCTCCTTAATGATGTATGTTTTAAGAATTGGGAGAATTTTTCATTTTCGAGCTTGGGTCTTACAGTTTCCCTTAGTTTGATGGCCGCTAAGCAATCATATTCCCATGTATACCATTCACATTACTGAATTACTCAGTGAATGGTAGCACCCAAGTTGGAATAGAGCCCTGCATACTTGTTTTTAGTTTAAAGTTCTTGCACTAGTGAAGGAGTGTTAATTTCTTTTAAGGCTTCATAGCAGCTCCTTCACAGGTGCTGCTTTTGAGGTGCAAGGAATCCTTTCCTGAGTCCCATAGAGGTTCTGTTTAATCACCTTAAGTGTAGGGAGGGAGGAGGAGCTGCCCTCTCTTCTTCCTCTTCCTCCACCTCTAAGATTAAAGAATCTTATTTAGTGCAGGGTCATCCTGACTAAAAACTCACAAGGTGTTTTCTAAGGCAGCCCTATTTCCTAACAAGATGGAGGGCAGCAGAGGAAGAACGGGGACACAGAGATGTGGAGGAGGCCCTCGCTGGCCACCCCATCTAAGAGAGCATGCCTTCGTCCACCAGCCCTGTCCCTGCCCTTCTCTGTTCCCTTACCCAGACCAGCATTATTGCATCTGGTGGGGTTTTTTTTGGTGATTGACTTCCTATCTCCCACTATAAGACTTTATCTGGTTTACAGTAGAAGATTTTCTGGCACACAGTGGACATTCAATATCTATTTAAATGAACGAATTAGTACCTTTTGGATATATAAACAATTCGCCTGTTGGTAGTTTAATACAAACGTCAAGAGGATATTTTTGAAATGCTAGTTGTTTGAAATAGACTTTTCCTCTGATTTAAAACTCTATTATGTCAATACAAAATGCTCTTTTTGAGAAATTTCTTTCCAGAGCTATCTTAAGCAGTATCTGGTTCAACCAGGCAAACACATACTATCTACTCAGGCACTCCGCTGGATGGTGAGAAAAATCAGATGAAATGATGCAGCCCCAACCCTCATAAAGCTCGCATCGTAGCTGTGGAGACAGACATATAAACGGATGCTGACAAAGTTCTGTGAAATATGCTGTTAACAGCAATATGAACACTGGGCTGGAGGGACTTGGCTGGGTAGGAATGTGTTTATGTAGGGGAGAGAACAATTCAAGACAGGATATAATTTAAAATATTAATTTAAATGCTATTAAAGTAACACATGTGCACAGAGTTAAAAGTCATAATGCCAATGAATGGTCTGTGTACCTTGCCCCTCCTGGCCAGAACATCCACCTCCCACTTCCAGTCTGGGCTGCTTACTCTAGCAGCCTGCTGCCTAGCTCTTGTCTGAGGACTCTCCTTCTCAGCTCACCAGAGATGGAACCATGTTTCCTGGATCCCACATCATCTTCTTTCTCACATATTCTTTTATTTTGCGGAAACATATCCTGTAGTAGATCTCCAGGAAAGGGTACTTGGTAGGTGTTATTTGAATCCTTGAATAGTTCAAAATATTTGTTTCACTCTTTGTGCTTGATTGATGGTACAGCAAGAATCAATTCTTTTTTTTTTTTTTTTAAGATTTTATTTATTTATTTGCGAGAGAGCATGAGAGGCGAAGGTCAGAGGGAGAAGCAGACTTCCGTGGAGCTGGGAGCCTGATGTGGGACTCGATCCCAGGACTCCGGGATCGTGACCTGAGCTGAAGGCAGTTGCCCAACCAACTGAGCCACCCAGGCGCCCAGCAAGAAACAATTCTTGAATGAAAATCATTATCCCAAGGTGCCTAGCTGGCTCAGTCAGTAGAGCATGTGACTCTTGATCTAGGGGTTGTGAGTTCAAGCCCCATATTGCATATAAAGATTACTTAAAAATAAAATCTTTAAGGGGTGCCAGGGTGGCTCAGTCAGTTAAGCGTCCAACTCTTGATTTCAGCTTTGGTCCTCATCTCAGGGTTATGAGATTGAGCCCTGTGTTGGGCTCTGCCTTAGGTGTGGAGCCTGCTTAAGATTCTCTCTTCTTGGGGTGCCTGGGTGGCTCAGTGGGTTAAGTCTCTGCCTTTGGCTCAGGTCATGATCCCCGGGTCCTGGGATGGAGTCCCACATCAGACTCTCTGCCCCGCAGGGAGCCTGCTTCCTCCTCTCTCTCTCTGCTTGCTTCTTTGCCTACTTGTGATCTCTGTCAAATAAATAAAGCCTTTAAAAAAAAAAGATTCTCTCTTCTTCTTTCTCTGCCCCTCCTCCTCCACTCTCTCTCTCAATATAAAATAAAATCTTAAAAACAGAAAAAGAAAAGCATCGTCCTTCAAAACTTTAAAGGCAGCCACTGTCTTCTGGCATCATATTGCATTAAGGAGTCCTATGAAACATTCTGACTTCTCTTCTTTGAATGTGGGCTTTTTCCCCCACTCTCTGAATGTTTTAAGGATTATCTGTTTATCAAAGGTGCTCTGAAATTTCATCATCATGTGCCTTGATATGGGTTATTTTTCATTCATCATTCCTACAACCAGTGGGGTCTTTCTAAGTTATAAACTTTTTTGAAAGCAACAATTTACTATATTTTATTAGCCTGCAAGTTTGTCTGATCATGACTTCAGAAAAATTAGAAAATTGTACTTTGAATACTTGTTTTCAGTTGTTTGCCTAACTTATCCCAATTTAAACTTTTTGTAATATGAAAGAAATTTTGAAAGCAGTGTTATTTTCTAGGAAGTAAACCAAATACTATATACTAAAGCCTTCCAGTAATATAATTTTTATAGTTTATTAGGTGTTTTCAGAAAATTAATCTCATACAATATTTTATCAGCTATTCTGTAAAAATGTTTAAAAGATACATCCCAGGGGCACCTGGGTGGCTCAGTCGGTTAAGAGTCTACCTTCGGCTCAGGTCATGATCCCCGGGTCTTGGGATCGAGTCCCAGATCAGGCTCCCTGCTCAGCAGTGGA
The DNA here is from genome assembly GCF_030435805.1 of Mustela lutreola. Classification (NCBI taxonomy): domain Eukaryota; kingdom Metazoa; phylum Chordata; class Mammalia; order Carnivora; family Mustelidae; genus Mustela; species Mustela lutreola. Next base: position 43,485,696 of record NC_081296.1, read on the forward strand.
GAGCCTGTTTCTCTCTCTCGTCTGCCTGTCCTGCTCTGCCTACTTGTGCTCTCTATCTCGATGTCAAATAAATAAACAAAATCTTAAAAAAGGAAAAAGATACATCACGAAAACAGTGAACAAAAACTCCTCATTTGGTGGTTTTCTTTTTCTATCTTTTAAAGAAAAAATTGATAGAAGTGTGATTTTCTTTTTTTTAATTTTTTAAAAAATAGTTTATTTATTTATTTGAATGAGAGAAAGAGAGTACAAGCAGGGGGAGCGGGAGGCTGAGGGAGAAGGAGAAACAGGCTTCCTGCTGAGCAAGGAACCCAAAGTGGGGCTTGATCCCAGGACCCTGGGATCATGACCTGAGCTAAAGGCAGACACTTAACTGAGCCACCCAAACAACCCAAAATATGTGATTTTCTTTGATTAGGGATCAATTTGTCATTTCCTTTGTTCTAGATAAAAGAACAGGTTAATGAAAAAAGGCTCTCTGGTGAAGAATGTAAGGAGTGAGATAGTCTGAGTGTAGAAATGGAAAATCCACACAAACAACTAATGACAAGTGAGAGGAACCAGGCTAGTGTATTAGAAGACGTAGAAACTGAAACAAAATGTTATACTCTGCATACAAAGCTGACAAACAGGTCTAACTTCAAGGGTAAGTAAGGGCTCAATTGTTGAGAGAGGGGTATGCAACAAACTCTTCAGTTTGGATGCCGGAAAACAGGGAGGGTTTCTATGATAAATCTTTTCCTCCGTCTCTGATTTTACCAAGTTAAGTATCTTTTCGCTTTACTTATTTTACCAAATAAGTATCTTTTGGCTTCCCACCTAGTCTAAGGATAGAAATATATCACTTGCCTTGGTCTTCTGTCTCTGACTAGCTTCCCTGGCTTTCTAAGTTATGTGAATGCTCACAAAGATAGAACAAAAATTCACAATGTTGTTAAAACCATGTTTCTTTCACTAATTTTTTTTTTTTTTTTTGTCTAATAGGGTTTTTTTTTTAAGTTCAGCAGAAGCGCAAGTCTTAGACTAAAATAAATAGTCATTTCAACTATTAAACTACACTTAATTTGGAACTAAATATATACAAGAACTAAATATATACTTGAAGTTCTCTTTCCAAACTTCTACTTTTATCTCCATGGTCCTTGTAGTGATTAAGAGTGAATTCTTTAATCTTAGGTCTGATTACTTGGTTTCAATTATTCCCATAATTTACCTAGTTTCAGGATATTAAGCAAGTTGCTTAGTCCCCTGAACTTGAGTGTTGCCACCTGTAATATGTGGATGATAATTAGTATCTACATGATGGAGTTGTTATGAGGACTAAATGAAATGATACTTATTAGCAGCTTGGCAGAGCACCTGGTACGTGGTAAATAAATGCTCAATAAATGTAAATAGTAATATATTTGCATATATAATATGCAACTAAGCTCCATGTTCAGTTAAACATTTCATACTTCAAAAGAGTTCAGGTTTTTTTTTCTGTGAATATAAAGAGGCTTCTTGGCTTCCAAAGGGTCAGAAAGATATCTGATGTAATCTTTCCTCCAAATGAACTATCAGAATCAGTGCAAAGGTATTCAGTTCCATGTCTGTGATGACCAAGAAGCTTCACATCCACCTGCCCTCCCAAATAAGTTTACACACCTATTTGTGGAGTGTATATATATCAAAGAAAATCATACTTCTATCTATTGTTCTCTAAAAGTGTGTATATATATATATATATATATATATATTTCTCTCTCTATGCATCTATTGATGCACAATACATTACCCCCAACTTAGTGTCCTACAACAACAGTAAACATGTTTTGTCTTTTTACAGTTTCTGTCAATGTGTTACTTTTCTATGGCTGCTGCAACACATCACCACAAGCACAGTGACTTGAAATAACAGATTTATTATCTTCCACCTCTGTAGTTATGAATTTTAAAACTGGTCTCCCTGGGCTAACACCAGGGGAGAATCTGTTTCCTTGCACTTTCCAGGTTCTAGAGGCCAACCCATCCTTTTCTCATGTCCCTTTCTCCACCTTTCGATCCAGCATAGCCGTCAAATTCTCACACTGCATCGCTCTGGTCTCTCCTGCCTTCCTCTTCCACATTTAAGATGAGTGATTACAGTGGGTCTACAGGTGTAATCCAGGATAAAATCCCTATTTTAAGGTCAGAACCTTAATTCCATCTGCTACCTTGATTCCCATTTGCTATGTAATATGACATAGTCACAGGGCCGGGGCATCTTGGAGAGGGGGTCCTTATTCTACTGCAGTCATTAGAAGTTTAGGTGCATCTTAACTGAGGGTCTCTTGTGAGGTTACCATTGAGATGTCAGCTGGGCTTGGTGGATGTATTTCCTGGGTAGCTCATCAAGTTGATGTTGGTTCTTGGTGAAAGGCGTCAGTTCCTCCCTACATGAGGCTCTCTTCTACTGCTTGCAAATCCTCAAACTATGACTAATGACTTCCTCCAGACTGACTGATCCAAGAAAGCCAAGGAGAAATGGCAATGTCTTTCATGAGCGAGCTTCAGAAGTCACACACCAATACTTCCTCCATATTCTATAGATCACAAAGATGAACTCTGAGACCATGTCAGAAGAATTACATAGGATGTGAATACAGAACGTGAGGCTAATTGGGACCATATTGGAGCCAGGCGACCACACTGCCACACCGTTCATTTGAAATCCTTTCTGACCATACCCCTGCTGCCCCCACACTCCTCTGGGCTTCTTCTGGACTCCTTGGACTCTCACTGTCCTTCATTTTAGTAATTTATTTGCAGGTCAGTTCTCTTTTCCCTCATTTTGAACTCATCAAAGTCAGAGGTTATGCTTTTTGGTTCTGAATTCCACATCCAGCATAGTATGGTTGAATAAATTTAGTTGAGGAAAGACGGTCTGAGGACCAGAACTTGGATCCAAACTCTACTCTTATAAGGGAAACTTGCTGAATTTGGATCTTATTTGAATTTGAAGACTAACTGGAGAGAATCTTGGAATAGTAAATCTCTTGAGTAATAAGATATCTTTACAGTAAATGTGAGAAACCTGAGGACTGGGGATTAAGCATAACTTCTTTTGACTGCTCTCCTGCCTTGAATAAAATTGAAACTTGATGACTATGCTGAATACCTACAGTCTTTTTCATTGTCTATTTGGACATGGAGACTCCTCCCTCTAAACAAGCTGGTCTTTCAACATTTGACTGTGTGATGAGAATCATTAAGGATGATTGTTTGCTTTATTTAGGTCTCCTTTTCTTACTCTCCAAGTATCTCTATACAAACTGTTGACAATTCCTCCAAAGACAAGACTCATTTGAACCCCTAAAATTTATGTTTCCCGCCATCCTGTGTTCTCTTATTAAATAGCAGCATGAAAGTATACCTTCATAAACACACACTGTGTGTATTTTTTGAGTGTCCATGTGAAATGTACTCAGTTTTCCAAACTGTATATTAATCTAGACTCTTTAGAGAATTTTCTTACTGAAAATTATTGTAGCATCCTGTGTTAGTGAAATTGTTTCAAATTAGACAGCTTGAATTTCTTAATAAAAGCCAAAGAGACTTTTGGTTAATATGAATTGAAAGGAAAGGATCTGCCAGTTTCTGGCCAAAAGGTGACCCCTGTAAAGACATATTTGTTAGTTGTGAGTGACAGAGGTTACAGAGCCAGCCAGGACCATTTCTAAAGTGTTAAGCTGACCTTAGGTAACAAGGTTAGGAGGTCAGTAGAGGTCAGGATTGGTTGAGGAGAACTCTTTGCCTTTTGTGGAGAGCTTTTAAAAGGCTTCAGCTTTCTGTCCCTCCTTCTCTTCTTTCTGGCCCCTCCCTGCATGGCTGTTTTCTAAAAGCCAGCATGATTTGAAAACTGACTCACTGGCTGACCTTTCCAGCCTAGGGGCACATGGACAACCAGATGCTGGGTTTCAAGCCTCTTTCTGTTTGGCAAGGTGGCCAATGGACATGGGATGTCTCTTATCCCTCACACTGTGTGTAAGTAAAACATTTTGGGCACCTATCCTAAGTACTAACTCTTCTTTCAGCCCCAAACTACTTAAGAACTTTAGATTAAACTCCTAAGACTTTGCACTTGGTGTATGCTCAGCATATGGTTGTGTTGAGCATTTTGCTTGTATATTAGTTATGTAATACTTTGGTCAATGATTTTTTATTAAAGAGATACTATCTTTTCCCCTTCTGAACATTTTAAAGCACATTTGGACAAACATCTACTAAAGAGAGAAATTCAGTGATTTGCTCGCCTATACCTTAACTGACTCAAGGATATTTCCTCTTCATTAACCTCTCTCCATCAATTTGAAAAGGAAATCAGCAAGACCTCACCATGAATTTTCTTTAACTCTTCATTTCCTCTTAATCTTTCTTTGGGAAGTCTGCTGGGATCTGGGTCTGACTTGAATATTTTCTAGGCTTTCAGCCAGAGTGATCTCAGGTCCCTAAAAGCACAGTTGGCTATAGCATCAGGGTGCCCCCAGATGAGGCTGACCCAAAGGTTGGAAATCAGAGCCTCCCCCCATCTCTATCCACCCCCCCTACACACACACACCCCGTGGTGTTTGTCTGTTGAGGACTTCGGCAAGCATACTGGCGGTTCTGGCTGCCAGATGCTCATCTAGTTCCTTCCGCCTCCATTTTAGGAGAAAATAACCAGGGGAAGAAGAGGAAATGATTGTGTTAATGATCATGGCCTCACAAAAATCTAGCGTATATGCTGGAGGAACAGAACATGGGAAGGAAAGGCCCTGAGCACCTGAGTGAGAAATTTGGATTCCTTTACATCTGATTCAATTAAACAAATATTTATGAGTAAAATTCTATAATGTGAGCAATGAGGATGCATAAGACAGAGAAGAAATGTAAGATTGGAGGGGGCACCCACATTCAGTGGAAGAGAAAAAAAATATACAGAACTCACATACAACCACTGTCGAGTTATAGGAGTTAACACTCATGGGACTGGAAGGGAGGAAGGGGGTCATTCTGATGGGAAGACTTCCGAAAGGCTTCATGTAGGAGGTAGCTAATTTAGCCTGGTCTTGAAGAATGGGTATAATTTAATGAACAGATTTCACGGGTGGGGGCACAGGTCAGGGAAGATATTCCAGGGAAGAGGAAGAGAAAACGGCTTGAAATAAATCCCAGAGGAGGCAGCAAATGTCAAGAGGTATACAGGTAAGAATTAGTGAGTAGCTTCTTTATTAAATATTAGTGTGAAATCATCTTGAGGAAGAAAAATGAGAAATTATCATCACTGGATGGAGAAGAAGATTTAAAGGCAAGATCACTCTGGAAGCTTAATTTAAAATTATTTTTGTCAAGAAAAAATAACATCTGTACATGGCAAAAACCACTTTGGATCATACAGAACATCTTGGAAAAAGAATCTAAGTAGTTTTTTAGTCACTTATTGGGGTTAGGGTAGGGATTGGAAAAGAAAAGATCATCTCTTGCATGGGGCAACACTTCTTAGAATTATTGTAGGGGTAAAGAAGATAGTTTAGATTAAAAGTTTCATACTAGGCTAAATCCCTAAATGGTAGTTGCTATTACTCGTTTAACTTTTTTTTTTTTTTTTAAATGATATTCTTGCTACTGTTATAGGAAAAATGAGACTTGAAAGTGTTTGGCCTGGAGAAGAGAGAGGAGGAAAGCATCAAACATTACCTTAGGGATTTAGAAAATGGAGGTGCCAGTACATCAAGAGTGAGATGAGGATTTGGGACATTTAGTCCCCTGTGGACCCTTCCCTCCAGCCTGTGCTCTTTGCTTGGCCAACTTCTTCAACACTCAGAAGTTCTTTCCCTGTCATTTCCCTATTGATTTTCTACCCATTTCCCTAAGCCCAGGCCAATGTCAACCCCTTAAGACTATTCCCTCCTGTCAGTCAGAATGCCCCTCTGTGTTTCTTGTACTTTATGGTTTTATTTATTTATTTATTTGAGAGAGAGAGAGAGAGAGAGAGAGGAGAGTGCTCACCCACACATGAGTTGGTGAGGGGCAGAGGGAGAAGCAGGCAGAGAGCCTGATGCACGGCTCCATCCCAGAACCCTGAGATCATGACTTGAACCAAAGGCAGAAGCTTAACAGACTGAGCCACCCAGGCACTCCTATGTTTGTAAGGGCCTATTCAGCCAGAGTAGCCCCACCCTGGTTGAACTGCCATTTTGTTGTAAAACTTAAATTGACTCTGCCTCCCCCACCACCAGGGGAACTTACTTAAAAACAAGTCCGGGAAACCAGTCCCAAGTAACAAAGTCCAAGTACCAGGGTGGGTCAGGCCAGATGGAGGTATTCAATCAGTGGGGGCACATACTGTCTCCTAGCTACCAAGGAGTATGGGCCCCGCCCTTTGGGCACATTTTGGGTGCCAATTCTGACCAAGGTGATAGGCTGGTTCAAATGTCTATTAGGGTAAACTAATTCAGTTGGTCACCTAGCATGACTGTGCAGCTTTCTCTGTGTGTTACAATTTCATTGGCCACCTGTGCGTGGCCAGGCCCAACCACATGGCCTTTGCTCTATAAAAGTTAGTCTGTGAAACAGAGAGGGGTCATCCTCTCAGTAAGGGGTGGCCCCGACTGGTGTGTTTGACAGTCAGTGTGATTCTTGATGCTTGGTGCGAGTTAAAGCTTTGCTTGACTTTCGCTTTGTATCAGTCTTGCTCCTTTAATCACGGACCCATTATTGGGGGACCCAATATTGGGGACCCAACATATTGCTTGCCCCTTGAATATGCACATATTAGCCTGTCTGCCTCCCTTCACTGGACTCTACTGGATGCCTTGCAATTAGTAGGTGCCCAAGAAGCATTTACTGAAATAAAATGTGGCACACAGTGAATTTAAAATTTACTGTAGTTGAATTTTTAATGTAGGTATTGTGGATAACCCCAAACCCCAGATGTATTTTGAAAAAAGGAAAGTTACATTTCTGTAAATTCTATTCAACAGAAATTTAGGGGGTCTCTCCTGCTTTCGCCTGGGACTGGATAGAATTCCTGGAGGACTCAAAGAGAACCATCCTGGTTTTGTCATGGCTGGGGTGTCCTTTGTTCCTTGATTCTTCTACCTTCTACCTTCGTTCCTTGATTCTACTACCCTGGTGTTCTGTGGGGCCAACTGCTCAGATCCATTCTGGGCTATGCTACCTGTTGGGTCTACCAGAGGACTGGGGAATGAGTGTCCTCTGCTTTCAGCTTTCCCACACCCATCTGTGGTTTCTGTTGTCAATTTTCACTGCCACACACACACACACACACACAGGCACATTTGGAAGAGGTGGGCGGGGCAAAATCTGTGCTTTTTCAGGGAGCTACCTGCTATGATTTTTATCACTGTCTTCTTCCAGTGCAAACTGGACTTGCCTCCTTCCAAAGCAGAAAAACTTCACCTTGGCTTAATAGTGGGAAAGTTTGCTCTAATGTCAAAAGTTTTCCCTCCACTTAGTAAGGCACTGGATATCCTCTGCTCTAGCTGCAGAAGATTGGAGGTTGTGACAGGAAATACTGGGATGGGGGAATCTTTGGTATTTCAACCACACAGGCATCTGGCAATGTAGAGCCCATGGTAGAGAGAAGAGAACCATCAAGGTAGATTTGGGAATCAAAAACATAGAACGTTGGTAAAGGAAACAGAGTGAATCCATTTTCTCAGTGTGTCTTCAGGGGAAAGAGAAATCAATCAAGTCATTTTTTGAATTAAGCACTATGCTAATTACCCCTAAGGGACAGACAGGAAGCTTGCAATTTACTTGTAAGAACCTTTTGCCATGTGGCCCCAGGGTCCCTCTGTAGCCTTTTCCCACAACTGCCTTCCTTGACCGCTGCTTCTCAGCTCCACCCTTTGCCAGGCTGTTCCCTGGGGCTGGAATGTCTGTGGGGCTCTCCCCCTTCTCTTCCCCAGCTGGCAAACTCATCCTTAAAGAAGATCAAACTCATCCTTAAAGAAGATCAAATATCTTCTCTTGAAAGCTTTCCGGATGCCTGCAGCAGTGTTCTCCTGTAGCTGTCTCTCCATACCCACTTACACCAGCAACCACTGACCTGGGAATGGCTGAGGGCAGGGACAGAGTCTATCCCCAGCAACTAGGCACATGGTAGTAACTTAGCAAATATTTCTCATCTGAATGGAAGGATTATATATACACTCATAGGAATTACATATACATTCAAATATGTTTATTCAAGTTGAAAATAGGGTTACCCTATGACCCAGCAATTGCACTACTGGGTATTTACCCTAAAGACACAAATGTAGTGATCTGAAGGGGCACGTGCACCCGAATGTTTACAGCAGCAATGTCTACAATAGCCAAACTATGGAAAGAACCTAGATGTCCATCAACAGATGACTGGATAAAGAAGAAGTGGTATATATACAATGGAATACTATGCAGCCATCAAAAGAAATGAAATCTTGCCATTTGCGATGATGTGGGTGGAACTAGAGGGTATTACGCTGAGCGAAATGAGTCAATTGGAGAAAGACAACTATCATATGATCTCCCTGATATGAGGAAGTGGAGATGCAACATCAGGGGTTTGGGGGTAGGAGAAGAATCAATGAAACAAGATGGGATTGGGAGGGAGACAAACCATAAGAGACTCTTAATCTCACAAAACAAACTGAGGGTTGCTGGGGGGAGGGGGATATGGAGAGGGTGGTGGGGTTATGGACATTGGGGAGGGTATGTGCTATGGTGAATGTGTGAAGTGTGTAAACCTGGCATTTCAGAGACCTGCACCCCTGAGGGTAAGTATACATTATATTTATATGTTAATAAAAAATTTAATAATTAAAAAATACATTTATTCAAAACAAAAGACATCTGAGCAGTAAACAAGAGCAAACACTTGTATGTTCTAAATACGGTTCCAAGCACTTTACCTCCCTAGTCTTGTTGAGCCCCAGCCATAAACCTATGAGATAAGTATGGCTTTTATTTCCATTTTCAGATGATGACACTGAGAACTGGAGAGGTCAAGGTATGTTCTTGGGTTACTTGCCCAATCCTATGACCAGTTGCCCAGCCTGGGGATGGCTTCTTAAGACGTCTGGACTCCAGCTTCTTCATGTTTAAAGCAAGGACATCAGACCCTATGATCTACAGGATCACCTACAGTTTGGAAAACCTGTGATTTAACAGTGAGGGATGTGACAAAAATGCAATGTGGGTCAACGGTGGGAGTGACAAACCAGGGCTTGGAGGGGAGAGAGAGGTATTCTGAAAGGAGTTGCTAAGGGGAAGATCCAAAATCAGCCACTATGTTCCCTTCTCACAGACCAAGGGGCTGAATTGCCCCTCTTCTCCCCACCACACACCTTCCACACAGTTCCTTCAGAAAAGCCCTTTCTCGAGCTTCCACAGTTTCTTCTCCTTTTTAACAGCTGTGCTTCATGCTACTCACTTGCACTGCCTTCCCCAGGCAGTAGGATGGATGCTGGGGAGTATCTGTCAAGGATGCCTCCCCTAAGATGGTATTGGGCACCTCATTCTCTAGATGCAGCCCAGGCCTGTCACAGGGGCTCTGAGAAATTGTGGGGGCCCCTCTGACATGGCAAAGGGTGGCAGGTGACCACAGGTGAGCAGGTTGTGGGGTGAACAAATGAATCTCTGGCTCCTTTTGTCCCCTGAGGGCCCACAGATTCAGTTCATGAATCCCAGCCTTTCTACCTCCCACAGAGCTTGTATCTCTCTCCCCTCTTTCCTTCTACCTCTGTCTAGTTTGGGTGTTAAGTACTTCCGTGATCTGGTATGGTGATCGCCCTAACAGTCTCTTCTCTTTCCAGGTCATCTCACACCAATCTGTCCGATTAATTTTAATCACCAGTTTGGCCCAACAGCACCAGAGGCTGAACCTTCAGACCTTTCCCATTCTTTGTCCTTCATGTTCTGCTCCCAAATCCTCTGTACTCTCATTTCCTACTGCACCTAGGGCCACCACCCTACCCCATCTGTGTCTGTTGGAACCCTCTCAGACCTAGTGCAAATGTCATGACTTTTATAACGCTTTCTCAAATATCCACAAACTTAATTGTCCATAGCATGTTTTTGGTGCCTCTGCTTTAGCAGAAAATTATAGCCAAACATGAATAATGCATTATTTTTGTCAATCTGCTCCCAACAAGTTGTAAGGCCCATGAAAGTAGGGATCCCATGTTTCATATTTCTCACAGAGGCCACTATGCAATCTTCAGTTAGTGGGCACTTGGCAGCTATCGAACACATGAAAGAATGTAGAAATGCCCAAAGGTGGATAGCATGTAGAAACCAGAATGTGTCTAATGGGGTTGAGCATCCTGTGCCAATCCTGTCTACCTTAACCTAAGAAAGCGAATGTGTAGTCCTATTTTGCTGAAAGCCAGATATAATATGCCAGATAAAGGGAACCTGTTAGTGGTTCCCATGGAGTTTTCTGCTCCTGGCCTTCCACTCTGGTACGTCATGTTTGTCTGTATCCTTCTACCTCTTCAGCTTTGGGGGGAGGGATTTGTCCAGTGACCTCAGTTCTGTGACGGATTTAAGAAGAATTATTGATTCTCAGTTTATTCAGCTTTTTTTGTATGTGTGTGGATGGGAGTGATGACCTCTAAGTTCCTCCAATGTGGGCCCAGAATCTGGAAGTTCCTGTCAGGTCTCCTTTGGGTTAAGAAAGAATCAGATGACTCTAGTTTGAGAAGAAGAGAACACAGGGACACTCTGGGTACTTGAGTGGTGGAAGTTGATGTCTCAAGAGTCCTGCCACAGATGTGACTTAGTGTCAGCAACATCCAGGCTCGTCCCCTCTCCCCTCGATACCAAAGCTTCCAGGAAGGGACCCTGGGCGGAATTATACCCCTGGATCCACCAGCTGTGGCCAAGATCACCAGAGCCACTCCTCAGAGGGGTCTTTGTGAGCCTTACAGAATCACAAGAAGCATCTACCCCACAGTCAGAAGTCCCTGTCTGAAAAGTTCAGCAAAAGAGAGAACAGGACAGGGGAAAGAACAAATTAACCTCTGGAGGAGCCAAATGTTGGGTAAGAAGAAGAGCTATTACTGTCCCATTCCCAAAAGTTGGAAAATGAATACAAGACCACTTTTTTTGTTTTTGTTTTTGAATGTTATTGTCCGTAGGACAGTGTTTTGGAAACTGGAGAGGTAAAGGCTAGAGTGGGCAAACGTGTCCATAACAAAGAAACGGACCTTAAACTCACTGATTTGGATCATACTTTTGAAGAATCAGCTTTTTGGGAAAGAGAAAACAGGGAGAGAGTTGGAAGGAGGCTGTAAATTCCAAGGATTGTTCTCTTTTCATGTTGGTGGAAACAGGAGGGTGTGATAGAAATTGAGTCAGTAGGCTGGAGGGTGAGAGGAGGGGTCAGGGTAGTGGAGGTGAGGATGGGGGGCGTGGTCTTGGGGGTGGGGCTTGTCTCTGGCTGTCACGGCAGTTTCTAAAAGCAGATTTGCAGCCGGCAGGATTTCAGAGTAGGGAAGACATCAGGGCCAGAGCTCAGGTGGTGGTGGTGATCCTCGGTTCAAACACAGGAAAGCCATCTCTCTCCCTCTTAGACCACAGGGAAGATAGAGTTTAGCTGTAAAGGCAGGCAGTGTGGGAACCAGGAGGGTGGCGTGGGACTGAACGCATAGCTAGCAGCCACCTGACAATTTGATCCATTATCTTATTTCTTTCCAGGTGAGTATCTTTCTGAATTAGCTTTCCACGGCTGCTGCAATAACATGTCGTGAACCGGATGTCTGAAACAATAGAAATTTCTGTCCTACAGTCGTAGAGGCTAGAAGTCTGAATCCAGGTGTTGGCAGGCTTGGTTCCTTCTGAGGCTGTGAGGGAGAATCTGTTCCAGGCCTTTCCCCTCGCTTCTGGTGGTGTGCTAACAGTCTTTGGTGTCCCCAGCTGGTCGATGCACCATTCCTGTCTCGGCCCTCCTCTTCATGTGGTGTTTTCCCTGTGCCTTCACATGGCCCATCTTTTTACAAGAACACTGATCATATTAGATTAGGGGTCCGTCCTACTCTAGTGTGACATCATTTTAAATCATTACATTTGCGACTATCCTATTTCCACAGAAGGTTGCATTCTGAGTTATGGGTTGTATTCCGAGTCAATGTGTTTGTTTTTGGTGTGTGTGTGTGTGGTGGGGCGGGGGGTACAATTCAACCAATAACTGAGGCTCTGAGAGGCTAAATGCATTGCCCATGGTCATCTAGCTACTGAGAGTCAGAGTCGGGATTTGAACCATGTCTCTCTCACAGCAAGACTTAAATGCTCTCTTCTCTGTTGGTGAACAGAACATGGGAAGTTGGGGAGGGAGAGAGAGAGAGAGAGGAGGTTAGCAGCGGACGGCCAGAGTTCAATTGAGCAGAGGACATAAAATTGTCATGGTGGGTCTGCACAGTTGGATGTCAATTGATATATTTTACTAACTCACAGAACTTATGCACGTTAGGATAGGATGATAGTACTAGAATTTCAGAAATCCTGCTCCAAATTTTGAGGAAAAGCACAGGAGCCCTATTTTGAGAGCAGAAGGTCAGAAAATAAAGGTAATGACAATAGCAAGAGCGAAGTCTTCCACAGCACTTTATGGCGTATGTAGGGCATGCACCCTGAGCAGCACCTGTGGCTGTCCTTAATTTACTGACAAGGGAAGGCAGGCTCAGGGAAGTAATTACATGGCTTCCCTGGGACCCCCCAGCGGGTATAGAGAGGAACGGCCAGGGTTCTATCGTGTTCTCTTTTCACTGAATCCCCTTAGATATCTTCTCCACCGAGACGGTAGCTGAAGCAGCGAGAGAAGCGGGAGACGTCGCTGGGAGAGAGCACAGCACAGAGAAGAAAGAGAAGTGGGGCAAAGCCACGGTGGACGCCATCAAAGGAACAACAGATCAGACAGGGTAGAATCACAGAATCGAGGGAGAATGAGGAGGCAAGGAACAGCATCAAATGCCGGGGGCAGGTCGAGAGGATGAAGTTGGAGAAAATGTCATTGAATTTGGAAGTGAGTCGTTCCCAGGTAACCTCTTCGAGCTTTCAGAGCTTTCTGGAGAGCAGTGAGAGGAAGCCGGAGTGCAGCGGGTGGGGGGGGAGGAACTGGGATGATGAGTGGCTCCATTTTTCATTCAGAGAGTTTGGCAGGGAAAGGGGAGAGAGAACAGGATCGTAGCTGGAGGGCACAGCAGGACCCAGCAAAGGTTTTTCCAAGGGGGAGGCAGGGGGACCTGTGCAGGTCTGGAATACATCTGATTTCAAGGCTCGCCTCTGCTTCCAGATGTGCCACAGTCGACGGTGAATACAATAACATCTCCATCTGTCAGCCAAGCTGCAGTCCTGCGCTCATGAAGGCTTCCATGTTTACTGGCATATGTTATTAATTCTGTTTGCATTGTAGTGGACAGTACATTACCTGACACTTGTCAGAGGAGTCCTTGCACTGGATTTATATCTACATTACCATCCAGCAACGTTTATTGCATAGTGGCCAAGAGCTTGGTGTTCAAAGTGACACAGACCTGGATGAACACTGGGTCTACTAGTTACGCAGCCATGGGTCAGTTACTATCGCTCTGTCTCCAACCTCCTCTGGAAGTCAGGAATCATATCTATCCCAGAGTACTGCCAGTAGCATTAAATGAGCCTTGTAAATTAAATGCCTTGTGCTTAACACAAAGCCTGGAACATACTTAACACAATGCCTGGAACATAAACATTCAATCCATAGCAACCATTTGTAGTCTGGAGTGAAGCAGGAAGACCAATACCACTACTGTCTTGTCCTTAAAATCAAAGTGGGGCCTTTGTTTTCACTTTTTGCACCTCCGCAGTGTACAGTGATGGCTCGCAGTCTCCTTTTACCAGGATCTCCTTTAGATCAGAGACCAGCGGTGCTGAACTGGCTACACTCCCCCCTCCCCCACTCATTCCTCTACTATCAGGTCAGTCTGTGTGTGGGAAAAGAGATCTGAGTCCTTTTCAAACAGATCTGGGATGAAGGGGGGAGGGGAAGGAAAGAGGAGAGAAGGAAGGACACCAAATGAAACTCTTTGATCTGGAAAAAAAAAAAATACACGCACACACACACACGTGCATTTGGTTTCTCTCTATCCCGTCTGTGTCCACACGCCTTCCTTTCGGAGGCCCGAGAGACAAAGAACATTACAGAGGGTATTTTTATAGATATTAAAAACTATAAAAATCTTTTATAGATATTAAAATTTTTATAGATATTAAAAACTATAAAAATCTAGATAAACCATCACAGCTCCTTCTTAGCCCATAAAATCATTAATGTATTAGGTGCTTGGGAAAATTATAGAAATATAAGAAAATGTTTATCTTTTAGAAAAGCTATCCATTTAGGGGAATGGATGGGGTGAGGGGTGGAGGGTTGACGGCAGGCCGGACTGCCCCAGGACCCAGACAAATATAAACAAATATCCATGCCCACTGTGACTTTCTTTCAAGTTTTCTCGGCTCTCCACAAATACCACTTCTCCTTTGATCAAAGTTTCTTCTGAAGACCTAGGGGGAAAGATGGAACAGGCTTCCTGCTGCTCTCGCCCCATTTTATCTCACGGAGACCCATTGCTGATTAGGAGAAGGCCACTTGGCCGAGGAGCCCACACATCTCCACTCCTGGAATGTGCTCGCTGCAGTACCCTCTGCTGTCACGGGAAGAGTGATAGCCTCTCCGGAGTGTGAAGATAAACAGATTTCTCTGTCTGCAAAGCCTCTTCCCAGCACCACCGACCCAGCCCCGCTCTGGAAGGACCCTTGTGGCCACCCCCCTATTTTAAAAACAACCCCAAACTAGGACTGCTCTGCCCTCGGACTCCTTCTACAGTCACATATTATGGTCATTTCAGGATCCCGGGGGTGGGGGGGTGGGGTGGAGGAGGCGTGGTGAGCACAACGCCTGCTTCTCAGGGGAGGCAATGCGGAGACAAACTGGTTCCAAACACAGGCGGGCCAAAAGAAAAACAGGGACGAAAGGAGTATTAACACAGTAGTTCTCGGATGTCGCCATGGCCACCTGAGAACAGCGGTTAGGCTTTCTTTCCAGGGTCTTCCAGATCTTGCTGGGACCTCCCATTCCCAGGGTCCTGCAGCTGGCAGGGAACCCGGGTCTTCACGGTGGCCCCGTGACCCTCCACCAGACGAGGAGACTTTCTGAAGGCTCTGGTGCATCTCGTTTGTTTGTTCGCGGTGATGCAGTAGCAGATAGGGTGAGAGCCGAGAGCGATCACTTCTGGAAGCGACTCCAATAGTCCCGTATTATATACTTACAAGAGTTCAGTGAAAACCTGACACGTGCGTCGCCTCACCAGTGAATAATGGTGGGAGGTGGAAGTGAATGGAGAGCAGTTTGGTGACAAGCAGCTGAGGGCCTGCTCTCAAAATATTTCTTCCGTTTCACCGCAAGAGCCATCGGCTTTGTTGTCAGGATGGTGACAGTTACCTCCTGGCATGATTTGCAAGCCTGGATTTAGCTTTTCAAAGTGAAGGCCCCACAGAAATCGAAGGAAGGAACACTGTCCCCTAATGGATTCACACATGCAAATCCCACATCTGTGGTAGGACTGGAGCACAGAAAAACACAGCCCTCGGGCCAGGTAGGAATTTTAAACGGATAACCTTCGCAGAATAGCCAATCGGGTCTAATCCCCCAGCAGCAGGTGACAAAGGCTGCTTGATGAGTAGCAGACAGAGCTCCCCGCCAGAGGCCCCTAATGGTCAGAAGTACATTCCCTGGTGTCTTCGTGCTTTTGTCCTAGAAAAACCTCTCCAGGCTCCATCGGTTCCCTCCTGGCGCCAGCTCTCCAGGCAGGTGAGGGAGGGAGGGAGCTCCACAGAAGAAGGGCTTCCCTCTCCCTGGGCAGCGGGGAAAGCACTCTGCAGAGGGCCAGGAGGAGAAGGAGGGGGAAAGAGGTGAATCTGACTCCATCTCCTGCTTCGGGCTTGGGAGCTGGGGCCCCTGGCAATGGGCAAATGGATATCTCCAGGATGGAAAATATCTAGTACTCCCACCTTGGTTCCCCAGGGTAGGAAGGATGGGGGCTTGGGACCCCACCTCGTTGGGCTCCAAAGAAAGGAAAGCTTTCCATCTGAACGCAGGCAGGAGGAGAGAGGCCCCGCCCCTAGCCAAAGGGGCTCCAGTTTTCGTGCCTCCTCTCCTTCCCATCAGTTCTTCTTAAACACCCAGCACCCCTGCCTGTTCTCATCCCCCAGGTCTCAGCTCGAATCTGTCTCCTTCGTGAGGTCACTCTCTTCTCCTTCCCCTTCTTCAGTCTCTTGATTCCTTCATATGTTTTCTCTGGTTTGTGCTGCTGTAGACTTGTCTCCCTCTAGACCTTAGGGCCCTTGAGGTCAGGATGATGTCTATCTGGCTGGCCTCCCTGGTGTGTAACAGCCTCTCACTGAGTGCTGAGTTCATGGAGAAGTGAAGAGATGCATCACACCCGGGACATCTGCAAAGTGTCCCTTCCATTGTTCAAAAATGTCTTCCTCCTCTTCCAGGGACAGTCGGAGAGGGCCTTCTAAGTGTCGGGTGCTCTGGCGGAGGACAAGGAGGACGTGTTCATACAGACAACATGCTCCACATGCCAGACGCGCCTCCAAGCACTTTTCATTTACTCATCTGCACACCGCAACTCTGTAAAGTAAGCATAATCCTTACAATCCCCATTTTTCAGATAGGGAAATTGAGGTTAGGTGGCTTGTCTGAGGTCACACAGCTAGTACACGGGTGGAAGGGGGTTTTGGAACCTAGTTGTACTGACCCACCATTCTCTAGCAGCAGACGGGGGCCTCCTCCCAGAAAGTCGGGTTCAGAGGTGGTAAGGGGCTCCCATGCTAATCAGCAAGGACATTTTAGGTAAAAACAAATATGCCCATTTGCTTTGGAAAAGCTGCTTCCCACCTCTTTTTGGAGCAGGCTCTCGTAAGTCAGAATGGCAAATCGTTCAGAAATTCCTTCTCCTCAGACTTTATTTTGAGAGAAAGGCAACATTCATGATAATTCACAATCAGGTGTAAAAGGCAAATGGCTTAATTTGCCTAACTTCCAGAAAGGAGTTGTTGCGCTAACAGACGGATGACTTGAGGAGTGACCATGCAGTATCCTTGGTGTGCTGATGGATATGGACATTGCCCTCTGGGAGGGAGGGTGAGGGTGGATGGAAGATGGGTGGAGGGTCTTAACAGTCAGGGACGTTTAAAGATTGATTTGAGAGAGAGAGAGAAAGAGCTAGAGCGCATGTGCGTGGTATGGGTGGAGGCAGAGGGAAAGAATTTCCTGTTGAGTGCAGAAACTGACACGGGGCTCATTCTCAGGACTCATTAGATCACGACCTCAGCAGAAACTAAGAGTCAAACCCTTAACCAACTGAGACTCCCAGGCACCCAAAGAGCCAGGGAAGTTTAAATGCTCTGTTGAGTCTTAGGAAAACTTGGGAAGTTTTCGAACTAAGCAATGTCCATTGACTTATTTGTTCAGTTGAACAAAATTGCAGCCACAGGTGCAATTTATTCACATGATGAATAAGTCAGTTCCTGCCCTGCATGCTCTCTTACACTGGTAGAGGGGCTCAGTATATAAACATGTAGCTACGACCCAGTGGACAAGGTTGCTAACAGAGCTGCCGAAACACAGGACAGAGGGCTCACTCAGAGGGAGAGGTGAGGGCTGGGCCATCCAGGAAGGCTTCCCGGACAAAGAGACATCTGAAAGAGGTCTAAGGAGATGAACAGATGTTCACTGGGTAGAGACTGAGTTAGAGTGGGGGAGTGGGTGAAGGTAGAGGGCCACAAAAGGACATTTCAGGCAGAAAGAAAGGCATTAGCCAAGGCCCAGGCATAGAAAATAGCAGAGAATGCCAGTCTTTTGAGGTTTTGATATACTGTATTTTGGAGAAATAGAGGTAGAGAAAGAGAGATGGTGCTATTACTTGAAAGAAAGAGGGGCACCTGGGTGGCTCAGTTAGTTTAGTGTCTGCCTTCAGCTCAGATCATGATCTCAGGGTCCTGGGATTGAGTCCCACATCGGGCTCCCTGCTCAGTGGGGAGCCTGCATCTCCCTCTGCTTATGCTCTGTGTCAAATAAATAAATAAAATCTTAAAAAGAAAGAAATAAAGGAAAGGAAAGGAGAGGAGAGGAGGTCAGGAGGGCTGTTGGGAGCCTGATAGTGAAGGGCCTTGCCTATCCGCATTGTGGTGGGAAGCTAATCTCAGTCTTCTCCCATTGCTTTCCAAAGGAACACCAGTGCCCTTGGGAGGATAGTACACATTCCAGTGTGACAGGAGCCTGTGGTCTGTCATCTAAAATGCTTAAGAAATCTTTGGGTTAGACAAAGTTAGTTCTATTCCACTTTCTGAATTTTCAGAGTTTAATGTATTCTGAGAAGGTATATTTGTTTGTTTGTTTAGCAGGAAACACAGTGTCTTATAGTACAAAAGCATTTTTGTAAGAATTGATAAATCTTTATCTCTGGTATATTAAGGTTCTCCAGAGGAATAGAACCTACAGGATTTATGTGCACACACACACACACACACACACACACACACACATCTATCTATCTATCTATCTATCTATGTATCAAGATTGATTGACTGAATTTATGGAATTGACTTACACAATTGTGGGGGCTGCCAAGTCTGAAATTTGCAAGCTAGCTAACAGGCTAGAAATTCTGGCAGGAGTTAATGTTGAAGTCTTGAGTCTGGAGGGAGAATCCTTCCTCTTCCGGGTACCTCAGTCTTTTCTCTTAAGGCTTTCAACTGATTGGATGAGGCCCACTCATATTCTGGAGGGTGATCGGGTTTACTGAAATTATACTGATTTAAATGATAATCTCATCTAAAAAAAATACCTCCACAGCAATATCTATACTGGTGTTTGAGCAAGCAACAGGACCAGATAGCCCAGCCAAGTTCACATACATAATTAAGCAGCATAAGCACCCACAATGCACTAAACATTGCTCTGGACACTTGGAACACAGCAGTGAATTAAATAGAGAAGTTCTCTGCCCCCATGGAGCTTATAGTGTGTTTTTTTCTTCCCCTTTTTAAAGATTTATTTATTTGAGAGAGAGAGAGAGAGGAAGAGAGAGCACAAGTGGGAGGGGCGGAAGGAAGGGTACAGGGAATCTCAAGCAGATTCTACACAGAACCCAACGTGGGGCTCAGTCTCACGACCCTGAGATCATGACTGGAGCTGAAACTAAGAGTCGGATGCTCAACCAACTGTACCACCCAGGCACCCCTGGAGCTTATGTGATTATAGACAAGGCTGAGTGTCATTTCCAGGATGAGTTGGGGGTGCGAGGGGTAGGCAGAGGAGAGCAGGGGAGTCTGGGGTCTGGGAAGCAGAGAGACTGATGATAGCATGAAGGCATGAGGTAACGGTGTTGTGATTGGAGTGGGAGCAGTGTGCCTGGAGAAGCAGGGGCTGATAAAAGATCTCTTTGGGGGAAGGAATGAATGAATGATAATTAAAATCATAGGAAGGACACCAATTCTATTTTGCAGAAAAGGAAACTCAGGTCTTTAGAGGTGATGTGACAAATTCAAGATCTCAGGACATGTGATTCCAGGTTTTCAACAGGTTTTCATTGACATCCTGGGATGCCCTGAATCACAGGTATGGTCCTCATTTTAACCAACACGCATGCTACAACTGAATATAGCCTGTTGTGAAAAATCAGACCAAGATTTGAGTCGAATGGGTCAAATGATGCAATATAGAATCAGTTACCCTTTACTTGAAAGTGGTGGGAATAAAGACCAGGTCACCTGATTTCTGGAATTATGTGCGAACTTGTCCTCAGACAAGCCTAGAGTCG
Source organism: Mustela lutreola (assembly GCF_030435805.1). NCBI lineage: Eukaryota > Metazoa > Chordata > Mammalia > Carnivora > Mustelidae > Mustela > Mustela lutreola. The sequence goes on from NC_081296.1 coordinate 43,505,570, forward strand.
ACCCAGAACAAATCAGATTACAAAGGAGTATGGTAGCAATTCCTGTTTGTTTTTCTGACCACCCAGCACTGCAGCAGGAGCAGCGGGAGTAGAGACCTTGAGGAAGGGTGGAGAGAGCCAGCAGTAAACCCTCACCCTCAACAGGCAATGAGTGTTTTGCATCAGCCAACGGCAGCCTGGAAAGAAGCAGACAGGGCAGGGTACCCTGCTTCCTCCTGAACCCAGCTGTGGTTCACACTGGTAGGAGAGGCTCTAAGTTACTGACAATTAGCATTTGTTCTGGTTACATTTTGGAAATCTTTTCTATGGAAAAGCAGGACTGTGACCTTTAGACATTTTACAAATATTGGAGTGTGGACTGAACTTCCGTTACTCCAGGATGGATGGCACCTGCCAGATCAGAGACCCTGTGTCTCTGGACCACCAGCCAGCAGACGCTGTTGGGTGTCCCTTGTCTCTCTCCCAAAGCCAGGCACGGGGTCAGACTGCTACTGTGGCTGTTGTGTGCAGGTCCAGACCAAGCTCTGCCTGAATGGTGGGTGTATGTAGAAAGGACTCCCACCATCCCATCCAGTCTCAGACTAGTCAGAATTTGTCTCCCTTTCTGGCCTTTCCAAGGTGATGCTGAGCTAGACCAACCCCCTTATCTGCCTTCCCATAGGTTTCTTTTCCCCCAGGCTCCACACAGGCCCAGTCAAGCGGAGGGTCAATAAAATCATGATAGTTAGGGATACTGGGGTGGCACAATAGGTTCAGCATCTGCCTTTGGCTCAGGTCATGATCCCAGGGTCCTGGGATCGAGACCCACATCAGGCTCCCTGCTCAGAGGAGAGCCTGCTTCTCCCTCTTCCCCTGCTTGTGCTCTATTTCTTAAGTAAATAAAATATTTTTTAAAAAAAAATCACAACAGTTTGTGATTAGATGCCAGTTGCAAGTGTAGAGAAGAGTTCCCTGTGTATAGAAGACCATGCAATGATCGTGTTGTGAGGGCAGGGAAAGCTTCAGAAAGTGGGTTGGAAACCAGATTGGGCCGACTTACTGAGAACTCAGCCCCATCAGATGCTTGGGCTAACCCTGCTGCTGACCGTTTACAGAGCAATGGCTGGGGGCCCTGCATGGTGCTTGGCAGTTCACCTCTATCTCCCTCTTCATGGTCCATGAGGGCAGCGGACATAGTGTTTTGTTCCCTGCTCTATCCCTGACATCCAGAACAGTTTCTTGCCCACAGTGAGTGCTTGATAAATAAGTACAGGACACCTGAGAGGTGGGCATTTTGTTTCTCTTTCATAGTGGAGGGATTTAGGGTGAGAGAGAGAAAATGACCACCAAAGCTGCGGTGAGAGATGCAGGACTCAGACTCAAGTCCTGCTGACCTGGGACCCTTACCCGTGACTATTCTACTGCATTGGAGCCATCTGGGCGTGAGATGTACTATGTATATCCATAGTACATCTCTGTACAACATGGATGGATATAGTACAACTATGGATATAGTACATCTTTGTAGTACATAGGTGTACTACGTAGGGTATACATAGTACATCTATACACAGATGTAGTACATCTATACATAGATGTACTATGTATATCCTGTACTATGGAAAATTAAGTGGGGGTAATCAAAAAGTTCAGTATCATTCGGACCCCCTTCGAAAACCACCCCAACTCCCTGCCACATCCTCTGAGCTCTGTTCAGTGCTCTCCCACACAGAGCGCGTGCAGCTGCTACTCACGAATTCTGCTTTGAATATGCGTTTGTTCTTTCCAGACTGTTCGTCGCTCTTTTTCTTGCTTTTTTGAATTGCTATTGAACTGTGCTGCATGCATTTCTGCCTGTCACGCCTAGATCACAAGCCAGTTCTCTGCTCTATCTTATCCCTCTACTATACCCAGGCCAGCACTGAGTACACTGAGGGGCTTGACTGAGTCTAACATGAGAGAAAAAGCTGTTGACAAAACTCTCCACAGGCAGGCTTTTCATAGTTACCCAAGGTCTGCTCTTCCCTTCACAATTCTTTCAGTTGGTGCATTTGTATGACCCCAGGCTAGCGGCTGAGCAGGATAGGAGGATGAGAGAAAGCCCGGTTCCTGCCCTCAAAGGGTACACACATAGCAGGTGCCACAGATATGGTTATAAATACCGTAACTCGAAATAGAAAGAGATAGTTCCATTAGAGAAGCGCAGATAAAGCTGAGTGCAGCATGTCGGGGCAGGAAGAAATTGTTTCCAGCTGTTGAGATCAGGGAAGATGGCTTCTGGGATGTTCACTGTCTTATGTCACTCACCCCCATCAAAGAGAGGTGACCTCAGAGGACTTCAAAGGCTCCTGCTGACGGAGTGCATGACTCAGAGCTGGAGAGCCCAGCCTGTCTGTGCCCGTGGAGCAGTTTTGCATTTACTCTTCGCTGCAAAGTGGAAGGCTATTCGAAAGACTTGAATGGGCTGGAGAGAGCTCGGACAGAAGAGGATGGAAACACAAGCCCTGGCTCTGGTCATCCTGTCGGGGGCCATTATGCAAGGAGAGGTTTATGAAGAGTGGCAAGAGCGGAAGCTGGGTTGCAGAGTATCAGCTGGGAGAGGATAATGAGGAAATGGAGACATTTGTGCCTTTATTCAGCAAATATTTGAGGACCGCCTCTATGCCAGGCACTAGGATGGACAGGGGGTGTGCAAAAATATGCAAAATACATGTCCCTACTTTTGGGGACTAGCAGCCTGTGAGTCCTCTTTCAAGATTGGGGAAATGCCATATGTCACTTATAACTCAATAATTTAAAAAACAAAAAAGGAATTTTGGAGGTGCCATGAGGAGAATTAGGAGGGTAGCCCCACCAAGTAGCGGACGGATGAAGGTTAGAGAGCCCAGGGTGTGGTCTCAGGCCGAAGGGAGACAGAAATGTCTAGTGCAGAAATGTCAGGGGAAGACGGGCCCCCAAGAAGGCAAAATCCTCGAGAAGATGTGTGTAGAATGCTGACACCATGCCGGCAGTATGCTAAGCACATCTTGGGAATGATCTCATTGGATACTTATGATAACCCTGTTAGACAGTTATTATGAAAGATGCAGAAACTCGGGTGCAAGGTCACATAGCAAGGCGGTTGAAGCTGAGATGTGAAGCCAGGTTCAACTGCAGAAGCTAAGCTCTCCAGAACGTCACTGTTTTGAGGGGATGTGGCCATGAAGACATTTAAGTGAGTCTAAAACCTGCCTCAGCTGGCTGACTTTGCACTGTCTCCCAGTCTCCTGGCCATAGTTTACCGGGACTTTGGCAATTTGGGGCAGGAAAGCACGGGGAGGGCTCATCTTCCCGCACTGCAGGCTGCTCTGTCGCAGTCCATCGGCAACAACGCTCTGGTGCAGGTGGAACCCTGGTACCAAGGCTGCCTGCTCCTCCTCACCTCCGACCTCACCCTGCCTCACTCCTGGGGCTCTTGGTGTTTCCTTTGGCCCATCCTGGTGCCCATTTCCCCAGCCCATTCCTCCAGGTTCAGGCGGTTTCTCTTTTCGCAGTCAGCACAGTGCGCGGCGTCCTAACTTAAAGCAGTGCTTAGCACAGAGTAAACGCTAAAGAATGATGGACAAGAACATTCCACACTTCTAGAGCAAACCAACCCACGTGGACTATCAAAAAAGCTCAGGGTCGATCAGACAAACCTAGATTTCAACTTCCCATCTAGTACCTAGAAGCAGTGTGACTCAGAACAAGTCACTCTTTCTCTCTTCATGAAGCTGTTTCCTCATCTAAGGATCAGGATAACAAAACCTTCTTCATACGCTGTCTGGAGGATTAAATGAGATAATTCAGATCATGTGTTAAATGTTCCCTTCATAATGTGTTTCCAGTAAATGTTGTTTCCTTCCCACCTCACATGCATCTTAGTAAAGCGCTACCTCTCACAGAAGCCTGTGGGATTGGTCCCCTAATCCCTATTCCATACTGTGGGAAAGTCTCAGAGAAGGGAATAAGACCTGGAGCTCCTTCCAGTTTGTCAGAAATCTGTCTGGGTTTGCTTCTCAAAACAGAAAACTCTCCACCTCTCATGCGTTGTCACAAAAGGCATTCACACACTCAAAGTGTTAAAGCAAGCCTGAAGAGGCATTGCATTTTCTAAGGACTGGGCGTGCTATGGTGACATTTTCAAAAAGCCGCAGCAGAACCTTCTAATAGAGTTCATTTGTTGGTGGATAATTGTTGCCTGGATAATTTTAGAGTAGGACTCATTCATTAGACCAGGAGAAAGCCAAAAGCTCAACAGGCAAGTTCTCTTTCCGTAAGCAACAACAGATGAAACCATGATCACGCTCTCACCCACATGCCACCTGCTCCCACGGTGCAGATGGTGTGGGGGCAAGAGCAGGAGGGAATGTTCTGGGACCTACCAAGCAACCCCTGCCTTCCCAACCCAGTGAAACAATGGTCCTCAGTGACATCTCCGTGACATGGCAGAGCCATCATTCTGACAACCCACTGGTCCTGTTCCACCTCTTAAACCTTGAAAGACCAAAAAGATGGGTTTTTTTTAATGTAAACTCCAAAGCCACTTATGAAGTACTTGGTTAGTTAGTAATGAAGAAAAATTACTCGACCTAACAAGATTTACATCTCCATCAACGAGACTTGACAGTGTGTGATGTGATTTCTCTAGCAATCTAAAATAATTGGTTTAGCTCTAATAAAAGAGACAAGGGAAGAAACTATTTTGCTGGAACCATTCATCCCCCTCCAAAGAAACTAGGCACTTATTTTCCTCCATAAACTAGAAATCGTCTTTTTGGATGATTAAAAAAAAAAAATCTTGCATAGGGTCTTTTTTTAAAAGATTTTTTAAAAATTTATTTATTTGACAGAGAGAGAACAAGTAGGCAGAGAGGCAGGCAGAGAGAGAGGGAGAAGCAGGCTCCCTGTGGAGCAAAGAGGCTGATGCCGGGCTCCATCCCAGGACCCTGAGATCATGACCTGAGCTGAAGGCAGAGGCTTAACCCACTGAGCCACCCAGACACCCCACATAGGGTTTTTTGGTTTTTTTTTTTTTAAGATTTTATTTATTTGACAGACAGAGATCACAGATAGGCAGAGATGCAGGCAGAGAAGCAGGCTCCCTGCTGAGCAGAGAGCCTGATGCGGGGCTGGATCCCAGGACCCTGAGACCATGACCTGAGCCGAAGGCAGAGGCTTTAACCCACTGAGCCACCCAGGTGCCCCCCCCCCCACATAGGGTTTTAAAGTAATTTTTTTCTTCTTCGTAATGGATACATCCTAAATTTTCTTTCTTTCTTTCTTTTTTTTTTTTTTTTAAAGATTTTATTTATTTATTTGACAGAGAGAAATCACAAGTAGATGGAGAGGCAGGCAGAGAGAGTGAGGGAAGCAGGCTCCCTGCTGAGCAGAGAGCCCGATGCGGGACTCGATCCCAGGACCCTGAGACCATGACCTGAGCCGAAGGCAGCGGCTTTCACCCACTGAGCCACCCAGGTGCCCGATATCCTAAATTTTCTGCTGAGGCTGGTACAGAGAAGAAATTTTGACAACGTAACATTCGAAAGGTCAAAATCAATCCACAGGATAATTTGATTTTAGCCCACTAATTTTCCAGCCTCCAACCAAATAAATGCTTTGAGTTCACATGTATAAAACAGATAGGACAAGCTAGAAGCAACGATCCGTTAATCTGGTTTTATCTTCACTTTCTAAATCTTAAATTTATTTACGGAGGAGGGAAAAGGCAAGATAACTCTTTGAATGTTAACTATTTCACCAAAAACAATGTACCTGTCTCTCTTTGCCTGTCTCCGTCTCCTCTTTTCCATCTCCTTCCTCCCTTCTTTCATTTCTTTCACTCTTGAGAAAAATCAAAGGGTAGAAGAGAGTGAGGGAATTTTCATCTTAAATTCACTTTACATATCCAGAACTGGCCTTGGGTAAAATTAGGAATTTGGCTCTCTTGGCGTTAAGTCCTTTTCCTGTCCTGCTCACCCTGCACAAGACTGATCCTGTTCACAGTAACCCAAGAAGACTAGAAAACCACATTTTCTGGGCTGCTCCAGCCCGGCTGCTGCCAGAGATCTGAGGCTGCAAAATTCTATCTGTGATCTCCTATGTGGCAATTAGGCAATTGCCAGCAGAAGCGGCCATTTGTGCCTGCTGAAGAGCGTGCAAATGGCCAATGGGGAGTGCAATTCCATGGCACAGCCTTAGTATCTGCGGCTTTGCTTTTGAGCAAAGGCAAAGTTGGCTTCATTAGAGTTCTCTTTACCCCTTTCCTAAATACTGATGACTGTACAAAGGAAGATGATTTTGACGTGCCAGGAACAAGAGTGGAAAATCCTGTCACATTCGGAAAACATCACCACCATGATTTTAAAAGTCAGTTTGGAGGCAGCTGCTAAATAGGCCGGTTTTCAGGCTCCTTTTCAAAGCTGAGGGGAGATTAACAAATGGTCAGCCCACATCTCTGCTGGAAACATGAATGAGTGGTGCCACCTCCTGGCAGAGACCACCTCCCTGGTGAAGGCTGGAGATCAAGGCAGCCATTTTGTTTTGGGCCCCAGAAGGTTCAGAGCTGGAAGAAATCATAGGGCTTGTTCTAGTCCCAGGCGAGGAAATCAGGACCTGGAAATAGGGACATAAAACAAGGGGCAGACCTAAGACAGAGGAACTAAATGAACCACATCTGTTAAATCTATCCTAAGGGCTGACTGTCGTACAAAGCACATTACATGCTCACAGTAACTCTATGAGGAAGAGGGTAGTCTCTCCCATTTTCCAGGTGAAAGAAGTGAGGGACAGAGAGTCTCAAATGACAGCCAATCAAATGACAGCAGATCAATGCCTACTACCTTTCTGGTACTTCCCAGTGCCTTTCAGACACCTGGATATCACATGGGACAGTTATTAAGCCCAGATTCCGGTGTATCTGGGAAAAAATGCTGCCACTGAACTACGCATATTGCCCTGTTCACTGGTCCTCGTAACCTGACTGGAAAGAGGCCCGTTGTGTGGAGGGGGAAGGTGACACTGGGAGTGGTGGAATGGGATCTCCAGAAGGCAAGTAAGTGGTTCCTGAGAAGTCAGTCAGTAAATAACACTCATCAGACACCATGTTCTCTCCGGTAGCTTTTCCACAAACGTCAGGCCAGCTTCTTATTTGGAAAATAAGGTTCCTGTGTGGAACAAAATAGAAATAAGTGGATACTTGTTAAATGAATTGTTCCAAAAGGGAATTTGGAGATCTCTTCTCCAGTGCTGTAACCCTCCTTCTCTGCATCGTACCCCTTCCTCCTTCCTCCCCCTGCCCTGACCTTGTCCACACACAAACTAGTCGCCAGTTCCTTACTCAACTTGAATATCTCCAGAAAACTCAGTATTTTCAATAAGTGCGTATCATTAGAATTATCCCTGTTGAATTAGTTTGCCTTCCAACAATTGCACTCCCTGACTCATTTTTTCAAAAATAATCTCTATCCCTAACAGGGGCTCAAACTCATGACCCCTGAGATTCAAAGTCACATGCTCCACTGACTAAGCCACCTAGGCATTCCTCCTTGATCCCATTTTTAACCTCTTAGGCAGCATAGGACCTACCTAGGTTGTCATCTACACAACAGTGGTCAGGTCTCCCCTTTAAGTTAAATACGCTTGGTTTGTTTTATGATTTCCAAAAGGTCTCCCTTCTCTCAGTGCATTGTGTCCTCAGAACCCCACCCAGCCTCTGGGAAGATAGGCTCCTGAGGAACAGGACTTCCTTCTCTTATTTAGGCTCAGGAACACCCAGGCCCAACCACCCAACCGCGGACTTGTTATGCGAGGAAAACACACCTATAAAGCCAGCCCTCTGTTGCCTGCAGCATAACACTTTCCTAACTGATGTTTAAGTACCTGCTTTGTACCTGGCTCTGTGCTGGCTACTTTCCTAATGCCATCTCCCATCACTGGGAGAATTCACTAACTGTGCCCCACCCCTCACCCCCACCCCTTCAGTGCTGCCACCTGTAAAACAAGGGATCTGGACCTGGTCATCTCTCCATCCTTTTGGTCTTAGATGTCAACTCTGTTGGCATCACCACCCATAGTCCTTAGCACCTCCACGGGGGACCAGGAGCAGTGCTGACATTTTTCTTCAATGATCTGCAGTCATAACTGTATTAAGTTAGCATAATATTTTCCTTCCTGGAAATATTTTTCGTAATTGCTCTTTTGGAGGAGAGAAGGAACAGGGTTTTGTAGAATCTGTTCCTGTCGAATTGGAGAATCCTTCATATTCCAAAACATCTCTTTCCTGCTCCCTCATCTATTCCTCAGGCCAGTGCAGATCCCAGCCTCCAACACCTCACTCTGAGAGAGATACTTGGAAGGGGTGGCAAGGACTGTGTTATGGACCTTTGCCCACTGGCCACCAGGCCTCAGGGGGAAGGACTATAAGGAGGATGTTGATTTCTGATGGGCCCAATACGGCGTTGGCCACTGACTAGTGCCAGGACTTCTCCAGGCCCATGTGTGTTCATCTGTATGATGAGTGGTAATGACCTCTGCTTAGCCTGCCCTGAGGAGTTGAGGAGACTTGTGAACATTGAGAAGAGGCTGTATATGTCAGGCTCAATTTTAAGATCATGATAGCTGTTCTTTCCATATGATGATAATTTTTATGACCAACATTATTATCGTTGCTCATCACCATTCAAAGTTAATTGACGTGGAATATTGTCTCTGCCCAAGTATCTCTGTGTGGCTGGAACGTGCATTTATTTGTGCAATTACCGCATTTATCAGACCGAAGCATATGCAGACTTTACAGCGTCTGATTACTCTGTACAAGAAGCATTTACTCTATTCCTAAATGGAGAAGCACCCCTGGAGAGTAAGTGACAGTTGCTTAGCTAGGACTATTAGGGACACCAGCATTTCTGAGTTTTACTTCTCAATCTCTGAAAACCAACAGAAGGGTTAAAACTGAAACTCTAATTCTAGCTCAGCGTCAGGACGTGTGGCTGCCACTAGGTTCTCGAGTTCCCCTGTGGGTAATGGAGGCAGGAACTGCTCTAGTAGCTGCCACCGCATGGGAATAATCATCAAAAGAGAAAAGAGACAAAAATATTTTAATTGCCTTGTAACCTCTCCTTAGCTGTGAAACAAGGTGGCCTTTACAGCTGCCCCCCAGAGAGACTAAACACTGGGCCAGGACTGTTTTGAATGGAAAGCCATAAAGTCCCAGCATTTAAAAGGAGTGTTACTCTGTAATCACCGCTGCTATTTATAGAGCTCACCCTGCTCCATGGGATTAGGGCTGCACAGAGAACACCACTTGGCATGGGCCTTTACCAGCTGAGCTTGCAGAGATTGGGGGTGATGTCCTAGTGGGACCTGCAGTTAGAGGAAGTCTGGGTCCTGTGATATGACAGCGCCTCACACAAGGTTCTCAGGGCAGGGACCAGAGCGTGAACCCAGGCTGGGGATTGTCACCACACCAAGCCATGCCCAGAAGAAAGTGAGCTGGCCTGCCTATCCCACCATTTCCCCCTCTCTCCTCTGCAGAACTCTTGGAAGCTAGGTTATTTTTCTCTTGGAAAAATACTTAATATTTTTGCTTTTAATTAGCAGTTCTCTCCTAACAAAGTTGAGCACCTTTAGAGTCGTCTCAATTCTAGCATTTTGGGACCATCCTCTGGACAGCTGGCTTCTTGCTCAGTCATCAGCGGGATGACAAGCCTCTCCCAGTCACACAATTTCTTAATTCCTCATTCTTAAACATGAACAGAAATCCAAGGGTCACCAGATGGTTGGTTCAAATTACATGAATGAAAAAGCTAAACAAATAGAAAAATTGACTCCAGAGGAAACAAAGGTAATTCAGGGAACAGACTTCAAAAAAATCTGTAAATAATATCCTCAGAAAAATGTGAGATGATATCATGTCCTTAAAACAAGAACAGAGTGTATTTCAAAAAGGAAAAAATACAAGAGAAAGGTCTTGGAAATGAATAACATGATTGTTGAGATAGATATTTAACAGAGCACAGAAATAAAGGTTTCAGAACATAGAAATATAGGAAATCTCCCAGAAAGTAAAATAAAACCAATACACAAAGACACACACAAAAAATAAGATGCCAACACACACACACACACACACACACACACAATCAGAGAGAAAAAGAAAAGACGTAGAAGACCGGTCAAGGAGGTCCAAGCTCCTATCTTCTGAGTATCTGAAAAAAAGGGCCAAAAATATGGAAGGGAAGAAATTATGAAAGGAAGAATTTAAGAAAAAGATCTAATGCTGAATGACATTCAATGCCAATGAGTGACATTGCAATTTAAATGGCCCACTAAGTGCCTGGTAAATAAATCGATTCATATATTTGTACCTAGATATAACATCAACGTTCACAATACTAAGACTGAAGAAGAACCCAAATGCTTCAAAGGAGACTAAAACAGAATATCCATCAAAAGTCAAGAGTCAGAATGGCAATAACCAAAGTAAATCCCAGAAGACAGTGGGACAAAGACCTCACAATTCTAGGGGAAAAAGATTATCAACGTTTGTGTATCCAATAAAACTATCATTTGAACATGAGGCTAAAGCGAAGGCTTTTTCAGGCAAGTAAGGGCTGAAATGATTTCAGTCAAAACCTTTCTTATGAATTCACTTTCATATATACTTTTGGAAATGGAGGGATCAAACTGAGGAAGAAGTAAGACCTAGGAATTACTATGGCCAATCTAGGAGAGAGTCAAGGGACCCTAGAGATTCCTTGAGCAAATCGACTGGAGCAGGAAGCCAGGAGTCCCGGAAAAGACACCCCCAGGAAAATGGGAACTTAATGGAATACTTAAGTTATTAGAAGTTTTGAAATAACTGGGAATATGATAATTAGTGGAAGAAACGAAAAAGAAAGTTAATGAGAAATTCCAGGAAAACAAAAAGCTGCACCCAAAGAGGGACTTTAATTATAGCATCTACTCTATGTAGATCAGTATGAACACTATTTACCTGGTCATGACAATATGATTGTTGCTTACTGGTTTTCAGCTGCTGGGCGTAACCAATAGGTAGTACAAGGGAGACTAAATTATGGTTTCAGAACAAAACGTAACCGTTATGAATCTTCAAAATGCAAAACTCAAAGTCAGATGAATAGGATTAAGAGAAAGGAAAAAGAGGAAGCCAGCTGGAAGACAAAGTAGGGATGCCAAGAGGAAGCCAAGAATATTGTTTATAGCAGATGGAAGAAAAACAGTGTTTTTTTTTAAAAATGTTATTTATTTATGAGAGAAAGAGCACATGCAAGCAAGTGCAGGTAGAGGAGCAGGGGGAGAGGGACAAGCAGACAGTGCTGAGCTTGGAGCCAGATGTGGGGCTCAATCCCAGGACCCTGGGATCATGACCTGAGCCGAAGGGAGATGCTTAACTGATTGAGCCACCCAGGCGCCTCTAGCCAGTTATTTTATAGACCATCTCTATTTGTGTTTGTCTAGTGTCTTCTCATTATTGTAATGAAGTTGTAAGTGTTTGGCAAGAAAGTCACAAGTGTGCCTGGTATCAAGGCTGCAGGCTACCAACCTGACTTCTTCTCACTGGTGAGGTCAACCTTGGTCACTTGGTTAAGGTGCTGTCTGCAGGTTTCTCCACAGCAAAGTTACAATTTTTCTTGGTAATTAATATCACAGGGGAGATACTCTGAGGACACGCAAATATTTGCATAGTCATTCTTTTATTGAGCTGCCTAGTATTCCATTTTATAGGTGAACTATAGCTTAATCAGTCCCCTATGAATGAACATTTTTTTTCTTTTTCAAATTCGCATCGCTCTTTAAACTTTTGCCCATTTTAGCATCCATCAATGGGTCTTTGCCGAATCACGAAGTCCAAGTTCTCTCATTTCTTTCATATTAATTGGAATTCTCCTGTAAGGAAGACGCTTCCATCCATGTATTTTATTCAATTACTTATATCAGTACAGATGCGTGGAATTTATTTCATTCTACGGGTTATAATTCAATACTATCATTTTCTCGCTCAACTTGTTCCAGCTTCCACCAAAGGAGGTACCTTCACGTTGGCTCCTGTGCCTTATCAGTTTTTGAGCAACTTATTTCTGTAAGTACAGCTCATCTTTAATTTTCTCTGCCCTGGCTTTGGGTTCAACTATTTCTCCAAGGAGCCCTGTCTCCTTTTATGGGAGAGTAATGGCTCTATCTATCTTTACATACATCACAAAACACAGTTTATCACAATTCCTCCAAACTCGAAACAATAAGGTAGAGCGTCTTCCAGCCTTCCTCTTTTCTTTTTGGTAACTTCCTTCTCAGACCTTGAGAAATGTGACTTTCAACATCTACAATGTATTTACTTATTTGTTGACCTTCAACATCTACAATGTATTTACTTATTTGCTCAATGCTGGTATGTATCTCCAGCAGGTCTCCAGTAGCTAATCTGTGCCACAGTCAGAAACACATATAGGAACGAGAGTACACTATTTATACACAGTGTCTTTAAACTTATAGTTTCCAATCAAAATACTGTTTTTGCCAAGGTCATTTTTGTTAGGTCATTTTTCTTCCTTGCTCACTTTCATGTAGTTACATTGTTCATTTTCAGTTCGGTTAGGTTCATATTTTACTGTTTGGTGCCACATTGGGTTCTCGCATATCCTGGTTCATTTTAAAGTTTTTTGTTTGTTTGTTTTTAGATTTTATTATTTGAGAGAGAGAATGAGAAGGTGGGGTGGGACAGAGGGAAAGGCAGAAGCAGACTTCCTGCTGACCAGGGAACCCGATGCGGGGCTCGATCCTACGACCATGACCTGAGGCAAAGGCAGAGGCTTAACTGACTGAGCCACCCAGGCGCCCCCATCCTGGCTGAGTTTAAATGTTTAATTTCCTGTGGTATATGAAACATTAGTATGGTTCTGAGCCAGAGCTTCATAAAAAGGTTTATTCAGAGAATGTTGTTCCCTCCTCATCCCCACTCCTCCATTCTCATTCCTCCCTTCTCTCAAGCCCTTTCGCAGCACCCCCTCCCTGGAACCATATGTCTTACGGCAGCCATTTTGTAAGTGCCACAAACTGAGTGGTTTAAAATGACAGAAACATATCATCTCACAGTTCTGGAGGCTAGAAGTTCCAAGTCAAAGGGTCTGCGGTCCCGTAATCCATCTGAATCCTTCCTGGCCACTTCTTAGCTTCTGGTGGTTTGTCAGCAATCTTTTTGCTCCTCGGCTGGTAGATCACCCTTACCACAGCCATCACCCTTGCATGGTGTTCTCCCTTTCTGTCTCTCTCCTCACGGGGCCATCTTCCTTATAAGGATGCTAGTCATCACATTGGATTGAAGGCCCACCCTACCTTGATATGACCACATCTCAACAAATTATATTCGCAAGGACCCTGTTTCCAAATAAGGTCACATTCTGATGTACTGGAGATTAGGACTTCAGCACAGCTTTCCAGGATTGTGGGGAAAGAGGATAGGACCGCGGTTCAACCCACAACAGTAGCCTGTCTCTTTAGTTTCTGGTTTATTTTTCCTGTACTTTTTTTGTACAAAGGAAAAAATTACATATATTTTTCTTATATCCCTTCTTTTCTACATTTAGGCCAGCATACTATAGATGCTCTTTTGCACGTCACTCAACAGTATATCCTGGAAATCACTCCATATCACTTTTATGGAGATCTTCCTTCTTGTAGAGAGTTGCTTAGTATTCCATTTTGTAGACAAACTGTAGCTTATTCAATCAGTCCCCTATGAGTGAGCATTTTTTTTCTTTTTCAAGTTTTTATTTAAATTCTTGTTAACATTCAGTATAATATTGGTTTCAGGAGAATTCAGAGATTTATCACTCACATACAACACCCAGTGCTCATCACAGGTGTCTTCTTTACTACCATCACCATCCAGTCCATCCCCCGCCCCCCCCCCGCCACCTCCCTCCATCAACCCTCAGTTTGTTCTCTATACTTAAGAGCCTCTTATGGTTTGCTTCCCTCTTTTTTCCCCCCTTCCCCTATGATTGTCTGTTTTGTTTCTTAAATTCCACATAAGAGTGAAATCATATGGTATTTGTTTTTCCTCTGACTTATTTCAATCAGCACAAGACTCGAGTTCCATCCACATCCCTTGCAAATGGTAAGATTTCATTCTCCTTGTTGGGTGAGGAATAGCCCAGTCCCTGGTGCATGAGCATTTAGGTCTGTAGTTTCCAGCAATACTGGGTAACCAGCAAAACTGGGTACCCAGCAATGGGTAACCTTGTGCACCTCTATTTTCACATTGTTGGAAGTACGCCTGCAGGATAGTTTCCTAGGCGTGGTATTGCTGGGTCACATTGCGTAGGCACGTCTGGTACGTATTGCCTAATTCTCTACAGTTTGCATTCCAACCAGCACCATGTGGGAGTGCCTGTCTTCCCACAGCCCACACAGTGTACCCTCATACTTGGTTGTTTTTACCAACGTCTAGGTAAGAAGTGGCTTCTCAGCGTTAACTTGCATTTCTCTCATTGAGTGACTCTTAACTTTTTTCCCATAGAGCTGAAAAAAAAACCTTTCTCCATTGTTCAATTGTCCTTTGTCCCTTATTTGGCATTTCTATTGAGATAGAATTCATACACCAGAGAAGTCACGCCTTTCAAGTATACAATTCAATGGTTTTAACAGATCCACAAAATTCTGCCTCCATCAACACAATCTCACTTGAGGACATTTTCATCACCCCCAAAACAAACCTTCTATCTATTCCCTATTCTTCTCCACCCCAGGCATCCACTACCCCTTTCTGACCCTAAGGTTTTTACCTAATTTTGACATTTCATATAAAAGGAATCACAGTATGCTGGTTTTTTGTGACTGCCTTCTTTCACTTAGGCTGTTTTCAGGGTTCATTGTTGTAGAATGTATCAATGTTAATTTTTTATTGAATATTTCATTATATAAAGAAACCATTTGGTTTCCACCTTTTTTTTGGGGGGGGGGGGACTATGATGAATAGCACCGTTTATTAAAATATCCATCTTTGCCCTAAGATTTGAAATGCCTTTTAAAGATTTTATTTATTATTTATATTATTTATTTGAGAGAGAGACAGCATAAGCAGGATGTGGGGGTGAGGCAGAGGGAGAAGCAGACTCCTTGCCAAGTAGGGACCCTGACTAGGGACTCAATCCCAGGACCCTGAGATCATGACCCAAGCCAAAGGCAGACACCTGAGCCGCCCAGGCACCCCTGAGATGCCACCTTTATAATGTCTACTAAATTTCCATATGTACTTGGGTGTGTTTGGGGACTTCCTTTTCTATTTCCCTGGTCTATTGGTCTTGGTGGCACTGCCACACTTTTGTTGTTGTTGTTTTAAGAGAGATTTTGAGTAATCTCTAAACCCAACCGGGGACTCAAACTCACAATCCCAAGATCAAGAGCCACAGCTTCTACTGACTTTAAATTACAGAGGATTTATAGTATATTCTATTGCCGGGTAGGGCTAGTCATCCCTTGTGCTTTTTCAAGTGTTTTTTGGCTATTTTTGCCATTCTATTTTCCCATACGAACTTTATTCAATATCAACTTGCCTAAAAAGGCTTTTTGATACGGCATTCAATTTTTAAGTTAACTTAGGAAAAAGGACATCTTTATAATGTTGAGTCATCCTGTACAAGAACGGGAGGTATCTTTCCATTTGTTCAAGAATGCTTTTATGTTTGTCAGGAGTGTCAAACTTTATTTTAAAATTGCTTTTCAATTACTTGAGGGGCTGTACTGGATCCTTAGGAATATGAGGACATGCAAAACTGAGACGGCACACGCCACATTCTATGCAGAAAAAAGACCAGTGTCTTAAGTGCTAATACGTCTCACATAGAAAGCGATGTTTTAAAACCCTGTAGCCTGATTGACCAAGGCCTTGGATGAAATTTTATCAATGTCAGCTATAGAGGGATGCTTTGGGCAGGCAGGAAATACCAGATATACAGGATTATTTTCTTTCTTGGATCTTCCTCTCAGGGCTCTGTGGGGAGCCAGATTTGTCCCACCTAAACCATAAAATTTCTTGAGAAAGAGAAAGAGTGTCTCTCTTGAAGAGGGGTGAGGGGAAGGCTGATATAACCAATGGAGTCAATGACCTGAGACACAGAATTTCAGAACAGCGTGGAGGAGGAAAAAGAGGAAATTTGGTAGCCAGGACAGTGAAGCCCTTGTAATGACAGAACCAGGCATTGGACATAGACCCGAAAGTTCACACATATATACCCCCACCTTCTTACTCTCAACACAGAGCACCTAGAATGACAGAAAACAACTGATCAAGACCTAAAGAACAAGATCTGAGGGCACAGCCACCCTTGCTGGGAGATCTTAGGAAGCCTCTCTCCTTCCTCCCTACCCACTGCCCCTCCCCCCATAGTAAAGCCCAAACACCTGGAGATGTTAGATTTCTAATCAGTTGTAATATTCAACTATTTAGAACATTTTATCCATTGCTGATAGTTGTTATTTTAAGAATATTATTTACTACTGGTACCAGTTTGAAAGCCTAAGAAGGGGATATTAAAAAATGCAAATCTGGTTCGTTCTTCTCGCCCCTTAGCCTCTGGCACAGGGACAGAGGGCCTGCATCTCCTTTATCTACACCTGTTCTGTCTGGAAGAGAGGAAGGTACTGGACCCGTGACTGATACTCTCGATACTGGGGGGGAGGAGGTACCTGCAAAACTCACCTGGAGGTCAGGCGTAGTGAGATTCAGGGGAGCTAGCTCATCAGGCCTGAAATTATATCAAGCCTGGGTCAGGGGACCACCCAAAGAGGCTGACCTCACTTCTAGATCCAAGTCTGCTCCTAATTTACTCTGTGACCAAAGGCAAACCCTTGCTGTGTTTTGTTTTACCTTTTTGATCCATCAACTGAGAATCGTGACACCTGCTCTACCTACTCTCCTGACATTGAATAAAGTCAGACAATAAACAAGAAATACAATAAAGAGAATTAAAAGTGCCATCTGAATGGAAGGGGCTCTCTAAAGTGGTTCAGTGAACTCTGGGTTCCAACAATTTCTAGTGTCCTAATTAGGAAGAGAGGGAACAATTAGATAACTTTCAAACATTTGTCAAGGATTAAAAAATATCCTCTCAGGGGCTAAGTCGCTGTGTTGACCACAGTCGTATGTATGTTAGATCATTTTAAAAGGGCTGAAAAAGATCTGCGTCCCACCAGTTGAAGAGACTTCCAAGCCCCTGTAACCCAGCAAACAGCCTTGGGAATGGGGCCATCCCCACAGTGCTGGCAAGAGAGGCCGAGAAGATGAAGAAAGAGGTTGAGTCAGAGGGAAAAAGTTATTGTCACTCTGGAAAAGATTCTGTAGACTCACAGAAGAGTCGTGCCTGTTATATTTAAGTAGGGAACCAGTATAATTAAAGAAAACCTCACATTTATGTCTGTCCCTCTTGGTGTACACATGTTTGTTCTCTGAGTTCATGCCCATGAATAATAAATGCTTTCTGAGGAACTCAGTACTTGGAAGTGTTTTGCAGCACAGAGATCTGTGAAATACGTCTACACCAAAGTCTCAAGTGAAATCTCAGGCAGATGAAATAACTGAGTGGCCCACACTGGGCTAACACCACCACCACCACGGCCTAGGAGCTCTGCCCCCGCTGTTTCTATGGGTCTGAGATTGATTTCAGGTAAACTGCCCCGGAGAAATGGATGAGACTGGGGATAAGGGTCTTTTAGGACCACAAGGTCTCATTTCAGGGCGCTTTTCCAAACTAGGGGAGGTGTCCCTTTTCCCCACCTCTGTCAGCGTTGGGACAGGTCTGGTTTCAGTCACTTATGTGCTACTATGCATTCATTTGGGGTCAGGAATCGTTCGTCCTTTGGGTTGTCGTTTCAGTCTTCTAAGTAGGGAAGTGGAAGGTCTTACTTGGTATTAAGATCATTTCAGACATCAGCAAATGGGTGTGGGGGGACATGTCTGATGGCCCTTGAGCCTCACCACGCCTGCCGGGGAGGCGGGTCCCAGAGGAAACCCGATGTAGCCGCTCACCTACTTGAGGGTCATCTGGGGTCCATGGGTAGGGGGGGCTTTCATGCCTCCCTCTAGAGCTTGCTGCCTTACCCGCTCCCCCTCCCGGAGTGGCCAAGGCTTCGTCCAAGTAGCTCTTGCGACAACCCGGGCTCCGGGCTCCGCTCCTCTCCCGGTTGGGCCGCCTGCCCCCTTCACCCTCCCTGTGCTCTGCGAGGCTCCTTGGCTCACCCTCCACTTCCCCTCCCCCAAGATTTCCCCCAGGTTCTCGGAACCTGTTCTCACCTCCCTCCTCAGGGCCCGACCTACGGCCTGTTTAAGTTTCTCCACCCACTCACGCTTCCTCGTGCATTTCTAGAGTTTTCCTCAGTGGCGCAGTTAATCCGCAGGGGCCAGGCTGGAGGGCCACCGCTCTAGCCTGCCAGCACCTGGATGTTACCCTGCAGCAGACCCGGCAGGGGGAGGCACCGGCAGGGTCTCAGGTGGGAGCCAGCAAGCTGAGATCTGGCCTGGCCCAGGGAAAACTGGGAGTGGGAGCCCCAATCATCGACAAACAAGAGGCTGCAGGTGTGCACGCTCGTGCGCAAGGGAGGGGGTCGGGCACGCATCAGCCCCCAGGGGAGAAAGCTGTTGGCAATATTTACGGGTCCTGCAATACCTAACAGAGAAGGAAGAAAGATCTAAAAGCTGGGTTTGGGCTACAAAAACACTACCGATTATACTGTTTATAGTCTTCCCCCAATCATCCAAATGGAATTATTTATTCTATTAATTACAAAGTATAATAGAGTTATCGGAAGCAGCATTTGGTAATGTGGATCCGTTTTCCCGGCTTGCCTTACACGTAATATGGTCTCTTCACAGGCTCACAATTTTTTGGCTGTTGACCTCCAAATCTCTACCCACCTTCAGACCCACAGCCGAGGACTAAGGGCCCCCTGTGATACCACCATGTGCAAAGTTCATGGGTCTCCTGAGTCTGTTCCTGGAGCAGGAGACCCACCCAGTTGCCTCCACCTGGACATCCGAGTAGGTGCAGCCTAGACTCCGGTCTACCCTTCTTGTCCCTCCCTGCACAACAACAGGGGACAATTCTACCTCCCACTGCCCGCCATACCCACGTCTCCACCCTGGGTTCAGATTCTGTAGTCTCTCTCCTGTGTCACGGAATGTTCTCTCAACCAGCACCTGCCCCTACGTCTTGCTACCCCTATGTAGGTAGAACAAGCTCTCTTACGTTTATGCCGAATCCTACGCTACTGGCCTGTTGAATAGCGTCCCTATCGATGACTGGATAAAATTGGGATTCCTTAGCCTTTTACAATCAAGCCCCTATTTCTCCAGTCCAATATAATCTCTGCTATTTTACTCATTGGGAGTAACTCATAATTATCTCTGGTGAGTCTCTTGTTTTACTTCACTCTTTCTGTTTCATGGGCCACACGCACTGCTGAAAATTAGAGGGTTGGTTCCAGTTCAAAGCTTTCGGCTGGACGGAGCTCTCAGCCAGAAGTTCTCCATCTGTAGCCTATTAGCCCTCCTGGTCGCATTTTGTTATTTCTCCTTGCACCAGAAAAAACAAACAGATGTCTCTCCCACAGTCTCTGCCTCCCCTGCAATGTCAGAGGAGTTCTTTCCCAGGTGACCCCCCGTAACCCCGTGGAGTTCCCTTGTCTGCAGTGGCCTGACCCTCCCAGTTGTCTAATCTTATTGCCACCCCCAACTTTCTGGCTGTTTCTTCCTGATAAACCACTCTCTTCTCCGTCCTGGTCTTGGTGAGGCTCTTCTAAGATCGCAGATGTAGGGCTTCACCGTGGGTGCTGGTTTCCCATGATTCCTGTATATTTGCTTCTGCCTCCAGCTTCCGTGGCCTTCACTATGGGGCACCACTGAGGATAACGTCAGCACTAGAAAGCAGTCTCCGAGTGTGATGTGGGGATTTAGTCTCCTGCCCCAAAGTCCCCATCAGATTTCTCCCAAGTCATCCCTGGCAAAGTGGAAACAGTACACTCACAGTGTGAACATAGTTCCCCTTTCAACCAGACCACCACCCTCAAGCTCCTAACTATGAAATCGGGAATGGACACAGAGCAACTGTCTAGAATGTTGCTTTGTTTTCAGCCTTTAGCTCTCTTGGAGGAACTTCTTCCAAGGCTCTGGAGTTGCCTGGAGAAAACGAGCTCATTTAGCACCTTACCGGGTGAGCTACTTCAAGCTGCTTCTCAATTCCCTTACGTTGTGTGGAAGCATGACCTAGGCCCATTGCTTCCAGTGCTGTTCAGTAGAGAAGCAGCAGCCACATACAGCTATTTGAAATGTGGCCAGACTAAATGGAGATCTGCTGTTATGCACATGTTATGCATACTGCATTCCAAAGACTTAGCCCCCCAAAATGAAAAATATTTCACCAGCAATTTTATATTGCTTGCGTGCTGAAATGATAATATTCTCTCTCTCTCTTTTTCTCTCTCTAGATAGGGTTAAATAAAATATATTACTACAATCAAACTCACTTATCTCTTTTTACTTTTTAAAATGTGCTACTAGAAAATTTAAATTACACATCACCTGCATTATGTTTCTACTGGATAGCGCAGATGAGACCTTGGCTCCGGGTGAGCTCTTAAACGTCTTAAATATACTTTCCAAAGGCTTGTAGTATGTGATGCATGTTCCCTTTTTCCTGTCCAGACAATGCTTAAATTGGCAATTTGAGGTCTTCATGATAAATCTCAAATTCCAATTCGTGTTGTTCCCGGATGGCAAGGGGGCAGGTATATAAATGGAGTCCTGGGGACAACCACAGATTTCCAGAGTCCCAGCAGTAACTGAGTTCATAGAGCTTTCTTTCTCTGCTCCTCACATTTTTTTTTTTTTAAGAAGTAGACAAGAATAAAACATTATGAATTCCTCCTAGCTTAAAAAATCACACATCAACACGCCTTCACAAGCATTATGCCATTACGATAAACAGCAATCCTATGAAAGCAAACCCAGTTGGTTGCTACACATTCATCCCTGAGAACTTGGACATGTCTTTGGAGGGTCAAACATAAGCTAGTTCGCTGTCATCGAGTCTGGAAGAATATTTATGCTACACTTGGGCTAAGGCCCAGTAACTGAGTATTCACAAAGTCATTCATCTGGGCTGTGTTTTCAAGTCTAGCGTCAATGAAAATCCCATTTGTTTAAACTGAGATTATCCCTAGTTTACTGTGCTCATCACCTCTCCTTAGTTTGAGAGAATAAGCCCGAGTTTCTCATTTATAAAATATGCATGTTAAAGAAAAACAACTCTCAGGAAGGCACGGGGTTTGCCTTCGTAATCATTGGTTATTTTTCGGAGGAGAATGTAAATTGGAATTGCGCAGACTCACGGCTATCTTCCCAAGAGGAAAAAACTGTGCTCCAGAGGTGGGTGACCGCACAGGATCTTTTGGTTACCACGGAGTCTGCAGACGCCCCTGCCCTTCTCTCCAGAGACCAAAAGCCCCCCTGTGATCAGCAGCTCTGGACTATGAACACCTTTCTTCCCTTCTCAGCTCCGTGCTCATTTGTACCTACCTCACCATCCTGAACATGATTTTACTGGGAATACCAGCCCTTCAAACAAATCAACTATGAATTTTTATTTCTCTTATATAATAAGGAGGCTCCTCAGGATGAGCTGAATCTAATTTCAGGCCAATCCAACCCTGATGCCACTGAAAATAAAGGAAACCAGTGTCTCACCTGAGAACACTGATTTGTGAATTTCCAGCTGCCAAAGTTGAATCTTCCCAGTGGACACTGGCATCCGTTTATCTATCTGGTACTTCATCAGTCGTGAATGGGAAACTAAACTGTGCCCTGTAAAATCAGATATATTTCAGTGTTTTTCAAGCTGTATCTCCATAAGCTTTGGCTATTCTTTACCTTGTATGGGAGGCAGCATTTCCAGTAATATCCTCCAAGTGTTTGGTGTCCAGTCCCTGCAATGGGAATGGCAGATCTCACACTCCCTGACGGTGCTATGCTCATGGCATAGTCCGTTTCAAAAGGGGGAGATTATTCAGGTGGGCTTCATTCCTTCAAGGGAGCCTTGAAAAGTAGAGAACTTTCTCTACCCGGTGGCAGAAAGGGACATCAGGGGGACCCCAAGCATGAGGATTCCACACACCATTCACTGCTGGCTTAAAGATGGAGGTGGCATCTAGAAGTTAAGAGTGGTCCCTAGCTGACAGCCAGTGAGAAAATGGGGATCTTAAACCCATAGCCACAAGGAAATGGATACTGGAAACAACCTGAGGGATCATGGAAACATATAGGGACCCCGCTGGGTGGTACCTTGATTTTGGCCTTGGAGGAGCCTAAGCAGAGAGCCCCTGCTGAGCCGATGGGGACTTCCTGACCTATTGGGTTGAGATAATGAATGGGTGTTGATTTTAGGTGCTAAGTGTGTGGTCATCTGTTACGCCACATGGCAATTTGCTGGATCCCATAGCTTTCCTGATTTTGTTGTGGTTCATAATCCATGGAACTGACAAGCTGTGTGGCCTCAGGTGAATTGCTTGTCCTTCTTGAGCCTATAAAACCTGCCTCACAGAGTTTTTATGAAGATTCAGTGGGATCCACGTCAAGTGTTTACCGCAGCCCCCCATGCTCAGCAGGATCTCAATCAAGCTCGGTCTCTGCAGTGTATTTATGTAGTCCCCCATGTCCCCCTCCATACAGAGCTTCCTGCATATTGTCCCACAAGTCCAGGGACACTGTCGGTGCTCAGAACATGGGGCCTGGGTTGTATACAGAAACCGTATTCATCAAGTATTTGTTTTCGGAAATGCACGTATTAAAAAAATGTACACAAGATAGGTTGTCCTCAAGCTGCCCAGAAATCTGTAGGAGGGAACGATGCAAACATAGCACTATTCATGCTAGCGTTAAGTCCAACGTTGGGGCCTCAGCACCTTTCCCTGGTCTGAAAGGACAGACTCTCAGGTGCACACAGGGTGGCGGTGGGGGAGGCAGGGGGTGGGGTCGGGGGGACAGTGGTGAAGGATGCCAGGAGCCCAGGTGCAGAAGAGGCTGCAGCCAGCAGGGGCTGGAGAGCCAGGGGGCTAGTTTGGGGGAGCACAGGGTGGGCTGGGAGGGAAGGTGGAGCTCTTACACTGAGCTGAGAACAGCCTGCATTTCATGCCAGCCGGCTGGGCTTCAGGCTTCTGGTCCCGGGGAGCTCTCAGATGTCCTTCAGCAGAGCAACCTGATCAGATTTACATCCTGGAAACGAAGCAGTGGTGTGGGATGGAGGGCCCACACAGGATGGTTGGCAGATGAAGAGTTTGGAAGAAACAAACAGGCAGCTAATTTAATGTTAATCTTTAACTTTCAAGAAAAATACACACCAGTCTACTCGAGCCCTTTTATTTGTAGTGAGGCCCTGAGATTCAAACATTCAGTTGAATGTCCTTTATAAGAGCAATGTGTCCAGGGGCGCCTGGGTGGCTCAGTGGGTTAAAACCTCTGCCTTCAGCTCAGGTCATGATCTCAGGGTCCTGGGATCAAGCTCCACATCTCGCTCTCTGCTCAGCAGGGAGCCTGCTTCCCCCTTTCTCTGCCTGCCTCTGCCTACTTGTGATCTCTGTCAAATAAATAAATAAAATCTTAAAAAAAGAGGAATGCATCTGTCCCTGATGGCCTGCAAAGCAAGGGCTTCCTAGTCAGGGAGGTGTGGTGTGGGCTCATTTCTGCGGAGCTGGTTTGCCCCGAAGGGGCAGAAGTGGAGAGGTAAGTGGGCTGACTCCCAAGGATTAAAAACTGTGGTCTGGATTTTTAACATAAACAGGGGGCTGGAACCTTCCTGGGGCTGGCTTGAATTAGTTTGGGATTCCCTTCTAACTGTGAAACTTCCAGGTGCCTAGAGGAAGGAGGAAAAGATACTTACTTCTGAATTAGTACTTGGAACTCCTTTTTTAGTAGAAGCAAGTTTATGAATAATGATTTGGCTACAAGCTGGCCTCTTGATGGAGCAATAGCCAGTCTGAAATCCAGTCCATTTGTAACTTTGTTATTATATTATCTTCTGGATCTTTCACTAACAACCAGATGTTCGGAATATGACCTGTTTGTAAAGCAGAGATTATCTGGGATTATGGCTTAATAATCATGGCGATGCATTAGATACAAATTCAAGATGGTCTTGAGACTTCCATACATGGCTGCAAAGGACTGGATCAGAAGATATCACCCAGAATACAGGCCTAGAAACATTTCTATTTAAAAATGAGTCGGCATGGGGGTCCTGGGTGTCACAATCAGTTAAGCAACTGACACTGGGCTTTAGCTCAAGTCATGATCTCAGGGTTCTGAGATTGAGCCCTGCATCTGGCTCCTCTCAGTCTCTTTCCCTCTCTCACTACCCCCCACCCTGCCTCCATGCTCTCTCTACAATAAATAAATCTTTAAAAAGAGAGAACCTTTAAGAAACAAAAATAAAAACGAATCCGTTTTTGTTTTTATTAGAATAGAACTTTATTTGTGGTACCAAGATTTTTGAAAATGACTTTATACTTTAAAGTATGCAATAAATTTGATACATTAATCTTGATATATATATTCACCATATGAGAAGATTTGTAACAATGTCAAATGACTTATAATCAAAACAAATTGTGTTTAACTTGATAATTATGTGGAACAATTTCAGTATTATAAATAAAAAAATGAAAACAAATATTTAAATTTGGGTTAGGATGCATTGCATTTGTTTTACAATTTCATGTCTATGTTACAGTTTGTTTGATTATAGAGAAAATATAGGCTAAAATTATGTGCTTATAATTTCTAGAAAAATAAAACATCCTTGCTATATGAAAATGACCCGATTTACTCTCCAGCTGTCAAGTGCATTTAAGACACTTTTTTATCTGGGATGAGAGGCTGTGTGGCTTGATACAGGCTCCATCCAGACCACCAGCCCACACTTGGAGACGAAGGGGATGACGGTCCGTGGCTGGGAGCTGGGGGGAGTGTCTGGTTTCATTAACACCTTGTTCTGAGTCACAGGATCATCCAAGTGAGTATCAGTCAGCTGAAAAAGCTTTATTTTGCCTTGAGCTCTGATCTGCTCTGCTATTTCACAGAAATGACACTTAAACAATTACGTGGTTACGATCCTGTCCGAACAAAAACAGTTTTCACATTAAGTTCTCTATAATGAGGACATTTCAAAATGCATTGGCCCATATTAATATTACTTTGCTGATGTGGAGAAGATGAATTCTGATAGTATCTATAAACACACACACACACACACATATTCAATATCAGAGATGTTCCTATTTTTTTGCCTATTAGCAGACAATTTATTTTTAAACAAAGAGATTCTCTTTAGGAGTGTAGCTAGTGTGCATACCTGATTTGACAAAATCTGATGGACAGCCAAAGCATCTTCTGATTGTTATCATACTTTACAAAGCGTGTCTCTGGAACTTATAACAAGCTTCCCTGACAACGAGGGTGGGCATGATTGTTCTCGTTTGACAGGTGAAAGAACAGGCGCCCAGAGAGGTTAAGGAAGTTGCTTCAGTTTCAACAGTTGGTAAGTGATAAAACTAGTACTGTATCTTGTGGCCATGCCTGAATGCTGGTTAACACAGGTGAAGGTAAAACACAAGGTACACTTATCTGTCAATTACTTTCCCTCGGCTGTGCTGGAGATGTGGTGTTTGGAAAGTGGTTCTGCTGCTGTCCCACTTGAGATCTTTAGCAGGTGTCTATAGGCACCCATGGTGTTACACCCACAAACTTAAACCAATAGCCAGAAGCACTTTTTACAACTCTCCGAGTATACACATGTATATAAGAAGATTGATAACATATATTTACAATAATTCCTAAACCGCCAAGACATCGTATTGAGAAACAGTTTTAACTTTTTGCAAGAGCATTTTCTATGTTATCATTCTAATATATGCATGAAACATATAAATACAAGTCTTGGCACACTTTATCTGTGCATGTGCATGGGACACCTTTTCTTTTGCCTCTTTCTGCTTACCCCTACTTTCGATTGTTTACAAATTAATTTACAGGACCGTAAGTTCCTTGAGGTGAGAACTGAGCTAGATTTCTTTGAAGCTGACAGCTCTTACCCCAGGGCCTCGTGCAGGGATACACAGACAGCAGGCATCCAGCACACATTTGCTGAATGCCTGCATGTGATTTTTATGTATTTCAATTTGGTTCAAGTAGGATTCTACTTGTAGCATTCTTCTAAAGAGTTTTGGATTTATAGTAAAACATCGTGTTCATAGTAAACAGTATTTTCAAAAAGCATAAGAAATATGGTAATAACTTTAATACAAATTACACATTATAACTACTCTTTGGTTATTTTTAACAAATTATTTGTTGGTTTTTTTTTACTAGATACTAAAAATAGAAAAATGCAACTACAGAAATTAGCTTAATCTGTAAACATAATAAACCCTGTAAACATATATTTACTACATAATTGTGCAAGTGTAAAGAATGACTAGTAAAGGCAAGTACTATACATTTAACTTAGTTCCTCAAGGCATATATAGAAATACTGCTCTGCAGAGCTTTAGTGTAATGTCCGAAGAAGGAATTCTTTTACCTTAAACAGGAAGGAGAGAGGACTATGCCAGTGAACCAAAAGGATATACAGGCAAGAGGAAGACATTAATACTTTTCACACTTTGTGAATCTGAATTCGCTTCACATGTCTTATAAACCACCTCGTTTACTAAAGCTACATATTAACAAAAGCCAAATGCTTTTACAAATGAAGAAGTAAACAACTTTTTTTTGTTTGTTTTTGCAAGTGAGTCAGTGGACTACAAAGATAGGGAACACACTTTCCAAGTTTTTTTCCCCAAAAATCTTGGCAGTAAGGTGCAATAGGCAGGTCTACAAAATAATAAATAGCTGTAGGCAGCAAGAAATACATTGTAGTTTAATCAATATCAAAGTATTCTTCTCCAAATTTCAGTTTTCCTTCTCAAAAACCAACATTTCACACATGACACTTTATGTATTGTGACACTTGTCACAAATATTTCACAGTTACAATTTCAGTAGTTTAAGAAAGAACTGCCTGGCAAATACTTAAAAGAGGTAAATATCACGGACAAAACTCACTATTTCAGGCACATGGGACTTAAATCCTAGAGTGGGAACTCTAAAGATGGAAAGAAACAGCCGTGTAAATGCAACATATTGTTTAAGTGAATGAAATAACGGGAAGGTTGTCATACTGTTTCTTCCAATGCTTTTATGTGATTTTTTCCCCACTATCTGGGAAGAAACAAAGGCCAAGTTTTAGTAGTGCCCTGGAAAATTTTAAGTCAAGATTTTGCTTATCCAAAAGTGGCAGTGAAACACTCTAGATTGTTATTTGGAATCTAATCGACGCCATCAAAGCCCTGAGTGTTCTCAATTGCCATCTGAAGTTTATCCCATAATTCTTCAAATGATTCATAGGGCGGCAAGTCCAAGCGGTTAAAGCTGAAAGAACAGAGAGAACCTGGTTATGACAGACACTGACAAAGCAAGTGGCATGGTGGCCAACAGGACCACTGCTATTCCTGATGTGCTCTGCCTACAACTCTTGAAGGCATTATATCACCAGCGGAGAAGGCAGGCAACAGCACTGGGCTCTACGCATGGGCTCATCCCATGACTTCTCGGTGGGATCCCCTCACTCCCACCTTGACTTCCAAATGCCTGGGGTCCGCTGTTATCTTAACCTTCAAGAGGGAATGTTCTAGCTTCTCTTGGGATGGCCCCTTCATGTGATGGAGGGCAACACATGGTCAACAGTTGAGATGAGCCAGGTTCAGCTACCTGGATTTTGAGTCCAGGCCTGCCAGCAAAGACACACCTGCTCCTGCATTGCTGTTTCTGCCTCCTCTCCCCCAACTCCTCCATCACTGTCACTGACACAACACAGAGCAGGCTAGACTTTCTGTACCTAGACTCTGTTACAGGAGTTTCACTCTCTGAAAACTTGTTCTCTAAGGGTCGAAAAAGCTGCTTACCATGTGTGGGCTCTTGGCAGCTTTTCCGGGGTACCCCACTGTTCAACTGTAAATGACTGTGGTCCATTTGAGCCTGTAAGGAAGAAAAGTTCCTTCCATTTACTCTTTATAGAAGTCCCTAGAATTTCACAACTCATTTTTTCGAATGTAGAACTCAATGTAGATCTCAAACGTATAGTGAACCAATCTAGTTGCTTTAAACTCAAAAGAAATGAAGGCTGTCCTGTCCTTGATGGCTTCATTGTCCAGCCCCAAGAGGGAAGGTTCCTCTCCATCGGCTGATCTGTGGCCACCCTCTCACTCCGCCGGTGGGCTTCTGCTGTTTCCTAGCCCTGTGTTTCCCTGTGACCACTTCCTTCATAGGTACACAGAGAAAACGAGGAATTTTTCTTTCTTCAGTCCCACTGAGAATAGCCTTAATTTTTTTTTCTGATTATCTAATCTCACTGCAAGAAAATTAAAGCAACAGAGAAAAATATACTGAAGGGTATAAAAATCACCTCACAGTCCATTATTAAAGCTGAGTAAACATTCTATTGTGAATCGTCTTGTGCATGGGCATATATACGGAATTTTATGCGTAGGTGATCAGGTTATCCACGCTACATTTTTCTTTTATTACAGACACTTTCAGAAGCTGTTTTTCCCTTTGGAGTTTTCACTTACCTCTTCCTTGCTCCAATTCTCAACATTCTCTAACCACCCCGGTAATTGGTGCTGACAACCTGATGTAGAACCTTCCATACTTTTCCCCAAGTCTTATAATCATATCTGATTATGTGTGGGAGTGTAATTGCCAGAAGCAGCACTAAATATCCTGGATATTCTCAATATCACAGTTTTCTCAAAAAGCACTGCTTTTCACACATCACACATCATGATTATGCTCACAGTTAAAATTTCAGTATTTTTGCCATTGTTTCCCGTATATGGGATTATATGTTTCCTCGCCTCTTGATTCACTCACCTACATGATCCACTATGAAAACTTCCTTTAAGTTAACGGATACAAACCTTACACCTTTTTATTGGCTAGATAATACAGTATTATAATATTAACATTTTGAAACAACTTTGTTTTGAAAATGCGTAAGAATTTGAAGTATATTCTAATACTGCCATCTCTGGCTCTGTGTGTGAGATATTTCCCCCAAATTTCAAATGATTCATGCAGTCAGTGGATGGCTGTAGGCCCGGACTGCTTAGAAGGATGTGGAGCTGGACATGGAAAGGGCTTTCTGGCCTGCCTTGAACATTCCCTACTGTAACTGGCTAAAATATAGAAGAAGCGAAAGGAAGGGAAGTCATGGAAAACCACTGAAAAGATAAATGCAAAGAAATACAATTAATCAAGAAGGGGTGTATGGGTCAGGGCAGAGCTCCTGTCTTGTTCTTCTCACTGTGCGTGGGGACTCTAGGTGGGAGGTGGCAACTGCTTGACATATTTTGCATATTTTGCAAAATATGCATGAAGCTTAAGAAGACCAGGTTTGCCAAGGAGACCGACAAGGCTAGCGATCCCACCAGACAGCAACAGCTTTCTCCGTGCATGAAAAATTCAGCTCAGCAGCTACTGAGGCAACAGTTGTTCCTGACTCCAACTTGCATGAGGCGTCAACCTGAGCTGTGCCTTCCCTGAAAGATTTGTTCTTTGTAGTAGCTTGAAAAGCAAGTAGATGTCATTCCAGTACAAGATATTAACTGATTTGAGTGGATCTACATCAGAAACTGAAGGTTTTTTTTTTTCTTTCTTCTTCTTCTTCTTTTTTTTTTTTTTTTTTTTTTTTTTTTTTTTTTTTTACAAAACACACCTCTCTAGTGCTATGAGATATATCCACTGGAAAACAGTTTGCTAGGATATGCCCAATTTCACTTTATAGAAAACTGCATTAATAGTAACTATTCTGAATATTGAAAGAATCTATCTTGTCACCAGTCTCGAATAACACACACACACACACACACACACACACGCACTCATATATATGTACAGAGTCCATGATCAAATAAGTTTTGGACCCTCCCCCTTTTTTTCCATAGAAAAGGTTCTGAATAAGTCTCAAAGAAATCTACTCAATTTTGTTTAGTCTGATATTTGTCCTAAACGTATTCTACCATGGAACTCTTTGTTTTCTGTTGTACACTTAACTAACATTCTGTGGGATGTTGCCTGTTGCCCTAAATCATCATCCTACTAACAGTGCTTTTTCCGTGATGGGATATGTAGTGGGAATTACATTTAAAATTCAAGAATGGAAAGTAACTCAAGCCATTTCATGTATTTTCCTCCGGTAGCCAATTACAAGATGTACATATATTCTGGCCTACTTCCACGTATCTAATTCAATCATTTTAAAATGTCAGTTTTTTTTTTTTTACTAAGCTTGGTGTTTGTTTAAATGATAGAAGCTTGACAACTAATCATCAATGGAAAAGACAAGTGGCATCACTCCATTTTTTTAATGATGGTTGAAAACCTTACCATATAGTTCAGCAAATCCATTCATGGGCACTCGAGAGGTACCAGTGACAAACTGAAGTAATCTTATTCTTTTTTCTGAATCCATCATTAGAACGGCCTGAGTAAGAGAAAAACAGCATTAAGGAATATCACTGGGGGAAAAAAATAATAGAACTATCCTGAAAAATATGATATCAGAATTTAGTTTGAGTTTTCATGATCAGTTACTACATGTACATGTGTCTGTGAGTTAAATTTGTGTTCGTGGGTGGCTTACAAAGTTCCTGAAAACCTCATTTCTGAGGCTATATGGGAACTCTCTAGAATGAGATCATAGCCTAATAAAGGGACCAAAATATCTTCCTAGATATGACTCATGGCTTTTTAAAAATTATATTTACTGATATTATTGAGTGACATACACATTTCTTGATTAGATGGAAAGTCACATTTAAGGAGCCGTGCAGGAGTCCCAGGGAACACACCACAGGTTACTACAAGTTCTTTTCAACAGTTTCAACATTGGTAAGGGGCTGAGCGCCCACTGTGGCTGTTCCCACCATTTGCTACTTTCTGAACAGTAACTTATCTATAAATACATATGGAGGTTGGAGCCATACCCAGAAGGTAAACATATATATATAATCTCTATGCAGTGCACTAGTTTTAAGTATGATCGAATCTGTTGAAAAGGGATTTACAGACATAGAAGCTTTTAATTACCTTCCAAAACCACTGTATGACTTGGTGATTCACACTATAGCCGTTCTTATACTTCGTGTGTTCTCTCCAGTCATTCACATCGACATCTCCCAATCCACACATAAGAAGCTACACAGTAAGAAATGTCAAACTGTAGACAAGAAAAATTATGGGCACAAAAATCCCGTTTGAAAACAAGAGTATTTCTTACCTCTAGTTCATTTTCATCGAAAATTTTGATGAGATCCTGTGGTATTAGTTCAAAAAATCCCTAGTGGAAAGAATGTATTTAAAAACCCAATTAGCAGCGGCTCTCAACAGCCCTATACGTTAGCTTCTGGGTGGCTGCTGGAGAAATCCCACATGAACATAGATTCCTACCACCACAGTCTTGGGTTCTTAGGTCAACCGAGAGTTCAATATCGGCAAGACCGTATGTGTCCATAATCTGTTCTCTCCCACTGATTTCCAAGTCAGCCATTTTGAAACCTCTCTACATTTCCCCAGCCATTTCCCCCTCCTCTGTGTCATCTCTTCTTTACAGCAGGTAACTTTTACTTGAGAGAGAAACAGAGGAGGTGATGGAATTCCCTCAACCTTCTGCATGCCCAAGTACCAGTTGGCTGTGACGTCCATTATGGTCTCCTGTCCATGGCAGTGGGGACAAGGGCCATTTTCTCTCTGTGCTTCATCTGCTTCCCCAAGGGGCTCATCTCGCTGAACCTCCTTCTCTTTCCTAGCTTACTCTTTCTACATTTACATTTGTTTAAACCTATTTACCTTAAAAACAAAACAAAAAAGCAAACCTGTCTTTCTTCTCTTCACTGCTATTCTTACTCCTGACCAAACCCCACCTACTGGCCTGTCTCTGCCTCCATCCTCCACCATCTGCCCTCTGTGCCCTTGCTGCCTTCAAGCGGTCCTGGAAAAAGGCAAAGAGAGCTTTGCAGTGAACTCTGATCAACACTGTCTAGTTCTGTATCCCATCTGTCTTCTCCGCACTATGAGATGGCTGAAAACACGGCCGTTCTTGAAACTTCATCTGCTGCCGATGGTTTCTCTCTCATGTCTCTGTCTGCATTGGCTGATTTCCTTTGACGTCTTCTTTTCTACCGTCTGCTCCTTCCATGTTGGTGCTCCCCCATCTTCACAGTGGTCATCTACTTTCCCGTCCTTACCACTCTTTCCAATTTCCCTTCTTACCGAGTCCACGTCTCCAGTACACATAGGCAGATGATCCCCAAATCCATGCTGCCCCCCCCGCCCCGGTCTCTAGCCCTTAAAGCACCCCGAGCTACAACTCTCCCTGCTGAATCCATTCAGATACACACAGCTGTCTTCCCACCGCCACCACCACCACCACCACCTTCGTTCCTGCCCTGCCCTTTCCTCACCTGGATCTCTGTAGCTTCCTCCGGCCTAGCCCAGCTGCTAGTCTTGTGCACCACTAACTCACTATACACCATTTCCAGGATGATCTGACTAAAATGTAAACTGAGTCCTCGTATATTATTGTCACCTTCTTTCCCCTCACTGGACGTCCGCAAAAACCTCTAATTCCATTTTGTTTCCAGTTTAGTACACAGGTCCTTCTTAATCTGGTCCTGCTCACCCTTCAGCTCAGTTTGACCTCCAGCACTTCGAACTGCACTGCCTGCTTCCGTGTAGCCGGCCAGTCCCTCCAGGCCTTCCCTGGCCCTTCCTGTACCTCTCCTTGCCCGGGTTTCCATTTCTCCTCTGTGCTTACCACGCACTGCATGCCTGCCTCTGTCCATGTCACTCTTTGGATTTTCTGCTCCCTAGAGCAGGACTCATGTCTTTCTGCCTTGCATAGCACCAGATCTATAGCAAGTGCTCAATACCGAAGAAATGAAAAAGTACGTGATAAATATTGAACAGAAGATTTTAGAAGAAATGAGTGAACTGGCCATAGCCTAAATGTCCACCAACGGGGGAAGTTTAAAGAACTTATGAGTTTGTATTATGAATAAAATGCAGCCACATGGAAGGACAGTTATGCAACTTGACGTGTAAAGTTCTCTAATAAATATTCGATAAGAAATGAAACCAAGTCACAAACCAGCATGTATAGTGTGATCCCATGTGGGAAAATAAATGGCCTGTTCCACTCTCCCTATGGCACTGGGGACCCTTGTTCACCTGAGGTTACTTAAGATGGAGGAGACATGACTGGGAAAAGCTGAGGAGCAGGGGCCGGTGGGAAGGGGGAGCATCAACATTAACGGTATGGGCCACATGGATGACTGAGTTTTAACAGCGAACACTTATTCACTTAAATATTTTTTTATTATAAAAATATAGGGATGCCTGGGTGGCTTAGTAGGTTGTGTCCGACTTTGGCTCAGGTCTTGATCCCAGGGTCCTGGGATTGAGCCCCACATCAGGCTCCCTGCTCAGTGGGGAGCCTGCTTCTCCTTCTGCCTCCTGCTCTCCCTGCTTGTGCTCTCTCTTCATCTCTCTCTCTGTGACAAATAAACGAATTTTTTAAAATATATAATTAAAAGCTGTTTTAAAAAGTAAGTCATTTATTAATTCTCAGATATGATGAACCCCAATACTTGAAACTTATGACTTGTACTTTGAAATGACAGAAGAATGAACAAAAGTAAATGAATACCTCTTTAAAAGCAGCCATTTGCTTCTGGATTCGGTTTACAAATCGCCACTGAATTACAAGACTAAAAAGAGACAAAATATTCATCTTTTTCACATGAGTGAAGAAAAAAATTAAGGTCTATTTATTCCAGTTGGAAACAAAAAATAAAGACTAGGTAAGGCCCAGGCAAAAAGTGAATATAAGTGGGTAATATGGCATTGTTATAGAAAGAGAAAAAAGAACATTAAGACTCTGGCTATGAAGAAAGAGAAAGGAGGTACACAGAGTCTTCCCAGAAAGAATGACAAAATTATTTCCAGTGAAGTATATACGAAATGTAATAAAATACTTACTAACAAAATACTTACTAAATATATTCCTTTTTGTTCTTATTGGTGACAACTATTTCTGATCCACCAATTTTCAACTCATGTTGATGTGTCTAAAATTAAGCATGATATCTTGATATGTTATTTTAGTGAAAAAAAATATATGTATTATAGTTACACCAGAAACCCAGTGTTTTAAATTAAATCCATTCACAAGCTAAGAAAATTTAAAATATTAGTTTTACTAAAATAAACATGGAATGAGTCAAATGTCAAGGGAAGCAGAAATTCTTGCTGAGACAGCTTTTGTTACTGGAAAATAAATCTAAAAATAGAGCACAGAAATGTGTCAAGGATATGCATTATTTAACTTCTAAACTTAAGTTGGAACGTTTGTTTCACAATTTACGTACATTTTAATTAATCAAAGTTTACAAACCTGTCCAAAAAGCTCTTCATCTATGACAAACCTGAGGTCCAATTCTGTTGGATCATTTTCAAGAATCCATCTCAGAGAATTGTAATACTCACTATCCTAGATGAGGAAATGGCATATTTAAAATCTGTACACAAAAAAGACACCTGAACCTGCAAAGAAAATATGCTAGAGTCTGAACACTTGGACCAAAGATGAAAAGTAATAGGACATCTTTTCTTATATACACACAAGCATTATAAAAAGAGCGGGATGACTAGTAAATGTGAGTAAAAGTGCATAAATCAGTGGAGTGGGACTTGCCCAACAATTTGGAAACCTAGCTCTGTGTAGAGGCAGTGGAGGTATACAGATTTTGCATCCAGTTGAAGGGTCAACTAAAGTAGTTTCCAGATGAATCTTAACTCCCACGGATGCCCAGGAGCACCTAGAGCGTTTCTTGTACGGGCTGCTAAGACTGGGTATAAAATGTTCAAGTAGCTATAAGCAGGTGGTTATTTATACCTGGCCCAAGTTAAAGAAAAATCTCAAATTATATACAGAACCTCCATTAACCAACTCAAATAACTGTGAAATCTTATGATTCATAAGGAATTATACTGTCCACCTTGATAATGTCACAAGGAAGGAATAAAGAATGTCCTTGGTCCCCAGGAAGAGAGCTTGGAATCCATGTGTACATACAACACATGAGGCTTTTCAGTTCACACAGCAAAGCCATAGTCCAGGATTTAATTCTTAGGTTTCCGTTTCTTTGTAGTGGCCAAACCACAAGGCCTCACTTTTGGACGGTCATTTTGAAAACATATGCCATTCATCATAAAAGATCACAATCCAAATGTTGATAGCACATTGAAGTAATTAGGGAGAAGTTTACTGATATCTGTAATATTCTTTGAAGTGCATAAAAAAAAAAAAAGATGGATTGATGGACACATGGGTGAGCTGATGGATAGGTAGGTAATAATAAAGTAAGTACAGAAAGAAACCCGGGTATGGAATCTTGGTGGTGGATACACATATATCCACTGTAAAATTTTCAAAATTTTATGATGTTAGAAAATTTTCGTATTTGAATGTTGGGGGAAATATCCATTTGTATTTTGGAACATTATCATTTGTTCATTTTTTCATCATCAAATTCTAACTTTAAAATATCCAGTTGCTTCTTAAATTGTGCTTTCTCTACATTGCGAGTGAAAAAGACATACCACTGATTCCATATCATGAAGTGTTATTGGTTTGTGTAGCATCATCTTGTAAAATGGGCGGATGAAAAAACCTTTCAAAAAATCAAACATATTGAAAATGATTACCAATTGGAAGAAGTAAGATCATACTTTAAAAATGTTTTATGCTTAATACTAACCATCCAACAGTTTGCCGTGATAAACTGCCATTCCAGCTACTCGGCCAATAAACTTGAAGTAGGAGAGGTGATCCTCATTACACAATCCGGAGTTTGGATTTATCTGTAGGGTATAATTATCCCTGTAAAGACAACCACATTTAAATGCTCCTCTCCACATTTCATATAAAAATTTTAATATGACAAAATTACAAATTAGCTCCCTCTTCCTGGAGTTTTTACTTCGATTAGAACCACATGACAACAGTGGATTTAACGGTTTTAAAAACAGTCATTTCTGCTGAAAGGTGGAAACATCCCAGGTGTTTGACAACAGATGAATGGATACACAAAACGGGGTGTCCCTTTGCACAATGAGGTATTACTCAGCCTCAGAAAGGAAGACAATTCTGACATCTGCTGTGCCACAGAGGAACCTTGAGGACATTATGCGAATGGAGTAAGTCGGTTACAGAAGGAAAAATCCTATAGGATTCTACTGATACGAAGTACCTAGTGTGGTCAGATTCACAGAGACAGCAGGCAGAACGGTGAATGATAGGGAGGACAGGAGTGAGCATTTCATGAGTACTGATTCAGGTGATGATGAAAGAGTTCTGGAGATGGACGGTGGGAGCAACTGCCCAACAGTGTGACTGTACTGAATGCCGCTGGCTTCAAATGGCTAAAATGGTAAATTTTATGTTACGCATATTTTACCACAATTTTTTTAAAGGTTATTTTTGAAACAACATTAGTTATCGTCTCCCTTTTCTGGCACACTGGAATGTACACTTTCCTTGCTTCATACGAAGCTTTGTTACTTTCAAAACAGTGACTTCTTCTTTCTGTGTGTAGCCATTGTAAAAATACTTACGTAGCAGAATATTCAAACAACCCATAATAAGGGTTAAACATTTCCTTTGAGATCAGGAAGAACCATTCTCTGGCAACTCCTCCGTAATCCAATCCCTTTTCACCATCAAACTCGATCCACAGTCGAGCCTTGAGGAAATCTGCTCTCTTGACACCCATAATTCTCCTGTAAGAGTCCTCAAGGACAGTTGCACGGCGAAGTTTCATCTCAAATTTGTTTGGAATGTCATTCTGAAAACCCAGAGAAGAGGGACTTATGGTTTAAATCAATTCGACATAAAGGCAAATTTATTTCTCCAGATAGTCACAAAAACCATCGTGTTCTACCCTGTGCCCAAGACCCTTTATTGGGGGAAAACGTAACTAGGGATGTTCTCTATTATTTCCTCTATGGCATAAAAGAATTCATGCCTTTTCTCTAATCATATAATAATATAGGCTTCTGATTTCTATACTGGAAGAAGCAGTTATTGATAGTGGCAATAATGTTCACGCAAAGGCATTGCATGAACAGTACTTAACAGATTAAGTTCCAGGGAAGACCATCCTGTGCCCAACAGTCTAACCAGTGCCTGCTCTCTTGTCTGCCTGTGGGTTCAGGGGTTTTCTGACCTCTACCTTTCCTCCTCGGAGCCCACCCTGCTGCGCTCATTTATAGGCACTAACATTTACAGACTGTATCAGGCACTATTCCCAACATTTTAATAGGTTAACTCATTTACTCCCCATAACAACACGAGGAAGAAACGACCAATATAATCTCATTTTATGAGTGAAGAAAGTGAAGACAAAAATTAAGGAAGTCTGAGTTCTCAGTCTCTGCTGTCTCAATTTATTTCGCACATCCTTTGCTTATGGGACAAATGCGGATAACTACGCTTTTAGACAGATCATATCGTAAATTTTATAAAAGATGTCTGAATATTTTATTCTTGAGTGCTTTGTGTGCAATGTTCAAGTGGAAACCAGTAAGAGAAAATTCCGTCACATCAAAAGAGGAGAGGGTTCCTTCTAAGAAAAAAAAAAATGTCAATTGCATTCTTAGTATATTTAGGGAAAATGGAAAGCCCTACAGAAACATGATAACATAAACAGTTTTTATAAGCAATATAAGCAGTTTCCTCTGTTGCTTATGTAATTGTAAATAAAGCCAAGATCAGAGAAAACCAACTGTAGTCTAGACACGAGGCATCCCAGGCAGCCAAGCATTTACCAGGACCTGCTCTGGCTCAGGCTCCATGCTAGGGAGCTACAGTAATGGGGATGGGAAGAAAAGGGAGGAAGAATGGTGGTTTAAGATATGATTCCTCCCTCAAGGAGTTTATAATCCAGTGTGTAGATGAGAAACAAATGTAAATATTACCAATCCTGAGACTTACAAGTGTAACCAAATTGCTAGTGATAAGCTATAAGCAATGCTCTGTGGGGCCTAAAAGACTGAGCTAGTAACTGCAAGGGAGGTGATCCAGGGGGCTTTAAGAACAAGTCCTGACTTGAGGGAGAGGCACCGAAGGACTGAGGAGCAGCAGGCTAAGGGAAGAGAGTGCAGGGGCGTCTAATGTATGCAACAAGCAAGAGGGTGTGGAGGGAGGGAAGGAGCTGCAGCCACTGGAGGAGCTGGGAGAGTGGTCTGGGGCCAGAGGGCAGGGAGCATGGATGCTGACTGGGAAGAGCGGCTGAGCAGGAGCCACAGGGTCAAATTGTTCCTAGGGATTGACTAACAGGTGGTTTTAAAGAGAAACAAGAGGCAGGCTGGTCAAGGACCCTGAAAGAGACCTTGCAGAGAGGAATGGCAATGGAGGAGGCAGAGGGCAGAAGAAGCGACTTCCATGTTTGGGCTGAAGAGTGGCCCAGGGTGTGGATTCTGGGGTCAGGAGCCGTGGGGTCAGGATCCCAGCGCCTCCCCACTAACGTGTCTTTTCTAAGGCTTAATTTCCTCATCTGTAAATTGGGACAGTAACGTCCCCTGACGTTCTGAAACAGAACGTCAGGGGAGAATGCATTTCATGTGCTTCCTCTGTATCTGGCTCGAGGTGAGCTCCATAAGGATTAGCCCTCCTTATTCCTCACAAATGAGATACTACAGACAAGGCAGAGAAAAAGGTCAAAGACAACTCAAGACTTTGTAGCAATGATTTTTAAACGTTTTTAATTCTGTCTTGGTGTTCTGATCTTTTGCTGTAATGTGTCTAGATACAGATTTTTTTTTTTTTTAAAAATCCTACTAGGGACTTTTTGATAAACTAAAAATGCAGGTTCTTACCTCTTCCCCATACTCCCGAGTTTGCTCTCTCTGGAGCAACGCCACGTTTCTTAAACATTATTTCATGTTTTTTTCTCTTTATATACCTTTGTTCCATTCTGGGTCAGTTTCTCTCTTAATCATCAATATATGTCTTTTTGGTTAAGAACAGAGACTCTGAAGCCAGACCACCTGTCTGGCTTTGCCACTAATAACCATGGGAGTCTATCACATTACCTAATCTCTCTGTGCCTCAGACCCTCACCTATAGAAGATGATAATAATAGTTCCCTCCTTAGACAGTTAATACATTAAGAGATTACATTAATACATGTAGCTTGCTAAGAAGCATGTCTGGTTCACAGAAAGAACTCAATAACTATTACTGTTTTCATGGTGGTTTCTGTGT
The DNA here is from genome assembly GCF_030435805.1 of Mustela lutreola. Classification (NCBI taxonomy): domain Eukaryota; kingdom Metazoa; phylum Chordata; class Mammalia; order Carnivora; family Mustelidae; genus Mustela; species Mustela lutreola. The sequence continues at coordinate 43,545,052 of NC_081296.1, forward strand.
GCTCTGAAGGCTTTGTTTCATATCTCCTGCTGCCGGGAAGACATCAACAATTACATATTATAATGTGTGTAAGTGTTCAGAATGGCAAATGGAGAAGCTAGTGCTTCTATTCCACCAGCATATTTTCATTAAGAGTGAATATATTTACCAGACCAACAGATCAGCAAAGTCTTAAGATCCCAAAGAACTTTAAGAAGTAGAAAACCGATTTCCAGAGCAATTTTAACACAAAGCTATTATGAAGATGAGCTTTAAAAAGTGGCTGACAGTTTAGGCTTTCATTAAGGAACAAAATATTTGCACTAAAAAACCATTATATTTTATTTTTTGTTAAATTTTGTTAAATTTTGTTGAAAATATTCTGGGGTGGCAGACCCACCATCTTGAATCTTTGGAAAAGCCTGCTTCCGGCTTAGAACGCAAGAAAGTGTAACCCAATATAGCCACCTAGTGGTAGTATTCCTAAACTGCGGGGAAAGGGGGAAAGTGTGCGCAAATTAGAAAGGCATCACCAAGTGGTCATCACCGACAGAAATGAAATAGATGGGCAGATGATGAGTTTAGTTCCAAATATTAAATTTGTGGTGATGGAAAAAAAAATTATAGTGAACACATCTGAGAAGCAAAAGGAGACAGACACAGGCGCACTCTTTCAATTACAATCATATTTTCAAATTAGGCACAGATATGTTATAAAAGCGTTGGAGCATGAATAACTACCACTGGAAAACAAGAGTCCACGCAGAAGAGGAATCCAGAGAGTCCTACACAATCAGGGATGAGGCTGGATTGAATAAGCTGAGATTGTTCAGATTCCACCAAGCCTAAGCTCCACAAACCCCACTAGGAAACCAGATTAGGATGCATTAAAAGCAAACTTTAATACTATTTTTCTATATAGCATAAGGTTGAAAAACAAGGAAAGACACAACCTAACTGTGGTCTCTGATGCTATGTAACATCCAGTAGTCAAAAAAATTAAAAAAAAAAAAAAAGCCACCTTTCCCTATAAGAAACTATTCAAAGTTGTTAAAATACAGGAGAAATTCTCTATTACTTTTAAAAATGCATTTCCCACACTTTCAGTCTACGTAACAATCATTCCTAAGAACTCAACGTAAATATAACTAACCTGCTTCTTCAACTTTCGTCGGAAGAACTCATACTTTCTTTTGTAATCCCTGGAGTAGGGCACTGCCTTGAGTTGAAAATTTTGGAAAAATAAAGAAGGTTTAGGTTGTTTTTATTCTGGAACAATTTTAAAAGTTCCCCTCTGGGTATTTTATGAACATAAGTTAAAGACATTAAAAGAGAATATTTGGAAATAAAAGTTTAATTTGAAGAAAAACAAACACAAAACTTTAAAATTTTTAATTTCTCTGTTTAAAATTAAATTGTATTCAGCAATTCCCATGACTGTAATTTTCATCATGCAATGTTCTTGAAATGCAAAAAGCCAGAAACAGGAAATTTCTTCCAAGCAGAGAAATATTAGAAATGAAAATTTCCATTTCTAAACAGACTTTCAAAGTGATTCCTCCATTAAGGGAACAATTTGAAAAATGCACTTTTTCCTTGAACTCTGAGGAATTGCCTTTTTTACCCATTATTTTAAAAGACTAAACATGGAGACTAAAGAATAGTCTAAAAGAACTGGATTTTCCATTTCGCTTCTTTTTGTGAATTAGAAAACAATTAAAATCTCAAAAATAAAATACAGAACAAGTAGCTACATAAAGAAGAAAATTATTTTTCCTATACTTCACCTGACTCAAAAGGAGTATAAACATACATGATAATATTTATACTTAAAAAGGAGTATTTTATACACCAGCATTTACAGAAATTTCTACCAAAAAGTTCAAGCATGCCCCTGAAGTTGACTGCATGCCATCTAATTTCTGACCTGGTACATTCTTGGCCCCTCTCTGATTTGCTGAGGATTGCCAACATTCTTTTTCAGGCAATGGCAAGTACCAGCTGAGCCCAGCAGCCCAGTGCCTTGGCATTTGACTATAGGGCTCACTAGTCTCGTGAGGCTACTGCAGAGGTCAAGATAATGAGCTTATACAGATACTCCTTTCATATTATTGAGACCTGGTGTGGGGGTGGTGGGAGAGGACAGAATTGCAGATGTGCTTTCCTCTCAAGGTCTGTAGGATTATGCCTTTGACCATTCACCCTGGACAAAACGGGTGAGAGGACAATGCCATCGGAGCATACTGATACAGAGACTTACTGGTCCAGTTATTGCTACATTCTGCAACCGAGGATCTTCCCATTGTGTTCTTTTTATATCTGAAGAGGGAGAGAGATTGGTGTTCTTTATTCTCCTGCACAAAGTTCAATGTTACAAAAAATAACATAATGAAAAATCACATTGCACATACTGTGATTTATGTAGAAGATTCTTCCATCTGTATGAGTTCTTTCTTCCCATCCTGGCTATAATGAAGAATGTATTTCAATTATTTTTGGAAAGGGTTTTAGATGTATGGGTAGAAAAATGACATTGGTTATACGCTTAATTTTCTTATTCCATTCTTAGTAGAAGGCATTACACTTTAATAATAACTCATAATTACTACTACTACTACTACTAATAATAATAATAATAACTTACTGAAACTTGTTGAGGAACTACTGTATTCCAAAATACAAAAAGTTGGAGAGAGCCAAGTTAGATTGCTAGCAATTCTATAAACTTACAGGTAAAGGACCCAGATCATTGGAAGAATCAAGTGATGTCTTTCCTCTCAGATGAGGCGGAATTTTCAGTCTCGGATCTTCCTTTTTTTGGTTGAGCAAATAAAGTGAGCAACAACACACACAAATTTAAAAATCAAGAAAGTCCGTCTATTACTATATTTTCTAACACCAATTGGTATTTAAAACATTCTCTTTTAAAGTCTACTTTTATTTTATGTGCTTCATTTGCAAAATAATAGTTTCTCTGTCTAAAACCCATCATTCCCAAGCTACAATATTCATTTCTCAGATCTCAGAGTACCATCAGTTTTAACTCATCATCTGCTTCACAGAAACCATTCAGAGAATTTTGCCCCACTCTTCAGGGATTGTGTCACTACATGGGGCTGTTCTCTAACTAAAAACTGCAAAATGAATGGACATTAAACTAGACCACGTGCTATTTCTGAGGCCTTGGGCATGCTTCTTGGCACTTATCTGTTAAGGTGTTGATTTATTAACATTTTGTAAAGCTAGGGAGGTATGCTCAAAAAGGTTATAAAAGCCAATTCAAATTGTTGGGGGAAAAGGGACAATATTCAATTTGTTTGGGTTCACTTCTGTATATTATTATTTTAATATTATTTTGTTAAATAATTTATTAAACCATTTTAGTTTGATTAAGGTACTTTTGTCTTTTAAATAAATTAATTAATCAAAATCTAGCCATCTGTTGCTGACTTTCAGTAACTTTTCTATTAGTGGCGAACCAACTGCTAAACAGCTTTAGGGCTTATCTTAAAATAAAAATACTATTTTACCTAGCCTCCCCAAGGTTTTCTGGGTATTAAATGAGATATGGATTCAAAAGTACTTTGGAACTACAAAGTGACATATAAAGGTAAAAGACTATAACAAATATATTCCTAAGGTTTTATGTCTAGTGAGGTAAAAATGAAACAGGAAGTAAACATACTTTCATGACAATGCCTGAACATATTACAAATAGGCATAAATATTTCTTGAGTAGAAATAATACTATTATGAATTCAGTGTATCTTTAAATGAATACAAGGACATGTAGGTTATATTAATGTACATTTAAGGGTTATAGGGAACTCTTAAGAGTTAAGATCATTGCTCTAAATTCAAACAGGAGAGTATTAAAGTTACCCAGGTGGTGGTTTTGGTGTTGTGGTCAATGAAGAAAGGCCTCCCATTGGGCGCATGCCGGACTTCCCAGCCTTTAGGAAGGAATCCTTGCTCCATTTCAGACGGCTGGGTCATCTGCTGCGCTGAGTCGCCGGGGGGGACCTGGGGTCGAGGGCACGCCGAGCTCTGGCCTGACGGCAGCTGACTGCTCTCCGCTGTGGCCTAGCACATGGAGTAAGTCATGTTGTCATGTTTGACAGAGAACACACAAAGAGCTGTGGTTAAAAGGCAGCTTAACCTGCAGACGGAACACATCCTTCTAAATAGATCTCAACAGGCAGATTCATTTTTCTGATAGTGTTTTGTCAAACTTTGTTTTGAAAAGAACTTTCTCAGCTGATTTCTCAGCTCATTCGTGAGCGGTACGACGCTGGCTAACAGTTCAAGTTGGCTGCGGATGCCCCGGGCGGAGGCGGTAAAGTCAGGGACCGTGTCCCAGTGGCAAGGTCAGCCACGGTGCCAGTTGGAGGAGGCTGTCTCTGCTTGCCCCAGACGTGCACAGAGTGCGAAGTTCTCCACACGTAGAAGAGACTGCCGATGCTGGGCAAACAAAATGTGTGACAAGCAGCCACTGCAGAAATGGATCCTTGAAATGTAATATATTCATCTGATGAAATGTTAGGCAGTGGTTAAAAGAAACACACTGGATCCATATATGAGACAACATGGATAGGATTTTAAAACAATGTTGCACACACACACACAAAAATTTAGAATTATATAACATGACATCTTTGCAAAACTTGAAGCACAGGAACATAAACACTCGTCTGCATCGTTTTAGCTCTCTATGTAAGTGTATAAAAGAGCCTGGAAGAACCATGGGAGGTCACTGCAAGAAGATGGAAGTCCGCAGCCCAGAAGAGGGCCCTCAGGGACCCAAAATGCTGCCCTCTGAGCTCAGCCTTCCAGCCTGCACAACTGTGAAAAGTTAGTTTCAGTCGTTTAAGCAAAAAAAAAAAAAAAAGGCTGGAAGACTATTCAACAGACAAGACGGTGCTTCTTTCTGGGTAGTGGAAGCAAGTGCTTGGCTAAAAGGAATTTAGTTTCATCTGTATGATTTTATTTTTTTATATTTTTTAGAGATTTGATTTATTTGAGAGAGAGAGACAGAGAGAGCGTAAGTGGGAGAAGGAGCAGAGGGAAAACCAGACTCCTTGCTGAGTGAGGAGCCCAATTGGGGGGGGGGAGCTCTATCCCAGAACCCAGAGATCATGACATGAGCTGAAGTTAGACACTTATCTGGCTGAGCCACCCGGGTGCTCCTGTAAAATTTTATTTTTTTAAAATAAAATATCTAGAAACAGATACGGTAATTTGTTAATGGTGGTAAATTCTGGGTGTTAAGAAGATGGGTATTTGCTGTATTGTTCTCTGTACTTTCCAGTGTTAAAAAAAAACTTCTCAGTCAGAGAAACAGTGATAAAATAAATTAAACATTCTCCTAAACACTTCCAAGGAAATGTCACAAAAGACACTTGTTGTCACCAAGCACAAGGTGTCATTGTGGCAAATTTAACAGATTTTTTTAAAAAATTTTATTCATTTATTTGACAGACAGAGATTACAAGTAGGCAGAGAGGCAGGCAGAGAGAGAAGGAAGCAGGCTCCCTGCCGAGCAGAGAGCCCGATGTGGGGCTCAATCCCAGGACTTCGGGATCATGACCTGAGCCGAAGGCAGAGGCTTTAACCCACTGAGCCACCCAGGCGCCCCTCTTTAACAGATCTTAATCACTAAGATTATCTTTCCGTGAAATAATGATCTTAACCATTCAAATAACAAAAAAAAACCCCAATGGACCAGATTATTTGCTCCATCCTGTTATTCCCAGTTGGACTTGTTTTACATGATAGCAAGTGGTAATCATGCACATGAGAGATCTGTAGGAGCTGCGAGCCCCAAGGTCAGCAAATGATTAGAAGATGCTAGCCACAGCCCGTGTATACCACAAAATAGCTGTACCAGCTCCCACAGGAATACGATGGCGTACATTGCGTAAGAAAGTAAGTTAACAGGTAGACTGCATGGTACCTGGACCATGGGCTTTGTCCAGGTGGTCGTTCTGGAATTGTGATCCACATAATATGATCTTCCTCTTTCATCTTGTTTTTCTTCCCAACCTGGTGGTAATCCAGATGAAGTAGGCAAAAGCTGAAGTGAAGAATAACAGGAAAACTGAATACGAGTAAGAAACAATCGTTTTAAAAGGACCACCTCCCCTTTTCACTGCCCTCTCCCTTTAAAAGGAAGAGAAGTGAGTTGGGGGAGATCAGAGGGGGAGATAAACCATGAGAGACTGTGGACTCTGAGAAACAAACTGAGGATTTTGGAGGGGAGGGGGATGGGAGGTTGGGTGAGCCTGGTGGTGGGTATTAAGGAAGGCACGGATTGCATGGAGCACGGGGTGTGGTGCATAAACAATGAATCTTGGAACACTGAAAAAAAAATTAAAAAAATAAATAAAAGGAAGAGACTTTTACATCATATTTTGAGGTGTATGAAATGAAGTGTACCACATCCCATTTAGAAAAACCAGAACAGACCATAATGATGTGAGCGATACCAACATGAATAAAACATGACAGTAATAATAACCACACACTAAATATTTTCACATAGATTATGTCATTTAATCTCCGCACAAATCTTAATGCAATCATTGTTATTACTAGCCCGTGTTTATTCACAAGGAGACTGAAGCTTAGAAAATTGGGGTAATCGCCCAACAGATTCATTGCTAATGTAGAGCTACAGAGCTGAGACCTGAGCCGGGCGGTCTAACCACAGAATTCATCACCTGTATGTGCTGAGTCAAAAGTTAGCCCTGCCTTCCTTCTGTAAGGGCTGGGGAGTTGCTACTTATGAATTTATTACTAATGAACAAAGAGGTCTGGTTATTCCCAGGTTTACTTAAAACAGTTGAGGTTTGGTCTTTCTTTCATCTTTTGAACCAGATTAGACTCCGCCAGGTCTGGCCTATTTCTCCATCGTGTCTTACACATAAAAACCAGCACCTCTGGTCTGCTCACCAGCTACATTGTCCACAGACACACAGAGGTAGGTGCACATTGCTGACAGAGGATGTGCTGTTGGTCTACAAAATAATGGAACTAAAGCTGCCCCGCTTTGCAGACACCCAACAGCTGTTGAGTATATAAAAGAAATAGAGTTGGTACATCTACACAACAGAATATCATCAACTACTGAGACATGCACCAGCGTGGCTAAATCCTAAAAACGTTATATGAAGGGAGAGGAGCCAGATACGTCAAACTGCCACCCTGTATGGTTCCACTTACACGAAACTTCTAGAAACTTCTAGAAGGTAAATTAGTGGTCATCTGGGGCTGAAAGTAGGTGCTTGGATGGAGGGAGTTTTCTGGGAGGGTTGAAGGGTTCTTATACTTGATTGTGGAGATGTTTGCACAACTGTATACAGTTATTAAAATTCATGTATTTGTACCCATAAAAATTAAGGGGTTTTATAGTATGTAAATTATGCCTCAAAGAAAACTGTTAAAAAAGCCTAATCAATGTATTGAGAAGGGTATGGAAATAACTTTTCTAGTACATAGAAAAACTAAAGTGCATGTAATATACAGATGAATACAAATCATCTCTAGATTCTGGTGTTCATCTGGTGTACTTAAAATTGCTTCTTGGATAAATGCCTGAGAGTCAATCCAAAATGTGACATTTTCCTTGTATGAGGACATTCTAAAGCACAGTAGGAGAAAACCACAGATCTCTGCTTAGGCAGGCTCCAGCCTAATGGAGGAGGCCAGGCAAGCGCAACCAGGAGAGAAAGGATGGTGAGGGCCGTCTTTCCATGCCATCTCCTCTCTCGCAGACGGGCAAGGCCAATGGCACAGGTGGGTTGCCCCCTTCTTCCTCAGCACAGGACTGTGTCCCTCTCTCGGTACAGCACCATCTTTTTAGATGGAGGAGCCACAAATGGTTCAAGGAATTCTGAGCCCCCGCATCTCTATGTGAAACTTTCATAAAAGCAAAACTAATCCCCACTTTTCAAAAATAATGCATAGACTGCCATTCAAAATTACAAATGGTGAAAAAAGGTGAGGAGGCATTCTCCATGGGGAAATGGTGTGCACATAGAGCCAGAGGAGGGAGACTGTCAGATAAGGGGACAGCCTGTTTGGAAGAAAAAGCAGGGACGGGGGGAAGACAGCAGGAGGGTTCTGTGGGTGGGTGAGAAGGAGGGTAGGCTGAAGGGGCTGGGAGCCTGGGAATAAGACACAAGTCTGGGCTGCGTAAAGGAGAGATAAACTCAAAGTCATGAGAGTTACATCAGGAAGAGAGGAGGGTGGAAAACCAAAAGCAAGTAAAGAGTCCAGGCATGAGGCTGCTAAGGTCTGGGCCCCAGTCAAGGCTGCGGCTGGAAACCCTATTGAAAAGGACGCAGAAGGTCTCAGTGGACGTGGACATGAATCTGAAGGGAAGAGAGAGCAGAACGCCATCCAACCTGGCCCCTGAGCTTGCCAACACCGGCAAACACACCTGCCCAGGGGACTGAGTCCCCTCATGTATGGAGCAGATGCTGCTGCTCGATGCCTGTGTACAGAGCTGAGGCTGCTGGACAGCACCGTCTCAACCCAAATGCTGCCAGCAAACCACCTCCAGCCAGCATAGGACCTCAGCAGACAAGCCCACATATAGTCCACAGTCACCGGGAGGCCTTGCTTTCTTACCACAGGAGACGCGTTTTCCCCATCCCAGCTATTCCCTGTCCAGCTACTCCCCGGCCTAGCTACTCCCTGGCCCAGATACTCCCCGGCTTAGCTACTCCCCAGCCTATCTACCCCATACCCCCTTCCCCTGAAGTTCATCTCCAAGAACCCAGATTCTGTGCTGGATTGGCTCACTGCCAGGCAAATGTTCATATTCAGTGTTCAAAAAAAAAAAAAAGTCTTGAGTTCCCTGTTTTTACTGACAATGAGGGGAGAGAATAAAACTCACCACAGGAAGTGTAGGCTGTTCCTCAAAAGTATAGGCTTGTAAGCTGCCTCTTCTGCTGGAATGATTCTTATTTTAAAAAAAAAAAAAAAAAAAGAGCAACAATAGGTTTAGGTTTTTGATTTATGTCTGAGTGGCAGATAAGGCCATGGGGGTGGGATTGATGGGGCAGGAGGAAGAGTGACCATGGAGGGGCACCCAGCTGCTCTCCACACCCCAGAATGCCAGCACCTTTCACCCAGGGGCTCACTCTTCCGCCCCGGCTCTTGGCAGCCCCCCGGACACTTTCTCTTGAATGTCTAATGGATACCCCTCATTGTGCCCCAAACTGCATTCGGCTTTCCCCTGTCCATACCCACTCCATCCTGCTCCTTGTTTTGGGGGGCAGTGCTGGAGTCCAGCAGCAGCTCCCGTCAGGTACCAGTCCATCCCCCGACTCCTCTCCTGTCCCTTAAAGGCAGGGCGGTCACCAGATCTTCCTCATTCCATTTCTTTCCTAGCTCTCAACTACGTTCTGCTTGCACTTTAGTTCAAGTTGGGTTTTTTGTTGTTGTTGTTGTTGTTGTTTTTAATTTCAAGTTTTCATCATTTGTTGCTTTGCCTGTTAGGGCAGCAACCTCCTTGCAGATTTCCCTGCTTCAAGTCCGATTTCCTTAAAGCTGCCTTCCATGGGGCACGCTGCGGCCAGGGAGCACTCCACAGTCAGACCCGGTCACACCGTTCTGGAGTGCAGAGCCCTTCTGTGAGCTCTCAGGGTCACCAGGGTCACAGTATGAAATCCATCGCCCAGAGCCTAGGAGCTCCCGGACTGGGCCACCCCTCACAGCTCCAGCACTTCCCACCTCAACACTCACCCTCTAGACATTCTAGATGACTCGTCCCCCAGAAGTCCCTTCTCCTTTTCCCTGTGCTTTTATAAGCATGCTGTCATCACTAACCGATTTTTTTTATGTTATTAAATAACAAAACCAAAAACATATACATATAAATTAAGTCAAAATATCTACTGTAGTATTGTTTATAGTAACAAAGAACTGTAAACAATCTAAATCTATCAGTAGGAGACTGGTGAGATATCTTAAGAATTACTTGCACAAGAGAATGATGTTTGATGGTTTGTCTTTGTTGATTTTAAAGGAGGACATCTATATGTACTGAAATGGTCCAACATGTAGGATACAAGTGAAAAGAGTTAAGTTACCAAAAGATGATCTGAGGTTAAAAAAATTATATACATATGTATGTGTGTGCATACATGTTTAGAAATATATAGAAAACATTTAGGACATGGGGAGCCTGAGTGGCTCAGTTGTTGAGCATCTGCCTTTGGCTCAGGTCATGATCCCAGCATCCTGGGATCAAGCCCTGCATTGGGCTCGCTGCTCAATGGGGAACCTGATTCTCACTCTCCAGTTCCCTTTGCTTGTGCTCCCTCTCTTGCTCTCTCTCTCTGTCAAGTAAATAAATAAAAATAAAATCTTTTAAAAAAAAAGGTTAGGACAATATGTGCCAAATCATGAATAGCAATTGAGGAAGCACATGTTAGAGATGAGACAGAAGATTGAATTTTTATTTTACATACTGCTTGAATTTATTTTAATACTTCTTGAATTTTTAACCATAATCATATAATACTTTAAAAATAATAAATTATTTTTTAAACTAATAAGCACACGGTATGAAATTCAGAAGGTACAGGGGCATCAGTCGGTTAAGTACCTGCCTTCGGTCATGATCTCAGGTCCTGGGATCGAACTTCATGCTCCTCTCCCTCTGCTTCTCACCCCTAGCTTGTACTCTCTCTCTTGCACTCTCTCTCAAATAAACAAATAAATAAAATCTTAAAAAAAAAAAACCCACCCAAGCCCGAAGTCACTTCTCTCTTTTCATGGCAGCATAGTATTTCATCGAATGCCATCTACTTCCCTGTTTAGTCCAAGTACATCAGCTCTTACTCACTCATGTGTGCTGGTGACAGGTGTGGTATAACCGAGGAGGAACAAAGTCTCCCCAGACACACAGGACTTGCCCTGGCACTCATCAGTCAGATCAACACCAAATCAAGACCACGTTGTCATCATGCCGCACAAGAAAAATGTGAACACTGTCCAAGCCACAAAATAACAATCTCTCTCCATCCCGGCAAATCTGAGTGACTTCTGCTTTATTACTAATTACAATTTTAGCCTTGATATACATAAGATTTGAGACGCCCAATCACTGAATCATCCCTGCTTTTTTTGCTTTTTTTTTTTTTTTCCTTTTAAGTAGGGTCCACACCCAGGATGGAGCCCAATACAGGGCCTGAACTCAGAACCAGAGATTAAGACCTGAGTCAAGAGTCAGATGCTTAACCAGCTGAGTCACCCAGGTGCTCCACACTCTTGCTTCCTTAAACCCTCCTCAAAGTTGCCTAACATGAACCCAAATCCTTCAAGTCTTTTCTAACATACTCTTACTAGGACACTCATAGTATATATTCTCCTTGCTGAAATGAGTAACAAACGCAACATGTTTAATGACAGGTGTGTTCCTGGGGCTCTTTGGCTGGAAGGCACTGGTTTATGTAGCGGCTGTTTACTAGTGACCATGTGGGTTATCCATGATTCTGCTCCATACTATGAGTGGAGATATTTTAAAAAATGACTGTACCGTAAAGTCCTAAAGTCCCTAATACATTATCACATGCCATTTAAGACAAAATTTTTCTCTCATTAGAAGAAAAAAAATTGTAGCTCTGTGAGGGGATGGATGTTAAATGAACTTAATGTGGGTATAATTTTGCTATAATCTACATGTATGTCACATCATTATGTTGCATACCTTAAACCAATCCAATGTGGTCTGTCAATTACATCTCAATAAAACCAGTGATAAAAGACAAAATTTCCTATAAATGTTGGCTACCCAGTGAAATAAAACATATATTATAAAATCCTGAAGCTACAGCAAAATCTAAGAGCATCTTACTGAGCTGGATACTGGCTGGCCGGTGGCTGAATTTCTACAGATTGTGAGTCTGGCATTCAATTCTTCTGCAAGAGGAGTCTGAACATCCAAGTTATTTGATGCTGGAGGTGAAGGGAAGGCCTGATTGCTATACATTGTGGCTTCATCTTCTCTTATAATTTCCCAGTTCTAAAAAAAAAACCAGAAGAATCTTAAGCCACACATACTTTAATCTATTGCTGTAGCATGTGTCTATGGACAAGAACAAGAAAAATCTTTCTACCTCGGAAGACTCTCGATTATCCACACTCTCCGTCTCCTCAGATATCTGCCGCCTGGTGGTAAACGCACGCTGGGCTTGCAGTTGCATGTTCCCGTTCTCAGCATCCGTTAGGTTATCCCTGGATTAGGAACAGAAGAACTGTCACCTGTGTCTGAAGATCGTTAAAATGACCATCAAAGAGGCTGTGATCATTTAAAAAAATATCTTAGATCAGAATTCACTGGTTTGGGCCAAAGGCTATTTCAACACATACAGATGAAGTCATGGGCACATTGGTATCTTTGGAGTACCTCATGCAATGAAGGTTTTGTGAAAATGTGTAACACGTCTGACTTTGATATTTGAGTTCACCACCGTGCCTACAGTAATGTTTGACATGTAAGGGCACTCAAAAATACTTGTTGAATAAATGCACTTCTGAGAATTTCATAAATAATTTCATTATGTTATTATTTTGCCTTATTACGATATGAGTAAAATCTAAGGTAGCTCTAGAGAGATTATAAAAAAGAAGCTTCAGGAGTTACATATACAGCTTCAAGAACCAGAGAGTAATGTTTTCTGCAACTGATCTTAAGCTGAGAGTAGAGTTCCCCATGCATGAATTCAGAGAGCAAAATGAAATATCGTGTGAGAAACATTGTAATTAGAAACTTAATAGATCCCAGATTAAATAGTATCTGGTTTTGATCATTAACAGAAATAGGCCTGGCTTGAAAAAAGATAATAGTAAAAACATGTCTGAGTTTAGGCACATTAGAGTGGATCAGACTGAACCCCATTACCCTGTTTATTATATTATTCTAGCTATTTGCATTTAATATAAGCAGGCCATCAGATCAAGAATTTTATACAAATATTTAATAACAAAATTATTGGTAATTTATTTAATGCCATATAAGCCCAGGGTAGTTGGAAGGTCAATTCTTAATGTGCTACTGCTGAAGAAAGCACAATTTTCACAGATGATTCTAAAGGAATGTTTCAGACTTTTCTTTCCGTAAATACCTGATTTAGGCTCTCTGAATGGGATATCAACCATAGTGAAAGAAATGTGATTCTGTTCAAGTTAGGCTTTCTATAATACTGAGCTCTGCAATAGGAAATTTTGTAGAATTTCTTAGTGTCTTCAGTTTTATGATCTGTACAGGTCCCTACAGAGATGGACACCTCTGTGCCACGAAGAAGCAGGATCACTGATTTGCTCTGGAAAGATGTGAGATCAGAAAATATCTACAAAAGTGCTTGGACTGTATCAGACACAAAATAAAAAGCCAAAAGTTAGAAATTAATGGATGAATATGAAAAATTTTAAGTGTCTGTCAAAAAGCAGAAGACTAGTAAAGCTTTCATAAGGCCATAAGGGAGGAGAAATGGAAGGGTATTTGATAATAAATGTAAGTAATGGGACATTTGTAAATGTATATTTATAAATATACAGTCTGATGATAATAAAAGAAAAAGGTCACTGAGAAGACATAAATTAGAATACCTCAAAGATACTCTATCCTTGATCTGTGTGCATTGGAAACTATGTATGCATTGACCAGACTGGTAAAAACGAAAGACCCTTGTTATTTAGTCCTTTACATTTTACAAGTAATTTATATTTAAAAATGATCTACTGTAGAAATTAACACGTTATTATGTTTTAGTAACAAACTACAAAAAATTTCCAAGATTTTTTAAAACAGTCTAAAGACAAAACATATCTTTTTGTGGCTACAGAACGATTTAAAATAAAGAAGCAATTAGAGGGTGACATTTATGACTCAAATGATTTTGAATATTATCAAATCATTTAAAAAAATTGATCTCAGGGCATCTTTAAAGCCCCGGATCATAAAAATCCTCCTTACATTTTTATCGTTGATGGATCTCTCTATACTACTATGAATCCATTTGAGACACACCCTCAGAATGAAAATTTGTGGTCAAAATGTATTCAGATCACAAATGTGAAAGCCACCAGCACATACTGAGGGGTTGGTCTTTTCCACTGTGTTCTTCTAGATTCATGGTTTACATAGTAGGTCCTTCCAAGAATATCCTGCCTCTCTTCCCATCCTGGAGGTAGAGGAGAAGGTTCTTGTTGCTGCTGCAAATGGCAAGCAGCATCTGGTTGGTCCAAAACAACCCAGCCAGGCTGAAAAACAGAGTGGTAACAATTAAGTTTATGCTTGATTTTTTTTTAACCTTATGAATTATGCTGGAGGAAATTTAAAAAGAGATTTACCATATCCAGTTCCAGAAATTATGCAAGGAAGAATTTGCACAGTGTCAACCTTTAAGATCATCATATAAACATTTTAGGATAATAACGATTTTTTTTTCCCCTGCAAAATGATAACACTTAAATTTGCTTGATACCTTTAACATTTCTTCAAAAAGGTTTTAAAAGGAAAAAGTCTTTTGTAGTCTCCGTACCCAAAGTGGGTCTTGAATTTGCAATCCCCAAAGCAAGTCTCCGGCTCCACCTACGGAGCCAGCCAGTTGCTCCAGGACAGAAAACATTTTAAATAAACAAGCAATGATGAAAAGCACTGAGAAACACAGTTTAAACTCATGTAACCTTGAGCTATTCTCTAAATTATAAGCAAATGAATGAAGGACAAGAATTGTGTCTTATTAGGCACTGTCTTTCCCATAGAGAAAGCACCTTGTTATGGTAGAAATCAGTAACTATCTGAGACCTGAAAAAAAGACACTAGATGAAGCCCAGATATGTCTGGGCACGACAGGGAAAGGCAAAGGATTTAGAAATAATCGCTACAAGAACTCTCTAGCAACTGAAAAGCCATTAGGATTCTCACATCTGACTTTTCTCTTTCTGGATCATGGAAAGGCATTTTGATCAGGTCATAAAATAGTCAAAGAAATAAAATTTCATTTGTTTTAAGTGCCAGGAAGGCATTAGAAATTTCCTCTAATACTAGTGAGGGGCAGAGGTACGTGAAGCTTAAACTAGGGTAGTTAGGGCAAGGAATTACTTGGAAGGGTAGCAAGAGTTCATGGCATGTTTTTACATAAGAAACTTCCCAACAGAAAAGGCAACAGTAAAAGGTCCTACTAAATACCAATACGGCTAGGAAAGCAGAAATAAATAAGTGAAAAAAACTTAAAAATTCTTCTAAAGAGACATAAAAAGAGAACTGGATGAATGAAATGACATAATATGATCTTGGATAGGAAGACTCGGTCTTAACAAAGGTGTCAATTCTCCCCAAGTTAGTATGTATAGTGGCCAAGATTAAGATAAAACTACGTTACAGATTTTTTTTTTTTTTTTTTAAAGTAGGCTCCAGGCTGCATATGGAGTCCAACTTGGGGCTTGAATTCACAACCCTGAGATCAAGATCTGGGCTGAGGTCTAGAGTCGGACGCTTAACTGACTGAGCCAACCTAGCACCCCTACATTCCAGATTTTTATAAATAACGGGCAATTCTCAAGTTCAAATAGACACACAAACAAGCAAGAATAACCAGCACAGTTCTAAAAACAGAATAAGGAATAATTAACCCTACTGAGTAAAATATATTATACTCCACTGCACACACAGACAGTTCAACACAATGAATCAGAAAGTCCAGAAAGACTCAAATTTATAGGACTTCAGTTCAAATTTGTGGGAAATTTTTTTAAAAAAATTATGTAGGGTGCTGCCTCAGACCTTCTACCAGGATGTTACAGATTGAACATGTCTCAATGCTACAAAGTAAAACCAACATGTATGACAACAAAACTTGAGATTTAAAAAATATGTTCCAAGACTGGGCAAGCCGCTAAGGATGAAAGAGAAAATTGATAAATTTGAGTACAAAACCTCCAAATTTGTACATGGCAAAAACTATCAAATCAAAGTGGGGGAAAAAATGACAAAATGGGAAAAATATTTAGTACCATAATAACAGGCAAAAAAGTAATGTAATATAATGTAATATATACAGACTTTCTTTCAAGGCACTGGGTGGGGATCTAGTGCTGAAGGACAGTTGTGTGTGCCAGCCAGTTGATGCCTTAGAAGGTGGAAGAGAATTCTTTTCTCTTTTACCTTTCACCTTAGAAGGTGGGAGGTTAACTCTGAAAAGGGAGGGTCAGGGAGAAGAGTTGGAAAGGAAGAGAATGTTTCTAGCAGCCCGGAGAACAGGACAGCGGTTTCTGCAGCAAGGCTGATGTCTCTGGCTGGTGTGGTGGGAGGGTTATCAGCTATCAGTTTTAGACTGAGGCAGGACAGAAGGTGAGGTTGGTGGTGGTGGTGGGGGGGGCGGTGAGAGAAAAGACAACGAATTCTTCTGGAAAAAGGAATCTGGATGGGAAGTAAATTCACTCCCTTTCTTTCTTACTCTTATTTTTTTCCTTTTTACAGACTTTTCTACAGAACTGACATCTCTTTAATTTTGCTTTCTTTTATTGCTCTATTTCTCTCCTTTTCCTGTATCCTCTTACTTTCTCTATCTAGCCATGTTTACCTTCCTTCTCTCTCTCCTTTCCATTCCTTTAAATGATCATAATGCAGGATCTACATACTTAAAAATTAGCCTTGTGTATATTAAATCAAATGTTATTTCTCTGGTCTCAATTTTAAAAGTATGCGAGTTGAATTTTTATATTTCGCTCTCTTGAAAAACGGCCAAGTTTTTAAAACTATGGTCTTTGATAATTTTTCTGTAGATTAGTAAAATTTATTAGTAAGAGGGTCCTTTTTTACTGCTGTTTTAAGGATCTGTTTTAAAAGGGTTAAATCTGTTTTAATCTTTTAATCTGTTTTAAAAGGATTATAAAAATTATCATTATAAAAAAAAAGGAAAATGGTACCACAAGACTATTTCTTTAAAATCTTCTTGGGGCACCTGGGTGGCTCAGTGGGCTAAAGCCTCTGCCTTCGACTCAGGTCATGATCCCAGGGTCCTGGGATCGAGCCCCACATCAGGCTCTCTGCTCCGCGGAGAGCCTGCTTCTTCCTTTCTCTCTCTCTTTGCCTGCCTCTCTGCCTACTTGTGATCTGTCAAATAAATAAATTAAAAAATCTTTAAAAAAAAATCTTCTTAAAAATTTCTCTCTTAAAGGTCTCCTTGGTGAATGCATGCTATCTAGGTAAACTTGAGAAGGGTAAAAACTAATTAAATTAGAGGCCTAATTTTTAAAAACCTGTTTCAAGTTCTGGAAAGTACAGTTGTACTTTTGAATATTGCTTAGAAAAACTGAGTTTTAATTTTTTATATACTGAGACATATATCAGCTAATATTCTTCACAAAATAATTTTCTAATTATCAATGAATGTTATTTAATTTCTAACTTGTAGTATGCAAGTGCCAACAACTTAATGGAGTCAAAGAGGAACAGAAAGAAAGCATTCAGAGCTAAAATACACATTAATGGTAGTCTTGCAAAATAATACAACTAAATCTAAAGTTGCAAAGGGTACAAAAATCAAATGTTAAATAATAACTTACGATAGCCAGACTTTGACGTACTAAGGAATACAGGTTGCCTCTGAGAGAGTCTCTTTTGGAAATGACAATTGTTTTCTTTAAAGAGTAGGATTTTATATATTCAGTTATAAACTGGATGTCAAAGACAAGACTTCTCTGGTCATTAGCTACACTGAAGATAAAAAGCATAGATTCATGTGTTTGCATTGCTAGGGCCTTTCATAAGTAAACTCCTACATGCTTACAACTACTAAAATTATAAGCTGCATTCTGAGGGAATGCAAACATTGAGACCTGAGACCACAAAATGAAGTGAAGCAACTCTACCCACAAAAACTGAACTGTGAATGAGGTACCTATAACATGTGTGTGTGGGCAAAACTTGGAGCAGGTTCCTAAATAATGAAATACTGTTAACATTTTTTAGTTACTAAATAAAGAATTTTCTTTCTTTATGGCAGGTATCCTTCATTTCAAACAGAATTCCATTATGCAAGATACTCTGTGCACCAAAATGCCAGGCAGAGAAACTTTGACCCATAAATATCTAAAATTTTAAAAAACTGATTATTATATGATAAATCAGAAATCAGAGAAAAACAAAACAAACAAAAAAAGAAAATATAATCCAATAAGCAAATATAGACTTAAGGAAGGATAATACCACGTTTTTTGATTGCCAAAGTAAGGGCTAACTATATTCTGTGATTAAAGAAAAAATTTCTTTCCTTCTATTATTATGTATTTCCCCATAAAGTGTTGGGCCGGTGGCTCTGGGAATGCAGGAGGAACAACAGAAATGACCGCTGACCTCCGGGGCCGCCGTCTTCCAGACCCTCCCCACCATTCCTCAACCCTTGACTCTCCCGCCAAAGGGATATATGTCCAGGTCACGGCTCCATAGGTAACCTGATACCTATGCAGGAAATAGAAGTATCAGGACCCCCCACCCCATACCCTCCCGACCACCAAATACACTACCATATATGGATGTGAGCCCATGCCCTGCCTTGGCCTGATAAAAGACCCCCACCGACTCCCTCCCAGTGCGACTTCCCTGACTCCGCTTTCCAGAGTCGCGGAGCCTCGCCCGAAGGTGCCCACCTCCTCCCTGCACGACTTTCCTGGCTCCTCTTCTCCTGAGCCCTGAAACTTTGCTGGAGGGCACCTTTAATAAATCTTGCCTCGTGCCCACCTCACCTGGTGTCATGTTTATCTCACCTATAAAACCTTACATAAAGGGGCGCCTGGGTGGCTCAGTGGGTTAAGCCGCTGCCTTCAGCTCAGGTCATGATCTCAGGGTCCTGGGATCGAGTCCCGCATCGGGCTCTCTGCTCAGTGGGGAGCCTGCTTCCTCCTCTCTCTGTCTGCCTCTCTGCCTACTTGTGATCTCTCTCTGTCAAATAAATAAATAAAATCTTAAATTTAAAAAAAAAAAAACCTTACATAAAGTAAAATCTTAATAGTGCATTTAAGAAATTCCTAGAGGGGCACCTGGATGGCTCAGTCAGTTAAGCATCCGACTCTTGATCTCAGCTCAGGTCTTGATCTCAGGGTTGAGTTCAAGCCCTGTGTTGGAACTTACTTAACAAATTCCCAGAAAGCTTTGTTACAAAAGCATGGCTTATTCTCAAGCTTTCTTTCTCAAAGATATGAGTGTGTGAGGTATTGCCCAGTGCTAGGGGAGGTGCCTCACCTTTACAGTTCTTCTGGAAGCTTAATCAGACCCTCAACTAAAAAGGCTTGACTGTTGAAGAAGGCACAGACAAGAAAACTCTTCAAAGCTAATTAGTGCCAATATACTGTGTGCCTTCAGTAAATGTTGCTTCAGTGGGAATGTCAAGAGGCAGGTGTTTTAGGGTCCCCTTTTCAAATCATGAATTGTTCTGCCAGAAGAAACCCTAAGAGATCATCTGGTACAGTACTATCATTCTACAAAAGAAGAGCCTGCAGTTCAGAGACCTTCAATAATTCACACTGTCCCTTGGCTCACTAGTAGCAGTGCTTTGGACAAGAATTCCAGCCTCCAAATGCCCATCCAATTTTACTCCAAATACGTGCTCTCTGCCTTTTCCTCCCTTACTTTCGATGCATGTAGCTCTGCCCAAATACTTGACTTGTCCTGTCATCTGTGAAAACTGTTAAACTCTCTTTGTCCCAGATAAATATGGCATTTTATTAGATCACATGCATTCTTTCCCTCCCCCATTCCCTCCTTTCCTCTGAGCCCATCCATCCTCACCCCAGCCATGAGAGGAAAAGTAGCCAGAATTACATTTCATAAAAGCATTCCTAATTAGTAAAGTCTTCTCAAAATTTCCATATATTTGACTTACAAAGAGTAAACTGTATTCTTACTTTATGGAGGAGAATAGGACATAGTTTCAGAAAACTCTAAAAAATCAGAAAGTTAATGACTTAATTATAATAAATGCTCTCATTTATAAACATTGTATTCTCTATTTGCTAACCTTTAAGAACACATTCAATAATGGCTATTCATTCTACAGAAATGTCCTTAGAAGGAAGAAATGTTTAATGGGTAAAATAAACAAATGTCCATGTAAATCATTTTTATTGTACACATTAACTGCATTGAATAAAGTTATTTTTTTCTTCAGAGTATAGTAAAATAAGAAATGAGATATTTTCTTTTCACCAAATATTGAACCAAATATTTTATAAGATCTCACCTCTAATTCCTCAGCCTGTTCTGTGTTATCTTCTTCTGAGCCACTGGTTTTAGGTAAATAAGTCATTTTTAATCTCAGATAACCTTTAACTCTTGATTTGTGACTGTAGAAAAGAAAATAATTATTCGTAAAACTTTAAGAAGAAAAGCATTCCATTAACAAGAGTTTACTGAATACCTACTAGCTACGAGAGCGGACCCAAAGACAAGCTCAAGGACAGAAGATATCGAGAGGCAAAGGAGTGAGTGGTGGAGAAAATGTAACAACTATAAATAAAAGTTATTCAATACTAAGGAAGGGTGAGTGGCAGATCAGGGAGAAGGTGAAGGAGCAGTTGCATCTGAGTGAGTCCCAGCAGAATGGGGAGGATTTTGACCTGTGGCAGTGAAGGGAAAAGTCTATGAGTAGAGAAAAGACTAAAAATGAGGAAACAGGTGGGAAAGCAGGTGATCAATGAAGGAAATGGCAACTGTCGGCTTGGCTGGCCCACGGGATACACAACGGAGGGAGGGATGACTCAGAGGATGAGGTCCGTGTGAAACAAGAGAGCTGTCTATTTTACTTTGCACACAGTGTGAAGCCAGAAAATGTGGGAGATCAGATCGGGAGAGGCATCCTCAGAGATATGCTCTGGAGAGACTAATCTGGTTAGACTGCAGAGGATGACAGAAGAGTAGAGTGCAAGGCCTGCTGTCTTTCTTGGACAGCTGTTCGAATCTATCATACATTAATTTACCAACTCGATTTCCACAATGGATCTTGTATCACCTCTTTCAATAATGCGTTGTCCAAGCTAAAGGCTGCGTGTGTGGTGTTAATACTGAAAATATTTTAAGTCTGTGTACTGCCCCCACCGATTCTAGCATTCTACTTACTTAAGTCTTTCCTTATCCTCACTTTCTGTATAGATATTTTGGTGGTTTTTATAGATATCAGCTATGTAACTCATTACCCCTTTCCTTTCTTGATTAAAAAAAAGTCCCATCTTTTATTTTTTATTTAAGAGCTACTCCCTTCCTCACCCCACCTCATCTCTCAGGTGTTCTTTGTACAGTTCTCATGAATTTGGAAACTGGACCTTTCCTGAGTGGTCAATAGAATCCCCGATGCTTATTTCTAAGGCCACTAATGTGACTTGTGTCTCCATTTTTTAAGGGGGAATGAACACTGACTTGTTGCCACAACAGTCGGATACAGAAAACTTGCTCAGATAATGGTTTTTACAAGAGTTTCGCTATAATGGTATGTTCCAGGAGTTTATTAAAAAGGTTTTATTTATTTATTTATTGGAGTGAGAGAAAGAGAGAGAGTGGGGGAGGGGGGAGGAAGAATGGCAGGGAGGAGCAGAGGGAGAGGAACAAGGCTCCATGCTGAGCAGGGAGCCCAACCTGGAGCTCGACCTCTGGACCCTGAGATCATCACCCCAGCCAAAATCCAGTCATCCACTTAACCAACTGAGCCACCACCCAGGTGCTTCCACATCTTCTCAACTAAACAATAAGCCTGTGGGTTTGGACTCAATGGGGGTCAGAAAATCCAAGAAAGCAGTACATTTTCTACTGATTTAAAGTTTTTCTGCACTTGCAGTGAAATCCAGTGTAGACGGAAGATGTAAATTATATTTTTTAAAGATAAAGATACAAGAAAGCAGGTGACAAAATGAAAAGCAGGTTGCTAGGGAAATCAAATAAGAGAAAAAAATATTTATTTATTCTTGGTATGCAGATACCACAAGCAGTCTAAAACTAAAGAAGGAAAAGAGATTTATATTCCAAGACTTCTACAGTTAAATATATAATATCTCTTGCAGAAAGTAAATATTAAGATAGTACTGTCCCTTTTATTTTGCCTTAATAATTTATAGTACAAAGAGTAATTGCATGTCTTTTTTTTTAAGATTTTATTTTCATTTATTTGACAGAGATGACAAGTAGGCAGAGAGGCAGGCAGAGAGAGGAGGAAGCAGCTCCCCACTGAGCAGAGACCCTGATGCGGGGCTGGATCCCAGGGCCCTGGGATCATGACCTGAGCTGAAGGCAGAGGCTTTAACCCCCTGAGCCACCCAGGCGCCCCAATTACATGTCTTTAAATGAAAAAATTTAGTAAGGTCCCATAGTGTGTCTTTCAATTGTATTTTCTAGTTTAAAAAAAAAAGGGCAAATATTGTACAGATGAACAGATATACTTTGTTAATCTGACTGTGACTTTTTTGACAGTAAATCCATACGTTACTTCGCTAGATTTTACTTGACTATGTGGTACAGATGATCAAAAGGAGTTTTATTTACAGTTTAAAACTTAAAAATTTTAAACCAAATAATTCAGTTTAGGAAAATGGAATTATGAACATGGTATTTAGGTTTTAAATTCTAAGTCTTTGCTCATGTTATTTTCTCTAAATGTTTCAGTTTTCCGAAATATTTTTTACTAACATATGCAAGATGTAGTTAGGTTTTTCTGAAATTGGTTTTGTGTATGTCAAGTTGGATATTGCTCTTGGTGGAACTAATGTTTGTGATTTTTTAAAAGGACAGTATGATAAAATTATACACACTTAAAGATAACAAATAAGACAACATAAACAAATAAATAAAACAACAATAAAATGATAAACAATGATAAAAAATGATAAAATTACATATACTTTAAAATAACAAAACAATATAAACAAATACGTAAATAAAACAAATAAATCAAACAAATAAATAAAAACAAATACAACAGTAACAAAATTCCACCTTTTAGTCTGATAAATATTAGGGGACAAGTCTTTCCTAAGAAGTATGAAAAATACTTCCCTGTATTTTCAGAATTATTTTGTGCTGTGCATATATTACTTTTTAATCAGAAATAACAGTAAAGCTTTTAAAAAATCATATTTAGAAGTAGCTTATTTACAAAGGTTTAAACTTTGAATTTCCAAAGAGGCTACTATAAGATATAATGAGATTTTAAAAATTAATATGTTATTATTTTATACTTACTGACCTTCTCGGGTGAAGAACAAAATCCTTAAATGTATACGGTCTCTCCATTCTTGGATTTTCTGTCTGGAACAAAACAGTAGGTTTTCAAGAGATATCTATCAACACTAAAAACATGTACTGAAGTTAGATGTGAGAAAAATGTGGCTTTAGATCATAAAATGGTTATAACGGGTAGCTTGACGGGCTTCCACCTTCCTGCACCCTGGGACTTGCAGCAGCATCACACCTCAGTACCAAACAAGCTGAGAAGGAGCACTGAGGAGCCAATGGAGGTAAGAAGGGGAAACAAGGGAGAGTGGTTAGCCATGTTGGTGCCCCAAAGGAATACGGAATCTGTACAGTGTCAGCAAGTGGGCGTGGTTAGAGCATACAGCCCATTCCAGGAAAACAAAAAAGTCAATGGCTTGGAAAGTGAGACTGGATTAAATAGATTATCAAAAGCTTATGATCTCTGAAGACTAGGGAGAGCCAATAAATATCTCAAAAGACTGACACAGTAAAGAAGCATTACTGTTTCTTATCATGTTCAACAGCTCCCCTAACATAATAATAATAATAATAAAACAAAAAGTTCAGCAACCCTTTGCTTTTAATGCTCTTTACCTCTCGCTTACATTTTGCATTAACTACCCATTCGGTCTTGGAATTCTTTTCCTTAAGTTCATGACATTGTTTGTTTGTTTATTTTCTCCTGTTTCTCCATGTCTGTCTTCTCCTCCAGTTGACCCACACTGACCGAGGCTCAAGGTCTGGCCTTTGAAGCTCTCATCTCGCTTACATGGACAGCCCATCATTCTCAGTGAGTCTGACGTGGTAACTCTCAATCCTTCCAGCCTCTTCCTCTACAATTGATTTTTTTATATTTCTGTCGTCCGCCCACTTTAGGCTTCCATTTTTCCTATTTTCTGTTGAAATTCATTACGGCCCAAAACAAACTGATCTCTTTTCAAAACAAAATGGATTTTCTTCCTACCTTTTCTACTTGAGACACCTCATTGACTTCCCAAATTCAACCTGTATTATCATTACTTTCTGTTTATTTTTTTCCCTCAACCTCCATGTCAGAAACCTGGCCCAACAGTGCTTTGTTATGAAATGTTTCCTGAATCTTATCTTTCTTCATTGGTGTTATATGCTTGGTCCACATTCAGTTTCATGCACATATTGCTGGAAATGTCCTAGGTTCTTTCTGTGAGTCTAAGCTGTCCCCAATCTACTTATTCAACAGAATATTTCCAAACTTATTTTCCTCAGACATGCTTTCCTAACATCAACCAACCTCAGCAACTCTCTATTTCTTACTCTGGTTCAGGTAAGGGAATCTTGGAAATAAAATTAAAATGGAAAATTGAGATGAGTTTTCAGAAAGTAATATGCTCAAGAAATAATAGCAGTATATATTTTATAAATAAAATATTCACACTTACTATATATTATGCACCTGTATTTATTAGAAAAAAAAGAATAAACAAAAATATTAAAATCATGGATATCTATACCAACCGGTAATGGATAAAGAGGAACATCGACTTGACCCAGGAAATCATCTCTTGTCTACAAGAAAAAGAAGAAAAAATAAGATTAGTAGTATGTATTTAGAAAAAAATTGATGAGGGACGCCTGTGTGGCTCAGTCAGTTAAGCATCTGCCTTCAGCTCAGGTCATGATACCAGAGTCCTGGGATTGAGCCCCGCATAGGGCTCTCTGCTCAGCAAGGAGTGGAGCCACTTTCTCCCTCAGCCTATCGCCCCTCTGCTTGTGCTGCTTGCTCTCTCTCGCTCTCTCTCTCTGACAAATAAATAAATAAAATCTTTAAATAAAAAAAGAAAAGAAAAAAAATTGATGAGCTACTGTCATCATTCACAAAAAATGTAGAAGTCTTTTGTTGTTTAACCCTACGTGATATCAAAGGAAAATAAAATGGAAGATGGTACAATTTGTGATAATGGCAGGATAGAGTATTTTAGACTGATCCTTTTGCAGATAATAATTATATACTCTGAAAAAATATAAAAACTGTTTGAAAGCACTACAGAGTTACCACAAGCAAGTGGAAACTGAGGGGAGTTGATCTTTGAAAGAAGAAACTGTATTGTGTAGGATTCATATTTCTATGGCTTTTTACCTGATAGTAGGTCAGAGTACTTGACAGTTCATACGGTGGTATGATTATTACTCAAGCAGAAATATGACATCTTATTCATTTGGGGAGTATGAAGACCTAGTTTGAGGTTAACACCCTAACTAGAAAGTGAGGGGGACAATCTCTGAAAGACAGAAGCCAAAGAAGTCCCTCCAAATCTATACATAAACTCCACTCAAATTCTTAGCTGATTCCTGAACTTTATATATGAAAGCCAGCAGCTGGAGCACTGAGCATAGATTTCAGTTGCTGTTCACCTAAGGTCTTGAGATAGCATTTGGATTTCAGCTAAGTTAACAAATTGCTAGAACAAAAGACAACTCTTCCTGGAAAGATGGTAAAATTGACTGTCTCAATCATTTCCCAAACACACTGTCCAGTATATAATAAAAAGTTACTAAATATGTGAAGAAACAGAAAAATGTGATCCAGTATCATAAGAAAAAGTCATTAATAGAAATTGGCCGCAATATAAGCTGGATCTTGGAATTAGCAGACAGAAAATAAAGTCATGGGACGCCTGGGTGGCTCAGTCGGTTAAGCCACTGCCTTCAGCTCAGGCCATGATCCCAGGGTCCTGGGACTGAGTCCCGCATTGGGTTCCTTGCTCCGCAGGGAGCTTGCTTCTCTCTCCACCTCTGCCTGCCACTCTGCCTGCTTGTGTGGTGCTCGTTCTCTCTCTCTCTCTCTGACAAATAAATAAATTCTTAAAAGAAAAAAAAGAAAAGAAAGTCATAATGAATGAGTGGAGGGGGAATTTCAGTAGTGAAATGGAAACTATAAAATTGAATCAAATGTACACTTTGAAATATATATAGGATTGAAAAATATAATATCTGAATTAAAGATCACTGGATGGGCTTAACATATGACTGGAGAAAAGTTCCACGAACTTTAAGGTACACCAAGAGAATTTATACAATGTGAAAAATAAAGAAGACTTCTGGAAAAATCTCATGCAGTCTGATATGTGTGTAACTGGAGTGCCAGAAAGAGAAGGGAGGGAGGAAGAGAGAGACTAGGAGAAAAAAAAATTGGAAGAAAACAGTAGTCAGCTTCCCCAAACATTAACATCTTACATAACCATAGCACAATGATTAAAATCAGGAATAATATTTTTTAGAGGAAATAGTAACACTTTCATATATTTAACATTTTATTCTTAAGGTTTTAGTTAAAAATAAAAACCTATGTACATAACAGTGTCTGTCACCCATAACATTTATCAAAGTATTTAAAGTAACTTATGAAAAACCTTGTCCCTCCAATCCAAGTTCCCAGAGGGAAGCAGGGTTAACTGTTCAATAAACTTCTTTCAGATGTTTTCCTACATGTATCTGTCTACATGTCTTTTTAAAATTAATGTGTAATAAACATACATTATATTACTTTCAGTTATACAACATAGTGAATCAATATTTGTATATATTGCAAATAAGCACTACATAAGTTTACTTAACATCTATTACCATACATATTTTTTTCTCTTATGATGGAACTTACAAGATTTGCTCTCTTAGCAGCTTTAAAATACACAATACAGTATTTTTTATAGTTGCCATGGTGTACATTACACTCTCATGACTAATTTATCTTATAACTGTAAGTTTATACCTTTTGACTCCCTTTACCCATTTCACTCACCTCCACCCCCTTCCTCTGGAAACTACCAATTTGATCTCTGTATCCAAGAGTTTGTTTGTTTTTTGCTTTTTAGATTCCACAAATAAATGAAATCATATGGTATTTGTCTGACTTATTTCACTTAGCATAATACCCTCAGGGTTCATCCATGTTGTTGTAAATGATAAAATTTCATTTTTTGCTGAATAATATTCCATATATATATATACATATATGTATATATATATATATATATATATATATATATAACCATATATACAATTAAAACCATCTTCTTTATCTGCTCATCCACTGATGGACTCTTATGTTGTTTCCACTGTTTAGCTATTGTAAATAATGTTGCAGTGCAATGGAGGTACAGATATACTTTCAAGTTAGTGTTGTCATTTTCTTTGGAAAAGTACCCAGCAGTGGAATTCCTGGATCATACGGTAATTTTGTTTTTAATTTTTTGAAGAACTGCCATACGGCTTTCCATATTGGCTGTACCAATATACATTCCCATTAACAAAGCAAAAGGGGGCGCCTGGGTGGCTCAGTGGGTTAGGCCGCTGCCTTCGGCTCGGGTCATGATCTCAGGGTCCTGGGATCGAGTCCCGCATCGGGCTCTCTGCTCAGCGGGGAGCCTGCTTCCTCCTCTCTCTCTCTGCCTGCCTCTCTGCCCACTTGTGATCTCTCTCTGTCAAATAAATAAATAAAATCTTTAAAACAACAACAACAACAAAAAAAAAACAAAGCAAAAGGGTTCCTTTTTCTACACACCCTCACCAGCACTTGTTATTTCTTGTCTTTTTGATATTAGCCCTTCTGACAGGTGTGTGGTGATATATGATGTGGTCTTCATCTGCACTTCCTTGATGATGAATAGTGTTGAACATCTCTCCATGGGTCTGTTGGCCATATGTATGTTTTGTCTGGGAAAATGTCCGTTCAGATCCTCTGCTCGTTTTTTGAATTAGATTGTTCATTTACTATTGAATTGTATGAAAAACCAGGAATGGTATTAGCTATTCTACAGACCTTATTCAAATCTCACTGATTATCCCAATAATTTTACTCCAGAATCCAATTCAGGATTGCACACTGCACTAAGTTATCATGTCTCCTTAATGCCCTTTAATCTGGAAAGTACCCTCAGTCTCTTTTTGTCTTTCATGTTTTTGACTCTTATGAAGAATAATGTCCAGTTATAGAATGTCCATCAATTTGGGTTCATGTAATATTTCTTCATGGTTGAATTTAGGTTATGCATTTTTTTGCAAGAATACCATAAAAGTAATATTGGGACTTTTCTCAGTGCATCATGTCAATAGTCAATAAACACTGGAATCTTATACATTATGAACAGCTAGGGACCACTAAATATTTAAGGACAGTCTGTAACATGAAAAACAGAGACTTAAATGCCTTCACCCAAATAAAACAAACAGAAAGAAGTGAGTCAGAGGAATCAGAATCATGTCAGACTACAGGAGAAATCCTTCAGAAAAACTATAATTAACATTCTCAGAGGTAAAAGATGAAGCATCTGTCAAACAGAATAGGAAGTTATGAAAAAAGCAGCACTTAGAGAACAAAAAAAGAGCTGTCGGGAATTAAAGATATAACCGAAATCAAAAGTTTGATACAGAGTTAGAAAATAGAGTTTAAAAAAATTCTCACAAAGTAGAACTAAAAGACAAAAGAAAAGACTTCTTGCCAAAATAAGGGAATTACAGGACAAATTTAACTCCACATCTAAATAACAGGCATTCCAGAGAGAAAAAAGAAAAGGGAAGAAATTATCTTCGAAGAAGCATTTTTTAAAAACTTCCCTTAAATTCAAACAAATGAATTTTGAGAGTGAAAGGTCCCACTGAGTGTTAGGCAAAATCCATGAAAAAACATGCACAGTAAGGCATATCAGAGTGACATTTCAGGGTATCAGATATAAAGAAATTCTAAGCTTTTAGAGCTAGAGAGACACAAAACAGATTATACACAAAACTGAAAACAAGAGAATAATGTCTTTTAAATAATGGGAGAAAAATACTTCCTACATTGAATTTGATACCCAGCCAAAATATCTTCTTTAATAATGAAGATAAAATAAAGAGATTTTCAGATGCTGGTGTTCTTAGTAAGGTAACAGAGGACACATTCCACCAAAATAAGGGAGTACATCATAGTAAGGGAAGATGCAGGAGATTCAAGACAGGAGATGAGAAAAGAGGATTTCCCAAATGATGGGGAAGGAACTTTCAGAATAACAATAGTGTAAGATCTATAGAAAAAATAGTGCATACTGGAGCTGGAGGATGGATGGCTATAAGAAGGATGCTTCCAGAACAGGAATACCAGATCTGTCTAATAGGATTTTATTAGAATGAAATAAGATAATATACACAGAATGCTTTGCATAATACCCAGCTTGCAATAAGCATTCAATAAATGTTAGTTGTTGTACTTGGAATGCTGGATTCTGTAATGAGGCCCCTGTTCCTCTTCTGATAAAACAGTCTGTAGACATTTCAAACAGGTTCATACAATGAAAGGAACATGCCTGGAGACTGAAGCCTAGTAAATTAGTTAGTTTAGGGCTGTATTTCTATTTTAGAACTTGAGATGATAATTTTTGAAATGGACAAGTTAGCTTTTAGTTATACCTTCAAGGCTGTTCTATGGTATGGTTCTTTTTTCCTGTTTTTATTGCAACTAGATGTCACACTCTGTAAATCCGAGCTTTAAGAAGCTATAAATAGGTGAGAAAGTAAAATACAACAAAATATAGTAAAATCCTAACCAGGATGACTGAGGAATAAGTTTTTTTGGTTAACTGAAAGATCTAATTAACTTAGTTTAGTATTTACCAGATAAAAAAATAAACCACTTTATTTTTCTTTTTGGTTTTTGTCTTACTGAATAGCCTTGCCCTTAGTAAACTGAACAGAGAAAATATCTACCTGATTGATAATTAATGATCTTTCAGGGCTTCAAAAACATGGTTGTGGTCAATCATCACTGGAGTCCACACAGATATTGAACAGGATTTCTCAACCTGGGCACTACTGACAATATGAGCCAAATAATTTTATTGTTGTGGGGGCTGACCTAGCAACACTCTTGGACTCTACCCACTAGATGTCAGCACCCCCCTCCACCAGCTGTGACAACCAAACATGACTCCTGCCATTGTCAAATGTCCCGTGGGTGGCTGTCCCAGGTTGAGAGCCATTGCTAAAGATATCGAACAGAATGTCTCCAACAGTGAGTAAAAGACCCTCCCTCTTCAAATAACACCTTTATTGAGATTCTTATAATATACAATTTACCCACTTAAAGTATACAATCAATTTTAGAACACTTTTGTCATTCCACAAAGAAAATACATACGTATTAGCTATCACTCCCTATCCGCCCCGCCCCTGCCTTAGCCCTAAGAAACCATCAGTCTACTTTCTGTCTCAATGGATTTGCCTATACTGGACACTTCATATAAAAGGAGTCACATAATCTATGATCCTTTATGAGTGGCATCTTTCCCTTACAATGTTTTCAAGGTTCATTCACATTGTAGCAAGTATCACTACTTCATTCCCTTTTGAATTTGAATATTATATTTCATGGATATATCATATTATTTGTCTATTAATCAGCTGGTTGACATTTGGGCTGTTCCCATTTTTTGGCTATTATAAAAAATGCTGCTATGAACATTCAAGTACAAGTTTTTGTGCTGACATGTTTTCATTTCTCTTGGGTATATACTTTGGGAATAAAATCATTGGATCATGTGGTAACTCCGTTTAATCTTTTTAGGAACTGCCATACTTTCCGAAGTAACTATACCATTTTCTATTTCCACCACCACTGTATGAGGGCCCTGATTTCTCCATATCTTTAACAACACTTACTATTACCTAACGTTTTGATACAGCTTTCTTAGTCAGTATGAAGTAGTAACTCATTCATTCTTTCTGCATTTCCCTGACAGGCAATGACGTTGGACAGCTTTCCATGTACTTATTGTGCTCCTTATTTCTCAAAGTCTCTTAACTTAGAAATCTTCCCTTCTGATTCAGTGTGCATTGCAGAAGCAGCGCCTGTCCCTATGGAACAGAAAGAAACCATCTCGTTCCATATATTGCTCCATGTTCCTTGTTTGCTGACTGCATTTTGTGAACAAAAGCATAGAACAAAAATCCCATTTAATGAAAATTTCCTTGTCTCAAGTAATTTTGGTACGGAATTTTAAAAACTTCTTGCAAGGCATCTTCCTTCTTCAAAATAAGTGATCTGAAATGAGTTTCTTAACTTCTACTTAAATGAAAAGGTCCCAAAGAACTATATTTCTAATATTAGAATGAATAAATTTTCCAAACTAAAAGTCAATATACATGGTCTGAAGAGATGGAGAATATGAAACTGGGAATTATCCTGGAAAGTCTGGGACATATGGTTGCTATAAATATAGGACAATTAGGGGTTCTTTTTCCATTTACAAAGAAAAAGTAATAGTTTTGAATTCATTCCTATGAAAGCAAGTCAGTCTGTGATGTTCATTAATGTTTCTCTAGCCAACCAATTGTTCCAAATTCTGAATATCAAGCATTTCCTTGCAAGAGTTATTACCTATATTTGAACTGTATGTGGCTTACTTTATAAAGTAAATCTGCATTCAGTAAAATATAAGTAATTTTAATACACCTGAAATCTGGGGTGCCTGGGTGACTCAGTGGGTTAAAGCCTCTGCCTTCGGCTCAGGTCATGATCTCAGGGTACTGGGATGGAGCCTCACATCGGGCTCTCTGCTCAGCAGGGAGCCTGCTTCCTCCTTTCTCTCTGCCTGCCTCTCTGCCTACTTGAGATCTGTGTCTGTCAAATAAATAAATAAAATCTTAAAAAAAAAAAACACCTGAAATCTGAGTAAGAATTTAGAACAGCAGGTGATTTTAAGCAGGACCATCTGTACTAGGCACAGCTCTGTCAGTAAATAATACTTTTTCTTACATTTCAAAGATACAAATTTCAGTTTCTTAAAACAATTTTTAGAATATAAAAAAAGAAAAATCCAAATTGCTCTTTTTGCAAAACTTCAATTACAACTATAGATGCCTCTAAGTTTAGAAGGACAGACTATTATTAACTTTGATAAGGCTGCATAGCAGTTGAATTTCTGCTTTAAGAGAACCCAATGTTACAAAAAATCAGAAATTTAAAAACAAAGTGTCACAGCTTTGAAGAATACTGAATACTTGCCTTTAAAAAGTTTCCATTAAATTGAAGTTAGAAATAATTTCCCAGGGCAAATCTATGTATGAAGCAAAATAATAAAGGAAGACTCACTTCCTTGCAATCAAAGCTAAACAACATAGCCAAAGTTTCTTTTGCTGTAATAGCCAACTTTTACTTTCAATTATATTTTTTAATCAGTGAAAATAAATTTTATACATGAATAAAAATAATTTTATACATGAATAACTTTATATAAATATATCATAGTTTCAGTTTGCAGACTTAGCCATCAGCACTTTTTTTTTTTTTTTAAATCAAGCTGATCTTCTAAAGTAATTTTAAGACAAAGGTAAAGCATGCAGAGGATACAAAATTAAAAGGAAAAGGGTTCCCAGCCCCCAACTATCTAATTCTACCCTCCGTCTTTCCAAGAGTCAGTAGTTGCTATTTTTGTGTGTTTGGTGTGTTTGGATCTGAAACTATTCAGAGTTTTCTTTGACATACTGTTATGCATCTTACTTTATTTTCTCTTCAACAGTATCTTTAGGGCTTTGTCCGATATCAGATCCTGTAGAGACACTTTACCTGTGGCTATATAGTATGCCACTGTATAGAATACCAAAATTTATTTCACTAGTTCCCTATTGAAAGATATTCAATGGTTTCTAATCTTTTTTCTGTTATAAACAATGCCTCAATGAATAAACTTCTATTTTTTATATTGCATATATACCTGAGAAAATTTTCATTCTGTGTAATAATAAAGATAACAGTAGATTAATCTGAACTAATCTGAAGTGGAAACAGATCTCAGTGACTGACTGGCTATTACAGAAGGGAACGGTGTCCAGAGTGAGCCAAAACCGCATATAAATTTTCAAAGATCAAAAATTCAAGATTAAAAGTGTGCATTTGAATCAACAGTGCCAACAACTTGCTCAGTGCCAATAACTCCTGTCTTCATACAGCTATATTCAAATTGTCTATGTGCGAATGTCATGACTCTTCTGTGTAGATCACTGAAACTCTAAAAAAATGAATTGAAGTGGGTAGAAAAAAAGAAACAATAAATTCATAGCTATAAAAATGTTTAAACTGGGGATGCCTGGGTAGCTCAGTTGGATAAGCATCTGACTCTTGGTGCCTGCTCAGGCCTTGATCTCAGGGTTGTGAGTTCAAGCCTCGCATTGGGCTCTACAGTGGGTGTGGAGCCTACTTGAAAGAAAGAAAGGAAGAAAGGAAGGAAAAGGGAGAGAGAGAGGGAGGAATTAAAATGTTCAAACTCTTGTTAATCATATTTAAATTAAGTCAAGAGATCAAGAGATATTCCACAGATCATAAAAGATGAGAGTAAAAAGCTCTGAAGCTGAAACAATAACCTAAAACCTTTCTATAAGGTAAATTTAAACTTTTATTCTATTATTTACATTAAGACGATAAATATTTTCTTGAACACATGAAAAACTGACATCTTGACAAAGCTCATGTGAATATGAGGAAAGTAAGTAAAATTTTTTTTTTTAAGATTTTTTATTTATCTATTTGACAGACAGAGATCCCAAGTAGGCAGAGAGGCAGGCAGAGAGGAGTAAGCAGATTCCCTGCTGAGCAGGGAGCTAGATGCGGGCTCGATCCCAGGACCCTGAGATCATGACCTGAGATGAAGGCAGAGGCTTAACGCACTGAGCCACCCAGGACGCTCCAAGTAAGGAAAACTTTTAAGAACGAACCCATTTATAGCATTTTTTAAAAAAATGAGGGACCATATATTTTCTGCTTCCAAAATTCTGTTAAAAAAGAACTATTATTGGGCACCTGGGTGGCTCAGTGGGTTAAGCCTCTGCCTTCAGCTCAGGTCGTGATCTCAGGGTCCTGGGATCGAGTCCCGCATCGGGCTCTCTGCTCGGCAGGGAGCCTGCTTCCTCCTCTCTCTCTGCCTACCTCTCTGCCTTCCTCTCTGCCTACTTCTGATCTGTCTCTGTCAAAGAAATAAATAAAATCTTTAAAAAAAAAAAGAACTATTATTATTTTTTTTAACTTTTATTTTTAATGAACATCCTTTCCCCCACAATCCATACTACATAGGTTCGTAGATCTTTGATGTTATAAATTTTAAAAAGATCATAAAAATGACTCTAACTTGAGCTTTCCTATTTCCTAGCATGTGCAGATCTTGTCAACTGGAGCTGCATGGGTATAGCCTCTGCCTTCTTCCTTCCACACTGACTCACGCTGACCTGCTTATTTTAAACGTTTTTCTGGAAGCTCAAGATTTATTGATTCCATCTTTTTAGTATGTTGAGGGGGAAATGGTGTTAGCTAAACAAACAGTATAATCTGATCTAGGCTATAAAATCACAGTGCTATGGAAACTGGATGTCTTTGCTTAAAGCAAACATTCAACGTCCCATGCTTGTAATCTGCTCAGCCGGCCGGCCAGCCAGCCTGTCTGCTAGATTTAACTCTAAGACACACACAGTTCTTGTTCTTTGACAATAGCCTCATACTGCTTGAAAATTTGGCTACACGTGTTCTACAGCCTTTAGCAACTCTCATATTTTTAAAGGGATTTTTACCTAATAGGCGGGGGTAAGAAGTTAGGAGAGGCCACTGTCCAGATCAGTTTCGGTTTGAACCATTCTCTGAATTTCAGTTTCCGTGGAGGTCTCCACATGATAACACATCACAAACGACAATTTACCTGGATACATTCCTCTATCTTCACATGCTGTAAAGTTTAGCTTATAATTTACTGTGAGGATTTTCAAATACAAAACCATTTTTTAAAAAATACGCTAAAGAAGGACTTTAAAGCAGACAAGAACAGGAATCAGACTGTGTTATCAAACCTGAACAGGATTTTATAATTATTTTCATAATTGAGCTTTAATATATCCAGCATACTTTTTAAGATTTTTTTATTTTTTTAAAGATTTTATTTATTTATTTGACAGAGAGACATAGTGAGAAAAGGAACATAAGCAGGGGGAATGGGAGAGGAAGAAGCAGGCTCCCAGTTGAGCAGGGAGCCCAGTGTGGGGCTTGATCCCAGAACCCTGCAATCATGACCTGAGCTGAAGGCAGAGGCTTAACCAACTGAGCCACCCAGCGCCCCTCTTTTTTTTTTTTTTTAAGATTTTATTTATTTATTTCCAACATACTTTTATAAGCAATTTATATTGGTTGCCTCTAAACCAAAGAACTATAGAAGATAAGAAGAAAGTTTTGCATTTATTACAACTATCTGTCCCCTTTACAAAAGGCGAAAGGCTCATCAATTTTCTCCATTGTTTCAAATTTATATTTCCAAGCAAAGGAAAATCACAAGAGGACTAAACGTATAAAGTTATAGTTTAACCAGGAAATACCTACTACTAGATAACTGATAAAAGGGACAAGGCTCTTCCTTCTAGAAAAAAAAAATATATGGATTTTTGATTGAAAATAAACAGACACACAGATTCATCTTTCTGAGCTCCAATAAATTATGTTACTACTTTTTTCTTTCTAGGACTGTCTGCCCAGCTATTAGGGAATTTAAAAAGGGTAAACTTTGGGGACGCCTGGGTGACTCAGTGGGTTAAAGCCTATGTCTTCGGCTCAGGTCATGCTCCCAGGGTCCTGGGATTGAGCCCCACATGGGGCTTTCTGCTCCGCGGGGAGTCTGCTTCCTCCTCTCTCTCTGCCTGCCTCTCTGCCTACTTGTGATCTCTGTCTGACAAATAAATAAATAAAATCTTTTTTTTTTTTTAAAGGGTAAACTTTTGAAGAGACTGAAGCTAATAATCTCAGATAGAATTCTATAGTCTAAATGAGAAACAAGTAGATGACTTCTACTGTTGAGAAAGATCTAGTGACTTTATTTCTAAATCTAAATCTCAGATATTAATTTAAAAACAAGTAAGTGGGAGGAGATGAATTAAAATCATCACTTTAAAATGGCTCAAGGGAAGCCAGGGTGCCTGGGGAAGTAGTCTAGAGGCTTCTGCTTCCAGCCTTAATCTAGAGTTTCCAAGGATTTGAGTTGAGTTAGTCCACTTGAGTGGTTTTCACAGTTCTTACAAGTCCTCAAGTGTTACTCATGCTACGTCATCCAGTAGTCACATGGAGAGAACCACATCTCTGTTCAGTTTAATTTCTAAAGAAAACCAGGAAGAATAAACAATGATAACAGCTAAAGAAGAATAAGCAGGGCATCTAAATTTATTTATTGCTATCCTGCCTACTTCCAAATGGATTTGGCAGTTTGGAGATAACACACAAGGTAAATTAAGACACTTCAAGATAACAGACAGAATTCCTCTAAAAGAAGCAAAAGGAGTCAGTTTCTTGCATTTCTTTTAGCTTACACTGCAAAAATAAAAATCTATTTCCTAATTATAACAATGTTCTTTTCAGAACTTTCGAAGACTTGCTATTGAATAAATATCATTTCCCCAGTGTGTTCTGAAGAATCATAGATCTGCTGGATACTAAAAGAGGTCAAAGGTGGTCACAGACCTGGGAAACATTTGGTTAAACAAAACTCAAAAGTTCATTTCCTGTAGGACTTTAGAACTTCACTAGTGTGCATTGTGACAGCCTAAGAAATACAGCATGTGGTACTATACAA
Organism: Mustela lutreola; assembly: GCF_030435805.1. Lineage (NCBI taxonomy): Eukaryota > Metazoa > Chordata > Mammalia > Carnivora > Mustelidae > Mustela > Mustela lutreola. The sequence continues at coordinate 43,581,886 of NC_081296.1, forward strand.
ACTTATTTCCCAATGGGATGGGTTTATATGAGGTTATCTTGCAGACTGGGGAGGAACACATTTTAAAAATACTGGTCCAGAGGAAGAACTATAAATTCCTTAGCATGGAATGCTAGGTCTTTCCCAGCATTTCCAATCTACCTTGCAGCCTCGTCTATTAATAGAAGACCCCCCATAGAGTGCTATGCTTTTGCTGAACAAATCCTCTATTTCTCCCTCTCAAACTCACTTATGTTTCCTGGAAGGTTTTTCTCTCTCTGCCTGTGTGAATTCTCCGTATGAGGCCCAGCTCAATGCCATTCTAATGAAGCTTTTCCTGATGAGATTAAATTGCTAATTTCCTCCTCTATACTTCTACTTTACTTGGATCTTTTAACATCTGTATTAACAGTTCTCTTCTACTCCAAAAAAAAAAAAATTATTAAATTACTTTTAAAAATTTACATGGCCTGACTTACTAGAATATATCATCTTCATGTCACTTATTCCCTCCTTTATAAAAACTAGCTATTGAGACCACAGGATGTACTCTATGATATGGGGAGAACTTACTTAATAGTTCTAGCATTATGAAACCAAATCAGCAATGTGACAGGAAATGCTACAACACCCAGAGAAGATGGTTTCAGATTTTCCTTTTCAGACAATAGATAAAGTCCCACTTGCCCATTTCAAGAGGGTTGAACTTTGCTGGAGCAAAAATCCAAAGGGTTAAATGGCCTGCTTGACTCCCTACAGTTTGATTGCCTTCTTCAATCTGGAACTGAATTTCGTTTTCTGCCACCAGTGTGATAACTTGGTAACGTTTGGGCTCCAGATCAGAATACTGCCCGTATTTTTCACTGCTTTGACTATGGCTATGTTCCCGGATCATTTACTGGATTTCCAGCCTCAGAAAAAGGTTTTCAGCCAGTTTTCTTTGAGTTGTAAGGGGCTGTTTCCCTTAGGAAATGGTAGTATGACCTCTTCCCTACACAGTCTCTAGCCTTCCCCATCTGCTCCTGACCTTTTCTGCCTTTTAGGGACCATGAGCCATTCCCTCGCCCACCCTTGGCCTATGGAATCCACCACTTGCAATCTGCACACAATTGATAAATCTTGACAGATAAAACATTTTGCACGAATCTGTAATTCAAGTTCCATGAGATTATAACCCTAATTTCCTATTAATACTATGACCAAGTTAAAAAAATACATCCATGAGGTGGAATCCACACTTGGATTCAGATTTAATAGTTTAAATATAACCTATGGATGTTTAAGAATGCTTAAAGGGAAGATTAAAAATAATCCCTAAGCTTTGCCTCATTGTGCGAGGCTTGCCAGGGTCTGGCTCATAGCAGGAAGTCGTTATTTTGCTCATTGGTCAATTGCTCCAGATTTTAGGTTTGTCACCTTTAGAGGTAACTGAATCTGAAATCTACATATGTTTCTTCACTGTATTAAACAGCAGCTAGCATTAGTAGGTCTGGAGAACACATGTGACAATTCAGGATTTATCAAAGTTTTCTGACTACTTGAATGATGCGAACCTCTTGCAAACTCTCAAGGCAAGCAGCCTTGAGGCTACAGTCATTTCAACTCTCTGATCCTTAATTTAAAACCATTTTACATATTCTCCTGTCTTCCTCACATAGACTGGCCCATCAAAAGTTGGGATGATGTCTTCTTTTGTATTTCACAATAAAAAAATTCTTTAAAATATCAGCTTGCTAGAGTTTCAGTAGTATTTTTCTTAATCGACAAATAATACTAATAAGCAGAAGCAAGGTACAGTGACTGGCAAATACTTTCAAAAGATTTATTATTAGTAAAATGAATATATTAAGAGAGGACCTGAAGAAACTGGCCCAAGAATATCTCTAAACAACAAAGAAAATAGTTTATTATCAAATGATTCCCAATGTTTCTTGTTCTCCTCCTCCCCCTTGTTCTATTTTTTTTTTTTTTAAGATTTTATTTATTTGACAGAGAGACACAGCGAGGGAGGGAACAAAAGCAGGGAGAGTGGGAGAGGGAGAAGCAGGCTTCCTGCCGAGCAGGGAGCCCGATGTGGGGCTCCATCCCAGGACCCTGGGATCATGACCTGAGCCAAAAGCAGACCCTTACCAACTGAGCCACCGAGGTGCCCCTCCCTCCTTGTTCTTCTTCATTTTTTGTAAACTTTGGTAGAAGACTACTTATGTACTGGCAGAAAGAAATGATTTCTCTAACATCTTCTACCTTTTGAAATAATCTCTTTTACGTTTTTAGAAAATATTTCAGAAGTAGAAACTCATTATTCTTACGATTTGATTACCTGATCATTTGATCAAGTGTAAATTTAGCTGATCCATAAAGTTTTTGAAGTTACACCCCCACGAGGGTTAAAAACTCATACAATTTTTATTGAAGAATATAATGTATCAATGAAAACAGAGGACCAAAGGAAAGGATGTGGGTCACTGTTGTTTAAGAAAATAAAAACTCAATGGATTCCTTTAAAACCTAAATTTCCTCACTTAAATAGCAGGTACCAGTGGAGAAAAATAAGGTCACTGAGATGTGGTTCCATTCCTTCTGCCATCACAGCTACCAAGAAGTGTAGCTTTAGGTGCCTTCCTCAATAGACTGGAGCACAGTCAAAGTTACAGGGGTATCAATGGCTTGAGGCTCAGAATGTAATGCTCTAGAGAAACCCTGTCCAATAGAACTTTGTGCAATAATGGAAGTACTGTGTATCTGTGCTGTTCAATGCAATAGCCAGTAGCTACTTGTGGCCACTGAGCACTTGAAGTATGTCTACTACGATAAGGTTCAGAATTTTAAAATTTGATTTCATTTCAATGAATTTCAATCTCCATAGCCACAGGTGGTAAATGGCCACTGTATTGGACTATGGAGTTCTGGCAAATTTTTCAGTAAAACAACACTCTCTGGCTTTAAGCTTTTACTTTTAGTTCTTGCCCAGCAATTCAGACATGTCCCCAAAGCTGAATAACTTTAAGAATGCTTAAAGTTACTTTAAAGTTACTTTAAATACTGCTCACCATACTGTATTTGGAATCATGACTACATTTTTTTAAAAAATCAGTTTGGTTTATCATACCTAAGGAAAGGTTGAGTTAAACATTGTAAATATGCCTTTGGGAAATAAGTCACGTTAAGAAAAAGAGGAGCCCAGTGGGACACAGTGGTACCCCAAAGTGGCAATATCTGTACATACAAAGCTAGCAATAGCAGTGTTCAGCTGGACTGGATTTGTTCAAGAGTGCATGGTAGCCATCTCTTTGGAACCCCAGAAATAGTGAAGAGTACTTTACAGTTGCCAGGGATCTTTTGTGGACAGACGAGAAGGCCTAATCAGTGAAACTTGGGTTATAACCATCATTTTGTCTCCATTAGTGCCTGTAGCCTGGTGAATCTTGGGAAAACTTACGTTACCTGTATTGAGTATGCAGATCTGATGGGCTTCTATCAGTATAATATATTTCGGCAGTTTCACCACCTGTCTTATAAATTTTTTAAATGCTAATTCAGGATAATATCCAAAATAATTTTAGCAGGTTAAAAAAAAATCCCAAGAGCCAAATACATACTTTCTTTCAGTAAAGGGAAGGATAACTATAAGAAGGATATTTTTTAAACCCCACCAGATGCATAAAATTATTTATATGAACTATATAAAATTGAATTTTTATGAATATCCCCCAAACAGAAACTATATAAATATGAAATTATAATAGCTGAGTAACTTTGCTTTTAGCCTATTGATAACTACCAACCAATCATTTGAATATAAAAATATATGGGCACACTGGGATATCTTTTGTAAATGTAATCTTTTGTTAATGACATTAAAAAAATAAAGAGATAATAGAAGATCATTTGATTCCTAAAGATCAAAATAAAATAAAAACCAAGTTATAATGTGATTTTTATAAAGATATGTTTCAAGTATTATAAAACATGAAAATTAACTTAAATCAAAATTGTGCTATTAATGCAAACTGTGATATCTTAAAACGACTACTAACAGACTCTCTGAATAGGCCTATATCTATAAAAGAAATTGAATTGATAATTAATAATGCTCCAAAACAGAAAGCACCAGGTCCAGATGTGCTCACTGGTGAATTCTACCAAACACTTAGGGAAGAAATTATACCAATACTCTATAAACTCTTTCAGAAGACAAAAGCAGAGGGGATACTTCCTAATTCATTCCATGGAGCTAGAATTACCCTAAAACCAAAACTAGACAAAGACATTACAAGAAAGGAAAACAACAGACCATTATCTCTCATGAACATTGATACAAAAATCTTCAACAAAACATTAGCAAATTGAATCCAACAATGTATGAAAAGAATAATATAACCATAATCAAGTAGGATTTAGACCAGGTAGAAAATTATTTCAATGTTTGAAAATCAGTTATCATGATACATCACATCAATAGGCAGAAGAAGAAAAAAAAAATCACAAGATTATATCAATAGGTGCAGAAAAGCCATTTTACAAGACCCAATAGCAATCTACGATAAAAGTGCTCAATAAACTACGAATAGAGGGGAACTTCCTCAGTTGGATAAGGAATAGCTACAAAAAACCTGCATCTGACATTATACAATGTGGTGAAAAACTAGAAGCTTTCTCATTAAGATCAGGAACAAGGCAAGGATGCCCCCTCTTACCATTCCTTTCAGCACTGTAGTGAGAGTCCGGGTTGATATAATAAGAAAAGGAAATAAAAAATATACAGATTAAGAAAGAAGAAATCACACTGTCTTTGCAAATGATATTATTGTCTTACAGGAAATCCAAAAACTTGACCAAAAAACTTCTGCAGCTAATGAGCAATTTTCACAAAGTCACAAGGTCACAATACTAATATAGAAAAGTCGATTCCTTTCCCATATACTAGCAATTAACAAGTAGAACTTGAAATTAAAGCCACAGTATCATTTACTTTAGCATCCCCCAAACAGAAATAGTTAAATATAAACCTAACAAAATATAAGATCTATAAGAAAAACTACAAAATTGATGCATGAATTTGAAGAAAAACTAAAAAGATCAAGAGACAGTCCATGTTCACAGATAGGAAGACTCAATATTTTCAAGATGTTGGTTCTTTCCAACTTGATTTATGGTTTAATGCAATCCTAATCAAAATCCTAGCAAGTTATTTTGTGAATTTCAAAAAAAAATTGATTCTAAAATTTACTGGAGAGGCAAAAGAACAGTCAATAAAATAGTAAAGAACAAGAACAAAATTTAAGGAATGACACCACCTCTCTATTTAACTGATAATCCAGACAGCGTGGTAACGGTGAAAGAACAGACAGAGTTCAATGAAACAGGATAGAGAGCCCAGAAATAGACCCACATAGTCAACTGATCTTTTTTGTTAATTTATTTAAATTCAATTTAATTAGCATATAGTGTATTATTAGTTTCACAGGTAGAATTCAGTGATTCATCAGGTGAATATAACACCCTGTGCTCATTACATCAAGTGCCTTCCTTAATACCCATCACCTAGCTACCCCATCCCCCAAAAGTCAACTGACCTTAAAGAAAGAAACAAAGACAATACAATGGAGAAAAGAAAGTCTCTTCAGCAAACGATGCTGGGATGATGGGCTACTCACATTAAAAAAAAAAAAAAAGGCAAAAAGGCAAGGGGGGGCACCTAGGTGGCTCAGTGTGTTAAACCTCTGCCTTTGGCTCAGGTCATGATCTCAGGATCCTGGGATAGAGCCCCACATCGGGCTCTCTGCTCAGCAGGGAGCTTGCTTCCCCCTCTCTTTCTGCCTGCTGCTCTGCCTACTTGTGATCTCTCTCTCTCTCTGTCCAATAAATAAATAAAATCTTAAAAAAAAAAAACAATACCAAAGAGATGTTCCATGAAAGAAATTATTGATAAGTTGGATTTCATTAAAATTAAAACTGACACTTTATTAAAGACACTGTCAAGAGAATGAAAACACAAGTTACAGACTGGGAGAAAATATTTGAAAAAGACATATCTGGTGAAGGACTACTATCCAAAATATATAAAGAAAGCTTATAAACTGACAATAAGAAAACACACCTGACTTAAAAACAGGCCAAAGACCTCAACAGACACCTCACCAAAGAAGATGGACATGGCATATAAGCATATGAAAAGATGTGCCACATCATATGCTTTGAAATGCAAATTTCAAAAATAATGAGATACCATTACACACATATTTAGAATGGCCAAAACGTAGAACACTGGCAATACCAAACACTGGTAAAGATGTGGAACAACAGGAACTTTTATACCCTGACTATGGAACTGCAAAATAGTACAGCCACTTCAGAATGTTAGCTGGCAGTTTCTTTAAAAACTAAACTTGAATCATATGACTCAGCAATTACAGCACTTGGTATCTACCCAAAAGAGCTGAGAACTTAACTCTACATAAAAACCTGCACACAGACATTCACAGCAGCTTTGCTCACAACTGCTAAAACTTGGAAGCAACCACGATGTCCTTCCATTGGTGAGTGTGTAAATAAACTAAGGTACATTCAGACAATGAACGGTTATTCGGTACGAAAAGAAAAAGAAAAGAAAAAAAGCTATCAAGTCATGAAAAGATATGGAAGGAACTTAAATGAGTATTACTAAGTGGAAGAAACCAATCTGAAAAGACTACCTACAGTATGATTTCAATTATGTGACATTTTGGAAATGGCAAAACCATAAAGGCAGAAGAAAGATCACTGGTTGCCAGGGAAGATGAAGAGGCAAAGTAGTGAAACTACTCTGTATTGTACTGTAATGGTGCACAGATACATGCCATTATAATCTGTCCAAACCCACAGCATGTACACCACCAAGAGTGAACACTAAATTCAACTCTGGACTCTGGAGGGTAACAATGTGTCAGTGCGGGTTCATGAATTATAATAAATGTTCCACTCTGGCCCAGGCTGTTGGTAATGGGGGAGGCTACATGTTTCAGAGTAGGAGGTTATAGGAAACCCTGGCCTTCTGTTCACTATGCTGTGAATCTAAAATTGCTCCAAAAAATAAAGTGCATTAAATAAAAACAACACCAACTGAGGCAATTTGGAACTCTTTAGTTTACAAACTGAAAAGAAAGAATCTATCATCTATGGCTAGAAGCTGACTCTATCAATGACATAAAGTCACTAAAATAGTATCCAAATCACTGTTTTCAATGTGGCATTTAAAAAAAAAAAGTGATAGGATCAGCTTCTTTAAAACTGTAAGTTGTACATTAAGAGTAGCTTTGTGGGCGCCTGGGTGGCTCAGTGGGTTAAGCCGCTGCCTTCGGCTCAGGTCATGATCTCAGGGTCCTGGGATTGAGGCCCGCATCGGGCTCTCTGCTCAGCAGGGAGCCTGCTTCCCTCTCTCTCTCTGCCTGCCTCTCTGCCTACTTGTGATCTCTCTCTGTCAAATAAATAAATAAAATCTTAAAAAAAAAAAAAAAAAAAGAGTAGCTTTGTGGCCCACAAATTGGACTTTCTAGCTGCTACTTATCTCCTGCCATAAATTTGCTGTATAATTCTTATTTATTTCTGTATTTCTTCTGTACATCTAGCATTGATGTAGTTTTTCCCCCAAGAATATGCATATCAAAATTGAGTCTAAGAAAAAAGAGCTGTGTTTTAGTTCGTAATAAGGCTTTGGAAAAACCATATTCCTTTAAAAATGTATTTTGATCTTTGATCAAGTCTTATGAAGAAGTGCTTCCCCAGATTTCTAGTCTGTATTTTTGTGTTATAGTTGACCATTGAATAACACAGGTTTGAACTACACAGGTCCACTTAAATGTGAATATTTTTTATAAATACAGTACAATACTATAAGTGTATTTTCTCTTCCTTCTGATTTTCTCAATAACAACTTTTCTCTGGCTTACTTTAAGAATATAGTATATAATACATATAAAAATAACATATAAAATATGTGTTAATTAGCTGTCAATCAGCAAGACTTCCACAGTCAACAGTAGATTATAAGTAGTTAAGTTTTGGGGGTATCAAAAGTTATATGCAGATTTTCAACTGCACGGTGACTGATGGGGGGAGTGGCACCCTTAACCCCTATATTGTTCAAGGGTGAACTGTGCTTTTTACATTTTTATTATTTTTTTTAAGATTTTAATTATTTATTTTAGAGAGAGCGAGCAGGAGGGAGGGGCAGAGGGAGAAGGAGAAGCAGACTGTGCTGAGCGTGGAGCCCAACATGTGGCTCAATCCCAGGACCCTGAGATCAGGACCTGAGCCAAAACCAAGAGTCAGATGCTTAACTGCTTGCACCACCCAGGTGCCCCCAACAGTGTTTTTGTTATTGTTGTTTTAACGGTGTTTTTTTAATATGGTCTTTTCATGCACTTTCTATTACTTAATTATTAACCTGGATTCTTAAATGTGTATATGATTCACTTTATATACATATAAAACAACAATTATTATGTTACACAATGTGGTACTTTTCAGTTTACAATGTACCTTCACGTAGTCTCACCACAAATTATAAGGTAGATAATGGCTGCTTTTTACTGAGCACCATTTATCTGCCAAACAGACATGAAATTTTCAGTCCTCAAGTAACTCTGCCAAGTTTCATAAATTTCATACTTCATAAATATGAAGTTAAAACTCAGAGAAGCATTAAGAGGAATAAGAGGAATTAATATAGCTAATTCATCATAGTGTACATTTTCATTCTACCCAGGGATGAAGAATGTGGGTATCCTAGACGTTTAAACCCTAAATGCAGATTTGCAGTGATTTAAAATTGAGGTAAGGTGTAGTTTAGGTGATAAATTCCAGTCCTAAGTCCTAACTATAACCTTTTAGTTTTAGGTTCCAAAGTGAAAGCCTCAATTTTATTGGTAACAAATATATTATCAAAAATTATCTGGTTAAAGAAACAGAAAATTCCATGGTAAATAGACATGCTCAGCCCCAAAGTGAAATAAACATCATAAAGGAGATGAAGACTTAGGCAGACACAAGCTAAAGGAGAGGTAACCATCTTGAGCTATGTCATTAATAAAACGATCCCGATGACTTAGGTAGAGTTCTAGTCAAAACAGTTTAGAACTAGTGTTAATTTTGTTAAGTGTGAAACTGTACTGTAGTTTTCATATATTTAAAAGGTCCTTAATCCATTACAGATGAATTCTGAAGTATTTATGGTAAAATTATATGATGTATGGGATTTACTGAAAAAAAGAAAAAAGAAAGAAAATCCAGGAGAAAAAAGGGAGGGGAAAGATGGATGACATGACTGGAAATATGTTGATTACAGCTGAAACTGGAGTTTACTGGGGGCACACAGTGTGTTTGAAATTTTCCATAATGAAAGTTAAAATGTAATTGAACAAAAGGTAGGTAGTTTATAACAATTACTGAAGAAAAAGAACATAATAAAATTCATAAACTGTGTTAAAGGAGGTAGAAATATATTGTATGTGTTATTTGATCAATAAAATTAATCAGGGGGTACCTGGCTGACTCATTTGGTGCACCACGTGACTCTTGATCTTGGGGTTGTAAGTTTGTGCCTCCTGCAGGGTGTAGAGATTATTTTAAAATAAAATCTTAAATAAAATAAAATAAAATAAAATCTTTAAAAATAAATAAAATTAAATTAATCAGAAAGAACAGAGTAACTAAAAATGTTGGGTCACAAATCAAAAGAATAGAAAAAGAAATATTTGAAAGATAAACTGGTTCTCCAGTAATATGTTTAAATAATAATCCCCACACTTAATTTTCACTCAACAATGGCAATAAGAAAGGACCTGGACTCACAGATACAGGGTTAAAAAGATTTCTTAGTTAAAAAAAAAATCATAATTTAAAAAATGTTTTGGTTTTAAATTTTTAATATTTTTATTTGTAATATTTTAAAAATTTAAGTATTTTTTAAATTATAAAAAATTAAAAAGTTTAAAAAATCATAATTAAAGTTTCAAGTTCAAGTGACAGCAAGCATCCAAGATCATATTCCACTAGGAGGCCATGACCATTACCTCTTTCTTCTTTTCCTCAAACATATTTTTAATAGTCTATTCTCTTCCACAGGGTGATATTCATGGGTATTACATTTAAATGGATTGCCAAGAATGTAAAAGGTTAGGAAATATGTTAAGGAAATCACATATTCTATTACAAAGAATGTTTAATTTAGTCTTTCTAAGTGTATCTTCACTTCTAGAATATACACAATGTATATTCAGACAATAGGTATGAAAATCAGATACCTCACCTACTGTAAGTTAATTGAGGTACTAACAGTACCTTAAGGATTTGGTAAGTAAATATCACTCTTAAGATGTTTACCAAACTGAACTAACTCAGCTTAAGAATCTAAAGAAATCCCCTTCATCATAGTTTATCACTAATCATGGCTAGGGAACATAACTAGGTGGGGAGCCTGAGTGGCTCAGTTGATTAAGCATCCAACTCTTGATCTCAGCTCGGGTCTTGATCTCAGGGTCACAAGTTCAAGCCCTGTGTTGGAGCCTATGTTTAAAAAAAAAAAAAAAAAGGACCATAACTTGGCAATCATGGAAGCTTCTTTTGTGGAGGAAACAAACTGAACTCTGAGAAAAAACGTTGAGATACTAACAGTCAGAAGTCTCCCAGCAATGAAGCCTACCAGTTTAAAAAGCCCCACCCAATTACAGAGTCTCCAGATCACTTAGTAGTGACTCATTCTCAAATATGAAGAGACAGCCAAGGTTCACCAGACACCTGAAGGAAAATGTTCAATAACAAAGAGAAAAAGAAAACAATAAGCAAAATGACCCATAAGAACCATTGACAAAGCAGGATTCATAACAACCCTTAAAGAAAAACAAAACCAGAAACAAACAAACAAACAAACAGAAAAAAAGCTGAAGTAAAATATTTTCAAAGAAATAAGAGATTATATTTATGAAACTAGAATAAGAATAGGAATCACCAGAAAATAAGAACTTTAGAAATTTAAATAACCAAAATTTAAAATTAAAGAGAAGTGGTAACTTGGGGGGAAATCTTCCAGAAAGAATTGGAAGAATAGGAGGCAAAAACAAACAAACAAATAAACAACAACAAAAACCACCAGAAAACGGGAGAGAAAAGTAAATTATGGGAGCAATCCAAGAGATGTATACTTTGGCTCACTGGAATTCTAGGAAGAAAGAACAAGAGAAAAAGGTAGAAAGGGAATTTTCAAAGAAGTAACACCTTATTTTTAAAAAAAGGCACATGTTATCTTGATAAAAAATTAAATTCGTTAAAAATTAGATAGGTAATCACATATCTCAGAGTTTAGGTGCTCACCTACCTGAAGTAGGTACATGGACATTATTATATGCTCTACTATATTGTCCTCTAGTTGTATTTTTTTTTTTAAATAGATTCTGCTGTCTTCTCACCTAAACTGTAAACTCTTCAAAGCCAGGAATTATATTTCCTACTCACAGCAGGCACATATTCTATTTCTGATAAATACTTGTTAAACTCATTTGCTTTGAAGATGACTTTGGTTTCCATTAAGCTCTATGACTCTTTAAGAAGGTTCTGTCTTTCAGCCTTGATGAAAAACGTAAAGGTCATTCTTGGCTGAAACAGTTACTTGAAACTCCAGGAACGACTGAGAACCCAGTTCTGACATCGTTTGGAATGAAGTCACTCTATTAAACAATGATAAATTTAAAGCTGGTCAAATGGCCTTTGTTTAAATACCCTTTAAAGTTTTAGCCCATTCAATCTTCTTTTCAGAAAACTTAATCTGAGCCTCCATCCAGACACATAGCTCTATGGTACCAGTTAGTGGAATATGTAGGCTATGAATCAGACTCCACTGTGGAAACTAATCCTTGAGTCACGATCGTAATATTCCATTGGCATCCACCCCAGGGACAAGGTATTCATTTAAGAGTGCTGCTCTTTCATGCGAAGGCTGAAGCGTCAAGTAGCTCCCAGTCATCATTACAGGCATCCCTTAAATATCCTAGTTTGGTGATCTGTTTGAGCAAGGCTGTCTGGTCACCCTCATCTATCAGGATTCTACAGTCATCTGTACCATTCTAAAGGGTCCCTTTGTTTTGGTTATTAATTTAATAAATATTTACTGAGTGTCAGTTTTGAGCTAGGTACAGGGAATATAGCAATGAGTAAGACAAAAAGTCCCCGATTCAGGGACTTACATCCCAGTAAAGTAGAACCCAGAAAAGTTTACCCATGATTAAGTCTAGAAAATTTACAATTCCTTGTCTGCTTGCTTGCCTATCTATTTCTATCTCCCCATCCTTAACTATTTTTTTGCTATACTTCTGTTTCCCCACTTCTTACCTGAAATGTTTAAGATCTTATTAGGCTCCCTGAAATTAGGCTAAGCCACAAGCAGCTACAAAGTCTACAAAAACCAGCTACCAAGATTTCTTAAAGTGCTCCAATGGGAGGACAGTCCTAAGTTTTCATGTCCTGCTTTATATTTGAGAAGTAATAAATACTTTTAAGAAGCATAACAAAGTTGTATGTAATGAATTTCTAAATTTTCTCCTTATAGAACTATCAAAAGGATAGTTCATAAGTAAGCACTGATTATATATGGTTTTTCAATTCATTACACAAACCAGTGCAAGATTTAAAAATTCTTGGTAGTACCCTAATTGGTGCTGCTATAGGAAAGTATATTGAAAAGATTCAAAATGTTCATAAAGGAGATAGACGATATCGCTTGAAAAAGCCAAAATATTTAAGAAATATATAATATTTCAATTGTGAATTTTTCAAATCTCATGCTGAGAGCGGGGGAACAAAACTAATGTAGGCAACAGTTTTAAAAAGAACATAGACCAGAATTAGAGCCGTTATAAATTTAAGAGCTTTCCTTAAGTAGAACCACAAATGTTATAGACTAATATTTTTAAATTCTTAAATGAAACTAAAATGTAATCCTGGAAAATTTAAGAATTCTGCAAGAGTCATATTAAAGTTCTTTTATAAAGCAGGTAGGCAATCTTGCCCTTGAATGTTTCTTGGTCCAAACAACCTCTTCTTCTATATTACATGGTCTCAATCAATAATGAGTCTAATGCCTAAGTAGACTTAAAATCCATTGCAAATTATTTTGGCCCTGGCTACAGTATATCTGTAGCTCTGCTGTATGTAAAAGTGGGAGAAAGACTCATCAGATACTTCAACTATAAATTGTTCTCATAAAAGAATATCATCAAAGTGTGTTTGAGAAATTAGCAGCATTGATATGACTTCAGAGCTTGTTAAAAACATGGAACTCTCAGACATCCCAGACCTCTAGAACCAGAATCTGCCTTTTAATAAGATCTCCGGAGATGTGCATGGGCATGAAAATTTGAGAATTACTGGCCCAATTGACAACTTAAGGAATTTTCCAGTTGCAATCTTCAAAACATTAGAGGGCAGCTTGCCAAGAAAAATTTGAGAGAAAAAGGGGAAAAAAGGAAGTAGTCCTGGATAATATTATTTTAGCTATATCATAAAATGTCACACACTCAGCTTTTGTAAGAGGGACAAAAGACAAAAAATCAGTAAAGAATGTTTCTGTATTTATTTTTTTTAATTTTTTTTTTTTTTAGATTTTTAATTTACTACTTATTTGACAGACAGAGATCACAAGTAAACAGAGAGGCAGACAGAGACAGAGGAAGGGAAGCAGGCTTGCTGCCAAGCAGAGAGCCCAATGTAGGGCTCGATCCCAGGACCCTGGGATCATGACCTCAGCCGAAGGCAGAGAGGCTTTAACCCACTGAGCCACCCAGGCACCCAGAATGTTTCTGTATTTAACAAACAACTGAACTTAAAGAGATTGTCTATTGTACCACCAATATCCTTGATATAATTTTTTTTGTAATATTTTTTTCTATTAAGGCATATTACACAATGTTTCACAGTATGGTGGTTTTGTAACACACCTGAATCAAGAGAAAGCCTGATGTTCCCCCTCCTTCCCACCCCCACAGAAATCTAGGTCCTAACTAGAAAGATCATGGATTCTCTTGGTCAAGATGTTCTTTGTGTTACTAGCCCTAGAATTGAACTGCAAGGTACAAAAACAAGCTACCCACTTGCCCTTTCAAGTTCTCAGATCTGCTCTAGTTCTACCTAAGAAGCTTTGTGAAATCCCAGGGTTCGTAAAATTGCTTTTCAACAACTGCTCCCATGTCCGGACAGATTGGCTCATCTCTTGTCTTGAAATGCTTTCTTCCATTGCTAAGTGTCTGTCTTCATCTGACTATAGTCTTCCAGTCTCACACAGGGCAAACAAAGAATACAGAATCACACACTTGAGCAATACTTCAGGTATTTCCTGGACATGTTGACAAGATCACTGGTTCCCTTTCTTAGCACTCATTCACGCCTACTAACCACCCTGCTGACCTCAACACAGCCCCACACAGGGACTGTGCCCAGCCCCTTCTGCCCAAACAGCCTCCTGGTTCTGTCTTCTCCTGGTCTATCTTGTTCACTGTCACCCAAATGCAAAGGGACCGTGGGTCTAGAAGGGGGAGGCCTCACAACAGCTAGTACACGGTGGGCTCCATATCCCAGAAGAAGCCCATGACAGAAAGACAGAGACGTCTATTTTCTGAGTAGTTTGTAGCCACCGTCCTTGTAACCCTGACTTGCTTCCTATGGGGAGGCTCTGTTTTTGTTTCATCCCCTTTTTGGTGGTGGAGAGAGGAGGAGAAAGTTAAGAATGATACTGTTCAAAGTGAGCTGTGACTACTCAGGCAGCGTCAAGTTTGCACTCCTAACATGTTGTTTCTTTAATTTCAGATTACTGAATCTCCAGATCTGGTTTCACTGCTCATACTTGCTTATACTATAGTTCAAAGGCAAAAGAATGGAGAACTAGAAGCCCCGTCTTCCCCTAGAGACTAGGTTGCAATAGTCCCATGGACAGAGAATTTGTGCATTTATATCCACCCAACACCATGTCTTCTGTATACCAACCGTTCAGTATATATCGTGCCCACACTGACTCATGCCTGTTTTAGAACACAGATATTTCTCTTTCTCACCTGTTTCATTCTCTCTTCAGCCCGGCTTTCACGCTCTACCCCTGATCACACTGTTGCTGAAGTCCCCACAGACCTTTTAACCGCCACAGACGCGTGGGTTCTGTGGTCCTGCATGCTGCCTTCCTTGAACTGTACCTTCCCTTGACTTCTGGGCTTCCTGCCCTCCTGGCCTCTCTGCCTCTCCAGTGGCTCTTCTTAGTCTCCAGATCATCTCTTCTTCTGCTGTCCCCCATAGTCTGTGGTTCCCAGAATTCTGATTTACCACCCCCTCCCATCTCACGTTTATGCTTTTTGGTTCACCCTTAGATAAGGCCCTGACTCTACTTGTCACTCCTGAGCTACATTTCCAGCCCTTGCTTCTCTCCGGAGCCCTGATCTTGTATCTCCACTAGCACCCAGGGGCGCCCTCTCAATACATGAACCTAATACCGCAGGATTTCTCCATTGTCCTCTCAATCCGCCCTTCTCCTGGATCCTCTCTCTTAGTTCATGACATCCCCTAGCAGCTAGCCTTGCACGTGCCGCTGCTTCTGCCTGGAGCAATGATTCTCAATAGGAATCAATTTTGCCCCTAGGGGATCTTTGGCAACATTTTCTGATTGTCACAACTAGAAGAGAGGGGTGCTACAGGCATCTAAGAAGTGGAGGCCAGAGATGCTGCTGGGCATCCTAAGGCACCAGACGGCACTCCCACAAGAAAAAGTATCCAGTCCAAATGTCAACAGGGCCAAAACTGAGAATCTCTACTCCAGAACACCCTCTTTGCTTTCTCTGCCTGGTGAACTCCAACTCACCTACCGAGACTCAGCTCAAATGTCACCACCTCCGTGAAGTCTCCCTCTATCAACCAGGTCCTCTCCACCAGAAGAGTACTCTTGCACCTTTCTCACCTTCTCATACACACCTCTATTTTAGCACATCACCCGTTAGACTGAATTTCTGTGTGTTTACCAGCATATCTCTATTACTAGCATGGGAGCTCCCCCAAGGAGACCGTATTTTATTATCTTTTGTTCCCAGGGCTTGGGTCGGTGTCTGGCAAACAGTAGGCACTCAAATGTGTGCCAGATGAATGAATTAAAGAAATCATATCTACAGAGAAACTGGAAGTTTTCTGAAGCAAACAACTCAGCTCCCTGAACCACTCTGAGATTAATAATCTGGTTCCTCCAGGGGGTGCCTGGGTGGTTCATGGGTTAAAGCCTCTGCCTTCGGCTCAGGTCCTGATCTCAGGGTCCTGGGATTGAGCCCCACATCAGGCTCTCTGCTCAGCAGGGAGCCTGCTTCCCCCCTGCCTCTCTGCTACTTGTGATCTCTTTCTCTCTGTCAAACAAATGACTAAGTAAAATCTTCTAAAAAATTTTTAAAAAATATTCTAGTTCCTCAGTTCTAAGAGATATGCATTCACAAGTGTACATCTCTTACAAATTTCTAAAATGGGTCATTCACATTGTTGCATCACAGTTTTAGAGTCAATATTTATAAACTATATTAGTTTTTATAGGAAAGATTAAGTGTTGTTTAAAATAAATTTAACCAAATGTCTCTAAATAGTCTGCTAAAATTAACAGAACTGTGAAAATAATGGAACACTAAAACAAATACATATTTAAAACACTTATTTTAGAAGAACAACTAAGTAAATAATTAAAATGTGTCATCTTGAGATTAGTATTAAAGACTTTTGAAATAATTGAGAAAGGGTTTTTTAAAGTTCTACCACACCAGGCTTAAACAATTTACCTACTCAGGATGAAGCAACAGGAAATGAAGAAAAGATCTGTAACATAAAGAAAAAATGGAAAGCCAAACTTTTGGATAAAAATGTGCATCTATGTGAAGAATGGAAGACATGTACAAACTTGTGCACAATGCTGAAGTACTTTATTTTATTTTTTTTTTTTTTAGATTTTATTTATTTATTTGACAGACAGAGATCACAAGTAGGCAGAGAGGCAGGCAGGGAGAGGGGAAAGCAGGCTCCCCGCTGAGCAGAGAGCCCGATGCAGGGCTCGATCCCAGGACTCTGGGATCATGACCTGAGCCGAAGGCAGAGGCTTTAACTCACTGAGCCACTCAGGCACCCTGCTGAGGTACTTTAAATAATAGGATAACAAAATCTCTGAGCATCCTAACAACATAGGTGATTTAGAGAACAATAGACAGGAGAAAATAAAGTAACAACTGAGTAAACTGTCCATAGAGTTTAGAAAACTGAAGAGTCATTTTTATAACTAGATAAAAACTATTTCTTGACTGAGCTGACAAAATATTACAGACAATGTTAAAACATCAACTACCTACTTTCATGTCAAATGTCATTACCCAAGCCTTTACAAAAGTAATATTGTATTTCAGCAAGTGTATATAAGAAACATATGCCAGTTATTGTTATGTTCTTTGATAGCAAATAAATAAAATAAACATTATCACACAGACTACAAAGTCCCATTTTCATTCTAAGTTGTAAACACAGAACAGAGCCCTGTTGCAGATACAGGTGAAAGTTCTCACTAGATTTTAAAACATTAGCCATTAATGAGTGGTTACTATAGAGAGCTAGAAACGGGATATTATGCTGCTGGAGACTGGTAGCTAAACACATAAGAAAAGAATTTCTAGACTCTCAGGGCTTTAAAAACCAGGGTCCCTGACCAAAGCAGTGATTTAATTTCATGGCTGCTTGGTACAGATAGCTGACATTACTAAATGCTACTCTAATATCAACTTGTTAAATGTGAATCCAGACTCAGCATATCAGAATACTAACCCAGACTAACTGGAGTCATGGGAAATATTTTGGGAGCTGTTTATTTATAAATGAGTTACAATACACCACTATAATTAGATTAATATATAATTATTGATAAACACAGGATTATTTCTAAAATCCCTGTATTGTTGCCACTGCTAAGTTTAGGAAAAACAACATTCGCATTTTCCTTTTAAAATAAGCCTTTACCAATCAATTAGATCAATTTAGATCTAGTTTATGTTGAATTTAGTGGTTACAGCATTGCTTACCAATACTTTTATGTAGAGTTGCTTAATAAACATTAAATGGAGGAACAAATTAAAGCTCTCCAGAAGCTTACACATTTCTGAACTATTTAAAATCCAATAATCTCCCAAAAAACAGAATGTGCACAAAGCTAGACATTTGGCTGTCACAAAAAAAATCTTTAAGTTAGCTTACCTACATTAAATAAAAAACAATAAAAGTGTGTATTTTTTTTTGCTATGCAAAAGGCATTTAGTCACACTTTATGAAAAAACATTAAAAATACCTCTTTTTACTAGCATTAACAACAAGCTATAATATTACCACAAAATCAACTATTTTAAGGCTATGTCTATAAATACATTTATCTATAAATATTTCTAGTTTAATTATTCCTTTCAGATTTATTTCCTTAAATGTAAGATAAGTTTACAAGGTACATGTAATTCAATTAGCAAATTATTAATATGTTTCTTTATAATGTCACTTCATTGTTTTCTTTCAGGAGGCAAAACAGTTCCATGGATCATCATCCTCTAAAAACTAGTTTCTTTAAAAGTCTTATAAATAAAATTATCCTAAAATATCAATCAGAATGTGAAATCTGATCTTTATTCATCTTCAGTAAAGTAGTTGCTGATATTAACACCTGGGTATTAGGCAACAATAATTACATTTATGAAATTTGAAAAGAGAGAAAACTATCAATTACTTAATATTTTATTTACCTAAAGCCACTTGTCCAGAAGTAAAAAAAAAAATTTTAAATATAGATACTGAGTTATATAAACACAGATAAACAGATAAGATGTTTTTTTTCCCCCTAAACTATTATGTACTGTCATCTAGAATTGGTTGAGCCAGAAAAAAATTTTAATTTCCTGGAATCTGGCAAGACCTTCCAAATACAGAAATTTTAAAATCTACTTAAGTTCAAATACTTTGGAAAATCTAGTTAAGTTCAAATACTTGGGAAAGACTCAATTACATAAAAAACTATTTTGGTTAAGATGATTAGAGTTAAATGACTAATAAACAAAATTATCAAAATAACAAATTACTAAGGTAACTAGAAGAGTATGGGAAACACCTAGCAATTGAAACCAAATTCAAAAAATATAAAATTTCTAATTCAATATTGTTGAAAGACCGAGTTACATTTTAGAAGCAGTCTTAACTGGTAGCTAAAGGAAAATTGGGTGGAAACAAAATTCCTGTGGTTAAGGGTATATACAAATGCAAATGCCATTTATTTTTCCTCTGCTTTAAACATGCAGAATAATCGTTTTTATCAATGTTCTACTAAATACACATATTTTAGAGAAACATTTTCTTCGCGTTCATTTGGGACAACATTTTTACATTTTTATGTAGGTTTTTTATTGTTTAATATTTTAAATAAGCATTCTATATTTTACCTTATTTCACAATGATTAAAGGGGGTGAATACTGAATGAAGATTTTTGAAAGAGGAATAAAATCTGGAGTTAGACATAAAAATGCTATGTTCCTTAAAGAAAAAAATATACCAAGGTAAAAATGTTATGAAATAAGTTATTACTTAAAGCTTGTTTTTGTGCTACAGAAATGTTTCATGCCTTAAATCACTTTGGAAAGATTTCTTCTTTCTTTTCAATACATATTCCAATACTGGTAAAATAACAGATTGATAAACTATTGGGGGTCCTTCAGATTTGCAATACAAAGATTATGACTATAAAACACTTGCTAGCTAAGTCATAATAAATTTTAACCAAATATTTCATAAAGCTTTTCTGGTATAAATGAACATTTACCAAGACCCAAAGACCAAAGGAAACTTACCTCATAAGAATGTTTTAAAGAATTAGATAGTTCATTTGTGAAATCTCTGTTACTGTCTCTTGATAAATTATCAACTTTATCTTCATTTCCAGATGCAAACTTTATGAGTAACTGTGATGGTCCCCCCTTGGAACAATTGTGTTTAAGGCTGGATAAACAGGAAACATTTGGGTAAGTTCCTCCCAATGAAATACTTCTTTGTAAAACAGCATGGTTTTTGTTTATCTGTAAATTTGGTCTTTCCAACTGTCCATTGATATTTATTTGGTAATCTATGTTTTGAGAGGATGGTAAATGTGCAGATGTCCTGTGCATAAGCTTAATGCACTCTGAATCAGAAGGAAGCTTCATTTCTGACATCTCTGGTTTACAATCACCATTTGCTGTTTCACAATCTAATGTCGTTGCTTTTTGTTGGGTGAAGTGCACAGAGACACAGGAATATCCTTCAGGTGACTTTTCACAGGCAGGTTGATTAGGACTATTACGTGCAACAGCAATTCTCTTTTGTAATGAGCCCTTCCTGTGAAGTGCTCGTATGTCTCTTCCTTCCCCGGGAGTACACATTGTTTTCGATAACCGAAGCCCATTGACAGCTGTGGAAAGAAATCCTTTAGCACTAGTCCCATCCTCGCTGTGGGCAATTTCACTAGGAGAAATAATAAACTGGTGTGAGGTCTGATAGGATCCTTTGCTTGGAAGAATCTCTGTACTTGTGGGAGAAGTTGGTGGGGTATTTGAGGGACTCCGAGGAAAAATGACTAAAGATGAACAACGTTTTAGTGGAATTTTTGAGTTCCTGCTCACTGGCAATTTCATAATTTCTAGTCCACGCTCCGAGTCATCCTGGACAAAAGGAACAGTACTTGGGCTTCTTGAGAAAATTTCACATGGAGTCGTGTTCCTGTTTGGCACACTTCTATTGGAGGTGCCGTCGGAAGGGACATTTCCACCCAAAAAAGGATCATCCGTTGGTGGAAAAGGAGAACCACTGCTGTCGCTGATGGTACTGTTTGTGTAGGAACCACTGCTCGTGATACTGGTGCAGGACCCGTAATCACTACCGTTGCTGCTGGAAGACCCATTCTCACTGGTGGAAAAGTTGCTAAGGCTACGGCTGCGAAGGGCAGGACTGCTCACAAGGTCACCATCACTCACAGGGTTCAGTTCGTTCTCAGCCACAGCACTGTGCTCCATGCCGTCCCTCAAGACACACGTCCACGAAGCATCCTCCCCATCAGCTAAGACACTACTAGGCTGGAGACATCCACTGTACCTTGTTGGCTGTAGTGAAATCTGCAGACAGCTGCTCTTTTTATTAACATTTTCAGGTGAAGGCACAGATGGTCTTTCCTGAGTCTTAATGCTTCCCTGCATCAACGGAGCTCGTGCCGTCGGTCTAGGAGTCAGCTTCATTTGCACAACGTTAGACGTTGAAATCCGGCTTGGTCTCTTGAAGCACATGTGAACACTGCTCTCCAAGTCATCTCCGGAGCTTTCTGACAAAGGGTAAGTATTGCTTCTTCGGGCTGCAAAGTGCAATCGTAAGCTTTGTGCCATTTGTTCTCATTTCCAAACATGTTAAGGGCTGAAAGTCATAACAAAGATCTCTGTTGGTAGACAGGCTAGCGGCAGCTGGGCTGCATCAGAGGAAAAAAATCATTTGTGGTGCCTGAAAGAGCTCTGAAGTAGCAGTTTTTCTCCTAAGTAAAACCTTAGATACCAGATATCATAGAAAGAAAAAGACGACCCATTCCTGGGACTGACGTTTCCACATATTTTGAATTGCTTGTAGTCAAAATGCCTTCACTTACAAAGCACTTGATTTCCAGCGACCTTTCAGCTGAGCTCAGCTGCAGCGCACTGCCTCAAACACTGCCAACCTTGTTTCAATTATACCTTCTCCAATTTGCATGAATGAGTAACACAAGAACAACAATCTTCTAGCATTTCAAGTTGAAACAGTGTTTTTTTCACTTCTGCTCTACTAAATGAACATTTAACCATGTGAATCACAGCGCCTATACTTTCCCCAGCAGTTTGACCACTAATATTTTTACCCAGAGGGATAGAATTACAGGAAGTTGGTAGAAATGAAACCCCATGTAATTGAGTATCAAATCAAGGATTGAATTTCCAAAGAACAGCCAAACTAGGAATCTCGTCAAGTTAGTTAGTGCAGAAAGGCATATATTCTGTTTTTGTTTTTTGTTTTTTTTTTTAATGTGTGAATTCAACAGACGTATAAATTCGGAAGTACCAAAACTTTGGGGTGAATTAAAACAGACGCATTAAATCAGATAGATAAATAGTTTAGCTTCCAAAACACTACTTATGAAAAGTGAAAGCTTAAGGATAGAAATACAAAATTAGCCTAGTAATACTATTGAAAAATTGAGCATAGGTCTGAGAAAGAAAAGTTTTAAGAGAAGCTGTCACCAAGCATTTTCTCCTGTAATTTTAAGGCCTTTTCCAGCCAAGTAGTACAGTCTTTAAATGATGCCATTTATATTTTGACTATTAAAACTCTGCCAAGAAATAGCCTAGGCAAACATTCCATTAAAAATATATGCAGATTAGACAGAAAAACTATACCCCAATATAGTTTGAGCACACCAGATATTTTATTCCACTGTCTCTGCAATTCATTCACTTAAGAGAGTGGTATGGTAAGTAAAGAAGTCAAAAAAGGATTTAACACATCAAATAAACATATCTCAATGCCAATTCTGTTCTGAAAATTCTAAGAGCTCTTTGCTGGCCCCTACTGGTGTGTTGAAACAATCCACTTAGCTGTTTGATATTTATAAAGAATACAAACCAAACCGTGCGGCACATTTCTTTATATAAACAAAGTACATACTTGTTTACATTTTTGAATACTAGCTTGCCCTAGAGGTGGAATTACTTACTACTGCTGATAAAGCTCCCACAGTAGAGAACAGTAGACGGTTTGTCCTCCTAGAGGTTGTGATTTTGTATATATATTTTTTCTGCTTTGTATTTATTTAACCTTTACTTTATTTTCAGTTTACTAGGTAATAAAAGTTTAATATTTTAATTTCTCCCCTAAATGTCATAGACCAAGGTTGGTATTCTATTTGAAAGAAACAAATTTATTTTTAAATAATACTCTAGGGTATATTTAAACCCCTTACCTGAATTTTATAGCTGGAACTCCAGTAATAAATATATACTGGCTCATTCATAGGAAAGTAAAAAGTAAAATAGTTCAGTTGTTTACACCACATGGTACTACACCCAAGTTGTATTTTTCTAAGTAAGATTTTTTTTCTAAGTAAAAGTAAATATGTAAAACATATACTTGTACTTTGTTTAAAAAAGAAAACGCCTTAAGATAGATCTGTTCTCAATCATAATTTTCTAAACAGTATTTTTAATCAATTAGAATATGATGAAATAGAAATATGGAATTTATGAAATTATGTTTCTGACTAGGATGATATAGTACTATATTTCAGAATATGTACAATAATTGTAAACTTAGCAATAAAATTATTATGTAATTTTGGTATTATATAACCTACCTCCTTTTGGATTTTACAGACTTCAGTAAGTATTCCCTTATAATCCTCTCTCTTTATAGAAGAAAGGGTTTCCATCTTTTCACCTTGTCTTCAAATGACTTTAGCTTTTCTTCCTCAACTAAGTTAGGGGTCTCATAACTCAAAGAAGGGAACACATCTAAGAGGCTAATTAATGAGATCTAACTGCTCATGCCTGTGGCCTAAAACATCTAGTTAACAGGCAAAGCTCCTCTGGTTGTTGATATAACTGAGCCTCAGGTATTTGGCTAGATAAATGTTTTCTCTTTGGTAAGCTTCACTAGAAGCTTCAGTCTCAAGCACCCCAACTAGATTTCAAGCTTGCAGAGTGCCAGGACCATAACTACACTTTTCTTCTGATCTTCCTGGGTTCGTGCTGGGCACCGAGTAAGCACAAAGTAGCACCAGAGAGAAATCTGGATGGATGGATGGATGGATGGATGGTCACCACACTTACTCTGACTGCCTAAAGCTTTCTTTCAGGATTTTTTTTTTTTAAGTTGATCCAGCTATCACTTCTGAAGAAATATCAAAAAGGACCGCAGCTGCCAACTTTCAATGATGATTGAAAGTTTTCAGAGGGTTTCAGCCAAGGAAGAAGAAGGTGAGAGAATCACATGCACTTCTCAGCCTGCCAGTCTGAGTTTCAACCGTTAGAGAGGCTCAACAGGGTGTGTCGCTGGCTCTGGGCTGGGACTGCATGGGATCTGTCCCACCATCACAGCAGGTAAGTGGAGAACTGGCGGCAAAATGCAGCCCCTTAGTCAGATATTCCAAAAGAGGAGCGTAACCCCAAACTTAAGTGGAGAAGAGCTGGAGAGCAGTGACGGCCCTCATCTGGGAGGAATCTATGCAAGTCCTGAAGAATTTCACCTTCTGGAATGAAATGAATAATGTGTGAGGATCAGACTGAAGCTCAGGGCCCCACATTCTGAGGAGTTTGGTTATTGATGATCTACATAGAAAACAATGCGATGATCGACCGACTCTGGATAACCCTCATCACTGACTGGAACTCTGAAGGCCGAAGTCCACTGTGATGATTGATTGTACGTGTCAACTTGGCTAGGCTCTTTAGCCCAGTTTTTTGGACAAACGGCAGTCTAGATGTTGCTAGGAAGGTATTTTTTCAGATGTGATTAACATTTAAATCGGTAGATTTTGAGTAAAGCAGATGACCCTCCATCACGTGGTCATCCTCTTTAACAACTAAAGGCCTTAAGAGCAAAGGCAGATTTGCTGAAGAAGAAGCAATTCCACTTCAAGATTACATACATCAAGATTACAACTGCCTGAGTTTCCAGCTTGCTGGCCTGCCCTACAGGTCTCAGATTCAAGGCTGTGACATCAACTCTTACCGGAATATTCAACCTGCTCACCCCATCTCACAGATTTCAGACTTGCCAACTTCCACAATCACATGAACCAATTCCTTGAGACAGATCTCTCTCTCTTTCTCTCATTCTGCCTCTGTGTGTGTGTGTATCTCCTCCTATTGGTTCAGTTTCTCAGGAAAACCCTGACCAATACAACCACTAAACCTGAGAAGCATAGTTATCTCCATTCAGAATACAGAATATAGACATCTCCTGAAGCTTCAGAGGCTGAATGTATGCAGGTGTATCTCTTAGGTCAGTGACAAAGAAGCACGGACTTTCGTATTGGTGGGTAGACTTCATTTCAAGGCACAACGTTCAGAAATGTCCCATTACTATCATCATCACCATCCCCAAACTGCTGGCTTATAACCCGTAGGTCTTAAAATGGACTGAACAAGAGGGATATAAGCCTACTCTTTTTTTTTTTTCAAAACAAATTAACACGTATATTACAAATATTTTCCAGAGGACAAGAAATTGTTTCTGCTTAAAATTTTATCTGTGCCCTTCACCATACATTTCCAAAGAGAATTGGCTAGGAAAAGGATGTGTTCTTAATTTAGTTGTGAATGCTATAGGGGAATAAACATGAATGACATTTATAGTAGCACAGGACATTAACTGCTATACAAGCAAGCCTGTTACTCTACGAATGGCTAGAGTTTCTAAAACATCTCAGGTGATATGTAGATTTCAAATACCTGCAAGGACTAACAACAAGTCAGAGGATTAGTATGACATACGTCACCCTGTTCTATTTCTTGCTTTTTGAGAAAAGCTGTATTTCTAATGCATAGCAGAGTATCCAACACAGTTGGCACATGTTAAATGGCACATGTTAACATGTCACAGAGGAATGGATTCAGAGTGATGGTATTTTAATAAATTCAAAAATATACAAAGGAAACTCTACTCAGATATATATATATATATATATATATATATATATATATGATAAACGAGTTTTTTTTTTTTAAAGCAATGATAAGCACAATATTCCAGACAGTGGCCACAGTGGGGGAAGACAAGGAGATGCTACTGGGGAGGGCAAAGCGGGGTTGTAGATTTTGGTAATGTTCTAGTTCTTAAGTTGAGTAATAAGTGTGCAGATTGTCTTATTGTTTAAAATAAGGATTTAGGGGTGCCTGGGTGGTGCAATAGGCTAAGCCTCTGCCTTTGGCTCAGGTCATAATCTCAGGGTCCTGGGTTGGAGCCCTGCATTGGGCTCCCTGCTCAGCAGGGAGTCTGCTTCTCCCTTTCCCTCTGCCCCTGCTCGCTCCCTTTCTCTCTCTCTCTTTCACTCACTCACTCTCAAAAATAAATAAATAAATAAATAAAATCTTTTAAAAAATAAAAATAAAGTAAGGATTTATATTATATGCACTTGTTTGTGTATTTCATGATTTAAAAAACACAAATACTAAATTTCACCTGGTCCCATCTAGAAGATCTGTAGAGACAGAGGTGGAAAAAATCTCTAGTCTATAGAAAAGGCAAAAATGCAAACAGAAAACAAAAAACTCTGCACCTGACCATTCTGATAACCAAATGTCAACATCTGTCATGTCAATCAGCCTTAAAAAGTTTGACTGCAGTTAGTGATGAAGTGTCTTTTGGCAATAAAGAAGCCCTTTGGCTTATTACGATTGCTAATAGATTTCATTTGCAGTATCTTCTATTACTACTATAGTTATCGCTTCTTGAGGGGGAAAAATATGTTGTGAAGTCTGACACTAAAAACAAATTTAAAAATCTGGTTTCTTTCTTAGCTAAAAAATGAATGATTGTCTCTTAATAACTGATATGCCTTGAATATATAACACTGTTCTCACACCTTCATGTTCCAATCTTACAGGTTTAAAATATACACGTACGATGCTAAGAAGATCTGAAATAGCATTCCTAAGAGACAAAATTAGGAAAACAATAGGACTTAAACAGAGTCTTTAGGAAATCGGGAATTAGAACTATCTTTTCATAAAAATAAAATCACGCTTACTTTTGTCTTTTTATCCCCCTAGGTAAGAGCCGGCTGTTCTTTAGAAGACTTTATCAGTGTGAAGGGGACAGACAGTCTTCCTTGTAGAAGAGAGGAGGTGGGGAGAGGGAATGAGGCAAATCTGCTCAGGGAGAGGGCTCCCTGAGCCTGGTTATACCCACCACAGCACAGAGCATGAGTGTGAGGGAAGGTGAGACAAAGAGGCCAGCTTTCCTTGAGTAAGACTGCAATCTGTGCCGAAGTGACAGAAAGAGAGGTACCTGGGGGGAAAGTGGAAGGGTACACAGCAGCACCAGGAAAGAGGGGAAAAGTTGCATCCATCTCTCCATTTCGCACAGAGCCTCCATAACCCCCTTAAGTCGCCTCTCACGTCACGGATTCCCAGCCCACGAGGCGCCGCTCTACTGAGATAGACCCTTGCTTCCTGTTTCTCGCCACCAGTACAATATAACTTACCAACCGATTTTCATCAAATACTTCAAAAAGAAGCCGGTGCTGCTGAGGATGTACCTGAGTAAGAAAAACACAAAGTTTCTTTAAAAACAAGTGAACATCAATCAACCTAGACTCTGAGAAATTAATGCCTAAGATGTTGCCATTTCCTAATTCCTTCTATTTACGGTGTATTTTAAATTACACGAGACACGTCATACAAAGGCAGGGCAATCCTATTGCACCCATTTTCTGATAGTTCTACCATAACAACAGAGTGGATTTGCGTGCTTATTTTTACATTTTTTTTCTAAAATAGGATAAAAGAAAATTTCAAAATATTATTTAAATACTTGCAAGCATTTAAAAATACAAATTGTATTTTAACTTCTTATGATAAATTTTATTTACTGACTTCTTATATATCAAGTTAGAACTACCCAAAGTGGATACTGATTTTATGGAAACTAGTTTTCTGAATCCTTTTTAGTAGTGACTTGATATAACTATTTGTTGCTCCTACTATATAAAGGACACAAGCACTCAAAAGGTATACACTGAGTTTTCACTAACAGGATGAGTAAAAATTAGCATGCAGTATTTTTTTTTTCAAAGCTGATACTTTCACATTTGCTGAAATATTTCAACATCAAGCTACTATCTACTAAATATCCAATACAAAGAAAATCTTTAACAATTTTTTATACCACAGGTTAAGATGACATATAAAAAATTCCCACATTTAAACTGACTTTTCCCCTACGATATATTACATTACACACTGTGATATTTTAAAACTTTAGTTTACAAAAAACAAAAAAACCTTCCAAGCCCCTCAATTTTGGTTTCCATATTAAAAGTATTAACCTTCAGCAAAAGGTCTAACATGTGACAAAGACATTTACATACCTAAGCCAATGTCCACTCTCCCATATGTCCTTCTAAGAACACAATCCTAATTTTACCTGTGACAATATGCCCAGGTCACCATACTGTACAACTCTGGGGGAGAGAGGCATTAATTTTCCTAAATTAAATAAATAAATAAAGTTTACTAACCTTACATACACAGACTGATTGACCTGATGACTTTTTTTTCTTATTTTTTAGGTTTCAGAACAATCAAGAGGTAGAACTTTTAATCTAGCCTGAGTAATTTCAAAATCCATGCTCTTAATTACTAAGTTTTATGGCCTCTCAAAGTAAAAATAAAATAAAATAAGATAAAACAAAACATATGAAGTAAATGATACAAAAAGAAAACAAGTAATTGTATTAACATAAAAAAGTATTTCATCGGAGAAAAGCATTACATAGAACTATAGTTTCAATCTATAACACTTACTGTTTACAGTGAAGATGCAATTGGAATAAACATCTCTTAAAAGGGGATTAAAATATACAAAATACATACTAGTGATGACAGAATTATTAAAAGTAAATGCAGTCTTTATTTTTTTATTTATTGATATTTTCCATAGCCTGATATAGAGCCAGATATCTAAGTAATCCAATGCCAAGTTTAAAAAAGCTGTATTGGGGCGCCTGGGTGGCCCAGTGGGTTAAGCCACTGCCTTCGGCTCAGGTCATGATCTCAGGGTCCTGGGATCAAGTCCCACATCGAGCTCTCTGCTCAGCAGGGAGCCTGCTTCCTCCTCTCTCTCTGCCTGCCTCTCTGCCTACTTGTGATTTCTCTCTGTCAAATAAATAAATAAAATCTTTAAAAAAAATAAATAAAATACTAAATCTATAAAAAAGCTGTATTTTTTTATATTAGGCCGCAACATACAAGAAACATCTTTACTGCCTTCAATAAACTTTATTCAGTTTATTTGGATTCTCTTTATCCTTATAATTTTTTCCAATTATGTTTCTATTTTTCTTATTATTTTCTTAATATTTAGCTCATTTTTCCTCATGTATTCTATTTTAAAACATTAATTCCAGTATAATTAACATAGAGTGTTAAAAGATTTTTTTTTTAATTTTTTTCATTTGACAGAGATCACAAGTAGGCAGAGAGGCAGGCAGAGAGAGAGGGAAGCAGCTCCCTGCTAAGCAGAGAGCCCGATGTGGGGTTCAGTCCCAGAACCCTGGGATCACAACCTGAGCCAAAAGCAGAGGCTTAACCTACTGAGCCACCCAGGTGCCCAGCACAGAGAGTTTTAGGCGTACAATACAGTGATTCAACACTTCCATACATCACCCGGGGCTCATTATGACAAGTGCCCTCCTTAATACAATTCACCTGTCACCCATCCCCCTACTCGTCTCCCCTCTGGTACCCATCAGTTTGTTTTCTGTATTTAAAAGTCTGTTTTTCTCTTTTTCTTTCTTTGTTCATTTGTTTTGTTTCTTAAATTGCACCTATGCATGAAATCATATGGTATTTGTCTTTCTGATTCATTTATTTCACTTAGCATTATACCCTCTAGTTCCACCCAAGTTGTTGTAAATGGCAAGATTTCATTTTTTTTTTTAATAGTGGACTAATAGTCTAGTGTGTGTGTGTGTGTGTGTGTGTGTGTACCAATCTTCTTTATCTATTCATGGACAGTTGGGTTGCTTCCATTAATTTGACTATTGCAAATAGTGCTGCAGTAAACAGGGGTGCATATGTCTTTTAGAATTAGTATTTTCATATTCTTTGGGTAGTAAAATCGCTGGATCATATAGTTATTCTATTTTCACTTTGAGGAACCACACTATTTTCCACAATGGCTGCACCAGTTTACATTCCCACAAGGGTTCCTTTTTTCCACATCCTTGCCAGCACTTGTTGTTTCTTGTGTTTTTTACTTAGCCATTCTGACAGGTGTGAGATGATATTTCACTGTGGTTTTGATGTGCATTTCCCTGATGATTAGTGATGCTGAGCAGCTTTTCATGTGTCTGTTGGCCACAGCCTGATGAGTTTTTTATATACACATGCTGTGTCATCATCACCTAGATCAAAGTATCGAATGTTCCGTTCTATTTTATGTATTGTGTTCTCTGTAATTAGTGCCCTTGTTCAACATGGACACTCTGAATATGTCTATCTAAAAATGATTCCCTTTTTTCCAGGGACAACCAAGGAGGCCAACCTATTGAAAGTCATTGAATGGGCTTCTGGGAGAGCTCTTTAAGTGGGGCTAACTCAGCTGGAAGAGAGAGATGTTACCGCTGCCCCTTGCGTTTCTCTTCCTGACTTGGTCAGGACGGCTGGCTCTCGTACAGTCACATTGTGGCCATGGAGCAAACTATGGGGACGGAAGCCCCAGTCAAAGATGAGACACCATGGAAATAGAAAAGCAGTGTAAGACAATCATCTTTTCTAAGAAGAAATAGAGGAATTTGGGGAGGGGATGAACTTTGAGCTGAAATTTAACAATGGAAGAATTTGAAGAAAATACAGAGAATATTTCCCAGCAGGGAGATGACATGAGGAAAGACATGGGGGCAGAATGAGCAAGCTCTAAGGACATCAAACTGATAACATTTTTGTATTAGAAAATGGCAAATTTTTGGATTAGTTAGGCTAGAGCCAGGCTGAGGGTACTGAAATCCAGAAAAGGAGTTGTGATTTGGCTGGTAGGGAAGAAAATGAAGCTTTTAAAGGAAAAATGACATGATGTGGGTCATACATAAATATTATTTTGTCAGTGATACACAAAACAAATTAGGCTGGAGAGAAACCCTGGAGTCCACAGAGACTGTGGCTCTAGGGACTCGAGCATGAAGTGTGTATGAGAGCTTTGCCCGAGATGGTCCCAGTGAGAATACGAAGGGAAAAAAGACCATAAAAAACATTTTGAGGAAAAAAAAAGTCTCAAGGTTCATCAAAGTACCTGGCAGACACAGTAGAAGTCTGACAAATATTGGTTAGAAAACAGGTAGAAGGTCTGATTTAATCCGGCCTCTGCTGTCCTGGTTTAGCATTTAATTAACCTTCCTAACAGGATTTGCTACCCCAACTATTCTCTTTTAAGTTTATCCTTCCTACTATAACTGGATTGATTTACCTAAAAGACTGTTTAGGCCATCTTTACTGCCTTACTCAAAAGTCGTTCCCAATGGCCTAAAGAAGGAAATCCCAATGACTGAGGATGGACTGATCCTTCATGATCTGAGTCCAGTTTGCCTTTCCAGCCTCACCTCTTATGACAGTCCCCCTGCCAACCCAAATATACATACATACTACATTCTGATCACACTGGGAAAAGATGACTCCCCACTCATTGGACTTCGGACCTCTACTTCAGTACATGCTAAGGTCTCTCCCCTTGAAACACCTTCTCTGCTTTATGTTCAAGCCTTAGTTCAGATGTCAGCTTCTCCTTAAAGCCTTACCTCCCCAGTCACTTCGACTCCTCTGTCTTCAGCTTATTACAACACTGACTACAATCTTCCTTTTATCAAAGTTAATAGGGAAGATGTGCTATTTCCCCACTGAATTACAAACACCGTAGGAGACTTATCATGTTGTTTCCTGTATATGAGAGGCACACAGTAAATGCAACAATACACTTTTAACACGTGTGGTGAGAATATCAACTCAAAACAGCCGCCTGAACATGAAGATTTATCCTCTCCCTCCTGAGATCCCACTGAAGGAATAGTAAATGAGTCTGTAAGAGGTGTAAAACCAGGACAGCAAAGATAATATGAGGATCATCAGCAAGTGGGCTATTTCAGCAACTCCCCAGCAGACAGATGAAGTAGGGATGAAGGCAGTAAGCAGCACAGAAGAAGCTGGGAACTCAAAGCAATGCCGTGATCCCAATGAGAGAATGCTCGTGTAGGACCACACCTCTGGGTGGTCCACACACAGACACACACGCATCATCAGAGAGTTTCTCTTTGCATCTGATTTCAGCTAGAGGTTTTACAAAAAATGCAACCACCAGTTATAATATTTATAAATGGACACTAAAAATGTAGCATGGAATTGTTGAACGTTTATGCCTTGCATATATGGAACATGAGATTTTTCTATTGTATCCCTGTTAAGTATGATTAGATTATCAGAGATCACAGATGTGTAAACACAAAAACTGTGCTTAAAGGGAAAAAACAGATGATTTATGGAGCAAAAGGAAACACTTAAAAAAAAAACCTGTAAGGAGAAATATTTGGGAAAGTTTTGAATCCATAAAGCAAAAAACAGGATAGTATAAAAAGGGAACAACTAGAGAACAAAGAGGCACTGGAAGTGAAAATGACTGTTCAATTCAAATATAAACAGCTGAAAGTAAATTTTTAAAAAATCTCAAAATGTAGAACAAAAAGCTAAGCTGAGAAGTATGAAAGTAAAAAAGAGGATTTTCTGAATCCTCAGAATTCAGTGAAAGAAGGGAACCCTAATGCCCTAAAGGAGAAGTTGAGAAAACTCTGGCTGTAGGCCAAATCCAGCCAGCCACCTGCTTTTTTTTTTTTAAACAGCCCAGGAGGTAAGAATTAAAAAAAAAAAAAAAAACTTAAAATGACTACATTTTAAATGGATATATAAGTAGCTACA
Source organism: Mustela lutreola (assembly GCF_030435805.1). Lineage (NCBI taxonomy): Eukaryota > Metazoa > Chordata > Mammalia > Carnivora > Mustelidae > Mustela > Mustela lutreola. The sequence goes on from NC_081296.1 coordinate 43,614,643, forward strand.
TAATAGCCTCAATTTTTGCTTCCAGGTCCATAAACCTAAAGTACTTCCTATCTGTCTTTTTTAAAAGTTTGCTAGAGGGTGCCTGGGTGGCTCAGTGGGTTAAGCTGCTGCCTTCGGCTCGGGTCATGATCTCAGGGTCCTGGGATCAAGTCCCACATCGGGCTCTCTGCTCAGCAGGAAGCCTGCTTCCCTCTCACTCTCTGCCTACTTGTGATCTCTCTGTGTCAAATAAATAAATAAAGTCTTAAAAAAAAAAAAAAGTTTGCTAGAGGTGCCTGGGTGGCTCAGTCGGTTAAGCGCCTGCCTTTGGCTCAGGTCATGATCCCAGACTCCTGGGATCGAGACCCACATGGGCCTCCCTGCTCAACAGGAAGCCTGCTTCTTGCTTTGCCTCTGCCCCACCTCCCCTGCTCATGCTCTTTCTCTCAAATAAATAAAATAAAAAGTTTAAAGTTTGCTGACCCCCTTCCTAAGACACTCACTGTATGTTATCTATTAATTTCTCTCTGCATTTAACATGGTACTGAATAAGACTGTTCTTGAAAGGTGTGAAAAAACAATCACTCAAGGCATTTTCTGTGTGTTCTCGGATTCCCATGAAGAATTCTGGCTGAGAAAGAATCAGTCTAGGTGACTCTGCATCCAACCACTTGGAATCCTCAAATGATAATATGGAAGAAAGAAAATGTTTACAGAAATTACTTGCACAAGTCTTCAGAGCTGAAGGGAAACAGTCTTTAAACGGAAATGCTTACCAAAGGCCCAACACAAGGAATTTAAAACTGTACACATAAGGCACATCACTGTGAAATTTTTAAAACACTATGATAATTATGAAACATTTCAGAGGAAGAGAAAAGAATCAAACCCAAAAGAACAAGAATCAGACTTCTCAACAGCAACACGATGCTCAACAATGTTACCGTGAAGTCATGCCTTCAAGTTCCTGAGGAAAAATTATTTTCAACCTAGAGCCCCATGAGTGGCCAAACCATTGGCCAAACATAAGTTGGCTATTTACTTCTCTGTCATAGCTTGAAGGCAGCTTGGGATATGGATGCGTGAGCTTATTCAGCAATATGGGAATAATGGCCAGAATAACAAACAGAAACAGAAAGTGTTTTTTTTTTTTTTTTTCCTGGGAAACAGGAATAGAAAGGGGGAAGTGGGGCACTAGACTCTGTCATTTCTCATGATACTTTATACTATCTCTATACTGTGTGTGAATTTTTACAAGATAATTCTTTTTTTTTTTAAGATTTTATTTATTTATTTGACAGAGAGAGATCACAAGCAGGCAGAGAGGCAGGCAGAGAGAGAGGAGGAAGCAGGCTCCCCACTGAGCAGAGAGCCCGATGCAGGGCTCGATCCCATGACTCTGGGATCATGACCTGAGCTGAAAGGCAGAGGCTTTAACCCACTGAACCACCCAGGCACCCCTGACGAGATAATTCTTAAACATGTATTAAAAATAGAAGTAAAGCTATGGTCATACATACAAAAAAGAGTTTATAGGGTCATTATTTATAGGGAAGGTGAAAGCAGAAGAAACAAAAACTAAAGTGCTGGTGATAGAATTTTTGGAAAAAAAATAAGTATGTAAGTCTATAAATGCATAAAATACTAGAGAAAAAAATTGCCAGAGGACTAACTAAATATTCAAAGAAGAACAAAGTGTCAATTTATTCTATAATTATAGAATATATAATTAGAATTATAGAATATATAATATATATAAATGTCAATTTATTCTATAATGTCCATAAAGAATCTGAAGTAATGTTCCTGGAAATTCTGCTGGTGGATGCAGAAAAAAAAAAAAACAAAACACAATGCAGGTACATATCAGAAAGTAGCTTTATTGAGATATAGTATAGTTCACATACCATATGACTGACCCACTGAAAGTGTACAATTTAATAGTTTTTAGTATTTTCATAGAGTACGCAACTACTGTCACGATCTTAGAGCATTTTCATCACCTCAGAAAGAAACCCCATGCCCTTTAGCAGTTGCTCCTAATCTCCCCTCAACCTCACCAGTCTCCGGCAACTTCCAATTTACTTTTTGTCTCTATCGATTCATCGATTCCAGACATTTAATAGAATCGTATAACATGTGGTCTTTTGTAATTGGCTTCTTGCTACTTTTTTGTGGTTCACCCATGTTGTAGCTGGTATCAGTACTTCATTTCTTCTTAGAGATAAAAAATATCCCATTGTATGTATAAACCCTATTTTGTGTATCCATTCATCTGTTGATAGACATTTGGGTTGTTTCTACTTTTTGACTATAATGATGAATGGTGCTAAGAACATTCATGTACAAGTTTTTGTGTGGACATATGTTGCAAGTACATTTTAAAATAAAACTGTAAAAATTAAATGGATGTGTAAAAGTTAATGGTATTTTTATTTATTTATTTTAAGAGTGAGCGTATGAGAGGGGGTGGGAGGACAGAGGGAAAAAAAGAGAAATAATCTTAATCAGGCTTCATGCCCAGCGCGGAGCTCGACACAGGGCTCAATCTCACAACCCTAAGATCAACTTGAGCCGAAATCAGGAGTCAGATGCTTAATTGACTGAGCCATCCAGGTGCCCCAGAAAGATAATTTTATAAGAATAAAGCATTATATAAATTGAAAGTATCTTGGCATTTTTATTTACATGTTTTATGTAACACGCCTTCTCTATATAGTTACTTTCATCAACAAATATAAAAATAAATTATAGATACATACTCATGGCGGGGGGGGAATCCAAACAGTAAAAAAGATACACAATGAATGATAAGTCTCTCTCTTATCCTTGTCCTCAGAGAAAATACTGCAGTTTCTTATGTCTTTCCAGAAGTATTTTATGCAAATACCAGCATATGAGAAAGCATTTTTTGTTTCTGTTTTTACACAAATAGGTGCATCATACACATACAATGTTCTGTGCCTTTGCTCCTCCATGAGTACAATTTGAAACTAATGCTCTGTTAATACATATACATCTATTTCTTTTCAAATAGCTAATGAGGATTTCACTATATGTAGCATAATTTACTTAGTGCTTTATTAATGGGGGGGTCCCCCACTTCTTCCTAGCTAACAGAATTCTGTTTTTATTCAAATAGTAGATGACAATATGTGTCAGGGATAGATGGTCACTCTCCACCCCCAGGGGCTGAATCTTGATTCTTCTAAGCCTCGGAATTCCATTCCCCTTACCAAAAATGGAGTGAGAAATAGTACATGACACAATTCCAGCCCAAGAGATAAGAATCAATGTCTCCTGGGAGAAATTTTGGAAAGGGTGTTTCCCTTTTTCAAAAGACACATTGGGGGAGAACTCTCCTTTTTCTACCTATGGACATCATTGTGTGAGGCTGTGACTTTCGGAACTGCTGCAAGCATTCTGTCACCTGGACAGAAAGCCAAGAGAGTCCCAGAGAAGCTGGACCACACAGGACTCTGCTCAGCTGCTGCGGTTACCCCCACTCCTCTAGGTCTAATTCTTATGTTTAGAGATAATAAATGTGCTTATTGCTTAAGCCAATATTAGTTGTTACTTCAAGTCTTTTACTTGAACCCAAGAGCATCCTAAAGGGTATACCTCCTCAGAGGGGCTAAATTCCCTATTCTCTCTCTGACCTTATACCCTAAATTCATAATATCTCCCTGATATTCGCTCCATAGCATCTGGTGTTTCCCCTTTCATAATGCTCAGTACACCAGCATTTATTTTGACATGTTCATGGGGGTCCATAGGAGACAGTGATCTTTGTTGAGGGACTGTGCCCATCTCACTAGCAAGCATCAGAAAGTGCCTGGAAACAAATACAGAGAACTATCACACCAAATTTTTGTGTGTTTGTAGAGGTGGGAGGAGTCTAAATATATGGATAAAAAACACACAGGAAAGAATACCAGAAGACTGCACAGCGATGGTTTTATGGTAATTAAATTATGGGTGATTTTTATTTCTCTTAAAAATATATATAATACTTATTATATATATGTATATATAATTATATACGAAATATGTACAATTTTTTTATTTGTCAGATTTCCAGAACCAGGGTCTCTACCAGACAGGTAGAAAAAAAGAAAATTTTACTACGTTGAAAAGGACACTCTAACAAACAAGTAATATGCTCAGAAAGGGACTCCTCAGACTCAAAAAGACAGAGAGTTCACCTAGTATGGTGCAATACACACAACAGGAAGGACCCTGTGTTCCCACATTTTGAGATCCACATTTCCCTACAGAACATGTGTGAACATATACACATTATGTTAATGCAACTGGCCCTTGAACAACTTGAAGGTCAGGGGTGCAGTTGAAAATCAGCATATAAAGCATAAAACTTAACTGCTGATGGCCTACTGCTGACCAGAAGTCTTATGGATAACATAAACATAAATCAAGGTAATAAATGTACTTGTTGTTTACTGTGTATGTTATATGTATTAAATACTGTATTCTTAAAAGTAGCTGAAGGAAAGGGACACCTGGGTGGCTCACTCATTACGCGTCTACCTTCAGCTCAGGTCATTCATTATTTCTGGGTTTGAGTCCTGGGATTGAGAGTCCCACATAGGTCTCACGCAGAGACCTGCTCTGCGTGAAGGCTGCTTCTCCCTCCCCAGTCTGCCTGCTTGTGTTCCCTCTCTCATTGTCTATCTCTGTCAAATAAATAAATAAAATCTCAAAAAAAAAAAAAAAAAGCTGAAGGAAAGAAAATGTTATTAAGAAAATCTTAAGGAGGGGTGCCTGGGTGACTCAGCGAGTTAAAGCTTCTGCCTCCGGCTCAGGTCGTGATCCCAGGATCCTGGGATCGAGCCCCGCATCAGGTTCTCTGCTCAGCAGGGAGCCTGCTTCCCCCTCTCTCTCTGCCTGCCTCTCTGCCTACTTGTGATCTCTGTCAAATAAATGAAATATTTTTAAAAAAAAGGAAATCATAAGAGAAATGCATTTATAGTATTATACCATATTTATTTAAAAAATCTGCATGTAAGTGGACCCATGGAGTTCAAACCTGTGCTGTTCAGGGGTCCACTGTATACTGTGCTGCATGATTACTAAGGATAGAAACCAAGCACCAAGGAAATATGAGGAATGGAGTGAACTGTCTTTCCAGATGCTCAGGAACTGTGCTCATTCACAGAGTCTGTCTTCCTGCCCATAACTTGCCTCCCTTAGTCTCATCTGAGCAACGAACTATAAATGCAGATTTTACTATAATTTTCTGTGAAGCATTAACTTTAATTTGGAGCCTTTCCTGTTTGTTAATCTACCGATAAAAATTCTCTGCAAAAACTTTCTTTGAACTTTGTGTTTTCTCAAAGACATAAAGGCTCCCTTCAACTTTTGGCCACAATTTCCACTTGGTTAAATGCCCAAAACCCAAGTTTTGACTGTAATATATTATCTCTATAGATATTTTATGTGAATACATTCAATTAAAAACATTTTGTGCTATGTATAAATAATGATATAAATGACAAAGAGGAAAATAGGGGACCACACATAATAGAGTCCTTTGTACAGAAAATACTAAACCACCATGTGTTTTCAGTTCCATTCTAGCTGTGATGAATTAGCACTGATCTAAACACAGATTTATCTAGTTGTTGTTGCAATAAATTTGCAAAGTTCTGATGGAAACAAATGTGCAGCCTATGATCCCAGAGTAAAGCAATGCTCGCTAGAACATTTGGTAATAGTGAAATTATGGTAAAAGAAATAATGAGTAAAAGACAGTAAAAGACACTAAGCTGCTCTATCATTTACAAATGGCCTTCTTTCTTATTTTTGTGTTAACATCTGTCATTCAAAAGTAGTGCTTATTTTCAAGCACCTAGAAAGAAATTATTATTATTAAAAAAATTATTAAAAATTATTATTTCTAAGTCAAGCAGAGAAAGACAACTATCATATGATCTCCCTGATATGAGGAAGTGGAGATGCAACATGGGGGGTTAAGGGGGTAGGAGAAGAATAAATGAAACAAGATGGGATTGGGAGGGAGACAAACCATAAAAGACTCTTAATCTCACAAAACAAACTGAGGGTTGCTGGGAGAAGGGGAGTTGGGAGAGGGGGGTGGGGTTATGGACACTGGGGAAGGTATGTGCTATGGTGAGTGCTGTGAAGTGTGTAAACCTGGCGATTCACAGACCTGTACCCCTGGGGATAAAAATAGATTATATGTTTATAAAAAAAATTAAAAATTAAAAAAATTATTATTTCTAGAAGGAAATCAAGATCATTAAAAATAATGAGATCTTTAATTCCAATTTTAAATTTTAAAAAATTCTGAATTTTAATTATGATTTAAATTCCTCTAACAGATATCCATATTTTCTCTTTCTACTCATACTGGCTTTGACATATTTTTGGCTTTTAAAGAATTTGTCTATTTTATTTTATTTTTTAAGATTTTATTTATTTATTTGAGAAAGAGACAGTGAGAGAGAGCATGAGCGAGGAGGTCAGAGAGCGAAGTAGACTCCCCATGGAGCTGGGAGCCTGATGTGGGACTTGATCCCGGGACTCCGGGATCATGACCTGAGCCGAAGGCAGTTGTCCAACCAACTGAGCCACCCAGGCGTCCCAAGAATTTGTCTATTTTAGCTAAGTTAAAAATTGTTGCCATAAAGTTGTCCATATTTTATTATTATTGTCTGTGGGATGGAATGTCCATTCTGTTTTTAAGGATTTATTTATTTATTTTAAAGGGAAAGAGAGAGTAGGGGAAGGGGCAGAGGGAGAGGAAGAAAGAGAATCTCAAGCAGACTCCCAGCTGAACTGGGAGAATGAGGTGGGGCTTGATCTAATGACCTGAGCTGAAACCAAGAGTCAGTCGCTTAACCAACTGAACCACCCAGGCACCTCTGTGCCTTTCATTCTTGATAGTGGTCATTTGTGTTTTCTCTCTTTTTTTGTGCTACCTATAGCATATCAATTTTATTAATCTTTTCAAAGAACCACTTTTGGTTTCCTTTATTTTCTTGACTTTTTATCCATTTTCTATTTCATTGACTTCTATTCTTATTTCTTTCTCTCTACCTTTTTTTTTTTTTCCTAAGACAGACTAAGATCACTACTTTAAATCTTTTTTCTTTTGTACATAAGCACTTAAATGTGTAAATTTGTTTCCAAGCACTGAATTAGCTCATCCCATAATCGGATAATGTTACACTTGAATAATCAGTTAAAATACCTTGTAATTTTCCTTATGATTTCCTATTTGATCCGTAGCTTATTTAAAATCTGTTGCCTGGGGCACTTAGGTGGCTCAGTTAAGCACCTGCCTTCAGCTCAGGTGGTGATCCCAGGGTCTCGGGATGGAGTCCTGCCTCAGGGTCCCGGCCCACCATGGAGTCTGCTTCCCCTTATCTCTCCTGCTGCCCACTCTCCACCCCAGGTTTTGCTCTGTCAATTAAATAAATAAAATCTTTTTAAAAATGTTGCTTAACTTCCAAATATTTGTGGATTTCCCAGGTACATATGTATTACTGAACTCTATTTTCAGAGAACACGTTGAATCTTAAGCCTTCTAAATGTATTCAGACTTGTTTTATGGCCCAATATATGGCCCATCTTGGTGAATGTCCCATAGGCATATAAAAAGAATGTATATTCTTCAGATATTAGCTGTAGTCTTCTATATATGCCAAGAGGGTTGATTGATAGTGTTGCTCAAAGCTTTTATGTCTTTACTGACATTTTTGTCCAGTTATTTGACTATTGAGAGAGGAGTGATAAAATCTTCCAACTATTCTGAATTTATTCCTTATATCTGTCAATTTTTGCTTTATAATTTTGAAGCTCTTTTATCAGTTGTGTCTCCCTGATGACTAAATCCTTTTATGTTCCTGAAATGTCCTTCTTTATCTCTAGTAATATGTTTTATCCTAAAGCCTAATTATATAATGTTAATACACCCTCACCAGGACTTTTTTGGGGAGGGGCAAGGGTTTGCTTTTTTTTTTTTTTTTTTTTTTTTTTGCTTTGTGCTAAAAGGATACATCTTTTTCTGTACCTGTCTATGTCTATATTCAACGTGTGTCTACTGTTAAGAGCATATTGTTGAATGGAGGTACTTTTTATGGGGGGGTGCTTACTGAGATGGTTGGCTTTATGACAATCACCTTTCTATTTCTATCCTATTTATCTTTATTCCCTTTTATCTTTTTAAAAAAATAATTAATCAAGTATTTCTTGGTATTCCATTTTCTTTCCTTTATTGGCATTTTACCTTTTAATTTTTAGCGTCCACTCTGAGGATTACAGTATGCACCCTTAAGTATCACAATTCTATCAGCCAGAGTTGAGCCTCCTAGATCTCTTTCAAGAGAACCTACATAACTGATTGACAGCCACTGGTGACCATGCACCTTTAAATCTACCCATTTTGTTCTCCTGGCCTACTCCCAAAGACTGGGCATAGCAAGGATCTAGAGCCTGGTCATTCATGCCCAACACAGAATTTCCTTAATAGACAATCTTTCCTGGGAGGCTCTCCGTCAGCCTGGATAAGACCTTTTCAGAACTGTGTTGCAATGTGGGGCTCTACTTACCAATCAATTTCCCCCTCCCTGCAAGTGTTAGGCCTGCATCATGATACGAAGGCTCTTCCCAACTGCGTGTCCTCCCTCATTAACCTTCACCAGTGCTTGTCCAATAAACCTCTTGTGCATCTATTCCCATCTAAGTGCCTGTTTCTTAGAGGACCTAAACTAACCAGATGGTATGTGTGGTCAGCTTTTAGCAGGTCATACTTACCTGCTGTCAAGGAGCTCCCTATCCTGAACAAAATGTGGGACACGTATTGTCCTTGGCATAAGGTGTGGCTCAATTCCTAAAAGTTTCTCTAGTGGTGTCCTGGGGAAATGCCCTGCCTGATATTCAGCTTGTACCAAGGCCACTGGTTCTGTGAATGCACCCACTAGTAATTTCCCTGGTTTTCCAGTGTAACATTGGAATTCACAAACTAGAACTTGGACCCTCTCACCTCCACCACCATGTTGAATCCATGGCTTGTGGGATAAGAGCCATCAAAGTAAGAAAGCCAAAGTCCAGGCCTCTGAAACTGTCCTCTCTCTGCTCAAGGTAATAAATCTAAAACAACATTGATCAGATAGGACAACAAAAGCACAAGCAGTAAAAGAAAAAATAAACTGAACATCCTCAAAATTAAAAACTTTTGTGCTTCAAAGAATACCATCAATAAAATCAAAACACACAACCCACAGAATGGCAGAAAATCTTTGCAAATTGTGTGTCTGACAGGGACTTGTATTTAGAAATATAAAGAACTATGACAACTCAGAAACAAAAGACAAATAATCCAATTACAAAATGGGCAAGGAATCTAAGCAGACATTTCTCCAAAGAAGATATACAAGTGACCAATAAACTCATGAAAAGATGTTCAACATCATTAGCCATCATAGAAATGCAAATCAGCACCATAATGAGATACCATTTCACACCCACTAGGAGGGCTGAAATAAAGAGAGAGATAATAACAAGTGTTGTCAAGGATGTGGAAAAGTCAAAATGCATATACTGGTGGTGAGAATATAAAGTGGGACAGCCACTTTGGAAAACAGTTCAGCAATTCCTCATATGACCCAGCAATCCTACTTCTAGGTATATGCTTCCAAAAGAAAATATATGTCCACATATTATTCATAATAGTTAAAAAGCAGAAACAACCTAGATGTCTGTCAACTGATGCATGGATATATAAAATGTGGTTATCCATACAATGGAATATTATTTGGCAATAAAAAGAAATGAAGTACTGATACATGATATAACACGGCTGAACCTTGGAAACATTATGCCAAGTGAAAGAAAGCAGACACAAAAGACCACATACTATATGAAATAATTTATATTAAATGGCCAAAAAGGGAAATCTAAGACACAGAAAGTAGACTGGTAGTTCCCTGGGAAGAGGGGCAGGTGCTGGGGAAAAATGGAGAGTGACAGCCGGTGAATATGAGGTTTTTTCCCAGGCTAATGAAAACGTTCTAAAAGTTAATTTTGTTGATGCTTGCACAATGCTGTGTCTATACTCAAAACCACAGAATGGTACCCTCTGGGGGGGGGGGGTACATTGTATGTTATGTGAATTATATCTCAATAAGCTGTTTAAAAACCAAACAAAAATCCTGCAACCTGGTGGGAATGTCAAAGATTAGTACCACTGCCAAAGCCCTAAAGGATATGAGGGTTGTTCCTACAATAAGTTCATTTAATTCTCCAGTCTGGTCCCTGCAGAATCCAGACAGACTTTGGACATTGACTATGCATGCAAGTTCAACCAACTAATAACCCCAGTTGCATGCTGGTTACCGAACACAAGGAGTCCAGAGTGTGACCTGGCAACAGCCGAAGACTGTGGTTTGATGAGACTCACTCTGTCCCCTGGACTGAGTGTGCTCCCTTTGGGAACTCAGACTTCTAACTCAGTAAAGCCCAAATTTCCAGGGTTGGGAACCATATAGTCCTCCGGTGGGTCTTTGAAAATGATGACAGATGGGGCCACTCCTACTTCTACTCCTTTATTCTCAGGCCCATGTATAATTTCTGCTGCAAACACAGCTTCATATTGCAGTTTCTGGTTTAGTGAATGAACTCACTCCCCATCTTTGCAGACTGTTGCCTCCGTATTGGTGCTTCAGTTGTGCCTTCAGGAGGCCATTCCAGTGTCCTATGAGGCTCTTGTTTCTGGATGATGTGGCAAGAGTTCATGCCGGTACCTCTTTCACTATGAATTGGGTCTCTGGATGGTTGAAATGTTGTGGGGATTTCTAGCCCTATAAAACGTGCATCTGTAACCCCCAGACAGTTGTGCTGGCTGAGGTTCTTCAGACTAGAAAGGCAAATCCACACCCAGAAGTAATCAGAGAACAAATTACTGGCCCTTTCAGGATGGAAGGGACCTAATTTAGTAAACTTACCACAAAATGGCTACGGTTTTATTTTCTTATAAAATATTTTGACTGGTTTTGGTATCAGGTAATGCTGGCCTAATGAATGAACTGGGACATGTTCTTTCCTCTATTTTTGGCAAGACATTGTGTAGAATTAGAATTATTTATTCCTTAAGTGTGTGTGACAGAATTCAGCAATGAAATCACCTGGGCCTGAAGGTTTCTTTACTGGAAAGTTTGTAACTATTTTCAAGTGCATTTTCACTAAGAGTTATCGAACTTTTCAGGTACTTTTTATTTTCTTAAAGTATATATCTCTAAAGGGAATTGGTTGATTTCATCTAAGTTAATGAATTTATGGTCACAAAGTTGTTCAGAGCATCCCTTATTATTCATTTTATGTCTGTAGGTTCTTGATGAATTTGCTCTGTTTATTTGTCCTGCCTTTTTGGCTATATCTCTCTTTCACTTTATAGTGGCTGCACTAAGGATTATAATATAGCTATTTAACTTTTTGTGGACTACTTAAAGTGAATATCCAGCCACTTTAAGTAATACATAGAAGCCCTAAAACCAAAAAGGTTGTTTTATCCTCACTCTTCTATGTTATGGTTGTAATATGTATTATGCCTACATAAATCCCACCAATGTTAGAATTTTTGCTTTCAATGGTCATAAATATTTTAAGTTACTCAACAGGAGAAAATAATATATTATAATCACTGATAGTTACTCTCTGTTGCTTTTTCTTCATTTCTGAAGTTAAATTTACCTCTGATACCATTTACCTTTGGCCTAAAAATGTTCCTTTAGCATTTTCTTTCAAGTATGTCTACTAGCAATAGATTCTCTTATTTTTCCTCAGTTTTGAATTCCTTTATTACATTATCATTCCCGAAGGATACTTTTGTTAACTATAGAATTCTGATTGGATTGTTCTTTCCTCCTTTGCTATCTTCATTATGTTGTTTCATCATGATGTCTGAAGAGAAGCCTTCAGCTACTTAAACCATTTTTCCAGGCTGCCTTCAAAATTTCTTCATTATCTTTGGTTCCAGCAGGTTGACTATGATGTGTCTGAGCATGGTTTTCTTTGCATATACTCTCTGCTTTGCTGAATTTCTTTACTCTGTAAAAACATTTCCTTTACCAAATTTGGAGATATTTGGGGCCATTATCCCTTCAAGTACTTTTTCCACCAATGTCTTTTTCTCCTTCTGAGACTTCAATGACCCAAAATAGTAAGCTCTATTAATATTGTCCACACAACCCTCAGGCTCTACTAATTTTTTTTTCCGATCTTTATTTTCTGTTCTTCAGATTAGATAATTTCTATTGCTTATCTTCAATTTCACTAATGCTTTTCACTGTTATCTTCACTTCGCTATTGAGCTCATTCAGTGATTTTTTTAAATTTCAGATATTATATTCTTAAAATCTAATATCTCTATTTCATTCTTTTTTTATAGTTCTTGTTCTCAACTGAGAATATCTATCTTCCCATTCATTTCAAGAGTGTTTACATCATGGAGCGTAACTGTAATGGTCCTAACAGCTGTTTTAATTTGGTAGCTGTTCTACTACTAAATTCCAAAGTCTGCTTCATCTTGTTATTGACATCCATCGATTGTCTTCTTTGGAGAACTGGCCACATTTCTGTGATTTGTTGTAGGTAAGATAATTTTAGACTCACGTTGAATATGATGTTGTGAGACTCTGGATTCTGCTAACATCCTTCACACCTTTACAGTTGTTTATAGAATCAGGTTAAGTTTGGTGCCCTATTACTACATCACGGCTAAAACTAGAAGTGTCCAATTTTTTTTGAGTCTTGAAAAAAATAGCAATAGCTGAATACCTCCTTAATATGATAAAAAAAAAAAAGCTATGTTTAATGGAGAAAAGCTACTAGATTAATTCCCATTAAAATTGGAAACAAGACAAATAAACATCCATCCCTATTACAGCTAAACATTATTTGACATGTAAAAGCCGATAATACTAGAAAGAAAAAAGAGTAAGAGGTATAAAAAAAACTTCAATACATCAAAAACACATATATTTCTAAGAAAAACACAATAAAGTAAGTAAAATAACAATAAAAGTATAAATAAATAAAACACTCAATCATTTGGGAATTTTAGAATTCTCTCCTAAGTAATACTTGTGCCAAAGAAGCAATCAAAACCAGAGGTTACCAAATCTGGAATTTATTCTGGTGAAAGTAAGCAAGAAATTTTGCTTCATTTATCCCCATATGACTATCCAGTTGACTCAATACCATTTCCTCAAGAACCCAAAATTTCCAAACTGATTTAAAATGCTGTTTTCATGCCATACTAAATAGGGTAAGGGAGAGCTCCTTCTCTACATAAGAAAAACCAGAAGCGCTCTAGTTGGTGCTATTGGCTGGATCTTCAGTAACAGCTTCTCAGATTTGCTTCAACAATTTCTTCCCTTCCAATTCATTTTATTAAAACAAAACAAAATGAATTTTTAAAATCTCCAAATGTGGAATACAGAAGAGAGACTTCCATTTTCCTGACTGAAGTCCGATGCAAGCCTCGGGAGAGGCTGGTGTTTCAGGCATGGTCAGCTAGGTCAACCACTGCTGAGCGTGTAACTAGGATGAGATTAGAGGAATGTGGCAACACAGAGGTCAGCGGCCACCTCAGTAAGAGCAGTTTTATTGCAATGATGTGGGTGTGGGTTAGACTAGAGTAGGTTAAGGAAAGCATCAGAGAAGCAGACATGATGGGGGAAGGCAACTCTTTCAGGAACACTGATTATTCGGGTGAACAGAGAAGTAAGTCACAGCTAAAGAGGACTGTGAGGTCAAGGCAGGACATTTAAAGGACAGAATGTACAAATGGGAATGATCCAGCAGAGAAGGGGAGATGACTGTTATGCCTCTCTATCGCTGCTGGGAGGGTGTTGATTCCAGCATCAGCAAGGACTCTGACAAACAAGTACAAGGAGGCACTGTCAACTTGAGGGCCCTCCTGAGGAGTCCGAAGTAACTGCTGATTTGGAGTTTGCTCTTATGCTATAGGGAGGAAGGCTGAGGGCGAACCAAGGCAGGAATGTGAATGAAGGATGTATAAGAAGAAATGCATCTATTCAGTGGTAGGCCCTCACCATCTCTCGTCCAGATCAGCCTGTTTAATAAATGACCAGGGAGACACAAATATTGTATGATCTTTAGGAGAAAACATCGAAATCTGCTAAATTGGAATAAGACTACCATATAATCTCTAAATCAGAATTAAAGTAGAGTAAGATAATTCCAGGTTTAAAATTGTCTTTTACCTCTTTGTTACCTTATATACATTTTTTTTTAAGATAAGTGATTCCAGGACTATGACATCAAGGGGATACCTAGATTTAACTCTTTTTAAATTTTTATAAGTCTAGAGAAATTCTAATAAGATACATTTTAGAATGTTATAAATGGTAACTCATCATTCTAACCTACTGAGAAAATTTTTTTTTCTGTTTTACTGAAGTTAAATACATACTTACTCTGAATAATATTTCTTCATTCCATTTTGGATTCAAAGTCTAAAAGACAATAAACATAGTATAACTAATTTTTTTATATTTTGTCATATAAAAATTTAAAAATATTTAAAAATGTTTTGAATACTGCTAAGTCTAACCTTTTTAATGGTTTTTGTTTGCACACTTGTAAAAACTCCATTCATTGGATCATATAACGTCACTCTCACATAAGGATCACTGTTAAAATAAAAAATTAATAATAATTGTTGCTTATTCCCAAACTCAGATTGCTCAAACTATAAAAATCACAGATTTTTCCTTGTTAGCAATTTCTATAATTATTTCCTATGCTTAAACAGAAGGGTTCCTTAAGCAGGAGTAAATAATTATAGTAATTTCTGCATCTTGTTAAAAAGCTAAAGTACCGTGTTAGTGAAAAAGACAAAGAATTGGAAAGAAAACCTTTTAATCTAATTTAATGATTTCCAACCTTTTTAGATTTTTAAAAATTTGTTCCTTTTTTATTACATTCTTTCTTCTTTTGGGTTAAGATGGTCAATTTAATGATTCTCAAGATTAGCTCTGCAAGATCTCAGGCTGTTCCAAGTTACCTCTTGGGTGTAAATTTTTTCTTTTTTCTTTTTTTATTAAAATAAGACAAAGTGTTTTCAGTTGAAAATAATGTAACTCTTTCTACAAAGAGACATGGAAAAGAAAAATCTTGTGATATTTAACTTTGCAAAGCAAAAGACTAGAGACACTTTACTTGTCCATGGTCAAATTTCTCCAATTCCTCTGAGGATCCTAAATACTCATGAGTCTCCTCCACCAGCTTCTCCTCCCATTTCTTCATACAACCTTACCTCTTACTTTAATTGGCAAAAATCAAAGCCATCAGACCACTTTACATGCTGGCAAATCAGACCATAAATACATGCTGGTATTTACCATAACTTCATTGACTCAGGCAATGCGCTCCCTGGTTGAGGCCAGTTCCTCTTTGTGCATGTTCCTCCCACCTGCTCTGAAATCTTTTATCATCTGTTTTCACTTCTCCTTTCATATTGTCCGATTTCTTCTGACCTAGGTTTTTCTAATCATATAAACACATTTTTAAACCGCCCCCCACGCCTTAACTCCCTCTCCTTCCTCCAGCAGAGTGAGCTAGATTCTTTCTTCCAATTTCAAACTTTCCAGGAAAATAATCTGCAATAATATTAATAACAATAACGACTAATCCTTACATAGCAATTACTCTGTGCCAGGCACAGAGTAATATATAAACTGTTTCTGAACAGTTTATAAATATTAACTCTTGGAATCCTTATAACTACTTATGAGGTAGGCATGGTTACTGTCTTTATTTTTGTACAGAGAGATAGGTCAGCCAACTTATTGCAGATCAGAAAGCATTAAGTACGAGGACGAGGACTGACACTCAAGCACCTGGCTCCCAAGGCCATGTTCTCAGCCACACAGCCAACCGCTCCCTTTCTTCATTCCCTCAACTCCCTCTGCTCTTGAAAGCCCTAGAATTTGGTTTCTATCTCTTTCCTTCCTACCTATTCCTCTGAAACTGCTCTCTAAAAGTCACCAATTTGCTAAAGCAATTAACACCTTCCAGACACTTATTTTGTTGGTCCTCTCTATTTTTGATACTGATTACTTCCTCTTTGAAACTAATCTCATTTGCTTTCACGACACACCCCCTTTCTGGTTGTTCTCATACTATTCCAACTGTTCCCACTCAGTCTCTCTCTTAGGCTCCTCCCCAGCAACTACCAGTTAAATAGTGACATTCCCCAAAGTATTGCCATTGGCTTTTTGTTCTCAAAGTTTTCCCTTTACAATCTCATCTATGGTTTTAAAAACTTTAAGAGCAACTTCTTAATATTCTGACTCATAACTAAAAGGTCTGAGAAGGGTTTTGTCCATTTTTTAATTAGCTATTTTATACATTATTTGGAGTTGTAAGAAGTCTTTATATATCATGAATTAAAGGCTTCTATCAAATATATGTTTTGAAAATATTATCTCCCAATCTGTGGCTTGCCTTTTCTTATCATTACCTGTGTCTTGCAAATAAAAGTTTTTAATCCTGATGAGTCCATTTCAACATTTTTCTTCCTTTATAGTTCATATTTTTTTAAATCCCATTCAAGAAATCTTTGCATAACCCAGTAGAGCACAGATTTTTCTCCTACGTGTCCATGTAGAAGTTTTAGAATTTTAGCTCTTATTAATTTTCTATATGATGTGTGGTAAGGAATGAGATTAATTTTGTTCCATAGAGACAACCTGTTGTTCCAGTACCGATGACTATCCTTCTCTTGAATTACCTTAACACATTTTGGTGAAAAACAACCAGCCATGTATTTGTCTGTGTGTGTGTGTGTGTGTGTGTGCATGTGTTTCTATACTCTTTTCTTCTATTCCACTGAACAATACATCTATTCTTATGCTAATGCCACTCTGTTTCAGTAGCATAACTTCAATTTTGTTCTTCTTTTATGAAACTGCTTTGGCTCACTCCATGCCCTTTGACTTTCTATAAAAATAATGGAATCAGTTTATCAATTTCTCCAAAAACACATGCTGGGATTTTGACTGGGATTGTGCTAAATCTAATCAATTTGAAGAAAGATTAAAAAAAACTCTAAGAAAAGTGAATCTTCCAATTCATGAACACAAGCATATTTATCCATTGATTTAAAGCTTTGATTTCCCTCAGCAATGTTTTAGAGTTTTCATGCAAATCTTTTGTTAAATATATTTTTAGGGTTTTTGTCCTTGTTGTTTTGTTTTGTTTTTGTTGTTTTAGTAGAATCCATGCCCAGTGTGGAGCCCAACGTGGAGCTTGAACTCACAACCCTGAGATTAAGACCTGAGCTGAGATCAAGAGATGGATCCTTAACCAACTGAGCCACCCAGGTGTCCCACTGAGTTTTGTTTTTATGCTATTTTAAATGGATATTTTTTAAAAAAATATTTTCCAATTGGTCATTGATAGTATATAAAAATATAATCAGTTTTGGTACATTGAGTTCGTATCCTGTGGTCTTATACCTTATTAGGTCTAGATTTTTTGTAGACTCTTTAGGGCTTTCCATGTACTTGATCATGTCAACTGCAAATAAAGACAGTTTTCTTTCTTTTCAGTATGAATTACTTTAATTTCTTCTCCTTTGCCACATTATACAGCTAGGACATCCAATACAGTGTTGAATTGACTATAAGAGTACAAAACCTTGTCTTATTCCTGAATTTAAGTAGAAAGCATTCAGACTGCCACCACTGAGAATGATGTTAGCTATTGGTTTTTTCACAATAACCTTAATCAGGTTTAGAACATTCCCATCTGTCCCTAGTCTGTTAGGAGTTTCTATCATGAATGTGTGCTGAATTCTGTCAGATGGTTTTTTTGCTTCCACTGAAATGATCATGATTTTTTCATTTATTCTATTAATATGATGAATTGCATTCTATTAATATGATGAACTTGATTACTCTTTGGATGTTAAATCAATCTTACATTTTACTCTTAGCTTGCTGAGATTTTTTTTTTTTAACATGAACAGGTGTTGGATTTTGTCAAATGTACTTTCTGTATCTATTGAAGTAATACTATGGTCTTTTTTTCTTACTGTATTAATACGATAAATTACATCAATAGATTTTATTTATTTATTTATTTGAAAGAGAGGGCATGAGTGGGGGTGGGGGTGAAGAGAGAGGAAGAAACAGGCTCCTGACGGAGCAAGGAGCCCAATGTGGGGCTCAATCCCAGGACCCTGAGATCCTAACCTGAGCCAGATGCTTAACCAAATAAGTCACCCAGGTGCCCCTGATTGATTTTTTTTTTTTAAACCAGAACATTTATTATTGTGTGACTAACTGTTGAAATCCTTAGGATAACTGGAGGCCCCAGCAGAGATTACTTGTTGTTCTTCATGGAATCTGTCTGTGGTATACAATTTCTGGGTGCCTCATTCAACGGGTCCCAGTGGTATTTCGTCTCTTAGCCTTGGCTAGTTATACTTTCTCTTCTGCTTGACAGGATAGCCACATTTGCCAAAGGTTGACTCTGAAGGTAGCAGGCCTTAGAGCTCCAGTGGTGGCATATCAAGTACATCTTACTGTGATGCTTTCTAAATGATGACATTTCCTTTGTCATCCTGTTTCTGTTGCTGAGACCAAAGAGGCTGGAAAAGAAGGCACTTCCACTATATCCTACCCTGATAGATTCTTTTTTTAAAATGTTGCATAAACCTTACATTCCTAGAAAAATGCCCACCTTGTCATATATTGTTATATATTATTCAATACAGTGCTATTCAAACTTTCTATTTCTTCTGTGGTTAATTTTGGTAATTTCTCTCTTTCAAGGATTTTGTCTACTTCATCTAAGTTGTGTACAATTCCTTATAGGTATGAGGTTGTGCACAGGGTTCCCTTTTTGTTTTTTCTGTTCCATAGGATCTCTAGCAATGCTTCTGTTTTCATTCCTATTATGGTAATTTGTGCCTTTTCTCTTTTGTTCTTGATCAGTCTAGCTAGAAGTTTAAAATTTTTATTGACCCCTTAAAAAAAAGCTTTTGACTGCAATGATTACTTTCTATCATTATGCACTTTCTACTTCACTAATTTCTGCTGTTACCTTTATTATTTTCCTCCTTCTACTTACTTTGGACTTAATATGCTCTTTCTCAAATTTTTTAAGATCAGAACTCAAATCATTCATTAGATTTTTCTCCTTTTCTAAGTTAGGCACTTTAAAACTATATATTTTCCTCTAAATATTACTCGAGCTGCATCCCCCAAATTTTGATATTGCTGTATTTTCATTTTCATTCTGTTCAAAATGTTTCCTAATTTCTCTTGTGGTTTTTTCTTTGACCCATAGATTATTTAGAAGAATACTGTTTTACTGGGCGCCTGGGTGGCTCAGTGGGTTAAGCCGCTGCCTTCGGCTCAGGTCATGATCTCAGGGTCCTGGGATCGAGTCCCGCATTGGGCTCTCTGCTCAGCAGGGAGCCTGCTTCCTTCTCTCTCTCTCTGCCTGCCTCTCAGTGTACTTGTAATTTCTCTCTGTCAAATAAATAAATAAAATCTTTAAAAAAAAAATACTGTTTTACTTCCAAATATTTGGGGGTTTTCTAAATATCATAACATTATTTACCTATAATTTAATTCCACTGTTATCAGAGAACATTTCCTCTATGTAATCTCAATGTTTTCAAAATTCCTGAGACTTGTTCTAAAATGGTGTGTGTTGGTAAATGTACCATATGCATTTGAAAATAATGGGAATTTTGCAGTTTTTTGATTTATTGTTTTATGGCCCAATATTATGGCTGACTGACTCTAGGACAGCTCCTACTATCCCCACCTCCTAATGTTTATGCCCTTTGAGTTATCCTCCTCTTAAATGTGGGAAAGACCTATGTATTCTAACCAAAACATTATGGCAAAAGTGACAAAATGTATGTTGATTATATTATGTAAGACTGTAACCCATCTATGCTTAGAGATGCCCTCCTTTGCTAGCTTTGAAAAAGCAAGTTGTGGGGCGCCTGGGTGGCTCAGTGGGTTAAGCCGCTGCCTTCGGCTCAGGTCATGATCCCAGGGTCCTGGGATCAAGTCCCGCATCGGGCTCTCTGCTTAGCAGGGAGCCTGCTTCCTCCTCTCTCTCTGCCTGCCTCTCCGTCTACTTGTGATTTCTGCCTGTCAAATAAATAAATAAAATCTTAAAAAAAAAAAAAAAAAAAAAAAAAGAAAAAGCAAGTTGTTAGCTTGCAAGCTGCCATACGAAGGTCATACATATGACCTTCCTAAGTTATGAAGTTCCTAAGTAAGGAACTTAGGGTGGCCTCTGGCTGATAGCCAGCAAAAATGAAGCCCTCAATCTGGCAGCTGAAAGGAACTGAATGCTATCAATAACTACATGAGTTTGAAAGTGGATTCTTCCCCAAAGAAGCCTCAGATGAGGCCATATCCTTAGCCAATACTTTGACTGCAGTTATTTGAGACCCTGAAGCAGACAACAAAGCTAAACCATGCAAGGGCTTTGACCCACAGAAACTGAGATAATAAGTTTTTGATCTTTTAAGCTAATTTTACGGTAATCAGTCTTGCAGAAATAGAAAAATAATACATTTATGGGCCATGCTGGTGAATGTATAACATCCACTTGAAAAGAGTGTATACGTGCAATTGTTAGAAACAGTGTTCCTTATGTTGAAGTTGTTCATAATATTGTCCAAATTTGTGCTTTTGTTGATTTTCTAATCTAGTTGTTTCATCTATTGCTGAGAGAGGTGTTGATGTCCCCACTATGATTGTGAAATTTTTTAATTTATCCTTTTAATTCTGTCCAGTGTTATTTCATATATTTTCCAGCTCTATTCATAGGTCCATTCTTGTGACTGTTTTATAATTTATTTGTGATTTATGATTGTTATGGCCTCCTGGTTACTCTTTTGTTGTTATACCATGTCTGCAAATACTTTCTGGTGTTGAAATCTATTTTATCAGATATTAATAAATCCACTTCATCTTCTTACTCTTACTGTCTGCGTGGAATATTTCTTTGGGTCCATTTTATTTCTCCTTAACTGTGTCTCTTTTAAATGTATCTTTTATAAACAACATGTATTTGGGTCTTGCTTTTCAATCTATTCTAACAACCTCTGCCTCATATTTACCTTTGTCCATAAATGTTTAATACTATTATTGGTACAATTAGATTTAGGTCTACCAATCTATAACAGGTTTTCTATTCTTCTCCTTCTTCTTTTATTCTTTTTCTATTCTTCTTCTTCTTCCCCCCTCCCTTTGTTTTTGGATCATTTAGATCATTTATTCTTCCATTCCTAGGCTTTTATTTAATTATTTCACTTTTTTGGGAATTTCATCTAAAAATGTCTGTTGGCTTTTTATCAATAATTCTTTACATTACTTTTAGTGGTTTACATAGATATTATAAGACACACCCTTAATTTTTTATTCTACTTACATTTAATATTGAACCACTCTACTAAACATTTACTCAGTTTAGTAAACAGGTCCATAGCTGTGTTGAGGACCTGGAGCTAGTGTATTAAATTAAGAATATGCAGATTAGGATCTACTGAGCGAAGAGGAATAAACCACCCACATGGGGTTAGACAGGAAGCTCCCTCAGCATCTGAGCTCCCACTCTGGGGAAGTGAAAGCCCAGGGTCATTTTGATTGAAGGTGCTTTTAATAGACTCACATAAAGGAGGTGAAGCACAAGGTTTGTTACTTATAGATCTCAGAAATGGGAGGAACTGGGGAAGAGAAACAAGACAGAGATCTCCCCACCCTGAGATCAAGACCTGAGCCAAGATCAAGAGTTGGACACTTAAGTGACTGACCCACCCAGGTGTTCCATGTCTCTCATTTGTTTATTAAGAAATAATTTCTACTGATCTAGTTTTTAGTTCAATTAAGTTTTCCTCTTTGTCTGAATTCTGCTGTTAATTCTACCTGACTTATAATTTCAAATATTATAATTTTCAGTTCTAGAATTTTCACTTTTTATAGTTTCTATCTCATTCTTGAGATTTCTAATCTTTAGTGGTATAATATCAGGTATAAACATGTATTTGAGCACCTTTTCTTTTTCTACTGAGAATGTGTTCCATTTTCCTATTCTTTATAGATCAAATAATTTTGGATTATATCCTGGACATTACAAGTTGTAGAGACTGTGGAGTCTGCAATTTTTCTCTAATGATTATTGGTTTTATTTTATCATCCAATTAATTATCTTCTCTAGATAAGAACCACAACCGTTTCTTAGACAGCAACTGTTATCTCTATTCAGATCTTTTGTCTTTAGCCAAGTTGCTTTGAATCTGCTATCACATGTGTGATTCAGGTCAGCAGACAAGCAGACACAGATTGGGAATCTACTCTCTTGGTCTATTCCTTCCAGAATCCCCACCATTGCCATGTGGTAACCCCCACCATTGCCACAGGAATTTATTGGAAACACCAGTTGGAAATATAATTATTCCATTTTGCACAATAATTTACCAATAATATTATTCAATTATTCATCTCATCAAAGTTCCAAAAAAAATTATCAATCAGTGCAGTTTGAAATTACAAGCCAACTTAACATACTTACCTAGCTCCCAAGATATCCTTTTTGGCAAGGCCTATTCCAGCTATAACTTTGACCCTCACAATTCGTGAATTTTCCTAAAACACAAAAATTTATATGTTATTTTCATATACTTTTAAACATATCTAAGACACATACCTTTAAATATGTACATATCAAATAAAATAAGCAGGATTTTAAAATTACTTGGAGGACTCTTTTTTAAAAATTAATTTCATTAAGATATCACCAAGACAGCATGGTACTAGCATAAAAACAGATACACAGACCAGTGGAACAGAGTAGAGAGCCCAGATATGGACCCTCAACTCTATGGGCAAATAATCTTCAACAAAGCAGGAAAAAATATAAAGTGGAAAAAATACAGTCTCTTCAATAAATGGTGCTGGGAAAACTGGGCAGCTATATGTAGAAGAATGAAACTCGACCATTCTCTTACACTGTACACAAAGATAAACTCAAAATGGATAAAAGACCTCAACGTGAGACAGGAATCCATCAGAATCCTAGAGGAGAACATAGGCAGTAATCTCTTCAGTATCAGCCACAGCAACTTCTTTCAAGATATGTCTCCAAAGGCAAAGGAAACAAAAGCCAAAATAAACTTTTGGGACTTCATCAAAATCAAAAGCTTCTGCACAGCAAAGGAAACAGTCAGAAAAACAAAGAGGCAACCCACGGAATGGGAGAAGATATTTGCAAATGACAGTACAGACAAAAGGTTGATATCCAGGATCTATAATGAACTCCTCAAACTCAACACACACAAAACAGACAAGCATATCAAAAAATGGGCAGAAGATATGAACAGAGACTTCTCCAATGAAGACATACAAATGGCTATCAGACACATGAAAAAACGTTCATCATCACTAGCCATCAGGGAGATTCAAATTAAAACCATATTGAGATATCACCTTAAACCAGTTAGAATGGCCAAAATTAACAAGAGAAAAAACAACATGTGTTGGAGGGTATATGGAGAAAGGGGAACCCTCTTACACTCTTGGTGGGAATGCAAGTTGGTGCAGCCTCTTTGGAGAACAGTGTGGAGATTCCTCAAGAAATTAAAAATAGAACTTCCCTATGACCCTGCAATTGCACTCCTGGGTATTTACCCCAAAGATACAGATGTAGTGAAAAGAAAGGCTATCTGTACCCCAATGTTTATAGCAGCAATGGCCACGGTCGCCAAACTGTGGAAAGAACCAAGATGCCCTTCAACGGACGAATGGATAAGGAAGATGTGGTCCATATACACTATGGAGTATTATGCCTCCATCAGAAAGGATGAATACCCAACTTTTGTAGCAACATGGACGGGACTGGAAGAGATTATGCTGAGTGAAATCAGTCAAGCAAAGAGAGTCAAATATCATATGGTTTCACTTATTTGTGGAGCATAACAAATAGCATGGAGGACATGGGGAGTTAGAGAGGAGAAGGGAGTTGGGGGAAGTTGGAAGGGGAGGTGAACCATGAGAGACTATGGACTCTAAAAAACAATCTAAGGGGTTTGAATTGGCGGGTGAGTGGGAGGTTGGGGTACCAGGTGGTGGGTATTATAGAGGGCACGGATTGCATGGAGCACTGGGTGTGGTGAAAAAATAATGAATACTGTTGTGCCGAAAATAAATAAAAAATAAATTTTAAAAAAAGATATAGAAGAGAAAATAAAAACTATATTGTTATTTCTAGTTAACTTGCTTATCTACAAAGAAAAGCCAAAAACACTAGAGTTAAATACAGTGTAAATATTACACTAAGAATTTATCATTGCTTCCAAGAAAATCTACAGCCAAATTCTTAGCACTAATATTTTCATTGTTGCTATGTACACTATAACACAAAATCAAGAGCTTATAATCATTTCTAATAACTATTTAGAAAGCTATTTTTTTAAGGTTTAAATTAAATTCCAGTTAGTAAACATATAGTATAATATTAGCTTCAGGTATACGATTTAGTGATTCAGCTCTCACATAAAACAACCAGTGTTCACCACAAGTGCACTTCTTAATCCCCATCACCTATTTAACCCATGCCCCTGCCCACCTCCTCTCTGGTAACCATCAATTTGTTCAGTTTCTTGGTTTGCCTCTCTCTCTTGTTTTCCCCCATGCTCATTATTTTAAAAATCCCATTCAGTAGATTATACATTAAATAAAACCATAGTATATTGATACTGTAACAAATCAAGTATTAAATTTCCTGGGTATCATACTGTTGTAAGGTTTTATATAAGGATGTTCTTTGAGATACATATTGAAATATTTAGGGATACAGTGTGATAAAGTACAATTTACTCTTTAATGTTTCAGGAAATAAAAAATTGAATATGTGTATGTGTGGGTGTATGTAAATAAAGGGAATAAGTAAACTGTTAGCAATTTGTGGATCTAGCGGGGGGTATACAGGTGTTCATTATACTACCATTTTAATTGTCCTGTAGATTTTAAATTGTTCAAAATTAAAAGGTAAGAAAATATTATAAAACAGAATGCATATTTTAAAAAATCCTCAACTAAGCAAAACTATCAGACACAAAGAAACAGACTTAATGAGTAATGTAAATAACTTTTATGGATAAAATGATAAAAACTTATTGAAGAACACAAAGAAGACTTAAATAAATGAAGAAATTCACTGTGTCCATGGATGGAAATATTCCATATTATTGTCGTTTTCTCCAAAGTAACCTATAAATACAATTCCAACTCCCCACACCCAGATTTTTGTCATGGTTTTTAACAAAAAATTGTAAAATTCATAGGGAAGAGTAAAAATGAGTACAGAAGTAAATAATAACATTCAATCACTATCTTATACTCTATACAAAAACCAATTCCAGCTATATTAAAAGTCTTATAAGCAAAAAAGAAAACTTTAAAAATTTCATAGAAAATTTTAGAATATTTCTGACAGTGAATTAGGAGAGGGTTTTAAAAAATACAAACTCTAATAGGAAAAGTAGTTAGATTTGACATTAAAATTATATACCCTTTGTATGAGAAGAGATGCCATGAACAAAATGAGAAGACAAGGAGGAAGTATCTAAAATGTGTACCATTGACAAATTATGATTATCCAGAATATATTTTTTAAAATCCTAAAAATTAGTAAGTAAAATATAAACAACATAACATAAGAAATTACAGAGAATGGATAGTAAACACAGGAAAAGATTATCAATCTCACTAGTAATCAGGGAAAACTCTAATATGTTGTTAGTAGGAAGTATAAATTGAAGAATTGTTTTGAAGAGACCTTTGCAAAATCTACCAAAGTTCTAAATCAATAACCCAGAAATTCCACTTTTAGATCTATCCCCTAGATACACTCTCAATAATGTACTCAAGGACATAAGCATAACAGTATTCACAAGAGCATTAATAAGATCAACATATATGAAATAGATGTTGCCCAACAGATAGCAACCTAACAGATTCTATTATATAGTCATCCCATTGACAAGTAGTTAGTCATATTCCCTTGTGAGCAGAGGCCTGCAAAGGCGAAAATACACATATCATGGAATATTTATTTCAGTCTTCTACTTCTAAATGCTTACAACCACCCTCATTCCTGGAGGTTTCACTGAATAAATATGATCATGGAAATATTCTATTAACTCCAAATCTCAGATAGGTGACAAATTCAGATAATACAAATGCTTACTAAAGATGTTAGATAAAATATAAGTTTCCTCTAGCCCCAAATAAAACTAAATAAGTAGCTGATTTTGCAAAAATACGGCAGGGGAGGGTAATCCTCAGGTATCAGAATAAAGATAGAAGTAAAATTTAGAAAGGAAAATATGTGAACTGAAATTTCAGTTTTCCGCAGGGACTTATTCCCAAAAATTTGAAGAGATTTGCAGTCACCGTTTCTTCCTGGAAAAGTCCCACTGATTAAATAGGCCCATTAAAGTATTCTATTGGCTTGAACAGCCAATTTCTCATCTCCCAGTTGACTGGGAAAAGCCTGTTCTTTATTGCATAGGTATGGATCTCCAACACTGAATTCTGAAAATTAGAAGTCTTTTCTGTGATGACTTAATAAATAAAAATAAACTTTTTCAAGTGGTAAAGTGTAATCAAAACCGCCATCAGCAAATAATGTTATTTGATAATCCCAACTTTCGTAACACAGACAAGCGTTTATAATTTATATTTAAACTTAATTGAGGAAAGAGACTACCACACCCCTCCTAAGAAGTTACTCCATATTAGTGGAACCTCTACAGAAACTATCCCCCAGAAGTCTCCTGGAGAAAAATGTTAACATGTGTTAATTTTAAAAACTCAGGGAGTGATAAATTACTCACAGCCAGAAACACATTTAGCTTTTAAATTTTCTCCTTGCATTTCTTACCACAGATATCAGAACTAGTTATTTGGGGTGTTGTGGTTAACTGATGTGAAGCTATATTAAGATTCTGTCATAAAACTAAGTAAGAAGCACTTTATTTTCATACTTTCATTCACTTAAGTGCATTTTATAAATTAATGCTAGAAAATTGCCAAACGAGCCTTTGTAATCATCACCATAAGCAGAAATCATAATATCTCACAGCATCTTTGAAACTAAAGAAGAACATAAATGCTGCAACAAGAGACTGAACTCTTCAGTATCTTTGAAAACACAGTATTCAAAGTACTGTTAATAGAGACGTGTTCATCAAGGATATTGGTCTGTAATTCTTCTTTTTGCTGGGGTCTTTGTCTGGTTTGGGGATCAAGGTAATACTGGCCTCCTCAGCATCAGGGAAATACGAATCAAAACCACAATGAGGTACCACCTCACACCAGTCAGAATGGCTAAAATTAACAAGTCAGGAAACAACAGATGCTGGTGAGTATGCAGAGAAAGGGGAGCCCTCCTACGCTGTTGGTGGGAATGCAAGCTGGCGCAGCCACTCTGCAAAACAGTATGGAGGTTCTTCAAAAAGTTGAAAATAGAGCTACCCTATGACCCAAGAATCGCACTACTGGGTATTTAGCCTGAAGATACAAATGTAGTGACCCGAAGGGGCATGTGCACCCCAATGTTCATAGCAGCAACACCCACAATAGCCAAACTATGGAAAGAGCCCAGATGTCCATCAACAGATGAATGGATAAAGAAGATGTGGTGTATATATACAATGGAATACTATTCAGCCATCAAAAGAAATGAAATCTTGCCTTTTGCAATGACATGGATGGAACTAGACAATTATCAGATGATCTCCCTGATATGAGGAAGTTGAAAGGCAGAGTGGGGGGTCTGGGGAATAGGGAAGGAAAAAATCAAACAAGATGGGACCGGGAGGGAGACAAACCTTAAGACTCTTAATCTCACAAAACAAACTGAGGGTTGCTGGAGGGAGGTGGGGTGTGGAGAGGGTGGTTGGGTTATGGACATTGGGGAGGGTATGTGATATGGTGAGTGCTGTGAAGTATGTAAGCCTGATGATTCACAGACCTGTATCCCTGGGGCAAATAATAAAAATAATTAATTTAAAAAATAGAGATGTGGACAGTGCTCAAATGAGGAAAAAAGAAATGAAAATTAAACATCTTCTCCTTATTCAAAACAGGAACATTATCCCCGAATAGATCACAGCTCTTCTTTAAAGTTTGAGACTTCCCCTTCTACTCCTAAGAAATCTTTCTTGATCTATGAAAGTGATACGGCAAAGTTACAAATCCTAGCCAAAAATATGTGTTTTTTCTCAACGACAGTGCAAAACAAAATGACAACGTATTATCAATGTAGAAGGCTATAGGAATTAAAAATGGCTTTCCAGGCCCGAGTTATCTCCACAATTCATGAAAACAGCTAATCTCCAGGAATAGGAAAAGTAGAGCTTTAAATCTTTCCATCTCTCACATGTCTTAGAAGAATTTTTGTTCCTCTCTTCATCCTTCTTCCAGCCTTCTGTTGCCTCCCTCCCATACCTAACTCCCTTCTCACATATCCAGTCAGTCTACTTTTTAAAAAAATTACCCTGTGTCTACTTACCTCTGAGATTTTACACAAGTTGGACTCCCTCTGCCTGGGATAGTCTTCTCCATCCCCTACCTCTTCATTCTTAAAACCCTGTATCATCTGAGCAACCATTTATTTATTTATTTATTTATTTTTAAAGATTTTATTTAATTATTTGACAGAGAGAGAGAGATCACAAGGAGGCAGAGAGGCAGGCAGAGAGAGAGAGAGAGGAGGAAGCAGGCTCCCTACTGAGCAGAGAGCCCGATGTGGGGCTCGATCTCAGGACCCTGAGATCATGACCTGAGCCGAAGGTAGAGGCTTTAACCCGCTGAGCCACCCAGGCACCCCTTGAGCAACCATTTAAAATGTATTATTTTAGTACATGTGCTGCCGAAGCGAGCACTTAAAATGTATTATTAATATTACATGTTGTATCATGTTAACTAGAAAATATCAGGATGCAGAGTGGTATCTATTCTATGATAACTATAAAAATATGTGCTGATGGATAAATATTAGAAGGAAATATACAACTGCGATAGTAACTATTTTAAAAAATGAAATAAAATAATGAGATGATAGGGGTGCCTGACTGGCTCTGTTGGTTGAGCACCTGACTCTCAGTTTTGGCTGAGGTCATAATCCCAGGGTGTTCAGATCGAGTCCTACATCAGGCTTCCTGCTCAGAGGGGAACCTGCTTCCCCCCCCACCACCCCCCCACCGCCACCACACTCTGCTGTTTGCTCTCTCTCTTTCACTCTCTGTCAAATAAATAAATAAGATCTTTTAAAAAAATTTTTAAATTGTAGGGGTGCCTGGGTGTCTCAGTGGGTTAATCCTCTGCCTTCAGCTCAGGTTGTGATTCCAGAGTCCTAGGATCGAGCCCCGCCTTGGGCTCTCTGCTCAGCGGGGAGCCTGATCCCTCCACCCCCAGCTGCTGCCTACTTGCGATCTCCGTCAGGTAAATAAATAAAATCTTTAAAAAAAAATTAAATTGTAGTTTTTTTTTAAAGACTTGTCCTTCCTTCTAAGTCCAAATACTATTTTTTCTACAAGCCTTCATAGCTGAAACGAATTTTCCCCTTTTGCTGTGAAAGGCCCCTTTTTATAGCACTTATCACATGTGGTCTCCTGTCTGAGGAGATAACGATGTGTCTTTTTCCACTATTAAAATTGTGAGATTTTGAAGCTCAAGAAGTTTATCTTTTCATTATCTTGGTATTCTCTGTGGAACCCAGCAGAATAATTGGCACATAGCAGGGGCTGACAAATTCTTGATTAACCTCAAAGCTTTCTGAAGTAGCTGAAAGTAGAAATAAGGCACTTTATGGAAAACAGGGGAAAGTTTGCACAGTGAGCCCAGAACACTGGCCACCAGATCTACAGCGCCCAAACAGAAGACTGGAAGACTTCTCTCCGAGGAAACTGATGACGTGGCAGGGGGGTGGAAGGAGAGGAACCAAGTGTTATAAATATTTATATGTGGGAGTCCCACTGGAAATAACCCTATCTCCAAACAGTTCTGTCAACAGTACCTGCCCACTATACCGATGATGTACGTCAGCAAATGAGGAAGTAAGTTAGGAGAAAGGACTAAGCAAAGAGAAAAGATTAAGGAAACAGTGGCTCCAACGGAGAAAAGAGTTCAAGAGAATTCTCACAAGAACGGCATATAGAAGTCTGCAGGGGATGGCTACAAAGCAGGTGTAGAGTGGAAGCAGTTCAGATGGATGCGACAGAGCAAGAGGCTGTCCCCAACTAGAATGCAGAAAAGGGAATAGATAGCATCCATTATACATATATATAGATAGAACATCTGCATGGAGTAGTTCTAAAGCTTCGTCAGATAGTTTGCAAATTTGTGACACGTATATAGAAAACTAAAGTGAACAAAAAAATGTGCACTAGTTATAAACATGACATAAGGGTTCTGATGTGATTACTGTACTCACACAATGCAATAATATAAACACCGCACATTTATTTTAAAAACTGCTAGAGTAGAAAGGAAGGATGTATTTCTTATCTTTCTCCTTTTTTTTTTTTTTTTTTGGCAACATGTTAGATCATTTATGGTGACCATATTTTCAAAACTAAAAATCTGAACCTTGGACTGCTAGCAGGTTTGTTCCTCTGCTGTGTAAACTGACTTGAGACATTTTATAAAAATGTCAATGCTAGATGACATGTACCAGAAAATCCATGAAATGAGGACAGTCCCAGTAAAGGTGGCATGTGTAAGTGCTATGGATTTGCTTACATGGTCAAAGCAGTGTTTGGTTGTAGTAACCATGATAAACTAGAATACCAGAATCCTTATATTTAGGACCAGCTGTGGTTCTCAAAGGGTATTCCCTGGACCAGTGGTAGGAGCACATGGGAATTTATCCAAAACACATGCTTTCAGGACCATCTACTGAATCAGACAGTCTGGTGGGGACAGTAGTCTGTGTTTTAACAAACTCTCCAGGTGATTCTGATGAACACTAAAGCTGAGACCCACACGTAGAGCATGAAGGTAAGACAGGGAAGGGCTATCATTAATGCAGCTCAGGGACTATTCCCCAACTAGAAAACTGTAACTTTAGTTATTCGATCCAAACCATATAATTTCTGAAAAAGAACAGCTCCTCATCCCGTCACATTTTAACACTACTCTTACATGTGATAGCACCATGCACGCTTCTTTATACATGAAATGCCTCTGGAAAGATACACATCAAGCTTATTAACCTATGTTTGTGGGAAAGAAATTTTCATAAGATTTGTAGATAAATGTTCACAGTAGGTTTATTCACAGTAGCCGAAAGCTGGAAACAATGGGAGTGTCTGTCAAAAGGAGAATGGATAAAGATCTGGTATACTCATACAATGGAATACTACTCAGCAATAAAATGAATGAGTTGCTTTTACAAACAACCACATGGGTGACTGAAAAACATTACGTTAGACAAAAGGAGCCAGATACAAAAGAATACATACTATATGATTCCATTTCTATGGAGTTCCAGGACAGGCCAAAGGATAAGCATGGTGATAAAAGGTTGCCTCTGGAGAGTGAAGTGGGAAGCTGACTGAAAGAGGGCCCAAGGGGACATTCTGGAGTGATGGAATTTTTTTTTTTAATATTTCATTTATTTAAAGAGAGTAAGCAGGGAGCCCAATGTGGGTCTCCATCCCAGGACCCTGGGATCATGACCTGAGCCAAAGGCAGACACTTAATTGACTGAGCCTCCTAGGTGCCCCAAGAGTGATGAAAATACTCTCTATCTTAATTGGGCTGTGTGTCACATGCGCACTGTACGTCAAAGTGTATGTTTAAAAATCTGCATTTCACTGTTCGTAAGTTTTACTCCACTCCCCTTCTGAAGCCCTGCCCAAGAAAAGAAGAAAAACAAAATAGAGATATTATCAGACAAAAACAAAAACCAAGGAAGTTTATCACCAGCAAACACTAAAAAAACTTCTACAGGATGTACTTCAGGCAGAAAATAGTGATCCTAGGGGCGCCTGGGTGGCTGAGTGGGTTAAGCCGCTGCCTTCGGCTCTGGTCATTATCTCAGGGTCCTGGGATCGAGTCCCGCATCGGGCTCTCTGCTCAGCAGGGAGCCTGCTTCCCTCTCTCTCTCTCTCTCTGCCTGCCTCTCCATCTACTTGTGATTTCTCTCTGTCAAATAAATAAATAAAATCTTTAAAAAAAAAAAAAAAGAAAAGAAAATAGTGATCCTAGATGGAAAGCCAGAGATGTGACAAGACATGAATAACAAATAGAGAAAAAGTTAAATACCTGAGGAGCAGAGAGTAACTCTAAAAAAAATGTTAGTGGTGATGATGATGATGATGATGATGTGTGAGTGTGTGTGTGTGTGTGTGGTGTCCACACACATATTTGGCGAGTTTCCCTCATCTGCCTGCCCGGGCTCTGCTCTTCCCTCCTCTCCACACTCATCTGACACCACCACCCTAGTCTTCTTCTTCCTCTCCATCTTACCTTCTGCACACGCAGTGAGTTCTGCCTACCTGGAAGGCTCCTTTGCCCCAGTCTTTGCCTCACTAACCCCTATTGATCCTTATGTTCATCTTAAAGGTGACTTCCTCAGCCTTTCCTTATTACTCTCTCCCCTCCTTCATACCATGGGAGATGAATTCAACGTTCCTGTTGTATACTTTTATCTCACCTGCCTTTTCCTTCATACCTATAAAATGTTTGTGTGATTCCGTATTTACTGTCCTTTTCTTCCTGTAGGTGATAAATTCAGTGAGGTCTGTCATTCATCACTATCACCTCATGGCCTGATCCAAATGCCTCACCCATAGTAAATGTTCAACAAATACTTAAGCAAATATAAAATTCAAGTACTTCAAAGGTCCAGCTAAAATCTACTAACAAAAAAAGACAGAAGAAGTGGAAGAACATAAGAATGATTACAAGTTAATTTTGCACATGTTACATTTGTTGCCTTCAACAGAAGAGAGTCTCTTCTGTTAAATTCTTCTATTTGGACAACTATTTGCAGAAGGACAGTGGAAAGACCAAGTCTTTGGTATTAAAGAAATCTGAGATTCAAGTGTAGATCACTAGCTACCTAATAGGACCAAGTCCTTGAGCAAATCACAATCTCACATTCCTTATCTGTAAAATGGAGATAACACTATCTACTTCTGCAAAACTGTTTGGATGATTACAACTAAAATATGAGAACATGTGACCTGGTGCTTGGAATACAGCAGGCATTTAATTAGAGGCAGCTCTGAATATATTTAGACTGACGCTTTTACCTTAAAGGAGGATATTTTCATGAAAGCATCTTACGCAAAAACAAAACCAAAGAAGTTTATTACCAGCAAACACTAAAAAAACTTCTGCAGGATGTACTTCAGGCAGAAAATGTGATTTGACATGAAAATATGACGTGATGGTTCACATTCATTGCCAGTGCACATCTCATATGGGAGGAAGCCAAACTTTTGGGTCAGGCCACAGGGCTATGATTACAGACATATTAATTCCTCAAGACTTCAGAAAAGTCTTATGAAAGCCTTTTCTCATTTGTTTGTGCTGTCTTTCTCCCTGCATTTCTTCTCCTACCTTCTCCTTCCATTTATCCTCTCAAAACTTTGATAGGATTAGCAACGGGAGCCAGACTAACAAGTGAAAGGTCAGTAACACCGACCGCCACAGAATTCAGTAGACAGTGGGTTTAGCCATTCAGATCAGCAATCTTACATTTTTTCAGTGCTACAGAATATTCTTAATACCAGACACAGCTAGGGAAGGGGGAATCAGCTGATGTAAGGATCCTGCTCTGACAGGTGTCAAATACCTAGGCTGAATCACCAAGAGTGACAAAGCCAGAATTCCATTCTAGTCAAATTTTATTTTCTATACCCCTGTTTACCCTAAGTGATTTATTTATGGTGCCTTCCAGCTCCAAGATCCTATTCCTATATGATAGATGAATTACTAATAGTTAACTGTAAAAAGATACATACATATAGTCCCCTCTAATCTCGGCCTGGTGCAGAGGAATCAACGTTGGGCCCAGCTTAGGCAGGGCTTGGGTGGAGGAGGCAGTCTGACGGAGGTTCAAGGTCAGCAGGCTCATCAGCCTGGGGCAGGAGAGGAAAAGGGCGGTGCCATGCAGAGACCCAGCAGTCGGTGCCCACTGACACCGGGCCCCGGTGACTCTGGGCCCCAGCAGTACTCCTACTAAAGTGGAAAGTCGTAGACAGGGGACATGCCTGCGTGCTTGGGAAATCAGGGATATCAAAAACATAAGTAAAGAGACCGGGCAAATAAGTAAAAATAATGAGAATAATAAAAAGTCAGAATTTTTACTCGTAGAGAAGGTACTTATGGCTGGAAAGAACCCTGAGGCATTAGATTTGAATTCGAAAACTAATACGAATTCATGATTTTTAAATACATGTATACAGATTGACATAGAAAGTGATATACGTTTATGTGTACACACACACACACACACACTTTTCTTTACTGCTGAGATGGCTAAAGAGCAATGACATTCAACAGGAATGCGCACTCTGAAGACCCCAATCACTGAAGACTCCAATCTTGGCTTCTGAAAGGCTTTATCTCCTAAATGTTCCAGACAGCAGGGGGCCAGGTAAAATACAAGAGGAGTCTGGAGTGTCTGCTGCTGGAAAGTCAGGGAGGGTTCAAAGGATGGGGACTTGTCACAATATTAACTAGGAACCCCCTTGAAAGGGCTTCCACTGACCAAAGGGTGATCATTTGAGCAACAAAATAGTTAATGATAGTAAATAATTACAACCCATTGAATAAGGTGGAATTCTACCTATTTGTGCTCATATAAATAAGCTCTTCTTACACAGAATGCCAACTAATAAAGATGGAAATTTAAAAAAAAAAATAGTGGTGTTTGATTCAAGTGTAAGTCATCAATGAATGCTAAAAGAGCTGGATGGGAATCTGATGAAGGGGAGGCCACTGGCATAGTCTCTGCAGACATCCCCACAAGATACTAATCAGTTATGAGGGAGGAAATAGTGACGTTACAAAAAAGAAACCTGGTGGGCACCAAAATAATCAAGTGAGCAAGGTTATCGTTGATGGTGACGGACAAATTAATATTGTGCACCCCTCATGGGAGGCACAGCATCGTCTCTGTGAATCCTGCCAAAAAAGCATGGCTGTGCCATGGCCCTGGGAAAGCAGTAAACAGACCCAGGCCAGGGAACCTCCTACAGGTCGTACGGCCTGTACTCTGTAACAGTCAAGGAACTATACAGATGAGAAGAGACCGCAAAGCCATGGCAGGTATCCACAACCTATGCTCCTACCTGGGCTCTTGGACCAGAAAGGAAAAAGAGAAATTATGAGAACACCTGGCAAAGACTGATGGGCTCTGCACTTTGGAGGGTAGTGTCATATAAGTGCTGATTTTCTGCCTTAGAGGAATGGACAGCTGTTATGTAGGAAAGTGTTCTTGTTGGGGCACCTGAGTGGCTCAGTCAGTTAAGCAACTGCCTCCGGCTTGGGTCATGATCCCGGATCCTGGGATCCAGCCCCATATCAGGCTCCCTCCCTCTGCCATTCCCCCTGCCACTCCTCCTGCTCATGCTCTCTTACTTTCACACTCTCTCTTAAATAAATAAAATATTTTTAAAAGTTTGCTTGTTAAAAAAAAAAAAAGTGTTCTTGTTTTAGGAAAATACACACCAAAGTATTAAGAGGTGACAGAGCACTGGGTCTGCAGTTTGCCCTCAAATGGTTTAGAAGAAGAGGGGCATTAGGGGGCACCTAGGTGGCTCAGTAGGTTAAGCACCAGACTCTTGATTTTGGCTCAGGTCTTGATCTCAGGGTCATGAGATCGAGCCCCGTGTTGGGCTCAGCACTCAGCACAGAGTGCCCCTGAGATTCTTTCTCTCTCTCCCTCTGCCTCTGCCCTTCCCTCTGCTCGTGTGCACATGCTCTCTCTCACTCTCTCTCTCTCTCTGAAATAAATAAATAAATCTTCAAAAAAAAAAAAAAAAGAAAAGAAAAAGATTAATGAAAATGGCAAAAAGTGTTATGGAGCAGTTGTTGAATGTCAACAGCTGGAGAACCAGCACGAGGAGGATCTGGACTTCTTTGTGCTGTACTTTCAACTCTTCTGCTGGTTTAAAATAACTAAAATATAAACTGCTACAAAATAAAATCTCTTTATCCACTTCTTTGGTCCCATGGAAACCCATGAAAAATAGGATGATGCTGGGATTAAGAAGCTGCAAAAAAGGAGCAATGGCAAAATGAACACAAGAAAGTGTGGGAGAGGTGCTAACGCAGCTGGCTTCCACGGTGCTTCTCCTTTGTGTGCCATTGAGTAGAGGTTTGGGAACTCGGCGTGATGCCAGGGCAGGCCAGGTCTGCTTCTGCGTAGCACTGGGGTTCTAGAAGCATCAGCAGATGCTGTTCTTAGTTACCCTGCTGCTTATGCACTGTTGTCGCTGTCCCCACCAAAGTCACCCCTTCCTCTACAAGTGCAAACTGATCTTCCAAACTGGCAGCAGACACTCTCAGCTCGTTCCCTTTCCTTCCCTCAGGTTTCAGGTGCAGGAAATAGACCTCACTCTAGATGTTTTAAGAATAAAGAAGTCAATCCAGGGAATTGGCTGTTTACAAAGTTGTTGGGAAGAGCTGGAGGGGCAGGCTGCAAGGCTGGGCCTCCAGAGGCCCTGGAAACAGCTCGAACTGGCCCACCCAGGACAGTGTCACTTCTGCTCCCCCACCCCCTGTCAGGAAGACAGGGACTCAGAAGCCACCCCCAGATCTGCTGGCTTTACAAATGTACCCAACTAGTCATCAGGAAGCTGCCACCACCACAGATTCCGAAACTTCCTACCAATCTTCTCAAAACAGGTTACCAGATATTGAAACACTTTTGCTGGAAAAGTCAACGTCTACATGACTGTGCTTGTCAGAAGAACAAGCCAAAGAAACAAGAACTTGGGCTCCACTTCATTTGTACTTTCCAAATCTCAAGGAAGTGAGCCGTACAGGGAAACCTATTTCAAAACCCATTTCCAGAATGCTAAGTGCCAGAAAGTATGAGAAACGTGCCGTTTGGCTTTCCAACCTCTGTCTAATAGGGAAGTCCACTGAAAAGAGACTGGAAGGGATGCCGAATTCCACTGTCCAGAGCTTCCACATGCCTCCTCACCAAAGGTTGGTGGGAATTAGTCTCTATTGTTAATCCCAAGAGACTGTCAGAGCAAATCTGGTATAATTTATATTCACTACTTCCTTAGTTTGTTATTCTTTAATGACAACATTTTGCACATGAAGCCAGAACCTTCTCTCACTAAAAGACATTTATATGTGGAATAAGAACTAAAACTCACTGAAAAGTGACAGAGAGGAATTATGACCTAAACTTTGGCCTACTTCAATGAGCCACTAATATGCTCATACAGTGTGACCCAGTGGATAAAAATATTGGTTAAATCACAATGCTCTAAGTATCTTATATCCTATGTCTGTTCATTTTTCTTCTCATTTCAGTTTCAAATTTAAAATAAGAATCATCACTGTCTGCTGTAACAGAAAAGCTACCTTATTTTTAATCAACAGCAGAGGGCTGCCTATCCCCAAGTAGTCTGTGAGTTCTAGGAAATAACAGTCTTTCTTCAAAAAAAAAAAAAAAAACAAAAACTGAGGGGGGAGGCTCTTCTGAGCCCTCTTTTACTTTGTGATGGACCAGAAAATAAATGTCAAGTAAGAGTGATGAGATGACAATCTCTACCAGAAAACAAGTGATTTTTATCTTTCCCACCAGGCTGTGAGCTCTTCAAAAAACAGGCAGGGACTGTTTTTTCTCTCTCTATCCCTGGTGGACAGCACACTGCATGACCCAGAACAGACAGTTAATAATGTCTGTTGAAAGAATCACGCAGGGGAAGAAGCGGAAGACAACACTCCATCATCATGTCTCTTCTCTTCCGTCCGATCCAACTCTCTTCATTAATGTGGACAAAGCAGACAGAGAGAGCTGCAAGAACTCTGAGTCATGGCACTGACAACTGGACCCCCAACATGCAAACAGAGCGGGCCCCAGGCCATGCAACTTCCTAGAAGTACAAATCCCTCAGGATGCAAGCTCAGGAACACCTCATTTCAACGGGTGGAGTTTCTGGCCTTTAGCCCCAGTTGCTTACTGACCAAGCCACTAACTGCCATAATTCACATTATTTCATCTGGGCAGAAGCATGATGTGAGAAGCAGATCACGGAAAACACAGAACCTGAACCAAGAGAGGAGAGTGAACGATGCCTTCAGCAATATTCTATGATCGGCTGGCTTTGCTGGAAGGGAATGCAATGAGAAATCTGGAAATCAGGATCTACCACTGAGTAATAATAACAAAAAGGAAAGAAAGTCCAAGGCCAGCCTGATTGGGTTGAATGTCAGTTTGAGGTTATCTGCACTGAACAGCTTATGGTAGCAAAGCAGAGAGGTCTGACGGATGAGAAAGCTATCACAGGTTCAACACCACATTATTTTCCTCTGATCTCTTCTGCTGAACAATAATGGACTTTAGCAGGAATATCATCTCTGGCGATAGCATACTGACTGTTGTTTCTGGGGGTCTACCAAGCTGCCACCATTTTTCCACCACTTTGCTTCTCTTTTGGTAGCAATAATTAAGAAATTAAATTCTAATCTATCACATGATTAGTCTCAAAACACTCTGAGATAACTTGCCTGCATAAACAAGTTGCCCACTATTTAGATACAAAAAACTCTGAGATAAATGTAAAAGACATTTTGTAAAAGACATCTGAAGATACCAAGTTACTAAGAGAAGGAAATATTCCAACACTGTCAGAAGATAAATTTACAGTGATGTATTACAGTTAAGGTCTAATCTTGATAATAAGTATGTGTGACAGCTTAGCCAGTCAACAAAAATGCTTAAATTTGATTCCCCCCCCCAAACTGAACTAATCACTGTTAGACTGGATACCTTTTCATCTCCCACCCATTCCCATTTTTGAGACAATCATCAGGAGTTTAGAGGAGCCACATCTCATACTAAAACGGAATAATTTTCTTTCCGAATGGCCTCAGTTTTACTAATCGCGAGGCATCACCAGCCTAAATTATTTTGCTGCGAAGGGACAGCTTTGCCTTCTCAAATCATGGAACTTAATTTTTAAAGCAAACAGCTATGGGAAGTTCGTCCAAATATTTGTACCTGTTCGGCTTTTTTTTCCCGCCTTAAGATTTTGTTTATTTATTTGATAGAGAGAGAGAGAGAGATCACAAGTAGGCCAAGAGGCAGGCAGAGAGAGATGGGGAAGCATGCTCCCCGCTGAGCGGAGAGCCCCATGCGGGGCTCGATTCCAGGACCCTGGGACCCTGGGACCACCACCCGAGCCGAAGGCAGAGGCTCAACCCACTGAGCCACCCAGGTGCCCCTCGGCTTTATTTTTTTAAGTATCACTGAAGACCAGTGAAACGTACCCTGAACTTGCCACACTGGACACTTGTTGCTAAACACGAAGAGGAAAATCTGTCTGCCTGCTTTCCCATCGCATTCTCCAGTTAGGGGAGTTAAAAACAATTTCAGACGAAAAAAGAAAATCCCAACTGCTTATGACACTTGGAAAGTCCGTGAAGTCGAGCGGGCCTGTGTCAGCGCAGGCTCATCCGCAACCGGGACGGGATGCTGAACTCCGGGGAAATCCACCCCCCGCCCGCCCCAGCACGCACCCTCGGCAGGGGGCGGCAGGAAGAGGCCGGCGGGGCGCCGCGCGTCCCCCCCCGCGCACCCACGCCTCTCGCAGCCTAGCGCCCCTCCTCGGCACTTCCTGAAGGAAACTGCAAGGAAGGCGGCGGCTCGGGGAGGACAGGGGTGTGGAGTCCCCAGCCCGGCGAAGAAAATGCCGCTCGCTAAAGCAAGCCCCCACCCCACGCACCCACACACCCACACACCCGCACACCCGCGCGCCGGGCCGCCCCAGGTCCCTACGGCGCCTTGCGCGCTTCCGGAGCTCGCGCGGCGGGAACAGGGGCTGACAGCCGACTCTCGGGCCGCCTCCTCCTCCTCCGGTCCGGCTGATGAGCGGCGAGAAGGGAAGCCCACCCCGCAGCCCCTCGGTCCCCGCACCTCGTCCTCCGGGAGCCCGAACACCTCCACCGCGCAAGTTGCCATTTCCGAACGGTTCCAGCAAACCGGACGCGCCCGCCCCCGCCCGGGAGTGGGAACAGTAGTGAAGAGGAGGAGGAGGAGGGGGTGGAGGAGGAGAAGAGGGAGGAGGCGGGAGGGAGGAGGAGGTGGAGGAAGAGGAGGCGGCGCTCCCCCAGCGGCCGCAGCGCCTCCCCCGGCCCGTGCGCGCTAGCGGCGCTAGGAAGCGCGGCGGGAAAGGGCCGACGGCGCGCGTGCTGGGGCGCAGGGCTGGGGGCGCGCGCGGCGGGGAGAGCGTGCGTGGGGGGCTCGTGTAGGAGGCAGGCTTGTGGCGGGGCTGTGCGCGTGGGGAGTGCGCGTGGCGGGGGCGCGCGTGGCGGGGGCGCGCCGTCCGCTTCCGCGCGGGGAAGCTGACGAACGTGCCCGCCTGCGAGAGTCGGGCAGCCCCGGGCGTCGAGTCGAGCGGGCCGTGTAGGCCAGGGAACGTCAGTCCTTCCCCTGGGAAACAACGCTGCGGTTTTCCCCAGCAACAAGTCTCACTCAGATCCGCTCCGGAGCTCGGCCTCTTCCTAGCCGCCTGGGATCGGAGCGCTTAATCCCAGCTTCACCACGACCTAAAGATCAGAGCCCTTTCTTGAGGGTTGGGGCTCTGCTGATTCCAGTAGAAGCCGGACCCTGGGACTTCGTGGGGGGAAAGCCCGGCCTGAGCGAGGCCACAAATGGGGAGGCCTGAAGGGATCTCATCGTTCTTGGATTCGGAATCTGAAATGCTCTCCTTGTGATTTCTAAACACTGTGCCAATTCACAAGCCATTTCCTGTCCTATGGTCTATCTTCAAAGTCTACCCATAACAGCCTCTAGGCCAGAAAAGGTAGCAAAGAAAGGGGGGGAAAATGCAACGAACTAGGACCTCCGGTGCTATGGAATAATTGTGCTTATTTTATAGTCATGTCTGACAGATTTTATAGTTCCCTAATCACAAGAAGACTCTGGTGCTGGGTAACTGATCTAACAAGGGTAACATTATGAAAGATACTTTAATGTTGGTTATCTCTAAGGCATACAAAAAAAAAAAAAATGTCTTGTTTGAAAGTTCTCCTGTAATCCTTTCTCACTCTTAATATGTGCTGGCCGCCTCTCCGTTAACACTAGATTTTTGAGATCTTTAAAGTTCATTTTTTTCTTCCTTCCACTCTAACCCCCCGTAGACCTCATCCATTGCCATTGGCATGGTTTCAGACACGATCCTTGCAGACGCCTCAGACTAAGAGCTCAATAGTGCAAAATATGTTACTATTTAATTTTCTGCAACTGAACTTAGTTCCTACATTGAACTTCCTGTCTGCTCAAGTGGGTAGAAAACTTAGTCCTAATCAGTTCCCCGTTCTTCCTTGACCCTTGTTTTGCTGTTGATTCTACATTCTAGCAGGCAGTTGTAGTGCTACCTCATTTCAGGGATGGAAGGCATGGCACAGCCCTCATCTCTCTAAGCTGGAATTAGTAGAAACATTTTTCTTCCCACTG
The DNA here is from genome assembly GCF_030435805.1 of Mustela lutreola. Lineage (NCBI taxonomy): Eukaryota > Metazoa > Chordata > Mammalia > Carnivora > Mustelidae > Mustela > Mustela lutreola. The sequence goes on from NC_081296.1 coordinate 43,656,388, forward strand.
ATCTCTAATTGTAGACATCTGTATCCGTTAGAATGACACTTGGCTGTTGGTAATAGTAACCCAAACTAACAGAACTTAAGGATAGATATTATTTTTTTCTGTTACATAAAGAGTAAATAAAGCTACTTTGCTCCACAAAAGCATCAGAAATTCAGGCACTGTAAATCAAGGTGCTTTGCCACTTAGAGGTGTGGTCCTTATGCTCTTAGTCCAGAGAGTGCCTCAGGTTCCAACTATTACATCCCCGCTCCAGGCAACAAGACAGATGAAGGAATCAAGAAGGGAGTTCAGGGGCGTCTGGGTGGCTCAGTGGGTTAAGCCGCTGCCTTCGGCTCAGGTCATGATCTCAGGGTCCTGGGATCGAGCCCCGCATCGGGCTCTCTGCTCAGCAGGGAGCCTGCTTCCTCCTTTCTCTCTCTCTCTGTCTCTCTCTCTCTGCCTGCCTCTCTGCCTACTTGTGATTTCTCTCTGTCAAATAAATAAATAAAATCTTAAAAAAAAAAAGAAGGGAGTTCAGGTCTCCTGCTTGTCTTATAAGAAAGGTTTACACAGTCTTCCACTTAAAGTCATAGAACAGAACTGTCACATAGCTGTATCTAAATACGGGGTAGGCTGGCAAATACAGACTTTTCTGGGGAGCTTTGTTGGCATTCTGTTACTAGGGAGGAAAGGGACAGACTGGGGGAGGGATGACTAGCAGTGTCTGTCCTAGCACCCTTGCTCTCTGGCATTCAGGGAGAAATCAGCAATTCCAATCTGTTTCTGGTCTTCAGGCCACATAATTTTAGACTCAAAGCTGAAAAACCCGATCAGAGCCTCTGAACTCTGACCTCTCTCATCTGCTGCTGGCCCTCTGCATCGTTCTGGGCTGTTGAGACCTGGTGCTTTGGGTACTCAAGCTTTGCATCCTTTCTAACATTAGTGCTGCTATTCTTCTCTGGTAAGCAGTGGGGATGATGGGCACGTCTTTAAAGCCTAAGACTTTACCCAGGATACAGGTCATCTCTGCTCTTGGATTCTACAAATCTGGGGATTTGTCATTCTCCAATCTTGAGAGAAACCCCCAAGTTCTAGAAAGGTGTTCTTGGAGACAGTCACAGTGTCCAGTGTTATCTAATAATACTTTCTGTTATGAAGGAGATCATCTAATCTGCATTACCAATATGGTAGCCATTAGCTTATTTAGTTTTTGAGCACTTAAAATGTGGTTAATACAAATTAGGAATAATTTCGTAGTCAACTTAAATTTAAATATTTACTTGAGGTTAGTGACTGCCATATTACACAGCACAGGAAATGTGTCCAAAATGTGTCCAAACATGTCCCAAATTATAGACTTTTTTTAAAATTAAATTTTGAGCACATATAGAAGATTTAAAAACTGCATAAGGTATGAAGAATAAAATGAGCACTAATGTACTCATCACCCACTCTAAGAATAGGAATATTACCAACAACTTTTTTGCATCTTTTGTGCCCTTTCCTGCTCCCACCAAGAGGTAACTCCTATATTGAATTCTGTGTTAACTGTTTTCTTGTGTATTTTAAACTGTTTCACCAGATGGATGTGTGTTCCTAAATAATACATTGTTCATTTTTGTGTCTTTGATCTTTCTGTAAATGAAACCATAAAGTGACTTGCATTTTCCTACCATTTTATTTGTGAGATTAATTCATGCTGAATAGTTGTAGTAAATTTATTTTCACTTCTGTGTTATATGACATTGAATGGCTCTACCACAATTAATCATTCTTCTGTTGTTGGACATTGGGGGAACAGGGTTTTTTGGTTTTGTTTTTAATTTGTAAACTCCTCTTATATGATTTAGCTCTTTCAAATGTAGCATGTTGTTTAGATAAATGACAGTTGTATCTGAAATTTAATTTTGGTTCGAAATTTTTATCAGTTGGGGGACATAGAGCTCAGTTGGTACTGTGACTCTTGGAGTCATGAGTTCAAGCCCCACATGGGACATAGGGATTACTTTTAAAAAGTCTGTATCAGGGCGCCTGGGTGGCTCAGTGGGTTAAGCTGCTGCCTTCGGCTCAGGTCATGATCTCAGGGTCCTGGGATTGAGTCCCGTATCGGGCTCTCTGCTCAGCGGGGAGCCTGCTTCCCTCTCTCTCTCTCTCTCTCTCTGCCTGCCTCTCCATCTGCTTGTGATATCTCTCTGTCAAATAAATAAATAAAATCTTAAAAAAAAAAATTCTGTATCAGCTGAGATAAATGAAGCATCAGATTACTAAGCTTCTCCCAAAGGTTTATTATACTCAAGGACAAAATGATCAATTTGTGTTTATGGTGTTAAAAGACTGACCCCATTACATTTTGTTTTTTAATGAAGTAAATTCTAAACGTTTTCTATCACTGAAACCCAGATACAGCACAGTGCTTCTTGTTTTAACTTTCTCTATCATGCCATTTTAAGCAGTTTGAACTTTATGCTTCAGCAATGAGAGGCAGCATTCGCTTTTTTCTGACAATTTTTTCTATTGTTTCATTTTGTTTTGCTGTTACACATAATGCTGCTACAGAGTCTTGTTTATAAAGTCTTTTTATGAAACATCTAGTTATGCAAGAACATAATGAAGTAATGATGGGGACACATCAGCCAGCTAAAGGAGGGTGCTACTGCCAAAAATGGACTAATTTGAGCATCAAAATAAATTATGACAGCAACAGATTATAATCCAATGACTAAATCTGATACTGTAAATCCATTATGATGTAAATTATACTAAATGAGTAAATTCAGAGTTTGACAAGTGACATTTTTACAGAGTTTGATGTATCTTTCCACAAAATACTTGTTATTTACAAAGGAGATAAGGCTGAACAACACCACCATAATCAAGTATTCAAAGTAACTGTCAGGGAGTCTGGGTGGCTCAGTGGGTTAAGTAGGTTAAGCCTCTGCCCTCAGCTCAGGTCATGATCTCAGGGTCCTCAGATCGAGTCCCACATTGGGCTCTCTGCTCGGTGGGGAGCCTGCTTCCCCCTCTCTCTCTGCCTGCCTCTCTGCCTACTTGTGATCTCTCTCTGTCAAATAAATAAATAAAAATCTTTTAAAAAAGTAACTGTCAGTAATGGAGCAAATTAAAATCATGGATCTGCTAGGATGAGTTGACCTCAGTGCTCTATCTGCCAAACTAGAATCTCATCATGATAAAACACCAGACAAATCTAAATTAAGGGACATACTACAAAATAACGGACCTGTAATTTTCAAAAGTGCAAAGACATAGACGTCAAAGAAGTCTGAGGAACTATTGCAGACAGAGATTAAAGAGACTGTATTAGGGTTCTCTAGAGAAACAGAACCAATAGGGTGTGTGTGTGTGTGTACACTTACGATACACACACACACACACACACACACACACGAAAGAAATTCACCATAAGACATTGGCTCATGCAGTTATGAAGGTGTGCAAAACCAAAACTTGCAGTGTGGCCCAGCAGCAGGAGAGGTGATGATGTGGATAAAGTCCAAAGGCCCTGTGCTGGAGAATCTCTGCTTGCTTAGGAGAGAACAGCCTTTTTATTTTATTCAGGTCTTCAACTGACTGGGTGAAGCCCACTCACACTATGAAGGGCAACCCACTTTACCCAAAGTTCACCAATTTAAATGTAAATCTCTTCCAAAACACCCTCCAAGTTGGCACATAAAAGTAACCATTACAGAGGTGTGCAAATTAAGGCACCTCATGATTCTGAACCCTGTTGCTATAAAAGACATTCTTGAGGTTTTTGCTGAAACATGAAGGTTTCTGAGGATGAGATGGTTCTACTGCATGTTAATTATTGGGTTCTGATGACTATATTGTGGTTATGTAGATGAGAATTACCTTGTTTTAAGATGTACACACTAAAGCATTAGGAGGTTGATGGACAGCAAGTCACAAAATACTCTTCAAAGGATCGAGAAAAAATTTATACTTTCAACTTTTCTGTAAGCTTGAGATTGTTTCAGATTTTAAAAAATGAAACTATGCTAGCTAAAAATACATAAAGTTCTCTAATAAAAGGAACGAATGCTCTTTGGAGAAATGGCTGATTCTAGTACTGGGGCAGGAAAGTTACAAGATGAGACTGAGCAGCTTTTCATTCCACAAAGTAAGGAAATGTTGAAGAAAAAAAAAAACAACCCCACAATGATGGGGATATGTCAGAGATCTACCAGTGCCAAAGGTGGAAGAATATGACCAACAAAATAAAGCAGTATTGAATTATATCCAAAATATAAAATACATATACACAAGCCCATATTGATATAATTAAGTGATTAAATAAATAGAGGAGAAGACACAAGTTTTGTGAAGAATTCCAAAAAATTTATGTAGATACTAAAAGGAGGGGGAACATAACCCCACTGCCACATTGTGGGCTAAGCATAGCATCTTTCTCCCAAACAGGAGAATATATGGGATGGGGTTAAAAGTGGAAGAACCCGACAAACGCAAGCTCCGCCGGGTGATCAAGGTCAGCATTAACAGTGATAAGTCACGTTGATAGAGGTACCCTTGATGTGATGTGATATGATGAACATGGCACTTTACTTCTAAGGACTGAAGACCTAGAACCCCAGTCTAGTCAGGAGAAAAACATCACGATCTGCAAATGCCTGAACAGTATTCCTCAAAGCCATCAAGGTCCATCAAAAACAAGGAAAGTCCCAGCCACAAAGGGCATAAAGAGACGGATGGGATAACCACATGTAATAATATAATATACTGGAAGTGAGATTCTGGAACAGAAGAAAGGGCATTAGGTAAAAACTAAGAAAATCTAAATAAAGTGCAAAGTTTAGTTAATAACAATGGATCGATACTTATTAATTGTAACCAATGTACCACAGTAACATAAGATGTTGATAACAGGGGAAACTGTAATGTAGGCTGTTTAAGAACTCTGTACTACTGTCACAATTTTTTTATAAACAAACTGTTCTAAAAAATGAGTTTATATATAAAAATAAATGAATAAATAAAGCCTTTCCAAAAGTTTTACAATTTTTACTACTGTGGTCTTGCACATATTTTGCTGTATTTATTTCAACATACTTTATATTTTTCCCTGTTATTGTAAGGATACTGTCTTTAAAAATATTATATATCCTAACAATTTATTGCTGGTGTACAGAAATACAACTGAGTTTTCTGTACTTATTTTGGTATTCAACAAACTTCCTGAAGTTCATTATGTCTAAAATACTTCATTTCTCTTTCATGTAGACATTTTTTAACATCTTTGAATTTTGTCTCTTCCATTCTAACCGCTTGCATTTCTTTTTCTTATCTGAGTGTCCCAATACTTGGATAGACATAGTGATAACAGGTAAAACTGACATGGAACTTGCTGTAAGGTTTTGGGTTTTGTTTTCCTTTTTTTTTTCAAATTTTGCTTTGTTTGGTATCCTTCCTTTGGTGAAGAAATTCACTGCTATTCCTAATTCAATAGTAGGTTTACTGGTCATAAATGGACATTGGATTTTATTTAACAATAACATAAATGCCTCTTGAGATAATCTTGTTTTCTTCAGGGTTTTTTTTGTGTGTGTTAAATTTTGGTAAGTTAGTAAGTAATTATAAGTATATAAGTAAGTAATTATGATAAATTTTAGGCATAATTATGTAGCCTTTTCAGATTTCAACTTAATTAAATGATAATTTTTCTTTTCTCCCCATTGTCTCAATACCAGAAGCTTGCATAAGGTCATGGCCATGGGGGAGGGTGTCTGGTTTCTTCCTATTGTCCCTCTGTATTCTAACACACAGCAGTCATCAGTTTACCTGCCATCCTCTGGTTGTTGTCCCATCTCCAAGGCCTCTCCTGGTTCACTGGCCCTCTCTTTTCCACCTTCTTTTAGCACTGTGGAAATTTCACATGTTATTCCCCTACTGCTGTGGAGACAGAAATCTTGGGGTCTGGACTGCAGCGCACTATCAAATCACACCATACTGTCATTTCTACTACAGCTACTGTCTCTAGGCCATGACAATGGGAGAACTATCTGGGGTTTCCCATCTCATGGGCATCCTGACAGGAATTGAGGCACACCACATTTTCTCATAAAGTTCCTCCATTATTAGGGAACTCTAGAATTGCTTCTCACTGATAGGTCAGCAGTGAGGATGTAGGCAGGGAGTGCAGTCCTTTCTCAGAGACATTCATCTGTATGTTGTTGTCACCACTAACTCTCTTCAGAGTAGGACAACCAGCTGCTTCATCATCATCCCTTTTACCTACATCGGCCCTAAGGCCATCCACGGTGGCTCCAGATAGTTAACATGGAGACTTTTGAGGCTCAAAAAACTCTTTTCTCAACCTATTTTCTCTACTGGGAGATCCAAAGCTCTATTTTGAAACTTAGAAACTGAGCGTTGACTCATCCCTCTTTTCATTTCTGTAGTAACAGTCCTCCCTGAGGGCAGTAAATACAGAAGGCACTCACGGCTGCCTGGGTGTGGGGAGAGGAAGGGAGCCAGGATATTCCAGGGATCATGCGTACTTATCAACAATAGAATTTCACAATAATACTGTGTGCCACAGCTTCCACACCCTTAGCTCTTTTGTAAGCTTCACACATGCATTTCTCACTAGCTGAGTCTGCCCGAATATCACGAGGAAACCTCAAACAGAATAGATCCCAAACTCAACTCACGGTTTTCCTATATTGTCTGTCTCTGGAAACAGCCTATCTATCCAGTCTCCAAGGCTAGAAACTTCTGAGTATCCCTGAATTCTCACCCTTCACAACTCTCCCCCTACCAACACCCATGAAGTTGTTACACAATAAAAATTCTTCTCCCCTCCACCTCAGAGGGGTTTTTTGTCCCTCTTATTGGTATCTATGAGTCATGTCGGTGTACCACTCACCATTCTCTGAGTATTGGCCCAGACTGATAGGTAACTCTTTGTCCTTCTTGAGCTACCCTCTGTCTTCTGCAACAAAGGTTTGTGTGTGGGTAGTTTATTTTTGGACATGCTGTCAAGCAGTGATGTCCTGCAGGCAGCTCCTGCTGGCTCCCAAGGACCAGTTGTGCCTACCTCTATGGCCCTGCATCAGGCTTCCGGCTCAGCTGGGAGACTGCTTTACCTTTCCCCCCTGTCCTCCATGCCTGTGCTTGCTCTCTCTCTCGCTCTCTGAAATAAACAAATAACATTAAAAAAATTTTTTTTAACCACAGTGTGAGTATTTATACCACAGAAACTGGCCAACACTATACACAAGGGTAATTTTTTTTTTCCTGGAGTACCAGTTATTAAATATTTACCAGGCTGCTACTGTTCATTGGGAACATGAGTGAGGGCCTCTGAAGACAATACAGGGAAGGGGGTAAAACCAGTGCAGTGGCTTTTGAGTTACTGAGTTTGATTAATATTGCTGAGGTGATTTGGGTGACCTCTGAAAAGTCATGTAGGCTGCACCTCAGAATTACCCTCCCAAGAAAGGAGCATCTATACATTGGTTGCCATCCCCTAGCAGACAGGGGGTGCCTCGTGAGATGTTAGCCCTCTTATTTCCAGATTTGCTCATACGTAGAATGGGTAAGTTCTCTCAGGGGACAGTGAAACCCAAGTGCAGAAAGCATGTGATAAGTTAAACAGCTGAAGTGGCTTGCCGTCTGATGACATCTCTACACAGCCAGTTGCTGAGGCAAGGACAGAAGAAAAGGTTAGGCAAGAGGATATGAGGCAGAGTGCAAGAGAAATCTGACACAAGGGTTAGTAAGATAAGCTGTGGCTCCCGCTGCAGTAACCGGTCTCGGGCATTAATTAATATTCATCATCTCTCTCCTAAACCACTAGCATGAGAAGCTCAGTCTGGATTTCCCCCACCCTTGGCCAGCACTTCAGTAAGTCTGGGTTGTTGCCTGGTGGTGAGTCAGATTTTGGTCCCCAGGGGCTATGAACCATCAAGTTGTATTAACCTTATTGGGATGTGGTTGCTATAATAGCCCATTTACAGTTATCATTAGACATGGAAGTACCAAGACATGGCCCAGTGAACCCCCTGAGTTCTACACATAATCTTTCTTATCTTCCTTGTGTAGCCCAAAACTAGCTTCTCACAATAATCAGTCCATCCCTCTGCCCTCTATCAGTATGGCAGCTCTTTATTTTATTATGTGTCCACTAGCATGAGAAGCTCAAAATGACTAAGTGATAATCATAATTTCATATATAGTGGGACCCTTACTGCATCTCCTAGAAGCATTCTCCTGCCCCACTTCAGGAACTACGACTTCTAGTCTTGTGAGAAAAGTCTAGCTTACTTCTACTCTTTGGGTCACAGATCTGGAGTCTAGCTATTCGAACACAGCACCATATGTCAGCCATCTTACTCCTCATTGTAATAATGTCCACAGGCCTCTACTGTTCCAGACCCCTGATATTCTTATAATTTCATGATAATATCTACTGTTGTCATGCCTGCACTACAGAAGGTAGCCAGTGAGCTCGAAGTTGTCAGTGGCCTCCTCACCAGTGTTGTTTTCTGATTCCTCGTGATTCAATTCTACAGTAGATAAATGATTTCTACACCATTAATACTGTGCACACTGACTAAATGCTATTTTTTTACTGCAAAAGATAAACAAAAATAACACTCAATTTTAGTAATTAATCATGTCTGAGTGACAGAATGAAAAAGGGACTTAAAAAAGTGATTTTGAATAAACATTTTAAAAATTGCACTTATTTTATTTACAATATATAGAATAAAAGTATTGCAAATGAGAATTTCTACACTATTATTTGAAATTATTCAGATGTGAATAAAAATAATATTACCTCCATAGCAGACCAAGAAGACAAGTTGGCAAGCAACTAGAAACACAATATTTTATTTCAAAAGTGAAAATTATCCTATCAATAATGTGGTGTGTGTTTGTGTGTGTGTGCATATGTGCATATATAATTTTGTCTTCTTTATTTACATGCCACATTTCTGAGACAAAGAAGTCACTTCTAACTTACACTCATGGTCTCAAATGTCTATACCATTGGATAAATTGTCTCCAAATTTTCTTACCAAATATAGATTAACATCCCAGTTTTGTTATTAAGGGATGATAAGTGAAATGGCTTGACAGTTTTGCAGAAAATCACTTATAAATTCAGCTAAAGTTCTTATCTACCTTCACAGACTTATTTAGGTTTTGGTTGAAGATACTCAAGTGGAGATAAATAATTTTCAAGCAATTTGCTAAATAAATGTGTTGCATTTCAGTTCTTCCACCTTCTCTTGCCTCTTACTTGAGACCAAACATAAAGTCACTACTCTAAATGGAAATACTTAGAAAATAACAGAACTATATGGGAAATACTTATAAAATACCAGAATTTTAGAATAGGAGGACATGACCCTGATTCCACTGAATACCAGGTGTTAAATGATGGACATTGTTTTGAAGCTAAGATTGTTTATTAGAGAACAAACACAAAAATGCCTATTATAAAAGTAATGGTCTTTTTTTTCCCTCAGTGTTCCACACTGAGCTTTTTTGATCAATCTTGCATAGAAATATACTCCCCTTTATGTGAAAAATTAATAGAAAATACTGAGAAATTTAAACAAATAAACTAATATCATTAGAGGAATAGTTTAAGTAAATTACATTATATTGATACTCTATTTCCATTAATATAAATGTAGGCAACACTATGAATTATAAGACAAAATGTTGAAGCGGGCAAAAGCAAGTTGTGAGAAAATGTATACTGTTTATTGTCCAAGGAATTCTTGTTGGGTCTGCGGCTCCAGGAATGAAGGAGAAACAATAGAAATGACCGACGGGCCACCATCTTCCAGGCCCCCCACCCCTGTCCTTGACTCTCCCACCATAAGGAGGTATGCCCAGGTCACATCTCCACAAGTAACCGGATACCTATGCAAGAAACCAGAACATCAGGGCTCCCCCAACCCTCCAATCCCCGAATACCACACCTTATACGGCTGTGAACCTAATCCCTGTCTTAACAGGGACCCCCTCCCAGCGCGACTTCTCCTACTCTCCTCTCTGGAGTCACAGAACCTCGCCCAAGGGGACCTTTAATAAATCTTGCCTTGTGCCCACCTCGCCTGGTGTCACGTTTATCTCGCCTGTAAAACCTTACAGTTCTGTGCACATCAAATGTTAACAGTGGTTACTTCTGACATGGAGGGGTGGGTACTGGGATTTGGTCAACAGGACTTTAGCCTTATCTATAATATGCTAATTTTTTATTTTACTTTTGTTTTGTTTTATTTATTTTTTTTGACAGAGAGTGAGATCACAAGTAGGCAGAGAGGCAGGCAGAGAGAGAGGAGGAAGCAGGCTCCCTCCTGAGCAGGGAGCCCAAATGCAAGGCTCGATCCCAGGACTCTGGGATCATGATCTGAGCCAAAGGCAGAGGCTTTAACCCACTGAGCCACCCAGGCACCCCTAACATGCTAATTTTTTAAAGAAGACATTTTAATTTATTTTTTATATTATAAAGAATTAGTTAAAACATGATAAATTGAGATAGTGAATGGAAAGTATTAAATAAAATGTTAATATATTATAAATATATTAAATGTTAATATAAGGTTTTAATAAGAAGCATAAAAAATTAGATAAGATTTGGTGTGAGGAGAGAAAGATAAAGCATTTAACCAAAATTACTCTTGATTCTTATTGGATGATAATATTGCAAGAAAAGAATTTTAGAATTACTAAGAAACAGAGGACTTTTTAGGATAGCTTAAAATTCCTATTGAAAGGAGGAACGAAAATACCATTTCTTTATGTCCAGAGAACACTGTCACTTAAAAAGAAGGAAGCAGGGACGCCTGGGTGGCTCAGTTGGTTAAGCAGCTGCCTTTGGCTCAGGTCATGATCCCAGCATCCTGGAATCGATTCCCACATTGGGCTTCTTGCTCGGCGGGGAGCCTGCTTCTCCCTCTGCCTCTGCCTGACATTCTGTCTGCCTGTGCTCTCTCTCTCCCCCTCTCTCTCTCTGATGGATGAATAAAATCTTTAAAAAAAAAAAAAAAGAAGGAAGCGGGGCGCCTGGGTGGCTCAGTGGGTTAAGCCGCTGCCTTTGGCTCAGGTCATGATCTCAGGGTCCTGGGATCGAGTCCCGCATGGGGCTCTGCTCGGCGGGGAGCCTGCTTCCTCCTCTCTCTCTCTGCCTGCCTCTCTGCCTACTTGTGATCTCTCTCTGTCAAATAAATAAATAAAATCTTAAAAAAAAAAAAAAGAAGGAAGCAAGAAAGGAAGAGAGGAGTATTTATTCAATTTCTTTAGAGGACAGGGGCATGGGAGGGGAAGTGAGGGAGAGAGTCCCAAGCAGACTCCACACCCAGCAGAGAGTCCCACCTGGGACTCAATCTCGTGACCGTGGTATTTTAACACGAGCTGAGATCATGACATGAGCAGAAATTGAGAGTCAGAGGCCTAACGGACTGAGGCACCTGGGCATCCCAAAGAGGAGTATTTAAATGAAAACTATTGCAAAGTATATATCGTTTCCTTTTCACTGTTCAGTGTATCTTCCTTTGGGAAACTTTCATTACTCTTACTTTATATAATTCTGAAAGTCTGCCAATCACAATTTTCCACATTCCATACAGGGATGAGAATGTGGTCCCCATTAGGCCAACCAAACTTTAAATTTTAGATACAGAATCTAATAAAGGATTTAAAAAATAAAAATTTAAAAAGACAAACAACCCGATAAAATACTTCACAAAGTAGGGGCACCTGGGTGGCTCAGTGGGTTGAGCCGCTGCCTTTGGCTCAGATCAAGATCTTAGGGTCCTGGGATCGAGTTCTGCATCGGGCTCTCTGCTCAGCAGGGGGCCTGCTTCCCTTCCTCTCTCTCTGTCTGCCTCTCTGCCTACTTGTGATCTCTCTCTGTCAAATAAATAAAATTAAAAAAAATCTTAAAGAAAATACTTCACAAAGTATTTAAAATACTTAAATAGGCATTTCAGAAGGAAGGATATCTAGAGGCACCTGGGTGGCTCAGTCGGTCAAGCAGCCAACTCTTGCTTTTGGCTCAAGTCGTGATCTCAGGGTCCTGGGATCGAAGCTGTTTGAAGATTCTCTCTCCCTCTCCCTCTGCCCCTGGCCTCCTCACTCATGGTCTCTCTAAAACAAATAAATAAATTGTTTTTAAAATCTTTTTTTAAAAAAAGGATGTTTAAGTAAGTATTCAAAGAGCGTATGAAAAGAAGGTGCACAAATACCATTAGTCATGAAAGAAATGAGATAACACTAGTCACTCACCAAAAAGGGTAGTAATTATTAAAAGCACACCCAAGTGCTGGCAAGATGTGGAGGAATTGTGACTCTTATCCTCTACTGGTGAGAATGTAAATTGGCACAGCCTCTTTGGAAAGCTACTTGGCAATATTTACTAAATCTGAATATAGGCTTACTTTATTATCCAACAGTTCCACTCTCAGAAAATGAAAACCTGTGTGAACCCAAAGACGTGTGCAGAAACAGTCATTTGTAGCTTTATTTACAATGTTTCCAAATTGGAAACAACCCAAATGTCCATTAGGAGTATAGTATTCACTGGAGTACTATGTAACAATCCTAACAAGCTACTTAATATTACATACAACAAGGATACAGTATTCTCACAGGCATAATCTTGAGCAAAAGAAACCAAACTGTAAATGATTCCATTCGAATAAAGTCCAAAAATAGGCACAACAAATTTGTGTGATAAAGTAGGAAAAGTGGATAGTTTCGAGGGATTATGATTGGGGGGAGGGTACAAGGGAGATTTCTAGAGCACTGATAAGTAATGTCCTGTTTCTTGATCTGCATGTTAGTTACATGTTCCCTGGGTAAAGTCTCATTGAGCTGTTTACTTAGGATCTGTATTTATATATGTCATACTTTAATTTAAAAAGTATATAAAATAAAACCTCTAGCAGAGATACACACAGGTGGAAGGCAGAGCCTAGTTATCCCAATGCTGACTGCTAAAATTCGGTCAGTGAATTCTCACCTCTGAGGTCTGCAGACCTCCAAAGTCGCTCTAGTTTCTGCCCTTCCAAAGAATAGGTAGTTCGTTCTTTCTTTTCTTTTTTTTCTTTTTTTTTTATTCTCTGGATCCTTATAGTAAATTCTTTCCCCTCTTTTCCTCAACACACTAAGAGTTGGTTTCTTACTGGGCCCCAACTTGAATTGCCAGGAAAAATGTTGGTATTATTCTTGACGTCAATAGAATGTTGGAAAAAAAAAAAAAAAAAAGAGGCAAATTCCTTATAGGTAAATGGCCAAAAAGAAATTTTTATAAATGATAGAAGCCTAAGTGAGTGTGTTGGAATGTCTGGCTACAAGTGAGAATTTTATATGACTGGCATCTTGTACTATACGGAAATGCTATCTAACTTAATCTCAAAAAAATCTAGATCTATCCACAGAACTAAAAGAATAATATCCACAGGGCACGAGCAGCTAGAGCTGGGGTCTTTTGCCAATTACTACCAGTGAGCACACGGACCTAAACGTGATTAACAGATCCTTAATATTTCTTAGTACAAACAAGGTCAGAATGTTTAAACAGGTATGCGTAACACTGCTAATTAATAAGGACAATTCTATTCAAAATAGGGTGGATTCTGTTATAAGAAAGTCCCTTTTGTTCTGATGAATTCCTAGATAGGTTTGGATATGCCAAGTGAGCCTAGAGCAAAATTTGGGATTGAAAAGTTGAATTATTCTGCATGTAGAGGCAGAGAAAATTGAAATTCCTGGTATACTCATTGAATGTAGGGGGGTCAAGGAAAGAAAAAAAGGATGACAAGAACTGAAAGAAATGGGCAGGGGAAAAAAAACCCCTTGGTTTGCACACCCCTTTAAGAATAACAGTGTTTAGGGCACCTGGGTGGCTCAGTCAGTTATTGGCTGCCTTCAGCTCAGGTCACGATCCCAGGGTCCTGGGATTGAGCCCCGAATCAGGCTCCCCGATCAGTAGGGAGCCTGTTTCTCCCTCTCCCTCTGCCTGCTGCTCTGCCTCCTTGTGATCTCTCTCTCTCTGTCAAATAAATAAATAAAATCTTTAAAAAAAAAAAAAGAATGAGAGTGTTTAATATTCCTTGAAATTGTTAACAGTTTTACAATGTAAGCCCCATAGCCATCCCCCCAGAATATTCAAACAAGGTTACTAATAATTTCATGTATGTGTGTTTTATTTTTTTATTTTATTTTTTTTTAAGATTTTATTTACTTATTGGTCAGAGAGAAAGCACAAGTAGGCAGAGTGGCAGGCAGAGGTAGAGAGAGAAGCAGGCTCTCCACTGGGCAAGGAGCCCGATGCGGTACTCGATCTCAGGACCCTGAGCTGAAGGCAGTGGCTTACCCGACCGAGCCACACAGGCGTCCCCATGTATATGTGTTTTAAATAAAGGAGTTGTGTTTCACATAAAAGTTGGTATGATGTTTAACAGACAACATATAGCTTATATAAGTAACTAGAGAGTAAGAACCCATTAACTGAACCATTGCCAGTGGTGGGCATATGAACCTGAATACATCTAGAATTTCTAGAAAGAAACTTAGAGGAGTGCTTTGTATTTCTACGGATCCTAAAATAATGGATTCAAGACACTCTCACCAATATCTCATGGAAAAGGAAGTTCCAGTTAACACATGGCGTACACAAGACTTTATTAAAGCTAAGAAATAACAAATAAACACACTGTGTAACACTAAAATAGACTTTCTGGTTATGATTTCCTCTCCAGGATTCCCAGTCCTCTCTGTCCAGTTGACTCTATCTTAGATATATTGTTCAGGGGACTGTCCCTGGATATCTACTCCTTCAGTTAAGAGACTTTCTATTCCAAATACAGAAAACCTACTCCAAAGCTTTAACAGTGAAGTTGGCTCACATAACTAGAAGTCTAGACATATTTAGGCTTCAGGTACAATATGATCAAGGTTCTTACCCTATTTTCTTGCTGTTTTCTCTGCTCCATCCTCCTCCAATTTTCAGATTTTGTTCTCAGACTGACTTCTCTTAAATCACAAAATAGCTGCCAACAGGCTTCTTTGACTGTATTTCACATAGATGAGTAAGTCGGATTATCCATCAGTATCACTCAAATAAAAGGAAGAAGTTTCCGAAAAACTTCAGTAATTCAAGTTTCATTTGTCACACACCATCTTTGGCCTGATCCAAGGTGCTCATTCGTTTTGAGGGTAGCTGACCTGCAGCCTGTGTGCGTACCATGCACCAATTTCTGTGGAAGCCTCAGCTGGCCGCAGTTTTCTCCCATTGTCTGATAACCATGTCCACCAACAAGAATGTTAATTTGCCACTTTTCCACCACAACACATCCAAGAACAAGGAGAAAGACAATATAGAAATGAGGCAGTGCTGAACAGAAGTTAAGGTGGACCTGAGGAAAGCTAAGAAGGTTGATTAGATGCTGAAAAGGAGAAACGTAAGCCCATTTCCTGGTGAGACTACTTCACCGCAAGAAACCACAAAAACCAGGGCACTGTAAATTGGTCCATTGATGACATTGTCAAAGGCATAAATAACAACAATTTGGAAAGCCAGCTCCAGGCTACTCAATCTGCTGGAAAGTGCTTTCTAGAAAAACAGCCCCGCATAGATAATATAATTCCAATGGGAAAACGACAGCCTCTTCAGCAAATGGTGTTGGGAAAACTGGACAGCTACATGCAAAAGAATGAAACTTGACCACTTCTGTATACCTTACTCAAAAATAAATACAAAATGGATTAAAGACCTAAATGTGAGACCTGAAACCATAAAATATCTAGAATAAAACACAGGCAGTAATTTCGCTGATATGAAGTGTAGAAGCATTTTTCTAGATATATCTCCTAAGGCACAGGAAACAAAAGCAAAATTCAACTATGGAAACTATGGGAACCATACCAAAATAAAAAACTTTTGCCTAGTGAAGGAAATAAACAAAACAAAAAAGGCAACCTACCGAATGAGAGAAGATATTTACAAATGATATCTCCAATAAGAAATTAATATCCAGGGGCGCCTGGGTGGCTCAGTGGGTTAAAGCCTCTGCCTTCGGCTCGGGTCATGATCCCAGGGTCCTGGAATCGAGCCCTGCATTGGGCTCTCGGCTCAGCGGGGAGCCTGCTTCCTCCTCTGTCTCTCTGCCTGCCTCTCTGCCTACTTGTGATCTCTGTCTGTCAAATAAATAAATAAAATCTTTAAAAAATTTAAAAAAAGAAACTAATATCCAAAAAAACCCAAAGAAATTATACAACTCAACACCAAAATAAATAAATAGTTTAATTAAAAACCAGGCAGAGGACCTGGATAGACACTTTTCCAAAGATGATATATAGACAGCCAAGAAACACATGAAAAGATGCTCAAATCACTTTCATCAACAAAATGCAAATCAAAATCATGAGGTATCACCCTTACACCTGTCAGAATTGTTAAAATTAAAAAAAAAAATGAGAAATAACAAATGTTGGTTATTTGTTATGGAGAAATATGAACCCTAGTGCACTGTCCATGGGAAAGGAAGCTTGTAGCCACTGAGGAAAAAACTATGAAGGTTTCACAGAAAGTTAAAAACAATTATTATATGATACAATAATTCCACTACTGAGTCCTTACCTAAAGAAAACAAAAACACTAATTTGAAAAGATATATGCACCCCTCTATTTTATTGTAGCATTATTTACAATAGCCAAGATATGGAAGCAATCCAAGTATCTAGCAGTAGATGAATGGATAAAAAGGATGTGCTATATATACACTGGAATACTACTCAGCCATAAAAAAGAATGAGATATCACCATTAGCAAAACCATGAATGGATCTGAAGGTCTAACATTAAGTGAAGTAAGTGAATCGGAGAAGGACAAATATCATATGACTTCACTTATGGGTGGAATTCAAGAAACAAAACAAACTAAGAAAGAAAAAAGAGACAATAAATAGACTCTGAATACAGAAAACAAACTGGTGCTTGCCAGAGTGGGGGGAGGTGAGTGAAACAGAAAACAGGGATTAAGAGTACACTATCATGATGAGCGCAGAGAAATGTATAGAATTGTTCAATCATATTGTACACCTGAATCTAATGTAACATTGAATGTTCATATCATATGTTGAATTAAAAAACAAACAAAAAATGAAACAACCAAAAAAACACCCATCGTTCTACATAGATCTTGATGAGGACATTTGTTTGCAGTTTGAGAGCTGAAATCAGAAGGCAGAGTGTGTCTCTTTTTTGACCTCAGCTGGGAACACCCATATTAGGCAACTCATTTTTTTTTTTAACCATTCTATTCTGCACCTGTAGGTGTGAATTGTTGATTTGGGTGTTACAGATAATTTTTAGCAAGTAGGCAAATTTGGAAATAAAGAATCTGTGAATAGTGATGATCAACTGTATATTGTTTGGTAAACTTGGAAAGGTGAAGGTGAAGAAGTCGTCAGGCACGATTGGATCTAAGAGTTCTAGGTCTCTGTCTCTATTTCTCTATCCATCTTCTGCCTTTTCTTGTTCATCTCTGAACAGGTAGCACAGCAGCTGCTAGTAATTCCAAGTACATAATTCTCACTTTACCCACAGATTGAGAAAACAAACATAACCCCTTTATCTCCTGCACACTATGTATTTAAGGTACGGGATGATTCGGTTTGATCCTTGCACCTGTTCTCCTTTTGGCAGGAGGGAGTGTGTCAGCCTCGCCTGACCCACACGGACAAGACTTCTCACTGGCAAGGGGGCTCTGGGATCCCAAGAAAGAAAATGGGCTCAGGTGGACAAAATCAACAGGGATTAATTATAGTTGACACGTTTTTAGAATTTCCTGCAATGGAAAATGAACAATCTTTTAAAAATATAATGTTTAAAAAGTATAATTTAAAAAATAGTATATTTTAAAAATATAATATTTTAAATATTAAATATCTTTAAAATATAGTCACTTGGCACACCACTTCACATATGTTCCACATGAGGCAGGCACAGTTCCAAGCATTTACATGATTAACCCCTGAGGTAGGTCTTATTCTCATTCCATCCTATGTAGGAGGGAACTGAGGCACAGAGAGGTAGAGTGAAGCATTCCTGAGTCTACACAGCTAGGAGACAGTGGAGCCAGGATTCAAACCCAGCCAATCTTTCATCTACCACTTGGTGTTCTCTCTCTTATAAAAATCCAAAATTAATACAGAGACAGCCTAGCATCTAGATCAAATATATCTTTATATTTTGCCACTTTTACTTGAGAGCAGTTTCTTAAAAATATACAGCTGTTGGGCGCCTGGGTGGCTCAGTTGGTTGAGCAACTGCTTTTGGCTCAGGTCATGATCCCGGACTTCCAGGATCGAGTCCCGCATTGAGTTCCCAGCTCCTTGGGGAGTCTGCTTCTCCCTCTGACCTTCTCTTCTCTCATGCTCTCTCTCGCTCATTCTCTTTCAAATAAATAAGTAAAATCTTTAAAAAAAAAAAAATATATATATATATATATATATAGCTGAGGTGCCTGGGTAGCTCAGTCAGTTAAGCATCTGCCCAAATTTGGCTCAGGTCATGATCCTGGAGTCCCAGGATCAAGCCCCAAGTCTGGCTCCCTACTCAGTGGGGAGTCTGCTTCTCCCTCTGACTCTCCCCCTCTCATGATCTCTCTATCTATCTGTCTCAAATCAATCAATCAATCTTAAATATATAGATATACTGTAGATATATATCTATAGATAGATATGCATATGTTTATCTATATATAAACAGCCACAGCACATGCCCTGCCCTGACCCCATTCCTTTCTGTCTCCCCTTCCAGAGGCAACCACTACCCATCAGTGTTTTCTACTTGGACTATATATGAATGTATTCATTAAGAATATATCAATTACTCTGTTTCTAAATTATATATAAATATACCCTAGTTTGTAAATTATTTTGCCACTTGCTTTATAACTTAGCATTATGTATTTTATAAAGTATACAAGTTGATACATGTAACTCAGATTTAATTTGTTTTATCTGTTGTTTTTTATTCTGCTGTGTGAATAAATGAGTTTATCTGCTCCATTGTCAAAGAAGAGTTAGAATGTTTCTGCCAATTTTTATTAATCTACTATTTCAATTTCTATAATTTCATAGTGCATCTTGTCACCTGGATGTAGTACCAGTCCCCCTCAAAATATGTCTACTGTTCTTAGGCCTTTACTCTTCCATTGGAATTTTGTTTTTGTTTTTTTCTCAGACTACATCACAAACCTGGCTATGGGTTTGAGTTTTACTGGAATTATATTGAATGTGTAGGTTAAGTTGTGATGACTTAACATCTTAAGAGGGTTAGTATTTGTACTTAGGGACATGGCAAACCTTTGTATTTATTTAGGATTTTTTTAAAACTTCAATAAAGATTTTAAATTTATCAGTAAAGATCTTGCATATCTTTTTTGCTGGATTTATTTATAGCTATCTAACTTGGTTGCCTCTGTGAGTGGCATCACTTTTCTTTAACAACATTGGTCAAACTGTTGCCATGCCATGGGGAATGCAATGGATTTACTGTATTGAACTTAAATCAACCTTGCTAGACTCTCATTAGTTACAATGGTGTCTTGGATTTTCTATGTAGATAATCATATCATCTATGAAGAATTACCTTTTGCTTTTCCCTTCCAATTTTTTTTTAAAGATTTTATTTATTTATTTTACAGATAGAGATCACAAGTAGACAGAGAGGCAGGCAGAGAGAGAGAGAGAGGGAAGCAGGCTCCCCGCTGAGCAGAGAGCCCGATGCGGGACTCGATCCCAGGATCCTGGGATCATGACCTGAGCCAAAGGCAGCGGCTTAACCCACTGAGCCACCCAGGCGCCCTCCCTTCCAATTTTTATACCTATTTTTCTCTTGTCATCTTCTTACTACATTGGCTGGATCTGTCAAGATAATTTTGAATAGAAGCAATGATGTTGAGCACCAGTCTTCTTAGGTCCTTTGAAATATTATTTCTAATATTTCACCATAAAATACAGTATTTGCTATATATTTTTATAACTATGTTTCATAAACGTAAGCAAGATTCCTATTCTGAGTGCTCACAAGGATTTTTTTTTTTACTTTTAAAATTTAACAACTGGATTTTAAATTTAATAACTGGATTTTAAAATGTATTTTTAAAATCACCTTGAGATTTTTTTTTCCTCACCCTTTGCTTATTTCCTACCAACCAGATCACAGACCATTCAGGTAGTTGATAACCTTAGTAAACATATCTCCCTTGGAATCAGTTTGTAGAAGAACTCCCTTTCTCCTGCATCTTTAGGAGGATCATACTGTTTTTCTCCTTTAACCCACTGATTTGGTGAATGTCATTAATATGCGTTCCTTCTATTTCTAGCACAAATTCTCTTTGATCTAGAGTAAATGTAGTCATCCTTTACTACTTTGTCTTTTGTAATCCACATCCAATACATTAAATCCATTTGCAGACCTACTCAAATGGCGCTTCCTTCAAAATATATCCTTAATCTAACCACTTCTTTTTATTTATTTTAGTTAGTTAGTTAGTTAGTTATTTGACAGACAGAGATCACAAGTAGGCAGAGAGGCAGGCAGAGACAGAGAGAAGGAAGCAGGCTCCCCACTGAGCAGAGAGCCCAATGCGGGGCGCAATCCCAGGACCCCCCGGATCATAGACCTGAGCTGAAGGCAGAGGCTTTAACCCACTGAGCCACCCAGGCGCCCCAATCTAACCACTTCTGATTATCTCTGCAATTGGAATTAGAGTCATCATCATTTGCTTCTTGGATTGAATCAATGATCCATTCCCATTGTCTCTGCCTTGTGCCTTGCCTCTCTGTAGTTGATTTTCAAATTGCAACTGTAATGATCCTTTTGGAATGTAAATCAGATTATGCCCCTCCTCTGCCTTGCGCTTCATAAGACTTCCCATTTTCCTTAGCATGAACTCACAGTCCTTTCAGTGGCCCGTATCTACTATTTTCCCCTGCTCCTAGTTCTTCCAAATCAGCCCCATTGGCCTCCTCGCTGTTCCTTGAACATACCAGGGGCACTCCCACCTCAGGGCCTTTGCACTAACTGAGTCCTCTGTTTCTGCCTGGGAAATTCCCTCCCACAAATGTGTACATATTATCTGTATATCTACACATATACTAATATATGCATACATACTGACATACTAATAGATGCAAATATACTACACATCTATATTCATATAATACTAACATATACATATATACTAATAGAAGTCTACATTTATACATGTCTACACATAGATGCCTACATATAGGTCTGCCTATTTTTTTAAAGATTTTATTTAGTAATTTGACACATGGAGAGAAAGAGAAAGTGAGAGGACAAGCAGGGGAGGGGGCAGTAGGCAGAAGGAGAGAGAGAAGCAGTCTCCCCACTGAGCAGGAAGCCTGACATGGGGCTCAATCCTAGAACCGAAGAATCATGACCTGAGCCTAAACAGACGCTTCATCGACGGAGCTCCCCCGGTGCCCCTAGGTCTGCCTATATGAGTATGTTTACGTATATCTGCCTATATGAGTATATTACGTATATGTTTCTGATACTTTGGAGAACAGCAATCATGCTCCTTTATTCCTTTACGTCCTTCCTTGCTTTTCCTCTAGAGCAGTAATCGCCATCTGACATACCATGTGTTTGCTTATTTGTTTATTGTGTTTCTCCCCCATTAGAATATTAGCTTCATGGTGGCAGAGATGTTTGCTGGCTCTGTTCCCTAATAGATCCCCAAGGGCTTATAACAGTGCCTGCACACACCAGTCACTCAGTAAATATTAAATGAATGGGCTATTGTTTTATTCATTGTTTGCCTCAAAATCTGCTTCCATCGCCCCCCATGGTGGTCAGTATATCAATATATTATATAGGATTTGGGGAGCTATGTTTCTTACAGTTATTAATGTCTCCCCACCATATCTCCTTCAAAATAGAGTTTTAGTATTTTACTTACTTTTGTTAAATCATTAAATGTAAAGAAATGCATGATGTTATTTTAATTTGTATTATTTATTTACTAAAATTGTGAATATTTTCTTGGTCTACTCTATATTTTTTCCTGTAATGAGTTGTTAGTTAATACCCATAGAAATTAGTTAATACACGAAGAATGCTTTGACAATACTGGTATATAGTAAAAGTTCCAAATAAATGTTACTTGTTCTCCTTGTTATTCCTGTTAAAATATTTTATTCTTTTTACTGTAATTATCCCTGGACTTAAAGAGGCTGGATTTAGCCCATTGATTTTTACCAAATTTCTCCTTTCTCTATTTATTTTTAATATATTTTAGGTTCACAGTAAAATTGAGCAGAAGGTACAGAGATTTCCTATATACCCCCTACCCTGACACATGCATACCTTCTCCATTATCAACATCCCTCACTAGAGTGATACATTTGTTACAGCTGGCAAACCATAGTTTGTAGGCAAAGTCCATAGTTTACATTAGGGTCTTGGTGTTGTGCAGTCAATGAGTTTGGACAAATATACAATGATATACAGCCATGGTTAGAGTATCATACAGAGTAGTTTTACTGCCCTTAAAATCCTCTGTGTTCTGCCTAGTTATCCCTCCCTTCTTCCTAACCACTGGCAACTAGAGATCTTTTTATTGTCTTCACAGTCTTGCTTTTTCCAGAAGGTCCTATAGGTGGAATCATACAGGATGTAGCCTTTTCAAATTGGTTTCATTCACTTAGTAATTAATACACATTTGAGTTTTTGCCATGTATTTTCATGGCATGATAGCTCATTTCTTTAACACTGAATAATATTCCATTGTCCGAATGTTGTACCACAGTTTATCTGTTCACCTGCTGAAGGACATCTTGGTTGCTTCTACGTTTTGACATTTGTGAATATAAATATCCATGTATATATACTGCTATAAATATCCATGTACACATTTTTGTGTGGACATAAGTTTTCATTTCCTTTGGGTAGGCACCAAGGAAGATGACTTCTGGGTCCAATGGTGAACATGTTTAGTTTCGTAAGAAACCGCCAAACTATCTCCCGGAGTGGCCGTCCTATTTGGCATTTCTATCTGCAGCGAATGAGAATTCTTCCACATTCTCTTCCACATTAGCTGTTGTCAGTTTTCTGGATTTTGGTCATTCTAATGTCTAGCCATTCTCATATGTGTCTCATTTTAATTTTCATATTCCTGTTGACATATGATATAGAGCATCTATTCATATGCTTATATGCCATTTATATATCTTCTTTGGTGAGGGTCTGTTAAGGTATTTGCCCATTTTTTAGTAATTAGAAGTATGCATTAAAGTTTTTCTCCCACATTTGCCCCATCTACCTTATCTCCCCTATCTTCTACGAGCTGAGCACTTTTATTGGTTTCCTATGTTTCTTCCAGTGCAGGTGCAAGTGAAAAGTGAATGCATATATTTTTTTTTGTATTTGAATAATACCGTGTATGTGTGTGTGTATATTTTATTTTATCATCTTATGTTAGTCACCATACAGTAATGATTAGTTTTCAATGTAGTGTCCCATGATTGATTCATTGTTTGTGTATAACACCCTGTGCTCCGTGCAATATGTGCCCTCCTTAATAACCATCAGTGGGCTCACCCATCCCCCACCCCCCTCCCCTCTGAAACCCTCAGTATGTAGAAGGAGCCGAGATGCCCTTCAACAGATGAATGGATAAAGAAGATGTGGCCCATATACACAGTGGAATATTACACAGCCATCAGAAAGGATGAATACCCACCATTTGCATCAACATGATTGCAAACTGGGGGGGATTATGCTGAGTGACATAAGTCAAGC
Organism: Mustela lutreola; assembly: GCF_030435805.1. Taxonomy (NCBI): domain Eukaryota; kingdom Metazoa; phylum Chordata; class Mammalia; order Carnivora; family Mustelidae; genus Mustela; species Mustela lutreola. Next base: position 43,680,205 of record NC_081296.1, read on the forward strand.
GGAGAAAGACAATTATCATGTGGCTTCACTTATTTGTAGAACATAAGGAATAGCACAGAGAACATTAGGAGAAGGAAGGGGAAAAAGAAGGGAGAATAATCAGAGGGGGAGACAAACCATGAGAGACTATGGACTACGGGAAACAAACGGAATGCATATTCTTTGCCTTCTTTTGTTTCATACAAGGTTGCATGCCTCATACCTGCCTCTGCAATTTGTGTAGACTTGTGTGTGTGTGTGTGTGTGTGTGTGTGTATTTCTAGTATCTTCCTAAATATGCCCCCTGCCCTACCCACTACCAACCATTTTTATTTTCTGGTCTGAGTGACACATTTAGATCACAATCAATGCGCTGGGTTGTGGAGATGAACATTTTGAGACTGGCCAAGTAATAAAAAGTATGTGTTTGAAGCACACAGTGACTCATAGTCCACACGTTCCAGCATGTAAAAGACCAGGTCAGAAGGCACGAGTCCCCATCTTGGAACCAATGGTATCATCCTATTGAACTGACTGCTTCTTGTTAACTATGCTAAGAAGCCTGATCCTTTGTATACCTGCCTAGGGACTCCTTCCTTCCTTATTTCCTTCTTGTTCTCTCTCTTCCTTTCCTGTGCCCTCCCGGGTTGTGTGAGATCTCTTTTACTGGCTCGATTTCCCTTATGGAAATGTGCTTCCTAAGTTCCCAACCAGCTTGTCCAGTGCTTCAGGGCATGATCTCGTCTCTCTGTGGCTCTCTGCCATCCCTTCCCACTGCTCAGCACTCTTGTACTGCTTCCAGACACAGTCCTGTTCTTATATAGCCTGTGTGGTCTTTAAGAATTCTACTCCTCCCTGCAGACTGACTCTGTGGAAGAGACATGAAGCCCCTGATACTCAGGAGCTGGCCTCACACTCAGCCAGGACTTGGCGCTCCCCTGTTGAACATACAAAATTTCACAGAACAACAATATCAGACAAGGCCACTCTGTGACCAGGATGGATCAAGACAGAAATAAGCCCGTGCTGTAATCATGTCTGTACACAGAAAAAACATGAACATTGCCCGAATAACAAAAGTGACCAACCAAACCTGTCTTGCCTAATAGGAGTGACTGTGGCTTCTTCATCAATTGTAGCTTTGGCTTTCTTCTAGTCTTGCTCTTTCTGGAGAAGATTCATTGAGATACTAATTACAGGTAACGCCCTGCTTTCTGACAGGCTCTAGTCTAGAGCAAACTCCTAGTTCCTTAAACTGTCCCTAAATCACCTAACAAGAGCCCAAATCCTATGGTAAATCTTTTCAAAAAACCATGGTTACTGAGACACACACCATGGTATGCTGTCTCCCTCATAGTAGTTAGAAGCAATTAACCTGACTGTTTCGCTTCAGGGGCATTCCTACTACTTGGGCTGGAGAACATTAATGTCAGCAACCCTGATTCAACATCTGTGGTCTTCAAGATCACTCTCAGGATCAAGGAAGAGTGGTAGGCACTGTGTTCCCTACAGGTAATCTCTGGCTCCTGCCTCACCAGTAGGGGCCAACAGCAGGACTCAGAGGTGAGTTGCAGGGTCTGTTCGCCTGTCCATTAATGGACACTTAGGTTGTTTCCATGGTTGGCTATCGTGGATAATGATGTGGTGAACATGGGTGTGCATATATCTCTTTGAGACAGTATTTTCATTTCCTTTGGATATATACCCAGGAATGGGATTTTGGGATCATATGGTAGCTGTAGGGAGCTCCATACTATTTTCCATAGGGGTTTACACCAACTTAACATCCCACCAACAGTGCACAAGGGTCCCCTTTTCTCCACAGCCTCACCAACACTTGTCTCTTATCTTTTTGGTACTAGCCATTTAAACATGTGTTAGGTTATATTTCATTGTGGTTTTGGTTTGCACTTCCCTAACATAGTTGAGCATTTTTCACACACTTGTTGACCATGCATATATTTTCTTTGAGAAAATCTCTACTTAAGTCCCTTGCCCATTTTTAGAAATGAGAACTTTTTTTTTCTATTGACTTCTTTGAGTTCATGATATATTTTTGATATTAATACATTATCAGATAGATGGTTTGAAAATATTTTCTACAACTCTGTAAGCTGCCTTTTTATTTTGCTGATTATTTCTTTTTCTGTGTAGAAACTTTTTAGTTTTTTGTCCCACTTATTTATTTTTGCTTTTGTTGTTTGTGCTTTTGATGTCACATCCAAAAAGTCTTTGCCAAAAGCAATGTTAAGGAGGTTTTCTCTATGTGTCCTTCTGGGAATTTGACAGCTTCCCATCTTATATAAATCTTAAATCCATTTCAAGTTATTTATGTGAGTACTAGAGGACAGGGTTCCAACTTCATTCTTCTGAATGTAGTTATCCAGTTTTCCTGGCACCATTTACTGAGGAGACTATCCTTTCCTGATTGAGTCCTCTTGGCTCCTTTGTCAACTATTAATTGATTGAACTATTTCCATTTTGAAAGAACAAAAAGGCAATGCAGGGTGAAAATACAGGGGGAAAATATGAAAAACTGGCCCTGGGATGGCTTCTGAATGTGAAAAGGAGCTTCCATCCTAATCCAGCATTCCATGGCCGACAATAGCAAAGTATGTATTTAGAGAAAATATAGCCATCTAAGCTCAAGTGAAAGAGAATGGTTTGGCTAACCAACTCCTTATGGAGCTGTCCTCAGTGAATTTATGTTCTGGAGAAAGAGATAATTAAGTGGATCATATAAATTCATAAATAATATATCATCTTCTATTTTAGAAACTGCATGTTCAGGCAAGCATTTCTAATCCAAATTCAACATGAAAAAATGTTTGCACAGGGGCATCTGGGTGGCTTAGCTGGTTCAGCATCCCACTCTTGATTTCAGCTCAGGTCATGATCTCAGGGTTGTGAGGTCGAGCCTATATCAGGCTCCATGCTGAGTCGAGTGCCTGCTGAGGATTCTCTCCCTCTCCCTCTGCCCCTCTTCCCCCTCCGTCTTTACATTCTCTTAAAAAAAAAAAAAAGTGCTCTCTTGAGTTTGGAGAGTTAAACTTTGTTATCACTCACATGTAGAACTTAAATATGAAGCGGGGGTGGGATTTACTTCTTCTCAAAAAATTTCAATACAGGGGCACCTGGCTGGCTCGGTCAGTAGAGTGAGCAACTCTTGATCTCTGGGGTCATGGGTTCAAACTCCACGTTGGGCACAGAGCTGACTTTGAAAAAATTACAACTCAACGAAACTGCATATACAGTGTGTGTGGAAGGGGTGTGTGTGTGTGTGTGTGTGTGTGTGTATTTAAAGACCATTGATTTAAAGTCTTTTTCTTTCCTCCTTTTATTTTTTCTCATTTATCAGCTAGTTTACACAGGGCTACTGTGCCAAAGAGCTGATTTCTTTATGTTGCATAAATGAAACTATTTGTACATTAAAAAAAATTTAAACCCCTAGATGATTCATTATTTTCTTTGTTAGTTCTTCCTACCATATATAATCTTCTAGAATGATAAAAAGATTGACGTCCTACTCACAATTAGCTTCAGCTGTCAGGAATAATGAAACATCTTCCTTATTGCCAGGAAGGGTGTGAACCAAACAGAAGACAACTATACAAGTTAGGCTGGCGGTTTCCCTCATTTCGATGCTACAGTGCATCACAGCTCTGAAGAGGAAAACTGCATTCTAGAATAGAGAATGGGATAAATTTTCTGGCTTCTCGGAGGTCTTTCAGCAAGAGTTATTTTGCTTGAAGTTTTGTTTCCAAAACACGTAGACATCAATCCTCAAATATAAAATTCTAAACATGAAAGTCATAAATTATGAGGGATTTTTGAGGCAGTCATTCTTTGTAGCCATCTTTCTTTCCTCTATTAGCATGGATAATTTGGAGTTAACTATATAGAGCTGATACTTAGGAAGTAAATCCCACATGATTTTCAGGTTAAAGGTGAGAAAAAAGGAGAAAGGGCACTTCCTATACTTGGATGAAACATTTTATTCCATCTGCAGAAGTAGCTGTACCTCACACATATGACTCACATTGAAACAGGGGACTAGCATAAAAAGGCATCACGTGCTGGCAAACAGTGTGGGATGACAGGCCGTTATCTCACTGAGCTGATGCAATCCTGGAATTTCCTGAACTGAAATGCAATTTAGAACCAGAGGGAGAGGGCTTGCTCTTTGGAGGTTAGCCGATTTTGTCTTTTTTTCCTTTTTTTTTTTTTTAAGTCTGTTTTCTTACATGTGAAGTTGTAATTGCTAAAAATTACACTGTGTCAGACACTCATCTAAATGTTTTACTTTTTTTTGCCTTCATAACACTGCTATGAGGTAGGCTTTCCATTTTACATATCAAGGCAACTGAGATTCAAAAATCCTATGTAATTGCTTTAGGTCACACAAAAGAAAATGTAGGACTCTTCTTTTCAACACCTCTGTTTGAGCATCTTTCCCTTCAGTGCTCAGGTTGTGTTTAAGTCTGCCAGGAAAGACCATGCCCACTGTGAGCTCTGACAAACATGATATTGCCACCTCGGTAAACTCAGTGTCGTGGTTATCCATTTTTAACCTCAAAATTGGAGGTTTCCTTTAGGTATATTAGAATTTTATTCTTCTAATAAATGATTGTTTTGGACTGCTTTTGGTACTTCAAGACTATCGTTAAGGTTTTATCAGAAAAGGGTCACCATCTAAAACCTGCCCACCTTGGGGCACCTAGGTGGCTCAGTGTGTTAAAGCCTCTGCCTTCGGCTTAGGTCATGATCTCAGGGTCCTGGGATTGAACCCTGCATGGGGCTCTCTGCCTGCCTCTCTGCCTACTTGTGATCTCTCTCTCTCTCTGTCAAATCAATAAATAAAATCTTAAAAAAAATAAAAATAAATAAATAAATAAAAATAAAACCTGCCCACCTTTTTAGGATTTAAAGAGTAGGGTTGACTTATTTATTATTTGAAGTTTTGAGATTATCTTCAGAAAAAAAAAAAGGAAATGATCCAGCCTTAACAATCTTTTATAACTCATTATTTTATCCTGGGTTTAATACCAATATATAAATACCAATATATAAATACAAGGTCAGAAAAAAAAAAACAGAGAAGGAATATATTGGTTTGATGATTAACTTCAGACTCCACAAAATTCAAAATCTGTATGCCCTGCACTTCATATAGGAATGGAAGAAACCTATTTTCATACAGGAATGAAAGAAACTTATTGTCGTATAAGAATGGAAGCAGGAGCGCCTGGGTGGCTCAGTGGGTTAAGCCTCTGCCTTCAGCTCAGGTCATGATCCCAGAATGCTGGAATCAAGCCCTGCATCGGGCTCTCTGCTGAGTAGGGAGTCTACTTGCCCTTTTCCCCTCTGCCTGCTTCTCTGCGTACTTGTGATCTCTCTCTCTCTCTCTGTCAAATAAATAAAATCTTAAAAAAAAAAAAAACAAAACAAGAATGGAAGCAAATATGTAATGGGGCCATGTTAATGATGGATTCCATTTGGCCTTGGATATTTTGGTTCTACCTGGTAGATACACCAATCTAAATTACATGTGCCTACTGGCAATCCACTAGGAAAGCAAGAAGCACAGAGCAGGTATAGACTGATTGCTCAAACATACTACCTGGATCCCAGGTGCACAGGACAGACCACCTCATAGCTAGGGATAGAATTAGATACTCAGAGCTAATTCTCACCTGAATCTCTTTTACTACCTCCTTTACTCCTGAAACAGAGTTCAACTGTTGTTCCCACATGTTCCTGGAGTTACTAGAATGTTTCAAAGGTTAATGTCAAGGTTCCTTGACCTCGCCTATAGGTCATTACCCTTTAGGACCTGGGGCAAGTACTACTTCAAAGTTTTTTCTCATCTACCAAGACTTACATTTGTTATGTCATTTCTAGTGAATGGAGGATAGACAGAACTCCTCTATTAGAACTCTTTTTTTTTTTTTAAAGATTTTATTTATTTATTTGACAGACAGAGATCACAAGTAGGCAGAGAGGCAGGCAGAGAGAGAGGAAGGGAGGCAGGCCCCCTGCTAAGCAGAGAGCCGGATGCGGGACTCGATCCCTGGATCCCGAGATCACGACCTGAGCCGAAGGCAGCGGCTTAACCCACTGAGCCACCCAGGCGCCCCTCTATTAGAACTCTTATATTAGAATATAAATTCTGATTAAATACAAAGTATGATTTCTAAACACATATATACAAAGAACCTAGCACAACTGATTCTTCATTTATTGCTTATTTGAAGACAAATTCCCATCTCTTCCCATCCTGTGACATGTTAAATGTAATCAGCAGACTTAACAATTTTAAGATGAAACAGTATCTATAGATGGGCCTACTGATGGAAAGTGAGCTCATTTACCCCAAAGAATCATGGATGGGGCGCCTGGGTGGCTCAGAGGGTTAAGCCTCTGCTTTCGGCTCAGGTCATGATCCCAGGGTCCTGGGATCGAGCCCCACTTTGGGCTCTCTGCTCAGCAGGGAGCCTGCTTCCTCCTCTCTCTGCCTGCCTCTCTGCCTACTTGTGATCTCTCTGTCCAATAAATAAAATAAAATCTTAAAAAAAATAATCATGGAAATGCTCAGGAATTAGAAGGGCCAAGTACCTCAGAAGGTAGAGGGTAAGGTGTGTGAGTGAGCATGTGTGTATTTGTGTGTGTGTGTGAGGAATAAAAGCAGGGGGTTGCTGGAAAGTCTGTATAAGTAACAGTCAGATTCCCAGGTTATCACCTACACTCCATGTAGTCAGTCCCCCTCCCCCAACACTTACAGCAAAAGGGCTGCTTTGGAGAAACTGGACCAGAGCCTGTGGACTTGAGGGCATCAGGAATATAGTAGAATGTGTATGAGATGGTATTTGAAACAAGGTAAGTGATTTTCTGCATACTTAAAGGTAAAACCTCTTTCTCTTCCTTTACTGGGTTTCAGGAAAACAATAACCATTTTTATAAACACTGGCAGGAGATGGAAGTATGGACAGCCTTAAGAAAAAAATGCCTGGGCGCCTGGGTGGCTCAGTGGGTTAAGCCACTGCCTTCGGCTCAGGTCATGATCTCAGGGTCCTGGGATCGAGTCCCGCATCGGGCTCTCTGCTCAGCAGGGAGCCTGCTTTCTCCCCTCTCTCTCTCTCTGCCTGCCTCTCTGCCTACTTGTGATCTCTGTCTGTCAAATAAATAAATAAAATCTTTAAAAAAAAAAAAAAGAAAAAATGCCTATGTTTTGGGGATTACACAAGGAAAAAGGCAGCTGGCCATGTGATTGACCTAGAGTGAAGACTATCAACAACAAGTACTATTCATTCATATTATTTGAAATAGATATGAAAAAAATAATGTAAATATTTATACATTAACTATGTGTGCATGCACGAGTATATCACAGTCAATAACATAAAATAATGAAAAAATGGGTTTAACCAACATTTTTGAAAAAACTGTATTGGAAGGGGCACCTAGATGGATGGCTCAGTGGGTTAAGCCTCTGATTTCAGCTTGGGTCATGATCTCAGGGTCCTGGGATGGAGCCCCACATCAGGCTCTCTATTCAGAGGGGAGCCTACTTCCCCCTCTCTCTCTGCCTACTTGTGATCTCTCTTTCTCTGTCAAATAAAAATAAATAAATAAATAAATCTTTTTAAAAAACTGTATTGGAAGAATAGATTAGGAGAGAGTGGGGAGTATAGTTCCTTTTCTACCATGATAATGGATAATTTAGAATAATCTCTACAATTGATGAATAAATTACAAAGTTTGCATATTATTTGGAAATATGAAAGTAAATGTTAGAAGAAGCATAAGAATAAGAATTAAGGAGTTACATCTAAGAATGAGAATTAGATGAAGAAGGCAGAGGATTTTTGTTTTGTTATATGCTTCTAACAATTATAAATTATTTTAAAACTATGGACTAATATTACTTTGAGGAATGAGATAAAATATGCAGTTAGTAGTAAATTAGACTATGTCCTTTCATTGGATAATTTTGAAGGTGTAACTTGAACTAAACACATCATGGGTAAAATAACCCTCTTTCCTTGCAGAAGGAAATAGATTGCCCTCTTTAAGGATACTTCTCATAAAGGGGCTAACTCTTTAATGAAAAATAAAGAGATTTCCCAGTAGAGTAATTCTGTGAAGACACTAGAACCCAGAGAAGGAAAGCAGAAGACTCTCTTTCAGTTGATACATCTATTCTTTCTAAATTGCCTGGATATCTTTGCAGTAAGTTGTTATTATATACCTACAAATTCAAATTCTTCCTTATTGAAGAGTGTTATTGAGCTACAGTCTAAGGAGATAAATTTAAATCTTTGGAATATCACCCAAACAAAAGTATTCCAAGTCTTTGATTAAATACATTTTTTCTTCATTAACTATATAGGGTGGAAAGATTTGAGAAAATCTGCAGGGTCAGGAGACATAAGTCAGGGCTTTCTTATCTGGTTATTCAGTACAAAGGCTTATTTAAAGACCCCTTTGAAGAAAAATGGATAGTTCTTTTTAGACTCTTCTTCTCAAGGAGTAACTAAACATTATGGCTGAAGTGGAGATCCAAGGAGAGACTGGTAAATAAAATAAGTCAAATATACTCTATTTCCTCATAAATTCACCAAAACAAGTTTTAATTCAATTGATTCATGTCTTTCCATATAAAAGTGATCTCCTAGTTTAAGTGGAGATTCTCTCTACTATCAGATTATAAAGTGATCTTAAATAAATCACAATAACCAAATGTGATGAGCAAATCTCTAACCCCAGACATTTTGATAAAACCTTTAAACCATGACTCTGTTTAACACCATCTTTCTGTAGTCGCTTTGCAAGATATGTTAGTATAAAAGTGGTTCATCAGTGCAGGACTTGAACTCATGACACCAAGAACAAGACCTGAGCTGAGATCAAGAGTCAGCTGAGTCACCCAGGAGCCCTTCATCAAATATTCTTCCAAGTCATGCTGTCATTCATGAAGTAAAAAGGATCAAAATAAAGCTCTGTAGTCAGTAATAATTTCAAAGTATAAAAATGTCTCAGCATGTTTGCGGGGTATACTGAGATAGTATTTGGAGGCTTTTACTTTGGATTTGTCTCTGAAAATCACTCCATATGTCTCCACTGAAAACCAGTTGGATAATGGCATTCATTGTTCAATGAGGGCAGACACTACCTTCAAAGAAATCATTCAAATAATTTAATTGAAGGACGAATGGATTTTTAAATTCACACCTGGCAAAAAAAAAAAAAAAAAAAAAAAGTCTGAAATTACAGCATTTTGGATTTGTATGAACCAAGTCTTTGATGTAGAAATGGCTTTGTTTTGAATTCAAAGAGGGCTTGGTTCCAAAGTTTGAACCAGATTGGAGGATCAGAGTTAGGCTTTATAAAAAGTAACCATAGAGTAGAGAACAATGCACTCTATGACTCACGGGCAATTTTTCAAGACCCAGGCAGGAAAATCAAAGAAATTTCCTGGGCTGAGAGAGAGGAATCAGAAAAAGAGAGAAAGGAGAGCCAGAGAGCCCCCACGTCCAAAGGGGCCCATTTTCCCACTCCCCCTCTGGGAGCAGTCAGAGCTGTGCTGGGGGGATAGGTTGATGAAACTGGGTTCATTAATCAGAGTAGAAGGAGCCAATGCCTCACTTCCCGTCTGAGACCCTGATAGGAGACCCTGGCAAAGGGCCCACGCCACCCTGGGTAGCCTCAGTAGAGGAGAAATGGTACTGAGATATGTTTGGTAGGTGAAGACATCCTGAGTTGTCAGTCTCCCATGACCTAGAAAAGATCCATGTTCCCAAGGAAAAGTGGAACTCAGAACACAGAGACCAGGTGTGCTAAGTGGAGGTACACACAGGGTAATGAGTGGAAGAAAGGAAAGAACACACTCTATTTAAAATTTCTTTCTTGGATTCTGAAAAGGTTTTTAAAAAAACTGAATCTATTTTCAGAGAGTTAAAGACATAAAGCATTAAGCAAATTCATAAAGCAAGGCAGGCCATATCAGTGGAAACTTGGGGGATATTTGGAAAGACTTGTCTTTGGGAACAGAGACAAGATTTTATTGCTAGGCTTGAAAGAGAGCCCATTGCTAGTGACGCGGAAGCTGATAAGACCTGGGGCCTTCTGGGGAGGTAGAGTGAACACAAGGAGAGTCACATGGGCCTGGGGAGAGTATTAGCTAGGAGGTGCCCACAACTGTTTCTTAGCCCCAAGCCAAGGAAGATACTGCCTCCAGAAGGAGAAGAGAGCTTTGGGTTAAAAACCAGCCCACACTTTTTGTTGTTCTCAAGGAAAGACGATAGCTTGTCTTATTCACGTGGAGGGAGGGTCACCATGTACAATCCGACTTGAAGTGGGGGTCATACATATAGACTAGGACTAACGTGATGCCCAGGACTGTGCAATGTACATCCTCTACTTTGGGGTCCTGTCTAAAGGCTGCCTGAACCTTGCCTCCCACTAGAGAGGTCTGTCTACACCATAGTTCAAGCTCTCTGAGAGCTGGAGGTCCGTTGGAGAATAAAGGAAAGCCACTGATGAAGGAATGTGAGAATTGTACTTAAGACTCACATTACCAAGGTATGCCGAGAGGCCTCTAGAGAAAGATACAAGACAGACTCTACGCAGAAGCCTCCTGGAACGGGGCACATCTAATTGAGTGTAAATGTCTTTGTGGGGACTGTCGACAATTCACTAAAAGAAGAAATTAATTTGGAACTTTGTATGCTACTTGGGAATTGTAAATGAGTATTTGTTTTCTTTCCAAAAATGATAATGTTGCCTGAGGATTCTTTACTCATTAGAATGGGACTCACTGCTTTAGGGAAAGGCCTATTCAACTAAAACAAAGAAGTCCATTGAAGGGCTAAAAGGTAGTGTGTGTGTGTGTGTGTGTGTGTGTGCGCGCACATGTGTACATGCATGTGTGTCTGTGTTCTCTGTGTGCGAGTGTGGAGTCCGCATGTTTAAACTCAGAGCAGGCACAATTGCCTGAAACCCTGAATGTTTAATATGTTTGAAGTTTATGGTCATAATGACTCAGATGGAAAAAAATGTAACTTTTTTTTAATTGTCAATAAAAATAGAAAGAGCCCCTCATTTCTACAAATGGTGGGAAACATTTCATTCTGCCCTTTTAAGGTAATTCAGACATCTCCAGTTTAAAAGTTCATTTCTTCTGCAAAAAATAACTGAAGTGTGGCAGAATATCTCACCCCTAAATATGCCACTTTGGCATAAGGATTATTTTGAACTGAAGGCAATTAAGAAAGAGATATTAAAAACAAACAAACAAACAAACAAACAAAAAAACAAAAAAACCCACACCCTCCTCTATTCCTCCCCCTATTTGCCTAAAAGCAGGACATACATTTATAAAGGTGTCCCTCCTCCTCTCACTACCAGGAAGGACAAAAGTTAATCTCTGGAGACTTTAGACCCTACCAGCCTGGAGATGTTTCCAGAGGAATCTCTGTAACAACTTTACTACCCAGCCTTTATCTACCATTAGTTCCCCATATATTTGCCCCCACAATTTGCCACCTCTGGAAACTAAAAGTCCTTTTATTGTCACTTCTCTAAAATTTTTTTCTCCCTTTGCTAAGACACTCTACAAAGTCAAGTTCAAACCACACCTTTGAGTTGCTGGGGAGGGGCCAGCCATGACGTTACACACACGACACACACATTCATAATCTGTCTTCTCTCGTTACTCTGTCTCTTTTTATAGGAGTCCTAGCTAAGAACTTCGAAGGGTAAAAGGAAAATTATTTTTCCTCCCCTATATAACCAGTTCAGGATACAAATGTAGTCGATTCAAAGTCAAACTCCATATTTAGGCTTTTCTTTTCTTTTCTTTTTTATTTTTTTATTTGATAGAGATCACAGGCAGGCAGAGAGAGAGAGAGAGAGAGAAGGAAGCAGGCTCCCCTCTGAGCAGAGAGCCCGATGCGTGGCTTGATCCCAGGACCCTGGAATCATAACCTGAGCCTAAGGCAGGTTAGGCTCAGGTTATGATCCCAGGCGCCCCCCTATTTAGGCTTTTCTAAATCTTCCTACCCTTTGTCCCCAGGGCTGCACCCAGAGCCAGGTGGCAGGTGGCCCGCAGCCAGGGTTGCGTTGTGGGAAAGAAGGAGTGTCTGGCCCCCCTGCAGATATGCTGGCCTTTGTGTCTTGCTGGCCAAAGGTGACACTTTGCTCAACGGAGGTGTCTTACTGTCTGCAGGGTGCACCACTGGCCGCCACCTACTTGGATCACCTGCAGTGTGGCCCTGCCAGAACCTGGTTGGAAGCCTGGGGTGCCTCCTTGGCCTCCTTGCTCCGGTTGGATGCCGTCCTCCACTGGAGTCCAGTCATTCCCCAGGAACTTCCCCTCAGCAGCTCTGCAGCCCACGTGGAGGCCTGGGCCTCTGGTTCTTGTCCAGGACACACCCAACCCCAGAAAGCCCACAGAAAGCCACAATCACAGATTGTTTCTGGCCTTAAACACCCCACCCGATCATTTCTACTCTACTGTCATTCTTGTGTCGATGTGGAACATTCTTTAGGGTGGCATCCTTCCAAATTTTCAGATAGAACATCGTGTATGAACCCCCTGCTCTAGGAATCTCAAGCTTGAGCCCCGCATCACCCCATTCACTGTGCTCCCTCCTCAGCCTTTTCTCCAAGCTCCCCTTCCGAAGCCAGGAAGGATTTTTATTGCCTTTTTGTGTGACAGGAAATTGCCATGACCTCATGTCCTAAACCCTATGGTTTATATTAAAAACTCTAAACTTAGCCCTCCATGCTTTGGATCTAGAGAGTTAAAGAGAATGTTTTAGAATTTAAAAACAAAACAGAACAAAACCTTGTTCTATCTCAAATGGCTGGCCTCTGTAGCTGGTGTGCAGATCCCGGCCTGTTTGCTCTCCAGTCTTGCCCTGCCTCTATCCCTTCTCTGGTCTGGGGGCCCCATGCCTACAGGCCTCCTCCCGGGGGGTGGAGGCTGGTTCTGGCTGGGTTCAGCCCCTGGGCAACACTGGCAGGGGCTGGGGCTAAGGTAGGTAGGGAGAAAACTGACTATTGCCACAGATGTGTCTCCAGTGGGAGCAGGCTTCCTCCTGTGTGGACCTAGCTGCCGGCAGGAACAATCTCTTCCTAGTCTCCTCCTGTCTCCAGTCTTGCTGATGTTCATAGCTAGGTGACTACCCCACTCTTCAGTTTCTGACTCCTCCATCTCCTGTGAGTCTAATTACCTATATTAATTCTCCTCTGTTGTAAATCCGTAGATAGGTTTCTGTTTTCCTGTTTAGACTCTGACTGTACACCCAGCGCGGAGACTCTTGCTTTTGAAACGGGAGTCAAAGAGTTAAACAGTGACTCTGAGTTCCTGCGGTAAACATTTTTATTCTTCTCAAGGCAATGGGGGTTAAATTAGGGGGAGAGTCATGGTCAAAGAGGTACAAAAATAAAAAAACACATTCACGTATTTTCTAAAAGATTTTACATATTTTATTTAAGAGAGAGATTGAGAGCAAAAGAGCAGCAGAGGGAGAGGGCGAAGCAGGTTTCTTGCTGATCAGGAAGCCTGACATGGGGTCTGATCCCAGGACCCTGGGATCATGATCTGAGCTGAAGGCAGACGCTTAACCAACTGAGCCACCCAGGAACCCCACATTCATATATTTTAAATTATCTCACCACCAAAGCTTCCACTGTTGTTGCATTTACTGTTTGGCTACTTGGATACACATTTTTGCTGTCCTCATATAATCATGGGGCAAAGTTCTTAGGTATTCCAATAGTCATAGGATCTTCCTTGGGTCCTACACTGTGACTCTTACCTCTCACGAGAGATTATACCTCTCACAACTCACTCGGTTTAATGAGTGAGTTGTGAGTTTAATGGCATATATACTCAGTTGTAACAAAATTAATTTTATATACTAACCAAAAGATGGGTGCAGGAAAAGTTCAGAACACTGGAGTGTAACATCTGGTAATGACCAGTCCGACAAAGATACTAAGATCTGCAGATCTAAATGGGCAGACACAGAAATCACACAGATCAAATATCTCTGGGGCCAGACAGGAAACACAAATGAAAAAGTAGATCCTGTGTATTACATAAGGGAGCAGTGGAAATTAGAGAGCAGTTATGTTATTGAACAGGGAGGTGTTCCCTGCCCAGCTCCAGCTGATAATCCCATATTAAAATGGGGACCACTTGCTATGAAATTTTACAGTATTTGAAGAGAAGCCAGAAATCTACATTGCAAGTGAGAATCTAATGATCTGTAAAGTAACATTAACTAACTCAAAAAATTTTACATTGTGCAAATTTCCTGCTCTAAATAGGACCTCAAGTCAGCTAACAGGACGTTACTCTTTGGAGCAACACATATTATGTATTCAAATAATGCTGTCTCAATTCAACAATATTTGAGGATACTTTAGAATTACCTCCATGACATGGATTATTCTTTATCCTCATTCATGTGAAAGATACGTTCTTTAATGGTATGCCAATTTTTTGAAAATAGCCAAAATAATAATAATAATAACATGAATACCTTGTAGAAACAGAGAAAAAGTAGGGCTAGTGAATTGGGCTTATTTTTTCTCACTTTTATTTCATTTTTTAAAGATTTTATTTATTTATTTATTTATTTGACAGAGAGAGCGAGAGAGCACAAGCAAGGTGGACAGTGGAGAGAGAAAGGGAGAAGCAGGGAGCCCAAATGTGGTGCTCTATCCCAGGACCCTGGGATCATACCTGAGCCGAAGGCAGACACCTAAGCATCTGAGCCACCCAGGCGCCCCTTTTTCTTATTTTTATTGCCCTCACACATAGTTTATCTTAAAACTCAAACATCTTTTTTTTTCCTTAAGATTTTATTTATTTATTATTAGACAGACATCACAAGTAGGCAGAGAGGCAGGCAGAGAGAGAGGAGGAAGCAGGCTCCTCACGGAGCAGAAAGCCCGATGTGGGGCTCAATCCTAGGACCCTGGGATCGTGACCTGAGCCGAAAGCAGAGGCTTTAACCCACTGAGCCACCCAGGCACCCCTTAAAACTCAAACATCTTTGAGTTTTAGTAATATCTCTGGTATCTCAACACTACCATCCCAGTTCAAGTAATGAACTCTGGCAAACCATTCAAATAACTTTCATTTCTCTGGGCTCTCCCAGGCTTTCTTATATACATCTTATTATAGAGCAGCTAACATGTACCTAGCACAATGCTAGGGACTCAAAAAACACTGGAAAAAGTCTCTGCCCTCCAGAAATTCACATTCTAGAAATTCTAGTAGGTAGGAGGGCTCTGTCTTTGGGGAGGAAGGAGTCTCAACTCTGCCTGTAGGAGGGAATGGGGTTGGACAGAACCTGGCTCATTGACCAGTCCCTCAAAGAAACTGCGGGCTCTGCTATCCCAATCACTGATTGAGTTAGTTATAAGCTGTGTCTCTCCAAATTTAAAACAATACAGCCTTGTATTTCAGGTTTTATTTGCCAAGAAAACCGTACTGCTTGGTGTTCCATGAACACATAACCATGCTTTTCTGCCTCTTGTTTATTGACACAGCACTCTCCACACTGGCCTGCTGAATGAAATGCTGCTTGAACTTCAAAACTCAGATATTACCTCATCCAAAAATCTTCTGCTAACTTTGAGTTAGTCTCTCTTTTGAGTTTCTACAGAACTTCTTGTCTGTATTTTGACACTTACATTCTGCGTTGAAATACAGACTCTTGAGTTCTGGTCTCATCCCCACGAGCTGACAGGGACACTTGAGTGTCATCTGCCTCTTATTTTTGATCACCTGAGCACCTGCTTGGTATTCAACTTCGCACAGAGTAGACGCTAGGAGTTTTTCTTGTATTGGTGAGGAGGTGAGTTCTCCATCTAGTGGTAAAACTGAAAAATTGCATGCAGCTTTCGCCTTCGTTAACACAATTATGATTACAATACACCACCACCACCACCACCACCACCCGCCTCATTGATAGTACAGATTGCTTAAGCTTTAATCTATATTGAGGAATGCACCTTGTTACTTCTCAAGCAGACATAAAGCTCTCTTAAAGAATGTTTGATCAAAAGATTCAAATCAAGGGGAGCCTGGGTACTCAGTTGGTTAAGCATCTGCCTTCGGCTCTGGTCATGATCCCAGAGTCCTGCGATAGAGCCCCTCATTGCTAAGCAAGGAGCCTGCTTCTCCATGTGCTCCTCCCTCTGCTCCTGCTTTCTCTCTCTCTCTCAAATAAATAAAATCTTTAAAAAAAAATCAAATCAAAACAAAATCAACCACTATCAAAACAAAAATAATTGTCTTACAAATTTCTCTAGATGATAAAAGGTGATACAAAGAATCATATTTGCCCTTTAAATGGGCAAGTTTCCTTTACTAAGTCTAGGTAAGTGTCCTCATTGCTTTCTGACCCATTACATAAATATCTGAATAAATTCAGATAATCTCAGACGCTTCAAATTCAGCAAACTTGAATTTGTGGGAATTTGTGAACTAGAGGATTCTCTACAAGTTCTGGTTCTTAGTACAGTTCTAACTGTTGGCCATTCAAGGACAGGTCCAGAAAAGCTAAGGTTAACACTCTGAAATGTAGGTTTTTGTCTGTTTAAAAAGATTTTATTTATTTATCTGTCAGAGTGTGCACAAGCAGGGGGAATGGCAGGCAGATGGAGAAGCAGGCACCCTGCTGAGCAAGGAGCCTGATGTGGGGCTCCATCTCAGGACCCTGAGATCATGACCTGAGCCAAAGGCAGAAGCTTAAACAACTGAGCCACCCAGGTGTCTGAAATGTATGCTGTTACAGAAGGTTTTAGAGCAGGACTTCTAGTAAATCAGGACCTACCCAAAGATCAAGAGGTTTTACCTGCTTGCTGCTTTCCTATGACACTTTGTTCTCCTTCTCTTTTCCCCAGGTTTAACAGGATTTCAGGAGAAATTAGCTCTCATCAGCAATGGTGTCTACACGGAGTGATTTGAGACCTGAGAAAATGTTTGGTAACTCATAAAACAGTTTGGAACACTACTTCAGCATTTGATATCTTTCTTTTAAAATGGGCCTTCTAAGAACAAAGAAAAAAGAAAGTTAAGGTCATTTTGATATTAGGGCTAAAATAAAATGATGACATAATGCTTTCATGAGATTAATTTTTAAATATCATATATTTTATTCATATTCATTCATTCTAGTTCTGCTGTATTTAGCACTTATAATTCCTGGGCAAAAATGTCTGGAATTTGACTACAATTTTTGTGGTATGGTGATAGATTAAAAAAACGGTTTTCAGCTCTTCTCATCAGTAAGGTAAGAAGAGAAACTATTCAGTTCTCTGTTAGTTCCCCATCTCTTGAATCCAGTTTGCTATTTGACTTGCTTTGACCAAGGGAGAGGAGAGGCACTGAAGATTGAATTAATTACCAATGGCCAATGTTTTAATCAATCATGCCTACAAAATGGCACCTTCCTAAAATGCCTAAACTATGGGTTCACAGGTGCCTGGGTGGCTCAGTCAGTTGAGTATCTGCCTTTGGCTTGGGTCATGATCTCAGGGTCCTGGGACAGAGCCCCATGTTGGGCTCTCTGCTCAGTAAAGAGTCTGCTTCTGCCTCTCCCTCTGTCCCTCTCAAGTAAATCAATAAAATATCTTAAAAATAAATAAATAAATAAATAAATAACATAAACTATGTGTTCAGAGAGCCTCTAGGTTGGTGATCATGTCCAGGTGCCAAGAGAGTGTACACCCAGCTTCGTGAGACAGAAGCTCCTGTGCAGAAGACTCTTCCAGACCTCACCCCATGTTCCTCTTTCTTTGCCTGTTACTGGTAATAAACCAGTAATAGTAAGTAAGTGACCAATTTATTTGGGTTCTGTGAGCCATTACATGAAATGATCAAATCTGAGGAGGGGGTCATAGGAACTCCCAATCTGCAGCCAACTTGGAAGGAGGTATGTATATCTTGGGGACCCAAGAAGCTTGTGATTGACATCTGAAGGTGGGGGCAGCCTTGTGGGACTGAGCCCTTAGCCTGTCGGTCTGTGCTAACTCTGGGTAAGTAGTGTCAGAATCGAATTAAAGTATGCGTCACCCAGTTGACATCCACAGAGCACTGGAGAATTGCTTGGTGTGGAAAATCTACACACTAGGTATCAGAAGTGATATGACTCTAGAAACTATTTTCCTTTAGCCAGGAATCTTTCACCAGGAATCTTTAAGCTCTTTATCTGGGCACCTGAACACCTTTCCATGTGGCTTGGAGCTCTAAGAGGGCAAAAATGAAAGTTGCACAGTCTTGTAGGACCTGGCATAATGTCCCTTCTATTGCATTTTATTTGTCAAAACAAGTCACAGAGCCAGTCCAGATTCAAGGGGAGGGGAAATAGACTCCCATGTCTCCATGTGATGAACAGAAAACCCATCTTTAATCTTTCATCAGCCCCAGTCTACCTTACGGCCATAAATTATTTGTATTTTTCCCTCAGGCAAAATCCGTTGATCTCCTCCCCTAAATCGCCTGAAGTCTCATCCACTATAGCAGCAGCTCAGTGTTCAGAATTTCACCGTCTGGTTTAGCTGTGGATGTAAATGAGGTGGCTTGGGTGTGGCTTTTTTCAAGCTGGAAACTTGTGAACTAAAAATTCAGGTTCTCTGACCCTCCCTGCTGAACCCCATTACGCAATGGTGAGAGATGGATAACAGCAATGGACACCGTTTGCAGAGGAAGGAAACTGAAGGCACATGGCAGTACAGGTCCTTACCAATTCCAAAAACCAGCCACACGACATGTTGCCAGTTCCCCCGATCCAGGGACTGTTACTTGATTAGGGCCTGCTTCTGTTCCCAGCTACTATTCTTGGCTGTTGGCTCTGTCCTCAGCTATCTTTTTCCTTTTCCATTAGAACTGGTGCATGTTTACAGCTGAGTAATTTCTTGGTCTGCTTCTTGCACGTGAAAAGTTAGGGGTCCAGGAATCTCTTCAGTTTGAATCAACTTTGTTCCTTTAGTCTTTAGTTCCTTCCTTTAGTTCCTTAGTTCCTTTAAAAATGCTGTGGATTTTCTGTACATTAACTTATAATCTACTTCATTAGACAAAAGTCACTTACCCATTGGAGACAGACCCTCTGTACGTTGGACTGGAAGGTCTTAAAGGAGGTCCTACAACCACACCCTCAACTTGGTCATGACTAAGGTCACATTTAGCGGGGAGCATCCTCAGGCCATTTCTAAGCTCTGAAAAACCTTGGGGGGGGGCGGGGCAGGAGAAGTTAAGAAGAAGAGAGAGTTTTTCCAACCCAGTGAGCTGGTGGTTGCAAATATTTTCTCTAAATTCTGCTGGAATACTGAACTGCTCCTTCTTTTGGTTCATGTCTCCTCCCATATTTTATCATGGGCAGTGAAAGGAAGCAAGTTAGCCCATCTGGCACTCTACCTGGAAATATTCTTAGGCCAGATCCACAAGTTCATTAAGCACATTTCCCATCTTCCATATTACCGCAGTCATGCTCTACTCCTTGTTCAAAAAAACAAAAAACAAAAAACCAAAAAAAACACACAAATTGGGGCACCTGGGTGGCTCAGTTGGTTGACTCTTGATCTCAGGAGCCTGGGCTCAAGCCCCATGTCTGGCTCCACACTCAGTGAGGAGTCTGGAGTCTGCTTGATGATTCTCTCCCTTCGCCTCTCATGCTGCCGCATGCTCTCTCTCTTTCAAATAGATACATAAATAAATCTTAAAAAAAAAAAAAGAAACAAAAACCACTAATCAATCTCTCCAGCCTCTAGTCACAATTCTCTCACTGCCTTTGCCACACTTCAAGCCTTCTGCTGTGGCTCAGTCTCAAAATCACTGTTTTAGGTTTCTGTCACAGCAGCACCCTGACTATAGGAACTCCTTTCTGTTTCGGTTACCTATTGTCATGTGATAAGCCATCCCAAAATGCAATGGCTAATACCAGTGATTTATCATTTCTCACCATTTGGTGGGTTGACTACGGTTCTGTGGCTGCATTCACCTAGCAGCGGGCTGGGTCCACAGTGCACTCTCGTCCTTCAGAGTGTGTCTCCAGGTGGCCTCCGACCATTTGGTGGTTAAGCCCGAGTCACTTTACAGCATGGTGACTAGCTTCCAGAGAGCGTTTCAAGAAGACAAACCCCAATGTGCAAGAGCTTATCAACTTTCCTTCCATCACACAGGCTAATGTTCTGTTGGCTAAAGCAAGTCATACAATGAAGTCCAGAGTCAATGGGGAACACAATACCATGGGCGTGAATACCTAAAGCATAATTTAGTCGGGGGCGGGTGTCATTCTTATGTCTTACTTGGTTCTCCCTTGTTCACTATGCCAAACTTAAACTGTGTACCTTGCTGTTTCCTGACACAGAAGTCTCTTCCCTGCTTCAGATTCTTTGTTTTGATTTCCTCTACCTAGACTACTTTATCTCCTCTTCAAACTGCTGTTTCTTTTATATTCTTCTAGTATCAGCTGAAATGTCACATCTCCCCCACCTAGGGGTGCTCATATTACCTTGTTCCTTTCTTTCTTGTCATCTGAAATGATCTTGAGTTTTCTAAAGTGTTCATTTTTTCCTCTAACAAAGCATCAGATCCGGTGGGGGGTGGTGGGGGCATGTCTTGTCTATGTTGTTCACAGCTATAGTCCCACCACTCCAAATAGGGTGAGCACATAGTAAGTACTTAATACATTTTTCTGAATGCATATAAACACATGGGTGGATGAATGAATGAAGCAACCAAAACTTGGTGAAAAGGAATTATCAGTAGATATTTTTAGTTTTACAGAAAGTATATTGAAATTTTAAACAGCTGTCAACTACTAAAAACAAGGAGTGATCTAAAAAAGTCTTTTTTGAGAATTGGACTTAATATCCATTATAGCTTGCTTAAGTATTTAAGGTAAGTGATATATTTGGAATTTGCTTCAAAATAATCTGGAGGATGTGGGGAAATGGGTTGGGGTATGGATGAAATGAGATTGATTGAGACTTGATATTTACTTAAGCTGGGTTAAGAGTACATGAAATTTCACTATACTGTTCTCTTAGCTTATACATTTGTTTGAACTTTCCATGATAAAAAGTTTTAAAATTACATGTGGATTATTAAGGAAGTGAAGACCATTAGAAAGATTCCAAAATTTCTCACAGCTATGAACTGATTTATTAATATTCCCACTTTTCCTACTTCTTTTAAAAAGAGATTTCTAGGGGTGCCTGGGTGGCTCAGTCATTAAGCGTCTGCCTTCGGCTCAGGTCAAGATCCCAGGGTCCTGGGATCCAGCCCTGCATTGGGCTCTCTATTTGGCAGGAAGCTTGCTTCTCCCTCTGCTGCTCCCCCTGCTTGTGTTTCTGCTCTCGTTATCTCTCTCTCTCTGTCAAATAAATAAATAAAATTTAAAAAAAAAAATTTCTATCCTCACTTGATAGAGGGAGGCATTTTTAAACATCGTCTAGAAATGTCATTGGCTACATGATTTTTATTCAGATATTGCACATACACTGTAATAGACCTCAATTTAAGATATTCCTGGAACTTGGCACACAGAACAGACTTTTGTAAAGCAAATAATTTCCCCATTGATTTTTCATTCAGTTTTGAAGGAATGTTCTCCTACCTCCTGTTGATTTCCCTGTCTGCTAATTAGAGCTCAAGGCAGGTGATGGGAAATACAGAAGCCCACGTAAGCTGTGGCATTTTGCCTTGATCTGCAGCTCAAGGAAGGTATCTGATACAACAAATTTTTCTGTTCTGTGCCTAGATCAAGAATAACCAGGAGAAGCGGAATTTGCTCCAACAGATGCTATCCTCAAGCTGACAGTCACGTTGCCTGGGTCTGGTATCAGTCCAAGGAGTTGCTCAGCTGTTGGAAGAATTTAATAAATGAGAGACTTTGAATTATTATATACCTTCCATACAAGTCTTAATTTGGGGGAATATAAAAGAAATGTGTCTTTGTCTCTGGTGTCAATGAGCCTGAAGACTAAAAGACTTCAGGAACAAGCCTATCCTTAAAGCATTATCTGATATTTTCCACCCAGAACTAGAAGGAAACCAATATATGGTTGAGGACTTCCGTATCCTGAACATTCACTTAAGGAAAAGGGACAGCGGGGCCAAAATCATCCAACTACAGAGCCTACTCACAAATGAGCCATGGAATTGAAGATGTAGTTGTTTGGACAGAAGTCCAGGTGGCTGGTTTCCAGACAGAGCAGGATGCTGGCTCTTCTACTCCTAGAGACCGCCACCCCACCCCCCAAGACTTATTACCAGGAAAATGCATTCAGGAAGACCATTCTATCGGGCATCTCTGCCTCTGGAATAGAGATAAGGAAACAAACATGAATTTGTTTAAATGGAAGTCTCTTTGCTAGGATTTGTCCTCACCCATAACTCACACCCCCTCTTCATTCTATGATGTCTGATTACAAGGGAGGAAAGGTCAAGACAAAGAAATGGAGGGAAGAAACCTGGGGTCACAGGGGCACATCAGGTGATGGTGATTTTGGCACTAAGTAGCAGTGGACTGTAAGTGTGGGTTATTTCCTCTAGTGTCACTTTCCCAGGCAGATGCACATTCTCAGGGAAGCCCTGAATTTGTAGCGGAAGAAGCACTGGTCCCAAGGCTAAATGGTCAGAGTATTGGTCTTGACTTACTAATTTCCAAACACTGCTTACCCATCTGAACAAGGAGGAAAACTTCTAAATTCTCTGAGATATCAAGTTCTAAAAGTCCAGGAATCAATAAATAAGTGCAAGATAAAAACTTGTAGACTACTGGCGAGGGGCAAATTTAGGAAGGATTTGCAGTAGGGCCTCTGGAGAACAAGAGCTTCCTCCGGGCAGGGGGTGGGGGTGGGTAGCAGATCTTTGGAGGAAATAGTTTCTCACTTTGCAATTGTGTTCAAAGACCTACGCTGACCTTGGCTTTTTTTGGAATAAGTTAAATGAAGGTATCTACACAGTGCTCAAAGAAGTGAGTCTTCTGCTCCCTTCCTATGGTGAAGCCTACCTTCTCTCTGTAGAAACACCTCACCAGACAAGAAAGAGAAATACTACCGATTTGCAGATGCAAACATAGGTCTATGTCAAGACTTTTTCAGAGCATCTGGGTGGCTCAGTCGGTTAAATGGCTGCCTTCAGCTCAGGTCATGATTCAGGGTCCTGGGATTGAGTGCCACATCAGGCTCCCTGCTCAGCAGACAGCCTGCTTCTCCCTCTCCCTCTGCCTGCTGCTCTGCCTACTTGTGCTTTCTCTCTCTCTCTGTCAAATAAATTTTTTAAAAAATTCTTTCAAAAAAGACTTTTTCAAAAAGGGGCTTATTAAAAATTTTTAAAAATATATTTGCATAACATAATTTTACAAAGACTATAGTACAGTTCAGTCACCAGATTAAAAATTAAACCATAAAAATATATTTTGTTATAATTCATTTGGATTTGAGAATGTTACCACTCAAAGACTCACACGATAAAATAGTAGCTAAATCAAAGATTCATTTAATGCAAATATTTGGCCTCCTACCAGAAAGACCATAAGGCTATTGTCAAATCAGTTAAACTTCTGTTACAAGCAGTAAGGGTGGCCATCTGCTATGGTTGGCAAAGAAATGAACATATTTTAAAATGTAAACACATCTCAGTCTTCTACCCCTACAGATCTCGAAGAAGGCATCTTAACTATAGACAATTTGGATATAATATTTAGTATTCAATTAAAATTATAGCCAATGTCTTTAAGTAGGCAAAAGTTATTAGATAATAAATGTCTATTTATTTGCTATTCTGAAGGTTGACAATTTCTTAGCTTGATACTTTGTGCCTTCTTGAGAAAACTCTGTCAGTTCCATTCAGTATACAAAGATGGTACCGCTACAAGTCATTGGACTCTATGCTTTGAGGCAAACAATGAAAGGGGCCTTTAAGTGGCTTCCATTTTAGTGGGGGGGGGGGGATATGGATACACACCTTTGCTCACACATGGCAGAATACTACCATGGAGGCCTGGATCCAGTGCTCTAGGAGTCTTCTTATTTTATGGGAAGTGGGAGCAAAGCTTTCCCCCCTCAGATGGCAGCTGAGATGGATTTTGAAGCAAAGTATGACTGTTATTATCAAAAACTACCGAGAACAGTCTGAGCAAGAATTAGAGGCTTAGGAGTATGTGCTTTTCTCAGGAAACAGCAAGTGGTTTTGTTTGGCAAGATACATTTTGTAAGATGGAGTTCAGAAAGTCACATGGGAACAACAGTGAGAATCTATTGTGTTTTTTTGCCTGGTTTTGACTCTGTTCTGGAAATAGCATCCTGATTTTCCTTTAGGGAAATGATACCTGCCCTCTTTTCAGCTCATGTAACTTGAAGGAGTTGATAATAGAGTGCCGTGAAATCCATCCAAGGGAGCTTGGACTTAAAGTTATATATTTTAAATCTCTTATTTAATAATGGGGAATCAGAAAAACCTTTTTAAATGAAAAATGTTCATATTCAGAAGTAAAAAAAAAAAAAAAAACAATGACTTTCTATAAACTCATATCTAGCCTAAACAATTATCAAGATATTATCATTCTCTTTAAATCCTCTTCTCTTTTACTGAAGTATTTTAAAGTAAATCTTGGACATCCTGTGTTTTCACTTCTACATATTTTAGAGTGCATCTCTTTTCTTACAAACAAAATGCCATAATCACACCTTATGATTCCTATGGATAGATAATACCCAGGCCACATTAAAACTTCCCTGATTATTTTGGGGTACCTACATAGGTGGCTCAGTTGGTTGAGAGTCCAACTCTTGATCTCAGGATCTCAGCTCTGGTCTTCTTCTTCTTTTTCTTTTCTTTTTTCTTCTTCTTTCTTTCTTTCTTTCTTTCTTTTTTTTTTTTTTAAGATTTTATTTATTTGTCAGAGAGAGAGAGAGAGTGCACAAAAGCAAGGGGAACGGCAGGCATGGGGAGAAGCAGACTCTCCCCGGCTGAGCAGGGAGCCCAATGCAGAGCTCGATCCCAGGACTCTGTGATCATGATCTAAGCCAAAGGCAGATGCTTAACTGACCAATCCACCCAGGCATACCTCAGCTCAGGTCTTAATCCCAGGGTGATGAGTTCAGGTCCTTCATTGAGCTCCCTGATTATCTCAAAAATGTCTTCTTAAGCTGGTCTGTTTGAATCAAGTTCTAAACAAGGTCTACACATGGCATGTATTTTTTTATAGCTCATAAATCTATTTTAATCTATAGCAGCCCTCCTCATCTCTCTTTCTCTTTATGCCCTTAACTCGTTGAGGAAATCACGTTCAGTTTTCTCTTAGAATGTTCTTGCTTCTGGATTGGTCTGGTTGTTTCCCTGTGGTGTTAACTTGTTTCTCAATCTCCTGTATTTCTTATAAATGGAAATTACCCGATGTCTGCTTGTCCCACATTTATTAATAGTAATCCTAAGATTGATCAATACATTCAGGTGGTGACAGCTGGATCCTTCCAGTACAAAAGTTCTTATCTATCTACTGCCTATTGGTTTCATTCATTGATGATCTTTGCCTGAATCTTCTGTTTCACTAGGGGTTGTATAGTGGTGATTTTCTAATTTTATCACTCTTTCCATACTTATTACCTGGAGTTTTTCACTATAGAAACATTTTTTCTGGGTCATATAGAGCTATTGGGTTATCTTAAATACAGTTGATATAGGAAAGGCAAATTTCCTTATATTGTCAATTTTTAACACATTAGTTGAAAAAAAATTCAACTGCAAAATATGACACAGATATGGAAAGCCACATAAAATCAATGCCTTAATAAATTATTGTAAGAAAACACCCTTGTAAGCTGGATGACGAAATAGAACTTTGGTACCTACCTCAGAAATTGTGTCTACTTATTATGATTTTTATGGTAACCATTTCATTGCTTTTCTTTATATTTTATTACTTTCCTGGAATTTGGATTTTACTGATATATCCCCATGATACAATGTTTTAGAATTTATATACTTCCCATAAATTGGCAATTGGATATACAAACTTGATTAGATTTCAATTTAATTTTTCGAGGTAACACTACCTCACTGTGGGTTCTGTTCTGTTCTGAGTCAAATAATATTTGTTTGCCTTTCTTTTTGTGAGGTTAGTAACTGTTGATGCCTATTGTTTAGATCATTTCAATTCATTAGGGATTATAAAATGATGCTTTCTCAATTTTATCACCCTTCCTCATTTTGTTAGCTAGAATATTTCTGTATAGAGGAACTCCCCCTCATCTATAATTTGGTTATCCATTAATACAGCTCACATAGGAAAGGTGAATAAATATTTTATTTTTTCTCTTTACCCAACTTTAAAAATAGTGATTGGTTGACTATTATCCCTAAGAGATCAATTAATTTTTTAGGATCATTAAAACTCATAGATTGAAACATTTAAAATATGTTACACTGAAATTTTTATCCTCACTGAACAATTATCTCATCTTTGGCCAGTGGCAGCTTCTTCAAATTGGCTCCTCAGTCCATCTGACATGGCCTCAGTAGTCTTTGAGACCTTCCTTGCTATTGTATGGCAAGATATCCCATGAGCTCTTCCTGATACTTTCAATTCACAGTCAGACTATATTGTTACTACTTAACATCTCAGGGACCAGAAAATGGTAGCATTAGACCATCACCATTATTGTTTACATTGTCTTGCACTGTGCACATAACAGTCTCAGCAAAATCACCCATTCTTCCCCCACCAACATGATCTCAAAAGTTAAAAAGTTGTTTGCATATACCCCTCCATTTTCTACAGTTGTATTTTATCAGCATTTTCAGACATATATTCAATACACAGTATATTCTTTCTAACCCTCCGTGTGGTCTCCGTTTTACAAGTAAATAGCTATTTAATGCTCACCATCAGTCCTTAGGTCAATGTCTGTCTAGTCATTTGGCTGTCTGACATTTGTTCTCCAGTAGATTCCTCAGGAAATGTGCAAGGAAACAATATTGAGTGCCCATACCAACACAATGTTTCCAACAGAGGATACTGTAACACTTAGAATTTTTGCAAACCTGATAGGTGAGATATGGTAACAATCTAGTTTTTTAAGTTTTTATTTATTAACTTGGCATAGTTTTATTTTTATATTTCCTTTTTATGATACGTTGAACTTTTTTTCATGCTTAAGAAGTATTTCTTTTTTTTTTTTTAAAGATTTATTTATTTATTTATTTGACAGAGAGAGATCACAAGTAGGCAGAGAGGCAGGCAGAGAGAGAGGAAGGGAAGCAGGCTCCCCTTGAGCAGAGAGCCCGATGCGGGACTCGATCCCAGGACCCTGAGATCATGACCTGAGCCGAAGGCAGCGGCTTAACCCACTGAGCCACCCAGGCGCCCCTTAAGAAGTATTTCTTTATCTGTGAGCTGTCTATTCATATCTTTGCCCACTTTTCTATTTGGTTGTAGGTTTCCCTCCTTCCTCTTTTAAGAGCTCTTTCCTAATATTAGGGTTATTATCCCTTTTTATGGGATATGGTTTACAAATATCTCTTCCTACATTTTTTTGTTTGACTTTACTTATGGAATTTTGGCATGTGATTCTATAATATGCTTAAAACCTTGTGGGATTATTCCCTCAAACACTGCTTTTTTAAAATTATTATTATTTTTGTGACTATAATGTTCTCATTTTAAATGTATATTTAATCCATCTAGTTCCAGAAAATAATCATTCTCATTTTTGTTGGGATCATGTTAAATTTAACAATTAACTTAGGGAGAGTTGATATCTTTATGATATTAAGTCTTTCCATCTAAGAACATAGTCTCTCATCTCATTTTCTCTGGTCTACCATGTGTCTTTCAGTAAAAGTGTTTTAAAAGTTTTCCTTACATAAATTGTGCATGTTTCTATTAATTTCATGGCTGGATATTTAAACCTTTCGGTTGCTACCATAGAAAGGGTCTTCTCTTGCATTGTATCTTCTAACTGGTTACATATATGAAGAATGCAAACTTCTGGATATCAAAGTTTTTTGAGTTAAATATTTATATGGTGTCACTCTTCAGAAATTACTAGAGAGGTGAGGGATATCTGGGTGGCTCAGTCATTAAGCGTCTGCCTTTGGCTCATGTCATGATCCCAGAATCGGGCTCCCTGCTCGAAGGGGAGCCTACTTCTCCCTCTCCTGCTCCCCCTGCATCTGTTCTCTCTCTCTCTCCGTCAAATAAATAAAATAAATTTTTTTTAAAAAGAAATTATTAGAGAAGTGAGAGAGAATATAATGTTTCAATTGAGAAATGATCCATGTAACAAGGCAAGGATCAGGTGGGAAAGGAAGGAACAAAGAGGTAACCTATACCTCAAAGGTATAGGGCTGGGAAACTAAACTGATGTTGAGGAGAGGATGAAGGAAAGGGCACACGAGGTTTCAGTCGAATGATTACAATAATGATAATATTGTTAACAGATAATAGGAAGAGAGGAAGGTTGGGAGAAGAGAGAATGAATTTCAAATTGGAAGCATGTAGATTTTGAGATTAAAAGTCAAATCTGTGAGAGGTCAAAATCTGAAAATTTAGACTTAGAAGCCATTGGGTAGAGCTGTAGGAGTGTTTGAAATGACCAAGGAGACAGAGTAGAATAAAAAGAGAAAAGCCAATCATAAAATATCAAGGGATTTCTATATCAAATGATAGGCAGTGAAAACCGATCCCTGAAAGAAACCAAGAATGACGAGTTTGGAGAGGAAGTGAATCAGAATACAAAGTCATAGAAACAAAAGAACAATGTCACTGGGTTTACCAATTATGGAATCATCAGTAATCTTCGAGACAGTCATTTCAGAACTCTTCTGAGGGTGCAGTAAGTTTATGAAAAATTATGAAGAGATCATACTGAACTAGGGTTGGACTTGTACAGGATATTTAAATCGTACGTATTTCACATACGTGAAATCCAAATTTAAATCGTATGTATTTCACATATGTGAAATCCAAATACAAGCAGTCTCATGATTTAAATAATCTATGTAGATATCAAACAAATGTGTTCCAATGACAACAGGTTGGTCTAAGTTTTATAAAGTTATTACTTGTTTATGGCCATATACCTCAAAACAAAGTTCGGCCCTTTGTCTGAATATACATTTTTATTTTAACTCCTGATGGATGTGGGTTTGTGGCTTCAAGTAAAACATAACACTTATGTGCTAAAAAGAAAAATATGTTTCCCTCTTGTAGATAAATGCCTGCCTTTTTGTAACAATCATAAGAGCTTATATGTAGGGTTTACAAAATATTGTCATATCCTACTGAACTTCATAAAAGATTCTTGGAAGTAACCAGTACAGTGACCATTATTCGTAATTAAGTTCAGAAAGGGGAAAAGAATGACAGAATCAGGTCTAGATTTCAGGTGTTCTTGACTCCTACAGGCATGTGCTAAGAGATAAGTGCAGGAAATGCTTATTCTAGGTATTTTAAGCAGAAAAAAGATTCAATGCAGGGAATTAGGTGCTTATACATAATCTTTAGGCTGTGCCTCAAGAAATCACTCCCAGAAGAACCTGGTAGTTGACCATTAAAGGAATGAGTTCATACCTGGAATCACTCCAGAGACCACGAAGGTAGACCAGGGAGCTGATGATATTGCTTGCTGCTACCATCACTGCCACCACTTGACTGAATCTTGACATTCACAGAATTGGTGGCTTGGCAATGGAATGTGGGCCCTTGATATGTAAGAATCTCAAGAATGAACTGAAGAACACTGCTGCTGAAAAACTTTGTGACTGTGAGCTTGTTTGCAAGGAAGTCACTGAAGGCAAGTAGGAAGATAGCTTCTGCTTCACTTTAGTCTTCCAGATCTTTCAGGAATGCACCTGATAGATGGAATATAATTCATATCCAGAACCTACGCTGTGAAGAAGTCAAGAAAATGTAGTTTTTGGCTTCTCAGGATCTGCATATCAGAAAAACTCTGGGACAGAAACTGAGCAAACCAGTCCACAATATTTACCATAGAAAACTTTGTCTTCATTCAAGATACTGGCAAAAATAACAAATGGTCCAGAACCATGTGGGCCACCACTAGGAAATATTCTCCAAATGGATATCATAACTCATATCTAAGTAATTTGCCCAGGTTGTAGATGGCAGAATTGAGACTTAAAACCAGGTTTGAAACCAATGACCAGAATGTTGTAATGCCTTTTACTTTGATTCATTAATTCTCTTCAATTATTTAAGCAGTCTGTAATTCCCCTAATCTTATCTTTTATCCTTCTCTGTCTCTGTCTCTCTTTTTTGGAAAGCTATGAAACAGTATTCAAGTGCTGTGCTATAGTCAGGGTATTCGTTCTTAAGAGCCTCTCATAATTTACCAGTTCCAATGAAAAAGAGATGCAGTTTTTGCCATTCTTGAGGGGAAT
This sequence comes from Mustela lutreola, assembly GCF_030435805.1. Lineage (NCBI taxonomy): Eukaryota > Metazoa > Chordata > Mammalia > Carnivora > Mustelidae > Mustela > Mustela lutreola. Next base: position 43,710,617 of record NC_081296.1, read on the forward strand.
CCATGATAGTTTAGGGGTCCTCAAACTAATCTAATATTTCCTGCCGCTGCTGAAAACCTGTTATAATTTGGATTTGTGTTGTGACAGAACAGTCAAAATAACTATATGAGTTAAACCTGTAAGAAATTTCTCTCTTGGGGTCCTGGGGTGGCTCAGTCCATTGTTTGCCTTCAGCTCAGAGGGGAGACTCCTTCTCACTCTGTCCCTCCTCCTGTTTGTGTTCTTGCTCTCAAATAAATAAAATCTTTTTAAAAAATATCTCATGAAAAACACATTCAGAGGCAAGCTGTCACAACTAGCAGGCAGTTTCCCTGTCATCAGGGCCTCGGTCTCCTTCCATATTGTCACTCCATCATCCGTAGTCTGTGGCTTTACCTCAAGACCAAGGGAGCTAACCAGAGTTGTTCTAGTCATCACAGGTGCTTTCCAGGCGGCAGGGAGGAAGGAGGGCAAGTACACTTCAAAGAAACTTGCACACAAATCTTTTGATGACATCCTTCTGGTTGAGCACTTTTAAGTGGCTCCACTTAAGGGAAGCTGGTAAATGTCTTTCATGCAGATGGCTAGGATGTCATCAGTGGCAAACAGCCGTCTCTGCTGTAGTGAGCGCACTGCATCCGGCAAGTCCGTTCATTTGCGTCGTCTTTATACTGTAAAATCTCGAAATATCTTTTTTAGCAACTGGCACAGAGACTGACATATTTTAGGTGCTTTATCATTTATTCAACAAACAGCCTAGTTTTTATTTCCTGATGAAATGTTAAGTGGTTTAAAAATAAATGATTAGGTATACCTCTAAGAAATGTACTTGCAGGGGGCACCTGGGTGGCTCAGTGGGTTAAAGCCTCTGCCTTCGGCTCAGGTCATGATCCCAGGGTCCTGGGATTGAGCCCCACTTCAGGCCTCTCTGCTCAGCGGGGAGCCTGCTTCCCCCCACTTCTCTGCCTACTTGTGATCTCTGTCAAGTAAATTAAAAAAATCTTTAAAAAAATGTACTTACAAAGTTATGCGTAAAACCCAATTTTGTGTGTAAATCTTATTTTCTCCCTTGACTTCCAATACATTATGGCATGTATTTTCATGGTAGGGAGAAAAAACGAACTACATAATGTAGGGGAAAGTTAAAAAATACAGGTGAAATCCCAAAGCAACAGAAGTGAAAAAGAAGTATAAGAGATAGAGGATTAGCGGTGTAAGAGAAATAAAATCCCCACAAAATCAAACTAATTCTAAATTTTAAACCAGAAGAAAATTTTCAAAAAAGCCACCAAATAAAACTACGCACTACTACAGTAGGTCATTTGAATAAATATCTTAAGTATAGCATAATGGTTATGAATAGGCTTTGGAATCAAGTTATAACCCTGGCTCTTCCAGTTATTAGCGATCATCCCTACCAGTTACCCCCAAGCTGAAATTTTCTCACCTGAAAAGATATTCTTTCAGAATTATCCTGAGGTGAGGAAATAAAGTATGTGCAAAATACTTAATAGAAGGCCTAGTGCAAGAAAATATTCTATATATAATAGTGATACCATTGTCATGATACAGTTGTAAAATTTTCCTTTCTCTCCAAAATGAAGTACTTCTTAGAAAGAAAATCTATCTTAAAATTTGTAGTCAGTTTTTCCCTTTCCATCCTTAGATGCAGGCTTATAGCTCCAGGGCTGGCCATATCCGTATTTAGAAAAATCTCAGATTATGTAATATCGATAAATGATCCCATTCTAGTTATTTAAAAATTCATTTAGAGCAATGGACATAAAAATCAATCTCTGCTTGATATATTTAACAAAATAAAAATTGTGGTCTTCTATCATGGTAAAAGATGCTTAGACAATTTGCACTTATGATACTAATACCTGATTCTTTAACTCAGAGAAGGCAGGATATCAGTTAAGGGTTTACATCAGTTAACAGCTATTTCTAAATGTAGTCCCTATACTATGAACCTTCTTATGTTCTATTCTTAGCTCCTCAGTGTGAACTGTCACTTTTCTTCTATACAGCATATTGTATTGGGACATACATAATTATGAAAAGTATATACACGTAGTTTGAGGGGAATATGTAATTAGTTCTTTATAAAACTGTGAGCCCCTCAAAGGTGGGAACAAGATCTTGAGGCTTTGGTATCTTTCCTAAGTTATGGAACTCATTAGGTGGATGACCAGAGATGGGCCTTTCCTCTAGTTATGGAAGGATGAATCCAGCATCTAAACTGACTGGCGTTCAGGTGAACCTTTGAACTTGTTTTGTCCAAAGAGACTAAAGAGGGCCTGGAGGGTGAGGAGGCAGTTGCAAATGGGAGATTCTGGTAAGGATTTTTTCTCTTTGATCAAAGGCTGGGAGCTGCCCTTACCACCTTGTTTGGGATGTATGAAGATATAAAGCTTGGAGCTGTGCTAGGCATCTTGTGACCACCATGCAACACACAGAAAGCTGATGATGCAGCAGAAAGAGTTCTTGAGAATACTGAGCCCCTGAATGAAACCCTGACGACCTGTCTTCCAAAGTAATCTAAAAGTAAACATCTTTATGGTTTAAGCCAGTGTTAGGTTTTCTGTAATGTGCAGCCCAGAGCACCTCAGATACTACAAAGTATTCCACCTGCCCCCCCCCCCCAACCTCGATTTTCTTATTGGTTCACTGTAACCACTGGCTCGTTTGCTTGCTTTTGATCATTTAAAAAAAAAATATATCACTGAGGATCCTAACATATCTATTTTAAAGTTAACATCCAGGTAGCTCATTACTTTTAAGTGTTGATGATCTTTCTTAGGATTAGTTGTTTTCTTCCAGTACTTCAGAATTTTGGTTTGTAGGCTTATTTTGTGTGGGAGTCTTCCTGCTTCTTATCTCTGCCCTTCTTAAGAGAATCTCTATTCTCTTCTTTCCTCCTTTAATGGCTTCTTCCACCTGTCCACAGTCAGGGTTGCAGTCCTGGGGCGACAGTGGGGCTATCCCAGTTCTACACAGATCTGCATACAAGATGAGCAGACTGTTTGGCTCAGGTCCTGACTACAGGAGAAGTTATGGTCCCAGGCACTGGTTATTGCTGCATCTTAATCTCAGGAGTGAGGAATCTCCATCTCAGATCCTGGTGTCATTACTCTGGAGGAGATGAAATTTCTATCTGCTCATTTCTGATTCCACACCTAAGACTCCTGGGTTCTGCATCACGAGCTTCAGTGTATTTTGTATTTTCGAGTTCACCAAAATGCCTATGCTGCTTTGGGGGCATAGATGTGCTTTAGAATTTTCTCCACTTTTCCTACTATTTTTCTATTCAAAGCTTCAAAAATATACATATTCAGGTACTCCACAGACTAGCTGTTGAAATAAGCAAAAGCAGAGATTTTTTTTGGCGGGGGGGGAACAACATGAAGCTCCATGCCATGTCCGACTCATCAGTAATACATCCTAAGAGGATAGCAGAGTTCTGATGAATAAAACAAGATCTGTGTATCCTTCTGGATTAATAGTGAAGAGCGTTGTTCAGCCTTGTGCTGACTTTTATTCATTTCTATGAATTTCATGAGACCTAAGGAAGAATGGCATCAGGTCTGTTTGAAAATGGCACGCTGCCTGTGTAAGACAGATCCCACAAATCACCTTAAGACCCAGTCAGTTTAATATAAAACGTCTTTAATTGTTTTTGAAAACATTTAAAAAACAATTTTTGAGCACTTTCAATAAAAAAAGAGAACTGAAATGCTACTGCAATATTCAACTACTGTAGTTTCAGCAGGTACAACAGACAACAAAACACTGGGGAAATCTGACTTTTTGCACTAAATGAAAACATGAAACAGGGCTTGTTTTTTTGTCATTTATGGTGTAGTAAAGCACATTATAGTACAAGACTATTATATGAACCTCAGATGCACTGCACAAAAAAAAAAAAACTTTTTCCTTCTTTTCAGTTCAAAAGTCAGTGCTTATTGCAATTATATGCAAAATTATTTACTTCATGAAGTCTTATCATGATAAACAGTATGAAAAATGTTTTAAACATGAAAACAATGAAAATAATTTGAGAAAAGAACATATTCAACAGTAACTAAGCAGAATTAGTAAACATAAAAAAGTAATTAACTTGTGAATAACTATGCTTGCCTGGTTAACACTGAACCAGTTTTAATACAGCCAAGAAAAAAAAAAAAGTGGTTACAGGAATACCTAGTACTGTACAAGATAAGTCAATAACACTCATGCACATTTTGTGATCATGTATTAACATGGTGAAGCAAACTAAACTTAATTCTTCCTGCTGTAATATTCTCATGTAAGAGAATAAGAAATAGAAATATCTCATTGAGATCAATGCACATTGCTACATAAGACAATTTTATCTGTCACTTTGATGACATTTTGTCTTTTCATAATGAAACACATTTAAAAAGTTTAATCTGTGGACTGTATTGGTTGCATTTATCCTAAGAGATGTGCCTACCACAGGTTCAACAAAATTTAGTGCAATATATGAACCCCAGAAAGTTTGCTGGACGAATTCAACCAAATTTAAAGTGTTTGCTGCAATACTGTACAGAGGGTTAAAAATCCTCCAGTCTTTTATATTTTTATAAAAAAAGATTTCCATTATTTTTATATTAGTAGGAAGCTAATAATGTAAACAAGGGATTAGAATGGCCTCAAAATCTCCTTTTCAGAGTATCTCATATAGAAAGGCTCCCATCATTTGTTAAGAGAAATCACACAGTTTCCTTTGGGTATTGCATACTTTGGTGTGCAGTAGTGCTGTGTCTCAATGTACAGTGAAGAAATAACTAACATCAAGAAAAAATATCTAACAGATCATTAAATCAAGATAACAGCAAACACACACAAATGCCGATAACTAAGACATACCAATATATAAACCTCTGAGCCAACCCTAGCACCGTTTATTTATCAAAATATGTTAATACCCTACCTTGCAAATTTATTGAACAACGAAACCTTATTAAATTAAACCCTTCATCACATTTGTTAAATATTCATTGATTGTAGTCTTCTGATTGGCTTACTAATTAAGGTAAAGGAAAGCTTAGCTAGCTAGGTTCAAGGTAGCATAGCAATGGTTTAATGTTAGCTTTAAAAACTTAATGGCAATTTTTAAATCTATTTGAAAGTAACCCTAACTTCACTCAAATGAAGCTGTCAACTAGTGAGCAGATTTGTGTCAACAAGAAATTCATAAATAATTATTCATAAAACAAAATGGGAGCCATACAGAGAAACATTTTAAAACACATCCTGAGTGCTTCTTTTGCAATTGTGGTTATCACAATAAATAAATTAAGCATGTAATAAAATGCTCCTCTTCTTCAAGTACTATTGATATCCCCTTTGTTTTATCAGCGACATAAAGATTTGTGGCTGCGGACCTCAGGTGGTGAAATGTTTTTTGTTTGTTTTTTTATGTTATCTCCCTCCGGTTTATTTGTTTTTCAAAGGGATCCCATGATCAACTTGTATTACTATATTCAGGAGCGAAGGGGTCAGTCACTAAATTGAGGACTTAGGAATATTATAATTAAAAACTTCAAATTAATCTTAAATAGAATTTTAATACCTGCATTTAGCCACTGTGATGAAACTAAGAAAATGCTTTTATTTTCCTTCTAAATTCTCCTAACTCAAATACCAAATAATAAAACATAAAGTATTTTTCCAACATGCTTCTATTTGTTCTATTAAACTATAATATTTGGAGTTATTCACTTGTCTGTGTGTGTGAGCACACATACACACGTCTCTGTGTGTTTGCTGGCTCCATATTAAAAATAAATTTCAAAATAAGACTAATGCAAGGTCACAAATAGAAATGGCTACTAGTTTTTCCTTTAAAAATTTTTAGTACGGCTTTTGCTTTCCTTAAATTAATATTTAATTTCCCATTATTTTCTCCTATTTAAGCCCTTCAAAATGCAGGTGCAAATGGTACTCAAGTCCCAGAAAGTCCTACAGAGATTTTTTTTCATTCTACAGTAGCTCTATGCTTCAAGCCTAAATACCGATAATAACCTGAATATTATCCCTGCTTCAAGGAAGACCTTCTTGTCTACAGTTTATCTTAGCTATGATTTCATATCTAAAAGATAATGCCAACAACAAAAAATAGCCTAGACCTAAAATCAATGGTTTCCTCTACATTCTGTGCAGATCAACTGATGAATTAAAACGAACTTATACAAAATAAAGATGGAGACTGCTCTTGTAAAAGCTGGTTAGTCAACTGTTTACTAGCAAACAATGTGATTAAATGGGGGAACATTACAAAATTTAAAACCTAATACTTGCTCATCTACAGCCTACTGTCTTCAGAAACTTGTTAAGAACTGAGGCGAGTCTAACCATTTCCTACTGAAGAAGAAACCACTTCTGCAGCAAACTCTTTTAAAATGTCACAATTAATAGTTAAGTGTTTCTGCTGCGGGAGGCACTTCCATTAAGACAAATACAATACATATGTCTTTAGATACAGTGTGCTACATATTATAAAACACTATTTAACCCAACATTTCAACAGTAGGATGGTCCTTGCTTTCTATCCACTCAAAACCTGATGAAGTCATAGAGCTCATGGATTCACTGCAAATTTGTTGAAATAATGGGTCATTCTTTAATTCTTCCAGTGTAGCTTCATCATCTTGTCCCTGCTGACGACCTGGATCAAACAGTAGGTTTGGGTCTAAAGTGTTCAAATCATTGATGCTGCCTGAGAGCTCAGAAGACAACCTGATATCACTAGAGAAATCAGACGCAGTATTAGTGAGATCAGATGCTACCTGACCTACCAGCGGCTGGTTGGTTTGCAAGCTGTCTCCACTCAACAGGTCTTTAACAGTGCTATTGAAATCTAATTGTTGCTCTCCGATTTCTGATTGTGCTTGATTATCTCCAGGAGAGAAACTGATCTGATCGGTGCTATTACTTTTAGTGAGGTAAGATGGTGTTTGGAATTCATAAACAGAAGTGCTGGAATCGATCATATTCTGTGGATTGGCACTAGGAAAAACAGTGGAAGTTTCCAAAATCTGAGTGAGATTCATCCGGGCTGTGTAATTGGAGGGCAGGTTGTTCATGCCCAAACCTCTCACTGCATCGTCATTGTCAGAATCAAGTTTACTCAACAAAACGTTGGTTATTTTTTTACTGTTTGTTTGCTTCTGAAGAGCATTTGGGAAGGCCGTCTGCATCATGACTGTCAATGGAACTGACTGACTTCTTTGAGCTATATTGTTGGCACATGCATCTGTGTGAACATTTGTGAAAACGTGAACTTCTGGGGTTACCGGACTTCCAAAGGGGGTCACATTAGATCGGGGGATATTAGATACTGGATACAGGGTGCTTCCACTAAGATTACGTTGGCGATGAACAGCAGGGCTCACACTCCGGCATCTGAAGTTGCTGCTGGCAGAGGAGTTAGTTCCTTTATTATCCAGAGGGGCTGGAACTGCAAAACCCTCCTGTTTGTTGGTGTTATTTACAGTGGCACCTTGATGCTGCACAGGAGAGACAGGAGTCAAACGACCGAAATGAGTGTCATGATGTCTGGATTGAGACTGGTAAGACTGTCCAGGCACAGCAAAAGCATGAGGTTTCCTGAAACGGTCTTCCACTAGTTCCTGATAGCTTGGGAGAATGCCATGGCCAGAAACCGAAGAATTACTAACCCCACTATACCCATTATTCATCCATTCAAGCTTGGTTTTGTCAGGGTGTGTGGCCATCGGTCTTTGCATCGGTTTCACAGGACTACTTGAGATAATGCTGGCATCATGATACGCCATACTGGAGCTTATCGGGGTAAACGCAAATGGATTCCTGCATTCAACAGGGCTGGGAGGGACACTACTGCTGCAGTTAGAATGTGGAGTACCGATGGGTGTGTGTCGGCTACTTCCTAAAGCACTATCCACAGGTGTGGTCTGGGCTAGCCTGGAGCAAGGGCTCTCCCGTGACAGACTCTGAGAGCCAGCAATCATTTCTGATGTCGGGGTTGGGGTCGGGGTCGGGGTTGGGGTTGGGGTAGGAGTGGGTGTGGGTGTGTGGATTGGAGTGCCATTGCTATGGATTGGATGATAGAAGTGGGTACTGGAGGCATGAGATGACATTGGAGCTCCTGGGGTAACAGACTGACTCTGAAGGCCCATTCCCAAACAGTTACCGTAAGAATGAGAATTGTTCATTGATATTTGCTGCTCCATAAGCACCAGCTCTTCCACAATACTATCTTGTGTAAGCTCATCATCAAAAGGAAAGTAGCTTTCATTTGTCTGGGAAACAGAAGGCTCAAACTCTTTCAGTTCAGACTGTAGAGGTAACTGATCTGAAGACTGTGCTTGTATTTGATTCAAAGAAGATTCTTGTATCTGGCTATGCAGCTGCTGGGTATATGTGTCCTGTGGCATTCCTTCTAATTCCCAAACAGATTTCTCTAAGTCATTGATATCAGAGTGCTCAGGAATTGTCATAACACTGATATCTTGCTGTTGTTCACAGCCGGCAGATATAAACTCAGAATCCTTACTGACCTGTTGCCATTCATTTGAATTAAAGCTGCCATCTGGTTTTGAATCACTGTCCAAAAGAAAGACATTCCCTTCAAGTTTTACTTTTATATCTGGAGATGATGATGGTGTTTGCTGTTCTGAAGCTGAATCACCGGCAATGAGAGCAGAATTCAAGGGTCGATTTGCCACTATGTGTGAGTTGACATTTATTGATACCTTGCTAGGAATCTGAGCACCGGCTGTTGAACTTTCCATTTTCCCTGAATGTGGAACCTTTTGGTCCTTCTCAACACTGCCTGGTTTCTGACCTTCTATGAGAACTGGAGAAAGCTGTTCCACAATTGGTTTCTTTATGGGAGGCACCTGGGACTCTTGCAATGCAGAAGACAGTCGCTTTCTTGGACTTTTAGTGCATAATTTAGGGTCTTTATTTATTGAGTCACCATTAGCTGGTGAGGTGGTGCTGGTGAAAGTTAAGTTCTGAGTGGCAACTGAGAGGGTGACAGTGCTTGGATTATTGCCTGTTGAAGTGCCTGGCAGAGTTTCACTACAGCGACTTTTACATTTGGTCCTCTGGTCACAGACCTTAGTTGCTTTTACTTCAAGGACACCTTCATTTGAAGGTTTTTGCACTACTCCATCTGTATTACTTTTCTGTCCCAGAAGGGCACCAGCTGCTGTTTTGGGAGCTTTAGTCCCCTCAGAGTTCTCTTGGCACTGTCCAGGATGCTCATCTGATGGTGCTTCAGGTTCCATTTTGACTTCCACGGCAGATGCTCCCCCGCTGCTGCTGGTCCGTGACCCCGGTGACTGAAGTGAAACAACAGAACCATTCTTGATCTGTGGAATGGTCCTTGATTCTTCTGTTGTTCCTGTAGCACTGTTTACTGAGGCAGAATGTTTAAGAGGGGCACTACTGTTGCTGGGTGTGAGGGATATTGCTGTCATTTTCACCACATTTAGAGAACTCATGTGTGAAGTGGGTACAACAGCAGTTTTGATGGGACTGCTAGTAAAGAGGACAGTAGTTGGGGAGCGAATGGTGAGTGCACTGGTGTTGGCTGGTTTGGGTAAGATCTGAGGGTAGCGGTGCCGGGCAGAACGATCCCCACCAGGACTGGCTGGAACGTTCTGAGGAGTCTTTGGTGCCTGTTTCACAGACTGCATGTGCTGAGTGACCACTTGTACATTGAGGGGAAGAACTTTGCCATCAGAAGAACTCATTGGACTTGGTGAAGTTACCAACTGCCTGGTTCTCTGGACCTGTTAGAAGGTAGAAAACAAAAAAGATTTAACGAGTCTAGGATATAAACAGTAATTCACATATTTGATAGCATTAAGGCATTTAATAAATGTAATGTTAAAAAGAAAAGGAACACTTCCTCTATTAGACAAGAGTTCTATATCTATCTACTTATCTATCTAGATATCTCTATATACGTTAGATCCATTTCTATACAGACACATAAATATAAAAACTGCAACACAGTGCAATATAGTTATAAAATATAACAATATAAGAAAATCAGTAAGCTACCTTTCAAATAAACAAGATTAAAAACTTCACATTTGTGATGACTGCTTGTCAAAATCATCATTTTTAAGGTTATAGGAAGAGAAGATAAAATCTTGAAAAAATATGCAACTATAAAGATATCTACCTCTGGGCCAAGAAAGTGACTCACTCAAGGGGGGACAGTCATAATGTCATTCATTGCACATTAGTAATTAAACCACTGTGGATACAGTCTCAGATAAAACTACTGTCTTTCCAAGTTTGCTCTACAATGAACAGCATACAAGTGTGGTTACCACATATGCAATGTTTTATTGACATGATGATTATGATGATAAGAAAAACAAAGATAAGCAGATCTCCTTAATGATATCATCAATAATAACATAAACAACAACCTAGCTTTAGTATGATGCCCTCTCATTTTAAAAGCCCCCTCATCATAACCTCAGCTGTGAGACAGGAAAGGAGATTATAACCTCTGTTTGGAAATGAGGAAACAGATTCAGAACAGCTAAGGCACTTGTCTAAGGTCCTGTGTCTAGCAAGCCACAGCAATACATCTATATTAAAGTGTTATCAATCTGCATTACAATTCTGCTCCAACTGAATGTTAAAAAGAAGAAAAGTTTAAACCCAAAAAAAGTTTGCACTTGATCATCTTGGCTTAGCTAGGGATGACAATTCTAAAAATGACTCTTCTCTTACATAAAGCTCTGACTGGCTATGCGTGCATACTGTGCACATCAAATCTTTGTATTTTCACTTGTGTTCATTTTATAGCTTGCTTTGTAATCAATATCATATATTGTGAAAAAACAACTGACAGGGCGCCCGGGTGACTCAGTCAGTTAGGCGTTGGACTCTTGATTTCAGCTCAGGTCATGATCTCAGGACAGTGGGATCGAGCTCTGGGTCAGGCTCTATACTGAGCGGGAAGTCTGCTTGAGATTCTCTTTCAGTCTGCCCCTCCCCCTGTTCATACTTGTGCACGTGGCTCTCTCTCTTTCTCAAATAAATAAATAAAATCTTTAAAAAGACCACTGACGGAAGCTGAATCTATCTGTACTCACAAAATCAGTCTGTAACTGAATCTATACTTGCCTCCTTCTCATGGGCCACTTTTAATTAAACAAATGATCTCCCATCATCCCAGTGAGGTCTAACACTATTTAATAATGATATTACCGGAATGGGACTAGGGACAGCTGCCACAACGATACCAATAGGCTGAGGAGAAAGGATCGCAGGATTTCCATTAGAAAGATTAGTTACTCCATTGGTGGTAGCGCCTTCTGGTTTTTTGCCTGAGGATTCTCCTGGCAAAGGGGACTGTAGTTTCTGTTCTTGCTGCTTCTTCTGAATTTTCCGTTGCAATTGCTGTTTAGCATCAATAGGAGAAGGCAAAGTCTTCACTTGAGGCTGAAAAGAATTACTCTCAGCTGTAGGTATAAAAGCAGACGGCTGAGTAATTCCTTTAATTCCTGAAAATAAACAGAAAAGAAAGCTAAAATAAATACTCTGCTGCATGGAAGGCAGTCACAACTCAATTTCTTTGACTATATAGCCATCTACTGGCTATATAAATCCAAATCGGCATCCAAAATTGGCAAATTTTAACTCACAATCTCTTTATAAAGCCTAAGTGTTAGACTTCCAGTTTAAAAACATTTGTCAATATGGTTTTAAGTGACACATTAAAATATGGTTCAACTCAGAGGACGTTTCAGTTAAATCAGCAATAACAGATGAAGATTTTGAAAAGAGTAGTAGCTATGTTCTAAATATGCAGAAGTTAAGATAAATAAATACCAAGGGAGCATGTTTCACGTCTTATCAGATGTCAGAAATTTTCTTCCCCAATTCTCTAATTAGAAACGCATGCATTTTTGTGATTTAAATATTCAGCTTACATGGGGCATTCAATAAATATCTGCTGAAATCATTCACATTTAGAAAAAAAGCATATAGGGAAAATAAGTGTTTAGTTCTACCAATTCACAAAGAGGTACTATTTTAACTGTTACTATACAATTATTCCAGTATGACACAGGAGCCGAGCTTCTGCATATAACTAAGGTTAAGGTATTTTGAAACAGTGTCACTGAGAAAACTTTTCAAAGCAGTAGTAAAGAGCAACATTGAGGAAAAAAAGGAATGATAAAGTAAGCAAGAGATACATTTTTAGTTAAGAACAGTGATGATATAATACAATTAATTTTTTGAAAAGCTCATCTCACATTTAGGGAATATCATTACAATCATCACAAAGAGTAAGCTGTGGCTAGTAAAAACAGTGGACAGAAAAGGGGAGGGCCGCACCATCCTTCTGGTACACCTTTCCCCAGCCCACTTTTTGCTTTTCATCTTGTGAGAGCGGACAGGAGGGAGAGAAAGAAGTTTCTTAAACTCTTTCCCACACACTCACTCCTCAATAATCCCTCATCTTTTGACCCCCTTTTGATCACCTAAGTACCATTTTTTTCTCTTCAAATCCACCTCAAATTGTACTGCTCCTTCTTGGCCCCCAGCCTAGGCTTTGGCTTCTCAGCACCTGCACCCAAAAGCCTCTGCCAATGGCTCAAAGCTCAGCTGTCTCCCTCCTGCCAGAGTTTCTGGACAGGAATGATTTCCAAGCAGCTGACTTACAAAAGGACATTTGTAACACAACCTGTTCTTAATATGGAGACTATATTTATAAAAAACCAAATTCACCTTCAAAGGATGAAGATTAATCACCAAAGGTATTAAAAAAAATATATGGCAGTGGTTGGGAACAAAATTTTAAGAGTCTAAAAACGTTTTGAGTAATGATGTAATTGCTAAACTACTGAATACTTTCACAAAGTGAAGTATGTTTACATATGAAATTTTTAGTATTTTTGTTTAAAAACACCTTTCTTTATACTTGTGCTTTAAAAATTCATTCATCCCATCATTCATCACTTCTTTCAGTCAAAACTTTGTGAACAATGAGGAAAATAAGACGGAGAAGTTTCTTTTCCCATGATCTCTCCTAAGTCCTCAGTCTGTTCAAGTACTAACTGGGTGTCAGTTAGGGGTAAGAGAATGAGAACACAGGAAGCTGAAGGGCCCTATCTTTTAAAACCCTATTTCACCAGAAGATAAGAAGACAGCATGATGTAATGCAGTTAACCTGGGCTTTTGAGACCAACAAACTGGAATTCAGATCCTGGTCCCACTGCTTATCTGGCCATGCACAAATTACTTAACTTCCCTACACCTATTTCCTGATCTATAAAATGGGATTTAATATCACCTGTCTCAGAGGACTACTGGGGGAAGAAATGAGGTAACATATGAAAAAAGTTACCTAGCTAGATAAGGCTACCCAAGTGCTCTCCTATTCATGTGTAAGTATAAGTGAGCAGATTTAAGTCACACAGTTTACAATCTAGTCAAAACCATGACAAAATTATGGTCAGAGATTATTTTGCTGAATCAAGTCCTCAAATGACAATAAGGTGAATGGATAGAACACTTATATACCCCCCCCACAAAATATGTAAAGCTTCTGATAAATATAAACTAAAGGGAAAAAAATTGTTAAAATTATTAAGATTTTAAAAAAGTGAAGTTATTTAAGAAACTATAATTCTGGCTGGGAGAAATTTATTATGATTTTAAATTATTTATATTTAATAATCAAAAGACTCATCTTTGGAAAACAAGTTTCAATTAATGTATTTTCACAGAATTTATAATTTCCTAGAGTAATAGTAAAACTTACTTATTCTTCCTTAGGTTTATAAGGTATTACCAAAATGAGATATTTAAAAACTGCAACAGAACAGGTACTTCGCACAGCTACTAATTTAGGAGGGAATTGTTTATTCCAGTATTGTCAATTCCTAAAACTATCAAATGAAAAAATCCCTATTTGAACAAAAATATTCATCTGAATGTGTATTTTTTAAAAAAATCACTTGCTATTTTATAAAAATGCCTCATATAGTTTGCTTTTTGACACTAAGGCACCTGTCACACTATCCAAAGATCATTTTATTCGTAAGTATTAGTTTGTAACAGGAAGAGAGCACATCATTTTAAAATTTTAATCTTATCTAATATTTATTAATTTAGACACACATATATTTAAAAGTACATATACACACATTACTGAAATTTTAAAATAGCAATGGAAAAATTAATGAAATATCAACTGGTATATCGTAGAAGTCTCATGTTTTAGCAGAGCAATATACTAAGAAAAACTATAGCTTTAAGTTTTATAATGAAATAACTATTAATATTTTTGTTAGTTCAACAAACCATCTGAACTTAGAGTTAAGTGAAGTGAGGGTAAACTCACACAAACACTAAAAAGACAAGGAAGTTCTGTGGTGAAACTCTTCTTTTGCTACCAACTCTAAAATGCAGTAACACCTTTGTCCTTTTTAGCGTTAGCTTGTTAGTGGTAATTTTGTACCTGGTGGTGCTGCTGCCATTACCGTTAGAGCTGCCATCGACTTGGTACCTATATAATGACTTTTTACAAGGAAGCGGGCTAATTCCAAGACTGTGTCAAACGGCTGGCTTAACACTTTCTGGGCCCATTCACACACAAGACGGCAAGCAGAAGAGATAACTTCCTCATCAATATTTTGAAGCTGCCCAGAAGGTTCAGTTCCTTCCAACTAAACAAAGGAAAAAGGAAAAGTTAACTTATAAAAGTTCAGAGCAATTAAACTGAAGCACATCGAAGACATGTATTCTTAATTAGAAGATGTAATCTAGATCTTTCGGGTCCAAGTTGTATAAAATGCCCTGATGGCAGGCATAGAAAAGCTATGCAAATACGAGGCCTATGCCTACACCACCTGCCAGGGCACAGCCTCCAGCAGCACTGGGACTGGAACACTGAATGCTCATTAAATATATATGAAGGCTAAGGGATCTTATGAATCTTTCTAAAAACCTTTTCTGACAACAATAAAACAAACTGCCACTAGCTGTATTTTCTCTTCTTAGTACTTCTGGCCACCTCAAGTCTTTTGTACACCTAGGGGGGTATTAGATAGATAAGTAAATCAAAAAGGGGGGGGGAAGATATTCATACTGTATTACCCCACAACTTAATTCTTTCTCTTGACAATATATATATTGTCAATATACATGATGGATATATTTCAAAACCAGTTTAGACCTATGTTCCTCCTAATTTTGTGAGCCATGTTGACTTAAGTCAGATATGTTAAACATTTTCAGCCAGTGTTAAATTTTTTGTCTCATTTATTTTGTAAAAGGCATAGTTCCTGGCCCCTGGTTTAACCCAAATGAGACTATGCAGTATGCATTTCAATGCTGATATTAAAGTATAATTCTACTCATGAAAAAGAAAAGGCAGAATTCTTACCCCATCTCCAGTTTTGTGAAAATCAAGATTGGGCAGTGTTGGCATATGAACAAAGGCTTTTTTCCTTAGTCCACTATAGCAATATGTAATAAACAGTTAAGGTCTAAAGCATTCTAAATTAAATAAACTGGCTTATATATAATTAGCATTTGAGAAGTAACCATATATGAATTAAGTATAAAGTCAACACGAGATAACATCTACTTTCAGAATTCTTCAGTAAGAGAAACCTCAATATTATAAATTCAGGACATTTTCACTCTTTTGAAACTGGAACAGTCTTTGTAGAATGGTTATTCTCTTAAATGAAACAAAAATGATTCTCATCTGTTATAAATTTTATGAATAAATGTTCCTAATAGGTTGTGCCAACCACCAGTAACAAACAGGTCAGAAGGAAAAGAATATCCAGATGGAAACCTGGCACAGCACAGGGAAACTTTAGCCCAGGGCACTGGGACAAAAACAACTCTTAAGAGTGTCACAAGGGCTTTAACCTTTTCAGTTCTTTTTCCACTGAAACACGCAGGATTATCGCCTGTAACATGCCAAAGACCCATCAAGACAGTTTTGCTTGCACTCAGAAAGTAAGGATAGGTCATGCAACAAGTAAGCAGAAAGCACCTGGAGCTGTTCTAGAAAAGCAGTGCCTCCTTCTTTTCCTGCCCCTCTCATCGCCACAGAAACGGGTTTCTGTGCTCTGAAAAAGGCCAAGGGCTAAGTAAAGAGAAATAATATTTTTCTAATACAGAGACCCTCTATTTTACAATCTTCTGCCAAGAGTCGAAAGGACTTTAATAAATTCTTCATTTTCATCTCCTTCTGTTTGCTTATACTAAGTATGTCTCTGTCACAAGAGGGATCTTTCCTATGCTCTGGCTTTAATTTTAATACAGGCTTTAAAGAGTTGGCTGAAAAAATACTTAAAAGAGAATATAATCTTCTAGGACAAGCTCCACAGGAATTTTTCCTGAATGGTGTATATTTTGCCAAGGAGATACTGATGTTTCTAAATTACAGGAAGAAGACAGCTAACCTCTTTCTTCACTTTTATTGATGTGATTTACAGTAGCCGCACCGTGACCTATCTCAATTAATCCTTATTGTTGAAGAAAAGAAGACCAGACCATGAAGAACACACACTACAGTGACAGAATATGGTGACATCTATCATAATCTAAAACCACTATTTGTTATTTCTCTTGCAGTTTGATATGTAGCCAGGAAAACAATGTCTGCAATTATTCTACTAAGAACTTTGAGTCGTTTATATTTGTTGACTTAAATTTACTTCTAAATATAGTTGCTAGTTGACCTACAACAGCAGATGTTCTAAGTGATTACTAAAGCGATTACTTAAAACCATTCTGGTAAAGGATATTTAGATTTGCCTCTTGTGCCCAGACGACGTGCCTTCATGTTTGGAAAGACATTTTTCATGATCTTTCCAAAGTCAGCAGCACTTAATGGATGGTAACCAAGATTGTCACAATAGCTCCTGAAAAAGAAGGAGGGACCAATTTAGAGCAACAGAACTCAGAGTTACACAGGACAGTGCTATTTCAAGATAATTTGACCACTTTAACAAAATTTAAAACCATATCTTTGAGTCACTCACCACAAATTTCACTGGCCATAACTTTTTGGAGACTAACTCAGGTTGAGTTAGCTTGTTTCATCCTCAGGGTACACAGTACTCCTGCTTTCAACAGCATCCCAAAAACTCACTGTAAGAGATAACCCCAGTACAAAGTCGTCCAATTACAATCCAACCCTACACTCTGAGTATGTCCAGCTTGACCAGTAGGGCTCTACATTTCCAGAGAAGTATCAAATTCATATACTGAGATAATTTCCACTGTACACATTATGTAAGTCAGAAAAAAGAAACAAAACTATATGGTTTAAAATGTAAACATATTGCTTAAAAGGGACCTTAGGGATCATCTATACCAACACTCTCATTTTACTGATAAGGGGGATAAAATGAAGGCGCAGAGAAAGATTGTGAAGGTCCAGTGTTCTTTCTTCACCCCTACCACTGCTATTATTGCCAGGAAAAAGTACTCTGTAAAGCAGTAACTTCAAGTGGGAACAGGGAAAAAAGCCAAGTCTTAACTACCATTGGAATCAGGTGTTCTGTTTTTCTCTGCATCTGCCAGTCATAGGTAAGACGCCAATCCCTCCTTTGCCAGTTCAGCAGCAGGCCAAGGCCACGTCTTGTCTTGGCTACCAAGGCCTTTGAGAGAAGCATTGCCTGAGCAACACCAAACAGGAAATCAGAGGAAATCCCTGGGAATCCAGTGCTATTTCCCTACCTCACCTCTTTTTCAGCACTGACCAGAGCAGCTTCTTGATAATATCATGAAGTGGAGAGCCAAAAAGACATTTAGGAAGAAGGAGAAGAGGAAAACAACTGGAATGCCTGTGAACAGGGTATAATGGTAACTGGGACTTTAGCTCTTATAGGCTGCTGAATATACTAGCTGTTGCTAGTATATGAAAGCATTATATATACTTATATGTATATTTATATTATATTATATATGTAATAAAATATATATAAGTATATACTTATGTAGTACATTTCTGAAGTGCCCTAAATTTAAGTCAAATTGGATGAGACGGAGGATGAGGTAGGGACTCTGGGAAGCCTTAACAGAGATACTAGGGGCAGGTTTTGGAGACAATGGTATTATTCTTGACTATGCCCCTCCAATACCCACACCAAGTTCCACACACCCCTGGTGCAGGTGTGGGGAGAAAAGAGCTGCCCAGCAAACACATTCCAACAAAGTTGAAGAGGAGGGAGAAAGGAAAAGAGTTAACATGTACTGAGAATTCCCTTTACAGGAAGTATTAGATTAAATATGTTATTTTTAACTTGAGACTATATGTAATACTCTGAGTGGTTCAGGGGACAGGGTTTAAGGTACAAAGTGAAGAGGTGACTATTTTCTGGTGCTGACAATTTAAATGCAGTGTATCAAATCATAACCAGTCAATGTTATGGTTTAAATCAGCACAGGAAGAAACCGTAGATGAAGTTCTTTTTGCACCTCAGGGACTTGACACGTCCCCTCTACCTGGAAAAATTACTTTTCTTATTCTTCAGGTCCCAGCTGAAATGTTGTTTCAGAAGTGTCTCTAACAAGGACCCTATTGAAAGCAGCACCCTCCTATGACATCCTCACAGTATTTACCGATCAGTGTACTCTGTTTTTTTTTTCTTTTCAAGACTCACAATATTATGTAACAGCCAATTTCCTTGTTGTCTCTGTCTCCTCCCTTAGGCTATATGCTCAACCAGGGCAGTGATCATATCTATCTGGTTCACCACTATATTGTCAGCATTAAAAACAAGATTTAAGGGTCGCATTAAGTCTTAACACGACATTATGTCATACTTAAAATAAGGAACTTTAAAGAAACACATAAGGCAATAAGGAAAACACAGTCCACTAAGCTCCTCTGACAGCACTGGTGTATATGGATGGGCCTAAAAAACCTGACACCAAATAAAGAGAAGGAGGGCAATGAGTCTAACGAGAAAAGTTCTACAGCTATCCTATTCTCCCTCTGGGATTTAGGTTTTAACGCTTTTTCATTACACTAGTATACCAAAATTTTTTACTTTGGCAAAAGGGATGTGTGAAAGGTCGGCAGAGTTAAGTATCAAAATGACCAATGCAAAGTTTGCTTGTTAAATTCTGGGTGTGACTTCAGAATGTGAAATGTTTTTTGATTCTTATTTATTCCACTAAAAGAGGAATTCTGAGGTGCTGGTGGGTTCAACTGGTAGAGCATATGATTCTTGATCTTGGAGTCATGAGTTTGAGCCCCATGTTGGATGTAGACATTAATAAAAAAAATTTTCTTTAAAAAATAAGGAGGACATGTAAAAGACAGGAATTCCCCTTCTGGAAGAATGCTTATTATTTTTTAATAATGAACTTATCTTTAACAAACTCTTTAGAGGATAGGTATTAAAAAGTACTTGCATATATATAAACAGCTTAAATTATTCCTCCTAAAAAATAGTAGGCAATGTTAAGAATAAAATTGCTAATAATTCAAAATTCTATACTTTGACATCTTACATGTCAAAGAGAAAATAAACAAAGTCTCAAATTAAAAGCAACCATAACTGGAGCAGGTCCTCAATTTCCTTAACTTTATGAACTCTCAGAACTGGCAATGAGTTTAGAAGTTGTAGGGTTCAACTTCCTGATGGATGTGGAAATGCCATTCTCCTAACTGATGGATTACATCGATGTGAATACCCTCCCCTGATAGGGAGGGCTCTATATTTTAAGATGGCCTATTCAATTTTTAGTGGTTCTAAATTTCAAAGAAAAAGTATTTCATTATTAGGGCCCATTCTCCACTGGGAAGATACAGATATTCAAAGATTTTGTTTTAATCTGAGGAAATATTTTTAGATTACTTATTCATAATTTTGAAACTAGTGCTATGTAACAACTATAAATTATTCCAGGTCATGTGGAGATCTTTGTTTACATCTGATTTTCCTGGTTCATAACTTAAACTGCAGGTTGATCAAGCAACATATAGTATCAGGTATGGTCAGAATGGCTAAAATTAACAACCCAGGAAACAAAAGATGCTGGCAAGAATGTCGGGGAAAAGGGGAAACCCCTTATACTGTTGGTGGGAATGCAAACTGGTATAGCCACTCTGGAGAACTGTAGAGGGTTCCTCAAAAAGTTAAAAACAGAAATACACTACAATTCAGCAACTGAACTACTAAGTTCAAAGGATATAAAAATAGTGATTTGAAGGGCTACTAAGTTCAAAGGATATAAAAATAGTGATTTGAAGGGCACATGCACCGCAATGTTCAAAGCAGCACTATCCACAATAGCCAAAACATGGGAAGAGTCCAAATGTCCATCAACTGATGAATGGATAAAAATGTGTGTACACACACACACACACACACACACACCCCGAAAAGAACGAAATCTTGCCATTTGCAATGATGTGTATAGAACTATAGTATGTACATTTGCTAAGTGAAATAAGTCAGTCAGAGAAAGACAAATACCATATGATTCCACACATATATGGAATTTAAGAAACAAAACAGATGAACATAAGAGAAGGGAAGAAAAACTAAAGACAGGGAGTCTCATAAGAGACTCTACACTGTAGAAAATAAACTGAAGGTTGCTAGAGGAGAGGTTAGGGGGGATTCGGAATAACTGGGTGATGGGCATTCAGGAGGGCATGTGACGTAATGAGCACTGGGTGTTCCGCAACCGATGAGTCACTAAATTCTACATCTTAAGCCAATATTCTACTACATGCGACCTAACTTGAATTTAAATCAAATCTGAAAGAAAAAAAAAAAAAGATAAACTGTCAGTTGATACCTAACTCAGTGTCAAATTATATTTACCCAAGACTTAAAAAATGGAAGGAACAATGGTCCATTCACAGGATAACCAACATTCCATTGCCATCCTTAAAATGAGACTTTTTTTAAAAAAGGAAATTAAAAAAAATTTTTTTTAATCTCATTTTTTTTTTAATAGTGTACTTTTAAGACTTTGAAATGAAGCCCAATTTCAATATGATCATCAACACATCACTCAAAATCTTTGGAAGTAAGTGAATCTTTAATGTTTATTCATGCCATTTACAAATTAACTATAAAAGTTAAACATTGCTTAAAGGTACAAAAATATAAACAAAAGTCATGGGACACTAGGGGCAAAAATACAGCCTTAGGCTACCTTAGCTTACACACCTGGATATTTTTTTTGAGTGCTCTGTATGCATTACATTATTTAATTCACCCAATGACCTTGAGGCAGGTTTTTTTTTTTTTTTAATTTTTTAAACCATGCAGAGTTGTTCCTAAACTCCTCTGAGACACTAAGTCTCAAAACCATTAAATAGGAGCTCTAGTTTTCTTATAGATGTTTAAAAAAAAATGGCCATAGCATAATTTATATGAAAACATGCACACACATTTTATTACATGTAAAATATATATGCATTATTTATAGTACTGGAATTCAATAAATGTTAATGATAAGGATGGTGAGACAACAGTCTCTAAAATGCACTTAATTAAGCTGTCTCACTGCAATAGCACATTACCACCTATAAAAAGTGTGATGCAAAAAGGTCACCCTACACTACCAGGTAGAAAATCAAGGAAGAGAGTACTGCATGTGTATAAAATGTTATAAAGTATAATTACTTTTAGTTATAAGAACATACACTTATTTTGGGTAGCAAAAATTTGAAAGGGAATAGTGTCAGCCACGGACAGCTATAATTCATGGCTTCTCCTTTTTTTTTTTTTTTTACTGTCTTCATGCATGATTTCAAGATCCATGCTTTTGATCTCCTTCACCCATTTCTCCCACCCCCACCAACCCTTGCCTTTTTGCAACCACCAGTCAGTTCCCCATATCTATGAACTATTTATTCTTTTAAGGTTCCACATATGAGAGATCATATAGTCTTTGTCTTCCTCTGTCTTAATTCACTTAGCATAATGCCTACAAGGTCCATCCATATATTGTCTGAACTGGCAAGATTTCACTTGTTTCTTTGGTGAATATGTGTGTGTGTGTGTGTGTGTGTGTGCACCAGAATTTCTTCCTCCATTCATCCATCAATGGAGACCTAGGTTCTTTCCCTATCTTGGCTATTGTAAATAGTGGGATGAACACTATTTACTATTGAGTTGGCTTCTGTGTATGGTTGAAGATAGTAGCCCAGCTTCATTCTTTGGCTTGTGGCTGTCCTGTTTTCCCAACACTATTTACTGAGAGACTGTCCTTACCCCATTGTATATTCTTGGCTTCCTTTGTCACAATTTAATTGACCATATATGCACGGGTTTATTTCTGAGCTCTCTACTCTGTTCCACTGATCCATGTGTCTGTTTTTATTCCAGTACCATACTGTTTAACTACCAGACTTTTTAACAGAGTTTGAAATCAGGGAGTGTGATGCCTTCAGCTCTGTTCTTCTTTCTCCAGACTGTTTTGGCTAGTTGGAGTCTGTTGTGGTTCCATATAAATTTTAGAACTCTTTGTTCTATTTCTGTGAAAAACACCATGAGAAATTTCATCGGGATTGCATCAAATATGTAGATCCTTCTGGATAGTATAGACATTTTAACAATATTATTTCTTCCAATCCATGAGCATGGACAATCTTTCCATTTGTTTGTGTGTTCAATTTTTTCCTTAATGTTTTGTAGTTTACAGGTTCTTTCACCTCCTTAGCTAAATTTATTCCTAGGTATTTTATTCTTTCTGATACAATCATAAATGAGACTGTTTTCTTAAGTTCTGACAGTTCATAATTACAGAAATACAACAGACTTTTGTGTATTGATTTTATATCCTGCAACATTACTGAATTCGTTTATTAGTTCTAACAGCTGTGAGATTCCGTCAAGACTGATGGAGTCTTTAGGGTTTTGATATATCATATCACATCAACTGCAAACTGTTTTACTTCTTTTTCAAATTGGATGCTTTTAATTTCTTTTTCTTGCCTAACTGCTTTGCCTAGGACTTCTAATACTATGTTGATTAAAAGTACTGTGAGTGGGCATGCATGTCTTGTTCCTAATCTTAACAGTATGATCCTGGCTATGGGCTTGTCATATACGGCCTTTATTATGTAGAGGCATGTTCTCACTATACCCACTTTGCTGAGGGTTTTTTTTTTTTTTTTTAATCATGAATGGATGTTGAATTGTTAAATGCTTATATTGCATTTACTCAGTCAACCATAATTTTAACCCCTCAATTTATTAATGTGGCATATTATATGTTGATTTGCAGATACTAAACCATCCCTGCATTCCTGGAATAAATGATCAATAGAAATGTACTTACGGCCATCTTGTTAATTGTTTTCTGGCTGTTTTTGTAGTTTCCCTCTGTTCTTTTCTTCTTTCCTTACTCTCTTTTTGTGGTGTGATGGCTTTCTTTAGTAATATGTTTATACTGCTTCCTCTTTATCATATGAGTATTTACTATAGGTTTTTGCTTTGTGGTTATCAGAAGGCTCACATATAACAATGTATCTGTACAGTAGCCTATTTTAAGCTCATAACAGCTTAAGTGTGATCACATTTTAAAGCTCAACATCTTTACTCTTCCCCCTCCATGTTTTATGTTTTTATGTTATAACTATCTAATGTACCCCTTAAATACTGTAATCATAGTTATCTTTACTTTTGTTTTCCATACTTCACACTAATTTATGATTATTCTACTATGTTTAGTATATATTTGCCTTTCCAATGAGATTTACTCTTTCATGCATTTTCTTCTTATTAGTTAGTATCTTTTCTTTACTATTTAAAGATGTCCCTTTAACATGATTTAGTGGTGATAAGCTCCTTTAGCTTTTGTTTCTCTGGAAATCTCTTTATCTCTCCTTCACATCTCAATGGTAACTTAGCCAGATAGAGTGTTTTTGGTCGGAAATGTTTTTCTTTTAGCACACTGGATATATTCCACCACTCTCTTCTGGCTTGCAAATTTTCTGCCGATGAATCTGATGGTAGTCTTATGGGGGATGTGCCACGTACATCTTTTGTATATAGCAAGTTGCTTTTCTTTTGCTGCTTTAAATTCTCTCCTTGTCCTTAGACATTTTAACTATAATGTATCCTGGCGTAGATCTATGAGTTCATCTTAATTTGAACTCTCTGAATTTCTAGGATCCGGGTCTCTGTTTCCTCCTCATGGTAGGGAGGTTTTCAGCCATTATTTCTTCAAATAAATTTGCCCCTTTCTCTAGCTCTTTTTTTCTGTGACTCTTATAAAATGTGAATGTTAGTCTACTGATTTTGTCCAGTAAGTACCTTAAGGTATCACGGTCTCATTCTTTTTTGTATTTGCTGCTCTGATTGGTCAAGTTCTACTGCCTTATCTACAAGCTCAATGATCTTTTCTTCTGCTTCGTTTAGTATTTGTTGACCCCTCTAATGTATTTTTCAGTTTGGTTATGGTAGACTTCAGCTCTGTGACTTCTATTTGGTACTTTATTACATTTTCCATCTCTTTGTTGAAGTTCTCACAATGTTCATCCATTCTTCCCCCAAGTTCAGTGACCATCTTTATGACTATTACTTGAACTCTTTAACAGGTATATTACTTACATCTGAAAAAGTTCTTCTTTTTCTGAGGTTTTACCTTGTTCTTCCCTTTGGAACATATTCCTCTTTTTCATTTTGCTCTACTCTGTATTGGTTTCTATGCATTAGATAAAACAGCCACATCCCCAATCTTGAAGGAGTAGACTCACGTAGGTGAGCCTTGTCGATCAACTCTGCCCTACTTCTTGGCTATCTCAAAATTCTGTGTTTGTCCAAGTAGTCTGTATAATCTTAATAGCTTCCAGTAGTTAAATATATGCCAAAACCTGTCAGTGCCCCAAAAAGGAGGATTTCAACACCTAGAATCAAGCTAATGGGAAACCAGATCCTTAGGTAGCAGCTTTTAAAAGTATGCAAACAGACATTGTCCTATGAAACTACAAGTGTAGCCCCACTGCCTATCAGAGCCAGCAATGTGGGTATTCTTTGGGGGACAATTGCAAAAATTACAGTTCCCTAAGTTTGAAACCTCTTTTCTGAAAGATACTGGTCAGTTGTTCATATTCTGGGAAGAACAATATTATAAAGCTAAGTCTGGGCATAGCTAAAGTCCACTGGGCTCTGGCATTTGGGAAGAACACTTAGAGAACACTAGAGAAGTGCTTAGTGTAATATATGTAATGATTTGGTGTCTCAGAGGACAGCATACTGGAAAAGCACAGCGTAAGTTTGTTAGGTTTGTTAGGTTAGTTATAGTGTCTTTTAGCCTAAACCCTATAGAGAAATTTTTAGTAATATTTTTAGTCAAGCTTAGAGTAAGATAAAAAATCACTTTTGAAATTCAGATAACCTTATTTTCGTGGTAAGCAACTAATAAAGAAACAATATATCTGAAAAATTACTTTGAAGTCAACAAAACTAATTTTTAAAAGAGTTAAATTATAATGTACATGTAAGTAAGTATTATGTATGATCTTATTAACCACGTGTTTCCTTCTAACTTGCCTTTCCTTTTTCAAGGAATTAATACCCACGATTTTAATTCTTTTTAAAGGTTTATTTATTTATTTTAAAGAGAAAGAGAGGGAGTGTGTGTGCATGGGGGAGGTGCAGAAGGAGAGAGAATCTTGAACAGACTCCCTACTGAGTGCAGAGCCTGATCTCATGACCCTGTGATATGATTTGAGACAAAATCAAGAGTCAGGGTCTCAACTGACTGAGCCACCCAGAAGCCCCAATTATTACACATGGCTTTAGGTAATAATCCCAAGGGAAAAAAAGAAATTTGTGTTCTTAACTATTTAATCATTGTCAAAAAGTATTTGGGGTGCCTTCAGCTCAGGTCATTATCCTAGGGTCCTGAGAGACACCACGTGGGTCTTCCTGCTCAGTGGAGAGTCTGCTTCTTCCTCTGCCTGTGACCCCCTCCCCCAGCTCACGCTCTCTCTCTCAAATAATAAAACCTTTAAAAAAAGGTTAAAATTTCTTTTATTATTTCTTAAGAAAGGCTTGATTTCTCACTATTGCCTATGAGAGCTACTTAAAACAACCATCATTTTGGATAGTATCTTTTTAAAAAATGAAGACACACACATACACATGTGTGTACATATATATGTACATACACGTATGTATATACACATGTACACACACACACATGTATGTTGATCACACTCTGTATGTAATGCTAACTTTTTTGGTACCCTTACTTTTATTTTTGAATTGCTTCTGTTCTTTATTTTAAATTAACCTAATATAAAATGTTCAGGTTATATGAATATAGATAGTAACTGCCTACAGTTTAAGAATGAACAAAAACACGGAAGCACCAGGACTTGGCTCAATGAATTCCTGAGTAACCATCTCTTTTCTCTCAATTTCCATCCAAATCCAATCTTACTATATTAATAGTTCTTCAGTAATTTCAAATATTTCTGAAATGTTAGTAAGAGGATAAATTCAGACAGAAACAAGGTTGTCTAAATTAACAACAATTACAACAACAAACCAATAAGCTCCAATATCACTTTGTATAATCATACCATTTTGTAGATGAGGGGTGAACTTGATTTGCAAGGGTAGTTAATTAGTGAGTGGTTCTTTATACCACTAATGAGCCAGTTTTATGTAACAGGTATTTCATACATACAATGGCGGCAATGCAAAATCTTCAAAAGGCTCCTTCTTCTTCCCTTTTTTTTTTTTAAGATTTATTTATTTGAGAAAGAGAAAGCTTGCATGCAAGTGGAGGGAGGGGCAGAAGGAAAGAATCTCAAGCAGACACCCTGCTGAGTGCGGAGCCCCACACAGGGTTGGATTTCACAACCCTGAGATCATGACCTGATTGGAAATCAAGAGATGGCTGCTTAACCAAATGAACCACTCAGGTGCCCTAAGACTCCCCCTGCCCTTTCTAAAGAAAAAAACCATTTTATTTATTTATCTGGGGTAGGAGGAGAGCAGGAGCATGAGCAGGGGGAGGAGCAAAGGGAGAAGCAGGCTCCCTCCAGAGAGCCCGACATGGGGCTGGTTCACAAGATACTGGGATCACAACTGGAGCAAGGCAGACGCTTCCCCGACTGAGTCACCTAGGCTAGGCAACCCCAACAAAGCTCCTTCTTAACAATACTTATCAGTTCCCAATTAGATTTGTTGCATAAAATCTCAAGTCAATACATACATATAGATAAAATATGTACAATATGGCATTCTTCTAGAAACTATGTTAGCAGAAAATAAGTGAGATATGTTTAACCTGCCTTTAATGTTTACACAGATGAGAAAAATGGGCAAAGATTTAAATACATTCTCAAAAATAGCACAGAGCCAATTGGGCAGAAACACACATAAAAAGGCCCTCAACTTAAATGCAAGGAAATGCAAATGAAAACCCAAATTGGGGGGAAAAAAAGCCCCCATGTTCATCCATGAACAAAGAATATATATTCATAAATGGAACAGTGAACAGCTTTTAGAATGAGTCAAAACCACACAAAACAAAATGCATGAAACTTATAAACATGTTGAGTATAAAAGAACACAGATACCAATTTCTTGTATAATTTCATTCATAAAATTTTGAAAAAATAAACAAAACTAATCTGTGGTGACAGAAGCCAGGAGAGCAGTTACTCTTGTCACGTTTATATAAAATAAGATTTGTATCAGCTAAGGCCAAAACGTTGGATTGTGGGAGTCTGAATAATAACAATTGCTGCCACATATTGAATATTGAGGTCTTACTATGTTCCAAGCCTTGTGATAAACAGTTTACATATAGAATTCTAAACCTTAATGAAAAGAGTATGATATTTTACAGAATGATAGAAAGCAAACTAACACTATAGGTTAAGGACTTGCCTACACCTACAATTCCCCAGCATATGCCCAATTTAGGATCAAACTCAGATGTGGCTAGTTTCAAAGTCTAAATCTTTCCCTACTGTAAAATTATGCCTTTCTCTGAAAAATAAAGGCTTTGGACTGCATTCTGTAACAAAGGGAAATATCAAATATAATTTGGAAGAAGTCCTTATTATAGTTTATACTTTTTTATAGACCTTTAAGAAAGTTTTTACAGAGGTTTTTGTCTTCCAGGTGAGCAGTTTTTATTTCTTATGATTAAAATGGCTATTCCATTTGCTGGCTCATTTCAGTTAACTTTTCAATGAAGTGTTGCAGTTAGATCTGCAATAACATTTCTGGTCCTTTAACATTCGTGGATTTCAACTTTATAGTTTTGGTGACATCAGTAAAATTTGCACTTTACAAGCACTGAGATCCACTTTTCCATAAAACAATGGAAAAACTGGCAAAGCTGATCAATATCAACTTTTCAAAGCTTTGGAAATTAACCCAAGACTTGCAGTAAACTGGAGAGCATTTATCCAAGAAAACAGGCTGATTTTCAATAAGAACAGCTTTGTATCACTTTAACTTGCCTTAATCTGATTCCCTCATGATCAAGCGGTAGCCTTGAAAGTAACAGTCCAATATTCCCAGTTCAGTCTGGTGGTCAGAATGAACATAACACAGCTGGAACTCTCTCAGTTCTCTAAAGAACTGTCATTATTTGTTTCCTGTGGTAGATTCTTATAAGACCCCATCTTTGGCTATATATGACCTGTCTCAGAACTTGCCTACTCCAAAAAGCTTTCTCTCTTGAGGAGATGGAAGGGTACAGAGGGGAAACTGTTGAAAAGAACTGTAGGCAGGCATACCTCGGTCTGTTAAATGTCTGACTCTTGATTTCAGCTTAGGTCATAATCTCAGGGTTGTGAGACTGAGCCCCAAGCTGGGCTCTGCGCTGGGCATGGAGTCTAATTAAGATGCCCTTTTCTCCCTCTGCCCTGCCCCCCTCCTCCTCTCTCTAAAAATAAAAAATAAAATAAAATAAATTGCAGGCAAATGTCTAAACTTTAGTGGATAATAGTTGGGCAGATAACAGACTAACAAAAACCTTAAAAGGAAGAACTGGTGTGTAAGATTTCCACAGAAGCTTTGAAAAGCTCCATTTTATTCCTGGGACTCTAGAAGGTAATGCATATGCAAAGGGCTGTGTGCATCTCAAGACCCTAGAAGACCCCAAGCTCTCACCTCTGGCTAAATCTGAGGCTCCACAAATGTAGGAAATGGAGGCTAAAGAAGGGCTGTCAATTGTACGACTGAGTGTTTACAGCATACCCCCACATACACAGAGCCCTTTGGCAAAGACTGGGAGATTTATTGCTTTAAGGTGTTTAAAGGAATATCTGTCCAATCAATACCTGACCACTTAGCTAACTGAGTAGAGACCTCAATGGTCAGACAAAAACATCAGAGAATTCATCACCAGCAGACTGGTTCTACAGGCTAAAGGGAGTCATTCAGGCTTAAATAAAAGAACACCAAACAGTAACTTAAATCCACATGAAGAAATAAAGAGCATCAGTAAAGGTAACCACAAAGTAAATATAAAATTCAGTCTAAATGTACTTTTTGCTTGTAACTCCTTTATTCTCCTATTTGATCTAAAAGACAATTGCATAAAACACCAAATACAAATCTGTGTTGATGGATGCATAATTCATAAGATCAATGGGGATATGGGAGAGTATATATACACACACACACACAAACAACTGATACACATATATAGGCAATAGATTTTATATACTTTTGAAATTAAATTGGTATTAATCCAAACTAGCTTTTTATAAATTGAGGTGTTAACTGCAATCTCCAGGATAACCATAAAAGAAAATAATTGTATGTATCTATATATCTATATCTATATCTATATCTATAGGAATAAGGGAATTAAAATGGTTCATTATAAAACACCCATTTAATACAAAGTCAGTAATGGGGGAATTGAGGAACAAAAATAGACATAAAATATACAGAAAATTAGCAAAGATGGGAAATGTACATCCTATCTTATCAGTAATCACATTAAATGTAAATGTATTAAACTCTTCAATTAAAAGCAGGGAGAGGCAGAATGGATTTAGAATAAAATATTATCAAACTATCTATCACCTACATATTACATATATATTTTATTTTATTTTTTTAAAGATTTTATTTATTTATTTGACAGACAGAGATCACAGGTAGGCAGAGAGGCAGCCAGAGAGAGAGGAAGGGATGCGGGGCTTGATCCCAGGACCCTGAGATCATGACCCGAGCCGAAGGCAGAGGCTTTAAACCCACTGAGCCACCCAGGCGCCCCTACATACATATTTTAAACTCAAAGAAAAAAATAGGTCAAAGTAGAAGGACAGAAAAAGATATAGGATGCCAAAAGGAACCAAAAAAGAGAGTGCCTATACCAATATCAGAGAAAATGCCTTTAGAACAAAAATTGTTACTAGAGACAAAGAAAGGAGTTTTTCATGATACAAGGGCCAATCTGTCAAGAAGATGTAACAGTCATAACCTATTATGCACTTAAGTACAGAGCTCCAAAACACATAAAACAAAAGTGATCAAAATAGAAGGGAGAAGTGGATAATTCAACAATAATAAATAAAGATTTGAAGTCTCCATTTTCAATAATGGATAGAACTAAGAAGAGGATAAATAAGGAAAGAGAAGACATAAATAACAGTATATACCAACTACCTAACAGATACCCATGGAACACTCCAACACCCAGTGATAGAAGAATATATCTTCTTCTCAAGTATACATAAAACATTCTCCAGGACAGATTGTATATTAGGCTGTAAGACAAGTCTCAACATGTTTAAAATGAATAAAACCATACAATGTATTTTCTCCAACTATAATGGAATGAAATTAGAAAGCAATAACTAAAGGAATGGGAAACTCACACATATGTAGAAATCATAAATGGGTCAAAGAAAAATCACAAAAAATTTTAGAAAATTCTTCGAGGTGAATAGAAATGAAAACACAACATACCAAAAACTTACAGAACAGTGAAAGCAGTGCTGAGAGGGAAATTTATAGCTGCATATTCAGTACATTTAAAATGGTCTCAAATGAATAACCTAATCTTCCATGTTAAGAAATTAGAAAAGTAAGAGGAAGCCAAACCTAATGTAGGTATAAAGAGGGCATTATAAGGATTAGAGTGGAAATAAATGAAATAGGGGATAGAAAACCAACAGAAAAAAATTAACAAACCCCAAAGTTGAGTATTTAAAAAGACAACAAATCTAATTAATAAGCCTTTAGCTAAATTAATCAAGAGTAAAAAAAAAAAAAAAAGGCTCAACTAAAATCAGAATGAAAGAGAAATATTACTACTAATCTTATAGGTAAACTTATAGAAATAAAAGGTACTATAGAAGAGAATACTATGAAAAACTGTACGTCAACAGATAGGATAATCTACACAAAATACATAAATTCCTAGAAACACACAAGTTACCAAAATGGACTCAAGAAGAAATAAGGCAATCTGACCTATAAAAAGAGATTGAATTCATAATTTAAGAAGTACCCACAAAGAAGAGCCTCGGCCTAGATGGTCTCACACTGTTGAATTCTACCAAACAATTAAAGATCAATACCAATCCTTCATAAATTCTTTCATAAAAATAGAAGGTGGATTCTTTTCCTCTCCAGCCGCTTGAAGTTCGGCCGTCATCATGAATGACACTGTAACTATCTGAACCAGAAAATTCATGACCAACCGACTACTTCAGCGCAAACAAATGGTTATTGATGTCCTTTATTCCGAAAATAAAACAGTATCTCAGACAGAAGTTCGGGCAAAACTAGCCAAAATGTACAAGACCACACCAGATGCCATATTTGTATTTGGATTCAGAACCCATTTTGGTGGTGGCAAGACAAATGACTTAGGCATGACTTATGATTCCTTGGATTTTGCAAAGAAAAATGAATCCGAACATAGACTTGCAAGACATGGTCTATATGAGAAGAAGACCTCAAGAAAACAGTGAAAAGTATGCAAGAACAGAATGAAGAAAGTAAGGGGGACTGCAAAACCCAATCCTGGTGCTGGCAAAAAGTAAGCTGGAGATTGGACAAGAGAAAGAGTAAAGATGCTGCAATGGCTTTATCTGTGGTGATTGTGCAGATTTTTCATAAGAGGATTAATAAATTAAGAATGTTAATGTGTCAAAAAAAAAAAGAAAAGAAAAGAAAAAAAGAAGATGGAATAGTTCCAAAGTCATTCATTCTGTAACATCAACATTACCCTGATTTCGAAAGTAGTCAAAGATATCGCAAGAAAGAAAAATAAAAACCCAGATCCCTTATGAACATAGATACAAAAATCCTTAACAAAATACTAGCAAATTGAATCTATCATCATATTTAGAAGAGTACACAACATGACCAAGTGTGATTTATCCTAGGAATACAAAATAGGCTCAACATATAAGAATTAATCAAATTAATAATGTAATATACTCTATGAATTGCATAAGGCAAAAATTTGATATGATTACCTCAACAGGTGCAGAAAAAGCATTTGACAAACTTGAACATCTACCAATGTGGTAATGGAATGTAAGTTCCTCAATCTGATAAAGATCATCTAATGGAAAAACCCACTGCTAACATCATACTTAATGATGGACAATGAAATCTTCCCCCTTCAAACTGGGCAGAAGAGGATATCTACTCTTACTATTTCTATTCAACACTGTACTAGAGATTCCAGTCAGGGCAATTAGGCAAGAAAATGGAATAAAAGCCAGAGAAGAATGAGATAAAGCTATCTTTATTCTCAGGTGATACAATATTATATACAGAAAAACCTAAGGAATATACTGAAAAAACTATCATAGAGGTAACTAGTTCAGCAAGACTGAAGGACAGTAGATCAATATATAAAAATTTCTTATTCCTATATACTAGCAACAATCAAGAATAAAATTTAAAAAGTAACTCCATTCACAATGTCATTTAAAAAAACCTCATAAAGTTAATAAATAGAATGAATCTGGAAGATTCTATTCACTTCTTAATTTCAAAACTTACTGCAAAATTCAACAAATCAAGACCTCTTAAGACTAGTATAAAGAAAGATATACAGAACAATGGAATAGAATTCAGAGTCTAGACATAAGCCCATATATCTATGGTCAACTGATTTTTCACAAGGGTGCCAAGACCATTCAATGGGGAAGAAATAGTTTTTTCGACAAATGATGCTGGGACAACTGGGTATCCATGGGAAAAAGAATGAATCTGGGCACCTATGCCACACTGTGTACAAAAATCAACTCAAAATGTGAAGACCCAAAAGTATGAGCTAAAACTATAAAACTCTTAGAAGGAAACAGTATACATCTGAATGACCGTTGATTAGGCAATAGTTCTTTAGATTTGATACCTAAAAACACAAGCAACAAAAGAAAAAATAAATTGGACTTAATAAAAATTAAAAACTTATTCGTTCGAGGATACTATCAAAAAAATGAAGACAACCTACAGATGGGAGAAATAGTTTCAAATCATAATATACCTAATAAGGATCTAGTATCCAGAATATATAGAGGAAACCTAACTAAACAAAAAAAGAAAACAACAAATAAAAATGGTAAGAGAGTAAGTATTCCTCAGAGAAATGGTTATTTCTCCATAGAAAGAGAATGAATATTTCCTCCACAGAAAGTATAGAAATGCCCAATAAACACATGAAAAGATGATCATCATCATCAGTCACCAGGAGAATACAAATCAAAACCATGGGCTATTACACCACACGTGTTGGAATGGCTATAACAACAACAACAACAACAACAACAAAAATGTGAACAAGCAACAGCAAGAATGTGGGGACATGCGATCCTCCTATGTTGTTGGTGGGAATGTAAACTGGTGCTGCCATTTTTCAAAAACAGTTTTGTAATTCCTCAAAAACTTAAAACATAAGAGTTGCCATTTGATTCAGCAAGTCAACTCCTAAGTATATGCCCACAAGAAATGAAAACACATGTCCATACCAAATTGTAGCAACTTCATAAGCAGAAAAACTTCAGCATTATTTATAATACTAAAAAGTGGAAACAACACAAATGTTCATCAACTGATGAATGGATAAAGAAAATGTGGTATATTCACATGGTGTTATATTACCTGGTTACAAAGGCATGAAGTACTGATATATAATTAATATAGATTAACTCAGAAAACATTTTGTTAAGTCAAAGAAACCAGATAGGAAAGGTCACATAATGTATGGTCCCATTTATATGAAAGGTCAGAATAGGCAAATTCATTAGCCATGAAGTAGTTATTTGTTGCAAGTCCAGAGAGGAAGGAAGAATGGATAATGACTGCTAATGGATACGGAATTTGGAGAAGTAAAGAAAATATTCTGACATTACTGGTGACTGATGCACGACTTTATAAATGTACTAAAAGAAACCCATTGAACTGTGCAATCTTAAAACAGTGAATTTTATAATGTGTTTTTTAGCTCAAAAGATAGAATCTAAAAAGCTAAACAAAAATTTTTAATTTCACCCATCTGTGAATAATTTTCTTAATCTATGACATATAGCAAATTGAGATTTTTTGCTGCTACATAAATCTGCATCATATGCTTTAAGACAGAAGTGGAAGTAACTCATTTGTTGGGATATGAGCTAGCCAATCATATTTGCATCTCAGTAAGGTTGGTTTCATTGTTGTAAAATCATTAAGATATACGTAGTCTTCAAAAATGACAAAAATGTTTTTTCTGTGTTTAAAATAGCTCTAAACCAGAGAATAGATGGAATGTAGAACTGTTAATTTTCTTAGATGTGATAAAAATATTATAGTTGTAAGTAACTGTTTTATCCTTAGGCATATCCACAACTTACTTTCATATGGTATAAGAAAAAAACTTAATTCTAGGTAGAGAATATCTGGATATTCTTATATTACTCTTTCAAATGACCCAGCAATTGCATTAGTGGTTATTTACCCCAAAGATACAGAGGTAGTGAAAAGGGGGCCATAAGCACCCCAATGTTCAAGCAGCAATGTCCACAACAACCAAACTGTGGAAAGAGCCAAGATGCCCTTCAATAGATGAATGAATGGATAAGGAAGATGTGGTCCATATACACAATGGAGTATTAGCCATCAGAAAGGATGAATACCCAACTTTTGCATCAACATAGATGGGACTGGAGGAGATTATGTAAGTAAAATAAACACAGAAAGTCAATTATCATATGGTTTCATTTATTTGTGGAACATAAGGAATAACATGGAGGACATTAGGAGAAGGAAGGGAAAAATGAAGGGGGAGAAATTGGAGTGGGAGACGAACCGTGAGAGACTAGGGACTCCGGGAAACAAACTGAGGGTTTTAGAAGGCAGGGCAAGGGGGGAATGGATGAACCTGGTGATGGGTATTAAGGACTGCATGGAGCACTGGGTATTATACACAAACTATGAATCATGGAGTACTACATCAAAACTAATGATGTACTATATAGGGACTAACATAATAAAAAATATTATTCTTTCAAAATTCTGTTACATTTGAAATTTTTTATAGTAGGATGTTAGAGAAACTGCCTTGAAAATAAAGCTATTCTTCAAAGTAGATGATGACAGTAATGAACAGAAAGTGAAGACATCTAAAAGAGTAATGATATTCCCCAAATTAGGAATTTGTTAAGGTCTTGCAGTGTCTATTTGGCAAAGTACCTGGCAGCATTACGGTTTTATAAGATGGTGAAATGTTAGTTTGCTGGTTTTGTGTTTTTCTGATTGTATCCACTATGGTTGATCTTTTAGACATGGCACAACACTGGGCTGCTCTTTCCACGAAATCAATGGTAGTTGAAAACTTTCTATCCTGTAATATAGCTTATTTTCTTAAATATACATTCATATTTGCCCAGTGAATTTTCCTGATTAAAATAGCTTATGTGGTCTTTTCACCCCAACCAAAATGGCTTAAGCCTTTTGTTTCTATAGTTAATTCACTGTTGGCATTCTTGACTTACTAGAGCTCAGTATAATCTGCCTCTCCTCTTCTATGGTCCATGGAGGACTACCTTGCTGTATGTACTTCTCCTTTAAACATGTATTTTTTCATCCTTGTTTAATTTCCCTATCACTTAGTTAAGTGATCCAGTAAAAATAAATAAATAAACAAAAATAAATCCAAGCACACTATCTTGTTAAAGTCTTTTTGGAAAGTTGGGGGTACCCTTTAACCTTCAATCTAAACACAATAATATGACCTAAATTTATCAGCAAATTTAAAAGAGTAAAATAAAAATGCTGAAACAGTGCCTATGTCATTTCTTAGACTACTTTTATCTTAACTGCAAAGACTTACTAGGCACATAGGATATAGTGGGGGCAGAGAAGAAAAATGCCACGTCAGGAATAGCCCAAGTTAGAGCTATCCAGTTAAATGAGTATGACCTTGTCAGCATCTTTCTTCCTTTTATCCACACCTATCATTACAGAGCTTAATTAGACAAAAACAAGAGGGCATTTTTCTTAAGCTATTATAATTCAATTTACCATTAGCATTCCTTCTCACTAAATTTTCTTTTCATTTTTTTATTTTAAAAGATTTATTTATTTTAGAAAGGAGGGGGAAGAGAAAACACACAAGCAGGGGGAGGGGCAATGGGAGAGGGAGAGAGAGAATCCTCAAGCAGATTCCCCACTGAGCACAGGGACTCTGAGATCATGACCTGAGCCAAAATCAAGAGTCAGCAGCTTAAACAACTGAGCCACCCAAGTGCCCCTTCTCACCAAATTTTCTGAAGTTAGGCAGCAATAAATAAAAATTCATAGATACTTTAATAATCAATTAAATTTTAAATAATTATGTGTATTTTTTCAAAACAGTTCATTTGCAATCATCAAAACAGCTATTTGATAAAAGGAGGCCACTCAAAACATGCAATGAAATAAATATGAAGATTCTTGATTATTATCATTATATTACAATGAAATGGTTAATTTAGTTAACTGGCTTTTTAGGAGCATCTAGTGTATTAGCACATTAAGTGCTTCTTTATTGCTAGTCTATCATTCACACAACTAATAAATACCAAGGAAAAACTAAGGACATTCAAGGTTTTAAAGAGACTTAAAATATCAGTGATACTCGGCACTCTGCTCGGCAGGAAGCCTGCTTCCTCCTCTCTCTCTGCCTGCTTCTCTGCCTACTTGTGATCTCTCTCTGTCAAATAAATAAATAAGATCTTTAAAAAAAAATCAGTGATACTGCTATCATCAATATATATATTTATATCTTATACACACAAGCACACCCGCACACACAGAGTCTCTGAGATGCCAGGCTAGAGTCACTAGAGAATACAGAATACCTAGCTTGAACAAATTCATAGATTCAGTAAGAGCTTCAATAAAATGGTAATTGCTACAGCACTGTATGAAGCAGGTTTCTTAACAGCAACACTACTGATATCTGGAGCTGGATAGTTCATTGTGGGGAACTGCCCATGCTTTGTGGGAAGGTAAGTAGCATACTTGGTCTGCACCCTGTAATAGATCCATGTAATAAACTGCAATTGTGACAACCAAAAAAGGCTCCAGGCACTGCTAAATATCTCCTGGGGGGCAAGACCCCCTTCAGTTGTCAACCAATACTCTCAAGAAACAGGTGTCAACCTTGGTTTCGTGGTAAAACACTTGGTAAGCTTTTAAAACTCCTAATGTCCAGCTGCACCCCACAAAAATTAAATCAGAGTATCCAGAGGGAGGGGGTAGGAAACAAACTTGTTTTGAAAGCTCCCCAGGTAATTCCAATTCTTACTTGAAGTTGAGATCAACTACATTAAAGTGACAATTTTATCTATATAATACTCTCTCCTTTGCAGAGTAACTATGAACTCTGAGAGAGTACTGGTACATTAGAGTCTTGAGCAGACTCCATGCTGAGTGTGAAGCCCATGTAGGGCTCAATCTCTCAACTCTCAGATCATGACCTGAGCTGAGACCAAGAGTCAGATAGATACTTAACTGACTGAGCTGCTCAGGCACCCCATCCTAACACATT
The DNA here is from genome assembly GCF_030435805.1 of Mustela lutreola. Lineage (NCBI taxonomy): Eukaryota > Metazoa > Chordata > Mammalia > Carnivora > Mustelidae > Mustela > Mustela lutreola. Next base: position 43,748,612 of record NC_081296.1, read on the forward strand.
TTTTAACCAAGTATTTAGAAATTCAATAGCATTGCTGCTTATGGTCAAGAAGAAGGGGGGTTGTGTGGGGGTTAGGGAGGGGTGCGGGAGGTAAAGTAAATTAGGAATATGTTTCCAAAGATATGCTGGGATGTTGTTTCTTGATAATAATTTCTTTCCATCAGTTGTGAGAGAAATGCATACAAACATGCAACTAATAAAGTTAATTTAAGGTTCTTCCGCATACATTTATAATGCTTTTACTACATTATCTCATCAAATTCATGGGCTTGAATTATTAAAGAACTTAATGATCTCAGCCTATAAAAGTTTAGTCAAGACAGAACGTGGTGAGCTACAGAATAAATAGGAGGTGAGGAAGAGAACTCTACTGTAGGGCCCAAGTCTGTTAACAGATTTGTCTCACAGATCTAGAAGTTACTCTGCCTTAGGCTGTCAGGATATTCATTTAAACTGTTTAAGTTGTCTACAAGGTGCTAGGTTACTATGGGGAGTTAAAATCAGTCTGGAAGACAAGTCTGAAAGACAAGAAAACTTGAGATAGTTATATAATCACATGCTGTGTTGCACTTCCAAATGCCAAATTAAGAAGGATTCTGTCTAAATATGATGGACAGACCATATGCTTAAAAAAACTCCAAAAAACAAAAAGACAAAAAGAAAGGAAAGTTAGTGTAAGGAGAAAATACTCCCTCCTCCCCAATTCCTCAAGGCACAGAGTAACAGCAGCCAGAAATAAATTCCTCAGGCAGGATAACAATACTTTGGAGAAATTTTAAAGGAATGGGTAAAAGTCAGAGACAGCAAAGGTGAAGTGGAAATCTAAAGCCAGTTTGGGTAGTAGTGGGGAGGGGAAAAGGGAATACAATGAGTGTGTAGATGTGTTTAAAGTCTACCAAAAAAAAGAGTCCATTTTCCCCTTCCCAAGGGGGTCCAGGGTCCAGAACTGCTACCAGCAGCCAGCATATGCTTCTCAAACAGAACTCTAGAGGGATCTTTCCGAAGAACTGAATGATCCCTGGAGAACATACAGATCTAGAAATCTCTCAATATAAAGCCTGCTCACCTAAAAGTCAAGCCCAACGGCAGATAAGGCTATATATGGAACTTAACCTGCCATTTAAAAATATGAACAGATAACCAAGAACCCACCAGACACACTGAAGACAATCTCCAACACGAAAATTAAAAAAAAGAACCCAAAGTTACAATAACAAAAAAAAAACACAGAAGACGCAGAGATAATACAGGAAAGATTAAAAAAAATTCACATCTCTATGTACCGAGAAACTTCTATCCAAATTAAAAATGCACAAATCCTTAGTTAATTTCACATATTCAAATTTCTTACTGATATACCACGTTTAATTCATAACAGCATTGTTAGTATTACCAAAAGGCTAGAAACAACCTAGATGTTCATCAATTGTGGTCTACACATATAATTCATAGGACAGAATAAGATGCAGCCATTCATGATTAATAATTATGATTATGCAATTATAATTATTTAGGTATAATTCATGCTGTTATGGAAAGATCTCAGGATCTGTTGTTGGGTAAGTGCAAAGTACAAAACCAGGTAAATAGTATGCCACCATTTCTGCAAAAAAATGGGAAACTAAAGTATCTAATAGTACTTACTTGTATACTATTACAAAATATTGCTGGAATGATACAAAAGAAACTAGAATTGTTGCCTATGGGGACAGAAAATGGGTGGCTGAAAGGCAAACGTGAAATGCAATTTCTTCCTTACATATCTTTATACCTTTTTGATTTACAATCACATGAATATAGTAATTACTCAAAAATTAAATTAAAATGGATAAAACTATAGGGGTGTATGGGTGGCTCAGGTGAGCATCTGACTCTTAATTTCAGCTCATGTCATGATCTCAGAGTCATCACACAGCCTGGAGATGGGCTTCAAGCTGGGGGTGGAGCTGGCTTAACATTCTCTTTCTTCCTCTGCACCCCTCCCCCAACCACTGTGTGCACAAATACGCTCTCCCTCTCAAAAAAAAAAAAAAGAGATAAAACTATAGCTTTTGATCCAACAATTTCCCTTCTAAGTAGTCCATACTTCAGTGTTACTTTTATACAAGTATAACAATATATAATTCAAGATTGTGGAGTACAGTATTATTTCAATCATATAAAATGTTTGTAAATAAAGAGCCTGAAAAACACACACCATGGAATATTTATGAAATACTGTGCAGCAGTTTAAAAAAAAAAAAAAAAGAGAGAGGCGTCTGGGTGGCTCAGTGGGTTAAGCCTCTGCCTTCGGCTCAGGTCATGATCCCAGGGTCCTGGGATCAAGCCCCCCCATCGGGCTCTCTGCTCAGCAGGGAGCCTGCTTCTCACTCTCTGCCTGCCTCTCTGTCTATTTGTGATCTCTCTCTTTGTCAAATAAATAAATAAAATCTTAAAACAAAACAAAAAAAAAAAAAAAGAAAGAAAAAAAAAAGAATGCAATAACTCTCTCTATATATGGACCAAAAAAGCTCCCTAGGAATATTGCTGTAGTGATAAAAGTCAGACCTATATGTATGGTATAGTTTAATTTGAGTTAAAAGAATAAAATTTAGGAATAACTGACATTCCGTCTATATATCGAAATATAGAAAGATGAGGCACCTGAATGGCTCCATCGCATCAGACTCTATTTCAGCTCAGGTCATGTCATGGGATCAAGACCCACAAGGGGCTCTGTGCTTGGAGGGAGTTTTCTTGAGGATTTTTTTCCCTCTGCTCTTCTCCCCACTCACAAGCACATGCATGCACACTCTCTGAGTAAATACAGAAAAATACAGCTATTGGGAATGTTATAATCTCAGGAGGATGTGGGATGAAGAAGAGTAAAGAATGATTTTTATTTGATGCTATACTTTTAGATTTGCAGTTTGTTATAATGAGCATAAATCTGTATATGATTATAGAATAACAAATTAATTAATTTGAGTATCTTATACAAGGTGTTAATATCCAGGACATAAAAAGAACTCCTACATTAAATTAAAGAACTCAATGACATTAAAAACAACCTAATAAAAAAAATGTGCAATGGGCTTGAATAAATCTCTCCAAGTACGTACAAATGGCCAACAAGCACAAAACGTACTCAATACAACCTCACACCTATCAAAGGGTCACTATAAAAAACCTAGAAAATAACAAGTGTTGACAAGGATGTGAAGAATCTTGTGCACTGCTGGTAAGCATATAAAATGGTGTAGCCATTATGAAAAACAGTATGGTAACTCCTCAAAAAATTAAAAACAGAATTACCACATGATCCATTAATTACATTTCTGGGCATAAACCCCAAATAACTGAAAGAATATCGTGAAAATATATTTGCACATCCACATACATAGCAGCATTATTCACAATAGCCAAAAGGAAGCAACTCAAGTACCCAAGAATGGAAGAATGGGTAAACAGAATGTGGCATATACACACAATGGAATATTCTGACACATGTTATAATGAATGAACCTTGAGAACATTGTGCCGAGAGAAATAAACGAGACACAGAAGGGCAAATACTGCATGATTCCCCTTAGATAAGTGATTCCTAAATTAGTCAAATTCATGAGATAGCATGGTGGTTTCCTAGGGCAGAGGGAAATGAGAACAGGTAGAGTTTCAGTTCTATGCAAAGAAAAGAGTTCTGTTGATGAGTTGGGAGCGTGGTAACACAACAGTATGAATGCACCTAAAACTACTGAACTAACTACACACTTAAAAATGGTTAAGATGGCAAGTTTTATGCATTTTACCACAAATTTTAAAAAGTAACAGAAAACATTGTGGTTTTATTATAAGCAAGGCTTAGTGTGAGGTTTAAAAAGTAACTTGCCTATTTGGAAAGAGGAAACAAACATTATATTTAAATGGCAATTTAAGGGGCGCCTGGGTGGCTCAGGGGGTTAAGCCTCTGCCTTCAGCTCAGGTCATGATCCCAGGGTCCTGGGATCGAGCCCCGCATCGGGCTCTCTGCTCAGCAGGAAGCCTGCTTCCTCCTCTCTCTCTGCCTGCCTCTCTGCCTACTTGTGATCTCTGTCAAATAAATAAATAAAACCTTTTAAAAAAAATGGCAATTTAAATTGAAAAACAGCAGAATATGACAGAATGATTAATTTTAAATAAGTATCAAAAATCAATGATTTTCAATCGTTTTCTCCCTTCCTTCCTAATGCATCTGAATTTTAAGTCACTTATTTTTCCTATCAGCCACAGTAGCTCATTTTACTTTATTATTTTAGATTAGCACCCTCACAGTAGCTTATTTTATTTTATATTAGCATCTCCACAGTAGCTCATTTTAGATGGCAACAAATAAAACCAGGCTAAGGCTTATAGGTGAGAGTAGGGATTCAGAAGGAGCCTGGGTTCCCTGCTAGTACCACAGAGCTGCTAAAAGGAAAACTGAATTCTTTCTTCTTAAAACTACTGTTCAGGGCCTCCTGGGTGGCTCAGTCATTAAGCATCTGCCTTCAGCTCAGGTCAAAATCCCAGGGTTCTGGAATCGAGTCCCAGCTCCCTAATCAGTGGGAAGCCTGCTGCTTCTCCCTCTCCTACTTCCCCTGCTTGTATTCACTCTCTTTCTCTGTGTCAAATAAAGGAATAAAATCTTAAAAAAAAAAAAAAAAAGAAAGAAAAGAAAAGAAAAGAAAAAGAAAGAAACTACTGTTCATTGAATGTTCTGTTACAGACAAATGAATTTATTCCTTACTGGGTAAGACCCAAAAAAAAAAACAAAAAAAAAATTTGTTTACTGCTCCCCCCTTCTACTTCTTCGTTCTCCATCTCTTAGAAAACCTATCTGTAAACACCTATAAACCTTTTAGAGCATTGCAATCAGGCTTCATTTCTCAGTACAGTATGTAGATTGCTCTGGCAACAGATCCCAGCAGCCTATTAACTCACATATAACATGGATCTTTTTCTTGTCTTCCTTTTACTTTAGCTCTCTGAGGCACTGGAGACTGGAGTAAACTCCTTAAAATCTCTCTTATCTGATTATACCATGCTTTCTTATTTGTGTTTTAAATTCTTACCCATTTTTGGACAGCTCATGTTCTTCTGCCTAACCCCTAAATACCAGTTTTCTCCCTGTCCTTATCATTTCTTATTTTCTGAGATACTATTCTATTGTTTAAATATTCAATGACTCTCCAAGACCTACACATGGAAATAAGTCAAATTTTCTTGGCCTGGTCTCTGATATCATCTCTTGAACTCTGACTATAAGCTATCATGCATTTAATAATACACCTTCCACTTAGAATACCTTTCTGAATCCCTAGTCTGTTTGGTAAACTGTTTTTACGATTTTACACAATACCTCTTGTGTGATGCTGGCCCTTACTCTCTCAGGTTGATTTGGAAACTCTGTGATCTTTTTATTTAGTGATCTGTTTCTCCTATTTGAAAGTAGGGACTATGTATACATGATTAATGCATATACATATTCATGTATATATGTACACATAAATTAATGCACTCAAATTTACTTTAAAATCATTTATTTTAATTTGTTGATTTCACTAAAGCACTACTAATTTCTTCAATGATCTCTTTGTCCTTGGGAGTGGTAATGCTTAAGTCTTATTTGCCTTAGTTTAAAGAAAAGTACTAAATATCTCCCAACTGCCATTAATCATGCTGGGACAGATAAAAAAACGTTAAGGTAGTAATAATAGTGACAAACTGATAACTAAAGATTCAAAAATACATAATGACTGGGCTCATAGTCATATACGGGTGGGGGTACTGGAAAAGACTCTGATTTTAAATTAGGAGACTTGTTTTGTATTTCTAGTTATGATTACAATGTATTTAGTGCGGTGAGTATGATTTGGAAAAGTCAGTCAACCTTTCTACAACTGTGTCATATAAGAGAACCAGTTCCTTCCGATATAATACCACTTTTGTGGCTCTATTCTGCCACTCCTCTATTATACTTTTTTTCACTAAAGAGTTAAGAAGTTAAAGACAGTAACTGAGGAATCTGTGAAAGTACAATTGGTCAGAAACAGAGAATGTGAGGAAAAGCAATTGATTTAACTTGAAAGTCAAGTCACAGAAACACAGAGAAAAGAGAAACTGGGATAAAAGCCTCTAAGAAATAGACCATACCAAGCAAGTGTGGAAAAAAAAAATCTTACCTTGAAAGTAATAATTTAAACATTAGACAAAGTACTTAGGATAACAACTCAGACACTGTTAGAATATATTTCAATGATAGAAATCTTAAACCAATTTTTATCTTAAGACTTATTTAATATCCATATTTAACTGTCAAATATGAACAAAAAGTAATGTTGAAAAAATTTATCTCTTTTATGCTTTAGCTTATTTCTAGCCAGTTAAAAATCTTTAAAATATAATTGAGGCATGGCAAATGCTGCTCCAAAAATTTTAATTTTGAAAAAAGCATCTGGAAAAAGTTTCTAAAGGTCATATGGATTAGTGCAAAAAGAGCCAGCCTTGAAATAACAAAACCTGGTTTCAAATCTACCTAGTTATTTCATTTCTTTGAGTCACCCGTAAAGGGAGGGATGGATGGTATTTGTTTCCACTTATTTTATACAGATGCTATAACATTAAACAATATATTATACACTTAATAAATTTATAAATTATGCATACATGCTTAGATTTAACATAGATTTATCACTATCTTAACACCATTTTTTTTTAAAAAAAGATTTTATTTATTTGTCAGAGAGAGAGAGAGCACAAGCAGAGGGAGAGGCAGGCAGAAGGATAAGCAGAGTCTCCGCTGAGCAAGGAGCCTGATGCACGGCTCGATTTCAGGACATGAGCTCAGCCCAAGGCAGATGCTTCACCAATGGAGCCACCCAGGTACACCATCTTAACACTCTTAAAACAAGTATTTGTAGGATCTGCTTCTGTCTTCAAGGTTGTCCTAGAAGTTTCATTTACATTAGTTAACAGAACAGAAACCGCAAACTTAGCTGGTAAGCACCAAAGTATCATACATATAAAATTAATGTTTATACACAAAATGGCTATATAAAAAAATTAACACAATCATACTCCTTAAAACATTAGAGAGTTTTTAAAAAGGGATTTAGAGAGAACATTTGTTTAACAGAAAACACTGCAGCCAAAGTTGTGAAGTTTACAAATCTGAGAGTTTGTGCTTCTACCCAGAATGAAAGCAAACAGAATTTCAGGAGTGCTAAAACAGGCCATATATTATTTAGTAAGAAATCCGTTTAAGATTAATGCTTATGTTCTTTCCCAGGCAACAGGAGAGAGCAGCAGCAGCTACTACTGTCCCTGTTGCTAAGTGTTTCTAACAATACAGACTTTCTAGATTGGTTCATTCTATCAGCTTCTTCTATTGATCAGATTTCAAGACCAGAAACAACTTTAGAAACGTAATATAAAACAGCTTACATAAAATGACACAAATGGCTTAAAAAAAAAAGATGGAGATATATATATATATATATATGACAGATACCCAGATTGGGTCAAAAATATTCATATCAAAGGAGAATTTAACACAAAATACACTTAATATGACACAGGATCATTTTTTGTTGACAAAAGGCCAAAACTATAACAAAGATAAAAAGCATGAACCTTTTCTTCTATCAAACAGCCTGGAAATCTATAAAACAAAACCCATTAAAAATATTAAGAGGAACTGTGAGAAATGTGACTTTGTAAGAGATTAACATACTACTCATCTTCAACTGATTAAACAGACAGAAAAAAAGGATTTCATAGAATTTGTAGGATTTGAAAAATATAAAAAAGTGGACTTAGCACATATCAATATACTTGAATACACAGTGATATAAAAAGAATGTCCAGAAGTACTTATAGAAACTGCTAATTCGTTACGCTAAAAGTAGACCTCAACAAATATAAAAATTCAGAAACTGAATGACTTTCACTCTTTGATCCAATATAATGAAGCCACAAATTAATCAAGTGCAAAACAAAAGAAAATGAAAGAACTCTCTTAAGCACATGAAAAGTTAAAAAAAAAACCCACCAAACTTCTATTTTGGGTCAAATAAGAAATGAGAGCTATAAAAATCACACTATTAGAACATAATGGTAATTTAACAAATCATATCCATACCTAAGGAATATAGCCAAAACCATAATCAGAGGTGAACTCATAGATACAAATGTTCATATCTTAAATATGAAAAGAATGAAAACAAAGAATTCCATTTAAAGAGTAAGAAAAAAATCCCAAGGAAATTGGGAGAAGGAAAAGAAAGGCACCTAATAAGTAAGAAAAGGACAAAAAATCCACCCAAAACCAAACCAAAACATCCTGATATATCTTAACTTCATTTTTTTTCTGGGAAAAGAAAAAACAAAAAACCAAAACAAAACAAAGAAACAAACCAAAACAAAAAAACAATAGAAATAAACTACAACTCAGTATAATTTGAAAAAAAAAGGTAAAATGCAAATGTTTAAAAACTAGAAACACAAAAATAGATATGAGATATAGAAGATAACTCAATTTAGTAGAGTAATATATGTAATGCTATGCGGATACATTTGAAAATGTGACTGAATTCAAGGAAAAACAAATTACTAAATTTGACTAATGAAGTAAAAACCTAACCAGAAAAAACCCACAAAAAATTGTCAAAGAATTACCTCCAACAAAGGCTCCAGGCCTAGATGGTTTTATAGTTGAGTTCTTTAAAACTTTCAAGAACAAATAAGTCCCATGCTATATAAACTGTTCCAGAGCACAGAAATTTAGGGAAAGAGTTCCAATTCATTTACGAAGCTGGCCTAACCCTGATATCAAAACCTGACAAAGATAGCACAAAAAAAGAAAATTACAGACCAAAATATTCACTCATAAATACAGATGCAAAGATCCTAAATAATATACTTGAAAACAGAGATCAACAGCACACTAAAAGATTACACATCTTGATATGAAGAGAACATTCATTCTAGAACTAAAAGAAGGGTTTATATGTTAGGTAATATCTTTATATATCACATCAATAGCTCAAAGAAAAAAGCACTTCATAATAATCTCAATAAATGCCCAAATGAATCTGATAAATTTCATATCCATTTCTTACAAAATAGCAAATAAAGTCCTGATAAACTATAAATGATACATCCTTTACATCAAAGAACTGTAAGAGAAAATGATGCCCATCATTGTTATTATTTAAAATCAGAAGGAAAACCCATTACATGTAATAAAATAAAGAGAATGAAGAAGACATACAGAATAAACTTTATTCAAGTCAAAAGTAACAACTGAAAAATTCAGTAAGTATAAAATGTACAACATAAATAGAAGTCTACAGATATCCTATAAATCTAAACAAATCAACAGTAAAGCAATAGAAAAAATATTTTTAATATAAATAATACTATAAAAATTACCAAGAAATAAAACTTAATTAGAAAAACAAGTGGACTTAATTGAAGGGAAAAAAACAGAAACGTCAATGAAGGGTACGAGAAAGATGTAAATTAAGAAACATACTTCTAGCTCTGGAATTAATTTTTCTAATATAAGATTTCATATTTAATGTATTTTGAATCAAGATTCCTTTGAGGTTTCCTTTTTTAAATTTAGAAAAGTGATCCCAAACTTGATATGAAAAACATTAACTGGTCTGAAAATAAAACCAAGGAAAATTTTTAAAAAGAGGGATAGGATAGTAAGAGGAGTCTGGTCCTACCAGTTTTTCAAATAGTTAATAGTTAAAATATTAAAAATGATATGGTACTGGAATAAGAACAGAAAATATCAAAGAAAAAAACCGAGGCCAAAAAGGGCTTTAGTAAGTTCAAAGTTATATTATAGATTAGTGTATTAAAGAGAAAAAAATCATTCAATAAATGAGGCTGGAATAATTAGTTAACAATATTCAGGAAAAAAATGAAATTAGTGCCTTATCTAATGGCATTCACCAAAATAAATACCAGATGGACTAATGGATTATGCATGAAAAGTGAAATAAGAGATATCTTTTTAAAAATCTAGGAAAAATACATGGGTATTCAGCCGCTAGAGGCATGGGGAAGTTCTAAGCATAACAGCAATGCTATAAGCTGTAAAGAAAGTGGCTAAATCAGACTACTTATAAAGAGATTAACAAAAACAATAAACAGTAATCTTGAAAAAACATTTCATTTTAATAGTTAATATCTTTAATATATAAAGGTCCATAAACCAGCAATCTCAACTTTAATAACATACACTGAATTAATTATATCATCAAGAATGTTCACTGCAGTGTTATTTGC